>NW_027526233.1:11862047-13266871 GCF_048455015.1 Haemaphysalis longicornis | reverse complement strand
CACATAACGATGGGAAGAGAAAACATAGTTCAATGGAACTGCAGAGGCCTTCTGAGTAATCTTGACGACATGTATGGGATTCTGCATGCCAATCAGCCGAGTTTAATGTGTGTCCAGGAAACACATCTGAATTCCCAACACACAAATTTCTTAAATAGTTACCTGGTATACAGAAAGGACAGGGATGGCTGCACACACTCTTCTGGCGGTGTGGCCATAATCGCCCGAAAGTCCTTAGCATGCCACCCTGTCACCTTGAATACCGTCCTCGAGGCTGTAGCCATCCGCACAATAATTTTTAATAGGTTGGTAACGGTATGCTCCATATACATTCCTCCTGATGTTGCACTTACGAGCTCTGACTTCGAGGCGCTCGTTGACGAGCTGCCCTAACCATATATCCTTACAGGCGACTTTAATGCTCACAACTCTCTTTGGGGCTCTTCCAGAACGGATGCCCGAGGTCGCCTGATAGAGAAAATCCTAACATCTTCTGGAGCATGCCTTTTCAACAAGAAACAGCCTACATACCATAACATAGGACACAATACATACTCAAATCTTGACCTGGCTATTGGTTCTGAAATTCTCTTTCCATGTATTGAGTGGGGTGTGAGCACTGACCCATATGGTAGGGACCACTTCCCCACTTCACTAACATATATAGGTAAAGGCCCAAGCAGTTCATTTTCCCATAATAGGTTCAATGAAGCACGAGCTAACTGGAATACATTTACAGAGACATCGAAACTACACCACACATCCATAGGACACCTACACGTTGAAGAAGCTACCCAACTCCTCACGGCGCACATCCTCGACGCCGCCGAAAAGTCCATTCCCCACGCCTCTGGTGCCCCGCGCAACCAGCGGAGGCCGTGGTGGAATGAGTACTGTAGGCGGGCGCGAGAGGCCCAGAACAAGGCATGGAGTATCCTCCGTCGGTACCCCACGTCGGGAAACCTCCTCTTGTTCAAACGGGCCAAGGCGTTAGGAAAACGTGTGCGCCGTGAGGCAAAACGAGAGAGTTGGCACTTCTTCTTGACATCTATAAACTCTTACACAGACACACACAAAGTCTGGACACGAATACGACAACTAAAAGGACAACAGACACACAGCCTGCCCCTAGTTAGTACAACAGGGGACACACTGGAAGACCAGGCTAACACACTTGCGAAACACTTCGAACACGTGTCCACTTCGGCACACTACACAAACACTTTCATGAAACACAAAACATCTGCGGAGAAGTAGTCCCTGCGTGACTACAACAAGTCGCACACTTCTTACAATTATGCTCTTTCAATTCATGAGCTGAAGGCAGCCCTGACAACATGTAAGCCTTCAGCTCCAGGTGCAGACAAAATCACATACACTATGATACAACATCTACACTCAGACACCCTTGAAACACTTCTACATCTATTCAATAACATATGGCTTTCGAGGCACATTCCTCGCTCTTGGAGGGAGGCCATACTAGTGGCTTTCCTGAAGGAAGGGAAGGACCCTTCTTTTCCCGCTAGCTATCGGCCCATCGCCCTTACAAGCTGTCTGTGCAAGCTCCTCGAGAAGATGATAAACAGGAGGCTCGTGTACTTTCTTGAGTACAATGGTCTTCTCGAGAGCTGCCAGGCAGGCTTCACGGCAGGGCGGTGCACCAACGACCAACTCGTCGCGCTCGAGTCCTATATAAAGGATGCTTTCCTCCACAAACAATATTGTATGACGCTATGCTTTGATCTCGAAAAATCGTACGATACCGCGTGGCGGTATGGCATTCTAAGCGACCTGAAGTCCTTCGCCATGTCGGGTAACATGATGAACACACTTGCCAGCTACTTGTCTCAAAGAACCTTTCGTGTGCGAGTTGGAACTGCACTCTCTAGGGTTCATGTGCAGGAAAATGGAGTGCCGCAAGGTGGAGTTTTAAGTTGCACCCTTTTTATTGTGAAAATGAATTCCCTTAGGAAGGCGCTGCCACCGTCGATTTCCTGTTCAATCTATGTAGACGACGGGCTCCTTTAAATCCTCTAACTTGTCTGTCTGTGAGCGCCAGGTCCAGCTTGGTGTTAACAAGCTAGCTGGCTAGGCAGATAGCAATGGTTTTAAATTTAATCCCGGAAAGTGCACTTGTGTTTTGTTTTCCAAGAGGCGTGGCACCAGGCCCGATCCAGACATTCAACTCAATGGTGTCTCGATTCCTGTCAATAAGGAACACAAGTATTTAGGCATAATCTTCGATGGAAAGCTCACATTTATCCCACACATAAAACAACTAAAACATAAATGCTTAAAGACAATGACTATCCTGAAGGTTCTCTCGCACATTTCTTTTGGCGCTGCCAAACAACTTCTTTTACGTGTTTTTACCAGCTTGATAGGTTCACGATTGGACTATGGTAGCGTTGTTTCTGGGTCAGCAAGTAAAACATCCCTCAAAATGCTGGACCCAGTGCTCCATCTCGGGCTCCGCCTGGCGTGTGGCGCCTTCCGCACTAGCCCGGTCGAAAGCCTCTGTGTGGAGTGCAACAAATGGAACCTACAACGTTCGCGAACATACACAGATCTCCTTTATGCTTTTAAAATTTCATCCATGCCACACCATCCTTTTAAATCAGTTTTTCATGATATATCCATGACTGAACTCCTTTTAAATCGACCATCGTTATCTGCGCCCTTCTCTTACAGAGTTAGAGAAGAAGCGTCAGAACTTGCTGTCTCCTTTTTAGATACAATCCAAACCTCTCTAACAGATTTTATAGCACCATGGCATCTCCGCCCTGTATCATGCGACACATCATTCACACATGTAGATAAAAACCGAGCTCCCACATGTGCAATTCTGCAGCACTTCTCGTATTTGCAGCAGAAGTACCAATGTTCTGAATTTTATACGGACGCCTCTTAAACTTCCACCTCGGTGTCCTGCGCGAGGCATGGGCCCGGCCTTAGTGTCACTAGAACTATAAACAGTAATACAAGTATCTTTACGGCAGTGGCTTATGGTGTACTTCTGGTTGTTAATCATATCCTTCAAAGCCACATCCCACAACCCATTATATATACAGATTCTCTCAGTGTTGTGCGGGCGTTGTCGTCAACGAAGTCTTCAAAAAATCACGTTATAAATTTAACAGTGAAGGGTATTATGTCTGTGTATGTACGCAAATTTGAACTGGTTCTTTGCTGGGTCCCTGGCCACTGTGGTATAGCCAGTAACGAAGCAGCGGACCGAATGGCTGCTGCTGCTACACTGTTGAATACAGTAGACATAACCACATTACCCTACACTGACGTGAAACCACACATCAGACAACAACTTCGAAAACATGGCAAACACACTGGAGTGAACAAACAGACAAGTTGCATGTAATAAAACCTCACTTGGGACCATACACCACCGACACACGCAATAGATATTCTGAAGTCGCCTTGGCCAGATTACGGATAGGGCACACACATGCCACGCACTCGCACCTTCTCACTCCATCTCCAAGACCTCTGTGCAGCAGGTGCGGAAAGGCCCTATCCGTGATCCACATCCTCATACAATGTAAGGCACTTCACACAACACGACACAAACACTTCAGAGAACTCTACAGACAACATATCCCACTACATCCATCGCTGTTTCTAGGTGACGATGCCAGCGTTTCTGTGAAACGTGTGTTTGATTATTTGTCAGACGTTAAGTTTTTAAACCTCATTTCCCATCACGCATAATCAAATCTGGCCCTATACACCAGCCATCACCATTATCTTTAACTGCTTTTACTATGTTCGGTTGACACGTGTCTTTTTTTACCTACCTTTTTATTGTAATCACTTCACTTCTTTAAATAAACTTTTCTCTGGCGCTCTTTGCCCTTAGTCGGCCTTGCGCCATAAAAACCCAACCATCATCATCATCATCAGCCTTCGTGGTGAATCGGTGCACCGACCGTCAGCTACAGTTTGACAAAACTTGTTCCTGAGCGATTTTAAAACAGCCTGTTTTTCTTTTCCACTTACATCATCGCACACTATTTCTCGCGTTTTTGTGGCACTTTGTTTAATTCGGCGGTCACTAAAACGTTTGAATCCAAGCCAACGATGAAACTAAGGCGAGCGCATTATCTAATGGAAGCCCATGACGACACAGACGGCCATGATGGGAGCCGCATAAACGCTAGCGCCACATTCCTCTCAATTGTATGTTGCAAGAAACTCCATGCCGGAGTCATACGGACTGCGCGCCTCTCCAGTTATCGGTTTTTCCTCGTTATGGTTGCCCCATCAGCAATTACTCTTCAAGGCCTGCATATTAACACTTCAGACATTGTTGGACGCAGGCATCTCCTCGCCTTCTTCCATTAAAATAGGAAGAAAACTTTGACCGGCTGGTGCGGCGAGAGCTGCTATAGTCGTCTATCAGCTTTCGGCGACCACTTTTCACATTGGAAAGGCACAAATGGAAGCCCCGACCTACAAGGTTCGCTCCCCAGCAGCTCTCCAAGCCAAGAGTGCGAGGTTTTAGTGCCTTTGCCTTCTCTTTAGTATTCCGTGTCAAACAGAATGCACAGATACTGCGCCAAGACATTGAATACAGGAAACACGGGGAGTGTGGTGTAGCTGGGCTTAAAATTGTTCAGGGCATTTGCACCGCCTATGTTCCATTGTGCCTGCACTAACCGCTGGAAAGGGGCGAATCCGTTTTCGAAATAATGATATACGCCCTTGATCTTCCCATGGCGGGGAGTTCTCGTTGTCATGCTGCAGGGCATGATTTCCCCCAAGAAGCTCCCACATTAAGAACATTGAGAGGGCTACAGCGGACGAAACGTAGCATTCGCAAATCTAAGTACCATGCCAAGAACATTACCAATAAAGTTCCTGGGGATAATGCCCTAAATATAATACGGCGTTTAGAGGACACAGCTGGACGTTGTTGCGCGATGTTGGAACTAAGGCTTGCCAATCGAAAGTAGTTTTCATGATTTACAAATTTTTCAGCATCCTTGGGAAACTACAGCCTGTAGAGTGGTACAGAGAGCACTCCCCACGGGAACTCCAGAGAGAGTACCCATTTATCATTGACGGAAGAGGCTCTTTCAATTTAAGCACCATGCTCGTTCTCAATGTTCCTAAAATGCCCTGAAGGACGGAATCTTTGCTATATAGTGTTTTTATTGTCCTTCCTTGTCTGGCGGCGGGATCACATTTCCGCGTTCCGTTGCAAACACGCTCTCGCCCTCGCAAACCCTGGTGTCCTCCCGTGGTGCGCCGTCTGCGCGGATGACCTGTTGTGATGAATTTCAATTCATGTTCAAGTAGGTTGTAAAACGCCCAGGCACGGGCCTTTATGGCCCTATAAGCGAACACCTTCCAGCACCTGTCCAGCAACTCTCACTTTTCCTAACCCTCTCATCTCCACTAAGCCCCAAATGGGGCATAGGTGAGATGGGCGCATATTAACATATGTTGAGTGCGTTTTGAAATTCACCCCTTCCCACACATAACCCGTTCCGTACACCTGAGTTTTGGTAGCGCGCCGTCTATAGCTCCTCCCTCGACATCCAACAGCAGCTGTGTAGAGGGTGGCCGCCGCAGCGGGGAGTGAGTGAGTCAGTGAGCGAGTCAGTGCGTTCAGTGAGTGATTTATTGAAATAGAAAGTTCAAAAGAAGTGGACTGCAGATATTTTGAACTCATTTGGGAGTTCACCAGCATACAACCCAGTCCGGGGAAAGGAGAGAGAGGGAATGAAAGGGGATTGGTGAAAACAAGTTGGGACAGAGAGAGAAGGAGAGAGACAAAGAGATAAGGAGCGCGCAAGGCTGGCTGGCAGGTGAGGTCAGTCTCCACTCGAGGAAGGCGAGGACTTCCTCCATCCGGCGGAATGCTTCCCGTAGGAAGGACTTGGGGCCCACCGGAAAAAGAAGGTCCATCAGGGTGTGGCTGGGCAGCCCGAGACACTGGAGTGCGGCCCGATGCTCTACTCTCGGGGCATCGTGCTGGCGGCGGGAGCAGAGCAGGTGCTGCAGGTTCTCGGGCTCGGGGCAGTCACATGTCACATGTGGGCGACGACCGGTGGCCTAGTCGGTGCAAGCGGGCTGCCACAGTGCAGCAATCGAGCCGCGTGCGGAGGAGTATAGAGCGGGCGTCCCTGCTGATGCGGCCAGGCAGGACCTGTGGAGCTTTGCCGCAATGGGTACCTGGAATGAAGAAGCGACCACGAGGGAGTCCTTCACTGCCTCACCAAAAAAAAGATGTTTCTCTCTCTCTCTCTTTCTCTTTCTGGCTCTCCAATTTGCGACTGTAATGCCCAAACGGTGATGCGCCACGTCATGCCCATGTTCGTCGCTACCGTCAGACTGACTGCCGGGACGCAGGCCAAAAACTCCCGGAAATCGCTAAGCGATTGCGTTGTGCACGTGAACCTTTTGCCCTCTCCGAGAATTAACAAAGGACAATTCTGATTGAATAAAGACAAGCACATAGTTTTGTTCGACTGAAATAACTCTTTTTTTCGAAAGTTTGCCGTGTGGCAACATTAGATAACGTCTTCACAGGTCCTAAAAAGATGCACTGGAATACGAACACGGGACGTCATAGCTTCTGTTACATGCTGCGTATCTTGGCGACGGAAGGTGTATGCGCCGTAGGGATAATTTGCGAGAGTTCGTGTGCAACCTTTGTGTGGAAAGACCATCGTTCGCGATCCGAGTATTTTTACTTTGACCACTGCCACATTTCGCTCCCATTCACGTGCACTACCGTTTTCTAACTTCATCGCCAATGCTACCGATCATGAGCGTTCTGGGAGATTTCTTAATATGCCTCACAGATGGCCGGGGTCGTACGCGGAAAAACACACTGCAGGAAAGCCAACTTCGCACAGTGGGTTTCACAAAATGATGATGACGATGTTAAGTGAAAGCACATCAAGTGCCTGAAGAAACAAAACACGTTTCCCGTTGTCCGAATCGAAGCTGAGCCTCTCAAATTATGAAGCCGACATGTGTACGATTCTGCAATTCCGACACGGTTGAAGCAGTCCGGATTTCGGGCTTTCACTTTTACTCCTGTTGCACGGGAGAACGCTTCGCATTTAAACAATTGTCCTCTTTGCTGTTCAACCCGGCGCTACTATACCTACCCAAACTGCTGAATCAGATCGACGGTGTAGACCACGCACTCTACGCCGAAGACACCACGGTCTAGACAAACAGGGCCGGATCGGAGGGGTGGATGGAAGGAACTTTAGAGAAATAAGCAACGACGGTCCACGAATACGCTATATGGTGAGGCCTGAGCTGCATCCCCGAAAATCCGAGCTCCTGATAGTCCAGCTGGGTGCAGGTAAGAAATCAAGATTCAGCGTTACAATCAAAATTAATGGCGCTCAATTCGAACCCATCCCACAATGCCGGATCCTAGGACTTATTCTCAGGAACGACGTGAAGGCGGCCGCCGCCGTGAACAAGATCAGCTTAACGTCCGAACAAGTCTTGGGAATGCTGTGGCGCGTGGCAAAGAAGAACAGAGGAAAAAAACACTTCGTGATCACAAGGATCACATACTCGGCACCATACCTGAACGTATCAAGAGCACAGACGGAAAAGTTTAACACCCTCGTGAGAAAGGCAACCTAACAAGTCATGGGACTTCCAGTATATACGTCAACTAAACGGCTGTATAAGATGGAAGTCCGTACTACCGTGGAAAAACTCGTGGAGGCACACCTTTCGAGCCAAAGAGTGCACCTAAGCGATACTAAACACGTGAGAGAAGTCCTAGGAAAGGTTGGATTGAAACCAGAACCAACGCAGGCAATGGATCGGGTCGCGGAACAATGGCGGGCCAAGATCACTACAAAACTCTTGGAGAAGACAACGCCAGAAGAGAGGCGCGTGCCCAAGCCCCGGAAACACAACTCGGCAACAACTCCAACGTTATATATGCTGACGCAGCTCTGACCAAAGACTGCAACAGGGCCGCCATAGCCGTAGCGACGAGGGACAGACTCATCGCCACGGCATCTGTGAAAGCCACGAACACCACCACAGCCGAAGAAGTGGCAATCGCTTTGGCACTATCCCAACCCGGAGTCTCGCACGTAGTCACGGATAGCAAAAAGGCCTACGTAGGCTACCGTAGGGGGCTGACTTCCTCCGAGGCAGCAAGAATTCTAAGAAAGCCCGGTACAACACCAGACACAGAGATAGAGTGAGTCTGGACACCCGCACATTCCACGCTTGTCGGCAACAACATCGCTGACTATTACGCCCGAGAGATGTCCCGCCGGGTACAGGAAGGAGCGGGAGAAGACTTACCAACACCCGTCACCACTTAGAAAGACATCATCACGATGTATAGAGAACAAAGACTGAAACTGCCAGAGCCACATCACACCCTTAACCGCAGGGATCAGTCTATATTACGAAGAATACAAGTGGGGTCCTACGCTACTACATAAAATGTATCCCCAACAATACTCGGACATATGCCCTTTTGTACTACAACGGCAGGAACCTTAAGACATATAATATCGGAATACACAGCGCTAAAAACGCCAACATCACAACTATCCATACCCCCCCCCCCCCCCAAAACCCCCCAACCCCAAAGAGCGATGGGATATCCTTCGGTCAAGCCCCTCCAGTAACTTCCTCGCTGACCTAGCGGCCCATGGGCAGGAGGTGCTGGCCAAGATTGGGGCCTGCGAATAAGGCCCCACTCCATCAGCGGCCACACAAGGCCGCTCTTTTCTCAATATTATTTATTACTACTACTACTACTCTTAAGCGGGGGGCTTTGATTTTTCAGCTCATAAAAGCTTTTTTTTTTTCCTGGTCGTCTTAGCTTAAGCAAAATGGAGAGACGAGCTAGTTGGTTCGCAATTTCCATGAGTGAAACTTAAGCGCAAAAGTTTTTCACAGGGACGAGAAAGGAACGACACAGGCGCTTACTATCAACTGAAAGTTTTAATGAAAACGAATACACATTTATACCACCCCCAGACCGAACAACCCAGCACGTGTGCCCTTCGCACATGCGTACGGCCGTACAAGAGAACCGCCCCATTCCCTTCTCGTTTCTCTTCTCCTTTCACTCATCCTCTACCCCTTCTCCTTAAGAAGTTGCACTTCTTTATCTAAAATACTCAGCGACGGGTGACTTATACAATCGGGACCCTTAATCCGGATATGGAAGGCTTCTGCAAGTTCCCTGGTGGCATGGTCTCTGTGCTTAAGAACTACTACCGTGTCCGTGAAGTGTGGCTGACAACGTGGCTGATACCCGCATTTAGAACAGTGCTGCACCAGGTGTGTGTGGGGCTTTCCTTTCAAAGAGGAATGATGCTCCCTCAGGCGTACATTTAGACAGCGGCCGGTCAGGCCGACGTACACCCGGCCACAGGACATGGGAATGCAGTACACAACATTAGTCATGCAACGAACAAATTGGAGCCCGTGTTTTATCAAACAAACTCGTGGGGGGGGGGGGGGGGAATCGCCCCGGGAATCAAGCCGGGAATCGAGCCCGGGAATCGAGTCTTAGCTTGCTAACGGTCTACGCGACTGCCGGAATCAAGGGGCACAGCGAGGCAACAGACTCAAGTAGAGCCTTCTATACCGGAGTCAGGGAGTCACACTGAGACTTCTAAAACCACGAGGTTTAAATAGTCATAACCGCTCAAACCTCGTGAACCGCTGGCGCTTGTCATACATCTCCCCGTTGTTTAGCGCAAAGAAAACTGCAGGTACATTTCAGGCAAAATAACCGGCAGCCCCGGCGTTCCTTTATTAGGAACACTCGTTGGGTTTTGTTTTTTACGGTAGAAAGCGAAAAAAGCGGCCGCGCAAGAAAGAAATGGCGCGTCCGAAATGACGCAGAAAGGCTCCAGCCACTCAAAAAAAAAAAAAAAAAGCCGGGTTCCAAAGGCCGCCGAAAGGCTCGGGTCGCGCCAAAAAAATTGCATGTTCGAAATGACGCAGAAAGGCTCCAGCCGGGCAAAAAAAAAATTACAGGTTCGAAATGACGCAAAACAGCTCCAGAACACGAAATTAAAGCAAGCCTGCCACAGTTTCAGGCAGGGGGCGCGAGAGCACTGCGAAGGCGGGAAATTTGGAATGCAGCAGTGATCTGATAAGGGTGGGCGCTGCAGCCCATTATGGCGAATCACTGCTCTGCACTTCCGACAGCTTTTGCATTGAGTGGAACGGCTTTAATTTTTTTTATAAAAGCCCTTCTGGTAAGCGGTTTTATCCGCTAAAAGCTTTGATGTGATGAAGCTGCTCTGGTAAAAATGTTCTAAAAAGGGCTGATACGTGTTTCAAATTCGTATACAAAGTGCTCAAAGATATCTGATAATTACAGCGTGCGTTTCCAAATTCAGGTAAACTATGCAGTTCGGCGTAGCTCTTTGTGCTTTAAAGCCACAGTTGCGAAAGTATTCTTTACGGGTACTTTTTCTTGGCTTGTGTGCGCCGCCGTGTGTCTCTTGCAGTTTGTCCAAGCCCATGTGTGTATTTCCGGTGTACAGTCTCTAGCGCCTGGGAGCACGAATGTGCAAAGAGGGCGTGAACATTTTCGCATTTTTCTCGAGCGACCTCAGGCTTTTGCGTTTTCAGCGCAGGCACTAGAATCATTCGTGATCAGGTACCATTTCCCAGAAGCTTTCGGGCAAGTTTTTAACGTTTATATCCAAGAAAGCAACATTACAGCCGCGTGCAGTGATTCTCACCGGTCTTACTGGTATATTCTCGCACCCACACTTGAATACAGGTGTTAATAAGGGTAATATTATGAAGTGTGAATATGCGGTTGCGTAGTGGCGTGAATCTTCGATGTCAATCGGTCGTTAAACGCTGTTGGCACGTATATGTTGTGCACTGCTATAGTAGCTTGGAAAGATTTCTCTAATATATTCTTCTTATATTCACATGCAAAAGTAAGCTGCGTGCTACAGCATCTTCCCTCCGTTTTTTTCTAGCTCGCCCTCGCGTGCGTTCTTATTTTCATGCAACGACCCAAATTATAAGAATACTTGATGTCTTAGTCACAATATGCGCAATTATTTTATGGTGTGCGATATTCTCTGGCTGGTAATCTGGGGTTCTGTGGTGGTTTGACCTGAATTTTTATACGTGTTTTATATGTTATAGATTTATGTGTACGTTTTTTATATGCTATGAAAAACCAATAGCTCCTTTTATGCTCCTAGCAGGATATAAGGCACACAAGCCACTTGAGCCCTACTATACGTTGCTAAGCACGAGGACGTGGGCTAAAATCTTCACAGCCGTTTGACGGCGAATTATGTTTCGTTCACCCACTCATTCAATACTTCCGTTGGTCTTCACCTCTATTTCGTTGGAAGTAAAGTTACAATCATCCAATCCTTCATTCCTTCATTCCGTACTGACACATGAAGACGTAGCAGGCGTTGGAAGAAAGCGCGCAGCCTGACAAAGACGTTTGGCGGAAACAATTCATTTTCCTTACTGCGCCTTGCATGAGAAATCCCGAATGAGGGGTTGGAAATCTCGACCTCAGTTTCTCCAATGAGCAGCAGACCCGCCTTCATCCGGTTCCTGAGACGCCATGTCCTCAAAGAAAAAAAAATAGCAGTGGCTGAGCTCGGCTATGCCAGGATATACGTAGCGTCAGCTAAGGTTCTGCTGGTTATTCTTAGCTTTCCCGGTTGTCAAGAATTAGCTGATTATCATGCTTACTTTTGCTAAAACGATTTCCAGTTCAATCAAATCCGATCCAGTCCAGTCCAGTCCAGTCGAGTGGAGTCGAGTCGAGTCGAGTCGAGTCCAGTCCAGTCCAGTCCAATCTAATCCAATCCAATCCAATCCAATCCAATCCAATACAATACAATACAATCCATTCCAATCCAATCCAGTCCAGTCCAGTCCAGTCCAGTCAAGTCAATTCTCCTCGCGCATGCGCAGCACGGCTCTTCAGGAGCCACGTGAAACGGCTATCAAGCGGCTCCGGCGCACCGTCAGACTTGGCTACTGCGCAACGGAGGTGCACAGCTGGGAACGCACTGGCACCAGTGTGCCTGCCGCGGCTATGACGTCACTCCTCTGGAATGCGCAGACTGGAGAATGTGCAGACCCAATTCTCTACACACCTGCACTCCAATTAAATTGGATTTCCAATCCAATACAATCCAGTTTATTCCAATGCATTCCAGTGCAATCTAAGCCAAGCCAATTTAATCCAATCCAATCCAATAAAAAACTCCCCGCGCTTACGCAGCACGATCCCTTCAAGGTCCACGCGAAACTGCTCAGCCTCCACCAGTGTAGCTTACGCTACAAAAATATTGCTCTTCGCCATAGGCCAAGTATGACGGGTCTTGCACATAACGGCCTGCTTCGCTCAGGGCTCCCGTTCCCTAATAACCATGGTGAAGACAGCGTCGCGTATCACCGAGATCGAGTGCAGGTTTCCTGAAGCCGAGAGATGGCAATATCATTTTCGCTGGCCCCTTGTTCTCTGCACAAACACGTCAACCGATGAGAAACAATCATTTGGTCACATGTGCTAGAATTTTCCGTACCTTTCTTGAAGAAAACTCTACCCATCATTCACAATGTCCATTTAAGCTTGAACTGTCGTTTCTACTGCGATAACCACTCGGTCACGAAGCGCTTGTCTCCCATGGAGCGTTTCGATGTAAACTCTGCTCGCCGTTCATCGAGTACCAGGTATTCCGATTTACGATTTGAGGGGCGAAGCAACCTTTCTTTTGGGCGAACTTTTCACTTTATTAAAGTGACCCTCCAACACGATTTCCAACTTTTCCGAAATCTTAAATGCTAGCAGAACGTAGCCACCCAACACGCCCAGTACTTAGATTAGGGGTCGCGAAGTACCTCAGCTCAAAATTACTGCTCTATGCACGTCAGGTAACTTGTAAACTATCTCAAAAGATTTTTCTCTTTCCTGGTCTTGACGTTCTTCGACGGATCGAATTACGTCACTAAGGCCATCTAGCGGCTGTCTGCCACTTTTCCTTCAGTTGCAGAAGTGAACGCTTTTCGATAGCAATTAAAAAAAAACAACCTACACAATCAAAGCAGAAATGGAAGGCGTATCTGGTAGGACAAGCAAATCAGGCAGCGCCGCTCCGTGGTGGCGATAACTATAGCTTTCGCAGTGGTTCCACCCGGGAAGGAAAGAGTGAAAGCGCTTCTAGAAAGTGTTGCAGAGTCCCCTTAAAGACTGTAGTTGGTTCATACTCCAGACCACACGCACTTTGCGCATGTGCACATTATAACCATGCAGGTAGGTTACGGATTTAGCCTACGCCTGAGTGACCAACGCCATAGGAGTGCACCTAGAGGCTCTGCTACACAGTACATACATGCGCGCAGGGCCGGTATGCGCAGTCTAAATTTTCGCCTTACCCGCCGCGGCGGCTCACTGGCTAAGGCATTGTGCTGCTAAGCACGAGGTCGCGGGTTAGATTCCTGGTCGCGGCGGCTGCTTTTCTGATGGAGGCGAAAAGCAAAAACGCCGGTGTGTACGAGATTTCGGCGCACGTTGAAGAACCCCTGTAGGTGCTCGAAATTAATCCTGAGCCCTCCAGTATACGGCGCGCCTCATCGCCTGCGTTGCGTCTGCGCGTTATACCCTACAATCAGTCAGCATTTTCGTCTTGCATTATAGCGACAATAATAAAAGTACCCCAATATTCATCATGCCGGACAGTATTCAATAACCATCATGATTTCATGTCTTTACGTGAACTGCTCTCCATTCACGTAGCCTCGCCTTGTGGTTGTCCTGACCTCGCACGCCGCGAAGGCACTTACATAAGTCGGGCTCAGACTCTCTCCCTCCCTTGTGACCTAGTTCTTCATGATATAATGACTCGAGGTGGCATGCCCCACTGTCAGGTGTGTGGTGCCTGTCCCGACGTTAACACACTTATGCACTTGTCCTCGCGCCAGGCGATCAACCCACTTCCTTCATCAACACCTTTTGCCATCCCACATTCCACACTCATGGAAAATCTGGGCCGCTCCCCCTCCTGATCTTAGCCCATCTTTTGGCCTCGCCTCGCCCGGCACATTGCCCACGTGCGCGGGGCCCTGACACCTGCGGAATTCCCGCCTGAACGCATTCCACGACCACCAGAACCCCATTTACGGCAGCCCGGACATGGTCACCTTTAAATAAAGTTTGATCTCTCTCTCTCTCGATTCATTTTTTTTTACTTAAAGAACAGGTCTGTAAGGCGGTCTTGTTATTTGAGCGCAGATATTCCACTTCGAGCACTGGGACCTTCTGAGCGCACCTTTTGTTCTAGAACAATAGAAAGAAGGTTTCGGTTTTTCCCTAAGTGCGTTTTTGCGCTCCTTGGAATAGGAAAACGCAATATTCATCGTGCTTACGTTTTGCCATGTATATTTGATGCGTTCTAGTGTAGTTTTATTGTGAAGTTAAATTGAGGTTTACCGCACTTGTTTTTCCATTCAGATTTCTTGCCGTTTCTAGGGAAGTCATAAGTTGTCTAAAACGAAAGAGACAACGGTACAAAACAAACGAACCAGAAATTACAAAGCACTTCAGCCTCCTTTGTGTTCTGTTTGCACGTTCTTATTTGTGGTCCTTGAATATTTTTTTGGTATTCTTCTCCAGCCTCTCACTTTTCAAGCGCAGAGCACTTTCGGCGCTCGCCTTGTCGTCCTAGCTCGCTCGCTGGAACCAAGCATATTGCCACGGCGGTGCGGTGTAGCCTGTCATGGTCCCTTAGGCGCGGCGTAACCCAGAGGCTTCGAAAGCCAAGCGGCTATGCTAGGATATACGTAGCGTGAGCTAAGGTTCAGCTGGTCATTCTTAATTTTCCTGGTTCTCTAGGATTAGGTGATCATCATGCTTACTGCTGTTTATCATCCAATCCAAATCCAATCCAAATCCAAACCAAATCCAAACCAAATCCAAACCAAATCCAAACCAAATCCAATCCAAATCCAATCCAAATCCAATCCAAATCCAATCCAAGTCAAGCCAAGCCAATCCAATGCAATGCACTACAATTTAATGCACTGCAATCCAGAACTTCCGCTGGCGCGGTTGCAGGCAGGGGGCGCGCGAGCACTGCGGAGGCGGGAAATCTGAATTGCATGGGGTGGTAGCAGTAAGCGGATAACGGCGGTACAACCCATTATGGCGAATCACTGCTCTGCACGTCCCACAGCTTTCACATTGAGAAACACGGCTTTAATTTTTGTTCTGACCCGTGGCAGTACACAGCGAAGCTGGTTTGTGAAAAAGAAGCCAGTGTCAGCAGGGTAAGAGCGCACTGTCATTCGAAAACAAACGTTCCCTCCCCCACTGCTCTGTTGTTCAACCATCGCCAAGAGAAAAATATCTCGTTTTACTTTAGTTTTTACATTATCAAGGGGTCCAAAAAAAGATGAACAGAGCGGAATGAAAGCTAGGGGTGCGTTGCCAACGTATCATCCCAGGAGCAAAAATAGGCTGCCGCTTCTGCGAATTGACGCATTCGCCTGCTCGTTTCTCGCCTTCACTCGGTGTTTCGTTTAATTAATGTGCTTCCAGATAAATGGTCTGCTGAAAGGGGGCGCACATAGCGATAAGGGAAACGCTGGCACAACAGGTTCTTGTTTACTTTCCTTCCGGGCGGCACCGTTCCGGGTGGGTAATGTAACGCTTGCAACTCCACATGACAACATCTGAAGCAGGAAGCCTTCGGATAAAAATTCATCTTGTCGGTTCCGGAGTGACTCTTCTTGGTTCAGTTCTGCCACGTCATATTGGCTTTATAATGTGCGGGCAAAGTTTTTCACAGGGGTCTTTTTTGCATTCCCATCAAAGACAACAAAAAGAAATGCCTCCGTGCACTCAATTGTGTTTACGTGCTTTGGGGGCGAAAACCTGGAAATGCTTATTAACAACTTCTTTCTTGTGACATTGCATTTGCATCGCTGTCTTCGGTTTTATTTCTTTCTGCGAGAGTTACGTCAACCGTGTTCTTTTCTGCTACACGGTATTGTGTTTCTTTCAGCTGGCGCGAATTACATCTTTAGGCGGACAGGAACAAGCCACAGTCTTTGGGCCGCTGGTTTTAACCGGCCTTACACACGTGCCTTCACACCCACGGGTCACGCAGTATGCACAATTGTGCATCTTTTACGTTTCTAATTCGTAGATTTGTGAACTTTGCGATGCGGGCACATTACCGGGCCCTCAAATCTACCCATGCCTGGCCGATTCCCAAAGAGGGTATGTGCATGAAGCGAGGAAACCCATATTCTACCGCAGCGGCCATCCGGGAATACTTTTTCACATACAAAATTTTAGATAATAGCGAACAGGCTGCAGTGATAACTCAGTGGTAGCGCGTCGTATACAGTGGAGACCCGGGTTCCAATCCCATCGGGGCACGTTTGTTTATGCTTTATGTACCTGTTATACAAGCGACCGTTTCCTTGAAGACATCTAGAAGAACGACTGCAACAAAACCTGTTTTTCGCAGAATGTACACCTGCAAATTTTTCCGTAATCCCAACAGACGCTACTAGAAAAACAAACAGCGCTAGAAACAGTACTAACTGTACGAGATCCACGCTATGCATCGTTCCCCCATTCGCCCTGTTTTTAGCTTTCTTTTTTTCATTTAAGCATGATGCAACAACCAGCCCTCATTTTCTCAGATGTCAACAGGTGCTTTAGCTGTGACAACCACACAATATCCCGCGAAAGCAGCACATATTCCTGCCTATCAAACATTGTCCAATACCGTAGAACGAATATGTGGTGCTCGTGGGTATAAACCACTTTGCTAAACTCCGGAGTGCGTACACTGGATTCAGATTAGAGGCAGAAATTTCTGAAGAACAACTGTCTTAGTCATTTCACTGAAATCGCGTTGTTTAGTTCTTCTATTGGCTGATGCATGGCCCACGTTATCCTAGTTTTAAACGCTGTCGAATGCACCACTGTGTTTAATTGTTACTCTGTGCGTGTATATCACTGTGCTAGAATAACCACAGAAAGTGTAGGGTGTGTGCCCGCTTTGGCCCAACCCTTTTCCTTCAGTTTCAACTGCTTAAAGGCCCAGGCACTGCTTGAGGTAAAATGATTTGTTTTTCAACGGCTACCGGTGGACGACGTTACACTTCGGCGCTTGATTTTACGAGTTTCCTTAGATGTCCTTTCTTTAGGCGCAACGGTACGCAAATTCAAGTCACAACAGTTCCACGTCAAGGTAAGATAGCGTCCATACCAAATGTCTTTTCACGCCTGTGGTGTTGGTTGGGGTTGTAATTGTTATTATTTATTATTGATGTCAGCATAGCGATTGTTATTACAGAATGGCTGCGGCTTAGCTCAGGTAACATTGAATATGCAAAGAAATAGCTTGATTACTCTGGTTGAGTCTTCGTTGCGCTTTGTTAACCTTTGATGTAGCTGCATTGTCGACCACGGCTCAAAGCCGTTGGGTCCCGTGCAACACTCACATGAGGATTCCTGGGGCGGTATTCTCGAGTTTTGTCCCTTTTACGTTCCTTTCAAAAGTGTCCCTTTTGGCGAGCCCTGATTGGCTACAAGCAAACAACCGGAAGTGACATAACGCAAGCGCGGCGAACCTACTGCGAACCTTCCTCCATGCTGCCAACGTCCACTTAACCGGAAGTACGTCACTATGAAAGGGACGCAAAAGGGACGTTTTCCAAACGGACAGTTACGAGAATACCGTCCCTGGTGAACGGGGCCCCCGTTCGCCGAGGCGACCGCGGCGACCGCTGCGAACGCGGCTTCCATTCACGGCAAACGAGCCGTTCCACTCCGCCGGGCGCGAGACCAGTCACGTAGCCCGAGGCGACCCAGCGGTGCATGCATGGGAGGCTGCGAAGGTGGTCGGCTGCCGATCAGCTGACCGGCAGCAACCGCGGCAGCGGCCGCCACACATGGTTGAGCAGAACGAGTGAAAATGGGGCCTTCTGCGCAACGACGAAAGCGGGCCCGGCGAATCACGCGATGCGCTTCGAGGGGTGTGTCGCAGGTTATGTGTATGCGGTCAAAAGGTGAAATTACACATCCGTGGCAAAACCGCTGGACGACAGTAGTAAAGCTTTGCTTTAAAAAAACGTTTTGAGGGTTTGATGCGCCGAAGCTACGCCTTGGTTATTAGGCGCGCAATAACGGGGGCACCGGATTAATTTTTACAATAGCATTATCACTATAAATTTGCCATTGTTTTCTAAATTCTAAAAATAGGCCCTGTGGAAGCATTGAAAACTTTAATTCACAGTTTATTGATTTATGCTATGAATAGGCTGACCCAACCTAAATTCCGCGCAGATCACCATAGCAAATTTTGAAATTTTAGTTTCCTCTGCGGCGCTCCCTCCAACTCACTTGACACTAGGCTTACTAAAAAGGAATTAATTGCCCGGTGTTTGGTCGTCTCGTTAGTAAATATGTGTAATCGGGGCGGGGGGAGGGGGGTGTCAAGAATAATTTACTTGGAAATTTGCACCATGAGAAAAGAAATGTTTTACGCAAATGTTTTACGAAATTTTGGCCTTTGTTTCGTCTGTGCGCACAGGAACTTATCATTACGACAAATTTTTAATTTAACGACCAAGCATTGGCAAAATGCAATGCTAGACCGAAGACGACCTCACTACAATGCCAGAAAGAGGGTTTCCAACTCCCACGGGCTGTGTAAATGCCTTAAAAAACAAGTGGCCGTTTTCGCATGGTTCGCGTGAGCCCAATCTAGAGCATGTTGGATCTTTCATAACCAATGTCGCAAGTATCTTGCAGGCTTGTGTAGACGCGCTCGAATTTTTCGTGTGCTCAGCACGGCTGCTTTACGTAAATTATTTCAAATCATGCACAGGCGGTACGGCCTCGCACTTTTTATGTACACTAGAAAAAAAGCACCTGCACAAGCTATGCATAAATGCATCTGAAGTGTACTGACACGTCACTTCTGACAACTATAGGCTTACAAGCGGTAAACGAGAGCTGTTTTATTCTAGGGAACATGTCGGGTGGACTCGGCTTGGCGCGCTCTTACACGTCTTTCTCAGGGTGTATCCCACCCCCTCAAAAGGGCTGGATACATGCACCCTGAGCACACGTATCCAGCCCCATCCCCACCACTGCGTTGAGACTGGGAAGCAACGCCGTGCTCACAATACGTCGAGCTGCGGGTATACCAGATGACGGGTTTAGATTGAAATCGTGACGTTAGGCTTAACTCCGAACTGCATCATGCCCTCGTCGTCTCTTCTTTGTGCTCCGCACCACCCTTTGCACAAGTGAGTTAAAACCTAGAAAACAATGGAAGCTTTACGCAACAGGCATCATAAATGGTCCTTCAAAAAACTGGGTTCGTGAAGGCGTCATAAGTGAGGCTTCATGCAACGCGCTTATAACGGCTCGCGAAACAGGCAGAGGTGGTATAACAGTGCTTTCGCACTAAAATCGAGAGGCAGCGTGGGGAACCCCTGTCGCGACTGCCGTGTTTATGCTCTGGCTTCGGAGCGCTTACCGGCGACCAGTTTCCCGCCGCTTACGACGGCAATTTTTGGCTTTCGCATTCAGATCAGATTTGGATTTCAGCTTGGCTGATAAATGTGTGGGCAGCAGGCACATGCGGTGTTTCATGGTTGTCCAGCCTAAAGGCTACCTGTACTACATCCATAACCGAAACACTAAACAACAGATTCGGTATTCAAGGCTTGCGGGTGAGTGCAAGCTTCCCTGATGTTTGTTTTTTTACCTAGGGAATCTCTGCGTGCATGTTCAACTGTCATTGACGTGTGTGCATTGAGACATCCTGAAAACGCGTTAGCAACAAGCGCGTTTGATTGCTGCAACACTTTTAAAACAAAGCTTTCTATCTCTACCAGCCAACGGTTTTTTGGTGGCATGCAGGACAACAAACTCCCAACGCGGCAGCGGTGGCGGTGGAAAGGGGGGGGGGGTCGGAGGGTTTCAATCACGGAGAACACAGTAGATGTCGCGGCGAATTTACCCAGCCTTTCCCGCGCGGGAGTGCCTGCTCGCCGGTGGCGGCGCCGGCGGTACGGCTTTGTCGTCTGCTTTAGCGACGGTTGTTTTGGGCCTTTCTGGTGTAGCTTCTCGTCCATTGCGCGCTGCCTTCGCACGACTTGAGATAGAGAGAGAGAGACAAATATTTTTATATAGCGTAGTTTACGTGGTGTGGTTCCTCATTTCAGGTAACCACGTGCCGTCCCGGCTCGACTGGACTTGTTCGACAGCACCTCCAGGGTAACCCGCACCCGACGGAATTAAGAGGTCGTACGGCAAAGATACGTTGATTGGTTTACAGTGCGGGGAAACAAGATGTACAAACCACGCGCAGACATCTGGCCGGTAGGGAAACAGTACCTTTTGCGCCCTGCTTGCCACGAATGGGGCTCCGTTTTCTAAATTGATGAATGCCGATTCGGTTGTGGTTTAAGAGGTATTACAAAAGGCGAAAGGAGCAACCATGTCTCATAAAAATGCGACTATCTCGCAATTCTCAAACTTACTATAATAATTAGTTTAAATCGGTAGAAATTGGAATTAAGCTCACATGCCGAATCGTTTCGGTGTTTGCGCTTGTGTCGAGTGGTGGTGTAGCCCCAAGCTAGCACATCATGATGTCTAGGTTCCGCTGCCTCACCCTTCGAAAGACGCTCCTCTCCGTTTTCTCTCTCCCGACTCAAGGCCGGGGTACAAGCGGTGGCGTCCGCCGCTCTATCCCCGCCGTGGCCGACGCTGCTGCTGCGGTCGGGACGCCGCCCCCGCGAATTCCAGGCAGCGGCTGGCAGAATCTGTGGTTTCACTCTTTGTAGAGGCACGTGTGTGAATTAAAGTGACGTTGCATGGGCAATTGTTGTGGGTGTCGTTTAAAACTTTGCTTTCCAACCACCTTCACAGCGTGGATTGGAGCCAATTTTATGAAGACAAAAACTTCAGTACCCTGCCCTTCATTGCTATGATTTTCTTCGCGAAGCCGCCGTACTTATGCGCTTTTTTTTCTTTTATGTGAAGCAATTGCTTACCTTGTTTCACCGACTCTTTGGCTAACCATTTCTTGCACCTGTACATGGGTCCGTAAAGCATTCTCTAGGATGACCAGCCTGCAAGTGGGTCCTTCAAAAAATATTTTTTCAAGAAGCAAATGAAACAACAGGAGTCTCCCTTGTTTCTAAGCCTCGGAAACTTCGTTGTTTCTCTGATTTTATTCCTGAAAGTGATTCCTGGCTTGTTTTTGCGGTCATACATATTGTTTTCCTTCGAAGCTCGTCAACCCTTACAGACATTAGGGAGAATGTGTTTTTTTTTTAACTTACCAGAAACTTAGCTTGTTGATACGTGTTCGCAGTTGTCGATATTTGTTTTACTCGGAATACTTTGCTTGGTTGCGCCAGTGAAAGAGGGAATTTTCGGAGAACGGCTGACTAAAGGGGATAACCCACTGTTCACGGTAGTGTAACAACGCAGGAAATTCTAAGCCACGCAGTTGTTATTCCAAGCCACGCGCTTAGCAACCATATCCATCATTTCTACTCTATCTGGGCCCGGCGCAACAAAGCGTACAAATAAAAGAACAGCAAGAAAAATATGAAATTTTCATGTACTTACCCACGAGTAAAACAGCGGTATAAAAACATAGACTCGGGCGTGGTGAGGTACTGACGGCGTCCTTCGTTTTTAGAGCCGATTTTAGGAGCTCTGTTTTTTTTTTTAGAATGCCATTTAAATTTTCGCCAGTCGACAATAAATGGGTCCGCTCATAGAATATATATTTCCGCACTTCTAAATAAAACAACATCGTTTTCATTGCTGCTAACATGGAAGATCGTCTTTTCAGGCTTTGTTTAGCTACAGGAAAACTTCAAACGTCTTGGTCGAAGTTATCTGGGGCCTAGCTAAGTCTTGGATTGTACTTCGGTACTTCAAAGTTTATTTATAAGTTCGCCTTCCCGCTCCTAAATTAAAAAAGAACAGAACTGTGCCGGAGGCTGCTGTAGAAAGCTACGAAGAACCATAACCACAACATGCTCTGTGTCTCCCGTTTCTTTCGTCGCCACCACGTCAAAGCTACGTTCTATTTCGGCGGGATCGCGAATCCACTCTTAGTCGTGCCGAGAACGCGGAATAGCTTAGCATACAGAGGTGCCAACCATCACTCGAGCCGCGGCGCTTGGCTGTCCCCTCCAGCTATCATGCGCCTCCGCATTCCTTCTTTCCTCATGAAGCACGTGCTCCATCGGCAGCTTTGCGTGACGCGGGAATGCTCTTGGCTCGTTGGACGCCCACTGTTCCCCACCCCTGGGCTGTTCGAGCTCGGTGCTTAGCGAGAATAGCGCGACACACGACGGTCATCGAGATAGCGTCCGGGCTAAAGCGCGGGTGTAAACACCGGGTTTGTCGTGTCAGCTCGGAAAGCATGGTTCAGTGGTGTCGCAACGCGGTTGGCGCTGGGGGACCCGTGACTCACACCTTGGCGAGCCCCTCGGGAACCCCGGATGCGTTGCCAGAGACTGTCACCACCGACGGCGCGACGTGAAGCAATCGTAGCGCTGCCTTTGCGCCGTACAACCCTTATGCTGGGGTGCTCATTTGTCTACGGGCGTTATCGCTCTCTTGGGAGCGCCCACTGGCAAGTGGTTGTTCTTCCACGCTTCGCACAATAATAGCCAGCTTCCACAGCGCATTCGGGTGCGGTAAATTGATCAACTATGGTCCGTCAGTATATTATACGGTGTGAATTCGGCGATTTGTCAGGGCTTGGAAACTGATGAAGCCGAATCCAGGAAGACGTCTTGAGACGTCTTGGTGATTGCGGCCAGGAATGATAGTTCCTCTTCAAATGTTACTCATATGCCCTCTGAGCGCTCTCATTGACGTGAGTAAAACAATGCTCGCTTTCAGAAGGATGTTGTTTTTTTATGGAAAGAAAACTATTAGGTTCTTTCTATTTTCTTACTACGAAATGTCCCGGTTTATGTGAGAGACGTCATGTTCGTGCCATTTGGAACGCTTTCGGAATAAAAACGTGGAAGGTCATTTGACTAGGATGAATAATGCGAGTAGTAACGGTGAGGCACTGCAGCACCACTGCGGTTTCTCTCTGTATCTCTCTTCTATTTTTTATACTTCTGTATGTTGTTTACCAAGAGCGGTACACTGAGAATTGGCATCCTACCGAGTACTACGCCCGCCCATTCTGTTCAACTATGCGGCAAATGCGGCAAATAAAAATGCTATGGAGGTGATACGCTGCATGAGCACAGGGGATGAGGCCACGCAAGTCGGAACCAGGGTTAATACAACTCATTTATTTTGGATTAGCCCGGCCAACACCCCCGCCTCTCCCCCCATACAACCATGCACCCTTGAGCAGTGGGAGAGCTTGCTGCGCACTGGCCAGCTCGTGGATCAAGAGTTACTTGTGACACGCGCCTGGGCCGCCGCAGCACAGCGTGGACTACCGGACTAGGATGTCCACCCACTACCTACGGTAGCCCTCAATGCGATAGTAAAAAAAACGCTCTCGACTCCACTCCACTTCCATTGGGTTTCACAATGAGAACTTCGACTGAAGGAAAAACCTAAAATAAACAAATAAACATCTAACGTACACAGTTCTCCTAGAACAGGTAACCATTCCAGATCCTGTGCCTGCAACTTACACACCTCAAAAACCAAACTAATGCTTTTTGCAAAGTATTTGCTCACAGTGAGGGCGTGCGGATCAAGGTGTCGCACCGCCATCCTTGATCTCCAAATTGCATGCAAGCCTAGAACCAGTCCATGATGACGTCATATTGTCACGGGACATATGGGTCGGATAAACATCACAGCGCCATTACAAAGACCAGCGACGACGACGACGAAGAAAGTGCTGACGGACCTTGTGCTGGCTGTCTGATCGCCGCCATGTAAATACTGTAAATGGCATGTTCACCTAGCTTCCTTATTGTTCGTCTCTTCTGCTCTGCCACCACGTAACCATATTGCACACTGATGTTGTTAGGTACATAAGGAAATGGTATGATTTGTGGTGAAACGGGTAGGTCTATCTTTAACGTTCTTTGTAACACTTCCCAGAAAAATATGGCGTCCCAGCACTTCGTTAAAACGTTCTCCACAATTACCGTCTTGTTGTACATAGTGCACGTTGTGGGACCAACAGCATACAAGTCTTCCTCCTGCTTCCAATTCTGAACTGGCAGTGTACCGTAGTGTAGATTAAAGAAAAAGGTTTTCACGGATGCTGGGACGGCCATCTTTTTGACTCGTGATGACACGTCCTGGCCAGGAACCGATCTGTACAATGAGCGATAAAGTGGCGTGGGGAACAATACATCCTTCAAGTCTTTAGTAAGTACCTTCCTTGATACAGTTACTAGATGCTCCAATGAAAACCGTACTGCAAGAAACCTGAAAGAGTCCACTACGTCCTCAATATAGCCTTTAGGGCTACTGCGGCTTTCAATTCAGACAAGACAATAAATGTCGGTAACGCCTTTCGCAATATACTTTGCAAAAACGTTAGGAGAACAAGGTCATTAACATCCCGTAAAAGCAGAAACCGGTTAACAAGCTGACCGAACATAAATGTGACACAATCCTACCCCACACTGCTTAACTCACCAGAAAAGATTGGTTCTTCGCCATACTGTCACCTCTGTAGGTTTTGAGCAGCTACCGCCTTTTCCCTCCGAACATACGGCTGCCGCTGTGGGTATTTTTCTCGATGCGCATGCGCAACGCGTTCCCCAGTAATACTCTTCCTTGCTCCGAATACATTGTTTCATTAGCGACCGTCACTGACAGGTTTTTCACCTCTAAAATAAGGACGCAAGCAACGTTACCAGTTGTGTTCCAATCGCTCGCACGCAAAATAATATTCCCCAAAACAAAGTAGCCGCGTTTCGCAACGGTGCCCATGGCGCTTAGCGGATAATTTAAAGCGGTGCTCAAATAAAATCGCAAAATTAACCGCAAGAACCACGAAGGATTTCTGAGAAGTTGAGTTGTTGCCTTAAAAAGGAGTTATTTATTTATTTATTTATTTATTTATTTATTTATTTATTTATTTCAAATACATAGAGCGTCGAAACTGAATTATTGTGAGGAGGTAGGAAACTGAAAGAGGGTCATGCAATCAGAAAAGATGACAGCTCAGTGAAACAACTACATGTTGCAAAAAAGAAGAGTGGTGGATGAATGGCTATTACTTGCTAGAAAATAAAGTCATCGATGCCAGTCTGAAAATTGTTTGCACTAACCGCGTACTCTGGACAGCATTCCAGTTATGTACTGCGTTTAGGAAAAAAATGAAGGAAGCTCACACCAACGCGTTAGACTTGAAGGTAGCGAAGCTGTACGCAACCTTCACGAGTGTAAGTCCACGGTTGCAGCCCATTTTAGATGCGACTGCATCTCATTCACTCGCCTTGTCCCTCCATACGGCGTTGTTGTTGTCCGTCCACTCCCCTCCCCCCTTCTCCTCGCCGCGCGAGCTGCGCTCTCCGCCGCTCACCCCCTCTCCTCTCCGATAGCGAACACTATCTCGCGAGGGACATTGGATTGGATTCAATTGGGTTGACTTGGCCTCGCTTGGATTGGATTGGATTTGGATTGGATGAAAGTGGATTGTATTGGATTGTGCTGCGTCATAGCCGCGCCACGTTTCGTCATAGCCGCGGTTGCTCCAGCAACGGCCAAAGAAATAAAGAATACATCATACGCGTTCCTCACACGTTTCACGCAATTAGAGAATCAACCCAACGGAAACACCAAGTGAACCGCCAAGATGCGTCGCATCTCCGCAAGGTCCCCCTCGCGGGAAGGTGGGGTAATTTTTCTGCTTCCTCGCTGCCGCAACTACCTTTACTCCATCATTGTTGCTCTAAGGGTGAGCTTGCTTCATTTTTTTGGAAGGGAAAATCCCTGGAAGGGCGTACGCTATGACGTGGCTCTCGTTTCAGGCCAGTGTTGCCGCAAATACGGCAAATGGTGAAGGTTTTCTGGTTTTTTGCTAATCTTGCCTAATCTCTCCAAGTGGGTAACTTGACTTGAAAAATTTGCGCCGGGGACGCTTGGCGGTAGCCCCGAACCGGTAACACACGGGCGCTCGGCATTTTCTTGGTTCTTTTAAGTGCCTGGTGGTCATCGCGAGGCACGCGTTCACGTGCTCTCGCAATTTTCTTGGAATTTTTAACTGCGGACACGCGAAATAACGATTTGCCCTACCGCTTCCCTATAAAAATGGATATTTACAGACATTAATACGGCAATGATACTGTCTGCTTTTTCTTATGACATCCCGTCTAGCAGTGATGTATAGATGTTCCTTTAAATAGAGGTTTATAGTAATTCCTGTCTCATCACTACAAAGGTTATGTAGCAGTTTTCAACTGGAATATTTTTGACGTGCTTCCTGTGCCTTCCATCCTAGGCAACCAGAAATAGTCGTGTTTCTATCCGCGACATCCGACTTCGCTGTGACGAAGCGGGCTGCACATTTTTGGGCACGCTCTAACTTGTCCATATTTGTTTTAGTAAACGGATCCCTTGCGTGTCATGCGTATCGAAGGACTCGACTAATGTTTGTACTTCACAGCGTTTCCTTCAACTCCGTAGGCGCATGCATATTTCTCTGATAGTAATGCAACAGGCGAGACGCTTTCACCGCAACTCTCTCTTTGTGCACGCAATTCAAAGTGGAAGAAAAACACCGCCAGGATATGTAACCCTGTCAAAGGTTTGGAAATGAGTTTTATTTGGGGTGCATGGAGTTTAATGCCTATTTTTTCTTATTTTTAAACTGTGCATGCAAGCATTTCTTTGCATTCAAGAACATTTTCCATTTATCACACCACCTCGAGACACTGTGAAAGTCTGTCTGCAACATTATCGCTTCGCTTACACACCCAGTCATACGCGTAATGGTTAGCTTAATAACCGCTGGCAAGTCATTTATTATGATAAGAGACAGCAAGGGTCCGAGTACTGCCTCTAAAACTGCAACTGCTAAAACTGCAACGGGAGAAGACGACACACCATTGGCAATAAATTGTTGTGCGCGCATGTGTAGATAGCTTTTCTTCCAGCGAAATATGCACTCTTGAATCACTAAATGATAATTATTTTAATAGAAGTAGTCTGTGCGACACAACGTTGAATGCCTTCTTTAAGTGCAGAAATACTGGTTTTATCAATGGTCTGTAGTTCATACCAAGTGCGATATCGTTGATAAATTCAGTAATTTGGTTGAGCAAGATAATCCGGAGCGAAAGCCGTGCTGAGTACTAGTGAAACGTGTTATTTTGGAGATCTCTCATGCGGCTTGAATAAATTATATGCTCTAAATATTTACAGCATATACAAATGTAATGACAACGATCAATCATTATGCACGTTGGATCAGCTCTCTGTAGATTGGGGTTAAGTTAGCCGTTTTTCAATATTTTGGTTATACTGAATCCTGCATCGATTTTGTAAGTAGTATCACTAGGAAAGTTTCAATATGGGCCGCACAGCGTGTCAATATTTGATTAGCGATGCCACCAGGACCATTGGCAGAATGTGGGTTCAAGTTGGCTGACAAGCCATGTACTCCCGGTTCTGTTACATCAGTTTCGTCTATGTTTGGCAGACGTGTGCAACACCGAGACACTAAATCGAATTGTTGCGTGTTAAACTTTACATGTTTTATTTTGGCAATCCTGTGTCGAAACATTGTCCACATCTTTATTCTTGGCAATACTATAGGTCTGTACTTGCATAGAAATGTGTGTTATTTGTTTTTATGTAGCGCGTATCGAGTGAGTTGTACTGTTAAAATGAAAAACTAGTTAACCCATCCGGTAGAATGCACCATGAACTACTACGACCATCCTCCCTGTAACGGCCTAAGGGCTGAACGTATAAATAAATGAAATGAATGAAATGAGTGAAACACGGAATAAAAGTACGTACTAAAGCATCTATCTTTTAAAGTATAATTATGGTGCATAAATTACCTGGCCTAACTTTTTCGTTTAAAAACGCATTTCTGGGACGGAATTGAGTGCGGAGAGTTATCAGGACCTAGTTTTTTCTCGAAATATATGAAGTTGTATTTTTCTCTCATATCCCTATTTCGACCTAAGGATGCCGCTCGCAGTGGATTTTACTACGCGAAGTTTACAACCCAATTCGCCACGAGAACGCACGGATTTATAGGCGTGAGAAACCTTGTGGCAACACAACCTCTTCTGTCACGATCGAACCAGAGAAAGCTGACGTTCACGCACAAGTCCAAATGAACACTTTGCTTACAAACTCTGCTACTTCGACAGTACTTAGCAGGCCTGTTCATTTCATAATTGTGAGACGGTGAAACGTGCCGCTGTGTTCGAGAGATGGGAAGGCATAGATAGAAACGACGACTCGATGAGCTCCGCAACAATCCCTGTACTTCGGCAACGCCTCGTTCACCTCCGCGCTAGGACGTCAGCGGCGACGCTACCAACTTTATAAAATTAATCACTGTCCTCGTGATGCACTGTATTTTAAATAACACGGATATGTTTTGTAATGCAAAATTCTGGTGTCGTGGGGAACTCCAGCACACTATCCTTTGCCCCAAACGTCGATAAGGCGCACAAAGGTGGCCCGCAATAATATGCCCCCCAAACTGCGATTTGCTAAACAAATTACACGTACAGGTAGCACCAGCTGAAGTTGACAGGCCTTCTTGGGGGAAAGACCTGCAACATATGTGCGGCCGCAGCATATGCCCAACAAAAGAACCAAAACGGCGCCGAATGTTACTCCGCATTAAGGCGAGAAGCTTCAGCAACTCATCGGCGAGTGTTTAGACTGCATTAGGGGACGCCTTCCTGTATGAAACCAAATTACCTTGATAACGTTTATGAGGAATAGTGATCATTCACACGGCATCCATCCACCCCTTCAGGTCGTTACATGGAATTGGGTTTAGCCATGAGAGGACAGTCTAGTTACAAATTTTGTTTTTTCGGGCAGTTCAGTACAGTCCATCGCGACGTGCTTCACTGTTTCTGATACACAGCGATGGCATCTACACGAAGCCCTACAAGGACAAAGTTCGAAACAGCGTGCGAGGCGTTCGAACTCACTGTCGTGAAAGATGCTTTCCGGCGTTGTAACCACGCCATGACGCCAGCAGCCGGAACCTCTTTCGAATGCCATTGCGGAAGAGGCTAGCACGTGACGTTCCCGCAGGTACATTGCAGAATCAACACCTCTCGGGCTGCAGCTCAGCGTTCGATGTAGCCAAACAACGTGGGAAAATTTCAAGGGAGCGTAAAAAAGAAATGTAACATTGAATTAGAATCCAAAAGTGGCCGGAATAATAAAAATTTCCATAAAGTGAAGCGCAAGCAGCGAACTGCAGCAGATCGTGGTATCTATAGTCCTATATAACGTACAAGCACTCACATGTTTTCACCGAAAGAGAATAAGCTGCAAACGGAGGGGCAGGAGGTAAAAAACGGAAAGGGTGGGAGACTATAACCAAGTGTAGAGACCGGTTTGCTACGTTGCGATGGGGGAGCCTTATTTCGATGAAAACAAACAGAGAGCCGGCGAAAAACTGCAGACACTAGCGGAATGGCTCACGCACGCACCGACCTTTTCTCAATCAGTAAAGCCATTCGCATAAACGTGTGTCGTTAAGAAAGCGGGGAAATGCTTTTGTCACTGTTTCGAAACTTTTTTTTATTTGTGATAGTATGCACTTTAACATAACGTCCGACAGCTACAAGTTGGCCCCCGTTTCCCGGAGGAAGTCAGGAAGACAGCGGTGGTGGGGCCCCCGCAGCCAACTCGATGATCGTGACTTATTACGTCATTAGGAACCATCAGCGGGTGATCTCTAAATCAGCTGTATTGGATGATAAGCAAGTGCATTTCTTCGAGGGAATGTTTGGGGCAACGACAGAGGAGATGCTAAATTGTCTTTTCCACCCCACGGGCGTCGCAGCGGGCGCTTTTGGCTATCCCGATGAGGCAGGAGAATCCCCACAGTTGAAGGACAGTGCAGGAAGTGATACAATAAACCCTAAGCTATTTCCAGCGACCACCACCGCATCATTGACACCAGTAAGAAAAGCAAAAACATGAAAAGAACAATCCGGCATCAAACCCGGCGCTCAAACTCGTCTTCGTCCCACAACGACAGTGTGTCTCGAAGAAAGAATTCTTGCTCTGTTCACTGCGTACTGCGGTGTTGGAGTGGGGATGGTGGATGAATAATCTCATCAACATTTTCTTTAGCCGATGCAAAACACCATAGAATAAAAAGATGTAAAGATAGACAGGAAAGATTCAGGGTGCGACCCACAACCTCACGCCACCCCACATTCGCCCAAAAGCGACGGAAACACTAGGTGTTTCGGGTAGCAGTTACCCTATCGTTGAACCAGTTTTATTGTTCTTGCGAGTCATGCCTTCTTGCTAGTCTTTAATATAAAATGACAGTATTTTCTCACTCAAAGAGACGAGTAATGCTCGTGTGCCCGTAGCACACCTGAAGCAGCTTCGTTCTTTCTTCCTCTTTGAGCCTTTCTTCTTTTTTTCGCCATTTCTTTGCTTACTCGTTCGTTTTTGTTAAGGCTTTTAATATTTTTATTCTCAGCAACCCGACGCACTAAGTACTCTAAATGTTAACGGACGGTTCTGGCAGGATTAAAACACTGCCTGGACCGTCATGAGAAGTAGAGCACTTTGGTGATTCGAAACAATTTATATGCCACCGTTGAAATTATAAACACAGTAAGAAATTAGAGGGAAAGAAACAGCGTGGACAGGCTTTCTCGCAAGTTTAGCAAACCTTGCCCAATCTTTTAAAAGCCCTCACGTATTCTATCAAAATAGCCAGGCGCCCCGCCATTTCCCGTGCTGGCACTGTCTAAGCAAAAAAGGGCCGACATCTTGCGCAGTAAAGTTCATGTGTTTACAGTTCGTAGCACTAGAGAGGGCGCTTTATACTGTATCACTGAGTCACAAAAACACTCCCGCTGCTGGGCCTTGATGGCCAGAGGTTTAGCCGGGCGAGAAACTTCAGCGGAAGCATTGCTGTCACGCCAAATTGAGGTATCACGGGCACTGCTCAGACGGCGTGTTTCGCATACGCCGATCCATTAGGCTGTCACTGGTGCCTATTCTCCACGCGGCCCCTAAAAACAGACTCTCATCGTGGCTACCGCGGAGGAACGCGGCGATGGATCACCTCGGGGACTACGACCGACAAAGCTTCCGAAAATAATGCACGCGTGCGCTCTGCGGTGGGTAAATACTAAGACAAACACCAAGGAAGAATGTCGCACGACGAAGCAACGGTTGCTGCTGCTCCTGCAGTAGGGTAGAATCAACCATGTAAATATAAAGTTTTTAACGCCGGAATAACTCCTATTTCGCTACTAATCAAGTAACCTGAGTACCGGAGTTACTCGCAACTGCTAACACCAGGCGCGTACTCACCATTTTGGGCTCAATGTGTTAAGGCGGTGATTCTTCTCGTTGACATTTCCTTGAAGGATCCACACGACGCCCTTTTTTTCATAACTGGGTTGCAAACCTTTCTCTGATAACATCTTCCAGGCATACTTGTGTGTTCTCGTGTCTTGCTCATTATTTTTTGCTCCAATAGTTCTCAGGGTATCAAGCATGCGTATTATTCAAATTCCTCGTACCTGAACTTCTTTCTCCATTCCCTCGCGTGTGCCGTGCTACAGCCCTAAACCGAACTGCCACGTTTATTTAAAATTTGCTAAAGGATGCTTGTGCACCGATAGCGTGTAATTTGATGGGGATTAGAGGGGGGATCTGATCAGATCGGGAGGCACAACTGTGATTTTTTGACTCGCGCACTTCTAATTGATCATTCACCTTACCCTCTGTTGAAGTTTGCGCTAGGCACACACATGAAGATTTACCTCCAAATCCTCTGGATGAGAGTGAACTTTCATCGAGTTGTCGTGGTAGCACACACATGCACGCCTGCTTCGCCCAAGTCACGAATTTTAAATGCAGAGCATTTCAGTAACTCACGATGTCACCCGCGTTGGCGTCCGTAGTCCGCACGCTCACTGCGCATGCGCGTCGAGTCGAGGCGATAGCGAACACTCTCTCGCGAGGGGCATTGGATTGGATTCGAACACTCTCTCCCGAGGGGCATTGGATTGGATTCGATTGGATTGGATTGGCTTAGCTTAGATTGTATTGGATTGGATTTGGATTGGATTGGATTAAAGTGGATTGTGTTGGATTGTGTTGCGTCATAGCCGCGGCACGTTGCGTATAGCCGCGGCAGACGCGCTGGGGCCGGCGCATGTGCAGTACTCTCTCTTCCGCGGTTTCCTCTCCTTCGGGCGCGCTGCGTATATAACCGCTGTGCCGTTCTCCGGCGAAGCAACATCCGCGCTTGGCTCAGACACCTAGAGTCCACGCCGCTTTACAAGTACGCCAACGTCGTCGACTGGGACCGGCTTACGCAGTCCCCTCAACGTATATAAGCGGCGGAGCGCGCGTTCGGAATTCAGTCAAGGGCGTCTTTGCTTGGCTTTCGCTTGACGTGACGCTTTGCTTGACTCGAGTAGATGCGACGCATTTACTCGAGTTTCCCCCGTGGGAAGATGCGGGCGGCTTTTTTTTTTGGTCATCACCTAAAAAAGGCTGCTTAATTGAGCGGTACGGCAAATGGACGATGTAAACATGTAGAAGTTTGGATGCTTCAGTTTAAGCGAAACTTATAAGGGCAAGAGTTTCGTGTATTTTTGAACTCGCCGACTAAAACGTACTGAGGCGCCGCGTGTCTTTGAAGTGCCAGGCGTTTGAAAACGGACGCCAAGGTGTCTGTTACTAGCACGCGGGTATCACCAAAGTTGCGCGCCGTTAAAAAATGATTTGGACTTCACGCTTGGTTGTGCATCTTGAGTATATTACTCAAAAATAGGCACCATTTGCAAGATCTACAGATGACTTAAAACCCACGTTTATACGTCTCACCTGTCATATATGAATTTTGGGTAGGTTAGTTCCAAACAGGCTTCATATTCCAGAAAGTAAACTCAAAATAAAAGTTTGTACGCATAAGCACGTCCCTATATAATGAATCACCACCGTCAACACTCCGAGCAAATAAATTTGCTCATAATTTTCCCTAAATTAGGGGTCACCTATGTCGTGTTCTAAATACTTTCGTAGGTCTACCACCTCCAAAGAATGGAAGGACTTGATTTTTTTTCTGTCAAGCTTTCACCACCCCATTTTCGTTTTTTCCCACATCTTCGCGATATATTTCGTCATGATAGTTCCGAATACCTGCATACTTCTGGCCTATTTCAAGGGAGGTGCGACGTTTACTTTATAACAGCAGAGTTGTCTAGGCCGAACAATCTCCGTCTGTCGCACCAAAAAACATCTGATTGTGACGGAGAGAGAGAGAAAAGCAAACGGAACGTCCGAGAGGTTATCGATGCTTATAGCACGGATTGCTACTCGACACTGGGGAAGGGGTGTGCAGGGGATGAAAGAAAGGGCCGCGCACACACTTTGGTCCCTTTGTGGGCACTATGGTCTTTCAGATAAACCTGGGTCTTCATAAAACGCAAAAGGGCTTTTCTTGCCTTCTGCGAAGTCGATTGCAGGGGTCGGGGTCCTAGAATAGTTTCTTCTTTGAACGCTTGATTGTCCAATCAGTTGAGCTCGGCGGCCAAAACAGGTTTCTCCGATGAATACTGCGGGCAACTACACAGCACATGTTCGATTGCCTCTTCAACCTCGCAGGTGTCGCAGTGGGCACTACTGGCCATCCCGATGAGGAAGGAGTAGGCTTTTGTGTAAGCCACTCCCAACCACAGTCTACAAAGTAAAGTATACTGTGATCGAGACAGCCCACCCGGAAGACGACGCTGGAGTAGAGTATCCTGGTGTATTCCACTGAGTAATGGAGGTCGGGCGCATGAATTGATGAAGCAGCCTAGCGGCATCAGTCCTTGAAAGCGGAAGGAAGATGGTCCTTTCAGAGTCATGGCCTGTCCGGGCAGCGGCACGAGTAAAACATTGCCAGTTATTCCACAGTGGCTTGGCAGCCACTGAAATAAAATATTACGTTCCTTTATAACCGCCCCGTGAAATAATCCTCGAATTTCTCTCAGAAGTTGGTGGAAAGGACCGCAGAGCAAGGCTGCTCGGAAACTTTGGAGGGTGCCTTTGGAGCCTGTAAAAATCGACCATTTTTCGGGAGGAGCTTCCATAATGTATTGAAGAGCTTCACGGCTGGCTACAAGTTCAGTAGTCGTCGAGCTCGTGACATCAGTGACACGGATTCGAATTTTGGTTTATTCTGGTGGTATAACCACCGCACTTGCTTCCGTTCATTGTGTTGTTCGTGCAGTACCTCCATAGAAAACTCTGAGAGCCAGTGGTGGTAAGTCGGCCTTTTTTCCAATGCCCGGAACATGCAGACGAATCTCGGGGCTCGCCAGGCACCACAACGGGGAGAATGTTTGAACCGCAGGCGTGTAACTCGACGGTACTTCAGCCCTGTGCGCAGCGACAATGGCTACAAATGAAGAGCGTGGATGACTTCATGGAAGCTCCGCAAGGTAGTGACATGGTAGCCTCGTGAGGAGCCTGGTGTGTAGGTGTAGCGTCTCAATGGTCACATAAGTTGTTAGAGGATGGTCTTGGGCAATGTATATTGTCGCCACTGGTGATACACATCGCGGCAAACCAAGACACGTGCGGAGAGCCTGCGCTTGAATGTTCTGGATCGCCCGAAGTTTAGTGGATCATGTACTGGATATCGCTGGCAAGCTGTAACGCAAACCTCCCAGGAAAAGTGTCTGGTACAGCTGCAGCATTCCTCTGACGGATGTGTCCCACGTCTTTCCAGCGATAAGTCTGAAAATGTGGGTGATGGCGGTGAGTTTCTTCTTTAAGAAAAACACATGTGTGCTCCATGACATCTTCCTTAGGGAAAGTGACGAACAGGCAAGGAGCACAAGGGCAGGTGTGCGAGTGCGCGCCTAAAATAATCTGGTTATGGAGTCCTCCAGCAATTCAACCCGGGACGTTTACACCGTGAAATCGGCAACATAACTACTGGGCCACCCCAAAGGCCCGAGGACTATGGACTTAGCAGCGGCGGGGAACATTAGCATGTCCAGCTAATTGAAAAGAAAAAGTGCGTCCCGTGGTCCGAATGGCACGTGGGACCCTCATGTTGTGAAAGCGGCGTCTATCTGATTCAGCTATCATCGCATTCCGGCCAGACAGCATTACCTTTGGGTTCGTAGCATGGCGTTGACTTTGGACTTTGCGCGGTCTAGTTTTGGAGAGATGTAAAAGGCTGAGGGAAAAATGATACGGGCGTGCCCGTCATAGAGAAATTTCTGCGGGAAGATCCGAAATCCATGCGAGGTGCAATAGCCGGTTCTCTGACGAAGGGAGAGGGGCTGCAAGCTCTGCTGTTATTCCAGCCTTGCACCAATAGTGCAAGCTGCGCCATTTATATCTTTCCTTTTATAGAGAAAACTATATTACTCCAGTAACCAACACAGATAACGGCTCGTTCCTCGTGGCGTCAATATGACCTTCAACCTCAGCCAAGGTCAAGCTAGCGACTCGTGGGGTTACGCAGTAAAAGTTCCCAATCTCTAGTTTTTTTTTTCCTTAAATGAAGGGTGCATAGAGCGGGGAAATTGAAATGAGTAAGCGGGCGTGCCATACGAAAATGATACACGGAGGCACTGGCTCCACCCGAATTCATTTCGCGTTCCAGCCTACAGCGCGGTCTTGTACTGGGATGCAATTGTGCGTGAGTTGACTGCAAGCTCTCGGCAGGAAGACCGAGCTTTCATTCAACAATCTTGGTTTAACCGCGTTCTATTACTGCAATTTTGTTCCTTTGTGGTCTCGGCAGTGAATGATTATGAGCAGCCGCGGTCACAGGAGTTTCTCTCTAGATAAGAACGCTGGCTGTGCTAACTTTGTACTCCCCTCGAACCATATACAGGAACCATGGGACTCGAGGTCGTGCTTAAAAGTGGGAAGATGAGGAACAAAGAGCAAGTGGTTCCGTCGGCTGACACAGGGGCAGCCTTGTGCAGAGCAGTCCTTGCGGGGGACGGGCATGAAGGTGACGACGGAATCGCCCTCCGCACAGAGTCTTCGCGTGTTCCAGGTCGGCCGTCCGTCTCCGTCTGTCGCCCCTGTGGCGGCTGTAGAGGCTGGCCTTCACGCTTCCGCAGCGCCGCCTCGGTGCAATGTGCGGAGGCGGAAGTCATCGTTGGCAGGTATCCAGGCGGAAGAGCGGCAGAGCTTGCCAACTACGCTCTATTCATAATTTCTCATCTCCGCGCACCCAACATTGTGCTGATTATCGGGATAATTCGGTTTATCAAGAGTGAGTGGCAAGAAAACCTCAACCCACCTTTCTTTTTTTCATTTGGCTCGAATAAACGTTATTCAACAGCAACAACAAGAACCCTTTCTTGTGTAAACGTCATCACCATAAACATCACGATCATCATCATTACCGACCTGCTTGTGTCCACTGCAAGACAAGGCCTCTGCTATGATCATCCGGACGATGCTGTCTTTCGATGCTCCAGTTAATCCTTCCACTCCGAGTTTTATAGAGACTATAGGCTTTTTTGGGCTACTTAATTTTAAGAGTGAAAAGTTTGGACTGCCGTGTGTCTGTCTGACGGTCTGTCCCACGGTTCAGCCTTTCGGGCAAGAGGTGAAACTAACCACAAAAAAAAAACGTTGTATCGGCAGAGCTACGTATAACCGAAAAAAATAGCTATTTTGTGCCCAACAAGCGTTTGTGTCTGCCCTGAGAGCAGCGCTAGTATTAACCGCAAATTATAAAACATAGGTATGTTAGTCTTTTTGGTAACATGACACGTCATCACCCCGCTACACTAGCAACCATCATCATCATCATTCTAATCAACTAAGACTCTTGGCAGAAGTCATACATGTTCCTATCATTGAGCGCCCTGAAAATCTTAGGAAATGTTAGCACTTGACCGGCGGTGCCCGAGTTCTTTTAGTTAGGAATATACGTGGAGTTGGCTAAAAGAAACCCCATAAAACTTTTAAAATGTAGCAGAAAGCCTCCGGCTCGTGCGAGGTAGAAGCCGCCACAACAACAACAAAGCTGCCGCTTGCGCTTTTGCAGGTCCAACAAGAAACAGAAGATAACGAATGCGCGCTGGCCCAAGAGAGGGCGCGCAAACAGTGCGAAGGCGGGAAAGGTGACTTGCATCGAACAAAACTTCAATCAGTCCGTCACGAGAGGGATGGTGGGGGAGAGCGGAGCACGGTTTATCTAATTCGGTCCCCACTCTGGGCGCGTGTTTTTGTTTCTTTCTTTCTCACGTAATTAACAAAAAATAATGTAATGTCACTAACGGTAAAAAATAGTCTAACCATCCCCCTATGCCTTCTTTGGAGTTGTAGACTGCTGGCATTTCTTTCTGTATATATATATATATATATATATATATATATATATATATAGCGAATCAGAAAATGGGAAATGAGGGGCTCCGTGGAAATAAGACAGAAAATAAGGGTTGGCAGTCAAGGAAACCTCGGAAAGAAAAGGGGAGGTTGTGGTGGGCCATAGAAAGAGATTAAGAATTTTTTTAGTCGAAAAGAAAGTGGTTGAAAAAATGCCCGCCGGGTGGGATCCGAACCCACGACCTCCAGAATACCGGTCTGGTGCGATAACCACTACGCTACCGGCGGGGCTGTTTCCCCAGCACTTTCTCGGGTATTTGTGTTAACGTATTTTTTTGTTTCCTGCACTTGGGGGTGGTAGCCAGCGCCACTCGGACTACTCGGGGTGTAGGGGACCTTCTTTTTAACCCCGGGGCCGTGACTCTAGTGTCTAAGACATGTCGAGAGTGGTCGACCAGCGTTGAACCCTCTTAAGCTCCCTTTGGCACCAAGACTGCCAGAGCAGAGGCCCTCGCTAAGCATGTAGTGAATCAGAAAATGGGAAATGAGGGGCTCCGTGAAAATAAGACAGAAAATAAGGGTTGGCAGTCAAGGAAACCTCGGAAAGAAAAGGGGAGGTTGTGGTGGGTCATAGAAAGAGATGAAGAATTTTTTTAGTCGAAAAGAAAGTGGTTGAAAAAATGCCCGCCGGGTGGGATCCGAACCCACGACCTCCAGAATACCGGTATGGTGCGATAACAACTACGCTACTGGCGGGGCTGTTTCCCCAGCACTTTCTCGGGTATTTATGTTAAGGTATTTTTTTGTTTCAACGCTGGTTCAACGCTGGTCGACCACTCTCGACATGTCGTAGACACTAGAGTCACGGCCCGGGGGTTAAAAAGAAGGTCCCCTTCACCCCGAGTAGTCCGAGTGGCGCTGGCTACCATCCTCAGTGCAGGAAACAAAAAATAAGTTAACATAAATACCCGAGAAAGTGCTGGGGAAACAGCCCCACCGGTAGCGTAGTGGTTATCGCACCAGACCGGTATTCTGGAGGTCGTGGGTTCGGATCCCACCCGGCGGGCATTTTTTCACAACTTTCTTTTCGACTCAAAAAATTCTTCATCTCTTTCTATGACCCACCACAACCTCCTCTTTGCTTTCCGAGGTTTCCTTGACTGCCAACTCTTATTTTCTGTCTTATTTTCACGGAGCCCCTCATTTCCCATTTTCTGATTCACTACATGCTTAGCGAGGGCCTCTGTTCTGGCAGTCTTGGTGCCAAAGGGAGCTTAAGAGGGTTCAACGCTGGTCGACCACTCTCGACATGTCGTAGACACTAGAGTCACGGCCCCGGGGTTAAAAAGAAGGTCCCCTACACCCCGAGTAGTCCGAGTGGCGCTGTCTACCACCCCCAAGTGCAGGAAACAAAAAAATACGGTAACATAGTAAATACCCGAGAAAGTGCTGGGGAAACAGCCCCGCCGGTAGCGTAGTGGTTATCGCACCAGACCGGTATTCTGGAGGTCGTGGGTTCGGATCCCACCCGGCGGGCATTTTTTCACCAATTTCTTTACAACTCAAAAAATTCTTCATCTCTTCCTATCACCCACCACAACCTCCTCTTTGCTTTCCGAGGTTTCCTTGACTGCCAACTCTTATTTTCTGTCTTATTTTCACGGAGCCCCTCATTTCCCATTTTCTGATTCACTACATGCTTAGCGAGGGCCTCTGTTCTGGCAGTCTTGGTGCCAAAGGGAGCTTAAGAGGGTTCAACGCTGGTCGACCACTCTCGACATGTCGTAGACACTAGAGTCACGGCCCCGGGGTTAAAAAGAAGGTCCCCTACACCCCGAGTAGTCCGAGTGGCGCTGTCTACCACCCCCAAGTGCAGGAAACAAAAAAATACGGTAACATAGTAAATACCCGAGAAAGTGCTGGGGAAACAGCCCCGCCGGTAGCGTAGTGGTTATCGCACCAGACCGGTATTCTGGAGGTCGTGGGTTCGGATCCCACCCGGCGGGCATTTTTTCACCAATTTCTTTACAACTCAAAAAATTCTTCATCTCTTCCTATCACCCACCACAACCTCCCTTTTGCTTTCCGAGGTTTCCTTGACTGCCAACCCTTATTTTCTGTCTTATATATATATATATATATATATATATATATATATATATATATATATATATGTATATATATATTGTCACGAAGACAAGGACGATGCAGTTGTCTTGAATGAGAAACACGTTTATTGGAGCGAACATGTGCTCCCCTAACAACTCAAAAGAATACAGAGGCGGCGAAGCAGCGGTCAGCAAAGTAACTTGCACAGGCGAGTGTCGTCGAATCGAATGCCCCGGCGTCTGCTCTGCAGGCTTTTTATCTTTCGGCGCGCGTGGTTCTCGAACCATCGATTCGCATCGAGAACATTGTAGATCCAAGAAGATTATTCCAGGCTGTTCACGTTAGATCGGAATGCTCTCCCTATCAGAACAGATAACACATGCGGCAAAGAAAGAAAGAATGGAACACGCGCTTCCCTTGGCACAGACATAACACAGACCGGCGCAGCCGGGCGGTAAAAGCAAAACACAAAGAAACAAACCCAATGCATGGTTCGCGGCTATATATATATATATATATATATATATATATATATCAAAGTTGCAGTCCTTATTGCCAGTGCTGTTTGGCGTTTTAACAGTGTTTTATAGTGCCGAATGAGGTATGATTGCCTTTTTTTATGCAGGAATAAATAATTGAAAATTCAAGTCGAGAAAAAATGCGCCGTTTTCTCCGGAAGCGGGAATCGAACCCACAACCTCCGCATAACGCGTGCGGTGCTCTACCATTGAGCTAGTTCCGCGGCGACTCCCCTCTCGACTATACCGCGGGGTTTTGTATTTACGACTGCTCAGAGCCCGGTCAACTAGCGCTGCCCCTCGACCATCGCGGGAAGACGTAGAACGTCTTTTCCCAGCGGCCACACGTAAGACGTGGTCGGAAGTCGGGGATAGCCAAAGGCATTTCAGACTGCTGAAGCCAGAACCCTCGTAATGCATTTTGTAGAACAGAGACGTACGGGACGAGGGATTCCGTAAGTACACATATCAAAGTTGCAGTCCTTATCGCCCGTGCTGTTTGGCGTTTTAACAGTGTTTTATAGTGCCGAATGAGGTATGATTGCCTTTTTTTGAATGCAGGAATAAATAATTCAAAATTCAAGTCGAGAAAAAATGCGCCGTTTTCTCCGGAAGCGGGAATCGAACCCACAACCTCCGCATAACGCGTGCGGTGCTCTACCATTGAGCTAGTTCCGCGGCGACTCCCCTCTCGACTATACCGCGGGGTTTTGTATTTACGACTATATATATATATATATATATATATATATATATATATATATATATATATATATATATATACGACTATATATATATAAGGTTAGTAGAGACACAGACAAACGAAAAAGGTGTAGAAAATAGAAATAAGTTTACTGACGTTCCAGGGAGAGAACTCCCTTTCTTCAGAGTATTCTGAAGAAAGGGAGTCCTCTCCCTGAAACGTCAGTAAACTTATTTCTATTTTCTATTCTCCGCCTCCATGCATTCACGCTGAGAGTACCTGCAGTCATAAACTCAATTACCTTCTCTAAATAGAACGACCATTGAGCGTGGAAGAGATTAGCCCCACTGCCTTCCATTTCCGAAGCCAATTCGTTTCTAGGTCATTTTTGTATGAAACAAACAACTGGCGTTTAGTGCACACCAAGAAAGAGTGATCTAGCGATGCGAAAGATAGGTAACGAGTATTTAGAATATTCTACGACGGGAGATTTTGCGTAAGCAAATACTTCGGCGCCGCGGGAACAAAAATATGCCGTGTAGGCAACTCAGAACCTCTCTGGGGCTAGATTAAGAGCGCCGCTGGAAAGTCGCTGACTACCAACAGAGGGTTCATTTTATGCCTCACCGCATGTGCAGGGGAGCATTACATAGGCACTCGACCCATGCTTCATCGCAGCCGCGGGCTGTAACCTCATTCCGGTCATCGCCAGTTGGACAGTGAGCGGCCCTCTGGCGGCACCCCCGTGATGTGAGTGAGGTTCAGTCTCCAACCTTGTCTAGAAGACGGCGCCACCATATTGTTGGAGCTGGGGCTCCCCGGTTTATTCCGTGATATCCGTGGCCGCGGCTACGGTTGATTCTGTACCTTTCTAGTACACGAACTCGCAAGTCATGGATACATTGAGGGAAGAATAATCAAAAAAGGCCAGTACTTCACTATTTGTAAAGCCGCTCCCGCCATGTCAGGGAGTCCACGATGCCCGCTAACTTTTCAGTCGTCTGATGAGCCTCGCCTTCTCCGCCGCAACTTTGGTTCACAGAGTAGCTGATAGGCCGTTCAAACGCAGAAAAAATCGGAGGACGCCAAAATCTGGCAAAAGTCAGTTGTAAGCACCTACTCCGCCGCTATATTTCTCTTCAGCCATAGCTCTGTGGCAGCACGGTAAAAAATTGTCGGCGGAATCGCCCCACATTTAGCCTTCGCCACTGTAAAGAATCACCGAATGCTTTCTGTGGAGTTTATTTGATTTCACGTTACTTCTGAAACATTTTGTTTTTGAAATGCGTATCAGACACAACGCACCTGACCTGAGTGTTCTTTCCTCCACGCATGTAGAAAAGAACTTTCCCTTCTTGTTTAATTCGCCAGTATTGATCCAAAAGGCTGGGCCATTTAATTATCAAAAAAGTTATGATTTATTAAGTCCTCGTACCATATGATTACGTAATCATGCTATGGAGCCCGTCTCAGGTTGTTGAATATTGGCGGCGAGATTTCATTTGTGGGGCGTCATTTATCTCAAGTCTTGAGGAATTAGAGGAGGTTCACATTGTTAGTCGACCAGATTTAGGGGTAATCCCCGAGGTGGATTGCGAATTTTCCGTCCCATGTTCACATGTTGCACAAATTTCGGGAAAATGAAGCAACCAACCGCTTCTTAAGCTATCGCACTAAATATGCTTCCGGTGGCGACTGTCGCAGTTCAGGTCCACCGTTTCAAACCAGAACCGGGAGAAGAGAAAATGAAGGATGTCACAAAGAAATGACGCGGTATACCTTGCGCTATTGCACTAACGCATTCTGTAAACGGCCTTTTTTTAACAGCGAAGCTGTTTAGCAAAACGTAAGTTTTCGTGCCCACAGTTAGAAATACCTACAAATTGCCGAGCGCGCACACGTGAGCGCGGCCCTGGTTAACAAAATCAAGAAAACTCCTAACGCTCATGTGTGCGTGCCTTGCGACCTCCGCCCAGTGACCCCGGCCCACGTTTGTCAAGCCGAGCATACCCACTTGAGGAGATTGGCGAATATTTGTACAAAAAAAAAGGAAAATAAAACTCCAGCGTTCGCCGTAATCGTGGAAACATTCGCTCGGAACGAGAGGGACACGTCATTGCATACGCCCTTCCAAAGTGATGTCCAATTTATTTATTTATTTATTTATTTATTTATTTATTTATTTATTTATTTATTTATTTATTTATTTATTTACTCTAAAGGCAAATGGGCATTACAGAGAGGATTTGGGCGTCAAACACTCTACAGGCAATGCAGCAGGTGTTTGGTTACACATAAGAAACATATTTACATATTTCAAACATACACATCTACTAGAAATATAAACAACAACACGAAAGGAAAAATGAGACGGTTCATAAAACCTTCTCCACACTCGGGAACAACACAGCAGGGTTGATACAAAACCGCGGAATTCACTCGAAAACAGTAGGAGAAAGAAAGAAAATTCAGGAAATATGGCCACTAATAGCCACCTCGAAATTGACTGGAATAATTATGGAAGCAAGGCAGGTGGGGAGGTGGTGATAATTACTTCCAAGAAAATGAAGGAAGCTCGCACTTATAGCAACAATGATGCAGTCGTTGCGGCAGCGAACAGGAAGCAAATAGGCTGCACTAATTGACTTAAACCGTCGTGAGTGCGGTGAGGGTTCCGTATACAATACCTCCAAGAATTACACGCGTTAGTATGAGCTTGCTTTATTTTTTTCACACAGCGTGCTACCTCACGAGCTGAAGGTTTATCCGCCTAACAGCAAAGGCCAAAAGGCATAAAATATTTATTGCGCTTTGTGACGACGTAAGTCCGGTATGCATTTCGCTTTTGCTTTCAATATTTCCTTAGGCTACCTGGAATGTTCGGCGTTCTGACAGAAGTTCGCTGGGACCAAAAACTCGATAGCACTTTTCTGTGGGCCCTGTACAAGATGAATCATTGACGCATAGCTGTCTGCAGCCATAAACACTTTACCCAAGCGCCGCAAATAGAGGAAGAGGCTAAAACAAACCAACTTTGTTTGTTATTTGCTCGTTTAAGCGGAACTGCTTGTTCCGCCATAGCGGTTAAGCTCTCACATCATTAAGAGCATTCCAACATATATAGTGTTAAAAAACAAAACACTCTTGCATAACCAGGAAAAGTTGACAGCATTTATTACCCAATTCTCGTCTCATTGGTATACCCTCTCATTTTACCGATAGGAGAAAAATGCAGTGAGAGACGCCCAAGCACTCACAAAAAAGGCGCTAACTTTATCAACCAATGCGCACGCGGATCGAGCTTCCCTAACTAATCAAGCCTCTGTCTCGTTTAAGCCTTCCAATACCTTAAACATGTGTTACCCGCAGGAAATACCGCGTTTCGCATGATAATGACCTGAAAGAATTAAGGAAAATGATTATTCTTCCACGTAAGCATACTTCTGCAGGTGCTGTTGACATGGCCCTGTCGTGAATTAAAATCCTGTAGCCAAACAGCTTCCACCAATTGAGGCATCGCAAACAATGCGGTTAATTTAAAATCACGAACACGGGTGTCTCCTACGGTTCTTGCCTGTTCTTGCTTTTTTTACACGTTTGCAGGGTGATCCGTCGATATAACTTTCGAACCTGGAATCCTTATTGAATACCTTAGCTTAGCCGCTGAGACATGAACTTATTTTCTACCAGCCTGTTTACCAACACCTAACCTAACAAGCGTATTAGGGGTGAAGGCCCTTAGCGACTCTGGCTGTCGGCGTCTCCTGTTGCCGTCGTAGTATAATGTAGTCACGGTGCTAAGCACCCGGACGCTTGTTTTCCGATGCCTCGCGCTAGAACACTTCGTGCTTCAAAGAGACGAGACTGTTACAGCTAAGGTGCATACCTCTACCCTCCAACTGTTTGATTTGCATGGGCAAAAACGCCAAGCGAAAAGTAAGGAAGGAAGGATGTATAAGGAAGGCAGGAAAGGTAGCCTGGCTAGAGCCTAGTTTGCGATCCCGCTCATGGTAAAGAAAAAATAGGCAAAAAGTCGACAGGAAAGAATGAAGAAAAATTGGAGGAGACACCTATGCCCCGCGCTGAAGCAGTAAACGTTCAAGTTAAGGAATTGACACTGGAGGCTTTGAGTCTATAGTTTGGCGTTTAAGTTCGTCGCCCGCAAGAGTTCCTTAGTCGCCTTCTGAGCGGATGTCAGAGGAGGCCAGTGACACAGTATCTTCTCCTAAAATGGCCGCCAAGAGACGAGGTTCCTCAGTGGTGACTACAGCTTCTTGTTTTCAGGCCACTATCGCAGGCACTCGCAGAAAACGTGGCGTATCGTCTCCGGTGTGCCACACGCTTCGCACTCCTCACTTGCTGCCATTCCTATTAAATATGAGTGACCATTTGTGACTGCCGCCCCCAGCCAGAGACGGCAAAGAAGAGTTGCGTCAGACCGTGGGAGACTTAGTGGAAGGGGACGTTGCAAGTGCGGGTCAAGGACACCAATTCGTGCACATGTGAATTCTTCTGTAGGCCATTCAGACATTGCTGTTTCCCTGCCAAGTATGCGGAGGGCCCTAGCTGCGTCCGTCATAGACAATGGAATGAGTACAGTCGTCGTTGTTTGATGTGCCAACCAGGTGGCAGCATCCGCACTTTCGTTGCCGACAATGCAGCCAGTCGTACACCATTCTTATTTCTGTCAGGAGCTGTTCGTGAGGTCAGTGTCACAGGACTGACTGGAGTGACTGAAGTGCAGGCTTCGAACCACAGAAGATACCCAAATGAGGCACGAACTTTGGTCGATGGTGTGAAGAGCCCTACAAATGGCCGTACGTTCTGGAGGTTGTGGGATTGGCTATCTTGAATTTGCTGGACAGTGACATTCGTGGTATAATAACAGCGCCGGCAGAGCCCGACAATGTTACCAAGCCATCGGTGTATATATGGGTTCGGTCACTGTATGTCTCGTGCCGGTACGTCAAAGTTAGCTGTTGCAGGGCCGGTATTGGAAGATCACGTTTTTTCTTTCTTCCTGGAATATCTAGGCCCACTCGGGGCTGCATCACACACCACAGCGGAAGAAGCGGTCGCATCGCCGGCTTATAGTTCGATGGAATGCTTGTGTTGTGGGCAGCTACAACCCTTGCGAACGACGCCTAGGGACGGGTCGCTGGTATTCCGGGGAGGTGATAATCAGGTAGGCGGGCGAGGTGCCTGATATGTGTCCTGAGTATTTCAACTTCCTCAGAGGTTGCCAAAGGGTGATTCCGAGCCAAGGCAATGGTCACTGCGGAGGACGTACATCGTGGTAGGCCAAAACAGGTTCGCAAGGCCGGAGCCTGTATACCCTGAAGTGACCGAGTAGTTTTGCGGCATGCTCCAGAAAGGACAGGAGCACTGTACCGCAGACAGCCCAAAAACAGCGCGTTGTAGAGCTCTAACAACGACTTCATTGGTGTTCCCCAAGTCTTGCCGCCGATGCGTTTGAGTACATGTACCACTGCAGAGAGCCTCTTATTTTTAAAATTTACATGAGCGCTCCAAGAAAGGCCTCTGTCGACAACTATGCCGAGAAACTTGTGATTTCGCATATAAGACACCCTTTCTCCATTAATATACAAAGGGTATGCACACATAGGCTCGCCTGTAAACGAAAGCACTGCGCATTTGCTACTGGATATTTCCAACCCTTGTCCGTGTAGCTAGAAGGTCGTCAAGTCTGCGGCATTGTGCAGTCGGTCCCGCACATGCCGACGAGTCACGCTATCTGTCCAAACACATATATCGTCGGCGTATATCGACACGGGAACCCTACTTGGAACGCAAGAAGTCAGCCCAATCAGTGTAACGTTGAACAGTGCAGGACTCAGGACGCCTCCTTGTGGAACACCACGGCGAGTATAGTGAGCTTGTGTGGGTCCATCTGCAGTCACAACAAAGAATGACCTCCCTGTTAGGTAGTTCAGCATCCACTGGTAGACTCAGCCACCGAGCCCCACAGCCTGCATTACTTTAATAATTGCATCGTGGTCCACGTTGTCATAGCTTTAACATCGAAGAACAACGCAGCACATATGCACTTCACGCTTTCCGCTGCTGCACAAAGCTCACAAAAATCAATAACACAGTCAATGGATGAGCACCCACGACGGAATCCAGCCATAACATCAGGGTAAACATTGTAATGCTCCAGGAACCACTCCAGATGTGCAAGAATGATTCGCTCCATCAGCTTTCCAACGCAACTCGAAAGTGCAATTGTTCGTTATGCCATTAGATCCAGCATAGATTTTCCGGGAGTCAGTAGCGGAACTTCCATTTTTGAGGAACGGAACCATCCCACCATAGGTCATTGAAATATTCCAACAAGGCTGTCGGGCATCCTTGCCAAGGTGGCAGAGAGCAACATATGTGACTCCATCAGGCCCAGGAGATCAAGATCGCTTCAACGCAGCCAATGCCGCTTCCAGTTCTTCCATGCAAAACGGGAAGCGCATCCTTGAATCTCGCTGTGCAAGGAGGTCACTGGCGAGCAGTAGTACAGAAAGGCCAGCTCCGCTGGCTATTCTCACGTAGAAGTTCTCGGCCACTTCGAGCTCTCGGCGTTTCTGGTGAATAGTCAGAGCCTTAAATTGGGAGCGCTGCTGTGCGGGAGTCCCTTGCCCTTGCACAGTTTGCCATATCTTCGACAAAGTTTGCGAGGGTCGAGCGAGTCACAAAAAGATTTCCAACGTTGTGCTTCCACTCGGGCAATGCGTCGCTGGATCTTCGTTTGCGTTCGTTGGCAAATTCTCAAATCTTCGAGGCATATCGTTCGCCGGTATCTGCGTTCGGGCGGGGACTATTCAGGGTTCCCCTACGGGAAGATGGTGTAATTTTTTGGAACGTTATTTCTATTAAATGCAGTCTTTGCAGAACCTTCATCCCGGTTTGTTCATTTTTTTCCTTTACTGCCGTAAGAGCCAGGGGCATGGTCAATGGGGTATGGGTGGAGGGGGGGACGGTGTCAGAAGACCCCCAAAATGTCTGAGCTTCGCATCCCTCCCTCTCACTTCCTCTAGCCTTTTTTGGCTGTAAAATTTACACACCTAATCAATATCTAATACAGCAAGAACAAAAATGAAGGAAGCTCACACTATACAGGGTGTCCCAGCTATCATGCACCAAGTTTTAAAAAAAGAGTAATGGCGTAACTCGAAGAAAACCTATTGGATAATATTTGCAGTACTGTTAAGAAGCGGTGACGAATTTTTTCGTTAATGAGACTTAACTAATTAGTTCTAATTATTTATCTAACTCGATAATTACTGTCCTAAACACTGAAGTGTCAATGAGGCACTTGTAGGTACCCACGAGGGGCATCTAACTGCGGTATTTTCAGCGACGAACTAATTGCGTACTCATTTATTCTGACTGATAAAGAAAACCCGCGAAATATGAAAAATACCACGTGACGGCGCGTCCGCACGCATTGTAAAGCAGCGTCCCCAAATAAGCTGATTGAAAGCAACTGCTTCCGGTGTTACCCACCCGAAGAGACAGCGCATCACCTTGATAAGGCGCGTGTGCAGATAAGGCACAAACTCGGTGGCGATTTCTTGTCTTTCTTTTGTTTATTTCATTCTGGCTAACTCAGAGGCAGCCTGTTTGAGGGCGTTGCTTTGCGATGTGCGCGGACTCGTCATCACGTGGTATTTTTCATATTTCGCGGGTTTTTTTTATCAGTCAGAATAAATGTGTGCGTAATTAGTTCGTCGCTGAAAATACCGCAGTTAGATGCCCCTCGTGGGTACCTACAAGTGCCTCATTGACACTTCAGTGATTAGGGCAGTACTTCGCGTGTTAGGTAATTAATTACAATTAATTATTAAGTCTCATTAACGAAAAAAATGCTGTCCGCTTCTCCACAGTACTGCAAACATTATCCATTAGGTTTTCTTCGAATTACGCCATTACTCTTTTTTAAAATCTTGGTGCATGATAGCTGGGACACCCTGTATGCGTGCAGCTCTAACACGTAAGGCTTGAAGGTAGCGAAGCTCTACGCAGCATTCACGACCAGCACGACAGTGCAAGTGCACGAATGCAGCATATTTGCTTCCTTCTCACTGCCGCAACGACCTTTACTCCATCACTGTTGCTATAACCGCAAGCTTCCACCGTTTTTTTAGAAGTGCTAATCATTGCATTTCACCTTGTAGGGGCCTGCGCTATGGCGCATTCGTTGCGGGCTCGTTCCGGGTAACTCCTGTTTAGATAGCGTCACAACTACAAAGGCAAGAACGGAAAGTCGGCGACACGATGATTTTCTTTGTTGGTAACGCGACTCTGTTTCTGGCCCTTACTCTTCCCTTCCTCTCTCTCTCTTTCTCCCTCTATCTGCCTCTATTTCCAACTTTCTTTTCTTCTCGCACTCTCTCTTCTTTTTTCTATCTCTCCATCTATCTGTACCTTTCGCTTCTCTCTCTTTTCCCCCTCTCTCTACGTCAATTTCCCGTTGTCTCCACTGTCTCGATCTCCATCAATCTCTCTCGCTATCTCTTGGCTGTATTGCACAGGCTATGAAAGTGGAAAAAGCTCTTAGGTTTGCGTGAAAGATTGCGTGGAAAAGTGACGATTTGTCTGTAAACCGACTTTTCTCGTCTTCGTGGGTGGACGCTATACCGGCTACTTTTCATTTGCCTGTAAATGCAGTTAGTTCGTGTTTGTTTATTAGCCTACTCAGCTGAGAATGAAATACTAAATAACCAGAAACTCGTCAACGTGGGAGAAAGATGGGAGCCTTGGTGGCAGGCGTTGCATAAAGGCGTTCTTGGTCGCAAACGCTGGGGTGACCGTTTGCGACCAAGGGCACTGGTCGCATCCTTACTGCGATCGCAGTAAGGACACATGGTTGCCCGTGAAAAACAACAGGTGCTCGTAATAAGGCACCAAGGCCCAGACGCAGGCGAAAAAATGAGGGAAGCTCATACTAAGGCTCTAGACTAGAAGGTAGAAAAGCCTTACGCAACCTTCACGACCATGAGACGAGAATTAGGTATTAAAAGGCTGCCAACTTTGCCTGACTACGCAAGAGTTTTTCGCTTTTTTTACCACTACATTTATGAGATGCTCTTAGGATGTGAGAGCTTAACAGCTATGGCGGAACAAGCATAAAACGAGAGAATGACAAGCAAATTTGGTTTCTTTTAGCCAATTCCTATATTTTAGCGTTCTTGGGTGAAGTGCATATGGCTTCAGACAGCAGTGACAGTGCAGGGCCCACATAAAAGTACGATCGAGTTTTGGTCCCAGCGAAATTCTGTCAGAACGGCGAATATTCCAGGTAGTTCCGGCAAATATTGAAAGGAAAACCTAAACGCACGGCGTACTTACGTCGTGGCATCGCGCATAAAATATTTTACGCTTTTCGGTCGTCGCTGTTACGCCGCACAAAGGTGAATAAATTAGGTGGATAAACGTCCAGCTGCTGCGGTAGCACGCTGTGTGCAGAAGTTAAGGAAGCTCACGCTAACGCGTAAGCCTTGAATGCAATGAATACGCAGCCCTCACGACACTCACGGAGGTTTAAGTCCGCGATTGCAGCCGATTTGCTTCTTCTTTGCGGCCGCAACAAGATTTACTCCATATCTCTTGCTATTAGTGTAAGCGTCATTCTTCTTTTTAGAAGTGATAATCATTTTACTTCACGTTGGAGGGGCGTACGCTACGACGTGTCTTTCTCGTTCCGAGCAGGTGCTGCCCCGTCAACGGCGAATGATCGTCTTTCTCGTTACGAGCAGTGCTGCAATGATCGCGGCGAACGCCGGATTTGCTTTTAGGGGCGAAGCATCTTAAGGCCGAGACTTGTCCGGCGTCCGTGCTCACGGCACAGCACCGTGTAAATCGAAGCATTTGTGAACAAAAGGTTCACAAGAGGTTAATAACAAAATAAAATGTTCACAAAAGGTTAGAGAGAGTGTGTGTGCTCCTGTAGAGCCGTGCTCCGCATGCGCGAGGAGCATTGGATTGAATTGGATTGGGTTGGATTGAATTGGATTTGAATTCGGATTGGATTGGAATAAATGTAATTGTATTGTATTGGATTGCATTGAATTGGATTGGGTTGGATTGAATTAGAGTTGAACTTGGATTGGATTGGATTAAATGTAATTGTATTGGATTGGATTGGATTGAATTGGATTGGATTGCAAATCATTTGAGGAGCAGCAGGCACTCTCACGGGTGATTTATGGTAAGAACGATCACCAGTGCTTCACCCAATCCTCATGATTCACTTCGTGGAAATTCGTGAATTTTTTTGCATATTTTGGCCAATCTATATAAGTGGGTATGCTCGTTTAGGCTAATCTTGGGCAATCTCCCTCAGTGGGTAAGCTGGGCATTCCTGGCAAACAGCCTAAGGGGGCATGCTCGACATTTTCTTAGTATTGTGAACTGCGGACACGAATAAAAACGATTTGCTCAACAGCTTTCTGCTAAAACTAAGACGTTTTTCAATTTATTAACGCCAAACAATGACTAAAATCTCTTTTGGGCTCACAGTCCATGTCGGAGTCTTTACCGCAACAAGTACTTTGTATTTTACGTGTCTGCTGTACAGCATTGACTGAATTATCACGTCGATTAGAGGTTCCGCCACAACTGCTTGTGGCCGCGGCTCCCTCTTCTCTAGGCATCATACTGAGTTTTTTGCGTTTTAAGAAGCGCACAATGTTGGGAAGATGAAATGTCTACGATGCAGTACCTACCCGCAAGTGCGAACTTTTAGCCAGTACAGTTTTTTTAGCCACTACAAACTTTAGCCACTACAAACTTTTAACCACTACAGCTAAAAGTGAGTAAACTTTGTAGTTTTTATACACATGGTGCGACCTGCCGCGTTGGCTCAGTGGCTATGGCGTTGTGCGGCTGAGCTCAAGGACGCACGATTGCTTCCGGCCGCTGTGACTGCTTTTCATATGGGCGCGCAAAGCAAAGGCGCCCTTTTGTTCGAGATTTCACCGTTCGTTCAAGATACCCAGGTGGTCAAAATTATTCCGGAGCCCTTCCACTACCACGGGCTACATAGCCCATGTAAAGCTTCGGCGCCTAGAACTTCGTAAACTAATGCAAAAATATGATGCGATTCCAGTTTTTATTGCAACACCATTTCATTGGATGTGTTTTCATCCACCTTATGTGGCATTTGTGGGCTACCATTACTCAACGCGAAAGTTTGGGCGAGTTGGTGAAAAAATAACTTCGTCGTGGTGCAAGGACTAAAAAAGAACGCGGACCAGAGAAAAAGAACATTGAAAAAACGGGCGCTTGCACCGGTACAGTCATGTGTAAAGCCGGGGGGGGGGGGGGGGGTTAAAAAAACGCGAAGAAACTTTGAGAAAGAAAACAATTTCTTGTTGTCTTCTTTAACAAAGATAACATTGAAAAAATCGGCCGCGTATCTGCTCCTTTCGTTGCAAATGTCGTCAAAAGACGATAGTCTTTGTAGTCATTCGCCAATGAAATGCCCCCCTTTGCTTTTCCGCTCACCTCTCATGCTTTTCCTGTACCGTCGCGCTCATTCCAAGGTAAAGACACTAAAGGTTTGCGCAAGGCGATTTGAATTTACTGCGTTCCACTGCTACAGGCCGGGTTTTTCAATGCCAGCGCTGCAGTACGGCGGAGACGCCCGTGAATGGAGGCGGCCGACTAAAGGTCTATACAGCCGCGTGGCCGTGCTCCAGGTGCGTTTCAAGCAGAACGCAGAACCTATCGATTGGAACCTTTTATGGCTGTTGCCGCGGGATTTTTCATATGCCGCCAGGAGGCGGCTGTTTTCTGCCGTAGATGTAGAATATCATTTGCTATCGAGAAACCAATCATCCATGAATTTTTTAATAAAGGAACACTGTAAATATCCCTTGTGTACTAATTTCCTGTCTTATATTTGCGTTATGCCTTGTACTTGTTCAACAACGTTGACAAGTAGGAACATATAAACCGGGCTTAGACGTTTACATGTTGCTCTGAGTATATAAGACTATTGCGCAACATCAATTTTACTTTGGCCGGGTGGCTGAATCGAGTCGAAGACAGACAGACATACAGACGGACCAAAATTTCTGGGTTTAAGTAGCCCAAGAACAAACCATCAGGGCTCCTCGTGAAATTAGTTGTGATGCCAACAATCTGCAATGAGAGAAGATATTTTTGCAATCAATGCTTTGTCGTGACATCCCGCGCAGATCTTGAGAGCAGAAGTTCCGATGGGACTTCTGTGATGCACCAGGCAACAATTATATTCTTTTGAGTGTTAACGGAAATAATTATTTCTGAATCACTTAAGTCCCTTATGAGATTCAAAAAGCGAAACCCAGTGATTATCGAAAACTTCTTCCCCGGCTGCATAGCCTTTGCGTTGCAGTCACGTTCGCCTGTCATGAGGCGCGCATCCGGGTACTCCTTGTTCCGTCCTGGCACGGTGCCGCGTAGGCGCCGTAGTAATTACCACACGTCGCTGCGGCTCTTGGCGACCCGGGTTCAAACATTCATTCGAACACAAATGAGTTTCAATGTACATTTTATTTTGTCATGTAATTTTTCATCGGCCGCAATTTGGTTGTATTCGCGTTGTAGCCTTCAATTACGATCCATTTTCGCGTTTGATGGGGCATGTAAGGCCTATAAAGTACGACGCGCTTTTTTAATAGATATGTAGTCGGGGTTTCGTTTTCGCGTTTGGAAATATTTGTGAAAGAAATGCGAGAAGAAGCGTTTTTTGTACCCTCAGAATTTCATGAAAATTTACATCTCTATTCCTGCGCGTCCTCCTACTGTCTGCGTTTCTTTCCGATATTTTCGGTGTATAGAATTACTTGTGTGCAACAAGGTGCTCGTGTTGAACTATTTATTTTCATTCTTGTCGCCTTTACCCTGGCATTTCGGGTTTTTGAGCTGGAGTGGCATCAACATGAAGCGAAAATAGCTGGGTTTTTTTGGCTACCTTTTTTCCGTCTTTTATTACCGATATGGTGTATAAAACACGATAATGCATACATCGCGCGCCTATTTATTTATTTATTTATTTATTTATTTATTTATTTATTTATTTATTTATTTATTTATTTATTTGTAAATACACAACCACAACACATCCGCACATACCACGCGTCTTTAAAATTAACGCGAACTGGGTCATGTGCCTTTCATTTTACCTGTGCGACAACAATTTTCCTTTGTCCTAGCAAAAAACAAGGCGCAAAAGAATTGTTGATAGCGTGATTCGTCCACCACAACTCATTTCCAAAAAATACTCCTTTTTTTATCCCCGCCGATTCCACGGCGTTCCTCGAGCGTACTCTGTCCTTCATTCACTCGCGCGATGGGGTTGGCATAGGAACACTGTAAACATGGTGTTGCTAATTTCTCAACAAAGCCCACCGTGCGAAAAATCCCGAGGCAATAGGTCAAAATGTTTCTCACACACTTCGCATACGTGCGAGCGTTATCACTTCTTCCACACTCGTTTCCAAAAGCGTTCAAACTCGACGGTGAGCGAAACGGCAAGGGCACTTCGCCCGGAGCGCGCAGACAATGCGGCGAAGCGACCCCTTCCCCTCCCAACCTATGACGCACCCCGGGATGAGGAGGAGCACGGACGAGCGGCGCTCAATGCGCCCATAGCGCCGATGCACTTCATTGCCGCCCGCCAGGGGCGCCATCCAGGTTTATCCGCGTTTTCTTAGTGCGCCCACTCAACTACTGCACGGAGTTCCTCCTGCAACACCGATAGAATGCGGCTGGAGAGTCCTGATACCGCCGCAGCGCTGCCTGGAAAAGAAAACCCTACACTAGGACAGCACCCATCGCAAGCGCGCCCGCCCTGTAAGCGCACACCTTGATAACCACCCGGCCAGATGGCGCTACGAGCGCATTTTTCCCCGCGGTGGTCGCCGTGGGAACGTTCTTCCGCGTTGGCTCCTCTCCGCTCTCCGCACCAGGCGGAGTGAAAAGGAGAGAGGATTCGGCAGCCGCCGCGCGGGGTATCTCGGGATTGGTTAGCTCAAGATGGCCGCCCCGCTGGTACCCCGTCGTCTCTGGCAAAAAACTACACGGGTGAGCTGTTTTCTCGTGTTTCTGGCGCGACATTGCCGACAAGAGGCGAGCTTTTACGCTTCTCGATAGCGCGCGGGCAGGGATCGGCGCTGGTCGAGTGCGTAGCGCGTGCGCGCCGCCCGCCTCGCTCCGTTGCAAGCTCCGCGGTCGGAAGCGTTCGGCGGTGAAGCCAACTCAAGCGGCGCCAGGCGCGGCTCGGTGGGGAGCATCATTCTGACGTTTGCGGAAGCGCTGTTTGTTACGTCGACGCTCTTGCGACGAGGAGAGTAGTCACGTCTGGGCGCGGAATATTAGTTCCCTTGAGTGGGGGTGTGGGTTCTCGTGTGCTAGCGCAGCTCGAGGTAGCCCTAACCTGCCGATGTACGCGCCCGTCGACGAACCAGACGTATGTCGGTTCGGGTGCTCTGTGGAGTACTCCGGTGTCGTTTCCTCGTTCATCATCCGAATGAATGGCAATGATCGATGTCACAGTCATTGTAATTTTGCAATAATTTAACTGCTACAGCCCGCATTGTAAGCTCAGCAAAAAGCAACAAAAAATGCGTATCGAGCGTGCGGGCCTCTGTTGGCCGATAACGCAAAAAACACATCACTCGAACAGATCTAAGAAAAATCTTTTTAAGGTGCGTTCCGGAACTGTCTCAAAAACTAAATCAGGGACGCCTAAACCGAGGTGGTTATCTGCTCATTGACTGCTGTGTCGGTTTCCATCTTTACCAAATTGCTTTCGCGCAACACACCGACGTAGGTACCGCAGACTAGCGAACCAAGTTTGACGTTCAAACTATTTTACCTTTACGCTAATTTATTTACGACGTAAATACCGTAAGTGGTGATGGAACAAACAGTAAATGAGCGATTGGTAGTTCACTTTTGTGCAATAGTTATACCTCTGAAAGGTGTATTCTAGATCGGCTTTACAGGACCGGACGTCTTTGCCTGGCAGTGGTGTTTGGGCGCTCTTGCGAGCACAGCTAAATAACAAGTGGGAGAGAAAAAACCGCTCATTCACGCCTGAGAAACGCTGCCTCTTCATACAAAACATCATGAGCATTGCCACCGTTATGCTGACATCAGTGGCTTTATGTTATGCAGATCCGAGGGGCACAAGTAATTGCTAATACAGTTTGACTAAGCTGACCAGGATTATTTTTCTAGAAAGTGCCTGACTGGGATTATGACAACAGTTTAAATAACGAACAACAGTACGAACTGAAACTGTTGCTTGATTTTCGTTAAAAAAGGGGCAGCAGGGGAAGGACGTAAGGCGACGAACGCGCCAGAATAGCGAAAATTAGTTTCTGAATTGGATACTAATGGAAATTACTCCGTTTTCGCATGGCTATCACAATCAAACGCGAAATACTTTTTTCTGACAGAGCAAGTGATTTCAGGTCTCGTAAAATCTACTCTGGACCTTTCTTAAGGCTAGACGTTTTATCCAAACGGAGTTACAGTCGCCACTAATTTACACGTACTTCACGGGTATCCAGGACAGCCTCCACAAGTTAGAGATAGAGTGATAAGTACGGAGCAGTAACTACGGGTCTTATTTTTTTATACAGGTGAGGGAGGGGTTCCAAATGGTCGGGCAATATTTTAACTTTGGCACTACACGTACGGTGCACTAAACACAGGTATGATTCTCCAAAATTGGGATCGCCAATACCTTTTAAGCTTCATTATCAAGTGTGACCGGTTTTGCTGTCTTTATTAAGCATCTTGTGCTCAAGTTGGGCGGAATATAAACTTCGCAGCTGTCACATTTGGGCCACACGGCTCGTTCCTTCGCGCCATTAGCAAGCACTGAAGTCACTCCGTGCAAGTGAATGCCTTGTGAAACTCGTTTTACAAGAACGGCTTGACGCAACGCTTGTTTTCAGTACCTACATTTTCTGATGAACAACAAACTGCTTTAAAGATAACAGAGTAGTACCAGGTTACCGATGATTACGACGCTTGTTTAAGATACTAAACACGTGCTACATTTTAACGTGATGGCGTTATTAGGCTCATTTTTCTACTCCCGCGTGTCTCCTAGCCGTCCGCTATCAGCCGTACTCATCAGCCGTCCACGGGAATACGACACCGCTGCCACATGGGAGCTACGGCTGAGGCAGCAAGATTCGAGGGCTCCTCTGAGCCTGTAATGTGGCGCTCCCGCTACGGCAACAGAAGTTTGGAAAGGAGGACAATGATACAACGTCGGATACGAAAGAAAGGACACGCGTTTTCACCAGGTGCCGCACCTGCACGGTGAAGTTCGTTATATGTCCAGTCGGTGGTAGCATAATCGGAAGACAGAGTCTCCAGCCGTGCCCGCCACTTACGCCATCGCAGTAAAGCGTGTTTCCATCTGAAGATCGAAAATATGAATTTCCGGTTCTCATGCCCCGAAGCTACTTGAGGGCTATGAGGTATGTCGTAGTGGGAGTCTCCGGAAGAATGTTGACCCCTTTAGTACGTTTAACGTGCGCCGAAATCAAGACCCACTGGCGTTTTTGTTTCCTGCTTCTATCAGGAAAACGGTCCCGTGGGCGGGAATTGAACCAGTGGCCTTGAGCGTAGCAGCGCAACGCTGTAGCCACTGAGCCACCGCGCTGTGTTTTCCACCGGAACTTATGCCGGCAGCAACAGTGGGTGACCTAACTAAACCTGCTGACAAAGCATTCACGGCGGTCTCTCAGAGCTCAAGGAAGGCATAGATTATAAGCATAAAATAGCTCAAATAAAGCCGGCTATATAGCGTCTAATCACATACGTTTTCAAAACACCTTTCAATATTACCACGAATATGTCTCCGCTACAAGCTCGGTTTGATAAACGACAGATGGCGCCACGCGGCTAAGGTAAAAATCACCCTAAAAATATTTGCGAATATCCTCCTAAAGAACAGCCACGTAAGAATGCTCGGTAGGGTTTTATACATGCGGGTAGTTCCCAACTCACGATCGCCAAAGACAGGAAATTTTGAACTAATTATTGCCGACAACCAAAGCGCCAACCAAGAGAAAAGCAAGAAAAAGAGAAATGAAACGATAAAACATATGCAACCACTGATCACGACCAGAATATTGCAGATCCTGCCGCACAACAAATTTACCCGCACCAAAGAAAGTGAAAGAAACACCTTCACTAGGACAGCATATAAGACAGTTCTCAACCTCCCAATTTTGTCTGTGAGACGAACTAAAAAAGGTGGACCAGCAGGGTAGCAGAATTAACATGCATGGACGGGTGTAGAAGAAGGGCACGGCCATTTACTCGATGAAGGCGTGGAGTAACAATATCCGGAGTAAAGAATGGAGGACAACAGCGATTGAAGGTCAATGGGAGAGGCCTTCACGGTGCAGTCGTCCTGAATGGGATGTTGGTGGTAATGACGATGATCAGGTCCTCGGCTTGTCTCTTCCTAACGCATTTCAAGTAATCGGAGAAAGCACTCTCCTGGTACCAAGAAAGCGGATGTAAAAACAAATCGGGAGGTCCCATCATATCCACCTTTGAAAAGAAACACGCACACCCAAACAGACACCACCAAGCAGAAAAGAAATGACAGGCACTCCCACCCCTTTGAAAGGAAACCACTGCACGCCATGATAGACATGGCACCCGTCCGGTGACACCGCATAAAAACTCTCCTCTACAAAAAATATGGCTACAATCCTACATACGAAGGCGCGGTATGGCAGGCGGTTCACTTGGAGAAAGTTTCAATATCATGGGACCACAGTACACACCGACTTCCGGGTGTACGAACGCACGAGGCCCCAATTGTCTTAGTTGACTACTCTGGAAATCTTTGCGACCGCATGGCCGTCCAACACACAGGAACAAAGAAGTGTAAGTTGGAGCCTTCCTCCTGGCAATCCGAATGGCGGCAGTATCAAATAGAAGCATAACATCATTAGACTCACAAAGGACATAGTGCAGTTTTCTGGAGGCACAATACCAAGCGTCTCGGTAAGATATTTTCATCCATAATGCAGAAAGTCAACAACGCCACCTGGACAGACGGATCCAATGGTCTGGAGAGAAACGCTCGCGCTATGCAAGAGGCACACGAACCCACATACCGTGCTCCTTGTGACCACGACTACCACACTGCCATCTTCGAAAAGCGTTAAGAACGAATCCTCACCCTATGCCTACCTAGGAACACAATCTTTCCGCTGGCTACAACAAGGTCTCAATTCCGACGAATCACAAACGCTGTGAACGAAAAACCAACTCAAGAATCTGAAACTTGATGTGCGTTAAAATGTTCTGTGGGAACACCAGACATTACCTTAAAACTGCCGTAAACTCAAGGAAACATCCACCTCTTGCACGCAACCTAGCCATGTCCAAGAATATAGCTAGGGGAGAACAACTGAAACACAACATATTCCACTTCTTCGAGGCATGGGGGGCAGCTTTGACCAGCCCATTACCTCAAGAGCGCGAGCTGATTGGGAAGGCAAGGGAAGGAGCTGCTGCATCTGTTGTCGCAGACTCAGGTTCCACTTTTGAGCTGCGTGCCATCTCTTTACCCCATTTTCCTAAGCCACAACTATTTCTTCGTCAACAAAGAGCTTCTCTCTCTCTCTCTCTCTCTCTCTCTCTCTCTCTCTCTCTCTCTCTCTCTCTCTCTCTCTCTCTCTTTGAAAAATCAAAATTGTTCAGCCTGGCTACACATCAAAATAAACATTTTGATACTGACCCCTCCTTTGACACTGACTCCTCCTCGCTCAAACTGGCCCACACCTCGCACTTGCAACCTTTCACGCTCACATTTTAAGCCACAGAAGCGCAGAGAGCCTTTGTCTCGCCTGGGACACGGCGATTAAAAACCATGGTGGGTAGTCTTTCTCTTTTCGATCACCTTTCGGGCTCGTGAAGCATAGTTCGGAAATGCAGCAGCTGCGCATGGAAACGCTCCGTGGGAGTCGGAGTATCGCTATGGTGTCTTACATTTTAGGAAACGTAGATGTCTCTGCAACTTTTTTTTTTTTTTGCATTGGTGACAAAGGGAATCAATGGATTATTTCACAATGCTAGTGGAGAACGTTCGCCAGTTCATCCGGCTGTCTACAAGCCGTTGCGCGCCAACTCACTCAAAAAAAAAGAACTAAGCGGGGCAGAACAAAATAACGCGTACAGATGATCTGTTACCGTAGTGTTGGTAGAACGCCAAGAGTAACAGAAATGAGAACAACAATAAAAGGGGGCAGGACAGGGAAGTATGTACAGATATGCACTTAAACTGTAGACGTGACGTTGTGTTTTCCTGCTTGAGGCTGATGGAACCCCTATTCTCGTCCAATAATAATTGTAAGGTTTCTAATAAAATTAAGCATTGCCGCTGTAGTGTTTGCAGAAAGCAGAAAGAAATCAGGAGTCATGAGTTTGAAGATAAAAGCGGGAAAATGGTAAGAGTTACCACTTAATGAAAAAGGGCTTCTTTCATTGAAACTGGCGCTAAAGTTTATCCTACTTCTTGATTGTAAGCGCCCGTGTGACCGCATGCAGATGATGTTTAAATGTAGTGGGACAAAAACAAAAAAAAGTTATCCTCCCTTCCTAAACAAATTTGAGAGAAGCGCGCAAGCTGGAAGTGCGTCAAACCGTCGGTGAAAGTGCGTCTAATCGATTGTCAAACCTTCAAAGACCCAAATCGTAAATGAAAAACGAACCCACGCGACCATTTTTCCCGCACCAATTGTAAACGCATGAACGGTGTACATGCATACCGATACGTGGTTGTAAATTTACACCGATACGGATAAAGGTATGCTGTTGCATTCCTTCTTAATGATCGATTCCTGTATTATCTTATGTGTATAGAACCTTCCCTTTTTCGCTGTTTTCACGTCACTGTTTTGACACAATAGAATGCCGGCTACACGCATGCGCTGTGTGTCGACATAACTTATCAGAGCTTTTCGGTTCAGCATCCGGTCTATGGGGAAAGGCATTAGTTTTTTTTTTTTATTGAACGCCATCGGCTCCACTCAGAATGATTTCACTTTAATAGATTTAACGTTGCAACATTGTGATGTTCGAGCTCCCTTAGCACAGGGCCTCACTAATGAGAGGGATTGGATCGACAACACCGCCAGAAGTGTAGATGATGCTTTCCCCATTTCGACTGGGTTGAGCGGTTGGGAGTAGTGTTTGGTTTAGCGACTTTCAACAAGCTAGAGGGCTCGTCAGGGGTGCAAATTCCAGCATTTTGTTCTGGAAAGGTGCTTGTAGGGCCAGGCGAGCTCGCACACTACAGCTGTTCCGCTCAGTCTCCTGCGACTCTGTCACCCGGAGGATAACTATCTCATGTTCTCGCTAGATCTCTGCTTTTTTATTGAACTAAGCAAGTTCACTTGTTCATGCAAGCCTTAGAAAGTGCTGAACAACATACTGTTCTTCTTTTTTTTTCGGTTATGTGGAAAAATAAGTGATGGTGCTGTAGTAGGCGACATGTAGCTATTTATTTGGGCCATCCTCACTAAAAATACCCTTAAGCCCCGAACGAAGTGGTCCTGCTTCTAGTGTTTCTTTTTCTTCGTATGTTTGTGTTTATTATTTCTCCCGTGGCATTTCGGGTGTCCTGTGCATGGTTGGTACAATGTGTGGAATATATTTGTTGCGCGAACTTCACGAAGTGCACGTACGCAAAGAAATACAGCTACTGCAGTTAGTTCAGGCTTTAACCCGCGTGCAACAACATGTATTTGTACCGGAGACACATTTAGGGGGTATCGTTTGGAGGGACAAAGTAAGGGGTGTGGGTTGATATCTTGTATCATCATTAGTAGAAATGGTAAAGAGGCTTGCATGGCAGTTATCTTACTGCAACTTTTAGCACTTTTGGGGGATGTGGTGTTCGCTAAAACCCTTTCCTCCCCTTCACTCCTTATAACCGGTACTGATACGTACAGTCTTTGTCAAAATTTTCTAGGCCAAGCATGAAGTGTGCAGGCCGTAAAAATTCAATGTACGTGCTTACGTCCCGAGCGAGGATGAAGCGTTTTTGCCAGCAAGCTAGTTAAAACACCGTTCTTTCTTGGTGTCATAAAATATTTGTGTCACATTTAAAGGTAAATTGAATTAAATATTATAATTTGAAATATTTGTGGTGGAGTGGTCTTAGCATTGGCCTAGTGAATTTTTACAAAGGGTGTTCGTACCGGTTTGTGGCAATATATATCAGTTACGTCGACCTGTAATAAAAGTGCATATGTTGGCAATGCTGCAGACACTGGAGTACGCAGTGCAGAGGGTTGATTTATTGATTGTATTGTTTAAGGGGGCAGACTGGTCTTAGAGCTATTTTTTTTATTTACCAACCAATTTTAATGAAACACTACTGCGTTATAGAGTTTTTTGTGCTGATTTCAAATCTGCCATTAGATTATCTGTAAGTTGATTATATATTGAGTTAATTACTGAATAATTGCCATTATTGTGGGTCACAGTTACAAAATAACCACTCCATACAGAATGGCAATTACCACGTGGCTAGGCAGACAAATGACTAAAGAATGCAACATAGGAAGAACTTTTTTGATTCAGCTATTTTTGGTCGTTTTACAACACAGGGAACTTCGCTTCTCCTGCGCTGTGCCAGAAATGGATCGCAGGTGGTACCAATTGAACGCAATAATAATTTTCCAAAGCCTCCATTTGAAAAATTTGTTTCCAACATTGTATTCTCCACACATTTCGGTATCAGAAGCAAAAAGAGTTACAGTTGTGCCTGCTCTGGGTGCCAAGATATCTGAGGATTAAATGCTAGCTTTGCATTGCAAGAAAAGTGCCGTTTCACCATCGAATTCTGCACTAACTGAGCTGTAGAGCGCACTTTAAAATGCTATTATAATATAATAACAACAAAATATGGTGCCTTTTGATGAGTAAATTTAGACTGATAGAAAACTGGTCATGGAGGCCAAAAATGCCGTTTTTGAGAAAACGCTATTTTTTTGCCGTTTTTCGACCCCAAAGACCCAAGTGCCCCCTTAACGCGCCGACGCAACGCAGGCGATGAGGCGCGCCGTAGTGGAGGGCTCCGGATTAATTTTGACCACCTGGGGTTCTTTAACGTGCGCCGAAATCTCGTACACACGGGCGTTTCTGCTTTTCGCCTCCATCATAAAAGCGGCTGCGGAGGCCAGGGATCGAACCCGTGTCCTCGGGCTCAGCAGCGCAACGCCTTAGCCACGAGCCACAGCGGCGCGTCACAGTGCAGAGGAGGGGGGAGATGCTGCTGGCGCCGGCGCCGAAGCACACAAAAATTGCTGGCGATCGCAGTGATGTCACGCGTACTGGCAGAGTCAGCGCCCGTGCTATGTAGAACCGAAATCGATGTTGCGGAATTGCTTTTACAGTCGAGCACCTTGTCGAATCAGCATTGAACATCGTTTCCGGGTGGCAGATAATAATCTGAAGAACGGTGAGAGAAAGGGCGAAGTAAATAGCGAACTCTAGAGATGGTGGAAATATTGTAATACGTAAATATCACGCCACTGGTTCTCTCGAGGAAAATGAAGTACCAAGGTGTTTCAGTTGTTCTCTCAGTAAACTCGACTCAACTTCGGCGAAATGGACAATTTCAGCGAATTGTTCATTTCGTGAATGAGTAGGAAGCCGCGCGTGCTGGTTCGCCAAATTCTCCACTCTTCACGCGGTAGTAGAGCGCTGCGTTGGGTGGAGAGCAGTCTACCGCAGCGCCCACTTGGCGATGGCCCCAACGATACACTTATCGAAAACAACAACACACGCGCGCTAAGGAGAGCTCTTTGTTTTTCAAACTATCAATAGGTGAGGTTAAGAGATAAGCTGCGAAGTTTTCCATTCATTGTTTTTATTCTTGGCAGCGTGCGAACTTCAGCGGTCGAGCTATTTTATTTCCACTCGACCTATATCAGCGAAAATGCGGTATGTACGCGCCGGCCATTAGAAATGTTGTAACGCCATGGTTAACGTAACAGAAGGCGGAAGCAAGTAATTACGAATGCTGTGACTTCTTCAGAATGTGGGCGAGGGAGTAATCGCCTTGAATTGTAACAACTAGTAAAACCACTTTTTGGGTTTTCTTCTATTTTGAACATCCCGTTTCTTCTGCTGGACGTATAGCCATCAATTACTGCTGCGTTCAGCTGTTCACAAGCAGCACCTTTTCAGCAAACGTTGTTTTTCTCTATTATCTCTACTCCGCCGTTCAAAAAGATAGTGCAATGAATTGCTGGAACATCTATTTGCGGCGTCATGATCAAGTACTTAATCTCTTGTAAGACCCTTAACGGAAACCCAGTACCTTATACATTTGAAAGGCCGAAAACAGACAAACACACGGTGCACTTCATGGGCACCTCACGAAATATTAAGTGCGAATGCACTTTATAAGCGACCCCAAACCTTCCACCGCCGGCGGCGGCGGCGTCCGCAGTCCTCCTCTCCCTAGCAACGGCGTGGATCGGAGAGGAGCGTCGGTAGCAACGGCGCGGTGACGTCACTTCACCACGTGACCGCGCTCGCTCCGCCTCCTCGCCGTGGCTGCGCGGGTGCGCGCCGCTCCCCGCACCGCTCCTCGCGCCCTGACGTCATGGTATGACGTCACAGCGCGCCTCTTCTCCCCAGCAGCTGCCGCGCGCCTCTCTCTCCACCGTGACGTCACACTCTCTCCTCTCCCCCTCGCTCGGCTGCAGCTGCCGTGCGCCGCTGTCCCTCTCCCCTTGCGCTCGCCTCCTCTCTCAGCCACCTGGCTCGGCGCGCTCGGCGCGGCGTACCCCCCTATATATGCAGCGATAAACTGCCAGACCTCCGTGGGTCGGCTCGCGCGCGCTCACGGGCGAATGCCAACGGATTTTAACTTTACTCCCCCTCATAGCATCACCCCGTGCATTCGCACTTAACCATGTTCACCCTCGGGGAAATGCTTGAGAGTTTTTGTTTTGCGACACATTTTTGAATAAAAAAAGTGTTTTTTGCATCGAGGATGCACTTTTGAAATGGGGCATGCCGGATTGGAGAGCTGCGGATTAAGTTGACATTCGGGGGAACAAAAACGCGCACTGAATATCAAAACACGGGCGTTTTTCTTTTAGATGCGACTGCATCTCATTCACTCGCCTTGTCCATGCAGCGTCGTCGGCGTTGTTGTCGTCCGCCCCTCCCCCATTCTCCTCGCCACGCGAGCTGCGCTGTCCGCCGCTCACCCCTTCTCCTCTCCGATGCCCCTCTCTCGCGAGAGGCATTGGATTGGATTCGAATGGCTTGGCTTGGCTTGGCTTGGATTGGATTGGATTTGGATTGGATTTGACTAAAGTTTGGGTTTGGGCTAATTGGTTCATATTTAAACTGGGAAACAGCGCTTTAAACGAGGACAGCGAAGAAGGAGACACAGACACTAGCGCTGACTATCAACTGAGCAATATTTTATTGCTTGCGGAAATATAAAGGAAGAATACAATGACGTCACATGCGTGAAAAAGAAAAAGAAAACACAAACAAACTACAGGCGCATCTGCTATGCCAAGATAACTCGAAATTACGTGTTCAAGTACACGTAATTTCGAGTTATCTTGGCAGTAATTTCGAGTTATCTTGGCATAGCAGATGCGCCTGTAGTTTGTTTGTGTTTTCTTTTTCTTTTTCACGCATGTGACGTCATTGTATTCTTCCTTTATATTTTCGCAAGCAATAAAATATTGCTCAGTTGATAGTCAGCGCTAGTGTCTGTGTCTCCTTCTTCGCTGTCCTCGTTTAAAGCGCTGTTTCCCAGTTTAGATTGGATTTGAATTGGATTTGAATTGGATTTGGATTGGATTGGATTAAAGTGGATTGTGTTGGACTGTGTTGCGTGATAGCCGCGGCAGACACACTGGCGCCGGTGCATGTGCAGTACTCTCTCTTCCGCGGTATCCTCTCCTTCGGGCGCGCTGCGCATATAACCGGTGTGCCGCTCTCCGGCGGCCTTTCGGTCGACGGTTGCTCTCCGCTTGCGCTTGAACCCCCCCTCAGCGTCGCATCACACCAGGGCTCCCGCGACCGGAGGTGGGCGTAATTTTTTTTTTTTTTTCGCTTTAGCCTCCACCGATAAACGGCCACCGTGGCCGGGATTGAACCGGTGTCCTGGGCTCTGCCGCGAAGCATTTGGCTATTCTTACTTTACGGCTCTGTTATGCGAAATATAACGATCAGGTTGTTTATTGTCTTGGGTTTCTGCACGTACGAACGAATTGAACTTGCGCGTTAGGAACCCGATAAGCGCTCTACATAGCCGAGTTTGCCAGCGTGTCCTTCGAGCCTGTATCAACAAATCGGTGGCGAAATTTATGCAAGAAAGACATTCCCCATGAATCGTTTCTCTCGTGCGCTGCTCTTCTGCGCGTAATAGCAAAATTAGCCATTCTGCCTACTACCCGCCGCGGTGGCTCAGTGGACAAGGCGTTCTGCTGCTGAGCACGAGGTCGAGGGTTCGATTCCCCGCCGTGGCGGCCGCTTTTATGATGGAGGCGAAAAGCAAAAACGCTTGTGTGTACGAGATTTCGGCGCATGTTAAAGATCCCCAGGTGGCCAAAATTAATCCGGAGTCCTCCACTACGGCGCGCCTCATCCCCTGATCGTCGGCGCGTTAAACCCTACAATCAATCAATTACTCAATCAAATCATTCTGCCTACTCTGTCTGCAAAACGTTTTAGTTGACTCAAGGTCTCGTCGCAGATTTTGCTCGCGCTCAGAGCCCCCCCCCCCCACCCACACGTGATTTACGCGTCGAATGAGAACGTTCAATTTTCAATTCGATCTTCAAGTTCAATTTTTTCCACAACAACAGCAACAACAGTACAGCACAATGCAGCGGCTCATAGGCGAAAGCCGACACATGTGATCGGCTGACTAGGCCCGTAGGGCCGCTGCACACCGCACACAGCAGCATCGTTGCAGGTTCAGACAGTTCAGATAACCAAAAACAGTTCAGATAACCAAAAAAGGGTTATCATTCCAAGCGAAGAAGGAGAGCCGTGGTAATAACAACCTCAAGAAAGGCACTGCGGTATTTCTAAAACATTACTTGAGGAAAATAAGAAAGAAAAAAACAAGAAATAAAGATCAGAAGAAAGACCGCGCAAAAGGCCCTAAAAATAACAGACAGTGGGAACAGGACAAATGAAGGATTCATATAGTCGTACAACCTTACCTTGCGCAATAACATGACAGACATAGATACTCTTGGTGACATAACAGAGAAGTTTACTGCAGAAACATAATAGTAATTGTTCTCTAAGTACACGCATGGATGGGGGTTTATCAATAACGTCTATTACATTCGACTGCTCGTTGTACAGCTATTCCATATGGTTCTTTTTATGTCTTGTCAATTCTTTGGTTATCAGGAAGCCTCTTGAAGGGACCTAAATTGAATTGGGTTTCGAACAATGATTGTTCCAGCAACATTTCTTTCCTGGATTGGTGCAGAACCTGCACTTCCTGTTCCGGGCAGAAAGTAATTAAATACAGTTATACACGCCGAGCCACTGCCACGCTGACCGAAAGAACATCCAACCACCATTATTCAGCAAACGAAATCTTAAGAATTATGCCAAGAGACTTCCTTTGCTTTACACAAAGCCAGTTCACTGAGCAAGAGGTGTTGAACCGAAGCTGTCACTTCAAAACCAGAAACTGCTTATTCCGCGAACTGGGAACTGCGATCCGCAGATCATCGGAGTATTAAAGGCGAACGAGTAGATGGCGCTAGGCGTACGCAGGAAGCTCCGGATCCTACAGTTTAAGAAACTAAATGCCGGATTTTTTTTTATTCCACGGTCAACATCGTCCAGTAACCATGAAGGAGGAAAATAATTCCATGTATGCTACGTTTATAAGTGCATCTGTAAGTGTGAAAGGTTCAGACTTTCGTTGTCGCACAGCTGTAGTCACACTAACCCATTTTGAACCCCTAGCTTTCATTTCAGCTACTTAGAGAGAGTTTCGCCTACAGCAAGCGTTCGTCGTAAATAGAATACATCGAGAGAACGATTTTGAAATCGCTGGGAATTATACATCATCCTTTGTCGGAAGTGTCCGCCGGTAGAGTTTCTCCGGATGGCTGTACTTTATTTCGATACTATAGTCGGGCACATCTTCAGAACGACAACGGAAGTTTTCCGTACGCCGCATCACTGCAGCCGCCTGTTCCTTCGCGCGGCGCAGCGGACGGGTTACGGCGGGTATTTTGAACGTGACCCGTGTCGTGTCCATGATTTCGGGGTCTTTTTGTACTTATCGGTTACTCTATAGCCACGACAAAGAAGCCAGGGGAGAAAAGGAGACGATGACACCCATTGGGAGCAATGCCGCTTCAAATCTCGCGACATCAGGGTCCAGGGCTTCGGCGGAGTGATACACAGCATGAACTACTGCTCTTCTTAACGTGTACCCGAGTGTTGGAGTAGAATTAGCGTCTCGACTGGGGCCAGTTGGTTCAGTCTGAACTTAAACAACAGCGCAAAAGACAAGGACTAAGAAAGAAGCACAGACAGCGCTTTTCTGTGCTTCTTTCTTAGTCCTTGTCTTTTGCGCTGTGGTTTAAGTTGGAGTAGACCATCGCCGACACAAAATACGTTTTCGTGGCCCGGGCTAAATGCACAAGAAAGCCATGCGCAGCAGCCCCAGAACAGCGGAGTAATTAGCCTCCCAAACAATGCGATGTCCCGAAATGCGGAACATGTCGACTCTGCAGCACAGCTCCAAGTTGCTGAGGTAGCACCTGCTTGGCGTAGCCCTCACATTGTTGTAACCGCTGCGTCAGATTCTGCTGGCGTAGCCGTGCGGCCTGCCTACAGCATGGGTGCCTGGAAAACACATGAACCCCCAGCCGCGACTGCATTGCAAACGTACCCGCGCATGCGTTCTTTAACAAAGGAGCCAGCTCAAGAGCCGCCTTAACAGCACTTGTCGGCCGGCACTTGAAAGGGGCCGTGAAGACCAGCAACAAGTTTGCTTAAATAAAAGACTCCTTTGCGCCGATAACAGTGATAATAATTTTACGGCGTCCTTCACGCTAACGATCGTGATATTAAACTTCAGCAGTTGCAACTTCCCAGCCATTATCCTGTGATTTCGCTATGACGTTACAAGATCTTCTTTGGGTGACTTGCGGCCAAAGGCAACCGCCAAAAAATGTGATTCGGTGAGTGTACTGGGTCCTCCTATTGCGTCTTACCGTATTTTTTTTATTCTAACGTGCATTAAACGCCATGTTAAGTGTGTTTGAAGTGGGGGCACATATTACGTCTCTGTGGCCCATATTTTGCACTTAGCACAAATTCTGAAAGTTTTTGAATATTTGTTGGGTTTATTTTCGGTTGAAAACGCCTTTCAATGGTAGGAATAAGGGTTATTAATTTTCAGAAGGCTAGTTTTTTTTCAGATATAGCCAATCTTTACATGTATTTTGTCTTCATCTGGCCTCTTTAAACAACTTCGTCGGACGCAATGGCCATCGAACACAGAATAGAAAAATATAGGGCAGTAGTGAGACTAGTGTGTCTCCGCCAGCTAACGTCAGCACAGTGCCGACAGCCAGTAGCAGGTTTGCGATGAAAGCTGACCTCTTACAATACCATCTAGATCAGCAGAAATCATTCTTACCTTATTACCCCGATGTTTCCACTGACCGTGTTTCAAAAGCACATATAATACAGTGAAGTGACATTGACTCACGTTGCCAAAGCGCGAACCTAAGCAGAGCGACTCTAAAGTTTTTGCAGTTGCACTGAAGACGTTGGGTCTTATTAAAGCACCAGGACGTGCAGTAACTAGTTGACCATTTTAAATCATCCACTAGAATCTTCAGTATGCGCGATGTAGTCCCTGGGCCTGGAACAGCATCTATATCACTGCTGTTCAATTTCTCAAAGCTTGGAACTACACAGTAAAACCTTTTTACAGTTACGAATGCATTGTCTCTGCTTCCAGGAACCCATGAAAAAACGTGCGCGTAGGTTTCAGAGGGAGGTATGGAGGCTTAAATGTGGTCCTCCTCCCGACAAAAGTTTCGAATGTCGTGCTTCTGTTTACCTGTAGAGTAGGTAGAGCGGACTGACGTGTTAGCTTTGCAAAAGCGGGGTCTTTCAAGCTGGAAATCGGAAATTTGCTCGCAGAGGCTTCAGCTTGGGAGACCTTTTTGAGAAATCGTTACGTCGATTAACTGGGTAGCATTTTGACGAAGGTGCATGAGGCCGGAACAGTTCCTCCAGGGGTGCCTCCCGACGAGATCACCAACGTGAGAGCTTTGGAGGACTTATTTGGGCGAGTTGTTGCACCCTAAACGTAACGTAAGAAACTGTAAAAAATGCGACGGCCACAACAAGGAGAGTACACGTGATGAGTACAAAAAGGAAAGTACATTAAGAACAGTAAAAGTGATGAGCAGGACAGGGCCTGTCCTGTGCAGTCTCAATTTTCGGAGTTTTTTACGCGCAGGCGCCGCAAAACAGTTTGGACAACTACTGGACGGCTTTAATTCGGTCGCGTGCACAACGATTTCTTGAAGGCCGGCGAACTGACAGTTCTTTAAACGGCGAGTGGGAATCGGCGCTTGCCAAATAAATCCGGGTGATGAAATACAATAAAAACACCAAGTGTTGTCCCTCTAAAATCGTACTTGCGCTCGTTATCACTATTCGCAGCCTTTTCACTGTGGTGCTGCAGTTAGCACAACGCTTTCCTCAGACCTTCTTTCTGCTTTTGCTGGAAACAACCGCACCTCCTGGGTATTAGCGTCGTTGGACGCATAATGCTTTTGTAATAAGGCGCTTCCTCTAGTGATAGCCGAGAGCATGAAGATATAGGCGTGGCACAGATCGATTTGATAAGCCATATTCACCAGGGTCCACAATTCGTCTTAGCATTTCGAACGGGCTTTCATGCCCCCTTTACCTCTTCAGTCAGTACAAATATGTACGCAAAGTGGGGCAATATAGCATAACTATCTGTCTACAGTCACACGAGAGAAGGAGGGAAATTGTGTACGCATTAATTGGGAAAAACATTTCTATGTAGAGACATTAATGTGCACGAAAACCCAAGAAAATAAAATGTGTATGTTCACACTTGGCAATAAAAATGTTCGCATCAGATTTGTGACAAACTTAATGTATGAAATTTTAAATTACAGTATTCTTTTAGCAGTAATTTGCTCAAGTTCATTTATGAACCACAAACAAAGAAATTGTGTAAAAAATAGTGCATTTTACGCTGTACACAAAAATGATGACCGGCTGACTTGGGTGCAGACCAAGTAGAGCAGGAAACAAAACACGTTTTTTCGTAGTTTTCAGTTAAGCATAGTTCCTACCTAACTAGGTTATTTAGACATAGAACGAATACAGTTTTATTGTAGCGAACAAATATTAGCCTGTCGGTTCTCCTGCCGTAGAAGCCCATTTATTGACAGCAGATGGGATAATTCCACATTGTATACAACTTTATTAGTAATTACATGGTATTACAAAGCAGACTAAACTCGGCATAGTTTTATTTTCATACAATTTGTGTCGGGAAAGCTCTACAAAACAACAATTACAGCCGTTGTCTGTTACCGTTTTCTGTTACCATATTCCGCTGTAGCCGAACTGTTTGGCCCATTGAACTAAAATTCTGCAACGTTTACGACTCCACGGTAAACTGATTACAACAACCAGATGAAACTACGCGCAATAGAAGGGCCGTCTTAGCTATAAGCTTCAGTACAATATTTTTAAGATATCTACATTAGATGGAGAGCTCCATGACACTTCGTAGCTCTGCAACAAGCGGGCGCGATTCCTTGTGATGCGGTTACGGTTTACGCACGCTGTATCGTGAAACGCCGACATGTACGGCTTCGCAGTGCAGAAAACGTTGGTGTGTCGTAAAAGTTAACCCATTCGCCTGTCACCTCGCGTCCTGGCGTTGACTCCCGTTGGGCCACGTTTTTTTCTTCTCTCTTTTTCAGTTCAAGGTACAGTCTGTCAAAATTTGCTAGGCCAAGTCCAAAGTGCGCAGGCCGAAAAAAATTCAATGTAAAAGCTTGCGGCCCGAGCGAGGGTGAAAGGTTTTGTGCAGAAAAGCTACAGAAAACTCCCGTCTTTGTTACTGTCGTGAAGTATTCTTGTCACGTTGGAAGGCCAAGGTTATTCTGTGAATTGTTTGCGGTCGAGAAGGTTTATGATTTGCCTAGAACATTTTGAAAAATGGTGTACGTAGAATTTTGAGACCATGCCCGCTAACAAAGCCTGGTTGTTGGCGTCATGGGGAGAGTACTACTTTGGTAATAATATGCCGTTTGATTCAGTTGATGGCGTAGAGGATGGGGTTATACACGGGGAGCGTACAGGTAGATTGACACGCTTTCGCGCACCGCTTGCGTCCTCAGTTAAAAACTCGTCAGGTGTCGAACACAATCAAATACTCTTTTTTTCACAGAAAAAATTAACGGCGATCGTTGAGATTTCTTGCGCAATATGGCGCCCTTGAACAAAATTTATATATGGCCGCAATTGTCCCGATCTACTAAAAGTGCTGGGTTGTTTATAATTGGTTTATATTGATATATTAGTATTGTTTATAACTGACACAATGCAAACACACAAAAACCGTTCCACTTTACTTTTAAAGTACACGTGGTGTTTTCTTGCAATAGTAAACAGCAAATGTTTTTAAGCTGAATGTACCATTCCATTTTTCGAAAAAAAAAAAGACGACCAGCGAAGTTTTTCGCTATCGAAGAGGGCACAAAACAAAGCACGTGTATTTGTAATGTCCGTAATGTAAATACAGCCAGCCGTAATTAATTCAACAACACATGCAATTTCACTGTTGCCTAAGTGACTATAAAAAGCAGATAAGACACGGCGTAACGGTATTGTCCCCATAGCCGCTAATTTCCAAATAATCTGTTTCGTGATAGTTTCATAAAAACAACAACACTTACGGCCGCTCTCTGTAGCCTGACTCCTTCCGTAGAGGGGTATGTATTCACGGCAGACGGTGTCTTTGCAACGTTTACGGATTCGCTGGAAACTAATTATGACAGGAAAATAAAACTGCGCGTAATAGTAGAGTTGTCTTAGCGGTCAGTTTCAATATTATCTTTCTAAGCTACCGACATCGGATTGAGAGCTGCGTAGCACCTCACACTGCATCTCTCGAGCGAGGGCACGCGATTCTTTGTCAATTCTGTTGACGCACGCTGTATGGGGGACGACACTAGTGTCACTAAATAAGCTACGCTTAAAAGTACCGCCACTTTGTGCACCCGGAAGCATCTGGGCCATTTTGTTTCTGGCTTGCAGTGTTGCTTCCCAACAAAACCGCCACTAGTTGTGACGGGCAGAGTGCGACCGGCCGCTCTAGCGTCCGCGCAGCAGAGAGAGAGAGAGAGAGAGAGAGAGAGAGGCGCCCAGAAGCAAAATGGCTGCGCCCATATGTAAACAAATATCACGTGGTGCCGACCGACCAATGAAAATCCGGGCGGCACATAACATCGAGAGAAAAGAGTGCCAATACTCTAAAAGCCTAGGGGAGACTTATACACCTTCGCTAAAAATTACGTGTGTGTGTAGTAAAAGTGTATCCAATTGCGTCTAACCGCGCGCAGGTGGCTTGGATGCCCTTCCCGGCAAGGTTTCATTTTTTCAGTTCAAGGCATGTGCAGTTTCGAGGCCATGCGCGGCTAATTACACCCGGTTGTTATACATAATCGCGCACTGTCCCGAACGGGAGTTGCGCGAGCAGGCCGAAAGCGGGAAAATTGAGTTGTGTAAAGCTTTCCTCCATTCATGTTGGGAGCAGGGAGGCTGCAGCGGGTGAAGGATGGCGGGGAGGGCGGTAGAGGGGAAGGTAGGAGATGGAGCAAGGGCGGCTGAAGACTAGTCTTTCGACGAGTTTCGCCGCTAATACGGCGAAAAGTAAGCTTAGGAGAGGCCCTCGCCATATACAAATTTAAAGCGCAAAAATTCAGACAGGGGACGAACGGGACAAGGACAAGCGCTTGTCCTTGTCCCATTCGTCGCCTGTCTCAAATGTTGCGCTTTAAATTCATTCAATGAATTACCAACTAGCTCGAACGCACACGTTGTTAACTCACATATACTTTCACATATACTTGAAGGAAATCTGGCGCCACTGTCCAGACGATCTGTGTTTCAGCGAGCGGCCCGTCATGTACCGAGCAGGCGCGTTCCACTTGTCCTTGGAATGGCTCATGAACAGGCTGAAAAGTTGCCTCTGGCTGCAGGAAAGCAGCAGTGTTGCTGTAGAAAGTTAATCCAATTTGTTTCGTTATTATAACATCGAAGCCTTAAAATGATTTCTTTGCCAGGGATTATTCAGAATCTTCATGCAAGATGGACAAAAAAAAAGAGGTTACTATTGTTTGTTGATTTTGGCCTCGAGACAAAAACGAAGCCATGTGGCTAGCTAAGCCAAGTAGGCGAGGAGCGTCGCTAGCAGCGATGACAGCGCCCACGACGGACCGCGATTGCAGCGCCGGATTTCATTCATTTATATTTGTTAGAAACTCTATGGCCCTTACTTCACCTTTACTGAAGGCATACACGCCACTTTTCCACGAACCATCTCCTTTCTTGTATTTTGCTCGCACTAGCCACATGCTCCGCCTTTGCTCCCTCCACTGTCGTCTGATCCGTTTTCGCAGGTATGGGCCATGTCGTGCCGTAGAGCCTCAGTGGGCCACCTTCACTGCCGTTACGACGACGCGGTAGCCAGTGACCGGTGGAGCGAGCAAAAGCGCGGCCATTTACTTTCTCTCTTCGCTGCCGCCTATTTTCTTTTTTCGCGTAACGCTGCGCGAGTACCAAAAATTTCGGATACGAGTTGAATAGTTAGTGGTATTATATTCATACCAGAACTTTTGACGTATGCCTCCCTTGGAATTTTAGACTGCTAGCTTTCCTTTCTCTATTTAATAAATGAGCGCCTCATTCCTAGTCATTTTATTATGCGAAGCATAGCCAGGGTCTCGGTTGTGAGCCTTTTCGCCTGAAGTAACGTAAGACGGTTTTGCGCCAGTCATCTGCTCTTCACTGGCCTTAGACACTGAAGTCGCGGCACCACAGGTTGGAAATGGAGTCTGTATAGCCCCTTCCTCCCGAATTTGCGCTGGTTATTACCCTCGAGCGTAAAATTCAGTTTTACTATGAAATACTTCAGAAAGTAGCACACAACAGTCACCCGTTCGGTTGGCACTATGGACGCAAGTTTCCTTCAACTTTCTTTCCCAACATAGAAAATAAAAAAGGTTTTATTAAATATTATACAAATATTTGGTGAAACCATTCCCGGTGCTTTCCTTGGCGCTCTAGACTGCCCGCTCGCCTCTCTCTCTCTCTCTCTCTCTACGTACGTGTGGGCCATATCTATGCCCTGCTGCACGAAACTTTTTTTTTTTTTGAAAACAGTTACCTCCATGTCACGCTCTGACTTTATTCCCCCTCCAGACAGACACTGCATGCTGACTTGACTAATTAAACGGTTATTTAACAGCGTTTTTGGCATAGCTACCTCGGTTTCCTTATTATGCTCCACCCGATTTTGTTCAAGCTGTTCACCTTCGGTGAGAATCGCCGTCGTTCAAGCGTGTTTGCAAACGCTTTACTCCCGTTGGAGCAAAGCGACCGCCGAGACGCAGTGCCTAACCAAATCACGAGAGTGTTGCCTAATAGAAAATAAACAACGTAGAGATAATTTTCGGCAGAAAAAAAAATGACGAAAGAAAAGGAGTAAATTTCCGTGCCGTGAACCCAACACGCTCCAAATCACCTCTTGCAAGGAAAGTCACGCTGTACATATATCTTGGTCATATGGGGTATGGCGTAAGTCTTAAACCACCACCAACCAGCCCAACGGGAACAGCCATTCAACCAGTTCCCGGGATATTGCTGCTCATGTGTTGCGGTAGTTTATATCCACTAGTTCAATCTAAGAAATGTCGCAAAATATGCATTTGCTCTACACATTGCGTGTGGGATATTCGCTTCAAATTTGTCCCGAACTACCCTGGCCTCCGTTACGAAGTTCCCCGTTCTTTTAATAATCCCTGGATGGGGACGTATTTTCTGTTGGTGTCCCTGTCCCCCAAACTCATCCGCCTGATACCTCTGCAGCAGACCATATGGGCAGATCGTGCGGGCGCCTGTGCGAACCGCCAGCTGCCGTTGCTGGAGGCGTCGCCGCTGGCACGCGCGCCGCGCCGCGTCGCCTCTCTTTCCCAACACTGTTAATTAGGCGCTCACCCTCCCGCGTCCTCGCCCCCGACTGGTGGACCGTAGTCGAACCCACGGCGTTGCGTAGGAGCCACGCCATCTCCGCTAGAAGGCCTGCACAAAGAACGCGGAGCGTTAATCCTGATGGAACTCCCGACACTTTGATTGGCCGGCGCTTCGGGGAAGTTGTCGCCTTATCGTCACCGGCAAAAATAAGGCGCAAGTTGCCTAGTGGCACGGTGGCGATCTTTAGGTTCTCAGGCATGCTGATCGCGGTGGTGTTGGCGTGAGTCACGCTTCAGGAGCGCGCGCGACGGCCGCCACGCGAAGCGGAAGGGACGGTTGGGTGAAACCGAAGCCGACGAGAGAGAGGGAGATAGCGACGGGGAAAGGGGGCTGCTTGATGCGGCTGCGCCGCATTTTAATTTTTGTTCGGTCGTAGAGCCTATGGTCTTTCGGGGCGCCGGTACGCAAATTGAAGGGCAGAAATATTTGATCAGGCCCAGAGAAACGACGCGAAATCCACACTGGAATAAGTTGTATATTTGCGCTCGCAACTGGAATGTCAGTGTAATCCAGACTTGCGCATTGCGGTGTCATGAACGGAAAGCGGGCGCGTATGGGTGCGAAAGAGGGGGGAGAGGGGAACTTAAGAACTTTACAAGAAAATGAATTGGACGACACAGATCACGGGTTGTAAAGCTAGAATTGATAGTGTAGAGGGCGCTTCCATGGCAGGCAGCGGCGTTTATTCATTCATTCATTCATTCATTCATTCATTCATTCATTCATTCATTCATTCATTGATGACAAGGTGTAGTTCAACAGCACTGTTGTAGGAAAGCCCACCTCTGAACATTTGTTCTCTCTGCTGCATTGACTTATCCACAGGAAATACTAATACGTTGTAGCACCTGTAATATGTACACAAAATCGTTCACTGCAATGGTAAGTGCACGCGATTACTAAGTACAGTACCTAGCACCATCCTCACCGCATGGACGTGTGAAAATTTCCCTCCTAAACGTTTAGCTTGATAACATTCGCTCTCAAACATGAAACGTACTGCACCTACTGCTATTTATTTTTTTAACACTGTGCTTTACGATAGCAGTTACTTGGCTGGTTCTTGAGAAAACAGTTCGGACCTTTTCTGGCAATGGGCTTCACACTATGGAAGTCGCCGAAGGTAATTTGGAAAAAAAAAAGCCACAGAGGCAAAGCATCACGTCAGTGGTTCCGTGTAATTTTGTTGTGCCTACTTTTGCCACACAAACAATTAATCGCACGAGAAAAAAATGTCGTGGCTTCAACGTTTTATTTGCAAAGTTTTGTTTTGCAACAACGCGGGATCAGAAACTGCAAGGCGATGCAATAGACATTGGGATGGGAACGCGCGAACTTTCATGTGTTTTTTCGCAAGACATGCTCGCCAGCCTGGAGGTAGACGAGGAGCCCTGTGAGCTTTAAAACGTTATATTTTTAAGGCGAAACCAAATTACACGGCAATAACAAGTGACGCTAGAAACGTAACTCATTGGTTATAAACTGGTTAGGGAGTTGTTCTCGTCGTCGCTCACTTCTACCTACTAAGAACCCCCACAAGCGAACGAAACCGACGTAGAAGCCCAGCAATATCTGTTTGTCGCTGGGAATAGCTCTACGTAGCTCACGAAAATAACGAAACCAGAGCTTCATTGTTAGCTAGCGTTTAATGAAGCCTTCTTAATATATCCATAACTCTGATACAGTGTACGAATCTTGCATCAACGCATGTTGTACGTCTTGAATCTGCAGTGGGAGCCCGGCAGCTCGTTCGGAAACACAAAAGTGGAAAGAGAATAGGTGGAACTGGCGCCACACATATAGAAGCACATGCATGTGACTGCTTAAAGGGGCCCTGAAAGGCATTTTGAGCACACTAAATGAACTAGCGCAATCGTTAGATAGGGTCGTCAACATCATCTGTGCCACGTATTACTCTTTTACGCGCAGCGGAAAGCTCACACTTTTGTTGCAAAGTTTGTCGCTTTTTTCTCACCCTTCCCTTCGTGTTTTTGGACGCCGCCATCTTCACATGTCTACATCACCGATTCCCATATGTTCGTCATGAGCTAGACATCCTGCTATTGGGCGGCTTTTTCACGCACTTCCGGCAAAGAGATGAGTCGTCTGCTCAGCATCGGCTCGCCCGCTGATCTGCCAGCGGAGTGCCGGAGTGTTGGACATTTTACGACAAACGAAACAAGTGTAAACAAACGCTTAACCGTTTGTATTGAATGCAACACGGCCATAGCACGACATGGATTTTATGTTACATGAGTACGTACCATAAAGAAAGCCCCGTGACACTTATTTGGTGCAATCGCAGAGAACGCCCTGAGCCGAATGCCAGGGTTTGACGCGTACATTTTATTCAACTTCAAAACAATCCACAGATGCGTTTCGAACGAACGCAACGTCACGACATGCGTTGCAAGTCTGAACCGCGATTGACAGACGATGGGTTGCCTCCTCCTGCCCGTCGTAAATTCGCCACTCACCTCACACCCGGTTTGCGTGGACGAACAGCAAGTCACAACTCTGGCGCGCAAGCGAGAATGCTTTTAGCCAGGCACACTACACATACCCCATGCGAGGTTGAGTCGTACGTCGTTCGAGAAAGATAATCCAGACCATGGGAAGCACTATCCACCCGCAGAAGTACAATGTCGCATTTCATCGCGAAACGAACGCGTCCACAACACACAGGAGGCGATGCACACACACACACAGCTTCGGTCACTGCATTGGCTTAGCTGCAAGCTTCGTTCGGACATTCGGCGATGCTACGACGATACAGAGCTGCGTGAGGACGACGTGCTAACCACTTCACGTATTTAAAAACACAGGGGCAAAGAACTAGGTTAATCGGAAGCAAAAAATATGTCGTCCATTATAGTGCCTGAAATATACTGGCTAGTGTGCCGAGCTGCCGAGGGCGGGCTCCAAGCGGACGCCGGGAGCGATGTACGCGGCCGGCTGCAGCTTGGGGCGCTGCCGTGCGGGAGTGTGCGCGTTCGTTCGGCCCGAGCAGATCGCGCGGTTACCTCCGAGCTGCGGCGCAGACGGCAGCGGCAGAACTTTCCATTCCCGCTTGCGACGAAAGCGAGCGAAAGCGAGCGAATGCGACGGAAATTCTGTCGCGCTACGAAAATTTGTCCCGACCATTCGACAAAAACGATCGTCGCGCGACAAAGCGACGGAATTCCTGCCGCTTTCACTCGCTTTCGTCGCAAGTGCGAACGGGCCTTTATGTGCAATCACATAAAACAAGCTCTTGCTTATCGCCTGAGCATACGGTTTATATCTGACTACGTTACACTGTGCTTGCCAGTGTATTTAAACGATGTCACTAGGTTTGAAACGTACGCGCTCGGCGTGCAGCTTTGTAAACGCAAGCGGCCTCACATACGCACGCTATTTTGCTGCTAATAGAGTTTTAGTGCAGCGTTTGTGGCCTTTGCATACGCTAAACGCTAAATTTTTGCATCCCGCTACGTAAACACTGCGAGGGGAGTTTTAGTAGAGCGGTAGAGCGTCTAATCAGTTTTGCGTAGCGCCACACTAATGCATACGGCGCCATCTGTCAAATGTTTTCCGAAATGTCTCGCCGGCTCATCTGCTATCATAGCGTTTCATACCAATATATTATATGTCTGCTATCGGAGTGCCGGAGTGTTTGTACATTTTACGACTATCCAAACAAGTGCAAACATACGCTTTCCCGTCAGTGTTGAATGCAACACATGGGTGCAGCTTGTCAGAACACGGGTTCTCGCTGATCGAGTGCGGCGTTGGTTAAATTTGCTCTGCGCCTTCCCGTTCATCGCCGCTGATAAAGCGATCCAATCCGGCGCGTTTTGTGCACGGGTTCTGTGTCGGTTTAAAATGTCCCTTTTCACATGCCGCCGGTAGTAGGAATTACAACCGCCGCAAAATAACACCCGGCACCAGCGGGGTCACATCTGAGACCGCGCTTTTTGGATAAACAGTGCGCGGTGCACCAAAGGGAACGAGCGCACGATTCTCCCCGCGCGGCTGCGAATTCGCCGCCGATACCAACGGCAGCTACGTACACCGCGAAAGGGCAAGGCCAGGCCGCACACATGCGGCCAGGTCCTTCGCTCACTTTTCCAGCCTTTAGAGGAGTGTCCATGGGGTCAACAAAGATGAAAAAGCCGAAAGAGCTGGCCCGTAGCAGACGGCAGTCTGTGGGAGCGCAATAGCGGAAGTTCGTCACCGCTGAGGAGCGGAGCATCATGGGAGGGGAGGCCAACAGCGAAGAAACAGTTGAAAGGAGGAGGAAATACGGCGCGACGATAATGCGCGGTTTTTGATTTACGATTTCTCAGCTAATACTCATCGCTTTAACAAAATTCTTGCAGGAGGAGATTGCTAATACATTGCTTTATTTGGTTACATGTACATCCATGCATCGGCGGAAGGCATTTCAGGACCCCTTTAATTCTTCGCAAGAACCAACAACACTTCCGAGCACTTAAGCGCGTCAACCGTTATAAACGACCGCTGAAGTTTAGGCGGGTATGAACACTAGCTCTTCTGTACCGCTCCCTGAAAAATGAAATGGGGACTCGTGTGTTTCAACCGCCGGCCGCAGTAGCTAAACGGCGTTATTCCAAAAGGAAGATCTACCGGATATGCTTCAAACAAGGTCACCGACACCAAAGCACACCTTACGGACGCCTGGAGGAGTGCAGTCGTCCACAGGCTTACTTTGAGCGCTGGTGCAGTGTGATATGTCGCACTGGGTAGACGCCTGCCGGTGGCGCCTGAGTTCGGGAAAGCTTGCCTCACGCATGCGTGGGTACATCAATGCTCGCACTCTCGTAGTTTTGCCGCTTCCACGGTCGCCACACGCAGGCTGTCATGTTCGGCGGCGGAGGTGGTGGCAGTAGCTTGACGCAAAATGAACGAATAAGTGAAACGAGAGCGCGATACGAGTATGATGCTCACTTAGTCATGATAAGCTGTGGTGCTCACCGGCACGACATATGGCATGGTAACTGCCCATGTGGGTCAGCCTTATTATTTGTCGCGAGCGAGCGAGTAAATGAAAAGCGCCGCAGGGTGGCAAGTTGGGCTAGGTGGTGTACTTGCATCATGGGGAACAGCGCGAAATAACGGGGACAAAAATAAGAAAGAAGAGAACAGGACAAGCGCTACTTTCTCCTCCACTTATTGGAAAATACGTCGTAGCTACTTACACATACACAGAATTCTCCTGCCCCACGCCACGTGCCCACACCAGCCAATGACATTCGCAAGATAAAATACTATTCCTTGCGCAAGTGCCAGACCAACAAGAATATAGGGATGATGGAATCATTACGCGAGGTCTATAAGACATTTTTCAATCTTTGGGGTACAAAAAACAGATGTCCAGAAGAATCGCAAGCATACCGTTGAGCTCTACACCCTTGTAAAACTGTATTGCGTGCAACGTGTTTATTTCAACGTGTTTTTCCGAATTACATTCAGAGTAAGAGCGATAACACAGCCCAAGAGCGATAACACAGCCCATGCGCGTAAAGTGGGCGTGTCAGGTCGCGTGAAAGTATTTACGATCAACACACGCTCAAGAAGGCTCGCGTCCCTTCTCTTCGGGCTTGGCTCTAGCAGGAGCGCTTCCGCCGGCCGACTCAAGTGGCGGCCCACAAAGCGGCAAAACGACGAGGGCGTGAACACTGATGAAGCCGCGTATACGTGAATCACGCTGTCCCGAACCCAGGCGCTACCGGCACACGTCTCCCAAGTGGGGCGACGCCACCACCCCGGCGCTCCTTGTAAGCCTGTGGACAAGTGTACTACGGCGTTTTCAATGCCACAATACCGACACAGCCGTCACAGCGACGCGTCCGTTTAGACGAAGTCGCGGAGCAAAGGGGGCGAACGCGGAAGGGCACATCGAAGTAGTCCGCGGGACGCCGTTACATTAGGTCACACAAATGACCCATGCCTTCAAAACATGTAGCAAAATCTCGCGTGCTGTGTTGAATACGCTGTACTCTAGATGGAACAGGCCGTGTTTCGTGTAGAGATATGAGGGGCTGAAAAAAAAAAAAACATCGTCAGAAAAAAACTGTTTTTCGGTGGGTTTTTTTCAATTAGGATGATATTAAAAAATACAAACACAGCCTCTAATGAGAAAATTTGTAGGATGGCACCAATGTGCAGAGAGAAAGGCTTTCTGAAACCGATGCCTTGACGTGAAATCGTACGCAGATTTTAAGAGCAGAATCAGTGTTAACGGAGAAATTATTGGGCACTTAAGCCGCTTAAGTGCGTTGAATGCGAAAGCCAGTGACTATTGAAAACTTCTTCACTGTGCGTCGTGTTTGCGGTTCCGTGACGCTCACCCGTCATACCGCGCGCATCCGGATACTTCTTGTTCGTGCCTGGCACGGTACAGGGTTACGGCAGCAGTCCCAACAATTGGCTTCGGCTCTTGATGACCCGACCCCATATCCCATTCGAAACCAAATAAGTTTCTACGTATATTTGTTTACTTATTTTTTTTTTAACAGCGGCTGTAATTTAATTTCATTTGTGCAGTCAGCACCAACTCTGCGGGTGTAATGAGGCATCTAATAATTTTGCCTTCAGCAGCATGTCGAATTTAATAGATCTGTGCGGAATTTTCTTTTTTCAATTTTTATATTTTTCTGAAAAAAAAACGATCAGAAAAACCTGTTCCTTTTTCATGCCCTTTAGAATTTCATGAAAACTTACATGATGATGATGATTAGAGGCCCTCCCTTTGTATCGGGAGGTCGGTTGTCACATCTCTAGTTTCCTGACGCGGTGCTGCGGCCCTCTTTGCAACTACTTTTTGGTGCGTTGTTGCCTGTTCAGACCGCATACCGGCGTGTTTATATACTCTAGTCCAATGGCGTAGGCGTGGCCTCTGAGCGGTTTTATCGCTTGTTCAAAGCAGGTTTCTGTGTGACGTTACTTCTGGTCACCGTTTACTTTGCCCCCAACGAATCTTTCCGCTGACGTACCGATGGCTGGCCGATAGCTAAGAAGCCAATAGAAACGGATGGGGTTTCCAAGCATTCGCGATTGGCCAGTGACGCTTGGGCAACTATTTAACGCGCCGATATCTTTGACGTGAAGTTCTTGGCTATTCAGCCGAACACCGTTCGGCATAACTTCATTATGAAGATGCGGTGAAGAAATTAACCCATTTTTGTAAATAATTGAAGATGAGCCCAAAAAGAAGAAGCACTGCACACACACACACACAAAATAAAAATAACAAGAAACGGACAGGGCAGGGCTGCTGTTCTGTACATGCTGCTTTTGAGCCGTGTTTTTCTTACGCTCATCTTTGATGGTGAATTTTCACCAACTCGGCCAACTGGCAGTCCCCTTCAACATTTTCGTAAAGTTCTTTGGCAATGCATCGTTCGCTACCAATTTGCTTCCCTTTTAAGATGCGAATGAGTTGCTCACTAATTTGTATCTTTTATCGTAACGTCTTTGGACAACGTTTGGACAACGTCGTAACATCTTTGGACAACGTTCACCCGCGCTGTTTCCTGCGGCGTCGAAACAAGCAAAGGCGCCGTTGCTCTCCGCTGGGTCGCTGTCCTCGGCTGATGGGCGCAGCCCATTTTGGCGCCGTGCGGTAAACACGGCGCCGCGCCGGCGGGCGAGCCCTCGTTGCACGGCGGGCGGCAACGGGGCTGTGAACGATTGCCTGCCTGGCTGGCCGCATGCGTGTTGACGCAACGACTGTTGGTCGCTCTTTCATATACCTGACCCGTTTACCCATCCGCCGTCCCGAGTCCCTCACCGATGCTCTTCCCTTGGAGGCGCTAACAAAACGGCAGGAAGCGAAGATCAGGGTTGGGTGGGGATGGGCTGTAGTTGCACCGAGGTTTTCTCGCATGTGCATGGTAGGTTTTATGCGCGGGAAACCCACAGCAAGGTACGTTTATGTGCATTTTGTAGGCGACTTATTGGTGACGGTGAGCAAACAAGTGCAAAGTGTTGCGGGCAAGGACTAAGGGTAGGCTATCATGAACTATGAAAACGAGGGAAAATTGCAAACAAACAGATATATAGAACTTTCACGTGCACACGACGCAGGTAGCAACGAATGAAGTCCCGAGCGTCACAATAATCACCCGCAGTGAGACTTCACATTGGTGGGGTGCGGACTCTTGCCTGGAAGTCTCTCAACGCGGGCTACATAGCGATTCAATGTCCAGTTGGGAACAGGTGCCTGTTCCCAGGAAAAGAAGGCGAAATGGCCAAGCTAGGGCGATAATAATATATTGGGGGTGGTATGGCCAGATGCAGCGCTGAGGTCACGACATTTAATTCCGAGCCATTGTTAACCAGCTCATGGGAAATATAAATCGTTTCCTTTGAAATTGTGTTACTGAGAGTAACTGGCGATTATTCAACAAAATGTACTTAAGCTTGGAGGCTTCCCCAGGCGTGCTTCTTCTTTACAACAATTGTAACGAAAACGAATCCTTCTGAAGCTAATGAACTACTGCTAGCGAACTTTAACGCTGGACGAAAAAGGCAATAAAGACGAACAAAAACGCCCGTGTGTACGAGATTTCGGCCCACGTTAAAGATCCCCAGGGGGTCAAAATTAATCCGGAGCCCTCCACTACGGCGCGCCTCATCGCCTACGTTGCGTAGGCGCGTTAAACCCTACAATCAATCAATCAATCACTTAATAAAGACGAAACACACGCTAGACTTCAACTTTGTTTTATGTCAAACGCAACAAGCAGACACGCATATGTGTACATGAATGAAGAACAGATAAAAAAGAATTCGTTGGTATAAATGATACGCCGCAATATTTGCCCTCGCTCTTATGGCTACTTGCACTGAACCTCAAACAATACCAGGCCACATCACAGGGCATGCTGCTATTAGGACGCTTTAATCGACCTTATTATAGGTGTTGAAAAGTACTCCAGCGGCAGCATTATGTTAGTAGAAGTAAAGGGAAAGTCCGCGTGCGTCTACAGGACTTCTTATTGGTTGTGAATGCGAAAGCATTATTACTAATGTTCTGTCAAATGCCTCAGAAAGATGTTCTTCTGCTCCAGGTAATCAAAGGGCTTCGTCTTGTCACTTGCGACAGTTTGCTTCGCGATCCACTATTGCCTTGGAGTGGCTCCGGCCGCTGCTCCTTCCTGCCCGCATGCATTTGTGGAGTTGAAAAAGCGCATTTAGCTGCCTGTGCCCTTGAAGAAGTACAGGGGGCGATGCCTGTGCCTTCCCTGGATTGGCTGCGTTCTTCCGCTCTTTTTTATCACATGCGGCTTCTGCTGGCGTAGCGCTACCTAAGCTATGGAAGTCCCCGTGCGATTGCCTCGTTCTATGCAACGCTTCGAAGACACGCTGTGAAGAGCCGTTTTTATGAGCAGACGCCGACTCCGACGTGGACATTTCCGCTCAATGAGCAATTTATTGCTGCCTCCATGATAGTATTGGCGGGAACAGAAATAACGCTAGGAAACGTGGGCGAAGCTTCATTTGCAGTGAGCGCTACACAGGAGCGCTGCATTGGAGCGCTACACAGGAGTGGTACATTGGCGTCGTGCTCGCAGATAACGAACATAAAGGTACCATTCAAAGCCACGGTAATTATTTTGCTAACAAGGAAGATTGGGCCCGCGGGTACATCATTAAAACGATATCCAGAGACAAACCAGAACACAAGGTGAAGAAGCGCTGTGGTTTCTTTTGTTACCTTCTTCTTGTGTTCCGTCGATTTCCGCTGGTTATCTCTATAGAGGACAATCTGCCTGACAGAAACGGAGATTCTATAGGTAATGCACGTTAGAAATCGCCGGGTGGTTCAAATTATTCCGTTGATCTTCATTATGTCGTACCCAATAGCCGGTGTGTAGGACCAGTCCTTGAAACCATACGCGAATTTACTTTCTATATATGGAAAGGCAGATGAAGTAGTTGAGAAATAACGTTCCACTGAGCGCGTCAAAAAAAAAAAGATTTTAAGGAGATGGGAATGTTGTGTGTTGCGGCTATGAATCTTGAGTCTGCAAGTTTAGCAAGAATTCAAGCGTTGTAAAGGAGATGTATTATTGTGACACGTCCGTAGGTCGTTCAAGGACTAAATACATTTTTTTTGCTTTAATCACACTGCAATGAAAAGTTCGAATACCCATACACAACAACTAAAGAAAAAAATCTGATATTTAGAACGCGGAAAGACACTGCGTCGGTTTGCAACCTGCACCCTACGTGTCGAAAGCTTTTTTCTAATGCGTGTCCTGATGCACAGCCGTATACCTTTGTTTTCAGACATTACAAGGGTGAGAATATGGCGCCACCGTTTTACCGTGATTTTTTAAAAAGTACGTTTTCCGTTACTTCGGTCCAGACCCCTTCCGTTTCAGGTTGACGCTGCGTAGCACCGTTCGAAATTCGATGACCAAACATGTCCCAAAGGTAAAAACGAGAAAAATGTGCAGCAGGGTATTTTCATAAAATATAGCCGGATTGTATATCTTGCTCTGCCTGCGGTATTTTGATCTCTAGAATAATTCAAACGAATTTAGCAGTTTCGGACTGTTTGTTAGCGGGCTCGCAAAGCAGACAAAGCAATTAAACGTCACACTCGTTCGCTTAGGTGTGTGACGCAAATACAGGTTTAGACTCTGGTCGCAAAGCTTAGATTATGGGGTTTTACTCGCCTAAGGTAGACCTGGTGTACGAGGTGCGCTGTAATAGATGGCTCCGGATTAATTTTGACCACCTGGGTGTCCTTCACGTCCGTCGAAATCTCGACGCTCGGGCGTTTTCGCTTTTCGCCTCCACAGGAAAAGCAGCCATCGCGGCTCGGATCGAATCAGCGACCTCGTACTCAGCGGCACAGCGCTTTAGCCCATAAGGTACCAAGAAGTAACCCCGCAATCTTTGCGCAGCGCTGGTGGTGTTAACGCTGTCATCCGGCATTGAAAACACAACAAGAGGGGCCGCCGCAAAAATACACCATGTTTTTCGGCGCACTAAAGTCTTCCGCTTCGATTCGAGGGGAGCGCTCGACAGGCTTCGGGACTACTTCCTTCTGCGCATCGTTCCCAACGCCTCTGCACACCTCGCACCTTCACCTGAACTCCGTGGACCCGTGAAACGGAGCGTACAATAAGACCGCATTCGCAGAGCAGACGTTTTTGAAATTGAATTTGGCGCGAAGGAACGAATGAATTCTAGCACGCCGGCCGCCATCGTCCAAGAACGCCCGCAGGTGAAATGGAGCGCTGCGTGCGGGCGACCTTGAACTCCTTGGACGCTAACGGCGGAGTGCCGTGTGCATCGATCGACCGGGGAGCTGTGTCGGTCGTTCACGGGAAGCGAAAAAAAAAGGACGCCTGGGACCGGGGCGCTGTCTCCAGCAAGAGAGCCACAGCAAAAAGAGCGAGAGAGGATGCCAAGCACCCCGAGGTCGTTCGCGTTTTTTATTTATTTTTTTTTTTCCTTTTCTCCCGGGTCCGGGGGGAACTGACGATCCGTCAATGATAAAGCGCTCGCAATTTGTTTGTGCCTGCGGGAAAGAAGTTTCGTGCGGCAAAAACGAGAACGTCGGGCTTCGGAAATTCCATGTTTTTCATCGTTCGACCGATTTACGAAATGTGGTATATAAAGTTTGTCTGTGAAATCAAGCGGAACGACACACAGGTTTCCGAGACCTAGGGGGGATGCCAGAAGAGTCGTAGGAGACCTAACGTACAGAATGTATTGGTCTCGCTTCTGTGTGTGCTTAGGTCGCTTTCGGTCGATATTTCATTGTTGGTGTACTCGAAGCGAAGATACAAACCATCTATAACAAGTTCAGAAATTATTCCTATTTCCAAAAAGCCGAGGAAGACGAACAATTTGACATCTGTATTCAGACAGGCATTCACGCATTCGTCCTTGTTTTGCGCTGATTAGTTTGCATAAACGCACACACCCACCTACACAGATACACTCACGCACGCACGCGCAGACGTACGCACACTATACTTCGAGAATGTGCGATAAGTAACTTCTTTCGCCAAGCATGTTCCAGCGAACCGAAACCGCAAACAGATGTAGAATACTCCGTAACGAACGACAAGAACTACATTTTGTTACAGTGTGTTTTGGTACACGTACAATGTAACTTATTCCTTAAAAACCAACGGCATTGATACAAACGCAAGTGCGTGTAAAATAACTTTAAAAATTTGAATATCGTTCGATGACGTTGCGTAAGCACTGCGCGTAGTCGTTGCGTCACTGGTGTAGTCGTTGGTGCCGCCGCCGATGGCTTATGATATGTTTTTGTCGTTACGTTATTGTAAACTAAATGCTGCTTTAAGGCCTACTAAACGCTAAAAAGTCCGTTTATTTAAGCCGGTCGATGGAATGAAGCCACAATCAGTAGTTCAACAATTTCACTTCGGTACCTCTCAAACCCATTGGCATTGGTTTTAGGTGCATTTAGCAACCATCAATACATCGAGCTACTTCATCCCGCATAATGTGTCTCTCCTGCTAGCGTTTGAAATCGCGGCACGGGAAAAACACGAGTTAAAAGTAGGTTGGTGGCTTCAAACTATGACACTCTACGTCTACGTGAATGAAGATTCGTTGATTTTGGCGCCGCCATGTCACTTCTTGTGTGCGCCACTCACGTACACACGGCATTTTCGCATTTTAACTCCGCTATAAATTCCGTAGCCCCGGGTAAAAACTCTGGGGTCACTCGGCGCAGGGAAAACGTGCGCGTGCACGGTAGCTGAGGATTTCATTTGCCTTCTTTTTTGGCAACCAATCCGTGTTTGTATGTATTGATGCGTAGTTTCGCTGTTTTCTTGAAAATGGCTATTCCAGTATACAAGCAGTTGGCAGCGTTCCCCACGCCTCGCGAATAGCTTCCGTTTCTGTACAGTGCATACATCACACGCACGCACGCACACACGCACGCGCGCGCACACACAGTATTGGTATTTAAAGCCGGAGTGCGGACAAAGGCGTCCGTACCGTCCGCGCAGCCTCTCGTGTCGTCCGCCACGAGCCGCTGCTGCCGTTGCCGTATACATAAAAAATATCCGCGTATTGCGCTCCATTCGCTGCAAATATCATCCAAGGACGATAGTATTCGGCCGCTCCTACCACGTAAATGGCTCTTTCTTTTTTTGCCGCTCACCTCTCGCTCTAAAGCACAGGACCGGACACTTTTCTTCCTCTCGCTGGCTAAATTTCTAAAAACTGACATGCTACTAACGCGAGATTTTAATTGCGTCTGCCATGATACAGATTGCTCAGTATGTACTGCGCGGTATGACGACAGCGCTGAAATTCATTAGGACTTTTTAAGTGAGCTTGGTTTTGTGGACACTGGATGAGAAAAAAGGTCCAGCGTTCAGATTACGCATTTTCAGAGAACATGTGGCACTCGCCTGGACAGAATCGCCATCACTGCTAATAGGTTTCTTGATGTTTGCAATTATTAGTTAAAGCCCTTTTTTTCAGTTATCACGGCATGGTTTCTCCGTCTATCCGGCCACCAGAAAAAAGAAACTGGCTGGTTCCTCTGTCATAGGAATCGGCAAAACACCAAAGTGAAATGTGCAGCAAAATCTGCAGCTGAGCATGATTTGCGTGTCGCCGGCTGTCTAGTGGGTGTGTTAGCGAGCGACGTCCTGCTGGCGGGTCACTTCGGCAAACGTGTACTGGCGTCATTTCTGTGGCGGATATGACGTCAGGGAAGTTTGGGGTACCGTGGCATGAAACACGTTCCTGTTAAATTATAAATCCTGAAAACGAACCCCAAGTATAACGTACTTTTTAGTACTAAGAGTTGCTTCCCCGCAAGAAGAACCTGTGTGCAGGGGTGCACCCTTTACAGGCCGCTTGCTTTGTTGTATTGGCGTCACTTCCGTGATGGACATGACGTCAGCGAAATCTGCAACACTTTCGTGTTAAAACAAACAATAAATAACCTCTTCAACCATTTTATGTCGGAATTATAGAAGCTTAATTCTAATCTCCTTTCGGATGAAACTTTCCACGCATTGTATCTGTTTGCCTGCACGCTTCTTTAGAGAGCACTGCTTTGTCGATCATTGAAAACTAGGATCTCTTTAACCAAGAAATAAAAAACTTGGCGACGGAGGCATCGGATCGTGTGGAGTTTTTAAAGCGTCTTCACTTTGACGAACTGGGACTAATTCTGACAAGGCTGCATGAATTCGAAAGGATTGAGCTAGGGGTGTATACGTTGATCAGATCAGTACTGTGAAATGCCAGAGGAAGCAGTAAATTACAGTAAAACAGCGGGGAGCTTTACTGCGGTCCCGAAGCCAACGATTTTATGAAAGCCAACCGAAAAGACTTTATTTAGGGACGAGCGGTAATCTGCACTTGCTATAGAAATAGTGGATATTGAGCACAATGGAAATACGTTTAATAATTATTCCAGGATTCTTCAGGCATTTTATGATTATTATTCAAAACTTTTCGGCTGCAGCGCTGGAGTTGGCAATGATTTCAGGTCCTTCCTTGATCCTTTACCTAAGGTTAGAGTGGAAGAAGGGCTCTTGTTGAAGAGCAGATCACGCTAAACGAGGTAGAGGCCATTATAAAGGCACTGCAAACGAACAAATCCGCACGTCAAGGTGGCCCTGGCGCTGAATTCTATCAAACATTTTGTACGGTCCTTGCTCCTGTTTTGCTAACGGTCTTTGCAAAAGCCTACGAAATGGGTTCCCTCCGTCCTACGTTTTACGTTGCTCATACGGTACTAATGCCCAAAACCTCGAGAGAAAACCGTTTAAAACTGTCGAAAGATACCGTCCAAGGTCTCCGTGTAACGTTGATTAAAAAATGTTTCCTCAGATTTTCTCACGTAGGCTGCAGCTTGTTAATAATAGCGTAATTAGAGCATCTCAAACACGTGATATTCGGGGCCGAAGTATTTATACAAGCACACATGTTGCTCGTTCAGTGTTAGAGTGCGTTTCAGATGAAATGGGACAGATGGCAGTTTTGCAAATCGACCTTGCAAAAGCGTTTGAAAGAGTCCAAAATGTTTTTTTCGTTTTCGGTAATCAAGCGCACAGGCATTGGGAATGTTTTATTCGGGGGGATTAAGTTGTGTTATAACATTTGTACCGCAATGCTGATCACTAATAGGAAGCATTTTTGCTCCTGCTCATATTCAATCTTCCGTCGGGCAGGGATGCCTATTGTCTCCAATATTATTTGGCTTATACCTCCAACAACTATGTCTCAGAATAATTACAAAAGTTACAGGTTTATCGCTGGCACAGTGTGAGAGATACGCTGACGATATTGCCTACTTTTGCAACGACAAAAGCCTGCTTTGGGAGCGCTCAGGTTAACCAAGCAGTTCTGTGAAGCCTAAAGAATTTGGGCTCGGCATGTGGGATACTCGGCCAAGGTTTTCTGGAGGAACTACGTGAGGTTGTGAGGAACTCCAGTACCTCTTAGTTCCTCTTAGCCACATACGTAACTGGGAGTCAGCGCGTTCCACAATTAAGCGTTGGGCGCAGTCATGGATGGGGAAAGAATTATGTACAAGTGTGTAACGTTCTTCTTCTTACGAAATCACAGGGTATAAAGGCGCAAGAAAAACGCCGGAACTAGAAGAAAAAACGAGCAAGACAAACGAAGCGCCACTTCCAACGAAAATTTATTAAAGAAACAAACAGCATTTTTATGTTATCCAAACATGATGTCACGAGTGTGTTGTGGTCCGCTTATTAAGAATTTGATCTCTGTTGCTGAAAGGGCAACAGATGGCTTGCTGGTGCAATCCTCACCCGCTCTTTCGACTAAAAACGCTTCGATAATTTCCCTTAAATCTTGTCTGGTACCACCTTGGTACACACTTGCATTGCTTACAGTGGTCAGTGCCCTCCAGCTTTGTTTTTCACAGCCCAATTGTGCTCACGCGCTCGTTCATTAAAACAGCGACTGGACTCCTCGATGTAAACTTTCGAGGAACTCATTGGGAATTCATACACGACATTCTTTGTGCACTCAGTGTACTGCGTCTCGTGCTTCTTTGTGCAGAGTGGGGCCTTCTTCTTTGAAAATCTCAACAGCTTGCCAGGTGCTTTAAAAACAGTATTAACACCGTATCTCTGCGCTACCTTCTTTATGCCATGTGACACATGATGCGAGTAAGGAATGACGTTGTAGTGTCCGCGTTCTTCTTGTGCCTTTAAACCCTGTGATCATGTCGAACCAAGTGGCCCACATCAAGCTGTCGCTATTCTTTTTGCAAAGCTTGCGTATGTCCTGCAAGCCCTCCACTCTGCTAGGAATGGAGTGCAAACCCTGCATGGGGTTCTTGCTACCATTGTATGGGGTTGACGTTTTGAGCCCGTGCGCAGAGATAACCTATTTATTTCCCTAGAATCTGGAGGTCTCGGAGTCATACACATTTTTGTACACCAGCTGGTTCCCTGGTTTCTGTTCTTTAGAAATCTGAAACACCCTTTCCTAAGGGTAGTTCTTCAACGTCGATTGGGTGCGCATTTGCCGTACTTATTTGCTCCTGCAGGAGCAATGGTGGCAGGGCCCCCTATGAATTTCTTAAAGAAGTAGCATATATTTCAATTTTTTGAAAGTACGTTGCTCACTGCAATACTTGTTGGACCTCTCCAGGAAGCAGATGACCCGTGTATTACTGCAAAATTTGTTTCCTGTACCTATGTATCGGCAGTCATACTTGAATAACACTGTTTTTTACGTGTCAGAGGAATGTTCGTTCAGCCGGCAGCTGAGACATTATTTCTTAAATTGCATACGTGGACTCTTCCTGTTGAAATGTAGCTACATTCAAAGGGGTTTTTTTTGTAGCATGGTCTATGAACTGTCGATTGTGTGATCAACCTGAAACTGTGGACCATTGTTTTGTGACGTGTAGAGACGCATTTGTGTTCTGTGACATTATACAATGGACACTAAAGAATGACATGGAAATCAGCCCGCGTGTTAGCCTATTTCTACCCGTGGATGATGATGATTGTAGGGTTTAACGCGCCGACGCAACGCAGGCGATGAGGCGTGCCTTAGTGGAGTGGTCCGGATTAATTTTGACCACCTGGGGATCTTTAACGTGTGCCGAAATCTCGAACACACGGGCGTTTTTGCTTTTCGCCTTTCTACCCGTGGACAGACCGTGTAATTCAGTATGATCTCTTCTTTGGGGTTGTTTAGTTTGTGAAGTGCTGCATGATCGATCGTCATGTGGGCCCTTCTCGTTCACCGAGATCGCTTTTTTGGGGGGCTATGTGCGTGGGTGCGAACTCTGTATGCTGCGCAAAACGAGCCCCCGGAATGGCGTACCTTCTTGATGCATGTGTGTGCCTTCCGGCCTTTCAGTTCGAAATTTGACTGCTCCCCCTTCGTCAGCTGTGAATGTGTTTAATTTCTTATATAGAGTGCGCCCTGTACGCGCTAGCAATTCCTATGATTACCATTTATGAAAGAAAAAGGCGATGACAGCTTAATCATCCCTAAAAACTCAGCGGCAGTGATATTCAGCTTCTTGGGCGACTGAAAACTTAATTGCAGTTTTCCATTCAGTAAAGAAAGAATCATTTCCCAGTCGGATAGACGCCGTTTTAATAACGGGAGGAGCCCATGTTCTATTCGTACCACAGGAAGCGTTTTCTTTCTTTCCGACTGGCTGCGCGTGTTATTAGCGTCAGGTACACTGGCCGAGGTTGAGCAGTTTCGCGTGGACCTTGATGGGCCGTGCTGCGAAAGAGCGGGAAGCATTGGACTGGATGGGATTAGATTATATTGCAGCATCTCCCGTGGTAGTGTGAACTTCCCGCCAGGTACATAGTGGTGTACCTTCCCGTTTGTCCGTTAGGCGGTGCTCGAAAGCAAGGAAGAGGACGAGGAGTGCGCGCCGAACGAAGGAAAAGAGGAAGAAGACCGTGGAACGGTTGAGGCTAGCCAGAGCTCGTTTCTTGTGGGCACAAGTTCGCCTTGTCTAATAAACCCAGTTTGCCTTTTTTTATTGTAACCATCGTTACAAAAGTGGTGGAGGAGCTGGGTACATGATACCCCAATCATCCAGGCCTGTCCACGTCGAAGTGTCGCCCGTACACCAGCGGACCAGCCGTCGCCTACTCGGATTGCCGGCGGAGTGCGGCCTTCTACCTGATCGGGCAACCAAGAAGATTGTAGGCAACACCGCCACTGTGAACACGAACATGACTGACGCCCCTCTCCAGTACGTGGTGCAACAGCCGCGTACACCAAAAGTCTTCTACGGCGAGCCTTATGAAGACGTGGAAGACTGGCTGGACCACTTCGAACGGGTCGCCACGTTCAACGGCTGGGACAATAACCATAAGCGGCGACAGGTATACTACTCTCTTGAGGAAGGTGCGCGAACGTGGTTTGAAAACCATGAATCCACACTTTCGTCGTGGGAGGAGTTTCGTCAGCGCTTACTAGCCACTTTCATGAGCAGCGACCGCAAAGAAAAGGCCGAGGCTGCCCTTCAAGCACGAAATCAGCGCCAGAACGAGAGTGTTACCATGTACACCGAGGATATGGTCCGTCTTTGTAGGCGCGCAGATCCCGCCATGACGGACGAGAAGAAGGTACGGCACCTCATGCGTGGCGTCAAGCAGGACATCTTCGCCGGGCTGATGCGCAATCCCCCAAGAACGGTTGCCGAATTCGTCAGTGAGGCAACGACAATTGAAGGCGCGCTTCAGCGTAGAGCGAAGCGGTACTGCCAAACCGAAGCCATGGTCTCCAATGCAAGCTGCATGACAGGGTTGGAGAACTGCCTCGATTTGCGGGAACTGGTGAGGAAAATCGTGCGAGAGGAGCTCCAGGCATTCCGCCAGCAGCAGTCTTCAGCACCGACGGTGTCTATCGCCGAAATGATACGCGAAGAAGTCCGGCAAGCGGTGGGTATCCCTGAGCCAACAGAGGAGCCACAGCTGGAGGAACCAAAATTCTCATACGCAGCTGCTCTTCAGCAATACCACCACCGCTCGCCGCCGACCGTCGCCACCCCTGCGCCGACACCACCGCTCAACCCCAGGCCTCGCAGAAGCCTGCCGTATCCACCGGAAACACAACCTCGGAAAAGTGATCTGTGGCGCACTCCTGACCGCAGACCACTCTGTTTCCACTGTGGAGAAGAAGGGCATGTCTACCGCGCATGCCCCTATCGCCGTATCGGCTTGCGAGGATTTGCGCCAAATGCTCCGCGTCCGAGGAATGGTGAGCGCCCGCAAGAGATTGAATACTACCTCGCCGACCGCCGAAACGTTTTCGCACCACGACGCCCAGAGTCCCGTTCGCCATCGCCCATGCAACGCCGATCCTCGAGTCCACGCTTCGCCCCCAGTTCTTCTGACCGTCCATCGCGCAGCTTTGAAATCCGGGGAAACTGAACTCAGCGGCCCCGGGAGGTGAGGCCGCTGGCGTCGACTTTTACGAAGAACCTCCACTGCGACGACGACGAGTAGGGCGAGAGGCAAGCGACCAGGCGGAGACGGGGAGCTGTACCACCCAACATGTAGCGTGCGATGTCTTGGTGGAAATCGATGGGCGCGAGATGACGGCGCTGGCGGACACTGGGGCGGACCATTCCGTCATAAGTAAGTCTTTCGCCACCACACTGAAGAAGGTGCTGACGCCTTGGACTGGCCTCCAGATTCGCACAGCCGGAGGTCATCTGATTAGTCCTGTGGGTATGTGCACTGCTCGAATTAAAATCAAAGGGTTCACGTACATCGGCACCTTCGTCGTCCTACCCGAATGCTCAAAAGACTTAATCCTTGGGATGGACTTTTTACAAGCAAATGGTGCAGTTATTGACCTGCAGAAATCGACGATTAGATTTTCCACGGAGCGAGCCATCGAAAAAAAACATTGAACACCGACGCGACACGGCTCTGCGCCTCATCGACGAAGACGGCGTCACACTTCCCGCTCGCACAAGTGTATTCGTCAACGTCATGAACGATACATTTCAGGACTACGAAGGGATAGCCGAAGGCAACATGCGGTTACTTCTGGACAAAGGTATCTGCATCGCGAGAGGATTTGTAAAGCTCGAAAATGGGTGCACGCCCGTCTTGCTTACAAATTTTTCCAACGAGCGCCGACATCTCGCGAAAGATACCGCCATTGCATTCATCGAAGAGGTCGCCGACGTAACGCATCTGACCACACTAGGCACGACAGCGGCAGATTCTCATACGCAGGGCGTCATTCCGCCTGTCGAAGTTAACAAGAACCTTTCCGCCACACAGAAGGAGGCTTTAGTGAGTCTCGTGCAGGAATTTTCTGACTGCTTCGCCACGACGTCCAAAGTCCGCCAGACTCATGTGACGAAGCACCGCATCCTAACAGACGAATCCGCCCGACCTGTTCGCCAGCACCCTTACAGAGTGTCTCCGAAGGAGCGTGAAGCAATAAAACAGCAAGTCAATGAAATGCTAAGCGATGATGTCATCCAGCCTTCGAAGAGCGCATGGGCCTCTCCCGTCGTACTTGTGCGAAAAAAAGACAACACGCTTCGCTTCTGCGTTGACTACCGCCGATTAAACAGTATGACCAAACGCATTGTTTATCCGCTCCCAAGGATTGACGACACGTTGGACCGGTTGCGCGATGCCAAATTCTTCTCGTCCCTAGATCTGAAATCGGGATATTGGCAGATCGAAGTCGACGAGCGCGACCGCGAAAAGACGGCATTCGTGACACCAGACGGTCTCTACGAATTCAAGGTTCTACCCTTCGGCCTATGCTCTGCGCCGGCTACATTCCAGCGCATGATGGATACTGTCCTCGCTGGGCTGAAATGGCAGACCTGTCTTGTGTACCTGGACGACGTGGTCGTTTTCTCCAGTTCATTTGACGAGCACTTGTCACGGCTCAGAAGTGTCCTGGAGGCTATTCGCTCTGCAGATTTGACCATCAAGCCAGAAAAGTGTCATCTGGGGTTTGAAGAGCTCAAATTTCTTGGGCATATTGTAAGTGCTGCTGGGGTTAGTCCGGATCCCGAGAAAACGACTGCCGTCGCGTCATTTCCACGCCCAAACGACAAGAAGGCTGTGCGACGCTTTCTGGGCCTCTGTGCCTATTACAGACGATTTGTAGAGGGATTTTCAAATATCGCCGAGCCACTGACCCGACTTATGAAAGAAGATGTGCCGTTCTCCTGGGGCAACGACCAACAACAGGCCTTCGAAACATTGCGTAGACGCCTACAAAGTGCTCCAGTTTTAGCCCACTTCGATGACGCCGCCGACACGGAAATCCGCACGGATGCCAGCAATGTGGGAATTGGCGCTATTCTTGTACAGTGGCAAGCTGGGGTGGAAAAGGTTGTAGCTTACGCTAGTCGCACCCTTTCCAAAGCGGAAAGGAATTATTCAGCGACAGAGAAAGAATGCCTTGCTGTCATCTGGGCCATCAGCAAATTCCGTCCATACCTGTATGGTAGGCCATTCAGAGCGGTCAGCGACCACCATGCCCTCTGCTGGCTCGCGAACCTCAAGGACCCTTCTGGACGGCTTGCTCGATGGAGTTTAAGGCTACAAGAGTACGACGTTACGGTCGTGTACAAGTCGGGCAGCAAGCACAGTGATGCTGATTGTCTGTCCCGGGCACCGATTTCCACCGTTTCCCCTGAAGCCGAGGAGGAGGACTTCCCCTTTGTCGGGATGATCCAAGCTGCAGATATGGCTGCCCGCCAACTGGCCGACGTGGAGCTCAGACCACTCATTGAATACCTGCGGGATAAAAACGCTGGGCCTCCCCATGCTTTTCTTAGAGGCATCAACTCGTTCTGCCAGCGCGACAACGTACTTTACAAGCGAAATTACGATCAGAGTAAAGAGAAATTTCTTCTTGTCGTACCGGCAGAATTACGCACGGAAATTTTACAAGCATGCCATGACGAGCCTGCAGCTGGGCATCTAGGGGTCACTCGCACATTCGCAAGAATACATAAGAAGTATTACTGGCCAAACCTCTTAGCCTCGGTGCAACAGTACGTGAAGACCTGTCGGGACTGCCAGCGCCGGAAGACGCCACCCGTAAAACCTGCAGGGCTACTTCACCCACTAGACCCTCCTGACGCACCGTTTAAGCAAATCGGCATGGATCTACTGGGCCCCTTCCCCAAGTCAGCCTCAGGGAACAAGTGGATCATTGTGGCAACGGATTACTTAACCCGATATGCAGAGACGCACGCTCTTCCTCGGGGAACCGCTGCCGAGGTAGCGAAGTTCTTTCTTCACAAACTTGTCCTCAGACATGGAGCGCCCGCTGTAGTACTGACTGACCGGGGGACGGCTTTCACATCTGACTTAATGCGTGAAGTACTGCGCTTGACGCACAGTACTCACCGCAAGACTACTGCTTACCACCCCCAAACAAACGGCCTCACGGAAAGACTTAATAGAACCTTGGCTGACATGTTGTCTATGTACATCGACCTCAACCACAAGACATGGGACGAAATTCTCCCTTATGCCACTTTCGCTTATAATACAGCCATGCAGGAAACCACCAGGTTCACACCATTTGAGCTTGTTTTTGGCCGCCCAGTGACGACAACCCTCGACGCAATGCTCCCTGTGGATAACGACGTGGTAGCCGGCTCTGATGTTGACGAATTCACGCAAACCGCTGAAGAAGCTCGTCAGCTTGCAAGATTTCGCATCCGCAGGCGACAAGAAATCGACGCCCGGCAATATAACCTGAGACGACGGAATGTGGACTATCGTCCCGGCGACCTTGTTTGGGTATGGACGCCTATCCGCCGCCGTGGACTGTCGGAGAAGCTGCTTCGCCGCTACTTCGGTCCCTACAAGGTTATCCGACGTATCTCCGATCTGAACTACGAGGTGTTACCTGAGAGCAACTCCAACGTTTCTTCTCGACGTCGACCGAGCTCTGAAGTTGTGCATGTGGTGCGCCTAAAGCCATATTACGAGCGGCCATTGGACTCCCCAGTTTGACCTACTGTGCTTCTACTTTTTTTCCCCCGGTTACCGCTGCCCTCTTGCTGCCTTGTGTTTCGTCTGATTGTTATTTTGTTTTGCGTATTCCTTTCTTTTCGTTGCCCCTTCGCGTACGCGTTCTAGTGGCATCGGGTCGATGCCACCCCGGAGGGGGGAGCAATGCAGCATCTCCCGTGGTAGTGTGAACTTCCCGCCAGGTACATAGTGGTGTACCTTCCCGTTTGTCCGTTAGGCGGTGCTCGAAAGCAAGGAAGAGGACGAGGAGTGCGCGCCGAACGAAGGAAAACAGGAAGAAGACCGTGGAACGGTTGAGGCTAGCCAGAGCTCGTTTCTTGTGGGCACAAGTTCGCCTTGTCTAATAAACCCAGTTTGCCTTTTTTTATTGTAACCATCGTTACAATATTGGATTGAATTGGATTAAATTGGATTAGAAATCCAATGCAACAGGAGTACGGGTGTATACAGAATTGGATGTGCACGTTCGCCGCTGTGCGCATTCCACCCGAGTGACGTCATAGCCGCGGCAGACGCACTGGCGCCGGCGCATTCCCAGCTGTGCGCCTCCGTTGCGCAGTAGCCAAGTCGGTGCTGCGCCGGAGCCGCTTGATAGCTGTTTCGCGTGGCCCCTGGAGAACTGTGCTGCGCATGCCTGAGGAGCAGTGACTGGACTGGACCGGACTGGATTGGATTAGATTGAATTGCTGAACCTTAGCTCACGCTACGTATACCCTGGCATAGCCGAGCTAAGCCACTGCTAATTTTTGTTTCCCACCGCTGCTAATACCGTACCCTTCGGGTCTTTGAAGTGGCCCAGTGATTGGGTTGCCGGTTTCACGGCGTAAAGGCCCCGGGTCCAATTTCCGGGACCTCCCTAACCACTTTTTTTCTTGGGGCTTCGCGATTTTTTCGTGGGACGGAGCATTTGCGTCGGCATACACAGCTGTGCTGTTCAAAGGGGAGTGCCTATGGACCACCGCCAAAGACACGACAGGCCAGTGAAAGTACTCCAACAAAACATTTTTGACGGAAATTGTCTGCGCGAGAGTGCGTGTCTTTCTTTCGCTCTAGCAGCGCTCCTTAATTTCTGTTACTCTTACCAAAACAGTAAAGGGAAAACACGCCCCTGAACCACCATTCTCAAAAATATTCCGTGTTCTGCACTGTCGGCATCAATTCCGTTCTGCGAAGAAATAATCGTGTGCTGTAATTTTTCGCCGGCGCTAATAAGATACTTCGAAATCAACCATCTTCGGTGCCTAGTATTTCGAAGACACGCTGGTTGACACTCGGCTCTTCGTCGCAAAACAGCCCCCTCGTCCTGGCCACACGAGAGATAATTTGTCCGTACGCATGTAACGCATCGTGACAGATCATTGTACGAAGCGCAGCTCACCACCGCTTCCTTTCGCAAAAAGAGGGATTTGTAGCTCCCGTAATAAGGTACAAAACCATAATCGAGACTCTTAGTTCGGCGTTTCTATGCTCCGGGTAGCCCCGTTAAGCTGCAGAGGAGCGCCAAGCGATTTTAAGTGCGAATGCACTTCTTAAGCGAGCCTGAAGCGTCCGCCGCCGTCCGCATTCCGCCGCCGTCCGCATAGCAACAGCTGCGGGTGCGCGCGCTCCTCGTCTTCCTTGGCAACGGGGGGAGATGGGCGCGCGCTGCCTGGCCGCTGACATGGCACATACCCACGTGGGGGATTGGCCAGGAATCTCCTCGTCTTCCTTGGCAACGGGGGGAGATGGGCGCGCGCTGCCTGGCCGCTGACATAGCACATACCCACGTGGGGGATTGGCCAGGAATCGGGCGTGAGAAGGGCTAATGCACCCGCTTAAAGGAGTACTGACACGAAATTTCAAAGCTGAGATCCGCTCTAGCAATCAAGTACAACGACAACACAAATAGGTTGCAAAAGGGTGAACTGAAGGGCTTGTTGGTACATCATATCGTTTGAAAACAGCGCGGAAGACGGGACGCTTGTGTCGTCTTCGCTTGTGTCGTCTATTACTTGCTGCGTCCCGTCTTCCGCGCTGTTTTCAAAAGAACAAATAGGTGTCTGTGCATGGCACATACCCACGTGGGGGATTGGCCAGGAATCGGGCGTGAGAAGGGCTAATGCACCCGCTTAAAGGAGTACTGACACGAAATTTCAAAGCTGAGATACGCTCTAGCAATCAAGTACAACGACAACACAAATAGGTGTCTGTGAATAAATGCATCTTTCTTTCTTTGTAGTTGTGTGTGTGTGTGTGTGATCTCTCTTTCGCGAACATTACAGAACCGCGCAAATTCAACTCCTGCATTCGCACTTTCACATTCTTCCTCTCGGGTAAATGCGGGGAATTTTTTTTTTTCGTTTTAGTTGCCCGTAATGCGCATAATGCGCAGCGCAACCGACCTTTCGGACTAGCAGCACCGTCTGGCGTAATGAAACAGAACCGAAAACTATTTCGCCACTTTAACAAAGTAAGACCGGTACATATAGCTCATAATTGTTTATTACAACGAAGCTGTTAGCCTCTAGTTGGTCGGACAATTTCGCGTCGTAAACAAAAAACACTGGCAGAACGCAGCAGTGGTCGCCTAAGACGCCGAAGGCCCGCATCGGGGTAATCAGGCATACAGCATAAAACTCAGTACTCGTTTAAAAATCTCACAACAAGTGAAACCGCAATATAAATGATAAGGCGCCTGGGAACAATGCGACCCCCCCCCCCCCCATACACACAACCTATGTGTTCCTGGTAAACATTATATTTGCGGTTATCTTTGAAGGCTAGGCAGGACTAGTGTCACTAAATAGAGCAGTTCTCGCCAAGACGCCGAACGCAGGAGATAAGCCCGCCTAGACGACGAGAAATGTTTCATACCTTTGCCCCATCAGCATAGTGGTTTACAACAGGTTCGCTAAACTTACACTTTCGCTGGGCGGGATGGCAACCATTTCTTAAGTATTGACTCGTGCAAACGCATTGTGTTATTGGTCAATGATAATGGTTGAAAAACAAGTTTGGATTTCATGATAGGCACGCAATAGCCAACAAAGTTGCGTTCTGGATCCAATCGAGTCCTTTTCGACGGCAACGATCCAACACTTCGCCCCACGCGTCCAGGTTTTCAATTGGGTTCGCGGTCACCACTTCTCGCAGCAAGCACAGGCCCTCATCGATGAAGAAACGTTTTTGCGTTGTGAACGTCAAACAAGAGTCTGAAGCCGCGGCGCTTGTCGCAGGCGTGGTGTCTGTGGTGGCAGCCATTTAGAATAAGCAAAGTCGACGCACGCGCGCGTGAGGGCGCCCGCATCGCCCCGCCGCCCTAGCGGAGAGGGCCGCGATGGTCCGCTCAGACTGCGCTTAGCGGAGCGTGTTTCCCGCTCCGCTGGCTCGCTTTCGGCTAAGCGCACAGCTAATGCGCATTCGCACTCCCGCTCCGCTTAGCTGCTGCGTGCAGCGTAAAAACGCAAACTTGAAAATGTGATCGAGAGACTCCAGACTGCCTTGCGGCGTCACACTCCGTCACCTCTCCGCCTTCCCAACCCTTACGCACTTCCCTCCCCTCTCCCGGCTCACATGATAAATACAATGAAAGTATGCTCAAGACGATTCAATACTCCTGTGTTCGCAGTGTTTGCACGCCCTGTATGGGGTTATTTTTTTCCTGTTGTGCTTGGGGCAGTTCAGGCGACTTGTTTTCTTCTGGGGCTTTCTTCTGCCTCACTTCTCATCGACACCGTTTGTGAAGAGCCGTTCTTTTTCCTTTATTATTGCACAAAGCAGTGTATTTTGCATCTTTACGAACAGAACGCTGAGAATCTTGATTATGTGCACACACTCTTCCTTAATTATGTCAGGTTTTTTTGTGCGCCTAAGAATGTATACATGCATGGACCATGCCAGCAGTTTTAATAGTTTGAAACAGTCCTGGCTATGTTGTTATTTTTTTGTGCGCAAGGTTTTGTTTACCTGGTTTTTCGGTGGTATCATGAAGTGACAGACAGACAGACAGACAGACAGACAGACAGACAGACAGACAGACAGACAGACAGACAGACAGACAGACAGACACCTCAGCAAAGTTTGGGCAACGCAAGAACTTAAGGCCTCCAAATAAGATAACCCTTAACACATTTTGTTCTCGTCACCGTCGAGCCGACTGGGATAGCCATTGCGTGATAATTCTAATACAGAAATGTTGCAAACTCAGCCCACTTGAAAAGCCCGCCGCCGCACGCCTCGTGCAGCCGCTGCACGGAACTAAGTTGCTTGCTCTCTTCGCAAGCCCGTCTCCTGCTTTCGTACCTTATACAGGCGGCCCTGGTCCCCTCCACAATGGGACCGTAGGGCGCTTTGTGGGAGGGCCCCGTAACCATCGCCTTGCTTTGTTTGTTGAGCGATCGGGGGAGTGTCATAAATCACGGGTGTCCCCTGCATCGTCTGCGAGGCCCCAGCTTTCCCCTTGTGTGCGGATACAAAGACACTGACTGCCCCCCTGGCTTTTGTGCCTGCCGCAAGTGCAATTGGGGAGGGTCGTTGCGGTTGTTCTGGGAAAACAACTTATGCCATGTCTTTTAAGGGAAGCAGCAGACGACTTCAGCCGCTTGTATGTAACGTGATTTTGAGGGGGAAAAAGGTGAAAAGCTGCCGGGGAAGTGACACAGCTTGGAACACTTATTTGGTCTTTATAGGGCTGTTATGGGATGTTCTCCGATGATTTCTTGCAGGAATTTCGTTATGAGTGTTTTTGCAGACCCATACAGCGCCAACCTGCATGGCGCTGGGTTCTGGCCAAATTGCGTGTGTCTGTCGGGTCGCGTCGGGAAAAAATCGCACGCACGGGCCCGAAAGCTAGTGTAAAATGGCCTGAAGCTCTCAATATAACGTAGGCACCTGAAAAAAAATATGCTGAAATGGGCCGCTAAGACGACTCTAGCAGTACGCCGACTGTAATTTGCATGTCATAATTAGTAGATTCACAGCGAAGTTGTAAGCATTACAGATTTCCCGTGTACTGTCAATACATAGCCGTATGCGGAAAAAGTATGGTTCCACAAGGCAGCTGTAACCCTCGCTAAATTAAAACTGTCCCGAAACAAGTTACGATCAGTGTATGGTTCGACTCCTGTATCATTGCGTCGCGTTTCATTTAGTTGCCACGATTGGTTAGTTCACAGCTAAGCTGCAAGCTTTAAAGAATTCCTACCTGGTGTCAATGCATGGGTGTCCGTGTACTGAGGGAGTATTGTTGCAGAAAACGGCTTTTAGTGCAGAAAACGGCTTTATGTATGAGCCAGTTATGCCTACGTGTCTTTCATGGATCATTTTAATAAATCGCAATCCATAACCCAGTACGCTGGTCTTCCATCTTCAAATTAGTGGAGGAGCTCTAATTTTCTTGACCGGGTCTAGATGTAGCTTGCGGTGAGGGTGGAGGAAAATTATAGCATTTCGACCACAGTAGTATAAGTAACACGTGCGGTGAGATCAAAATTCTGACCGCGTGCTCGTGTGCGGCCCCCCAAAAATGCTGAAATTGGCCGCTAAGACGACTCTATCACAACGCCGATTGTAATTTACATGTCATAATTAGTAAAATCACAGTGAATTTGTAGGCCTTACAGATTTCTCATCTACTGTCAATACATAGCCGCATGCGAAAAGGTATGGTTGCACAAGGCGGCTGTAACTCTTCCTTCATTAAAACTATCAACTCGGCGGATGATTTAAATCTTGCTTCTCGCATCATTTTTTGCTAGAGGGCAGACAGAATTCCGAACTCGCTCCGAGAAATGTTAGCCTGTAAGAAGCAACATTTTTTTTTCGGCAATATATGTGTCTCACAAGAGAAACCATTTCGGTATGCTCATGTTACCCTTTGGCAGAGTTATGACACGATTGAAGCTATCATTAATCGTCATAAGGCCGACCATTTTTTAACACTGCTTTCATCCGAATGTAGTGCAAGAACAAAGGCCCAGAACGGAAATGAAACGCATAGAAGAGCACTTAAAACGAACACCTAGACCACGTGCATTGTTGTATGTTTAGAGAATTAGAGAAGTGCTGGCACGAAATTGCAATGCTTAGATAGCTATGCAATAACCTTCGCCTGTTCATGCAGATACCTCTCGGTACATTTAAACCGTAAGCTTTTAGTACAACATAGTTTAAACCAGTTTTAATTTTTATACGCTCGAGAAAGCTCGGAACGGACACCACTTCGAGATCAGCTTTGCATGACGCGTGCAGTGCTTTGCCAAAAACCGCCAACATCAGGCCTTCTGTAAAATAGCCAGTAGACATGGTATTCCGACCTCCGATTTATAACTCACTTCACAGTTCTAAGACTGACGGGGTACTGCCCCTGCCGTGGTTGCACGCATGGTTGCATGCTGAATTGAAGGGTCCTGTCAATATCATCGTGATCCGTTTTCCTTCGAATCGTTGCCTTTTTTCTCGCTTCTAGGATGCAAAGCCCTGCACAATTCTATTTGTTATGCCTCCATGTAGTGTTAACTTCCGGCAGTTGTAAAGTCGACTTTTACCACTGGTGAAGTACCGTCAAACTTATACAGTAGAATCTCGTTGATACGAATACGTTTTTTTTTCATTCCCGGCTGACGTCCGTTAGAAACAATGCATTTCTGTGCGTTTAATAAGATCACATTTTTTCCGACAATTGGATACTACCGTCGTGGAAGTAAATCTCGACCGAGATTTCCAAGCGTCATACGGTTAGTCTTCGCTAACCAGCTGAAACCGCATTCCAACCAGCCACACGAACTGCACGTCACAGAGCCGCTCAGGCCGCGGCAGCGCCGGTGTAGCGGCGAAAACATCGCTGCCCGGCGTTGCCGCTCCGTCCAATGATGATGTTACGTCAGGCGATGCACCGCGCCATCTAGCGAAACGTGTCATAATCAAGGAATGTGCGCAAAGTGAGCAATGCTCTCGGCAGGCAGCCGCTTCCGTTCCCAACTACTCGCTGTGCTCCGTGCTTCCCACGCTGTTTTTTATTCTCTTTCTGCCTTGTTGCTGCGTTCGGTTATGCCGCTGCTGGTCTGAGGCTAGTTTTTTTGTTCTCGTCCGGACGTTTTGTTGCTGTGGACGATGGTGCTGCCAGACCTGTAACAACGTCGAGGAAACTCAAGGCACTCCGTTTAAAGAAAATTGTGCGAAAATTAGAAGAGAATCTGAAGAGGAAGCGCGTTGACCTGGCACGCGAACTCGGTTTTCGCAGTCTCAACGCTAAACAATATTGTTGGTCAGCAAGAGTAACTTTGAAAGGAGCAGTAGGTTTTCGGTTCCGGTATAAAACAAACGCGAGATGCGAAATCGCAAATGGAAGACTTCCTGCTTACATGCTTCAAGGGCGTTAGAGCGGCAGCAGTGAACCTCAACTGGTGAGTCCTACGCGAATAAGTTGACAACATCGCGCTGTTATTGGACATCAAAGACTTCCAAGCGTCCTGCGGCTAGATTCACCGTTTTAAGGAACGACGCAGATTGTCGCACAAAACATTTCCCATCCAGGCAAAACATAACGGCAGCTTCCTTTTTTACGTTTCAGAAGAATTTACTCATGGACAATGAAAAAAGAAAGTCCAGCACAAATTGACCAGCTACTTGACAGTTGCTCCTTAAAATTGAGTTCCTGACGGAGTATGCGTATTTTCGTCCTTTTGGAACCTCCTTGGATCATACGATTTTTCCTAATACGTTTTATTTCCCGGTTTCCGTGGAAAACGTATCAACGAGATTTCACTGTGCTGGAGCCCTATAGCTGCGGGACGTCATAGCTGAAAGGATAACGCTATGCTTAACGTCAAGTAGGCCCGTACCCACGTTCGCACACATTCTCCCTCGGTGAAGGCAGCGCCGTACGATCGCAAATTTCGTCAGATGCCAAGTATATGTTGTCTGTACTGGCGCAATCCTCGAAGAAGGCAATTAGCAAAAACGTGCTTTCTTTTTGCTCTAAGTGCAAATTTTGTAACCAACTACGGTCTCTAACCCACGTTTACAACTGGGAGGCCAGCAAGCATTCAATGAACTCGACCTTTAGTTAGGTAGAGCCATCGAGTCATCGTGAAATAAGACATGCAGGCTCGTCTCATATTCGGGAAGGCAAATGATTTGTTCTTATCCAGGCCCATATTTATCGATTTTTATTTTCAAGTCGATGAATTTACCTAATCTTGGACTGGCGACATTTTTGCGGGCAATCTTATGATCCGGGCTCCGCGTTTTGTACGCACCAATTAAAATGAGCTTTGGAAATAAAACGCATCGATAGTTAAATATGATCCCACCTACTTCAAAGACAGTTACTCGCCCCTGCAAGTTACTTTTACAATTCAGTCTCTGAGGAGGGCGAGTTCTTGACTGCCCAGCAATTGGTGAGGTGGATAAATGAATACATCCTGAAGGGTCTTCTGACCAGGTCCAGAACGCGAAAAAATTCCCCACATTTCCCCGAGGGGAAGAATGTGAAAGTGCGAATGCACGAGTTGAATTCGCGCGGTTCGGTAATGTTCGCGAAAGAGAGATCACACGCACACACACAACTACAAAGAAAGAAAGATGCATTTATTCACAGACACCTATTTGTGTTGTCGTTGTACTTGATTGCTATAGCGTATCTCAGCTTTGAAATTTCGTGTCAGTACTCCTTTAAGCGGGTGCATTAGCCCTTCTCACGCCCGATTCCTGGCCAATCCCCCACGTGGGTATGTGCCATGTCAGCGGCCAGGCAGCGCGCGCCCATCTCCCCCCGTTGCCAAGGAAGACGAGGAGATTCCTGGCCAATCCTCCACGTGGGTATGCTATGCGGACATCGCCGGTGGACGCAGGTTCAGGGTCGCTTAAGAAGTGCATTCGCACTTAAAAACACTTGTATTCCTAGAAAGGTTATTATGTGTCAACAGCTAGTCAACATGCTCAAACCGCCTTCAGTTTGTATCATTTATTCGGCACGCTTAGAGCGGCTGCTATTACCGTGGTAATACTCCGTAATTACTCCTCATTCAGTGCTATAATTTTTGTAAACCGGGAATGTTAATCCATGCTCCATCTTTTCGGCACCCTCAGGGCAGCAGAGAATCCGTCAGCTTTTCAAGGCACTGTACACCTCACATGCCCCTCGAATGTCGATGGAATAGGAAATGACACGGCTGGAGTAAAAAACACTACAAAGTTATCACCGTCCGCCTCCTATGTTATTCTGTGTTGCGCTTTTAACGCGAAAGCCTGAAGTGCCCTATCCTGGGAACCATCGCTGTTGTAGTTGGACGGTCAAGAGAGTGGCAGGCGCTTGAAAGCAAAACCTTTCTGATTGGGAGCGACGGCGTTGTGTCGAAAACTTGAGGCACTTCCCCATAGACAGGTTGGTCGACCGAAAAGCGCTGGTAAGGTCTCTGGACACAAGGTGCGTGCGTGAAACCGACCTTCCGTCGTATCAAAACGGTGAGTTGAAAATCGCGAAAAATCAAGGTTTCTAGATAACACAATGCACGCATCGATCACGAAGGCGTACAGTAGTATACCTTTATCTCATAAACCACGTATCGGTATACGTTTAGATCGTTCGTAGATGCGCTTACTCAGTGCGCTAGAAATGGCCGCCGGGTTTCGTTCTTCGTTTGCGATTTCGGTCTTTGAAGATTTCACGGCTGATTGGAAACGCTTCCGGCGAAGGTTGGACGCACTTTTAGCCAACGTTTTGACGCACTTTTGACGCAGTTTTGCTGCGAGACAGCTTTCGCGGTTCCCTCAACTTTCTTTCGGAAGAAATGGTAAAGCTTTTTTTTTTATCTGTACTCAAATACCAGTCGACGTCACACATCTGAACAATATTTACTGATGACACTTTTCTATGTCAATAACCCAACCACGGCGCCATCGACGAATGTTGCCACCCGCAGAACAAAAGTTGTGGTTGTTGCTCTTTCCTCCGTGACACATTCCCACCTTGGGGTGTGGTCAGTGATTGGGAGCGTTGAGGGGTGAATGTTCCCACTTCACATGCAAATACACAAAACAATCAGTTTTAAACATCACAGTTGTAGAGCAGTGAGTGCCACGTCACGGCTCAATGTGACGGCACGTGTTTATAAAAAAAGAATCTGGTCGAAATGATTTGCGCCAAAAGACAGAGAAACGGAGGCGTAGAAAGAGCTACTGAAGCTTTTGTCTGCTAAGCCTTCAAGGAGACTGAAGTGCCCCGAGGAACTCTTTTTTTTTGCTTCACTTCGAAGAACACTATGCGGCCCTGCATGGTGTCGTTTAGAAAAAAAAGATCAATAAGTCGTGGAATAGTTTGACTCAGCCCAGTCGCATGGTGAAAATCGCAAGATCTCCAACGTAAAATCCCCATGCCAAAATTGCGCTTGTAACGGCGGCAACGCCCACATATTTTAAACTTTCTGGAACGCCACTTATAACACCTCCGAAAGGATTGTTGCACCCGAACGCAACTTTTCATGTGAAGTTCATGGCAAGCGAAGCGCAAAGGTGCCTTCAATAACGACAAAAATAACAAAATACTACTTTGAGAAAGCAGAAAACTGAATAGAGCCCTCATGTTTGGAAAGGATATTTTTATTTTGCAAGCAACTGTTAGTTGCTAATTTAACGGGAAAGAAAATTCTCTATTTAAGTTTAAACTTGTTTATTAGAAGCACTCAATTTTCAAGTACCCATTGAGTCAAACTCAATATTCGGTTTTTGTAACTTGCTATGGTCACTGGCGTTAATTTAAAATCAACGGTGACAATAAGACACAGCAGTTACTTATTTACTCAAGCTACACTAGGGTAACCACATTTTCACCACACAGGGCTGCGCCTCTGTGGGAGCGTTCGCAAATGGTCTTTTTAAAGCGAACAGAACCGATCTTCTGTGTGTAGTAGAATAGCGGAGGCTAAAGGTACAAATAAATTGCTCGTCAGCATAATTTAACAATTGGCGGTGAGATGTTTGAGGGGTGCCCACTGGCTCTGACATCGGCTTAGGGACTCGCGCTGCTGCCATCTGCTACTCACCGTTTGTGAGGGGCAATAGTGCCTGCGCTAGAAATCACCCGGTCTGATGCTTTGGTCCATTAAAAAGCGTATCTCCCGTAAATAAGTTATTATGCCAGCTTTTGACACCTCTGAATTATTTTAAGCGGCATCCCGCACAACCTTGCAACACAGGAGTAGAGAGAAAAGAACTTTCTTTAGAGCATCGGTCAGATGATCGTGTGTAACTACGTCTTTTCTAGCTTAATTCGGAGGTTCAGTGCTCAGAGCTTCTAGATAAGTATCCACATGCGTAGGCTTCCCTAAAGCATTTTTGAGATGCTCTTATGAAGATTCAACAGGCTAATGCTAGGCACGAAGCCCCGGGACCTTACACGGACATCGCACAGCGGGAAATAAAACGGCGGTCTTCTATTTTTTGGTTATTGTTGACTTGTATCAGATGAATATTTTTCATGTGCCCAACGCAATAATATTTCTGGACTGTCACAAACGTCTTATTAGGAAGTTTGGGGGTGTTCGAAAGGCACACAAAGTTCGTGTGGATATTTTTGTCAGGCCGTAAGGCATACAGTAATTTCTTCACATATTGGCTTTTGTTGTGCCTGTGTGCAAGGAGGAGCATATCCGCCGCGTGCGTTGTTTATTCACCCACAAATTCCACGACAGGTTTTCTGCTGGGCCACTGGGAAACGGCAGAGAAAAACATTCTCCGGAGTACTCGAAGGCGGCTTTTGTGCTCCGAATTTCTATCGTAACCATCGTTATCATAACAAACTGACTCTCAACCCGCGCATTTAGGACATGATTACTGTGTTGAAGGCTTGAAATATGGCTAATGAACGCAATAAATAGTATACGTGCAGGTTTCCAGTATAACAAAAATCGAAACCGACGAATATGTCCAAGCAGCTCTTTATTGTTTTCCAAGCGTTTTGGGCGTAAACAACAAACCCTGTCCTACTCGGAATGGTGTACTATTAATTGAAGAAAATTCCTCTTACTCTCTTGTCCTAGACTGGGAACCCCGCCAACTAACCAGCTCGATTTCACTTCTAAAAAAATTTTATCGTCCTTCGCTCCTCCTCTTACTCTTCAGTGCAGTTTTAGCACACGCATATCTGAATATTGGGAAGATATGGCTGTGGGAAATGTCCCCAAGTACACCTCCAGGTCTGAACAAGCATACTGTTACTGTATCTTTACCGTAGACCTGACTCGTTTTGCTAAATAAACCTCCATATGGTTAGAAGCCTTGTATAAAACCAGCACGCGCCTATACATACAGTGGGTTATTTTGAATACAACCGACAGGTTTTGCTGCCCATAGTGCATGTCGGCATACTTTCGTGCCATGAATACGCCAAGTGATGTTATACAACAATTTCGTGCGTTCGGCAAAGTAGCAAAAACTGTTTTACCTTACATATGATTACCGGGGATCGTAATGCCTACTGCCAAAGCCGACAGCCTTGAAGGCCTGGAAATTTGTTTTGGTCTTGCATAATCGGTCGGTCATTAGCAGCTGGCTGTTTCCTTTGTTCGAAAGATTGCTGGATACAGCCTAGGAGCTGACGCTTAGCTCCGTCTCTTCGCGCTCCGCAGGGGACTGGCTTCGCGAGGAATGGAGCGACGCCGGCAGTGTTTTTTTCCGGAGCGGTACCAAAATCACGCCCTGAGCTGGTGTATGCGATTTTAAGTCCTTTATTATGATAAAAGTTACGCACAAACAACACCTGGTGCAGACAAGCATAAAAAGTCAACCGAGCGCAAAGAAGCACCCTAAGCCGACGTCACAGAGACGCGCTTCGCAGCGCCTCCCGTGGTTGCGATCACCGCCAATAATGAAATAAACAACGCCAGCTGGGATGAATTCTATCAGCTGTACCAAAGCAAGCGGCGCCGCGCTCAGGGCATTTGCTGCAGTCAACACGTGGGGCTACACTTCGTCCACGCAGGAAACCCGGAGACGACGGTGAAAGCTGCGCCAATAAGCTACCGTTCAAGAGAACTCTCGCGCTCGCGCAGTCGCCTCCCGCAATAACGGTACCCGGGAACGTAAAAACGGTAACGAAATGCTAATGCTCCCGATTAACGTGCCAGTTAGCGTACAAAATAAAGCGCTGAAAATATTCCTGAACTTTACAAGGCTACTAGGGGGCATTGCAGAGATGAACTGAAAAGCAATGAATGCGTAGCATGTAACTAAATTCTAAATAAAAAAAGGCGAAAAAATCACGGAAGCTTGTACTCATGCGCAAGACTTAAATGGCGAAGCTGGTGTAGGTGATCATTTCCGGTCACGTAGTAAAGTTTCAGTATCACTGTTTATTTCCATAGTTGCGGTGCTAGTAATCGTCGTCAGATACACCACACAGGTCGTCGTCTTCTTCGCGGCGAGTGGGAAATGCAAAGTTGTCCTCAGCATTGTGGATTTCCACCAGCTCAACCGGCAAAGCTTGCACTAAGTAGTGCGAGGCTTCAACCATGGTGAAGCTGCAGGATTTTGTTATCCGTGCGCACTGAAGGACACACAGCACCACGCATTTCTACAAGTGTGAAATTGTTTCCTTACTTGTTCCGTCGTTGGTTTTTACTGTGCTAGTAGTAGGCATCGTCATATGCATCGATTTCGTCGTATTCCTCAAGCCAAGCATTACATGCGCTTGATGACAGCGCTGGAGATTTATTGCTAAAACACCTGCGCGGGCCGGGGACTCTGCGGTGGCTGCAGCGAGGCACGCGGTAACGAGCGCTCGGAATTTTTTTGGTATTTGTTTCCTGCAACATCGAACTTACGGCTTGTACAATAGCTTCACCCTTAAAAAAAAACGCCACACCACCGCGTGTTGGGCCTAAGCCCCCCTCTTCCCTTCTTATGAAAGTTATTGAATTCAGCTTGACCGGGCAGGGGAATGGTGGCTTTCAGAGCGTGGCTGCGTCATTCTATGCGGCCCGTAGACCGGCCCATTGGCGTTGAGTAAGCAGCTGTTGAAAGAAGGGGCACCATGTGTCACGGGTGGGAATCGGGTACAGGGTTTCTCTTTTCAGAGGGAACTGAGGTAATAGAAAGACCTCCGATAGCCAGGTGAATCGGCGCGTGCTGGCGCGAAGGGAGCGTGTGTAATGGGGCTGGGTCACGCACGCCTTGGCGGCGCTAGGCACCGACGCATGCGTTTGGTTCGAACCCGCCACATGGTTTTCACGCTAGCTACGCTGCAGCCGCCGCGTTGGCTCAGTGGCTAAGGCGTCGTGCTTCTGAGTCTGAGGAGACGGGTTCGATCCGGGCTGCGAATACTGCTTTTCTGATCGAGGTGGAAAGCGAAGGCGCCCGTATGTTCGAGATTGCGGCACACGTTACAGATACCCAGGTTGTCGTAGTTAATCTAGAGCCACCCACTACGGCACGCCTCGTAATCCAGGAGAAGCTTCGATGCGTTAAATCCCGCAATCAAAGCAAAAAAAAAAAAAGAAACTGCTAGCCACGGAGTGTATTATTATTTGCACTCGGGTGGCTCTGTTACACCGAATGTGACAAGTTGTTCTAGCGGGCAGCGGGCGGGGCAAGACCTTCCTTCACGCCTTTGCAAGGAATTTTGTTGGCTTTGTGATATTCGTCGATTCAGATAAACTCATTGTTGGCGTCTCGCCGGGTCACAATGAAGGATAAGCAATGTGACTTTCGCGGCATTGTGAACGTCATTTGCGATCTCCAGTCGAAAGCTGTACGTCTGAAAGCAGTTCGAAAGGCAGCTCGGGTCAAAGGAGGCTTTAGAACACATCATCACCAATGGAATGTTCTTGGAATATACTTAGAATCCTCCCGTACATCAGTTAAAGTTAATGGCGGAGAGCCAGTTATACAACAGTAAAAAGCTGCTGCAGCAGCCCCAGGTGATCCCAGGCTATCTAGGCAGCAGGGATGACGTCACAGGTCACGTGATTTTTTTGTTGAACGTACTGCGAAGCTCGGTCATAACGAGGAACATGAAAACAAAGGGAGCGGAGTAAGTAGGCTGCCCCGGTATCGGTTCAAACTACAATTGGAGTTTTCAGTACTGAGCACGCCGTAGTGGAGGTTTATTAAGTAGCTTCGACCGCCTTGGTAGCTTTAACCTGCGCGGAGAACTTACAGAATAGCAAATTTCTGTTTTTCCCACATCGTGGCGCCACAACAATGGTAGTGGCCAGCTGACACGACAATGGGTTAATCCATTTGCGGTGTGAAGAAAGGCTAAGGGAGAGACCGTGACGCGGTCTGTACAGTAGCCGGAAACCCCATTTTGGGGGGTCGCGATTTTCGATTGTATTTCGCCTGCTCGCGCCGCGCCATGCGCCTTCGCTCGTTCGCTAGTCGTCTGCCTCGTGTACGTCTTGCCAACCATTGGAGACTGGCTGGACCACGCAGTGATGTAGTGCCTCGGTTACCTCGGTGGGCCTGCCTTCAACGCCGCGGCTAGAACGTGGTTGCCGGTGGCCTCCAATGAGTGTGCAAAAACGACGTGACTTCCTACACACTTCTCACAATTCGCCAGTAGCCACCGGAGCCCCTACAAAGCTTTTTTAAAGACGATAGTCTTTCTTGGGCTACTTAAACCTAGAAATTTTGGTCTGTCTGTCTGTCTGTCTGTCTGTCCGTCTGTCTGTCTGTGACTCGATTCAGCCACCCGGCCAAAGCAAAACAATGCCTGCGCAATAGTCTTATATAGTCACAGCTAAATCTACCCGTCTTGGTCCGGTGTAATGTTCATACTTGTCAACATTGTTGAAGAAGAACAAGACATTACGCAAATATGAGACAAGAAATCAATACAGGAGTGATATTTGCAGTGTTCCTTTATAAAAATTCAAACATGCTTGACTTTTGCGAAATTAAATACTTCATCAACTGCAGAAAAAGAATTCACTCCGCCGTTGCCTGCTGTCGCCCGTGCCACTATAGCTTATGGCGCCATTTTAAGAAATAAACCAGCAACAGTTACGCAAGGTTCCACTAGATAGTTTCCACGTTCTGCTTGCCACGCACGTGGAGTAGGGAAACGCGGTTCTATAAACGTTGAAGTAGGGTGCCTCGATTAACGCGCGTCTTCGCCGTACGGCAGCGTTCGCATCGAGACACCCGGTTTGGAGCAGTGGAACGCGGGAAATTTAAAATGATTTAAGCAAACCTTTGGCGTCTTTACCTTGGGAGGAGCGCGACGCAAGAGGAACAACATGAGAGGTGAGCGGTAAAGTGAAGGGAGGCATTTACGTCGCAAAATTCGATAAAGACTATCGTCTTTTGACAACATTTGCAACGAAAGGAGCAGATACGCGGCCAATTTTTTTCGTCATTGAGTCGATCTAAGCCCCTAACAGCCGTCTTTCTAGCAACATATTGAGGGTTTGGGATGCCAATTTTTTACGTAGCGTATGGTGCGTAGACAGCGGGGCTGGACGGCAGACAAAGGGAGGAGAAGGGGTACGTCGCAGCCTCCCCATTTCAAACACGGGGAGGATCGCCACGCATCCCATTATAAGGCATGACGGCGAGACAGTACGCGTGCACGAGAGAAGGAAAACGTTGGTGCGCTTTGAACCAGAAAGCAGGGGAAAGGGAACTCGAGTGTGGCTCCTATTTATAGTCAGGCGGGAAGCGCTAGTGATAAACGACATCGTTGACTACCGCCGTTGTCGGTGCAACCCGGTTAGGCCAAAAATAACAAAATAGATTTGATTGATTGTAGGGTTTACGCACCGACGCAACGCAGGCGATGAGGCGAGCCGTAGTGGAGGGCTCCGGATTAATTTTGACCACCTGGGGATCGTTAACGGGCGCAGAAATCTCGTACAACGGGCGTTTCTGCTTTTCGCCTCCATCAGAAAAGCGGCCGCCGCGGCCGGGAATCGAACCCGCCACCTTGTGCTTAGCAGCGCAACGCCTTAGCCACTGAGCCACCGCGGCAGGTAATAACAGAAGATGGACAGCCACTCGAGCGTGACTACTAGGGTAACCAAGCCCGATGCACCTGCCGTGCAGCCATTGAAACAAGCGTGCACTTACAGCATCGATGTATGTAATAAACAAGGGTTTCTCTTGTTTGTACTGAACGAGAGGGAGTTTTTGACACACATATTTTTCAGACAAGACGAACCCTTACGGTAGGTTGAAGGCACCCAAGATGCAGGGGCGTAGCCAGGGTGTCATTGCGGTGTCAGTTCTGCCCACAAAACTTCCTGAGCACTGCCGCCCGTTCCTTTCAGCCTCTATAATTTCGCCCATTTTATTTCCACACTGTATCAAGTTTCTAAAATACAAAAAAAAAAAAAGATGAGGAGTGTAGGTAATTTAAAACAGGAAAATGACTAATATATTGTTTGCGAGCAGGCTCTTGCCTCTAATCTCTTCTGAAGGCAGCGTATACCCACCGTCCCCCCCCTCCCCCCAATGTTTTTTTTTGTCTATGCCGCTGCCAAGAAAAGTATGTTTGTTTCGCGACATGCCGTACAGGCTGTGCAGAGGTTGCGATTGTAGGTGTATTGCGCATAGAACCAGCCCACTTCCTTGTTTTAATTTTCGGCGCTCTATTACATTTGGTCCCGATTTTTTAGTGCAAGTTTCTTTCGGTCGTGTCTGATAATTCACTCCACTGTCGATGCGCCGTGCTGAAGTGCTGAATAGCATGTGTTACATGTTGGTATTAATGAGAAAGCTTTTAAACCCACTTCTATAAGCCTATTCAGACGGGCAGCAGGGTACTCTGTGGGTTACAATTTTATTGCTGGTCTCTTCATCGAATATGCATAGAAGGAGGGAGCCAACATGAACGCCAATTAACTCATTCGTGCTTAAAGCACTTCCTAGCGTAGGTTCTTGTACGACACAAGCTTGTGGTTTCAAAATTACGACGTATCAAAATTACGTTCGCACACTGCTCCGGCGGGACATGCGTCACTCAGCTTGCAATCGCTCTTCATCTCGTAAAGCTGATAGTCCTTTTTGGGTTACTAAAAAGGGGAGAGTTTGGTCTGTCTGTCTGTCTGTCTGTCTGTCTGTCTGTCTGTCTGTCTGTCTGTCTGTCCGTCTGTCTGTCTGTCTGTCTGTCTGTCTGTCTGTCTGTCTGTCTGTCTGTCTGTCTGTCTGTCTGTCTGTCTGTCTGTCTGTCTGTCTGTCTGTCTGTCTGAGCCTTCAATTGGAGAATCAAAATTAGGAAGTGAATGTTCTAGCGCCAAGGTTTATAGTTGGCCAGTCAGTGTTGAGGTCGTGACGTCATATGAAATATTACATCGAGTGTAGTTTGAGTGACCAATGGGCAGGATGAGATGAGCATATAACGTCGCTGGATGTATCTGTCGTTCATCCTTTTTTTGTCTTGTCGTGCACTTTTAGTTTTTGGGCAAAACGGGGCGTCTGGCGAAGGGTAAACGGTGTGCTTTACCGTCGACACGGAACGCTGCACTGTCACCGTAAAAAAAATGTCTGGCACCTGCAGTCCTGGCTTTAGGTTTGACAAACCGAAAGCTAGAAGCTTCTGCACACGTCCTACGCGTTTTACCATGATATGCATCACTTTGGTGTGCGCGTGCGTTGATCTGTTCGGGAATACCTTTTTCACTCCTCACATGGAAAATCAAATGCACTTGTCAGGGTAGGGGATCAAACCAAGCGCCTATGAGTTCCGAAGCGGGAATGGACCTCTCCCGGGGTACGTCACGCGGCGGCCGTGACGTCACGGCGAGCGCACGTGCTGGGTGTGGCCGGGAGGGTGGTTGGCAAAACATTCGGACCCGCGCGCGGCACGTATGCAGTGAGGCTGCATTAGACGCGCGCCAAAGTGGAGTTTGTGTTTATGGGTTAGGTTTTCTGATGCCGGTGGGTTAATGTGCTCTCGGCTAAGCAAATCGTGCGAGCAAAATCAGCGGCTTCAGGCTTTGCCGCGTCCCCAAACAGGTAAATTCGGCAGGTATTGTGGATGCGCGCAATGCGCCGAAGAGGCGAGCAGCCCAAGCAGCGACATCGTCCGCTCTTACTCATAGCAACGTTTCTCATTCTCGAACTTCTGCTGCTCTTCAAAGCGCAGTCATATCGTCTACATTGGCAGTCCGCGCTGATGACTGCCATGAAATGATGCTGTTTATTACCCATCTGCTATCATGCAGCACCAGCAGAAATAGTACCGGGGGTTGGGGTCAGATGGAAACTTTCTTGCTGGGAAATATTGTCATGTTTTGATGAGATAGAGTACTGTATTAAAAATATAATGAATGCTTGACCCCCTGACCTGCTTAGCTACGCGAAATAAATGTTTCGAAGAAGTATCCGCTATAGCCGCCTGCCGCCAAATCGACCACGACAAATTTGGTCGTATGGGGAGATCGGTTCAAGACGAACGAAATTCATTTTTTGTAAATGCAATAAAGTTTTACCTTGATCAAATATATTATGCCTTGAGGACGCGGCAAAACTGATATGCTTGCCGTGCTCACATGCATGTAGCATCGTGAGATGGGCCGCTCACGCGTCTCGAAAAAACTCGTCATCTGTTGGCCCTAAGCGAACGAACTCAGTGAATGTATTGTTTTGTTGCGGCCTCCCGACGCCTTCGAATTCAGCGGGTGTACAAGGACACTAACTTTAACTATCATGAAATAATGAGTATCGATAATTATTTCAGTGCCACTGTCGAAAGCTATACGCACTAACAATATGTGGCTGCTATGTTACTCTCACAATGGCGATGAGCCGTTTCGCGATTTTACTGGGGAAAAATGTAACAAAGCAATCGGTCACCTACGTAGAGCACGACATCATCGCGATAATTTTATTTGAATAATTTTTTGGTTATTCCTCTTTATATTTTTGTTTCCTTGCTGCTAATTTTACTTTTTATCTCTTCATGCTTTACCTTTCCTTTCCCCCTCGACATGAAATAGTTCGTAAGCCACTGTATCCGGGCGACGCAGAGATACCAAGAAGGGAGCGTATACGCTGCCTGAGGCACCGCGCTCAGCTTAAGCGGACCTCGAAAACAACAATGAATGAGCTTTCCTTGGTATGTGTCCTAACATAAAGCATCATAACAAAACATTCTTGGAACGCGTCGCAAACGCACCAATCTTCAGAATGACTCGTTAATGTTGTTCTGTCACGCACTGATTATCCGAAAGCGTCACTCGTCATATACGAAAGTGTTGCGGAGGTTGTTGGTGCAGAAAGCTACATGGAGGTGCGACGTCCGCAGCTAGGATAGCTAGACCCCCACGTGTAATGTAGGTGGCCAGCGACGGGGCGACGGCCCGAACCATCGGCACATCATTCCTTTCGGGCACCGCGCGGCCAGGCCGGGCCGGCGGCGCAGGCGCGTTCTGCCAACCGAAGCCGCATTTCGCGGCCGCCAGCAGGCGCCACCCGTCGCGCACGTGCGCTTCGTGACGTCACGGTGTTTACATACAGGGAGAGGTCCATTGTGGGCACTTGGCTGCAACTCCTTCACTGATAAAATATAAAGTGGGGGATTTAGTCACGTCGTTGTAATTTACAAATCTCATCATTAGATAGGTCACGGCAAAGCTACTTAACACTCGGTAGTGCAGTGCTGGGGTGTTACCTGAGGCAACGGGAAAAGAACGGCAGAGGGTTGCCTTTCGGATTTTTGTCATTTGAAACCTAACTTGCTTGGCCCGCACTCGTGCGGTCCCCTTGAGTGATAAAGGGCAACTTCACGCGATACATACACAGGTGGCGCGTGCCCAGATGTAACCACCGCATATTGACCGAAGAAAGAGAGCAAAAAAAAGTAATCTGACACGTCATGATGACCAGTGCCTACGTGACGATCAGGCAACACCGAATCAGAGCATCCCCCTCTCTCCGAACTTACCTCGCCGAAACTGTACGAAAGTACGCCAATAATAAAAAGCCCCGACGAGGAAAAGACGCTATGAATGGGAGAAAAAAACAGAAAGCGAAAATAGAAAACTAGCGAGGCGCACTTTTCACCGGGAAGAAGGGAACACAAAGAAGAGTGTACCGAAGCCACAATCGAAAGTCTCAATAAAGAGCCTTAATAGGGGCGCTTTTCTTTTCTGTTTTTTAATCTTCCCTTTGTGTTGCACTTGAAGCTGTCCACCCCGGTAGTAGGGAGCCTGATTTATTGCCCTAAGCTGCGTGTTTCGCTACGAACGCGTGTACGTACGTACTTTGGGGAGGACGCTCTTCCACCAGGAGGGAGGCGCACCAGTACCGCCTGGCAACACATGCTACATCGCGTTCTTTCGTGTTCCGGAAAGAGGGGAAAGACAGCCGTGATGAAATCACGTCCCCCGGTGACTGCGGGAAGCGCAGAAGGGGCGGGATCAGCAAACAAAGAAAAGAAAATGGCGGGCCGGTCAGGATCAGCCATGGCGTGATGACCGTCGTCGCGCTTCTCCCCAATGGCTGTGGATGCCGGGGCTGTCTGCGTGGCACGTGTCTCGTGTGTGCCAGACAAGTCGCTGCGCTCGATTCCGCGAGAACTGTCACTCCCCGGGGAAAAGGGGGGATCTCCAGTGGAGAAAGAATTTCGGTCACGCGGTGGTTGTGGCTTTGGAGTCATGGGTCGCGTCCGCGTTCGCGCCTTGGGGACCTTGGACAACGTGCACTTCTTCTGGCTCGACTACGGCTACAGGTACGTGAGCGGGTTGGGGCGGCCGAGCACGAGGGTAGCGGTTGAAATGCCAGAATCATGGGATATTTTATGTTGTTGGAAATGTTTCGCGTGGAAGTGTACACCTGCTTTAGTTTTTTTTAAATGTGTTTGATTGAAAAATTATCATTTCTTTTTCGAGAAATCCGTCTCACTAAGTAGCCGGAAGTACTCTCATGACTCTTCGTCATTTTTTTCGTGGGTGTTGCTGCAGGAAAGAATTGAAAAATCGTGGTAAAGGAAGCGGAGGATTGTCGCTACCCGTAAAGTTTGAATTCATTGAATATTGTCGCTACCGTAGTTTCTACATTTGTAAGCAAACGTGTTTCGTGGCAATGAATTTATGCTACATTTCACTCTCTAACCGGCCGGTACAGTGAGCTTTTGCAGTTCAGGGTAAGCGAAATTGAAGGGGGGAATGCAGCATAAGGTGTTTCACAGGTTTCTTGCCGTGAATGGTGATTTCATGGAAAAAAGTTTTAGTCGCAATGTTCAGGATCGGGAAAAACTGCAATTTTGCTTTGGCGCTAGTAATTAAATTCAATACAATTTTTGGGAGGTACGGACAAAAAGCCATAACTAGGCTTGACTGGGCCCGTACCCCCTGCTTTGCAATTAGTGCAAATGTTATACAGGGTACACTATTAGCACGTCTGCGGTACAGTGCATCAAAGAATACAGATTCGGATTCCAAAACAGAAGAAAAAATCTATACAGTCCGATTGCTGAAATGGGGTGAAACATACAGGGAAAAAATGTACAACTTACTCTGTACGTTATCAGCAATATACATAATAAGTAACTCAGCAAATTGCCATGAACAACAACTCAAAGACCGAAAGGAAGGAATCATATCAAGCGAAAAAAGAGAAAAAAGAAAGAGAACGAAAGAAACAAGAAACGAAGAAAAAAAAAGAGGCAACAAAAAAGGAGACAGAAAAACGAGAGAGGACAGCTCAGACAAAATAAAAAGTACGCACAGGGCAAAGAACTTGGCACAACGCAAATTCATTACAGTCATACGTCGCAAATAGAAACAAGTAAAAAAGTGCGTTCTTGCACAAGTGCAGAGAAACTACAAGAAATTTTGCCGCAAGCGTTTGAATGAGATGGAAGCGATATCTGAGTTGCTTTCACGTGATAACGTATTAAGAATGGACGGTATACGATGTTTCAGCATCTGTGTGCCATAATATGTTCGGCATGTGTCGACGTTGTTGGGTTCAGGATAGCGAGTGCAGTAACTTAGATGATTTATTCTTAGGTTAGCTAATTCAGTTAAAGTGTGTTCTCTTTTGCTAAGTTCAGTGCACAACATTCAGAGTGCCCAGCATTCCTAAGCTGTAAACCCAACCAAATCGTTATTCGGGATCATGTTGGATGCACTTGCACGTGGACCTACTCCATTTAATTCACACATCAGTTGCAAACTCAGCAGCTGGAGAAAATTAGGGCATTGAGGACGTTTTTTAGGCCGATAAGAGCGTCTTGGCCACCACCACTCTTTTGAATTTCCTTATGGTCGCTGTTTTCAGCCAAGAATATTGCCAAATCGTGCCCTTGACACGGAGTTATCTCTATCTGGTCCAACAAACGTAGTCCGCTCAGCGTCTGCGCGAAAGTGAAACAAGTGAGTTTATCGAGTGTAAACACTGGCGATTCAAAGAAGTAAGAGGTCATCCATTTTATCGTGTACAGTATTTGTGAAAATTTTATAGGCCATACCAAAGTGCGTAGTCTGCGAAAAAAATTCAAAATACTAGCTTACCTTTCGAGCAATGCTTAACGGTTTAACGCAAAAAATTACACCATCTTCCCGAGGGGAACCCTGAGGTGATGCGAAGCATTGCAGAGTTCCAATCCAATCCAATCCAATCCAAGCCAAGCCAAGCCAAGCCAAGCCAAGCCAATCCAATCCAATGCAATCCAATGCCCCTCGCGAGAGAGTGTTCGCTATCAGAGAGGAGAGGGGGTGAGCGGCGGAGAGCGCAGCTGGCGCGGCGAGGAGAATGGGGGAGGGGTGGACGCCGACAACGCCGACAACAACGCCGGATGGATGCAGGGACAAGGCGAGTGAATGAGATGCGTCGCATCTAAAAAGTTGGAGAAAACACCCCTCCTTCTTACTGCCATAAAATGATTTCGTCGCAGTGAAATGTTCATCTTTTGCTTTGAATTATTTCGTGGCCAGGTATCTTTCGCATGGCCTAGAAAATTTTGACAACTGTATATTGAATATTGTGACGAGGTTGTGGATCCTTGGATCAACAGTACTGTCCAGCCACGGGCGTGTTGTTGGAAGGCCACACAACATTCTGCTCGTTGTAGGGCGTATTGCGCTCCGCTGGTCCTCTTCAAACGAAAAACACAGCTGCCGTCAGAAGTATTGGGGAATCGCAGAATTTAGGCGGGGCCAAGCAAAACAGAATATTTTTACGTTTGATGAAAATACCGGATCCTGGTAGGGGAAAGAAAATATTGCGTCTAAATAGCTTTTTTTACTCCCGGTACAGGAAAATAATAACCACTAAAGCTGTTGTCGCGTTTAGTTCTTTATGTTAGCATAAAAGTCGCCGTGCTTTCTGATTGGAACGCTGTAGCAGAGAAATCCAGGTCTCCAAACAATTATTGTGTTTGTTTTTTATATCATCACACAAAGATGTGGAAAAAAATGGCAGCATCTCCACTCCGTTGATGATGGCGAAGGTGCGGAGTTCGGGGACTGGAAATGACATCCAAGTTGCGCCCGACCATCATTCGGTTTGAGCCGTGCGTTCCACCTTGATTATACCCTAAATGAAACCCACTGACTGCTCAAATAGAATTTCGCTTGATTTTCGCTTGATGGTGGTGTGCGTACGGATGGGCGCGGGCGGGCATTGGGAGGTCCTAAGGTATTCCGCACCGTTACAGGCGAGGGAGTAAGCCGTTTGACTCTCTGGTACTAAATCGCGGTCGTAGCGCAGTGGGTAAGACGACTGACACTAACCTGTCTTGTCTACCAGATACAGGCTCGAATGCTGCCAGTGCCTGTGGGATTTTGTGCGATGGTAAATGCTATTCGCACGGACGCGGACGGGCATTGTGTGGTCCTAAGGTACTCCGGACCTACAATTTAATTATTCTTTGTGTCAGAAACACCCGCACTCAGCAAAGAAAAATAATCTCCATTAGAATGGCCAATAAGATTCACCGATATGTTCAAGAAAATAGAAATTTGGGCTGGTTGGTGCATTTTCAAAAACAGCAGAAGCAGCGACATTGAAAGGACAATGACGGACAACAGGATGATGCGCTGCCCTTTTCGCGTCCATTGCGCTTTTTCTGCTCTCTGGCCTAGCCTGAGAGTCGAGTTATTAAACGCAGTCTTAAGTTTAGGGAAAAGCAAGAAAATTTTATACTATTGAGACTCTGACCACTTTTGCCGAGAAAAGTTCGCTGAAACCTATTTGACATTTCACTGCAAGCGTCACTACTCGTGCTGCAGATGGTGACGTGACATCGAGGAGGAGGGGTTGGGAAAGGGGAATAAGGAGGGGTCTCAAACACCATATCATTAACAAACAGCAATGAGAAAACGTGTTTGTTTTAAATACACCAATTTTCGCGCAAATGGTTGCAAGAATTTTCCAGAAATTTGTATTATCGTGCATTAGTCGTCACATTCTTCAAATGCGACTTTTGTACACGACGGATAGCGCAATAACCGAATTTCTTTGGGAGATTCTTTGAACGGTAACAAAATTTTGTAAGGCTACACGAAAACGCGTGAAAACGTGTGCAATATATTCCAGAAAGTATTGAGGAAACTTTATTGTTTCAACTGTCCACGCTGGTAAGCCTAGTCATATGCCTGTTCAAATCTGGACTACTGTTATAAGCCTCTGCAAATCTGTTATAAGCCTTGTTGAAATCTGGACTGCTATATTCTTAGAGTTTAAAATCACAAACTCTTTACGTCTAAGAGATGTCAAAATTTAAGCCATTTGACTCATAGGTGCGTTGTGTTTACGCTCCCTCATTGAGTATACCGGGGGGAAACGTATAATAAAATTTCCATTTTTAACATCATCTATAAAACCTTGGCGCGTGACTACAAAGACAGACAGAGAGAGAAAGTGGATGTAATAGACCGAATGACATTATTATACCAAAAAGGTCAGAGGCCCGCTGTGTAACATGGGAATAATGGTAGGAAAAAACGGTGCAAATAACGCTTTTGCGAAGCTTTTATTCAGCATTGCAAAGAGGTTAAGCTCAAACTTGGGGTGGCGGCGTCGTCCAAGTCTCCCGGCTCCTTCGCTCCCCTCCAAGCGTTGAGGGTCAGCTCTTTCAACAGGAAACAAGGCCTAGCCGTTGAATCCCTGCTTACATTTCTTGGTGATTCCTCTCTGGATTCTCGGCTCTAGGATGCGACAAAATTTAACAGACTTCGAAATAATGTTTTAATGTTTTTTTTTGTTTTTTATAGACGATACTCATGTGCTGCGAAGTGCACTGCATTCGTCTCATTCAGCGCCCCGTTGTACGTGAGGTTTTACGGCTTGTACATAGTTCATTTGTCGATTTCATTGTAACATCACATACCTTCCATATTCACTCCTTTCTCTTTTTATCCCCAATACACTCACCCCAGTGGGAAGTAGCAGGCCCAAGATAATTTTCTCAGGCCCTCTTCTCATTTTCAATAAACATTTACTCTCTCTCTGTCTTTTGATCGGTGCTGGCCAAAGGTGCTTCCCATAGCAAAAACTGATTGAAGACTTTGTCTGGCTGTTATTGCCTCAGTGTAACATCGCATGTGTATTGATTGTTGGATTTCAAATCGGCTGGGTCTTTTCGACGTTACAAGGCCATTTTTTGTAGTGGCGCCAACAAAAACGTTTTACGCGCAGTGGGCTTAAATACTTCAGTGGTGGAACAGAATCTGCTGCAATTGCAGTGTTTGTTGGTCATTAGAATGCTCAGCTATAGCCCACAGGTGGAGCTGTCTCGTACCGGACAAGAAAAAAAAAATAACTGTGGCTTCTTTATAATTGAGTAATATGTTTGACGGTAATGTTAGCATGATAATGCTCACGCCAATAAGCACTCATCCCTGGCAGGCGCTGGAACGAATACTCAGGCGTAGATGTTTTCAGCATACGCCGAAACGATTGCCGAGGTTGGTCGGTAGCTTTCCAACAGTAGCAGAGACCACTAGCTTTCGAGTGCTACGAAAGAAGCCCCGCCGGGCTGCGGCTCCGCTCTGTCGGTAACGGCACACGCGCCAAATGTTTCTCTAAATGCCCCGGGAGACAAAGAAGGTGACTTATAGATTTCAGCACCGCTGCTTTGGCGGTTTGCGCAGGCAGTAGTCAGAGCCGGAGTTCGCGGGCTTGAAAACTGCGTCGGTTGCTGGCCGACGTGTTCCGGCGGTTCCTACATTTTTCTTTCTGGCCCGCGAGCCTGGGGGCATTGCTTCACACCGCGACTCGTGTCAGGACGCTGGAACGCGCAACACAAAAGCGCACACGCCTCGTGTTCCTTCTGTTCGGGCAGCCGGGCCCGCGCTTGTGTCGCTTTTTTACCCGGGGCATGCGGAGAGCGGCAGGTTTCTTCTCCGCCGGGTCCCCCGGCTATTTTGGCCGCAGCCACTTCTGGCAGTCGAACGGAAATAGCGATTGCGCGGGCCGCTTTTAGGCCCGCGCGGAATCCTGAACCGCAACAACCCCCGGCTACCTTTTGTCGCGTGTCCACCGCTGAGACGCGTTCGTTGCGGGCTCGTTCCGGGTGACTCCTGTTTAGATTGCGTCACAACTACAAAGACAAGAAACGGAAAAGCGGCGATACGGTGATTTTCTTTGTTAGTCATGCGACTCTCTGTTTCTGGCCCTTACTCTTAGCTTACTCTCTCTCTCTCTCTCGTTCGCCCTGTATCTGCCTGTCTTTCACCTCTCGTTTCTTCTCGCACTTTCCCTTCATGTTTGTATCTATACATCAAACTCTCTATTTCGCTTCCTTTCCCTCTCTCCATCCGTTTTCCCCTCGTCTTCACTATCTCTGTTTCCATCAATGAACCTTTCTCTCTATCTCTTGTCTATATGACACAGGCTAAAGTGGAGAAAGCTCTTAGCTTCGCGTGCAAGATTGCGTCGAAAAGTGACGTGCTGTCTGTAATTTATGCAAAAAGAGCGTTCAAGACAAGACACAAAGAAAGAGGCAACACACACATAGCGCAGGCAACACACATTGCCGGTAAACCTACTTTTCTCGTCTTCGCGGGCGGAAGCTAGAACTGCTGGTGCTTATTCGCCTGTAAACACGGTTACTCTGTGTTTTTTATTAGCACACTGTGCTGAAAATGAAATGCTGAATAACCATAAATAAACGCAGCGATGTGGGAGAAGGACGGGAGCCTAGGTGCCAGGGGTTGCCCGAAGGTGCCCTTCGTCGGAAATGGTGGGGCGTTTGCGAAACGTTTGGTTGCTAGGCTGGTTTACCCGACCAGAGTGAGGACACATGGTCACCCGTGAAAAACAAAGGATGCTTGAAAGAAGCCGCTAAGGCCCAGATGCAGGTGAAAAACACAAAATTTTCGGTATTTAATTCCCTCAACCCGCATGGGGGCGACAAGGCGCGCAGTAGTGGATGCATTGTTGAAACGGCGTGGGTATCTTCGACACGAGCTGAAATCTCGCCACACAGGTGTTCGCGTTTGTGGCCTGCAAAGATAGGCTTGAATGGGAGTTGAGTACAGGGTCGTCTTTAAAACCGACTACGGTGGCTAAGTGGCAAATGCGTTGAGGCACTGAGGGCAAGTGGGAGGGTTCGATTACAATCCGCGGCAGCTCTTTTTAAACGGAGAAAAAACTATGTATTTAAAGTTAGGCTCGCAAATATTCAAAGCTGTAAGGCATTCGTAGCTCTTCACTACGGCAGACCTCATCACCTGCTCGCAAATAGGTCGTACGCGTGAAACAGTATGCTGTGCATTAATTTAAAAGGGAAAGCGGCAATGTGGTCTACATAAAAACCGGCGCAAACATTCCACCAAAATTAATGAGAAACGTAGGCGAAGATAAAAAGACTATGGATACTAGAACACAGAAGAAGTAAACATACACCCACCCCAACGTAACAGCGAACAAAATACGCCTAATAAAAAACGGATCATTTGCGCAAAGGATACGTTTCTATTCGAGCACAGTTGCTGTAGTTGTAGTGTTGCAGTAACTGTTCTACAGAAAGAATAATATTGAAATCGGGAAGCGAAATTAATTAGCTCACTGAGAGTAAGGAGCGAAAGTACGAATAAAAAAATAAAAGAATAAAGTCTACGCTAACTGATACGTTGGGCGGAGGAGCTTTGTGTGATGGCTTTCTTCCTCGCAGAAAAGAACAGTTAAATGTAGAGAAACAGAAAACACCATTGTCCATAAAACATCACAGGGCGCTCAAAGTTATCCGAAATAGCATCTCTATGGGTGCAATCGGATTAAGAGTCTGAGCCGCACCAAAAGAAAAAAAAAACTTTGTTCTTATCCTCAAGAAAGATACACTTCCTGTTGACTCGTGGCCTTTCTTCGTAAACATTTTTAGTGCTTCCGTGATCGGCTGTCTAGTTTCATCTTTCGCGAAATCTTCATGGCCTCATGAAACGGCTCGCTGCCTCATCGCTCGCAGGCGGGATTATCGTGGCCTGCAGGCATTGCGCGAACAAAGAGGGGTTCCTCAGGAAGCCTATCATTGATGCTGAACCGTGATTCTGCCACATAAAGCTGCCGGCGTTTACACGTACGAGCACGCTAGAAACAGGCGCGAGAAATCCCTCCCATAAACCTGGTCCGAAGGTGGGATTTTCGAGAGCCACTTTTAGGGCGGTTTTCGCTGGACGCGGCGAAGGGAAAAGTAAACAAGGATGGAGCAGGCCATTTCTGCCAACGACGCTGTAGCCGCTGAAGGAGCCAGCGTTTTACTCGCAAATGCGGATTCTTTTGCGTCCGTTGCTACTCTGCCACTTTGTGCGGCGACCTTCAAGTTTTGACCTTTGAAAACAGAGTAAGGCCCCGGTAGTGTGCTAAAAAAGCTGGACGACGAGGCACTTCTCAATGTCCGCAACGGTGTCGTGACAAAAAATTAGATTTGAATTGACGGCGTCCAATAAGAATCATAGGAATATGTATACTCTCAATAGGTGACAAGTGATTTAAAAGTGGCAACGGCGTTTTACTCTCCTCAAATCAAGGCCCCCGTGTTAGAGACATCAAAACCGGTGCAGTGGAGGGCGCTAAGGATATGTTCACTGATTTAAACGCCCATATTCTGCTAATGTTTCAGTGCTGTAGTATTTATGTACGTTTAGAAATGGTCATCCGTATGCTTAGTTTGAGCGATTGAATCGCTCACGCTGTCGGGAGAAAGGACACGAAATGCGTTACATAAGCCTTGGTGTTCTACTGGAAGTAGATTGCGTACAATTCTGTTCACGGAAAATTTGACGCCAAAATAAATGATGTCAGCTATCTGATTTGTATTGATCATTCAGCTTTAGTGATTGCATCATTGCAGCTCCATCTGTTTTTCGGCAAAGCGGAAACTTTGTCAACGACGATGTCATCCGTCCTTCGCAATGCATTGGTATTCTCATAACTTGGCGACAGTTTATTATTGCTTTGTTTGTTTGTTTATTTTGTTTTTATTTCTGATATGCTACCATGCTTAACCAAGGGTCCTTATGAAGGCTCGTGTTTATTGATTGTTGCTGACGAATGAATAGTCGGATAACAAGGTTTCCTTTGTTACGAACCTCGAATCACCTCACTCCTGCAGACAATTTCTTGTATTTACTGAACTATGCGGCGGGAGCTACGAATGCGTTTTGTTTTGGACGCTTCCGATTCAGGACGTCCTTTTCAATTACCGACAAGAATGACTGTGCAACCGTTCCAGGTTGGCTCTTCACAAAGTCGTTGGCTCAACTTTGTTTATAACGGAGCTTACGCACGTGACACGAATCACTGTAAATAATATGACCACAATCTGATGAATGAAAAACGCTGTGAAATTTTTTAAACACCCTGTTATATCCAGGGGTTTAATAAACGGAATAAATAAAATCTGGTAGTTCTAGAAGGATCAAACGTCTAGAAAATATAAGCAGATGCAATACTTTTATAATGTGACGCACAGATACTCCTGTATAACTGTTCGAGACATTTCAAGGGCGGGCTTGTACAGTGCGCGTCAGGCTTGTCTAGGGCAAGCGAGCGCGCGGCTTCCGAGCATGCTGGCGACATCTGCTGATAGTGGCTGGGTTGGAGATAGCTTGCCATTGCGCGTGCGTGGATCTCGGACAGGCTCGGGTCGGTCGTCTTATAGCATGGGCCTCCCAAACTTAGAGACGCCCCGCCCCACAAGGGGCGCTTTTATTCTGAAGTGCAAATCGTAGGCGGTGACACGGGGTAAGCGTGTAATTTGACGCCATGCATTATCAGTGCCGCCGTTAATTATTCGCACAAAAGTTTCAACGGAAAGCCCTGCAGTGCGTTCTTGTTGCGTGCTTTTCGTTTGCTAAACATGAGATTCAGAAGATTAGCGGAGGTCGTTTTCTAGCATTGCGTAACCGCCTGATGGGTTATTGCACCGCGTGGAACGACGCGTCTATCTGGCCTGTCAACGCTCCCGGCTGCCACTGTGAAAGACAATTGCCCCTCGAGGGTGGTGGCGTCTGCAAAGTCGAGCTGCACATGCAAAACGAAGACCGGCCTGGCCCTGTCCGAGATCGGCGCACGCGCAATGGCAAGCTATCTCTAACCCAGCCGCTATCAGCAGATGTCGCCCGCACGCTCCCAAGCCGCGCGCTCGCTTGCCCTAGACAAGCCTGACGCGCACTGTACAAAATAAATGTACAGTCATAGAACAGATTCGTAGGTTGCTCAGAGAACGATTAGTAGATAATCCTTGCAAGTAAAGTCTTGCTCCGTAAAACTACTGTAAATAGAAAGGATGAAAACCCAAATCAAAAATACACGTGGCATAAACGGTGTTGTGTTCAAAGGGGTATTTGAGGGAGTATTTCAGTGGAATAGGCGGAGAAGGTTCGTAGTATTCAAGAAATGCATAACTGGCTGCATAGTTACTCGGTATTAGGCAAAACGATAAATCTCAGCCAACCTTTTTTTAGCGGTACAAACAAAAAAAACCGTCAACGTTGCGACTATCACAATTCATGTCCCCGGACACTAGAGAGAACATTTTTTCATGAAGACGTGCGGTAGGCGGCAGTATACTGATGCTGCCGTAAGCACTCAGTACAGTTCCTCCTATTGTAGCTCAGGCGAGTCAAAAAGCTTGCAATTGGTGAGGTTGATGCCCCAGCTAATTGCGTCTTGGCATGCCGTTCTGCCCAAGTGGACTGAAACGCTCGTAAAAAGCGCGGTCACGTGAAAGAGCAGCATAACGCTCTGTCACTGAGGTCTATGCCCGGCAGCCCCTCAGAATGTCTGGAGAATGTTTAACGCGGGTTGGGGTACGGCCAGTCAAAGCGTTTGACGTAGGATGGCCGTTTGACGGCCAGTCAAACGGCCACTAGTTGCCTCAAGCCCGAGAGTAAGAGTGGCGAGCTAAGAAAGGCGCTTAATGACGCAAAGGAGTGGAGGAATTTTGTACTGTGAGCGATTGTTGTATTGTGAGCGAACAACTGGTGAGTACTTTTAAAGGGTGTGTGGTGGTATGATAACATGATGCAACAGTGGAAGCCCAACGTCGTTTGTAATTCTTGAAGGTCTGTCTGCAACCTATGTGCTAGGTTGTCTATAAGAAGCAGGGAGGAAGTTTTATTACGCTCTAAAGGGCCACAGCGGCCGAGTTCTATTCGAGTCTACTTTTGTCATCCCCCATATATCTTATCCCGAATAAAGATAACCCGGGTTTATTGGAGTGGCTTGCAACCAGTGTAAGGTTCAGGCGCTGTTGGGACGGTGTAAACTAGCTTATTTGGACGAGTGGCGAAGAATGAAATTTGTGTTGCGGGTTATGTAACCTCGTTCAGCTTATCGTGCTCAGTGTTTACGGAGAATGACGCGGGGAGAATTCTTGTTGCTCAGTTGTGCGGAGAACGCTCTTGCAAATACTACAAAATCGAAGCCCCTTTCTTAAGAGAACGATAGTTGAAACGCGAAGCTTTATCCCAAGGAAAGTGAGGGAAAGTAACAGTGCTAATCCTAACCTCTTTTTACAGAGGGAAAATGGCGCGATCGAATAGAAGTCGGCTTCATAATGCGAGGAACCCCGCTGCGATTCTGACTTTGGGAAACATTTCCTTCTCTTGAGGCGTTTGATGGGCCTTTATGGCAACCCATAATCACGATGTGCCCTTCAATTGTGTAAAGTTGGCTTTTGTGCTGTGCGTTTTCGCGTACGGTCGCCTTCGCTGAAACAAAAAGTGCTTCGCTTTAAAAATATGCCTAGCAGCTGGATTAAACGTGTGAGAGCACACAGGATCATCGATATTTGGTAGTAATTACACACGGTTTTCCTAGTGTTGCATCGTCCATATCAAATCGTCGCAACCAGTTCAAAGGGGGTTTATTATACGCTCTGCACGGAAGTTCAAACGCTGAGTATTCTAATGCTCAGATGACCCACCGGATCTTAGAATGTGGGGGCTCGTAAGAATGGGTAACTCGCCTTTAAGCAAATTGACGCCTGATGTAGGTTTAAAAATGTTCAGTGATATTTATGATTTTTCTAGTAATGCAGACTAGCACACGGGAGATGATACCTAGAATGATTTGCAGTTCTCTTTGGGATAGCTGACGAGCACGAGGGTGCTGTACTGTAGATGGCCAATGGTGGTGCATATCCCATTATGCCAAGGTAATTGTAGATACTGACGTTTTTGAATTTTTAACAAAAACATTCTGACAGACCAGGGGCTTCTTTCTGCTGTGCGATTTGGGCTGCAACCACGGTTTGTTTGTATTTGCATCTAACGCATGGTGGTATCTCCGGCTCGTCCCACCATCGTACTGGGATGCTGAAAAGTTAATTTATGCTGATACTCCTGCCACTTGTTTTAAAGAAAACCCGGCTGGTATATTGTCAGACTGACTCTAAAGTTTTTTCTTAAGCTGTTTGAAAACAAAATACTGGTTTTTTAGCGTTGTGGCTTTTCACTTTGGCAAAATGTATTTGGGGGCTCGCTGGATGCAAGAATTCATCGATATCTCGTCGTCAGTACATGCAAGATTTCTATATTTCAAACAACGTGTGCCCTCTCGAATAGCTGACTTTTTAAAAATGATTTTGTTTTCTTACTGTTTAGAACACCACGTACATAGACATAGATAAGCATTTCTTCCTCTGCTTTTAGTTATTGCGCATTCCTAAGCCGGAGATATGCTGCATCTGGCTCTTGTTAAAACGTACTTGTCGAGATGGCTAAATGTTTTTTTTTCTATATTTCCGTTCGTTTTCTTGCAGCGAGTTTTTTCAGTGATGCATTGTGTATTAGTGTGTATATTTTTACGTGGGCAAAAATTATTTTTATATATTTTTTGATGACTGAGAGTTCTCTGAAAGTGTGTGCTGCAATTCTTTGTTTTATTTTTGTGCTCACCTCATTTCTTATAGTCGCTTCATCACTTCTTTATTCACATATTTGTGAAAGCGATTTGCTTTGTTGGATTGTATACAGACACAAGTGTATTAAATACCTTGCTGACACAGTGTGTAGGGGGCTGATGATCTTCGTCAGGCCGTTTGTGCCTTTAGTCGCAGTTTCCTCCTGCTCAGACGAGAAATAAAGTTTTTTTTTGTTCAATTCAGTTTAATATTATTGTACCGCAGTGGTTATGTGCCGTGAACCGACCATGCATTTAAGGTATATGAGAGCGGCACGTAGTTCACGCTGTTATCGTGTTCAGACACTTTATTTTTCATTGAGGAGACGTAGTTCCCATGCAAAAGTATCGTATGGTCAGCTATTTAAAATCCGTTTTAAGGTTGTCTTTAGCTATTTGGCCCAATTATCTTTAGACGACTCTATGGATGTCTTTAGCGACTCGTATCGACATTGCTATGGCTGTCTTTGGCGACCCGTATCGACATTGCTAGGGGTGTCTAGCTTCTTCTATAGCCATACAGATGTCAAAAACAAGGGCCATACAACCCTCCATAGAAGAAGCTAAAGCCACGTATAGGAATGTCGATACGAATATCTAAAGACAACCATAGAACCGGCTATAAAAGAAGCTAAAGACACCCATAGGCATGTCAATGCGAATAGCTAAAGACAGTCGTAGAACCGGCTATAGAAGAAGCTAAAACCATTTATAGGAATGTCGATACGAATCGCTAAAGACAGCCATGGGAACGTCTATAGCTAATTTGGTCAAATAGCTAAAGACAACCATAAAAAGAATTTTCTTTAGTCAACCACACGATATTGTTGAATAGGTTATCTTCCTTCACACACTATTTAAAAAATAATGAACTGACGTACTTTACTGACATTTTGTTGAATGCCTTATTGAACGCTAGTTTACCTCGGCACACAATTTAATAAAGAATAACAATAAAATTCATATATGTTGTGTACACATTTGGTAGAAACGTTACAGCCTTTCATCCGCTAGTGTTTCCCTGCTCGGGAGCATCATATTTCCTTAGGTGAAGTATCAACAAACGTGAATGTCGATCGTTTTAAACGTTTGACAGTTTATGAGTACACTCCGAATATGCTAAATTGTTTTTTTTTTCATTGTGAAGAAACGGAGCAACTCATAAGAAGAATCATCGTATCGGAAGTTTTTACTCTTCAGAGACTCAAATGATCCACAATCCACAAATGATCAGTGGCTTCGTTGCGTTACATTGATAATAGATAACGACCAGATAGCACTATCGGATCGGAAGTTTTTTGCTCTTCACGGACATAACCATTGGCTTTAATACTGTTCATCGATAGTAGAAAACGACCAGATAGCCCCACTGCGTAGAGATTGAGGCAGAGGACTGGTGTTAGTATGATATGAAAACGGCTGGCTACCACAGTGATGCAACATTAAATTTCTTGAGGGATATCTTTTAGTTTTCCATTTGAAAAAAGCACTCTCAGTTCGGCGAGAGAAGGACTTCATACTACGTTTACAATCGCTGCCTTAAATATGCGGTCAGGCTCGCAGTTCAACATTACTTCTACACTTTGCCGCCCATTCTGTGTTCTGCTGCACCACACCCGCGGTATCGAATCCAGCGAGCCGCTTCGTGAAGCCGACGTAGCTTCCCCGTGCATGTTTGCACTCCGTTCCTGACCCGTGCTCGCCTCGTGCCGTTCCAGGTACAGCTATAATGGGGGCGGCACTGCCTCGTGCGACGAAGAGGAGGACGACAACAACAACCTGTCCAGCTACAGGATCACTATGACCAGCGAGGACCTCCTGCAACCCGGACATGTCGTCAAAGAGCGGTGGAAAGTGGTAAGAAAAAGGGGAGGAAAAGAGAGTGTTCTGGGCCCTGGAGTTTCATGCACACTACTCGTCTCACCCTGAGAATAGGAGCGTATTTCACGATTCTAACGCCCACTCTCGTTCGCTAGAAGTAGCCTTAAAATTGGTGTGGGCATTACAATTGTGCTCTTAACGAAAACCGTCTTCAAATCCGCGAGAAGAATTGCCATATACGCGAATCCCGAAATGCGACTCAATACAATCCAAAACAATCCGTCAGCAGCACGTGAGTAAATGTTGGTGAGCCCATTCTCAACGGGCACACCTTAGTCAGCTGCTGCACATACTTCTGTCACTGCATTTAGCACCTTGTTTCAGTCGTCATGGCTCTGGAGAGGCACCACTGTGCAGCGTCAATAGCACACAAAGTAATTTCAATTACTTGCCAGAAGCAAGGAAAACCGAGGAGTGTCGTGAAACCTGGGGTTTCCTAGACTTGAGCACACGTTTGACCTTAACAAAGGCCAGACATACTTTCGTGCTAGGCTTCACCAGCCCTGACCGCGGATGTTTTCAAGAACTTGAAGACTTCAAGGTAACATTCAAAAATTAGCAGCGAATGAACCAAGAGCGCGTCATGCGTGAATTTATGAAAGCCAATGCACTTGATATTGTCACGAAGCCAAAGACTCTGCAGTTGTCTTCAAGGAAAACAAGTTTATCAGGGTGAACTTGTGCTCCCCTAACAACTCAAATAATACACAGGCGGCGAAACAGCAGTAAAAAAAGTGACGTGCGCAGACTGGTGTTGGCGAATCGATTACCGCGGCGTCTGCTCTGCAGGATTTTATCTTTCGGCGGTAATGTTTCTCGAACCGTCGATTTACATCCATAACATTGCAGATCAAAGAAAACTATACAAAGCAAGTGACGTTAGAGCAAAACGCTCCCCTTATCAGAAGGAGATAGCCAGTCCGGCATAAAAATAAAGAATGGAACACGCGCTTCGCTTGGGACACAGATAACACAGCCGGGCGCGGCCGGGTAGTAAAAACGAAACATAAACAAACCCAATGCATGGTTCGCGGGAATATTGCGAACACTTTCAAGAATCCCTTTCCGCTTTCAATTCCAGCTGCAGGGAGGCGAATAAGCAAATTTATAAGGCGCGAAGGATTTTCGCTGCTACAGTTGCGCTCGTTAAGTAATTTGTATTGATGTCTGCGCTGCGGTGTCAAATTACTTTTTCGAATTTGTGTACGTGAACTTGTCGGAGTGTTACTAGCGGAGGCGCGTTAAAAACGTGGAAATACGGTATCTAACCAGTCGCCATCGATCCGTCTGAATGTCGAGAACAGCCGACGGACTGATGTCCGGGCAGCGGTGACGACAGAGACAGAAAAAGCGTTACGATGCGGAAAGTGGACGGGGAGTACAAAGAAGGACCGGAGTTAGCAAAATAAAAAAAACAGCAAAACAGCACCATATTTGACGCTCGCACCTGTTTCTAAGCCGTCGTCAGCCGTATTGCGAAACAGCGGATTTCTCACAACGCAATGTGAAGCGATATGGTACGGAAGAGGCAAGGCGGCAGAAATAATCTTCTAATACAAGACATGTACGGCACTTTAGAGGCCGCGTCTGTGACGTGATCTAGGAACTGAACGGGTCCCGTGCCGTAGCAAACCGGTTAAGCAGCTTGTCAGTTGGCGCCAGACTACTGCTTCGATAGGTCCTACAGCTTTGGCGCTCAGAAAGCGAAACATAACGTTTTTTAACACATCTCTCAGAATTCGCCGTGACCCATGCCATTTCTACAGGCTTTAATAAGGCAGAAAATCCGCGCTGGTTGTGTTTGGATAAAAAGAGAGGATTAACTTAGGTAAATATCACGCAGCGACGTAAAGTAGATTTGTTGAGGCTAGTCTTTCTTCATTCACGTCGTGGTTGCATCTGTCGACGTACCGCAGCAAGAAAACCACCCGTGAACCAAAATACGCCTGTACGTCTGTTGAAGTAATGCAGTTTGGACTACTTGACTTAAGCTTACATTCGACATCTTTTTCCTTGGGGTTTAGAATAAGGGCCAGCAATCTACGTATTTCAAATGAAATATGGTTAAAAATGTCTCCTTACACTTATATACTCATGTCGGAAAATGACTGAAATAAAATGCCAGTGCACACTTTATTCAGCAACATTACGAAAAGCTCTCATCAACGCTAAAATGCTCTAAAAGCCTAAAGCGTACTTGCCTTAAAGTTTTTACTTCCATTAGACCGGCCAAATTCGCGGACAGATAAATTCAAGACACTCTTGAATCTCACTTAAATGAAAAAAGAATATCTCTGCCCATTGCCTTAGCGCGCACAGGTTTACTTCTGTCGGTAAGACTACGAACACCTATTTGAAATCCTTGGAGTAGGTATTAGCAAAATACAAAATTAGGAGTGTTAGAGTGCATGTGCCACATTACCTGTCTGCACGTGTTCTTCAATGACGGTCCTCTGAGCAATGCTTGCCAGTTTTCGGTTGCAGGTCGCATCGTTTTGGTGTGAATTTAACTCCTGTGCAATGGACAGCACTCAGAGAGCTACTATAACATTTACAAACCTTCTTGGGTTGAGAAAAAAATTGTTCAGTGAACCAAGAAGAAGACAACACCAGCAATTTTCAAGCTCCACAGGATAAGGCTTTATTTTTTCTTCGGCAAAAACATACCTACATCGTCACAGTTTTAGGAGCTCAACCTCATCGTTCGTGCTGTCCTTTCTGGAGCGGGTTTTCTTTTCATTGGTGCATTTAGGATCATTTTTTAGAGTGTTTCTTCTAGAAATATGGCTATGCCCTGTGCAGGTGGTACGCGTTACCTCCTTCACAGTGAAGCCTGGAAGGGGTTAGCAATCTGGATGATGGCAATTCGATGCACATAGACACGTTGCGTTAGCGGAGTTTAGAATTACGAGTGGTCATCTCTATGGCGCTAGTAATGTGTACGCAGAGACCTTCGCATGGGGGACAATAAACCCGACCACCTTTGCTCTTGAAATGTGTTTTTTGGTGATGCGTGATCGGGCACTGAAATGTAAAGACGTTAAGCTGGCAATGAAACGATGTTGCACATCTCGGGTTTGAGCATTAATAGTGAAATTTGTCGTTGAAGGACACATCTTCGAGGGCTGCTTGATCATCGTTCCTGGTCACAGTTGTTTTAGAGATGTTTGGGTGACGAAGTCAGTTAACATATGAATAAGGTGGCGTTGAGATTGCCTCTCAGAGAGAGTGCAGGCCAGAGCAAAGAGCCGCCCTGAAGGACTGCTGCAGGGAATTATATAACTTGCGGAATGTCAACAATAGTTAACTACAAATGGCTAGCTACAAATTGCCTAATCCACAAATCCACACTAATCTTGCTATGCAAGTTTAATGCGAGAGAAAAAAAAAATGAGAGTTGAATGTCCCTTGAGAATGCCTCCGAGACCACGAAAAGCGGCAATCATCCCCCCAGCAAAGAAGAGAGGAAACAACCAGGAAATCTAGCACGCCTAGTATGGGACGCGCAGGCTTTCCTTACTATGGATACTGCGGCGCGTTGGGGGGCGAGTGAGTGAGAGAGAGAGAGACAGAGAGAGAGAGAGCATTTTATTGCGCATTTAATTAGGTCAGAGGATAATGGTGGTCTTTTTCAGTCCTGGGACCAGGCTACGCAGTGCCTCCTCCCACTGATAGCGACTTAGAGTGCAGGGTCATAGTATGTTAGGCACATTTGCTCTGCGCATTCGCATTGCGGGCCAGTTCTTTTGAAAGTGGATGACGCTGCAAATTCGTGTAGCAACCTCGTTATCTGGACCAATCATTTTGCCAGCCTCCTGAACGTGCATGAACGATATTGTTTTTTTTATCGAGCAGAAATCCTGATGGTTCTCGGCGGGTAAGAGACAAAGAAAAAGAGCGAGAGAAGCAGAGAACCTTATTTACCCAGATGTACAGCTCTGGGGCTCCCGTGTTAGGCAGCCAGGAGATTTGGTTCGCGTCGGTTTATTATCGGCATAGCGTAGCTTTTGCTGCGCAGCCCTTTGGCGCCCGGTACGAGGGTTTCGCGGCGGCGAAGGCAAAGGCGGTGGTGTCCGCGTAACCAAGCGGCGAGCGAAAGAGCAACCACAGCAGAAAGAGAATAGACCAGCAGCGACTGGCGAAAGTTTGAGGGGGAGGGTGGCACGCACTGCTAAGACGTCATCTCCCAGCGGGTCACCACGGCTGGGCATATCTCGCTGCACCCCCTTCGCATTTTCGCCATAAGTCACCGCCGAGGAGCGCCCTCCTCCTAGTACATTCGCAGTACTTTCCTAATACTTCCTTCGTTTGTGGCTCATCCGAACCACGTGGCATTTGCTCAGGATGTTCAAAACGATTTGCAAAAACACGCTCGGCGGTAGCGAAGCGCTGCGGTATAACGGCAGAGTAGCGCGCGGCGCCGGGCGTTCGGTGATCACAGCACCACTTCTGGAGATGCAGCAAATTTGCGCCGTGACCGAGAACAGGGCAGTTGCGTCGCTTACAAATTTTGCTTTAGGGAGTATAGTAATCGTCGTGCGATTCTTTTGACACGAGAATAAAATCAAGCTTTAGCTACAGAAGTGGCACTTATATTTGTTTCTTCTAGTGTCAAATTTGGCTATTTTGGCGATTTATGGCTAAAATAGCTACTAATTAATATTTTTAACGATTTAACCAACACTAAAAAACGCGACAGTCTGATGGTCAACGCTTTCGGTAGTCAACGCTGGTACGAACATCATTAACGAAATGTACCAGTTCGGATTCGCAGTGTAAGGGTGTCTGCGGAACCCGTATATCTGGATGCTGCGAATGATGGGAGCAATGGGAGTATTAGGAAAATAGATATGCGAATGCACATTACGTTTCCCGCGCCATTGCTGGGTGCGGTAATTAATGAAACAGATGGTAGCGTCGCGGCTATTCCTTTTTCTCGCTTTGTGAACTGGTGGATATTCCCTGTAGTAGTCTATTAGAAGCCACCGGGTCATACCAGACGCATCATTATAGGCAAAACGCTGTGGTCATGTAAGAAAGCATACAGCCACAATTCTTAATGGTCGCTAATTGCACAAAAAGGGCTAAATGGAATTCTTCTCGGGCTGTGAGTATATGATCACTTGATTTGCGTCGGAGTGGGCGGCTTCAGCCGTTGCTTGATCAATATTAAAAAGTAGACAATAGGGAACATGCGGCCTCTTTTCAGAGATATAAATATTTATCGCTTTGTTTCGCGTTGCCAAGCAGAATTAACACCTATGCAATGCAATCCTGAAGATAATTTGTTTCTTGATTGTTACACTGAGTGGGTGTCGGCGAAGTCGTATTCGTCGAAGGAAAATATATATAAGTGTCCGTATTTATCATAGTGAGCTCACCGATATTGTACTAGATTCAAACGGAATGGCTATACGTTTTCCACGCTGTGGCTCATGGCATACATCAAAAGGTACCCAACAGACATGCTATTCCTACTTACCGGGGTATGTGCGTAACATAGTATGAGCTGCTTAGCCGTTGTAAGATATTTAGGAGAAAAGCTACAGCAGAAATGGAGCAAGAAATTCAGAGCACAATGCTTGCATGGCAACGGCACCTCGTCTCATGGCTCCCGCAACGACTGGCGAAACGGTGGCGGGCCATCAATAATCAGCCGAAAGTCTTCATCGAGCAATTAAAACGAGATTGGTCAGGTCCCTTGTTAAGGCTTTGTGCGATGGAAGTTGTTTGGTACGCGTCTGCATCTAAAAATCGCGTATATTAGGCGTTTTGTCTTAGTGTTTGACTCGTGAAGACCCTGTACCTCGCGCCTGCACCACAGAATGTTACCGGCGAACACGAAATAGGGTGTGTATTAAATGAAACTATTAAAATACAGTGCGAGCAGCGTTTCCAGTGCTAAGCTTTCGCACGCAGTACACCACCCCCTCTTTGACTTAGACTATAAAGATTGATGATTACTGTGGACGGGCATTTGTTGAGCAGGTACCCTCGGTGAGATTACGTTAAGCTGCCCTGTCAAATGGGGGCAGTTAATTGGCTCAGTCAGATAAATACTACCCCCTCTAAGCCATTAGTCTTTTATTTCGTTTTCAAGTAAACCGGGTCTGCTGGGCTTAATTAACCGGCGTTTTTTAATTAACCGGCGTTTTTAATGGCCAGACAGGATACCGGTAAAATTTCCCAGGAGACGAAAGATCTAATTAGAAAATGGCAATCTCCACCCTAGCTGACAGAATAGAACTAGCGGAGCTTTCGAAGTTAATAACAAGTGTAGACAGCTGACATACTGAAGTATATTATGGAGAGGATCGAATAGGCGGCAAAGAACGGAGGTGGGCTGAAAGCAGTGAAGAGGCGTCTTGTCGTGGGGAAGAATCAGATGTATGCACTTAAAGACAAGCAAGGCAATGTCATCGCATATAGGGATAAAATAGTCACAGTAGCCGAGGAGTGCTATAGGGATCTGTACAGTAGCCGGGACATCCAGGATAATGCCGAACGAGAAAGTAGTTCAGAGGAGATAGACATCCCATCAATAAAGACCGAATAAGTAAGGAAGGATTTGAAAGAAATGAAAGGGGGCAAAGCACCTGGTGAGGATCAGATAACAGCAGACCTCTTGAAGAATGGCGGAGAAATTGTACTTGAAAAACTGACAAACCTGTATACGCGATGCGTAATGACCGCAAGTGTGCAAATCTCGGAAGAGCGCGAACATTCTCCTAATCCATCAGAAAGGTGACACGAAGGACTTGAAAAATTACAGGCCGATCAGCTTACTGTCAGTCGTCGACAATGTACTTACCAAGGTAATCGCTAACAGAATTTTTGCAACCTTAGATTTCAGTCAACCGAAAGAACAAGCAGGGTTCCGTAAAGGCTATACAACAATGGAACATATTCACACGATCAATCAGGTGATAGCGAAGTTAGCTGAGTATACTGAACCCCTATATATAGCCTTCATAGATTATGAGAAAGCATTTGACTCGGTCGAAACCCTAGCAGTCATTCAGGCATTACGGAACCAGGGGGCAGATGAGCATTATGTAAGAATACTAGAGGATATCTACAATGGGCCCACAGCTACCATCATCCTCCATAGGGAGAGCAGTAAAATACCTATAAGGAAGGGTGTCAGGCAAGGAGACACAATCTCTCCAATGTTATTCACAACATGTTTACAAGAAGTATTCAGACCGTTGGACTGGGAACAGGTGGGAATAATGGTTAATGAAGAATACCTCAGTAACCTCAGATTTTCCGTTGACGTTGCCTTGCTAAGTAACTCGGGGGATGATTTGCAAAGCATGCTTTCTGCACTGGACAACAGAGTACAACCGTGGGCCTGAAAATTAATTTGCAGAAAACCAAAGTAATTATAAATAACCTCGGGACAGCACAGCGGTTTGAGATAGGTAGCGAGGCAGTGGAAGTGGTAAGCGAATATATCTATTTAGGCCAAGTTGTGACCCCGGATCCCAACCATGAGGCCGAGAAAATTAGAAGGATAAGAATGGGGTGGAGTGCATACGGCAGACATTCTCAGATAATGAATAGCAGCCTACCATTGTCCCTTAAGAAGAAAGTGTATGCCAGCTGCATCTTACCGGTACTCACCTATGGGGCAGAAACTTGGATGCTCACTTAGAGGGTTCAACTTAAATTGAGAACGACTCAGGGGGCAATGGAACGGAAGATGATAGGTGTAAGGTTAAGGGACAAGAAAAATGCGGAGTGGGTCAGCGAACAAACGCGTGTTAAGCACATATTAGTAGAAATTAAGAAGAAATGGACGTGGGCAGGCCATGTAATGCGAAGGCAAGATAACCGTTGGTCATTAAAGGTAACAGAGTGGATCCCTAGAGAAAGCAAGAGTTGCAGGGGCGGCATAAAGTTAGAAGGGCAGATGAGATCAAGAAGTTTTCGGGGATAAATTGGTCGCAGTTAGGACAGAACAGGGGTAATCGGAGATTAACGGAAGAGGCCTTTGCCCTGCATTGGGCGTAGATAGGCTGGTGGTGGTGATGATGATGATGATGCTGATGTACCGTGATAATATACAGCGCTTTATGCAGTACATTTCAAGTAAGGGCAGTGTCATTAGTGGTTTCCGAAGAGTACGTTCTGCTTGCAGATATTATTTTCAAAATACCGATATTATGGCGCCTCATTGAGTTAGGGGCTATATGCAAATGGAAGCAAGAGCCGTTGGTTGTACTTGGATGCTCGAAACTGTTGTCGGGGGTAACCTTGCGTTTTAGTGGCGTAGTAATCCGACAGCAATAAAGGGCCTGTTGAGGATGGTGACCACGGCGAGGATGACGAGAATGATGATAATGAGCACAAAAGCCGCTGTCTGGCGCCAGCGTCTGCAGCAGCGAAACAATTCCTAAAATTGCAAAATGAGCGAAAAACAAAACCAAAGCATTTAAGTTGAACGGAAAGTTATAAAAACTTGGGACCGGATAGGAATCGAACCCACCGTCCACGGTATGCGAGCCGAGCCCGCATCCGTTACTACGCTGCGCGACGGTGGCTCCAGTTTACTGAAAAATACCTAATGAACACCCCCGCTGAGGCTCAGTGGCTAAGGCGTTGTGCTTCTGACCACGAGGACGCGGTTGGGAATCCCGGGCGCGGCGGCTGCTTTTCTGATGCAGGCGAAAAGCAAAAATGGCCTTGTGTTCGAGATTGCGGCGAACGTGAAAGGTGCCCAGATGGTCAAATCTAATCCTGAGCCATCCACTACGGCACGCCTCATCCCCTACGTTGCGTCGGCGCGTTAAACCCCACAGTCAATCAACCTAATGTGGCCTGCATCTGAAAATTGTTAACCACCGGCGCCCGCAGGTCAACGTAAAGTGCATCTAATTTTGCGTGACGGTTGGTTAGGTTCAAAACCATGGTAGTAACAAGGTAAGGCGGAATATTGGCGTGAAAACACAACCTCTCACTTGGTTGGCCAGTGACGATGATAGCAAATGCTCATTTGGCTGTGACAGGAACGTAGATACCGACCCACGGCTACCACGTACAAAGTCTAGGGGATTTTCAGGCGACGATGGAAGCCGCAATCAGAAAACCACGGCCGCTTTCCAAACCATTTTTGGATGTGACGTCGCCCTACGCCGTAAAAGGCTCACGCGGTCCCGCTGGATATAAGGGCTTTCGCTTCACAATTCAGAAGAAAAAGCGCTGTCCGTCATTTTTTTTTCTTAAATATGCATGTATGCTAATCACTGCAATTTCCTAGTCTAAATTATTCGACGAATAATTTGCAACCAATTGTGGGCTTAAGGCCGTACGTCCACGGGTTGGCTGTGCCTTCACTGAAGTAGACGGCAAATGATAGATGGCACTGGGGCCGATATTGCGTCCTCGTTAATATACTGTTCTGCGATCTGAATATACCGCAACAAAATTCGACGCGTCTGCTGGTTTTGTGAAGATATATGTTACGTAATAATGGTTAAATAAAATTGCTCAATGGCGGGTGCCCGGAGACACCAACGGAACCTCTATTTCAGTTTGGGCCCATTACGACATGCACACAAGATCACGCAATATAAGCTACAGTTATCCTACGGCTGTCAAGGTACAAGGAAGCATAACGGTGAAGTAGGGAGTCTTGTTCTGTGATTGGAATCCTTCGCCTTGTCCGGACTAAAGCAATCGCAGGCCGCATATATGCATCCTTTGGTGTTGAAGATCTTGAATATCTGTGGGTCAGCAATGCCAGCCCTAAACTACTGATGCTTCAATAACGGAAGCTTTATATTTCCCGGTGCAGCGTTTGGATTACAGCTCTGGTGATTGCTTCACACATCACCTTCAGTCTTTCTCGGACAGGATTAAAATGTCGCCCGAATATTTCAAAAGAAGTTGCGATCAGTCCAGTACGTAACATTCCGTGAACACATTATTCTGAAATTCTTTTTCGGACCATAACGGTTCTATTCAAGCGCCACATTTATTATGTTGATGTTGCAGACGTCCCCTCCCGCTAATATGATGCTCAGAACGTTTCGTTTCAACTCGCCCAACGTCGTTTGAAGCGTTGGTGATGAGTTTAGTATACGAACCTGGAGTCATCCCTTCGGCCCTCATCTCGTGGGCTAGTGCTCCTTTGGCGTCCTTTGCTTCCCTGTGCGTTTGCTTATCTCGGTACTTTGTATGACGGCAGGGTGGCGTTTCCGGTCGTCAATTAGAAGCGCAGGGTGCGGTACTTTCGCTGCAGGTGTCCTTCCGTATTTTGTGCAGCGTTTCTACTGGCACTTTTAATTAGGTCCTAGTGGCAAAGATTGTCGAAATCCTCACATAACTATTCCTAAATTTTTGGCTGGAAATTATTAGATCGTAAGGTGAAAATTATACTACGACTGCCATTAAAAAAAAGCAGGAAATAAAGGTCTGTATTGCGCGAAGCGTCTACAAAATTTGATGCGCGCAACCTTGGTTGCAAGACCGAAAATGCACGAGAAATGAGGTACGTAAAGATAGTTTTCTTGTAAATATATGTTCTCCGGTGTACGGCATGCGTCAGAATACATCGGGAGCAGTTGGAATAATGTAAAATTACAGTGTCATGCACGTGTTAAAAATACAAAAAAGGCTTAGAAAATTGGGTTACAATAGACATGAACACGCCAGCAGTTTATTCAAAGCCCCGTGGGTACTGATTGTTCTCAGGATTGTATTTTGCCTCCCATCGAAAGTGTCACAGTTAAAACCTGTACAAACTAAACCGAAGTTTAGACTATTATAAATACAAGTTTTCAATCGACACGGAATGTGAGTAACGGGAAAACACACATGCGCCTCAAACACGGAAGAAAATTTAAGAAGCACACCGAGGTGGTTCTAGAGGAAACACCCGTCTAACAATAATGACGCAAGCGTCATCGTAGACATGAAGACGCTTCTGCGTAGCTCCATCGGCCGGCACAGCTGAAATACAAAATACGCGTTATTTAAAATGATTTGTTAATCTGAGGGGTCTTCTGTTCTGGTGTTTCAAGTACACACAATATCTGTCTAAAACCGAAATTCCATCGAGCATTTGTCAAGAAAAGTGAATGAGCTTTAGCTCCCCCAATCTACCCAAATAGCCTATTTGAACTGAGAAAGGGATCACGCTGCTTTTACGCGACACAAAGACGCGGGACTTGATAAAAGTAGCATTCTGGGCAAGTCGGCAATCCATTTCTTGCTAGAGCAAAATCCGCTATAGCATAAAATAGTAAGGCGGACGCGAAAAAGAACAGATTCCTGCGTTGAATCGGTTCTCTGACGTTCGTGTTTCTTTTTTGTGCAGTTGTACTAAAGAAACGAGCCGCTGTTCTGCGAACCATCTTCTTGGAGCTTCGTAAACATTTGAGTCACGTCGCGGGCCATGCTGTTCTTGTTGTAGTTAGGTCTTACTGCCATTGCCTAAGTGGTCCTGGTCACGACGTGTGCACCCAGAAAGGAGGGAAGTTCTTCACAGAACGAAGGTTAAGACTGTAAAAGACTAACGGAAAACAAAATTGCTATGGGCCGCGCGAATCCAATAGCGCAGTTACGCTAAGGATAGCTGCCACATCTTTTGCCGCACCACTTGCCGAGGGTGCTCCGCGGTGTTTCAAGTCAGAACCACAGCTTTAATAGCGCTAATGTTACCAGATTTTACGCCATCGTGTTTTGCACGCACTTCACTTTGAGGCAACTTCTCGCTTGGGGCTATTGTAACTCGGATTGGAACGTTAGGTTGGTGAATCAATTACTGGCATAGCACGGTTTCTAGAGGCTGTTAGGGCTGTCTCAATGAAGCAGCAAAGGAACTGCGTGGGTGAACCGTGGCCGAAGGGGCTTATAGGAACGCACAAATTTGGTCGACACTTTGTTCTAATGACAGGCTTTAAGTGACAAAAGCCAGCAGGAAAACTTCGTTTGTTGATGGCCTTCGGGACGATTATAACTGAGCGAATCTTGCAGTGCAAACGTCATACTGATCCCATCACATTTGTTTGTGACATCACTTTTAGTAATTTGCTTGCGTCACCTAAGACTGCCACGTCAGTAATGGCACGACTCGCTTCTAACGTTAACGTTCTGACGAGTGGTTGTGTACTGCTAGTTACATACCGGCTAGTTACAAGAAACAGACAACTCCCCTATGTTCTAAGAGTGCGCTGTCAGGTTACTGGGATACCTTGCTGCATTTTCATTGTTGCACTTTCCGATTCACGTTCACGCAGGAAGCTGCCTGTTCGATGTAAAGGCGCCATAATTAGGTTGGAATTTTTATGGCGGAATTACCGAGCGAGTTAGAAATACTATTTTTGGTTAAAGGTCTTGTCCTCTTCTCCTTACTGGACGGCTTTTATGCTCACTGTAGTTCAGGCTCGTCCAAGAGTTTTTGGCACAGAGAATGTAACATAAACATTATAGATGAAAATATTCTTTTACTTATGCGACTGTTTACGCTCGTAAGGAATGCAGCGCTTCGAATTAATACGTGAGATTCTTTGGCTTGTAAAGCGATATTTTGAAGTTTTTTATTTGTTAATATTCATCGTCCCTGTCTTTTCGCGTGCTCTGTGGTTGAAAATGAATCACCAACTCGACCAAATGGTGAGTTGGTGAGTTCTGGAGGTTCGCACAAAAGTTTGTCCGTGTTTTTATGTCTGATCATTTTTTTTTGTCAACAAAACCACTGGCGGCTTCTGTGTGTTTTTTATAGTAGGCAACACCTTTCCAAGCTGTTACCACAGGTGGCATGATCCCTTATGTGGCAGTGCATCTTTGGTAACTGCAGTAAAGCAGGCTCTTTTTAACTGCGCTGAACAAATTAAGGTGACAAATTTTAAGAACAAACATTGTTGCGGAACATTAACTGAAAATTTATGCCTGATTAATATACGATTCATTGAATAAAAAAACGTGTATATGGCATAAAAATGGGTGGCTGTCTTAGTCCGGAAAGCCGGGAGCCAGATGAGGCGTCCAAGGTCATCGCACCGTGGTCTGGCCAGCTTGCGCCGCCACTATTTGGGGGAGGGTTGGGAAGGGGTGGGGTTTGGCTCGTAGGGTAATCTGTAGACTCTCTGGTATGTAGGGTTTCTGGCGGAGTTTATGTGGAAATCATTAAAGCGGCGTGAGTATGAAACGGCGTTGACAAGAGCAGAAATAGAAGGGGAAAAAAAGGAATAAAAAAGCACCATTTCCGTGTCGCAAGCTGCTCCATATCCAAAAAAATCAAAACGTAAATGAAAATACCGCCTGGGTAATAACAAACGCCGTTTAAGAGACGCAACACAGTGAAAACAACAGCAACAAATGAGTCAGTAAAATACTGTGTCTGACGCTGTCTCTACAGGCGGCACTCAACACAAAAACTATATATAAAACTCGGTTGGACCAGCGCTAAGAGAATTTGTCTAGCCTATCCCGCGCATTAAACAGCGAAAATCCGGCCGGTGACTTAAAAAAAAGAGAGTCTAAGTTGTTTCTTTTATGAATGGTTCATATGTGTGGAAATTCCAGATAAATATTTTTCGCCCAAATCCTGACTGTTTTTTACGAAGGGGGAGAGGGGTGGGGTCATTTGCTATCCTTTTTGTGCACCACAGGGGGGTTCTACAATTTATTAAGTGTTATTAAGAGTTCGCCCATTGTGGCCAATTCACCAGAGTGACAAACCGCTTGAAATCTGCGCAGTAACGCTGCCGCTGCAAAAAGTTCAAAAGTTGCTGGAAGCTACGACGTAGATGCGAGGAAACATAATCGCACCTGGTCGTTTGGTCCAAATCTGAGAGGTTAAAGGATGACTGCTCTTTCAAAACCATTTACGGTTGTGCAAGTTTGTTTGAGCTGTGCTAACATTTACAGCCGGAAGTTATTACGCGCTCTAATGTTTGCCTTCTTCGAGACAACCAAAATTTTCAATTACACAAACTTTTCGTTAGGAGAGGCTTGCCTGTGTTTGCGTATAAAGAATTTTAGGCAAATGCGCCACGCTGACGCGGTTGTTTTTGTTTTTGTAAGTACGTGAATGACTGCCTAACCTATATTTTGTCCTAAGCACATGGTAGGCTACGGCCGGCGGATTTTTACGGCTCTACAAGCATGCATCTTATCATGTTTTTGAAATGAAGCCCTTCATGGGGCGGCGTTAAGGGGTGAGACGATGAAAAGAGTACCCTCATTTCCCTTCGTGGCACAGGAAATAGGAACTCTGGTACCCGAACTACTGTTGTTAGCGCAAGCCATTTATTCCGTCCTTTGCTCTAACATCGCTTCAGTGTCGATTTAGGGAGCACGCTTCCTTAGGACTGCCAAAACTGTATCGGGATTTGCTAACCCCTTGTTAAACCCTTCATTGGGAGTATTCGCTTTTGGGATTAAAAAGGCGACGTACTATAATCGTCAATCTCGAACTTAAGCCTAAGCGAAACCTGACAAATCTGAAATCTCATTGTTGTGTGCTTTGTGTCCAAGTGATATGGAATTTTCCCCATTGAGTTTGCACCATGAAATTTTGTAGGACGTTCCCAACGATAGCCGTCAGTAACTTTACGCTGCATGAAATCTGTAACCAATAAAATGACTCTCAGCCAAATGTACATGGCGTTCATAGTTAATCTAATGCGGCCACAAAAAGCCGACATACCTTGAGTGACGTCCGCCAAACGGGCTTAGCTCCTTGTAGCTTTGTTGGGAGAATGTAAACGATTCCGTGATTTGTGTTCAATGTTCATTATCGCGGTTGAGTTCTAATTTCTGATAAATAGGAAAAAGACGAAAAACGGGTGCCTTGCTTATCAATGTTAAAACGCTCAGGCTTGGAATATGTATCCGTATGGTACATAAATTATCCAGTGAAACCGCAACTCGTAAGCGCTGGCGTTTGTGGGTAACATTTCTTTCGCATTTTTCCAACGGGGAAACACCTGGACAGCAGGTCTGTCATCGTTTGTGTTTGCGTCATGAGCCATTTTTAATGGAAAGCGGGATACTGGAGCCGAAGCAAACAAACACAAAAAAGCCAGGCTTAAGACCTCAACACAAAATACATCTCTTGTATAGTTGTAGAGATCTAGGAACACTCAGGATTTCAATGGTTAAGCATTCTGAAGGAAGATAGTTTTTCATGGGCTACTTACACCAAACAATGTTGGTATATTCGTCTCTTCCTCTTCAACCAGACGGCAAAAAGTTACAAATATTCAAGCGAGAAGTTTGTATAGGCAAAACGTTTTCAATACACTCAGCCTGAATTATTCGTCATATTCGGCAACATTGTTGAGTAAAAAAATATTCAGTATATATGAGGCAAATCTATAATACATAATTGGTGTTTTCAGTGTAAGCGTTTAATTTGAAATCTATAAGGGTTTCCTTTTTCCAATAATATATAATGAAAAAGTACCCTTTGAAAGCACTTTTTTCGCCCAGACATGTGCAGCTTTCCCGCTCATGGCATACTTTTCAACACGAATGACTCTATCTATTTCGCGAAATGTAAAATATTTCCGCGCCGCTAATATTGTGGGTGAAAGCTTGCTTTGTGCACAGTTTCAAGTCGTGCACGTTGCGCGACTAAGCCCCAGAGCCATGGAAATTATCCCATACAAATGCATAGGGAGTAAGAATTAGCAGCTAATTACACAATAAAAATATTCGGAATCCTGGAAAATTATTTTAGAGTGTTAATCTCCACCTTAACGTCTTGCGTCATGCCAAATATAGCTTTCCTGAAGTGGTTCTACTAGGTTCCCGGGAGGTCAGAATTTTGAGCGTGAAAGCTGGGTATGAATACAAAATGTGCTCACAGCCAAGCCTCGGCAGCATTCGAAATCCGAAAGTAAAAAGACGTTCCAATACATGGCGTGAAAGCAGTGGAACGCGGCAAAATATAATAGACTTGAGCATACCTCCACCGTATTTATAGTAGGAGGAGGCAGGCTGAAGAGGGACCGGAGGGGAATAGCGCCATGGGTGGGCGGGAAGGAGAAGGAAGGCGTTTACGTGGTACAGGTGGCCACGGCTTGCCATCATCCGAAATATTTGCAGCGATAATAATATTAGTGTTTATTGATTCCATAAAACAGTATACATATGCGGGTCTGCCAAAGCCACAAGGGCTTGAAGGGCAGGTTCGGGCAGGGAGCAACACGTGGTAAACCGTACACCAACAGATAATTGTCACTGTCATGAGGCAAAACTTTTGAGATATCCAAGAAACAGACAAAAGTTATAAGAAAGTAATTTAGACAAAGAAGCACTCTTAAAGGCGATAGCGAAGTTCTATCAGACTATTTTTAATTTTCTTACAACTATTAATCGAAAAAAAAGCCGTCTGGCAAATAATTCAGGACCATCGGGACATAGTATTGTCAAACATGTTCACCAAATCGAGTTCTAGTTCGTGGTAAAAGAAAACGATCGCGAGGGCGTAAATCCCGCGCAGGATTGTACGGCTTGCAAAATTGGAGAGACCAAATATACTCAAGTACAATCGTTTGTTTGAAGAACAAGGTGAAATAGGGCTTGCGCAAAGCACGAAAAGACATCATTATTATCAAGATCTGGTGTACCATACAAAACGTGTTTGAGTATCGAACGTAAAATAGCATCCACATTATTTTTCCAGAAATCAGAGCAAAAGTAAAAAAAAAATTCCGTACCTTAATTTAGAATAGGCAATTTGCTTACGTACTTTTAGGAACAAAGTGATTTGAGCCCGTACGTCAAACAGGCAGTTTTCCTCAGATGAGAACATATAAAGGCCAGATGCGTGTTCCAAGACATGTTAGAATAAAAAAAATGTACCCAAGTATTTGGCAGAGTCCACAGGCAAAATAGGTATGCATTTAGAGTTCGAACAATCAGGAACATGCGAAAAATTGATGTAACATTCGGTTATGGCTTTAGACTATTATGAAAGCAAAGGAATTTAGTTTTTTAGTGTTGATTCGATTTTCGTTGCTGCTAAACCACTTGATTATCTGTTCAGAATCATGTTGCAGATTCCCAACGGCAAGATCGAAGGCACTATGCCTAGAAACAAGCAGGTTGTCATCCGCATACTGAAATACCCGGTGATGAAGTACACAGTTTGAAATGTCGTTAACATATAAGTTCAAAAGCAATGGTACCAAGATAAACCCTTGCGGAATGCCAAACTGCAGTACTTGTGGGGAGCTTGTAATTTTACTTTATACGACATTCTGTCGGTGGTTACGAATGTAATTTTCTAATAGCAACAGGAAAGGCCCACGGAAGCCATATTAGTGCTGTTTGTCAAGCATTACATCATGATTTACAGAATCAAATACTTTTGACACATCAACAAACACTGAACAGGCAAACTCATTGTGATCAATGCATTATTAAGTACATCCGAAAGGCCCTCCAATGCTGTTTGTGTACCCCAGCAAGTGGTGAAACCATATCGGTTGCACGAAAGTATGTCGTGTTTTTCGAAAAAGGAAGTCAATGTAAAAACCACATGTTTTTCTAGGACAAGGGCAATTCTTGGCAGAATAGATATACCTCGGTACCTTTCGACGCAAATTTTTACGCCTTTTTTTGTAAAGAGGTCTAACAAGAGCACCTTTTAAACCTTCTGGCACGATTTGGGTTGAAATAATATTGCTGATGACGGCAAGAATTACATATTTAAGTTCATCAAAATGCTTACAAAGTAATTCAACGGATACACCATCCAAACCTGGTGATTTCCGCTGATGAAATGTTGATACTACTGAAATCCTGATGTGAGCAGATAAGCGGCCAGTTTTTGCCAACTTACCGAAGAACCCGGTCGATCCATCCGTGTCGTAAGACGTGTAGCTGTAAATTAATTTATGCACAAATGGTAGCTTTTGAAAAGCCGGAGGCCTCAAAGCTTTCCTTTCAAAGTTTTATGTTGATTGTGCAAAAATTCTTCGTAACTATGTGTTTGTGGATTGCAATGAAGCCAGATTTACAGGCTCCGGGGGTTTAGCTTTATAGAAATACATGCGTGTTAGATAAGCATTTATTGCGGCCCCACAACCGCAACACTTTGGCGATAGCCTTCTAATATTGCCTCTGAAAAATGTATACCCAGAAATTCAGGTTTGTGTAGCAGTGAAAATGAGTTTAAGAATATTCCTCGTACGTTACAGAGTTGTAGATTTCCACTTTATCCGATAACTTCCCCTTGAGATTTTATTTCAGCCTCTTTATGTCAGTCACGATGTGAAAGCGTGCTGATGTCTTGGCCGGTGGCTTTTGCAGGTGAAGAAGATAGGCGGCGGCGGATTTGGCGAGATCTACGAGGGCCTCGACTTGGTCTCCAAGGAGCTTGTGGCACTGAAGCTGGAGTCCGCTAAGCAGGCCAAGCAGGTCCTCAAAATGGAGGTGGCGGTGCTCAAGAAGCTACAGGGTGCGTGTCCCCCGTGCTGGCCAGTGCCGGGAAGGGGCTGCTTCTAGGCCCATACTGGTGGATGTGGAGGGGGAAAACCGGCGCATATGTGATTGCCTTTCTCTCACGTGCTTAGATGTAAATAATCTGGTCTTACCTAGAAACCTATTCTCCAAAGATCGGAGGAATGGTTCACCGTAGTGACTGAATCATTCTGATTTGAATACTGCGCTCGGTGTGATGACAAATGGGGAACCCCAGACTTGCGCGGCAAGGAGGGGCCCTTCGTCGTAAGCGTGTCAAGGGACCACGTTGTTGGTTCCAGTAATAGCGGGATAAAATGTGGAACAGAAAAGTTGCAAGTATCGTGTACTCTTCAAGCATGCCGCGAGCACTACGATGACCCGTTAGTTTCTGTTGTCGTGGACACACAATCAGGTGGTGTGGATTTGCGTTAATTTCCGTCAAGGAATCGGAAGACAATCAAGTGCGCTGAAGGTGTCGTCTTGATCTTGGTGTGCAAAGTTTTACAATGTGTGCCCCCATTGGAAAAGTGGTCTAGGCAACCGTAAGAAATCTATCAATAATTGCCATAGTTCCATCAGACAACCGCTTTTTCCACAAGAGCGATGCACTAGCGCTGCTATGCGTAACCATTAATTTTCTGTAATCAATAATCCAAAACAGCCATGTGTAGGGCTACACTGACGTTTGTGAATACGTCAACAGATGCTGACTGAGCGTCTGATATGGTGAACATGCTCTCGCACAAGATTTCTAACCAGTTGGTGAGGGTTCGAGCTGTTCAGGATTTACGTTTGAAACTCTCTATTGGCAGAGTGAAATTCCGGCACAAGCTTCGCAGTCTTCAGCCTGTTCCGTCCGCGGAACTTGCGCGCTGAAACACCAACGGCTGTTGCATTGCAGCATTTTCACCGGTGGCAGTTTCTCTGTTGTGTCACTCCGCGTTCCCAAACATTTAAACTCCGTCTTCTCGCTGTAGCAGACACCACTTTTCTTTAGACCACAATAACAACGTTGGCACGCTGTCGCCGCCGTGATGCAGTCATGGTATTTTGATCAGGCAAATACAAGCTTCACTTCGGAAATGTGTTTTTTTAGTTTTAACGTAGCGCACTACAGGAGCAATCTTGCCTAAGGCTATGTTCTGTGAAAACTGGCTACTGTTTATGTAGAATACTGTAGTAAACCGTAATCTTTCTAACAGGCGTGATTTTTAGTATGATCTAGACGGTGTGATTTTTGATGGCCGTGGTATGAAAACGGAAATAAAAACACTGGCGTTCCAAGGACTGCAAATATTTATCTGACTAATACCCTGGTGAGAGTACCATACATTAGGAAGGGAATAGCAAAGAGCGAGGGAGGTGAAATATTAAATAAAAAAGGAAGTGGCTTAATGACCATCACAAAGCGCCGCAAAAAAACGTGAAATGCTTAGGGCTAGACGTCATCCAATATAAGGACCTTGATAATTCTTTATAACTAAAGCATATATTGCTTGTTACCTAAACGGAAGTTAACCATGCTTTGTTAAAACAAAAGAGGACATCATCGTTTAGGGATAGCAGCCGTATTCGCTGCTGGTGTGTGTAGGCATTCCTGATTTGATTTCCATTTAATTTATTCGGAAGACAGACAAAAGTTGTTCCTCTCAAAGCGCCCTTTGTCTTCAGACCCGCTGGAATCGATGTTTGGCTCCTTTGAAAAAGAACTCAGTTTTTTCTTCTCCAGTTATTCTAGACAAAAGATTAAGTCTACTTTAGGTTTTCTCAGGCTGCCGTGCGGTCAATTTTAAAATGTTATGAGAAAGTTTGTGTCAGCGGCACATTCTATCGGAAAACAGGGCTAGCGTGTACCCATCCAACACCTCTTCATATGAGTCGCCTTTTATCGCTAGAAAGACGTTTCGTATCGTCAACCGCTCAACGTTCTTCCCTTTCGCCCCCTCACCCTTGCCCACTGTCGCAGGTCGTGAGCACGTGTGTCGCTTCATCGGGTGCGGCCGCAATGACCGCTTCAACTACGTGGTCATGCAGCTGCAGGGCAAGAACCTGGCCGAGCTGCGGCGCTCGCAGCCGCGCGGAGCCTTCTCACTCAGCACGACGCTCCGCCTGGGCCTACAGATCCTGCGCGCCATACAGAGCATCCACGAGGTCGGCTTCCTACACCGCGACGTCAAGCCGGTAACCACTCTGCCTCTGCGCCCGCACGCGCGTCGTCCGGATGTTCCTCGGCAGTAGTTAGTGGGCCTCCTCGATTATCAGTCCCGGTGTGATGAGGTGCCCGTGAAGGAGAAAGAAGAGGGCCGAGGAGCGCGCGGAGCGTGCAGAAGAATCGAATCGGCAAGGGTTGAGCGGACGCATTTGACGCGCGGGGCGAGTGAGCGCGGCCCTGTGATCGCTTGGAGCTAGAAGCCAGGGTCTCAACCGTACGCGATGGGGTGTAAGACATTCTCGCACCCCCTTTGCAAGAGAACCGCCCCGAGGCTTGTGCTTGAAGCGTCTGTGCGTAGTATGAAGGGCTCAGTGAGGTCCGGAGCTTGCAAAATTGGTGCAGAGGCAAGTTGAGTCTTCAAAGTGTTGAAAGCTTGTTCTTCTTGTTCGCCCCAGCATACAGTGTTGCTTTGCCCCTTTTTGGTCAGGTCGGTTAGTGGTTTTGTAATAGCGGCATAATTGGGAATGAATTTCCGGTAGTACCCGGTTAACCCCAAGAAAGACTGTACCGCTTTTTTCGTTCTTGGTCGTTTAGAGCCCAAGATCTTGTCCAAAGTCTTCAAAAGGGGTTTCACTTGGGAGTCCCCGATGCGGTGTCCTAAAAAGGAAATGGTGCGCTCTCCGATTTCGCACTTGCTTGGCTTGATCGTCAGGTTGGCATTTTTTATTCTTTCAAACACTCGACCCAGTGTGTCCAAATGCTCTTGCCAGGTGTCCGTTGCCACGATTACGTCATCGAAGTAGTGGTGGACGTTTTTTCAACCCACCTAGCACAGCTCGCATTAAACGTGCAAAGACGGCTGGGGCGGTCTTTATACCGAACGGCATATACCGGAAATGGTACAACCCCGACAAGCTCGAAAACGCGGTCTTCTCGCGGCTGTCAGCAGTCATGGGCACTTGCCAATAGCCTTTGGTAAAATCGAACTTTGAGAAGAATTTCTTCTTCCCAGCGAGGGCAAGTACGACGTCTATGCGCGGAATGGGCTCGCAATCGGAGACAAGAAGTTTGTTAAGCTCTCTAAAATCAATGCAGAGCCGGATGGTACCGTCAGGTTTCTTTATAGCCACCATTGGCGCATTGTAAGGAGACTGCGATTTTTCAATGATTCCCATCGCTAGCATGTCTTGAACTTCTTTTTCAATCGTCTCATGAAGTGCAAGCGGTAGTGGATATTGAGAAACGTGTACAGGCTTGTCAGTCGTTAAATTCAATGGGCACTGTACAACGTCTGTTTTTCCGGGCAGGTCAGAAAAGATCAAGCCATACTTTTGGATTACTGCCTGCACCTGAGCCCTCTGCTCAGCATTGAGTTCGGGTGAGAACTTGACATCTTCGCAAGTTTGCGTCTGACGAAGCGGAAGTGTGGGAAGGCTGTCGGCCGATGGTGGGTCGTCGAGATCATCTGTGGTAGCCGGGACGTCGTCAATTGTAGCGGCAACTGATGCTTGCGGCGGTGGCGAAGACGTCCTTTCTTCGTACAGTTTCAACATGTTTACGTGGAAGACCTTCCTTTTGCCACCCAGGCTGATCTCGTAGTCCACGTCGTTTTTCTTCCCGGTGATCTCGAATGGCCCCTTCCACTGCATCAGCAATTTGTTTGAATCAGTTGGGAGCAAGATAAGAACCTTGTTTCCAACTGAAAGCTTCCTCGGGCGACTTTTCCGGTCATAGTAGTCCTTTTGTTTTTCTTTCGCTTTGCCAAGTTGCTCATGGGCAATTTTACACGTCTGCTCCAGTCGGTCTCGTAGATCGACGAGGTATCCGTAAGTCGTCCGAACTTCACCATCGAGGTCATCTTTCGTCCACAGCTCCTTGAGTACAGTCAAGGGCCCTCGCATATGTCGTCCGTAGATGAGGTCGAAAGGGGAGAAGCCCAGGCTGGCTTGGGGTACTTCCCTGTAGGCAAAAAGAAGTGGCGCGATGTAGCGGTCCCAAGACCTAGGTTTCTCCTGGCACAGTCTTTTTAGCATCGTTTTCAAAGTGCCGTTAAACTTTTCCACCAGCCCGTTCGCCATGGCATGATAGGGACTAGTGCGGAGGAGCTTGATTGACAGCAGTCGGCTGACTTCTCGCATCAACTCTGAGGTGAAGCTGGCACCTTGATCGGTGACGATCTCCTTGGGGATACCGATGCGAGAGAACATTTCAATGAGGGCATCTGCGACATGTGCTGAATCAATCGCTGGGAGAGCTACAGCGTCCGGGTATCGGGTCGCGAAATCGATGAGCGTCAGCACGTATCGGTTTCCTTTCTGCGACTTGGGGGAGAATGGGCCAACTACGTCAACAGCAACCCGTTCAAACGGCGTCTGGATTAACGGTGTGCTGACCAAGGGCGCAACACCGCCTTTTCCCTTAGGCGTCGTTCGTTGACACCGGTCGCAGGATTTAACAAAGCGTTTTACATCTCCATGTAAATCAGACCAGTAAAACTCTTGCAGGATACGATCCGTCGTTCTTCTGATGCCCTGGTGGCCCGCCATGATACTTTCATGTGCCACTCGGAGGATGGGTTCCCTCAGTTTCTTAGGAACGACAACTTGCTTAAACTTCCTGCCCGTGGCAAGGTGGTATTCCCGGTACAGGAGGTTGTTGGACTCAAAGAACGAATAGCTCTGTCCTTTACCAGATGGAAAATCCTTTCCTAACTTCCGGAAGCAGCGGCGGAGGGTCGGGTCTCGCCGTTGCTCCTCAACCAACTCTTGCCTTGTGATGTCGGCGCAGATGATTTTAGGTACCGGTAAAGGTGTAACCTGGGCCCGATCCGTCTTGGCAACAGCCGACACTAAAACATCTTCGGGTAGCTTTGAGGCTGTTGTGGCCAGTGCTGCGCTGGTGGCATCTTCGGCTTTGTGCTCCCAATCAGGATCTGGCATGTGAGGTTCCCTCACACCTTGTATGTTCCCGAGCACGAGGTCGTAAATTGGCTGATCCATACAAGCAGCAGTAATCTCGCCCACAAAGTAGGGGGTTTGGACGTAGATGTTTGCCTCTGGGAGTTGCTTAACTGTTCCATCGAGGAGCAGTACCCGGGTGGTTTTTCCTGTCAGGTGGTTCTCGCTGACCAAGTCACGTCGGACAATGACGGTGTTACTGCCAGTGTCCCGAAGAACGGTGACGGGATTTCCGAGTAGTCGGCCTTCGACGACCGGCATTCCTTTCACTAGGAAGGCAGACTGTTGCTCAACGATGCCGCGAGGACACTTGTCGCTTGGGGACACTTCGTGTTTGACGTCGGCGAGTTCGATGTGCTGCTGTGGCGCTTTCCGGGGCTCAGTGATAGCACAAGCAGCAACCTGCTCTTTTCCACTGGGCCGATTCCTGCAGTTTTCAGTTTTATGACCGGAGCGACCACAGGTAGCGCATCGTGCCTGTTCTTTAGTGGAGTTACGGCAGTCTTGAGCACGGTGTCCTATGCGGTTGCACACAAAACATCTCGGTGGCGCTTTCTTTAGGGCGTCTGCCGCGACTTTAGTTGTATCTCGGCAGTCATCGGGGACCTTCCCGAGGTTCGACAAGTTTTGCGCTTCCAGGAAACGATCCGCCGCATCGGCTAGGTCGTTCAGCGTTTTGCACTCGCGTTCTTTCAAGAAAATCACGAGCTTAGGATGGCAGCAGCGGATGAATTGTTCCCCGATGATATGGTCACGGAGAGCCTCGAACGTTTTCTGAATGTTCGCCATCTCTATCCAATGGTCAAAATAACCGGTGAGTCTCGCTGCAAGCTGTTTTCCGGTTTCGCCATCCTCCGCCCGCGCTTTCCTGAATTTTTCCTGATAGCCTTGGGCTGTAAACCGGAAACGTTGAAGCAACGCCTTTTTTACTTTGCCGTAGTCAAGAGAGTCCTCCGCGGTCATTCGGCCAATAATGGTAAGCGCCTCTCCACTTAAGCACATGCTTACCGCAAGAGCCCATTTGTCTTGCGGCCATTGCTGCCCTGTTGCTACGCGTTCAAATCGTTGCAAGTACGCGTGCAAGTCGTCGCGCTTCTCGTCAAACAGAGGAAGCAATTTCTGCGGGTTGAACGCATTCATGGTGGCAAGAGCTTCATTTCCCGCGGCGGGATTCGATGGGTTTGCACCGCCCTCTTGGAGTCGGATTCGTAAAAGTAGCAGTTCTTTCTCCCTTTCCGCGGCTTCTTTTGCTCTTTCTGCAGCTTCCTTATCCCTTTCCGCGGCTTCTTTTGCCCTTTCTGCAGCTTCCTTCTCCCTTTCAGCTGCTTCTCGGCTAGCTTCCCTCTCAGCGGCCCTTGCGGCACGCTGCTCAGCACGTTCGCTATCTACCCAAGCCCTAAGCTCTTGACCCGAAAGCCCCAGCTGAGTTCCCGCAGCAATTAACTTCTCAATGTCCATGCTTTCGCTAACCTTACAGGCGCGTTCGCGGCTTACCGACTCCTTTCAGCGGATGTTAAGTATCCTGGCAGGCTCGCCACTTTTTGTCATGAATGGGCCTAGGACCAGCTAGAAAGTCACGAGTCGGTAATACGTGCGCAAGTAGGGATAGGTTTATGCGTGGAAAATGAGAGCAGAAGGTAAGAGAGTAACGGAAACACAGAGCGGAAACGAGACTACAGGAAAGAGCGTTAAATGCGGTAGCAGGCTAACGAAAACTGTTCGCTAAAGAGAGCAAGGAAGGAAACGTCCTACATGGTCAGGATGCGCAGCAGTCCAACGAGGTCTCCTCACGAAGTACGTGGGATCGGCCGATGCACCACGGCGCGGCTTGCTCGCTGAGAAGTCTCACGTCACGTCGGGTCCGGACACGGGACAGCGGCCGGACGTCAGGGGCCGTGCACTGTGGTTGACGGCTCGATGGCCCAGCGGCGGTTGTGAGCCGGTGTTTCCCCGAACCGCGCGCTCCGGCCCAGCGCGTCACGAGATCCAGGCACGGGCCAGCAGACAGACTTCGGTAACCGGATCAGCGGCCGACGGCTCTCCGGCGACAGCAGCGGTTGAGACCCTGGCTTCTAGCTCCAAGCGATCACAGGGCCGCGCTCACTCGCCCAGCGCGTCAAATGCGTCCGCTCAACCCTTGCCGATTCGATTCTTCTGCACGCTCCCCGCGCTCCTCGGCCCTCTTCTTTCTCCTTCACGGGCACCTCATCACACCCGGATTGCCCGCGGACTGCCCGGGACGCGATCCGGTGGTTGATTTTCCCAAGTATTCCTACGAGACTTGCTGTCCGAGGGCAGTCCTTCGACTCCCGCAGACCGTCCAGGACTGGGAAATCGAGGATTTCCCACTGTTCTAACCTGCTTTGATTGATCGTTGGGGCAGAACAGCTGCAGGTGGAACAGAGTTCAAGCACATGCTTCTTTGTACCTCAGGGGCACTTTCTTGTGCACTGAAGAAGTTATTTAACATCCACGAATACCATTTTCGCCTGCAAAACATCGGGGGACTGATGTATGAATGGCTTTTACGATGAAAAAAAAAAAACACGCCAAAAAGAGTGCCATCTGACCACTTTGCCGTTGGCCGAACCTCAAAAACGGGCTTCGGGGACCTACAGTGTGCGAATCAAGACCTAAGTCGCCGACGACTTTTTTCTGTTATAAGCTGCCGCATGGCCTGGGCAACCGTTAAACGGAACAAATTCGGACTCGTTAAAGCAGTGGTGTTGACAAATCACGTCGTTTTGTTCACTTCAATTACTTCCTCAAAACGAAGTGATGCATCTTGGTTTGAGATATGGCAAGCATGCTTGTTCTCAGATTGGTAAAAGACAAAAAGACAATGTTGCCTCAAAGAAAATTACTTACAGCATACAAGAATTTATTTGCTTCAATCACTTCTTCTGAACAATTTACAAGGTCTCCTGAACGATGACTTGCAGATATATGTTAACAGGAACCATTGAGTGGCATTGTAATGCAGGTTAACTTGTCTTCGCCTAAAGACGTCCTTGTTTAAAAAAATGTACTGGAAATAATGACGTAGAGACGCCAAAATACCGGCCCTTGAATTTGGCAAGGCTCGCGTGCTCACCAAAATAGTGGTCATTTCGGAAACCAGATAACATTAAAGGTTGCGTCAGAAAAGCTGCCATGAGAAAAAGTTCTCTCTGTTACACCATTACGCAGTAATGAAAAAAAAACATATGTTTTTCACAGACTGCTTAACGGCAGAAAAAGATACCGGGGTTGCAAGGAAAACACGACAAAATCACCCTGCCTTCCGCATGCGGTGACGATTAAACAGGGGGCCTAGACGCCATTGCGACATTCTGCGCATGACCATAGAGAATAAAATGTAGCAATCTCCAAGTAAATATCGCACCTGTAAACGTCAAACGGAGCTCGACAGAGCCCGGCGGTACCTTGAAAAACAGCGCAAAAAACGGCGCTCGTGTCTGTGTAACCTCTCTACGTCCGCGTTTTTCGCGCTGTTTTTCAAGGTGTCATGCATACCCAACTAGCCCAAAGTCCCGTTAAATATAATCGTGCTAGTGAGAACGAGTGACGCAGTGGGTGTTTCTTAAAAAAAAAAATGCACAATATACATTGAGGTGTTAACTTGTTTTCTTTATAAATTCGCAAACTCAAATACTGTATAAACGCTAGCTTTAGGCTGGAGATCTTCCTTAAAAGGAGCACCATTTCGTCGAACTCCTGATACCTACCAATCTTCAGCGCCTTCAAAGTTCACTCGCTACAGATCCTTCCGCTCTTCTGCCGATGGCTTCTCCTAAACACAAAAACCTCCGTGCATCGAACTGCTTCACGCTGTCATTTATTACACATACTGCATAGGAAGCGTTTAGGGCGAGGGCTTGGGTCGTGAGTGCTCTCTTCACCCCGCACATTTTCCTCTTTCCCAAGGGTCTCCCGGCTGCAACTCCAACAGATGCTCAAGATGCCCCAAGCCGCACACATTCATGTCTTCTGCTCGCGCTTTCCCCATTGACTTAGAGGCCCTCTGCCTCATAAAATGTATTGGTTTGTCTATTCTTTAAAGCATCTTCAGAGGGTAATCGACGATGGCAGTTGGACATGTGTGGGTGAAGGCAGCACAGATATTCCATTCTAATGGGTCGCCTGATGTTTGTGGGGAGCGCCTTGTCCCGACACCTTCTGGCCTAGGGGGTGTCGCCCGGAGCCCCTCGCCCTCCTCGCCTACCGCGCGGCCCGGTCGCCGGAGAGATGGCGCGAGTGGACGGGTAGGAGCGGGTGGAGTGAAGAAGAGCCGCGCGGGGACTCGGAACTCGGGACGCGAAGTGTGATGATGGTGTGTGTGTATGCCCGGATGGGCGACAGCGTGGAGGATGTAAGTAAAGAGTTCTTTCACGCAACCGCAGTGTGCCTCATTCCTTGGCATGCCGTAGAGAGCAGGCCCACATGTTGGAATAGCCAAAATAATTCTTCGGCATAGATTTTTGTCAAGTTATCCAAAAAACATAAAAAATGGTACGCAAGACTTTCAGTTAGTTTGGCCTGGGCGCCTGTGTTCTAACTCACCAACTCCAACCGCAGCTAATTGATTAGTACGTTTTAACAGCGTGTTAGGGGTGGTACACCTGGGTAGTGGAGACTTGATCCGACCGCTTTAGTTACTCCACACAGGTAATGCGCATCTCACGTTCCCCCTTTATTCCTCGGCAGTCCAACTTCGCCATGGGGCGCACGCAGCATTCCTCACGCAAAGTCTACATGCTGGACTTTGGCCTTGCCCGCCAGTACGTCACCACCACTGGGGAAGTGCGGCCCCCTCGCGCCGCCGCCGGCTTCCGAGGCACTGTGCGCTACGCCTCCGTCAACGCCCACAAAAACAAGGTGGGAGCCCGCGCGTCTGCTCTTCCGCATTTGACAGCGAGGGACAATTATGGTTGACGCAAAAAGCCAAGTAAATCCACTTTAGCATTTCCTTGCGCCAGTACGATGCACCCATATTGGAAACTGAACAGTTACTTCCCGTGACCCTTTTGTGTGAAAAAGTAATGCGTAGCGCAGGTTTTCTCAAAATGGTGTAATGTGCCCAAAAGAATAGCAAAAATTGAAAAAAGAAGAAACATGACGCAAGATTTTTAGTACGGCTTAGTAGCGTATTAATGAACTGCTTACAATCTGCAAACGTAGTTGTTAATTGCAAAAACATTTTATCTCGAAGTGTTAATTCGTAGATCAACTACGCAAAATATGAACACGTTCACCGTGCAAAGCTGCTGGAACACTTTTTGTTGAAAAGGTTTGGGCATTATCCACACTGCAGCTACATGAAAATGTGCCCTGAGACCGTTGTATATGAAAATAAAGTTTCAGTTTCAGCCGTGGGTTGAATTAGTAGTTGCGAAAGTTTTATGTCTAAGTTGCACAACACAGCTGTTAAGCAAAGCATGTGTTAAGCAAATGAAACTACAGTGCATTTGGAGCAGCGGTAAAGGTGTTTTCGTACAGGGGTGCGCGTTAGTGTGGATGGTTTTACGGAATGCAACAATGCTAAGTTACTGAATTAGTTTGAACACCTTCTGCTTGCGCACAGCGTTTCCTAAACAAAGAAAAAAGATCATGTTAAAAAATGAAGACAAACGCGCAAACATATTCTAGATCACATCTAATATTCGTACGCAATTTTTATTGTGCTCTGTAATGTAGCACCGCCTTTTTGAAAGGAAAACGCATACTCGACCTCAATACAACTGTTTTGCAACTTTGGTGCGTAGTAGAACTCCCGGGCTCGTTCTGTTAGGCGCCATTAGTTTTTGTAGCTTTCATTGAGTTTGTGTATCATAGGTCACTTTACTGCCGTTTCCCATGAAATTGACTTCGTTAACCAGTCCTAGCTCGCCTAAGCATCTTTGCAACGGCACTCTATACCGCTTCTGGCTTTGCAACGAGGTCAAATCAACTTTTCGGCTCAGTGGGTAAATTGCGCAAAATTTTTATTTCCGCTACTCATTGTTAGGAGAGAATTGGCAATTGTTCTATGAATCTTTACACGTCTGTAGGAAAGGGGGCATTCGGTACTCCTCAATTCGTAAACACGTCGTTTGGACGATTTATTGGTAAAACCTGCACGGTGAGTTTTTGATACGCCGTGGCTGGAATCGATACAGTTTCAGCTCTCAGTTGCTACTAGTTTTGCAACATAAAAACCTAACAAGTGGAGCTTACAGCGTGTAAATTATTAAATCATTATTTACCGGTTAAATGAGTTTGATGGCCTGTCTTATATGCGCAACACTTGAACGGGAAGTATACACCAAATTGTTTACTCCGCTCTCGCATGCGTAATGTTTACCCTACTGTGCCAAATGTTGACCTGAGTTGATATTGCTTACCTGAATTGATGATGTTTACCTGAAGTGATATTGTTTGAATAAAGTAACAACGCTGCTGCAGAAATAGTTTCAAAATATGTTTTGTGTACTCTTTGCAATCGGATCCAAAGCAAATCATTATTACTTCACTTCGAGATAGCTATTGCGGTTAAACATTGTTACTTGTGTAACCAGAGTGGGCCGATCTTTGCCGCAGGAAATGGGCAGGCACGACGACCTCTGGTCCCTCTTCTACATGTTGGTGGAGTTTGTTAACGGACAGCTGCCCTGGCGCAAGATCAAAGACAAGGAACAGGTGAAGATTTCAAATCTTTGCAAATAGAGTGGAAGATGGAAATCAAATCTCGCGTTGGTTGGACGGAGTGCCTTAGGGTTGTAACTCATGCACACTGTGGAAGAGCAGTTTGTACTGTAAATAGCAGTGACCAATGCAGGATGCCAACGGGAAACATTGTTCCTTATTGTACCAGCCGTCGCAATTCATTCAGTATAGTCATCTCTAGGTTCACAAATCCTCGAGCTGTCATTGTGGAGACGCCGTTTGCGTTCCACATGTATTTTTTGTTTGTTTGTTTGTTCCTTTCTTTCTTTCTTTCTTTCTTTCTTTCTTTCTTTCTTTCTTTCTTTCTTTCTTTCTGTCCATGTTTCTTCATTTCCCCCTTTCCTTGCTTTCGTTATGTCTTGTTTTCTCAGTTTATTTGTTCCTTTTCTCCATTCATTTTTTTCTGTTTTCCGTGGGTTTCGTTTTTCGTTTTTATTTCATTTGTTCCTACCTTCAGTGTTTTTATAACAAATTCAGTAGGCAACTAAATATAGCATGGGAAAATTTGCCAGCCGACTTCATATACTTTGAATACGGTCTTTAGTTTGCACCTTACAACAGGTGCTTTTGCATAAGGCTTGTTTATAAATTTTCACACTTTTCATATATTACGGCAAGCCAGCATAGAAGTAGGTGCACAAGTTCCTACGAGAATGAATTACGCGCTGGACTCCAATATAGCCCTTGAATAAACAGGCGCGTTGCTAGGTATTTCAGTGATTCCCCGACAAATCGCGCGCAGTGCTTGCCAAATGCAGTGGGAGCAGCCGTTGGTCAGAATTTGCGTAGGTAGAATGTAAGCCAGATGATAAAATGAAATTGCTACTTATGCATATTCCCAAAACTAAGACTACTATAAGGAAAACACAGGCGCCTTCAGTGGCACATTTGCTCTTGCTGACAACGGAGAAGTTTGTCATTGTCGTTATGCTAACTTACATTTGGAGAAATAAGCTATTTAGTCTGAAGACGAGTATATTGTAATGAAACTAACCGTAATACTACGAAATGATGCGGGCAGTTGAGTTGGTAACTTTGGTGTCAACTAGTGAGCTTATAAAACACTTGCACCAGCTTCATTCCCATTTTATAAGAGTCCATCCCTGGAAAAGATCCCTCGTAAATTTTGTGAAGATGCCTTTTTAGGAATAGTATTCCCGTTTCCTCCGCTTGCTAAGGGCCTAGCAATGCACTTAGAAATGGCGTGAAAGAGTGGAAGATGCCAGTTGCAATACATTCTTTACGGGTTCTGTAACAGTATTGAAGCGGTAGTTTCTTTTGTTACAGGGGATACCGCAAAATAATATCCCTAACTGGGGCGGTTGTGTAGCCATGGAAATATAGTCGTTCTTGTAAGAATGGCACATTTTCTACTTAGATTCTAAGGTTATATATTTTGCGGTTTGGGCTTCAGGTAATTATCATAGCTAAAAAAGCACACAAAATGCCCGAAGAACAACTACATACTGAGGGCTTCGATGCAGCTTTATCTGTCCGGTTCGGGGCATGTCACGTCCAGGGGTTGTGTAAAAACAGGAGTAGCCCTTCGCTAAAGGAACTCCTAATAAGCGTCATCAGCAAGGTATTGGGAAGTTTGTCACATTTATCCAATTCTCTTTTTAACTCTCACTTGTTACGCAGCTTTATCACTTAATCTTCACATTGGGACCGAAATTCTGTCATATGCGTTTAATAGTACTTTTCTTGCAAGACCTGTACGTGTCTTGCATGGCACCCCTCATTTACGGTTGACATACTTTTGTAGATTACACGAGTATCCTAGCAACTTAAATACGTCCAATACCTGATCACTACCTGGCGTTGATCTCACCGAGGCAGTCTTGTACTTAGCTCAGAGTACTAAAATATAGTTATAGGTGAAACAGCGAAAATTGCCCCATAACGGTAATATGAAACAGACGTTTAGTTTGAGTGAGCTACCTGCGGGATTTTAAAGACTGTCGAAATTATTCCTATTATTCAGGTTATCTTTTCCAGGAAATGCCCTCATCGGTATAACACATAGTTAAGTGTCAAGCCAGCAGTTTTGCTACCATAACATGCAAGTGTAAGGGGCCGTGAATGGGATGAATCGAGATTTGATTAGTGGCTATTGACACTGGTATTTCGCAATTTGTTCTAGAGTTCTGTTAAAAGTACAAATTATGTATTTCGGGAACGATTACCTTGGAAGTAAAGTAAATGAGGCTCTTGGACAGCACTACGATGTAAATGGAGGCCATTAATACTTACCCCTTTGAACAATGGGAGAACAACCATGCGTTGCTTATGCGTAGGTAACTGCTAAACAAAATGTTCAGGAAATGACACCATATAAACGTGGAGACACTTCGAAAGTGGAAACATGGGTGGATAGTACATTATTCAGCTTGTAATTTAATTTCACCATGCATGTCACAGACGTCAATTACAGTCAAACGCGGCTATAACGAACCCGGATAGAGCGCATTATGCTATATATCGAACAAAAATATTTCAGTTACGGAAATACATGGGAAACATATTCCTTATAACCAAGTTCACATCCGATATATTGAACTCTGCGCGCCCAGAATGGCCGCCGAAATGCATGGTCTCGGAGCGTCGATTGAGATGTGGATTGGCCGCGAGCACACAGCAAGAGCCGCGACTGAGACACTGCGCCTCGAAGGGAGCGACGTGATGCCCGATACTTTCCGTAACTGTTTCCTACGCGCGGGACTCACGCCGGAACCCGCCCAGTCAGCGATTCCGGACCAAGACAGCAGCATTGCTTAACTGTGGGAAGAGCTCGACAATGTTCCCGATGATGACGCGAGTGAAAGCCGTCCGACGCTTATAATGAAGCGCTTTCGGAAGTCGATGTGCTCCGCCAATGCTTCTGCGATTTTGGAGTACGCGAACTCGAACTGGTGCAAACAATATTTCGCATAAAGAATGCTATGCTAGTTGAAAGCGCCAAAACGAAAGTGAAAACGAAAATCACCGCTTTTTTTGCAAAGTGGGCAATTGGGCAGAAAGTAGCTTTATTACTTGCAATAGATGCATTATTTTGGGTATGGTAATGGCTACTTTACTGTGCGTTTCTGCATGCGGGGATGGTGGAGTTGGGGAGAGTGGAGGGGGGCTCCCGCGGATTGCAAACTCGTAACAATAAGCTCGTTATAGGCGGGTTTGGCTATATCGAGCTATTGGATATATCGAACTAATCGCGGTGCATATTGCAGTTCGCTATAAACTGGTTTGACTGTAACGCCTAGAAATTGGTGTAGCTTCAAGAATGAAACAAAAATGTGGGCTAACAACTTAAAACGCATTTTAAAGGTTCCTCAACCCTTTTTAACAACCTAACAATAGCACCATGTATTGGTACGTAAGACGGTCAGGAATAAACAACAACAGTGAATACATACCTTTTCCCAGTCTGTGCACACATTTACCCGCCTTTTTCCTTTCATGGGGTTCGTCACCGTTAATGTATTCGAGCTAGATGAGGCTACCTTGTCATTTAGGCAACAAAGAACTGGCGATAAAGCTAAATACAAGTGTTGGTTTCAGAAATAAATTTAGGAACTCCAGTTCTCCGAAGTCGCACACATGCGATGCCACGGTTCAAAAAAGAACAACGATAAAAAACAGGGACGCCTGGAAAAGCGTTTGTCTTGGATTTTCATCAATGATTCGGTACTCATATTAGTACAACGGCATGAGGTAGTAGTGGAAGCGCAAATAGTTGAGCGAAATTATTGGTTCAAACCACAGCAAGCCCAAGCATACATGATAAAAACGGAAGTTTCAACATCTTGGGGAGAAATGAATGAATGAGTAACATTTATTGAGATGGCGAAGGCCACATGGCCGTAGTTGGTGAAGGGGATTGGGGGGAAATCCTTGTGGATGACGTGATGGGCACACGTCGTCCCTGCTCTCTGCTTTCAGGTGGGCATGATGAAGGAGAAGTACGACCACCGGCTGCTGCTGAAACACTTGCCATCCGACTTCCGTCAGTTTCTGGAGCATATTTCATCGCTCGACTACTACGACCGCCCCGATTACCCGGTCCTGGCGGGCCTCTTCGAGCACTGCATGAAGCGTAGGGGCGTCCGGGACTCGGACCCGTTCGACTGGGAAAAACCGTGCGCGCCGGCCACCACGGACAACGCGACCGCCACCGCGCCCACGCCGCAGCCTATGGGGGCAACGCTCACCACGACGCCTCTGGTCTCGAAAGGAGCCCAACAAGGGTAAATGTTTGCGACTTGCATACGTAACAGTGGCCATCCTGGTTCAATTCGTTGTACTTGCCTGCCGCTGCAACACAAAAAAATGTGTGCTGTAGCCGACGCAAAAAACCTGTTCACCTGGCACCAAACAGCGTGACCATAGAAGGGATACTCGTTTGAAGGAATTACTAGTCAGTAACTAACGAATACAGCAATATTTGTTAAAGAAGTCATTATCATTACTGATTCAACTGCCTATATTCAATGTATTCCTTTTACTGGGTATGCAATGGAATTGCGGATTGAAACTATATGTGTAAGTCACAATAAACCATATTTTGTAGCCACGTACAGATACAGAGGATGAAGGAGAACCATGTACCAACTACCAACGCCGCTGGAAGAACAAGGTGATTCGTAGCAGCGCCACCTTTGCGACAGAGGAAATGACTATTGAAAGGAAGTGCCTATACGCCTTAACTCTCTTTCAACGAGCAAAAAACTGCTTGTAATACAGAGCACGCTAATTTATGTATGTTGCTAAATGCTGGTTTCTTCTTGTTATGCATGGCTTAAAAGTTTCAACTCTATTTTTAAACAAGTTCAAGAAAGGTTTATTCTAAATTGCTATATTTTTGTCATATTGGTTCATTATTATTGAGACAACTTATGATTTATAACGAAAGAAAAACGAGGCCGTATAACTATCGTAACAGGGGGTAATGAAGCAGGCCCTTCTTGCACATAGCTTCCACGTAGTCTTTCGTGTGGTTAAGAAGACATTGACATGGGACTGACATATCATTATGCAGGGAAATTAGCCTAGATTTGTGACGATCCGCGATTATCTAGAGGCCACTGGTAACGCAGGAGCGTACTAGAGGGAACAGAGAGATTTGGCGGAAATCTGGAGGAAACGACCACATGTTGAGAGGATGCGACATGAAGGTATTTGTTTACTGATCTGAAGTTATCGCTAACTTTGATGCGGGGAATTCACAACTAGTCAAGTTTCTTTACTGCTGTTACTTGTATTTAAAATTCTTTTGTTCTGGTCATACAAGAAATAAAACCTCGGAAATGCGCTTGACAGGGAGGTTGCTATGTTAAAAAGAAATGCCGGTTAGAAAAATGACACTACGGAGGGTTTTCAAGCCCTTGTTATTAGCAAATGATTTGTAATAATAATGGAATAGCAGATGACAAGCATTTCAGCAGAACAGTTGGGTGCTTGCAAAATAACGGTGCCATTCGCGTGCTTTAAATTTGGAGGCCTAATGAGCTTCACAGTTGTTTAGACGATGTTTGCTTTGAACACAAAGAAACTGAGTCACCATTTTGAAATCCTCCGTGAAGAGAAAGATAATAATATTGACCTGATATCTGGTACCAATGTGCAATCAATAAACTTTATCCCATCACTGATGAAATGTTTCAAGTAATACGCAGCGTTAGACCAGAATTCGCGCCGGTGAATGAAATTAAAAATATACCTGTATTTCATATTCCGCAACAATTTCTGGTTGCCAGCCGCATTGTGTAATCTTCGCAAAACATACATGAGTTTAACGTGTTTTGAATTATCCTTGTGTTGATCAGCGTGGAAAAGTTATTTTTTTATATATTTACATGTCCACTCCTTCGATAGCCCATTTGGGATGCAGTATGTAAAAATAAACAAATATGCGCGCCTCTCGGTTTCACAGCGGTGTGAACTTTAGGCCATTTACTGAACGGAGACCTACTTTCCCCAAAAGTGTTCAACGTATAAGGATGTTCCCAATGTACACTCCCGAAGATCAACTTAGCGCTACCGTCTCGACTAATACACTCTGGCATCTTTTCTTTCAGCGAAGATCGCTACTCGCTTATGAACAGTAAAGAGATAGCGGAACCTTAACTTGGAAAACAGTTCGAGAGTTCTCGTTTAATACATTGGAAAGTTTTGCCGTGACTGTAATGCTCAGGTTGTTGGTTTTTACTTATGAGGATAAAGTGCCTGTTGTTAAATTATGCTAAATATGTTAAGTTATGTTAAATACAAAGTATGCTATTCTCGTCCTCAGAATATTAGGATGTTTAAGAAGGCTTCCCAGCCTAATTTAACGTACCCGGAAAATCTTCATTGACGAGACCCGAACGGATCTAGTACATGAAGCTTTGAATTGCTTTGATTCCTTTGTCAGATTGATATGACGCGTGAATAACAATATCTTTCAAACAAGAAGTTGTATATGCAGGATTTCACGGCTTTCCAAGAAACTTACTGGCTCTTTATTTAGTGGTTTAGGGCGGAAATGTCGTCGAATCCTTCATTTATCACTACTTCAAATAATAAAAGCCCCTTTATTAGGAGAAAGATGGTGAAAACGGGAAGCTATCTGAAAGCAAACTGAGTGAAATCAAAGTTCGAATTTCTTGCTCTCACAGTATAAACCACACTGCCAAAGCACAAAGCCAAAGTGCACAATAACTCAGCCTGTGCAGAGCCAACACCCGCGCAACGCAGCCAAAGAAAATGCTGAGCACCCCGAATGTGATGACTTTACAATCTGATAGACGTCCCCTTTATAACGGGAGGGAACCAGGTTAGATTTCGACGACAGGAGGGAAGAGCTTGTTTTCTTGTTTCGTCATCATCATGTGGACTCGTATTGTGGAAAATTGAGTTTCGTGCAGTGCGGCTTGGTTACGACACCGCCATCAGCGAGACCAGAAAAAAACACCGCTTTAATATTCAACAAATGCCGTAACGCCATTACCTTCACTAATTAGGTTAAAACCACCCTCACTAATGCTTCATGTTTGCGGTTCTGAATGGCTGTAGCTTAGTTTCTCAGTACTTCTTTCCTTGATGAGCGATGACATTTAGTAGTCGTACTTAACTGGTTGAATTCGGAAATAGGAAAGTAGAACCACTTCTTCTTCGCATTTGTTATAACCATGTCGGTGGTTTTGCAGGAGCGCTCTGCTACCAGGTGGAACGGACCACCTACTGGACGACAACATCATGGCCAGCTACGATGAACGGGGCGACAACATGGCACCGGAGGCGCTGTTCGATGGTGCTCCGCCACTCTCACAGGTAAGCAAGCAGGGAAGTATCCTGTGTTCTGCTGTACATGAATAAAGGCAGCAAGCAAGATCTATTTCAAACCTCTTAGCCACGCAAATGAAACAAACAAATTCTGCTCGTGGGCACAGATCACAATTCCACGAGATAGTCATGTTTTTAAGGGTATAGCCCTTTGCCGCCTCATGCCTGTGTTTCGCGGCGCGGGTTCGTCGGCGCCGACATCCACCTAACCGCGTGAGCGAACGAGCCACTCCTGCAGAAAGGACCGTCTGGCAAAAGTGTGAGTGGAGGGCAGCACGTGCTCCTAAGGCGTCACCTCCCAGCGCGTCGCCACGGCTCAGTATGTCTTACAGCCTCACCCTTACACTTCCGCCAGGGCTCCCTTCCGTTTATGGCTCACCCTAGCCACGTGACATTTTGCGGGAGGTTCAAACATGATTTGCAAAAATATGCTAGTCATAGCGAAGCGCTGTGAGATCACGGCAGAGTAGCGTGCGGCGCTGCGTTATCTGATCACGCGATGTCTTCTCGAGACTCAGCAGATATGCTCCGGGGCCGGGAAAACTGCAGTCCGCGCTGCGCAGAAAATTTGCAGTGGGGAGTATTGTACTGGTCAGCGCATTTCTGCATTACCGTCTGAAAAAACTAGGTCTGCACATGATGCATCAAAAAGCGGCTATACGCTCCCCTTGATTACATTTTTCAAGATGTTGCAGTTTGAAAGCTCAGTCTCTTATAAAAGCTTATAGAAGCTGGAAAAGCTCGCGCACAAGGGGAATGTAACAGGTCGACCAAAGGAACACAGAAGAGATCAACACCAACCGCAAGCTCTTATTAGCCACGGAGTGCTTGGCAGACCTTTGCATGAAACTATTTCTAGCCCAAGCAGGTTTCATAAACCGACCTCCGAGCAAAAGTGCGGTGTCGGCATTCGGGCGTTCGACCGCAGCGATTTTGGCGTGATTGGCTTCCGTCGCCAAATAGTGGTTGCGGTAGAACTAGGCCATCGGAATAGCGCTGCGAGTATTGTCTTGGCTGAAAAACTGCGCAATCCGATGGGATAGCTTCAAGTTTCCAAAGCGTTTGTACACTTTAGCAGGCCGAAAGAGCGCAGTTACCGTGTAACTAGTCGCTAGTAAACAAAACTAAGTCTCATACCGGGTGGTGTGTCCACGCAGGGCCTGCTGGCTAACAAGGAACCCGGTGGTGGCCGTCCCGTGTCGGCAACCATCGGTGGTCGCCAAGCGGCGCACATCTTGGCCCATCTGGATGCGGCAAAGCGGGCTGACAGCAGCAGTAATCACGCGCCACAGATGCCGGTCCACCACACGGCGCTCACTGAGAACAACAACAGAAACAACAACAACCCTTCGTCCAGGGAGTGTCACCCCGTATCGGCTGCTAACAACGAGGTAACTGATGGCACGAATTGATAGGGAACGCACCAGCGGCCCTATTGCTTTCGCTCCAATTTTGGCCAGAAAGTGATTGTGTTGCGACGTGTTGGACACGTGCACGACAACCATTTGGGCAAAAATATAATTCGCTCTGTGCATTTGAAACACGTCTATATATGCATTGCCGTCAGCATGCTCCATTGCCCTGTCTTAATCCGTTGAGATTTATTCGTACATTTAAAGGGTATTCATGGTAACTCTTTTTGTATTCCCACGTTTCAATAGTTTGTTCCTTGACGTCACGCTATTTCTAGTACTGGTTATTTTTCTAGTTTTCTAGTACTGGTTATGCAAACTTGTTGGGATACCTCTCAAGCTGTAAAAGTAGTGGTTTTTAATCCACCTCCTATTTAAACAATGATAAAAACGTTCCCAGAATCTCTTCAGTGCGCATGCATACGAAGGCATAAGCATTAAACAGACACTAAACGGAACGGTGGAAACGACTTGACGTGTATCGACGGATTACGGTGCAGAGAATCTAAATACACCGTTCTAGCAACTAGCAGTTTTTTTTAATTCAATTCATTTTATTTTCTACATAGATCTAGATGAATTCCAGGGCAGAAAGCTGGGCAATCGATGCTATAATTGTCAATTCATAAAGGAATATGGAAGGGAAAGCAAGCAAGTACAATAAATTTCAACATATCATCAGACAATACTGAATCAAAGTATTCGAAACAATATCAGGAATTTACACACCCTATAACGCAATTTCATACAATAGTTAATATATGAGACAACAACTAGGGACTAGGTAGTTATACAGGAGCGTAATTATGAATCATAGCAGAGAATAGTTCAAATTTTGAGCACCAAAAATATAAAACTACGAAAAACGGAGACATTACAAGAAATATTAAAACTGAACAAACACATAATTCAAGTACCAAGGGTAAGTACGAACAGCAAAAAATAATGTCGACATTTTTTCAATGAACAATTTTGTAGCTGTTGATATTCATTTAAAATGGCAGGAATATTGTGCTGCAAAGGTTGAAATTTGTAGTTAGTACGGAAACGAGGGGTGCGCCAGATGTCAGTGTTGCGGGTGTTTACTATATGATTTGAACCTTCAAGCTGCGCTGTGGATATTAAAAATTGTTTTGACGCAGTGCAAGAAAAACAAAAAGAACGCAAGATACGAAAAGTGTACATATGCTCAAAATATATTATGTTAAATGAGTTGAAGATGCATCTGGTTGGGGATAAATAAGTAGAGTAGAGTAGAAAAGACCTTTATTCGGCCGAAGTTACAGGCCGAGCATGTCGACCGCCTGGGCGACCAGTCTGCGCTGTTCTTCTTCTCATTCAGAGCCAAACCAGTTGGTCCAGGTGGTGATGGAAATGGATGGGGAGGGATACGAGTCGGATATCTGAGCCACCGGGCAGTAGAATATGCAATGACGTAAATCAGCGTAGGCAGTGGGGCAGTTGGGACAAGAGGAGTCAGATCTATAGCGATAGAGAAATAGGCGGGAGGGAGTGATCAGGGCGCTCATTTGGATTTGTCGTAGGAGTCGAGCCTCCGTTCCGGTTAGTGATGGGTGAGGAGGCGGGTAGGGGCGTTTGTCAAGACGGAGCTGAAGGTAGACCTCCTTGATGGCACGGCGAGGGGAGAGCCTCGCACGGTCCTCCGAGGGCCCGGGCCAGGGGATCTACGGTGCCCGGTGAATAGTTTCGCGGGTGATTTGATGCGGCAACTCATTGCCGTCAATCCCGGAATGTCCAGGGAACCAACGGAGGAAAACGAAGGATGGCTGTAGAGCGGACACCGCTCGTTCGACCTCCTGTTGAAGGATAGAAGGTAGTGAGCTATTTTGTTTCTCTTTAATAGCGGCGTGAGAGTCAGAAAAGACTGTGTATTTTGGGACGGGGGGGGAGAAGCAAATGACTGAAGGGCATGGGCAATGGCGAGAACCTCAAAAGCCGTTGCTTCAGGAGGGTGGAGGTACGAGCCGCTAGTGTGGGTTTCTACTTCAGCAAGGTGAGGGTGGTACAGAACGTAACCGCACGAGCCTCGAGGCGCCACACAGGAGGCATCTGTGCAAGCAATACCCCGGGGGTCGCGAAAAGAGGAGAATGATGATGCGCGGCCGCTTGACGACGACCTGCATGAAGGACAGGGGACATGTTTGACGGGAGAGGGAGTATACGAAGGTTGGGCGCCGAATTTGCGTCGGGAGGGGTAATGGGGTAGACGGGAATCGAAGATATACCCGCCTGAACCAGTAACCATTGACCTTGACGGGTAAGGGAGAGCCGAGAAAGCTTTGAATCCCGATGAAGATTGAGGAGAGAGCGAAGGAAATGAAAGAGGCCCGTGGGAAACAGCTTATCTGTAGAAGTGGTGATAGGGAGGTTCAGTGCTGCTTTGAACAGTCCCAGCAAGGCGGTCTCAAGGGTATTGGGTTGAGTGTTGGTGGAGGAGATGTAAAGGATAAAGTACAATAACTTGTTGAGGGCGAGCGCGTGAGCAACGCTGAAGGCATTAGCTTCGTGAAGACCCGCACGTCGAGTGACCACACGACGTAGAAGGTGGGTTACCGAGTGGCAGGTAGCGACGGCACTGTGTAGGGCTTGTATGTTCTTGGCTGCAGCAAAGGAAAACCAAGAACCTTGCATTTGGTGACGACAAAAATGGGAGGTCCAGAAATATGGAGAGAGATGATGGAATTGTGGGCGCGCTGGTAAGAGGAACGGTTGAGAAGGAGAAGCTCGGACTTTTCAGGAGCAGGGGAAAGATCAACAGCGGTGAGAAAAGAGTCGATGAGATCCAAGGCACGTTGCAGGGTGCTCTGCACATGGCCCGGAGAGCCACACGAACACCAAAGGGTGATGTCGTCGGCGTAAAGAATGTGGTGAAGATCAGGGATTTCAGTTAGTTGGGAAGCCAGAGGAGTCATAGCAATATTGAAAAGGGTGGGGGAAAGAATAGCACCCTGAGGAGTGCTTCGAGTGATGTGGTGGGTGTCGGACAGATAGAGTAGACTTCAAAGCGAGCCACTCGGTGAGACAGGAAGGAGCGGAGATAGGAGTACATGCGGGAGCCGCAGGATATTGCGGCAAGCTGTGCCAGGATGTGATCATGGCACACACCAAGAAAGGCTTTACGGACATCGACGGGCACCAGAGCGTGGATTTGGGTGGGGGTGGAAGAGAGAAAGGTGTGCTGGACAAGCAAAAACATAGCCTGAGCACCGACACGGCGACGGAATCCGTTGAGAGAATGAGGGAAGAAGTCCCTCTTTTAGAGAAATTCAGAGAAGCGAGGCACAGCCATACGCTCAAGGGTCTTACCAATGCATGACGTTAAGGATATAGGCCGAAGGTTAGCGATGGAAGGAAGTTTTCCAGGTTTGGGAATCATGGTAATAAGAGAAGACGTCCAGGAGCTAGCTAGGCTGCCACTCTCCCAAGCCTGATTGAAAATCTGGAGGAGGAACTCTTTCGCATTGTCAGGGATGTTGCGGAGAGCCGTGTATGTGATGGCGTCTTCCCCAGGAGCAGAACGCTTAGCATTGCCAACCAGGGCCGCCTCGAGCTCCTGGAGAGTGAAAGGGCGGTCTAGATCAGAATTAGATTTACCTGAGTAATCCATATAGCTAGGGGTAAGAGGGGGCGGGAGATAAAGAGGGGCTAGTTGGTTGAAGAGGTCGCAGGCTGTTCCTGGAGCAAGAGTTGTAGCTAAAGTTGGAGCAAGCGTGGGCTTAGTGCCTAGGAGATATTTAAAAAGAGACCATGTCGATCGTGAGTTCAAAGCAGAGTCAAGATTGTCGCAGAGAGCATTCCATCGAGAATGTTTGAGGGAAGCGCAGTGGGCAACAATCTCGTCTCGTATCGAGAATGTTTGAGGGAAGCGCAGTGGGCAACAATCTCGTCTCGTATCGAGAATGTTTGAGGGAAGCGCAGTGGGCAACAATCTCGTCTCGTTGAGCACCGAATCTGGAAGCGAGCTGAGTACTTTGGGGTTTGGAACGGAAGGAGCGCTGCAGTCGTTTACGCCGGCGCCATAAACGGAGAAAGTGAGGGTCAGGGTCTTGGATCGGATGACGGATGCGAGCACGACGACTGCTGCTCGAAAGCGCAGCGGCAATGCCTGACGTCCAATTCTCATACGACTCAAAGGAGTGGGAGGCCAGAGCCGTGCGGAAGGCGTCCCAGTCAATGTGAGTGACGAGGCGACGTCGCGGGATGTGGGAAACGGATATGGAAAGATGAATCAGAAATTGGTCGCTGAGGAGGTTTTCCGCTGTGACCCGCCACTGAAGTGAAAGGGGTCCCCGAAAGAAAGTAAGGTCGGGGATCGTGGGCCGCTGTGAGGTAGTGCCGGCTCTGGCAGGGAAGCCCGGAGTATCAAGAAGGGTGAGGTGGCCTTCCTGTACAAGGCAGTGGAGAAGGCGGCCGGGTTTGAGGGTTTGCGGGTAGCCCCAAAGCGTGTGAGGGGCATTGAAGTCACCCCCAACGATTATATTGGTGGTGGACGGAAGTGAGTGAAGGAACTTACCTAGCGCACTGAATAAAGAGGAAGTTACAGGAGGGTTGTAGAAAGAGAGAAGGGCCAGTGAGATTTTAGAAGAAGGATCATAATAGACCACGCCGAATAAATATTTGAGAAAGGTACAGAGTATGTCGACTGGTTTCACGAGCATGTCGCCACGCACATAAATGGATGCTAGCGGCGTGCTTGTAACGGCATGATAGGCGCGGTAACCTGGGATGGCACTAGTGGCCCGGGCCTTTTGTATCAAATGAAAATGAGGGAAAAAATGGTGGTTAAGGAGGTACTGATGAGAGGCGTTTATTATTGCATAAGTTTCGGCAGTTCCACTGCACCACCTCCAAACCCTCAGCACTTGACATCTAGGTAGCGGTGGATGGAGAAGTACGGTCCTTTTTCTTACCCGGTTGGAGTAATTCTTGTAAAGAAATAGCAATGGAACCAAAGAACATGAGTTGCTCGGACTGGGCATTCAGCACGGTAATAACTTTGAGGATGGCGGTTTCGAGCTGAACCAATCGAGTGTGCTGGGCGGTGGACGTGCTTTCGACTAAGTCTGCCGAAGGCATGAGCTGGGTTGCAGAGGGAGTTGTGGTGAACGTGGCAAGGTGCTGATTGAGCTGCGCAAGTTGGGAGGTAAGACTGGTGGTGGTTGCTTGGAGTGTTTCGGTGAGAGACAGAATCTGCTGTTGCAATTCCTGGGAAATGCGCTGCTGCTCACGCAGCTGGCGTTCGAGCATCGCGAGTCGGAGGTCGAAAGAGTGGCGGTTCTCCTCATTCAAGGACGGTGAGTGTGTAGCATTGGAGGAAGCGGGCGGTGGCACCGCCGATTCTTTCGGTTTAGCAGCGTACGAGCCCGGTTGGGATGTGACCGGTGAGTCAGATGCAGGTTTAGAGGACGAAACTCAAGGGGTGTCCTTTGTGACCCGGCACAAAGCTATGCGGTGTTCAAACGCAGCTTCAGCACATGCGCGTTGCTTTTCGAGGAGGAAGTCGCAGGTAGGGTCAAGAGAGGGGTGAGTGTTCACTTTGCAAGAGAAAGAGAGAGAAAAATTCCCCGCATTTCCCCGAGGGGAAGAATGTGAAAGTGCGAATGCACGAGTTGAATTTGCGCGGTTCGGTAATGTTCGCGAAAGAGAGATCACACACACACACACACAACTACAAAGAAAGAAAGATGCATTTATTCACAGACACCTATTTGTGTTGTCGTTGTACTTGATTGCTAGAGCGGATCTCAGCTTTGAAATTTCGTGTCAGTACTCCTTTAAGCAGGTGCATTAGCCCTTCTCACGCCCGATTCTTGGCCAATCCCCCACGTGGGTATGTGCCATGTCAGCGGCCAGGCAAGGCGCGCCCATCTCCCCCCGTTGCCAAGGAAGACGAGGAGATTCCTGGCCAATCGCCCACGTGGGTATGTGCTATGTCAGCGGACAGGCTGCGCGCGCCCATCTCCACGTGCGCGGACATCGCCGGTGGACGCAGGTTCAGGGTCGCTTAAGAAGTGCATTGCACTTAAAACATTTTATTGAGCATCTCCTTAGGTCAGAGGATACTCGTGGCCACAGGCATGAGCCGAGCGGCGACGTTGGTAGCTCGGGTGACCAGGGTGGTTTGCACGCCTGGGTCCGGGCTACGCAGTGCCTCCACCCACTGCTCCTCGGATGTGATGAAGGGAAAACCATTTTGAGGGCAGACCCACATTATGTGAGGTAGATTTGCTAGGGCACCGCATAGGGGGCAGTCAGGAGTGGGCTATATTGACCGGTGAATGTGTGTTATCCTTGCGGGGTTTCAGAACGTGTTTGTCTGTAGGAGGCGCCAGACGTGGGCTTCCTCGTTAGTTAGGTTTTTTCCGCCAGAGGGTAGACCCGGCGGCAGAGGCGGTAATGTTGCGTGATGTCATTGTAAGGCACTAGTCTGTCCCGTGTAGATCTGGCTCCGTGGTTTGGATACAGGCTAGCTCCAGCCCGGATGGTGAGGCCTCGGGCCATTTCGTCAGCTGCCTCGTTTCCGTCGAAGCCAGAGTGCGCCGGTGTCCAGACAAGTTCTACGGGGTATAAGGGGGGATTTCGGTTCAAAATTTTTAGTGCTGCTTTGGAGATTAAGCCAGCAGCAAAATTTTTAATTGCGGTTTTAGAATCTGAGATTACTGTGGTTGGGTGGGTTTCAGTGAAAGTGCTATGGCTATTGCCGTCTCTTCCGCTGTCTCAGGACTGAGGGTCTTGACAGTTGCGGTATCTAAAGGGGACCCTCCGGCGTTTACTGCGGCGATGAATGCACCAGGGCTGAGAACATACGTGGGTGCTAGGGTCCGGTGGTAGAGGGGCAGCACAACGGCGGCACTTGGCCGGAGCACTATGCTGCGGGCACTGGTGAGCCCGTTGTCCCAGAGCGAGACAGCGGGTGCATGTGGGAGGTTTAGGCTTGTGGGGGCGACCTTGAAAGGTAACACGTTTGAAATATATGAAGCCGGGGATTACGGTGCTAGCAAAAGTAATGAGAACTGATTGGGTGCTACCCATCATGCGTGCAGCAAGAATATCGGGGGTATACGACTCTAGCTCCTGCATAATCTGAGGAGGAGTGAAATGGCCGCCGATGTAATGGATGACACCAAGGCAGGAGACGGGAGGGATGCGAGCATAAGGTTTGATGCTGATGGTCTTACCTTGAAGCCGAACGTGAGAGAGAGTAGGAGGTGAGCGGTAAGGGGGGAGTGAGGTTTTAAAAACACAAGGCTTTGAGTGGGCTTCGCCTGGAGGGTGATTTCTTCACTTGTCTTGGAGGAAAGTTGTGCAGCGGAGGCAATAGCGGTGAGCAAGTCGTGAAGAGGTAGTTTGGTAGTAAGGGTGCCTGGAGGAAGTTGGATGCCGACAGTGATCACTTCGGTGCGGGATCGGGCTGTGGAAGCGGGTTTACGGGTGGCACCAACAGTGGTCTAGGCGTTTTCCGAAGATTGCGTTGTAGCGTCATCTCCTGGCGGTTGAGTGAAATTCATTTCGGCCGACGCGTCTTCGTGTGTACATGAAACTAGACGCGTAAATGTTTTCTGGAGTTTTTGAATTTTCAGTATGTTTGTTTTTGTTGTAGTTGCCCAGACTAAGCTGCAGTAGTTGAGGTGGGCCTCAAACAATGCGTAACATAGATTTACTTTTAATTTTCTGGGGAGGAGCATTTGGGTGCGGACCAATACTCCAGTTGCCGAAGAAAGTTTTTTTGAAATTTATTGATACGGCTATCCCAGCTTAGGCATTCTGAAAAGGTATCTCCAAGGATTTTAATATCATTCTCAATTTCAATTATATAATTAGAATATTGAATTACATGGTTTAGTTTACCTGGCTTTTGTTATGCTCGGAAAATACCTAGTTTTGTTTTGACTGGGTTTATGTTGATTATGTTTGACTTGCACCAAAAGTTCAACTTCTCAATAATGCTGTTACAGTTTAAAAATAAATTTTCTACGCATTTACCAGACAGCAGTATCGTGAAATCATCAGCATACATTATAAATTGTCCTACTGTGTCGATTTTTGTTATGACGTTAATAAATGCATTAAAAAGCAGGGGCCCTACTACACTGCCCTGCGGCACACCACTTCTTATGGGTAAAAACGGTGAGCTATGACCATCGGTACATACACATTGATGCCTATTCGTTAAATAGGATCGGAGTAACGACAACAGATTCCCACGAATACCATTAGGCATAAGTTCATGTAATAGAATGTCATGATTCAGGCAATCAAACGCCTTCGTAAAATCTATGAAAAGGCCTAGAGTGTAACACTTGTTTTCAATATTTTGTAATATGGTTTCTTAATTGTCAATAAAGGTTTCTCTGTGGACTTCTTTTTACGGAAACCTAATTGTGCGTCGGATAAGATGTTACACATTGTTGCATATTCGTTAAATAGGATCGGAGTAACGACAACGGATTCTCACGAATACCATTAGGCATACATTTATGTAATAGAATGTCATGGTTGAGGTAATCAAAAGCCTTGGTAAAATCTATGAAAAGGCCTAGAGTCTAACACTTGTTTTCAATATTTTGTAATATGGTTTGTAATATGTAATATTCAATGTTTTGTAATGTTTGTAATATTCAATGTTTTGTAATATGGTAATATAAATCTTTCTCTGTGGACTTGTTTTTCCGGAAACCGAACTGTGCGTCGGATAAGATGTTTACTCTGTCTAAGAAGCTTGTTATTCTTGAAAGCAGTAATATTTCCATTCCTTTAGAGAAAACCGAGATAACTGATATTGGTCGACAAATTGATCTGTTATTCCTATCCCCATTTTTGTATAACACAGAGACCCTATTTTTCTTCATATCATCAGGAAATGTGCTACTTTCAAATGATAAATTGTAAATATGCGCGAGTACTGCGGCGACAATTTCTATGACATATTTTATGGGTTTGATCTGTTGATTATCGGTGTCTAGGGCTTTAGAGTTAGAAAGGTTCATAAATGTTGAATAAATTTCTTGTTGATCTGTAGGCTTAAGAAGCTTTTTTAATAAGGCAGAAAACTTGCTTAGGCAGTATAATAAGGCAGAAAACTCAGAAGCATGAAAACAGGGCATGAAGCCCCGTACGCTTTTGCGTAATAATGCATGGGATGGCATAAAAGAGGTTGCACGGCGAAAGTTTGGAGAAGCATCTGTAGATATTTTTCTAAAATAAACAGTTCCTGAGTAGATGAGCACGTCAAATGAACATAAACTAAAGTGTCCCGAGACCTCATCGTATCTTCAAAAATAGACTACAGCTTCTATACCCTGTCACGTAGAATGTTTCCCTCACTATTCAGTTAGCCATCATGCTTTCAGTGTCGTTTGCGAAAAGTATTGGTGCTCAATTAGGGAAGTCAACAACCTGCGGTGGTGGGCGCCCGAGCCTCAAGCAATTAACCCGGCAGGAAGCAGCTTAAGTCCCATAATTGGAATCCGCATAAGAAACAAGGTGCACAGCAGGTGGCTAAGAGAGCTTCCTATTTCCAGTTCTCCGCGCGCGCAGCGGGAGGAGGAGAAGAAGGAGAAGCACGGGGAGGAGTAATACTTCATTTAAAATGTTGCTATCCCCAAAGCGCACCTGGTTCGAACATAATTGCCCCGGAAATGTACTGGTTAGCGGACTCATCCACCCGTTCGCCTCGAGCCGCCGTTTATAATGCATGAAGAGTGCGTCGGTCTGGCCTTGTGTTTGAGCCACGCGGAATCCGCGAAGCAACGACGACTACTGGACTACTGGACACGGCTGCCCTGATGAGTGTTTATTTCACGCTAAGTTCGTGCCACGCGAGAGAAAATATGATATGGCTGCGATCGCCACACTTGGTGAATTGAAGGCACCGTGCTGAACGTCGCCAGCCGCGAGCCCGGGACGCCGCGCTTGATATTCGAAACGGTGCTTGTTGCTTCAAAAGCGGTTCGCCGCAGCCCTCGATGCTCGCTGCTGGGTGATGGGGTCTGGGAAACCGGAGTAGGTCGGCACACTGGCTGCTGGAGCATCTAAACGCGTATCGCATTCCGTTGGTGAAAAATCATAAAAGCCTAAGCCAAGCTCCTTGGCCAGAGAAACGCTGCCGTAGTCGGCCATGGCTCGTAGACAAAAAATCTAGCGCTGCCAGCGTTTGCGCTCTACGCCGCACTGGAGCTTTGTTCTTAACTGGTGACGCAATGGCTACGTCACAAAAAATGAAAGGGAAGCGGGTGGAAGAACATCAGCTTTATTTACTTATTTCTGAGCAAACAACGGATCGTTGCTTGTCGAACAAAAAAGCGAAGTCAGCTAAGAAACGTATGATCTTCCAGTTAAAACAAAATATCATTCAGCCTTTAGTGTCCCTTAAACCCCGCGGATGAAAATATAGGAAGAATATTTTTGATACCTCTAGTATCTGCGAAGGCGTAAGGGCGCTGCAAGCGCGTTGGTGTCTAAAGGTGTTGTAACGACTATTCGCCCCCGGTTTAGCGCAGGCACTACCCAAAGCCGACACCAAGACCGTATTATAGTGCTGTGGCGTCTGCAATGCTGGTATATCTCTCTATCGCCATGTCATGTCGCTAGCGTTCTAATTCTCAGCAACGTTTTCGCCTTCCCAACTTACTGAAAGTGATGAGGAGTTCAAAAATGTGTATTGTATACGTCCACAGATGGCTTCCGTGGTTTGAACCCCCTAATTAAAATTGGCCTTTGTCTCTATTCAGACCATAAGAGTAAAGCGCATGCATGGTGCGATTTCAATAGTACCTTGCCATTTTTGCTCTTTCGCAGAAGCTGGCCAAGGACAACAAAGCAGACCTGTCATCGGAAACTGCTGAAAACGGCCATGCCAACAACGGAGAGAGGCCGCAACCAGCACCGAGAATCCTCGTGGATGCCGGCACTGCCTCGGCTCGGGACTCACCTTCGCGCGAAGAGCGGTCACCAAGGCATCATGAGCGACCGCAGCTACCACGTCTCCACATCGGGCCGATGAGCTTTCCCCACTCAGCCGGGAAGGCGCTCGAAGCGGCGCCATCTTCTGAAGTCGAAGAACCCGCCCAGCCGGAGACTGCCGACCTGTCCAAGGGACCTTCGCCGCTGGACGAAGTGCTGCAGCTCACGACAACGGCTGCAGGAGACGTCGTCGCCGGCTCAAAGCAGCAGACGCCGCCACCCGTCAGCACGCCTCCAACGGATCCGAAAGGCGCCAACCTAGAACAGCGCCAGCAGCACCGAAGGCTGAACCGCAGGCCCTACCATCGGGACGTGTCCCTCACGCAGTTCGCGGTGGCCGATGACGACAACATCTCGGCGATGCAGCAGGTCACCAAGGGGGGCGCGGCCGCGATGACGCTGGCGTCCAAGTGGCAGGCGTCCTTCGACGACAGCGAGGAAACGGACCATGACGAGATGGACGAGAACGCACCGCTCACCTCGCCAGACCACAGAGTGGTCAAGCGAGACTCGTCGGGCTACGCGCTCGACAAGGTGGCCAAGAGTGCCGCAGCAGTGGACGACGAGAGGAGGAAGAGGCTCGAGGAAGGGCGCATGGTCATCCAGGAGGACGCCAAGCAGCCCGTGCGTCGGGCAGTCTCCCAGCCAGCTGAGCACCACATCACGCTGGCGGGCTTCCCTCTGCAGGGCCCCGTGCCGCTGGGGCTGCCGAGGGTCTGGAGCTGCCCATCGATGGCGCTGCATATTCGCTCGCACCTGCAGCCGCCCCTGAGGCAGCAGGCTTCATTCGACGACAATGTCTACGAGGTGGACGTGGCCCGCAACGTCGCTGCAAGACCGAGTGAGGAAGCCGAGGAGCGGAGGGCGTCCCTACCGTCAATCCATTTGCGGACACCGGATGATACGAAAGACACCGATTCGCGACGCCCTGAGGAGTCGGTCAGCCGCTCTGTGCAGAGGTCGGCGAGCGCTACGAACACGCCAGCGCCAAGGGGGATACTCAAGAAGCCAAGCATGGAAAGGTCGCCATCCTTGGGGAGCCGCCGTGAAGACTTCTCGGCTCCCGGACTTCCCCCGACGCCTCCGGAGCGGGTCTGGGCCGGGAACCATGTTCTGACGCGAATGCACTCGGACGAGCCTTCTATCTACTTCGACGCTCCCGCTGCACCTCTACCTCCTACTTCGCGCGAGGATCGCTGGTCGTTGGGCAACATTGAAGAGGCCGGACTCTGGCGGGCTCGGAGATCAGGAACGGACGCGGATGATGAAAACTCCAAAGACGAATACGAAACGCCACCTCGAGACGTGCACCATATGTCTGTGATCAGCCTGTGCGAGCTCCCAGAGGCGTTTCGGTTGATGGGACTCCACGACACGCCACCGAGCTCTCGGCGCGAGCTTGATGAGCGCCACAATAGGCCTGGATCGGTGAGTAACAAAATTAACTCTGCGATAAAGCAGCTTTACCAATGCTGGAAAAGCTATTGACGACCATTGGTAAGTGCTTCAATGTGTGGAGGTGAAAGATGAACGCGGTTACGCTAAAGGAATGACACTCCGAATCCTGCTGCGATTGTGTTCATGCACTGTTCTGCAGTTCTTGTGTGTATGATATATCGCGTACTGGTGGCGCGCACAAATAATTGGGGATGGTGAATGACAAAAGCAAAGATCCTCCATGTGGAATATGCATTTTTTTCAACTTACGAGAGCTGAGACACAAGTACAGTCTGGAAGCACGCCAAAATGAGCCTTATTTTTAAGGCCCGCACCCACCGCGCGCCGTCATCGCGCATCGTTACGGTAATTGATTTTTGAAAATTTTGTGAGAAGGTCTTTAAGGGTGTTCTACGCAATATTTTTCAACAAAGATCTCAATACCTTCTGGTCCTGCATACAGCTATGCCAAAAAATGTACCGTCGGAAACGCTTACATTAAGCAAGTTACGTCAGAGTATGTTAGCTTAGGCAGGCTTCGGTTGAGTTTGTTTAGGTTACCTTAGTTTTTGTTTGGTTGTGTTAGTTAGAATTTCATTATGTTCTGTTTGGTGTAGGAAATTAAAGGAGTTCATTTTGTAACGTGGTGGCAGGAGAGTTGAAGTAACCATGGCAATGAGGAAAGCGCTGAGCAGAATTTACATGCAGCCATAACTGAGACCGGGCTGGCTGCGCCCCGCACCGAGCTCCTTCCTTGTCGTAATTTGGTGGTGGGCTATGGCGGCGCCGGGATTGTCCTGTCCGGTGATCACCCCCCGGCCAATGACGCCCGCCCCGGTCTACGCCGAGGCCAGTTGGCGATTGAATATGGATGAGTGCTGCGATGAAAATTGCAGACGAATCGCTTGCCACCACGGATGACGATGATGGCGTGGATGATGCCTGGCCCAGCAACAGCAATGGATTCAGCCGCAACGAAGCGCCGAAGGTCCTGAAGCTACGTCGGATGAAGGGCGGAGGAACACATCTTCGGCTTGTCTGGGCATGGCTTTTCTCGGCTGGTCGTCAGTTCGATCTTCGGCTGGTTGTCAGTTTGGTCTTCTTCGGGCGGGAGACACGAGACGAGGGACAGCTTCGTGGTCTTGGCTGCGCTGGGGATTCCCAGTGCGACTTTGTTATCCTTGGCGGCTGCGTCCACGCCGATGCGATGCGATGCTGGGGCCAGGATGGGGATAATGACACGGGGCAATATTTATTCTTTCATATTTTACACTTTCCTGTATTATTAGCGGCCAATGCAACCCAACTGGTTGGCTGGGCTCCTCCTACATATCTCTTATCAATGGGACAGTGAAGTTATTTCTAAACATTGCAGGAGTACGAGCGCAAATTGTAGTCTGAAGTATCTCGGCTGTTTCAAGCACTTTCGTTGCGCTTATGCAAATTTATTTAGTAGAAAAATCAATTCAGAAGTGCTTTCCTCTCTGCATCCTCCGTGCCGATTTCCTATGGCGTTTCGTAAGACGTTCAAACGAGATGGCTTGACAGCGCTACTTCACGGCTCGCCAACCCAGCGGCAGGATTATTCGGGCCAGCGTTCGTTCTGCAGTCTGCGGGCTAGTCGGCGCAATTCATTCGCTCAGTTGAGATTAAGTCACGACACGTTTTTGCTTGGAAGGATGTGCCTTTACTTTGTTTGTAGGCTGTGTCAAGCTCCAAGTCCAAGGAGCTCCACACAACCGCACATGCGACGCTTCGCTGACTGGAACGTTAGAAGAAAATCCAAGGCCGATTGAAGACGGGAGAAGAGTCAGTGGAGTTAATATAGTCATTAAGGAATTTAAACCTAGCGAAAACTTTATTTATAGCGTAAATACAAGGAGCGAGTAGGCCAGGAGCACGACCACACATTTTCGATAGGGTTTCCGCTAAGGAATGGAGTGGCTAGAAATGAAATATTTGTGAGGATTTGGGGGGCGCTTAATGCACCAGCGTTATTCAAAAAATAGTTAGGCTGCTCAGAATGCTAAATCTATATAAAATGTGGTTGATCCCTCTTTCATGGGAATTGGTAAAATACGATAGGGAAATGTGGCTCCACAGGAGCAATTGAATGTTTATTGTGCATCGATATCAACTTGCACATCGCTATTTATGGTATGGCACCGCTGGACGCATCAACATTAAAGGGACACTGAAGTGAATTTGTCAAGCTCCCGTTTTTGCTTGCACTGCGTAGACTGGCTAAAATTAGCACACTTTTCATCGTTTATCCGGTTGACAAATCGGTAATTATTTTACAAAGCGCGAAAGAAGAAAAACTACCATGCGCGGTTTGCGGCGGCCGCACCAACTAAAGCTGTGACGTTAGGAGGAGCCGCACCGTGATTGGACGATGCCCAAGGTGAGCAACCAAACAAGGTTCGGTTTCGGTTTCGGTTCTGTAAAACACAACCGGTGGCGTTGTTGGATGGGCATTCTCAATAACTCAGTAATCATCGTACCGCGCTTCTGCCATTTTGTAAGCTGTAAAAATGCATAAAGATAAGCCTCCCAGGACGGCTTGGAATCGTAGCATTCACTAGCCGAGGCCTACGCAGTGCATGGACGCCCTCCGCGTACCCGCAGACGCCCAAATGTCATGCGCTTTTACCCCATATTTGGAGCTTGCCTCACTCATGCCTGTACCGTAAAAAGCGGGTTCGCACCAGGCCAAGGGTCTGTTCATTCTGGACTGTGCCCACTGCCCGCAAGCAGTCGGTGCTTATGGCAACAGCACGCCAACGAGAACTCGCTAGCGCGCCAGTGCCAGCCTGCGCGCGTTCTGTGAACTAGTTCGTGGAGCCATGAACGTTGCGGCCCAAAAAAAGGTGAACTCAATGTAGAAAACATCGGCAGAAAACGAAAAAGTTAACTTACAAAAAAAGAAAAGCAGGTACCCGCGGGGACTCGAACTCGTGGCTTGCAAAACACTTGCGGCAACATACCTAGCGCCTCAGAGCACTCGGCTACGGAACGGGCTCTTCTGACCTTGGTAATATAAGGTATATATTGTACAACAAGTTTACACTTTTATTTAGTTTTGGCATTTCAAGCAGCTTAGGTGACTATTTGTTGTATTGCGCTCGGGCAGTAAGCGTCCCCCGAGTTTCCACAATAGCTCAGGTCTAGCAATTGCATTTCGTAGACGGAAAAGCGTTCGCAGATGCGTAGTCGTGCTGCTGACCGCTGTGCTTGTTCGCCCAGCGCAAAAAAGTGCTTCCCGCACCCTATTTTTACGCTGTACGGTAAAAATATCAGTTGATTTTATTTCCTTAGTACCTATATTGACTTCGCTGACTCTTCTCCCGCCTTCAAGAGGCCTTGTATTTTCCTACTGGCGTACCAGTCAGCGAAGCGTCGCATGTGCGCTTGTGCAGCGCTTGTGTGAAGCGACCTTGACCTGGAGCTAGATACAGTGTACAAACTAACCAAGTAAAGAAAGGCCCATTCTTCCATTCACAAACGTGTCCTGGCTTCGTTTCAACTGAGTGAACGAATTGCGACGACCCGTCGGCGGCCGGCGGACGAAACGCTGGGCCGACTGACTCTGTCTGAAAGGCCGGGGAGCCGTGCAGTAGCGCCTAGCGCAGCCAATTGCGAGCTCGGCTCCTCTCGACGTCACACAAAAACGCCGCAGAAAATGGGCGAGCGTAAAGAGAGGAGGAACGCATTTTCGAATTAATTTTTCTACTAAATAAAATCGCGTAAACGCGCCCAGAGTGGTCGTAACATGGCCTGGGGACTCCGGACTACAATTTGCGCGAGTAATCCCGCAATGTTTACAAATCACTTCAGTGTCCCTTTAAACACTGGATTACACGCGCCGGAGCGTTGCGTGAATCTGACTGAAACCACAGGCGCTCGGAAACTGTGCGAACGAAACCGAACTGGTTGTCAGCGAATTGTTTCGTGAAGTCACGGTCCGCTGCAGTGAAATGAGCATGATTTGCGGCTCGGCAGCTGTCTTGTGGGTGTGCTTGGAGACCGAAGTCCTGCCGGCGGGTCGCTTCGGCAAAGGGGCGACCACTTCCGTCGTGCTCCGTGGCGTTTACGGTAGACGGTTGAGTTGCGAAGAGCTCACAGCCAATGACTGCAATTCACGCATGCGCGATGTAACTTCTGGGGTTCCCCAAGGCTCTGTCTTGGGCCTCTTGCTTTTCCTTATTTATATTAATGATCTTACTGACCACGTTTCCTCTTCAATTCGACTTTTCGCGGATGGCTGTGTAATCTATCGTAAAGTAACCAACCACATAGACTCTTCTTTACTAAAGTCTGACCTTAATAACGTATCCTCGTGGGGCAACAACTGGCTCCTGAGCTTCAACCCAAACAAGTGCAAATATATGAGGGTTTCTAACACTACTAATCGCCATAACCGGCTGAATACTTTCTTAACTCAACACAATTACACAACGTTCTCTCCTACAAATACCTTGGTGTTCACATAAGTAACGATCTACCATGGCATAAGCATACTGATTACATCACTAACAGCGCTAACCGCATGCTTGGCTTCATCCGTCGTAATTTTTCGCTAGCTCCAGTATGCTTGAAAGTGCGTCTTGATAAGACTGTTGTTAGAAGTAAGCTCGAGTATGCTTCAGCAATTTGAGACCCTCACCAGCTATCTCTTTCTTCCCAAATTGAATCGATTCAGAACCGCTCAGCTGGTTTTATCGTTTTCAACTGCTCCCGCACCGCCAGCGTATCTATTATTAAATCTAACCTGGGCTTTCTGACCTATCTATCAGAAGAAAAGTATCTCGCATCTGCCTCTTCCACAAAATCTACCTCACCAATCCTGATATTAAACACGACATTCTCTCACCACCTGCTTATATTCCTGAACGTATTGACCACAGATCTAAAGTTAGCTTGCCGAAACGTGTACTTCAATTGATCCTTACCAAGGACAGCCACCGAAGGGGACCACCTTCCCGCCTCCATCGCCAGCAACCCTGACCCGTTATCGTTCAAGACGGCCATATTAAACTTTGTGTAATGTTTACCCACTCCTCTCTGGAACGTCCTTCGAGGCATGGAGTATTGTAATAAATAAATAAATAAATAAATAAATAAATAAATAAATAAATAAATAAATACGAGACGCAGAGTTCACGGCCCGCAGCAGTAGCACCAACTATCGGCGCTTATAAGTGTCACAATGCACTACTTCGCTTCACCTCTCCTAGACGACAGCACCAACCGAATAGAGATTCTTGTAAAACACGATATAAGGCGCGTACGTAGAGCTAAACAGGCGAGTCTTTGCCCAGATGGCAGAGCGTCTCCCACCTGCCGTTGCGGCCAGAGTGATCGTGGTCTCGAAACCGAGCGCCGCCGAGTCGGTAGGACTTTTTCTGGCGATGTCATTTCCGTGACGGATATGACGCCGGTGACGTCTTGTTGTACGCGGAATAAAACACTTTATTGTTAAAATGCAGACAGGCAATACAATATATAACTTCTACTGTAAAAGCGCGTTTATTCGTATCGCAGGGCACCATAAAATTGTTTGAATTAAGCGGACCTCGAATTAGCGGGCGGATGCTAGAATTAATAGAGATCGCACTACACTGCTCGGGCAGAGCCATAGAGATAATATACTGACTCTAGAGGGAAAGCGCGCCGCTGAGCCAATGCATTGGAACCGTACGACACATAGTGGCAGACATGATACAACGATTTGAAGGTTGCCAGCTGAGCTTTTGATTACTGAAAACGGCGAAAGCGATGGGTTGTAATCTGGCAACGTGCTACTGTGACGTTTCCGCGTCCGGCTAGCGAAGCATGCCGGGATTAATTGTAACATGGCGGACCGCTGGCCAAGCGGATTTTGTTTAGGCGGCGTCGACAGCATTGCGTAGTTTATCTCCTGTGGGTAGGTAACCGACGTGTTTTCGGTTTAGCGTGTGACTTATATGTACTGAGACTATTTGAGCAAGATGTGGCAACGCTCACACAACGCTCGCGCAAGCTCGAATCCGACTGATCGCATGCGGGAGGATGCCAAGGGATCAGCTGATCCGTACTGGGGCGCACAGAAAAATGAATCTCCGTCATGATCTCCGTGCGTTTTTGCGCTGTGCCGCTTTATTTGCAATTCTGTGACTTTTTGCGAGGCGCTCAATGCTTTTCAAACGAAGTGAAGTGAACTGTGGCTTTAGCTGAATGTGAAACCTTTATGACACACACACACACACAAAAAAAAACGTTATCGCATGGGCCAACGCTGATATTGCCGGTGAGTCGCGGCCCCTTGAAGCACCGGAACGAAAGAGCGCGGTCGATCGCGGGCCAACGGAGTGGCAGAATGCATGCCAAGGGAGTATGCGAAATACAGTCAGCGGCGTGTCCCGTTTTCTTTTCGGTCTGTATTCGTCAAGTTATAGCTGCTTTCCACCACTTCAAAAGGAAAGCTTGCGGGACTGAATGGGCAGTGATTGGCCGCACAGAGCGCGCTAGGAGAGAACATGAACTTATTGTGAGTGATTAAAAAAGAAACCGCATTTCATTACCTATTTTTTCGCTCTACCTTCCCGAACGTTTGTGCAAAAGTTCGAAGCACGGAGAGCTGTAAGAAGTACCATGAATAAAACAACGGGAACCGAACGATTATAAAGCTCCTTTTATTTCTCTTCCAACGGGAACGATCGCTGGCTGCCACTCCGTAGCCTGTAGTGAACTTGCGGTAGTCAAGGTCAGATCGGAATCGCTGTTCCGGCGTCAGTTCAGGGGCAATAGATAGGGTGCTTAACGTGAAGAAATGAATGACAGCCTCGCAAGCGCCCGCGGAGGCACTTCCTCAGCGCGTATATCCGAGTTTTACCAGTTGCACACGTTTTGCACGCACGCAGATCTGAGCTGGAGACTGCACACACACGCACACACACACACACACACACACACACACTGCGCAAGGCAGGCGGAAGGGCCTTGCCAATCGAAACCAAAACTATACTACGCAATTACTTTATGTTCGCTAATTTGAGCTTAATTACACTAAAAGTTTTTAATACAGCTAGTGTTAATTACTGAGGCAAATATTTGTAACAATTTTGCTTCAGTCCTTTGTTTTAGTTAAATAATTAAAGAACAACTTTTTAGAAGGCTGAATACAATTGAACTGGCAACCATGGGAATTGTATCATGTCAGCGCCCACGATTCGTACGGTCTCGGAGCTCGCTTTATCCCCCTGGGCAGAGCACGCCGCGCAGGCTACAGCTGAGCTTGTTGCGCACGCTTCACGATCGCAGGTCCAGGCCAGCCGCCGCGGCCACGGAGCTGCGGCACAGAGAAAACATGCAACGGCATGCGCCGGAGCCGGGAAATAACGGCGCTTTTGCTGATGGCGCAAGCTTGTCATGTGCACCGTTGGTGCTTGGTTCTTACACAGGCAATGTGGCAGGTGTGCCTTACGGGCTTTATTTATGCTCGTGGAGAGCTGCAAAACTTGCGCGGATGCTTGCGAACTGAAATTTGTTGAATGTCAGTAGACGCTAAGAACGTAAAAACTTGAAGGTACAAATAAAACTTTTCCGAATTTGGAACAGATTGCCAATTGCTGCACTATTGCTCGTATTTCGGCAATTTTCTATAGTTCTTTTTTTTTCATAGTTCCCGCTATTTGGAAGTTTTACCACAGTGTTTGTGGCCTTTGCGTACGGTAAACGCTAAATTTGTGCGTCACGCTACGTAAACACCGCTAAAAGAGTTTTAGTAGTGTGTCTCATCAGATTTGCGTAGCAACATGCTAATGCTTACGGCGCCATCTGTCGAATGTTTTGCGAAATGACTCCCCGTCTGCTCTGCCAGCGGAGTGCTTCTACATTTTACGACTATCCAAACAAGTGTATACAAACGATTTCCAGTTAGCATTGAATCCAGCACGGCCATAAAACGACATAATTATTCTCTTACCTGTATACGTTCAATAAAGAAAGAGTTGAAGCCCCGTGGCACTTCCATCGTGGAATCGCACAGAATTCCCTGAACAGAATGCCCAGACTTGGCGCATACATTTTATTCAACTTCAAAACCATCCAGAGACGCGTTTTATACGAACACAACGTCACAACATGCGTTGCAAGTCTGAACCGCGATTGACAGCTGATCGGGGTTCAGACTCTTCTCCGTTCTAAACTCGGCACTCACCTTGGCGCGGTTTGCGGGGACGAACAGCAAGTCACTAAACTCTGACGCGCAAGCCGAGAAGGCTTTGAGACACGCACACTGCACATACCCGATGCAAGGTTGTGTCGTACGTCGCTCGAGAAAGATAATCCAGAGCATGGGAAGCACTGTCGACCCGCAGAAGCACAACGTCGCATTTCGTCGCGAAACGAACACGTCCACAGCTTCGGTCGCTGGCTTGGCTGCACAGCTTCGTTCAGTCAGTTAGCGATGCCACGACGATACAAAGCTGCGCGGGGGCGACGTGCTAACCACTCGATGTAGTTTAAAATACAGGAGCAAAGAACTTGGTCCATCGGAGGCAAATTACTGTCCACAGACGACCACAGAACCGTGGATGGTTGTCGCGCTACTTGCTGATGTGGGGAACGCAAGCGGACTCACGTATGCACGCTCTTTTGCTGAAATTGCGTCCGCTCGTCTTCCGTCCGCTAAACGCAGTAGCGGCGTAGCGTACCGTCCATGCGCAGTGCGAACGACTAAAAAAATAGTGCCCGCTAACTGTTCGCGTACCGTTGAGTACGTTATTCTAAAATTATCCATTATCTCCTTGCGTAGCTGTGGCCAGCGCAGTTGACAGCAAGTGTGACACGCATATTTTTTTTTTGTGTTTCACCTCATTGAAGATGCTCCGATTTAGGCCATTCGTTTTGAGATAACTATATCTAATTTTTTTAGAACTTGTATTCCACCAATCCTTTTCTTGGCCGCTGTTACGGAGGGCCGTCTCCGCCAAGATGAAACAATTTAAGTAGCCCAAATGTATGCCCTCTCAGTGTGGCGGTCGTTGTTGCACATCTTCTGGATGCCAAGAACAGTTCCTTGCTAATCCGTCCTGTCGAATAGAAGCTTTAGAATAGCTTATCTTACATTGTCTTCTTACGCATTTTTACGCGCAAGCTAAACGCACTACTCTGAGAATTGCTTATTTTTATGTACATAATTTTGATTCTGTCGCATGTTCTCTCCCCCCTCCCGCACTCACAAGCTGCTACGCTTACTGAATGCTAGGGTACACTGCACTACCCTAAATGCCCAAAGTTGCAGGAATATCCCCCAGAATCCCTTTAGCACGGCTCAAATTACCTTCGGATCTCTCCATTTCGCTCCTATTTAATTTGGAAACCCAAATACAATCCTTCTACCGCATTTTTTCTGGGCATCAGCTCTATCGGGGAAACGCCAAGCTCTAACGAACACTTGCATTGCAGTAAACGCCAGTGCAGTGAAGCAATAAACGGTAGGTTACCCGTCTTGTCAGTAGGAAACCTGCTTGCTTCGTGTTGCCACTCGCGGGACAGGATCTTGAGCTGTCGGGGGAAACACGGCATTCTTCAAATGAGAAAAGAGCTATAGGAAGAAGAGAAAAACTAGCTCCTCATGGTGGACCCAGAAGTCAGCATCATGAACACCAACTTGTCACGTGCACTGTATAACCTCTTCGGAAAATTAACACATCCATGGGATGTAGAGCACCGTGGGGATGAGTGTTAGAGTAGTAGTACCAAACGAAGGGGTACAGCCATATAACCCGATAAAAGTCTGGTGACGCATTAGAACTTTTGAAGGAAGGTGCTTTCACATTATGGAGAATGGTTAGTAATCATGTGGCAACAGACCAAAAAAAAATTGTGTCCTCACCATGCTCAAACTGTCTCACTCTGGCGTGACTATCAACAGGTTGGAAGCAGCGGTGCTGACGAGATTCCCTCGCGCATACCCGTTGCGAGACGTAGCATCCTGGCCAGGCGCCGACCGAAGTCCATGATCGAGCAGGGCTCATTGGAAGCCTCCCGTGGGGAGGTCCAGCGTAGCAACTCCGCTGGCCTCGTGGTGAACGGCCGGGGAATCCGCCATCCCGGTGAACGATGGGGCGGAATCCTCCAAGTGCCCGTGGTGGTTCAGGTAAGGGCACGAAGTATACATGACTATGCTTTTCACGAACTGGTACGCACACGCTTTAGAACTTGCGATACTACAATACACCAATTAAGAGAGCGCATGTAACAGTCCCCGGTATCCCTAATGGGCACTGTTCTACGGTTTCTTCATTCGGGAACTGAGGCATACGAGGTTACGGATGGACATGAACAAAAAATGTCTCTAGTAAAATGGCATTTGCGCGAGTCTAACCCGCCGCGATTGTAACCTGTGTATAAAATGAAACACGCGGAAACAACAAAACACGTTGGCCGCAATTCTTCCACACATGGAATATTGCCGCTTATAGACGTCTCAAATTTGAACAAAACTTTTTAATGAACCGTCATTAGCACACGCTGTAGGCAGCTAGAGCCCTTTTGGGAAGCTTTACACTTAAAAATAGGGCCCTTTGTTGTCGACAATAGCGAACACACGATTCCTGGACGCCCTATACACGGGCCGCTGACGGTTCCTTGCATCGCCTCCACAATGATTATTTTGCGTTTAAACGAAGACTCAAGCATTCATTAAGCCGCTTCGTTTCGGTTTATAGTTGGTGGTTTAGGTTTTGAGGTATTTCAGTTCGGAGTCCGATTTTAACGCCGGGGTATTATTCAATACCAATTTTCTTTAAAGAAACCTGCACGTTAGAATTGTGAAAATGCGGTATTTGCCGAGCATTTTCGTCTTACGTGCGTTACACACGGGGGTCGGTCGTCCGCCCCGTGACGGTGGAACTACGGCTGTGTGATTAGGGAAATAAGGCCAAGGGGAAAAGGGAACGCCAATGCCGGAGGCAGACACGACTGGTTTGTTAAGGCTGAACACCTGGAGAAGTTTGGAAGGCCGCACATCGCTGTACACGCCAGGATTAGTAGCACACACTTCACACTGGGGTACGACGAAAACACAATTACGGATCACTCCGATTCGAGGTGTTGCTGCTGTAAACATATCCCGTGCTACGCGATGTCTGAGCATAACAAGTCGCTTTGGATGCCACTCCAACTTAACCCACCGCATGCTATGGGATGAGTACAGTTTTGCTGGATCACACTGGATTCGTTTTTTGTATCAGTGATATGATGACACGAAGGAACTGGAAGTGACCAACGCTTTAAGCCACATGAGCAATCGGTGTTGTCCTGGGGGCATTTATTTTTGGTATTCTATGCTAATTTGTAGCTACGTCTTTCATAAAAATTTTCTTGTGTACACTGGTATCGAAGCACACATCCCTTTCTCGGGCTCTCCTATTGAGTTAAAGTGTATAAAACGCAAGATTTGAAACGTTTGGATTGCTTTCTCCTCGTGTAGAAATTTAATACAAACACCCCTGGACATAGGTTTCGATAAGTAAATGCAAGAAGAGGTAAGGAGACGTAAAATCAGACAACAGAGCAGAGACCAGAGATGGCAACACAGGTGTTTTGTCCCTTTTTTTCGTCTTCCAATTTCTTTCGCGCTTTGTGAATTACAAACTTAGAGCGCTGTCTCATTTGTGTCATAACTTCAGCCTGCTTTTTATGCGGCAATTTTTTTTAAGGCTTACTGCCTCAGATCGCCGCCAGGGGCTGTCACCACGTGACCCCTTTATGTAAGCACTGAGACAGAGCAATGCAGGAAAAAAGACGCAGATGAACAATGTTAAGGTGGACCAGTGATTGCGTTCACGCCTTTCACTCAAGAATTGGCGCAGGAGCGTCTAGGGATACACAAATGAGATATAAACATTTTGATAACGCTAATTACATAAGTGATAACAATGTGAGTCGCAAAAACATGATCAAAATAAATATCCCCTTTTTTTTGGACTTTTTAACGCGCTTATGTCTGTGCCGTAGTAACCGAGAAAAGATCAAAAATAAGCAAAATGCAACAAATTATGCTAATAATTACATTACGAGTTTCGGATTGGTGAAATCATGCATTCCGAAGAGCATCATGCCGATTGCTTAGGTGCCCTGTAATAAAGATTAATGCACCATTTTGATGGTCACATTTGTAGGCTGCGAATATTGACTGAACATAAGTGGACTCAAAATATCGAAGTGCGAATATGGACTAATGCTTGCTGCGCCCAGACAGTGCGAGGGCGCCCGACAAAAACACTCTTTAAAGAGAAAATGCCCGAGTGTTTCTTTTTTGCTGAACGTCAAATTTGACGGATGTTGGCGACTGCCACGCTTACCTTTGCTACGGTGTACTGTGGTTCTGGTGTCAAGCACGTCAGCTGCGTCGGAGATCGTCAACGTGTTCGCGTGGCTAGGGAAGGGTAGAGCGTTTCTTTCACGACATTCTACATGGTTAGATAAAAGCACCTCTTTTCTCTTTTTTGCCTTCGTGTTTAGTTACCTCCCACTTGTCCTTTTTGTGCCGTGTACCAAACACAGTTACGAATTTACCGTCCATCGGTATCCTCCGCTTTCCTCCAGATGACGCCCACCATTGGCGTGGAAGACGGTGACGAGTGTGGTGGGCGCAGCGGTAGCGCTGAGTCTCGCATACCGCGGCCACGAGTGCGGCAGAGGACGCCCCCCTCGGGACCCCGGCTGTCCGTGGTGCCGCTGAGTCATTCCGCTTCCGCGCCCATGGTGCCCGACAACGCCGGCCACTGGAGGCACGAAGCCCCGCACCCCCCGCCCGGGAACCCGCCGCCAAACCACTGTGTGCCAGCGCGGTGAGTGACCTGGAAGGCGGTATGGGTCACGACGTGGCCTTTGCAGCAGCAATGCCGCGTTTGCTTGAATACCCATCACTGTCGTGGCGCAGTATGAATTCACATTTTTTCCAAATGAAACGACGTTGTTACGGCTATGCATTCGTATTTTTCTTGTGAGCTAGCATAAACGCTCAGCGCCGAACCCAACTTCACACTACCAGCGCTATGTCTCGCCATTTTTAACACCAGAGCAGTTTTAGGTCGAACCTCTTTGTAAGTTTGGTGCAGGTCGTCAGCAACGCAAGGGGCTCGCAGAAACCGGTTTCGCAATCCACAATAGAGGGCGGAGTCTTCTCGTGGAGCCACTAAATAATGTATGCAAAAGAATAACGACTCAGACGCACGGCGGCAGCCAGTTTGGTGCCTAACGTCAGAGTTGCCAGCTTTATTCGACCTATTGCGGCCGACATTGACGGGCGGAATTGGTCCGGGCGCCGCTTGGCAACCATGACAGCTGCGTTTCCTTTTTGAAGATTTCGAGCCTGCACGCCGGTGCGGCAGGGTCAAGCTCGGTTACGCTAGCGTAGCAGTATTGGTTCTCGTTTACGCTAAAGCCACTAAATAAGCTACGCTACTAGTGGCTGTAGGTTATGTTTGGCCACAGTCATTCTTTCACAGCGAGAAGAGAAGCAAGCGTTTTCCTCTGTTCGTCTGGTTAAAACAGTCCGGTACAGAGCAGCACGGCATCGCTACTCTGTCTGGGGCTTAAAAACTCACTCTCAACATACCATACTGCCATAGTGCGTTCTAAAAATCACGATTTATCGAAGAAAACGGGGCCGCGGAAACACAGAGGCACCAAAATGTCAGCGCCCATCGGTTTTCCGGGGTAAACAAATGTCACGTGACGCGCCACGACCAATTCCCGCTGTCGGCAGCATACAACAATGACAGCAAAGAGTGCCGATATTCTGAAACCTGATCTAGTGGCTCTAGTGGAGATTGGTTCTTCTCCCTCGCGTTAGTAGGCGAAGATGGCGTCTCCCGTCGCTGACATTTTCCTGCAGTTTGTTTCGCGCGAATAGCAGTGTTTGCGCGACAACGGCACTGCCGTTCTGGGGCGAGCGTCCCTTGATGTTCAAGCCGACACAAGAGAACCGCAGCTCTGCCCCTTCATCTCAGCTGATTTCACACAGGGTGGAAGTGGGCTTACTTTCCGTTTCTCAGTTTCTTCTCTTTTGTTGTTCTCCAGGAGGCGCCGGTACCGGCCCCTGTCCCCCAGTGACCTCCAGATGACCGGCAGCGAATCTTCGCGAGGCAACTCCCCGGACTGACGTCTCTGTCTGGGCGTCGTCCCGTCAGCGCTGTGAACAATGTGCGTGTCTGGTGACTGCCGAGACAAACTGGAGCGTGCGTGTACCGGCTCTTCATGCAACCAAGGCTGGGCGGCCTCTTCCTGTGCCCCTGCTCCCTGCCGCTGTGCCACCACGTTTCCTTTCTAGTCAGCCGTGCGCCTGGAAGCACACCTTAAGGAGTGTCCTCGCGGCAAATTGAACAACACTGAGCTAGAGACTTGGGACAAGCGTTGAAGGAAGCGGTTGACCATTCTACACCACGCGTCCGTGTTTTGTGTTGCTCCTGTTGCTCCTATCTCCTTCCTCAGAAACTTGTTCACTGGAGAAGAAATTTATGAAGCTTCGTTACGTTTCGAGACAATCGTGCCGTGCCCCTGTATTCATATTTTTTGCTTGGATGCCGACATGAAGCGTCCGCAGTATCGACCTTGATGAAGCGCGTTAAAATGATGTTTTGCAGATATTTTAAAGACAGCAGCACTCTGCACTGAAATGACTGAACTTCTGCCTTTGCTAGCTCCAATCTGCCCATCTCCTGAAGCAGTATACGCTGTCTGCCTTGCTTGCTTTAAGGGGACGCAATTTATCTCCCAGTACTAGGAGCACCCACACGCCAAAAGTTGCCAAAAACTTCCCGTTCTCGCAGTGCTGCAGTTTCACGGTGTTTTGAAGTAAAGCATCCGCGATTTATCTTGGTATGAATCAGGAGTCAGAGCTGTTTACACTGTAGAAGTTCGTTATTGTCATCTGAGCTCTCACGGGAGCATGCTTTCTAACTTCTCAACCTCAGCGTGATGAACTGCACTAAAATACTATTTGTGGATCTCAATAAAATAGATTTGGGGAAAATTTGAAAAGGCGCTTGGAATTTCTCATTTTTTTCTACTTCGTGAGAACTGTATTTTTCCGCGTGAATTTTAGGTGTTGTCGGAAATGCTTATTTTTGACGCGGCTATATGACTACCCCCAAAATGTTGCCCTACGCCGTTTGGAACGTTATTTGTAAACTTTGAAAAAAAAAAAAAAGATGCGGGAAGGAGGAAAATCCACAATACAGGTGGCTGACATTGCTGATGCAGATCGCGGTGTTGTTGGTTCTGCGCTGCAATCTGCGTCGTTGGCGTTCATAACGATTTTGTTGCAAATATGCCTTCTTTCGATTTACACCTGACATGATGTTGGATATGTCCTTTGTGCAGCTATAAAAGAAATGCTGCTCAATTTGCAATAACTGCAAACATTCAGGGTTAAAATCTACCCTAAGCGGCCAGACGACAGCATTAACACGGTCAGCTAATTGAATGTCAACCAGAAAACAGAGAGACACTCAATCATCTATTTTACCGCAAGGGCACTGTAGACCATCTTCAAGGTTAATTGCATCGCTAGTTCTCATTACAGAGTGGTGGTGGCGTGGCTTTAGCCAGTGGTATAGCTGGAGGGAAAACACCTCAAACGAAGGACTGACATATAAACCTCCTATATCTGCGTCTTCGTATTATATTCCATCGCAGGAACACAATTACAAAAAGGCGTACCCATTAGCCCAGACCAGCATTTTGTTGATTCCCGGAAAATGATCCATAAATGGAATAAATTAGAAATTTAGCAGAGTTTCCTTTGTGGCACCTTTTGTTCTTATCAACAGAAAATAGGTAGAGCGCGAGCAATGTTCACCACCGCCGCTATACCTCGAGAGACCCCAGCAAGGCGATGTCTTCTCCTTAATAGCTTTTACGTGGTCCTGATCTGCGTCGTCCCTGCAACATTTTGCCTGAGAATATGTCATGACTTCTCCACCTCTCCTCCTATTATTCTGTGGCCGCACGTTCACTGGCGTTTTGCACCAACTTTGAATAACGCCTCTTCAATAAATTTTCTCTGGAGACGGTGGGCAGACCGTGCGTCACAAAAAGTTCCACTCCAGACGGCGGAAAGATATCTCGGTGGGCCTCGACACAATCTCTTGAGCCATTTTGGCATTTGAGCACGGGGACGACCGGGACAATGTGAAACATTCGCTTTTTACGCTTTACAATGGGGCTTGGTGATGTTGCCTGCAGGCTCTGTAGTAGAGCGTGATGCGGCCGCACTTTATTAACGCCGTTTTCATCTCGCCTAATAGTGTTACTTGGTTGCTGGTTCGTGGTACTGCCCTTCGTGCCAACTATTCTTTCTCTTGCTCCGACAGAATTATTCGGCAGTGATTGTAAGGCGGGATTTTTTCTAATCATTGTATCAATACTCCATCAACAACGGTGGTAAGTGCAGCACAGTGACGTAGTACTTGAAATAGAACAAAAGAAATCGTGTATATTTGTATATGTATCTGCTCACCTTATCCCTCTTTCGAGATGAACCTCTAAATCGCGTATTCAAGCTTGAACTTTCAAGGCTCAATGGTAAATTATCGAGTACTACTTCGCATTTTCTTGTAGAATTAGCCGCCGTCTGTAAAACCGCACCCAAAAACTGGCAACATCAGACATCGGGCAGTCTCACAAAACATGCCACGCTTATACCTATAAAGAAACCGCAAAAAGCTTTCTTAAGCGACGTCAAATTCATCTTCGGTAGCGACAAAATTGCTCATAAACATCATAAAGAAGCAAACTTTTTTAGTGTAGAGTTATTCTGATAGCCTCATGTACATCTCACACTTCTGCCAGTTGTATGGATGCATGACAGAGAGAGTGAATGTGGGATGAACTGAAGGCTACGCAGCACAAATGCAGTGTTTGCATTTTGTGCTGCTCTAACTTTGTTCTATATTTTATCACAAATCAGTGATTCTTTGTATGCGGCCACTCAAGCCGGTGGGAGAGGTGTTGACGGTCAGTGAAAATCTACTGTGGTGGTTCAATAATGAAATAAGAATTAAAAATCACCACCCCGCAGAGATAAGTAGCGGAACGGCACTAGTAATTTTCGAGTTGCTAGACCCCTCTTAATCAAAACACCTTGATAAAATTTTTATGCTGCTTGCGTTCCTTCTACCAGAATAAGGGATCCTTCGTAAACCTTACATCTTTTCTATGCAAGGGTGCTAAGTTGATGTACCGTCTCCAGATACCACTACGTTCGCCAATCTTCGTTATAGCTGGGCACTGTTCTGAGAAAGTTGTTTAGTTGGCGTAGGAAGAAGTTGCTATGCAGATAAATTTGATAACAAACGTTGCACAACTTCTCAAGGAGTCCTATGATGCTCTAGATTGACGTGTTCTGTAACGTCGAATTACAAATAAATATTCGTTTTCACGGAAATATTGGCCGCTTATGCTTCAATCCGTATGCGTAACTCCAAGGGAAAACACTCCACCCTGTTTTAGTTGGTACAAGTGTGCTATATTTTGAGCCGTGGCCACGTATTATCCTATTCGTGAAATAGTGTGACTGAAATTAACCTTTCCCTTGCCTTATAAAGTTGAGTACATGGATTTTAGCGCTTTCCACGAAGTCGTTCTGCCACCAAGAATTCCACGAATAACTCATCTATTGTTAGACCTCTCCCAACTTTGTGATGTAGAAACGAGATAATAATGCCAGACTTTCTTCATTACAAAACTTAGAACAGATCTAGTCATAGCGTCTTCAAGAGCAAATCAGACCCTTCGTCCCAGCCCGCGAGACACAGCTACAAAAAGTTTTAATGGAGGGTGAGCAGTTTCTGTTTCATAGGGTTCCTTTGTACGTGCGCGACTCCCGGCAGTTAGAGCTGCTTGTGGAAAGTTTGCAGTTACTTGCCCCGCCTGAAATATACAGGACGTAACTTCCGCCGCGCGGAGGCCTTCACTGAACACTTTCTGCTTTGTCAGCATGAACACTTCATAAAAGCTCATCATACTTCGCTCCTCATTGTGGGCTGATATGTACATTTATGTAATCCTAGCAATGTCTCAATTATTTGCATGCTTTTTCCCCACATTTGCTCCATAACTCTGTTAAGTTTCCATTTCATTTTAGATTGACTTACCTTCGGTAAGCGTTCCTGCAAAGTGATAATTTGTTTTTCTTATGGGCAGAATTCCAAGACACATTTTTAACTTTAACCTAAATCGTGCTTCACTCAATGCTGGTATTTTTAGTAGAAATAATGAATAATACACAGAAGTATAGGAAACAGGCGTGCATAGTAAGTTTCGCTCTGAATAAGATTTCACATTTGTCACAAACATGGAACGTGTTAGAAGAAACGAAACGCTGTGTACAGAGTTTTTGTTTAATGAGACCGCTTAACAAGGATAGATGTGTAATTAGAAACTGCACTCTAAGTGGTTTGGTAGGTGGCTCCTGTGCTGGCTATTTTGTCAATCTATGACCTTACTGTGCTCCTAATATTGTCACCCGTAATATTTTGAAAAATCTATTGGCTGGTCGCCTAGTTATACCGCTTAGCAACGAAAAAACACACCATTAATTTTACTTTGCGCAAATAGCCTTTCAGGAGCCTGTAATAATAGAGAATAAATCGTTACTTAAAAGATATCTCTTTAAGTGAAAATGTTCCGTGCGCTACGCGAGGGGATTGCTTTCATAAAAGCTGTTCAATTTCCGGCCAAAATAAATTCATTGTCAACCGTGAATTGTGTAGTTTTAAGATCTTGCACGTAATTTTGCACGCTACAAAAGTAATTAAAATTTATTTAACTTCCCCTGAAGTTGATAAATGCCAATGGTCAGGTAGAGTATGCATTCTAAAATTGAGATACTTTCTGAAATTTCTACGTTGCGTAGTTTATTTTGCAATCAGAAATTCTAATGGATTTCATGACTGACATAACGGTAGTAAAAATGCAAACAAATCACAAAATAATAACTGCCACATATTGCAGCCGTGTGGATTTCGTTGCAAATTCATTTTTCATTGCTCTTCGCAAAAAATAGAATACGCGTAACCATAAAACAACACGGTCGCCTAGTGCAAAAATTATTCAGTTACTGATACTTCAAAATAGTGTTTTCTCTGCGCTGCGAAGTTCCTTCTGTATTCTGTCCGGTGACGGTTTCGGTGACGGTGTCGGGCACTTCAATCGGCCACGGTATCTCAGAAGCTTGTTTGTGTGAGGACTCCCCAGAAAATGACTCGTTTTTGAATTTTCACTCTGAATTTCAATATTCTCCCGATTTCCACGGTTTCAAGAATATATGTTAGGTGTTCCCCCTTTCTTGGGATAAGAAAAGCAACATGTGAGTCGAATACGCCGTACACTTCGTTTTTTTTTTGTTTTGAAGCATGCAGAGTTCCGGGTGTTAGATCATTTATTTTCATGCCTTTTTCAATTATCCAATGTAAACGATAGCAATCTATAGCACACTACACTGATAAATTATTGATACCTTTGGGTGAATTTGTAATTCCAAGTTCACTGAAGTTTGGTTGCCCTTTTAGTTGTACGCTTGAGCTTCAGGCAGCTGTCGCATGTACATAACGATCATGTATATAAAATGTTTTTTGATATCGTTTCACCTCAACTCATAATATTAAAGCGGGCGGCTTTGCATGTAGATAGTAGTAAGCAAGAGGTCAGCTGCGGGTTTAACTTATTTTTATTTCCTATCGTCCGCTGTTCAACGCAAGAAGATACTAATCAACACATTATGCACCACATTGATAGTAATGTCGTCGGATACAAGGTGTTTGTTGGGCACGACAAATAGTGAGCATCGCAAGTGCGTGAGACGTTTTGACGCAATATATTTGTTGTTCTGTGTGAGATTTTGCTGTATATTGTGGCCACGTTTTATTCTGCGGTATTGTATGAGAAACGGCACAGTTTGCTTTGCTTTTAAAGTTGCCCAGACCCGCGTCCGCTGGGCTGCATAAAGAAAAACACTATAAGCAAATATCTATTAGTGCAAAACTGAATTCGCGAAAGAGACTTCCCAGAACTTTTTCTGAGGACAGAGAGCAACACGACAGATGTTATTTTTGGTGGATGTGAGCGTGGGCTGAATGAATGCGTTTCCAACAGTACCAGTCATGTAATAGAAGAGAATAAATGATGTTTTGAAGATCAAACACTTTCCCAAGTTGTATACAGAGATTGCCCGCTTTCAACCGCGTAGCTAAAACCACAATGTGGCCGGTAAGTGTTTTGTTTATCAGTTCCGGTGCAGTAAGCTGGAGTCCTCCCGTATGGATCATGCAAACGTTTCAAGAGCACCTTAGCCTTCCCTAGTGCTCCGGGAGAAATCTTGTGTCCATTTGATGGTAGTTTGATCTCAATATGGTCGCGAGCGTTCATCGTTTGTATTATTCATGGTTATACGGTTTGGGAAAAGCCGCATTTTAATTTTTCGCTCTGTCTGAGATGAACTTTAGGATGGACACACTTGTGCTGTCTGTTACACCAATTTTGTGTTCAAAATATATAATTCGCATTCACGGGCTTCACTCTGACGGAAGCGTGTCTGATAGAGATGGAAATCACGCACTACCTGTTACTGGATGTTTCGAAATGTTGCGTCTGTGCTATGAAACGCTTGGCGGTTATTGGTGGGAGAACAGAGCGAAAAAAAACTGCGCAGAAAAAACACCGGAAAAAATGTTTGCGGTCCTGCTTATATTTTTATATTGGTCAGCATGCCCCATATTCGCCACAAAATCCGACCTTAAATCGAAACTGTCCCTTGGTGACAAGTAAACTCGTGTTATTTACTTTACCCATTGAGATTTCTCTCATGAAGAACCATTTGCTTGTACGGAGCATTGAAGAACACGTTGGCTTTTGTTTCGCGCAATCAATAAAACCTTCATTCACAATGCAGAGATATTTTGCGTGTTGTGAGGAAAAAGACCAGCAAAACTAGTTATTATATAGCCCATCCTGGGCATTGCAATGAAACTATTGAATGTGATGCTAAAAGCCCCCCAAAAATATAATGGCATGGGTGCCGTGAGTGTCAGCCGAGGGAAGTGCTTTATCCGAGAAGTAATGACTCTTCTGGGCGTACAGGCTTAACGATGAGCGGAAACCCCAAACGCTGGTGTGAGCGTTGCAGCATGCCTGGGGCATCTATTCCTGTGTAGGTTTGCTATGGGTGTCCCCGAATGATGCAAGTTTTAATTCAAATGGTTGCCAAGCACGGCGCCGAGGCAGCCACATCAGTTATTCTATAACCCAAGTTTTCTTCACCCGTAAACAAATTTCATCGACCCAGACTTGTGCTCAAAGTTCGTGAGTGCAATTGCTACCAGAAGGAATAATAAATTCCTTTTCTCTCGGAATGAACGCAAATTTTTTGGTGGCGGGGTGTTGACATTATGCAATTCCTGCAGATATCGTCGTATTATCCACCGCAGGACGTGCTGGCTTTAAATGGTCTTCAATTAATTCTCAATTTTCTGCGACAATAATGGGTGCATGATTACAGTACCAAGACGCGAAATAACAAAAAGGACCTACATATAGGCTCTTCTGAAGGAAGATCCCTCTATCTTCACGGCGTACTGATGTGATGGGCAGCTCCTGTGTGGGGCTACTGAAGCTGCACCGATGCGATGCACAAGTTTCAGCGCAAATGGCAGTGAACCATAACAACCGAAATTATAGCGGATGTCCACAAAAAGGAATTGCGAAATTTTAAGGAATACGTGCAGTCAATCCTGCAAGCCGGTATATGGTACGTCTGCAACACGAACGCCGTGTTTCTTTCTAGGGAGCGATTGAGAAGCTCCAAAGAAACTTCGGAGGTGGAAAGCAAGTAATTGCTAGGAAGCCTTGAAGCTCCCGCAAAGCAGGATCGTGGTAAATAGTTTCGACAAATGAAGACTGCGCAATGTTGAAAGGCGCTCACAAGTAGTTGCGGAAACGGATTGAGTCGGGTTAACGGGGAAGCCGTAAGGCCTACCACAGACAAGTTGGGCTATGAATTGGCGGTCAGTTTTTTAGATGCGAAGCAGCTTATGGTGGCGCCTGTTCCTTCAGCCGTTGTTCCGGCTCCGTTGTGCGGCGTCCACGCACCCACTGCACATGCCTGGCCAGGCACCGCTGATGATGATTGTGGCAGGATGCCCCTAGGGATTGGCCAACCCAAGAATCCGTCACCAGATAGCTTCGCGGTCGACCACCGTCGTCATCTTCCCGTAGGGGAACCTCCTCCAGCAACGCTGCGATGAGGGCCACGGGCAACGCCGCCGGTAACGCCACCTGCAACGCCAGTGTCAGCACCACGTACAGCGCCGCGGATAAGAGGGCACAACAAGAAAAAGATGTATAAGAAGGCGCAGCACCTCCTCCTGCCATGATCGTCCACCCGGAACACGAAGACGCCGACCTTATCCCGAGCCAAGACTTGGTGCGCCTGATCAAACACGCGAGTCCGTGCGTGGCCATGCGGAAGCGCCAGGACATCATGGACCGGGATGAATACTATAATTTGATGAGGATTACAAACGCGCAACAACATGATCTACTGCGCGAGATCGTCCACCGGCAGACGACGCTGTGAGCATCTCCGTTACGGGTCTTCCTCACCGGACCGGCCGGTTGGGGCAAGACGTTCGTCCTCTGGCTTGCCATGGACCTCTACAACCAGTACAGCAACACCGGCAACAACACCGCCTACAACGCGTTCGTCATCTGCACGAGCACCGGAAAGGCGGCTGTGGTAGTGGGAGGAACCACTGTGCACGCGGCTTTCAAGCTCTCTCGGAAGACGACCGGCCCCAACAAGGACGGAGGCCTCAGCGCCAGCGAGTGGAACACCTTCCGCGTGGCTTTCCGCAACGTGAAATGCGTGATCATAGACGAGGTGAGCATGATGTCTGCAGACAACCTAAACGCAGTCGACTTGAGTCGACCCTGCTTCGCACACTACTCAGAGTTGCCTTACGGGAAGATGGTGAAACTTTTTATTATAAAGACGAACTCAGTGGCACAATTCTAGCAGAAGAAAGTGCAGGCTAAGTACGGCAAAACATATTGTCTAATGGCTCAAGCTTGGCAACCAATTGACTGCTTTTATGAGCTGACGTTTGGAAAGGCCACAAAACTGCAATCGGCTAATGCTTCAGAGGCCTTGAGTAGACAGCTGTTAGCTATCGTTATTGTCGTGATAGGGCCTGTACCGTAATATTTGCCAGTTTCATGCACATGTAAGGTTTTTTTAGCCATCCCTAATGCTGACAGGGTCATCCCCAGCCATCTACGTAAGCGCTACAGCCATTTGCTGCCCTGTTTTGGGTACTTGTCGGCTGCAGAGGCCTATGGGTGCGCTGTGTGCTGAAAACTGATAATGACGGCTCACCCCTCGCAATTTTTAATGAAGTACGCTTCTGAAAGCTGACGTGTCACAGCATCACGGCTTCTCTGAATCAGGCTAGTTTCTTTGAGGCGTGGCGTACAAGCACAATTATGGCAATTAATGGCCAAGTGTAATCCAGTCCCTTCTTTATTCATAAATCGTGTTCTCTGAAGTGATCATATATGCAACGTCCAATTTTCCCAATCTATAACATATCACATATGAGCGGTATCTGGTAAACAATGCCTACTATGCATCCCACGTACTCCATGGCGTGTGTCTTGCCGCATGGTTTAGGCTCTTTTTTCCGCTGATACGGCTGCACAACCTACCTAGATTTTGTGGTGCAGAAACCACAATGGTCACCGACTATGGGATACCAGGTAACCTCGTTCGCTACTGTCGGCTGTGTCGGAGACGTTGCTTCAAAAACTGAAGCTTAAGTGGGTGCAGTCTCAGGTCGCAGCCGAAAAGAAAACGAGGACTGAGGTGGTACCATATTTCCATCAAGTAGCTCACAATATTAAGCGGGTCGCAACGTAGTATCGGGTGCCTACTGTGTTTTCCGCACCACACAAGCTAGGTGGGTTGTGCAGCGGTATCAGCGAAAAAAAGAAGACCAATGCTGGCGGAAGCAAACACGCCATAAATTACGTGGCATTCAGAGTTGGCATTGTTTACTAGATACCGCTCACATGTGACAATGTATATATTGAGCAAAGTGGACGTTGCAATAATGATCGCCTCAGAGAACACGATTTACCAACCAAGAACGGCATTGGATAAAGTTTGCTCATTCATTGCCGTGATTGTGGTTGGACGCTGCGCCCCGAAGAAACCATCATCAGTGATAGAGTGATAGCTAATAGTCTTGACACTGTAGCGCGTGAGCTTTCAGAAGCGTAATTCATTAAAACAATCGTGAACGATGCATCAGTGAGCCGTCATTATCACAGGAGCACCGGCAGTGGGCAACTTGCTATGGAGACATGCTGAGTAAAAGCGCAGAAAAACGCGGGACAAAGAGAGGCACTACACATGTCAAGCACTTGCTCGCAAATGAGTTTTATTGAAACGAAAAGAGAAAACTCTCGACACAGCGCACCCTTCTGGCACGTCATAAACACACAAACTCACGTAATTAAACAGCAATATGGAAGAAATCAGCAATCACACAAGCGCCGCCACAATTGCCCGACGTTCAGCGAGAATGTTGGCAGATCGATAGCAACATGGGCGAAGATTGTGAAGCCAAGAGATTTACCGCCTATTCACTGAACGCTATCTTCAAGATATGCGAATTCCTCATTAAGGAGGGCACAGATGAGGCGCTGACACAGGTTCCGTTCTTATTGCACAAAAAGATGAAGGAAGCTTCCGCTACCGCGCGAGTACGTTGCTGAAAGTGCCTAAAGAGGGCTTCTGTGTTTTTTCTATAAGTGGCACACTCATGCTTCCTACAGTGGTCCGACAGACAGGTATATTGGGTCCCCTTCAAGGAAGAGGAAAGTTCTCGAAGGCGGATGTTCAGTCACCTACACGTGTGTCCTACGCAAGATCCACCGCAATCGAACGGCATTCGCTAAACAACGCATTTCGCGTATTTATTTTACCTATTGTTTTCAATGCTTGACCCCGCACCCTTCTGCTTGAGTTCCTTTCTTTTGGTTGACTTTTCTGGCAACAGCCCCACACAAAGTGGATAGTTTGTTCGGTGCCGAGAACACCACCTTGACATCGAACCTCCCAGCGAATTCCTTCAATCTGTGAGCCACGCGAAGATTGTAAGGTACAAGCACCATCCTCTCCTCCCGACGGGCCACTTCACCCTGTCCCTCAGGGAGTCCACGCATGCGCTTGATGTATTTTACAACGCAGTAATCGGCCTCATCTTCAATATCACCCCGGACGACACCCGGGCGCAAATAATGGAGAGCGTGTGCAACTATAACCCTGGCCTCCAAATACCAGACGCCAAGCGTCTAAATACTTCGAACATAGGTCAAATTCTCTTCCGGGCACTCGGGTTCCTTTTTGGATCAGCTACCGCTCCGCCACCTACCGTTGCAGACCCTTTCGCCGCAAAACACAGGCCTACACGACATGCTGGCGGACAGGCCATCACCAAGATGTGTGTCGCAACACCCAGCCAACCTCACGCTGCCCCAAGTGCGGACTTCCCAACGACCCAGAAGACCACCCCTGCTCTCCCAAGTGCATTGTATGTGAGGGCCCACATGTCACCGGCACAGCTGAGTGCCCCCGCCGCTATCAACCAGGAAGCCAGCCTCCTACGTCTGCCCAAGCCTCCGCGGGTAGACTCACTGCATCGGATGTGACTGGCACCCCGTCTACTGGTATTCCTGCCCTGCCAACCCACCAGTCGCTGTTGAAATGTCCCCCGGACGGCAACAACCAAGCGAAGACGAAAACACAAGCCGTCAATCATCCGACCAATGTGCAACACCATCAGCAGGTTAACACCCAGCGTTCCTCGCCCGGTGGGGCTCTGTCTCGTTCCTCCTTTCCACCCCTTTCCCCAGACCCTTTGTTAGATGTAATGAAGGAGCTTCGGGCCCTCCGCGCCGAGGTCGCAACCCTCCGTCAAGAAAATGCTGCTCTTAAGCGGGAGCTCCAGCTTGCTAAGCTTCCCCCCTCATGATTATAACCACCCGCCTGATGCCTCCGAACCAGCTCCCACTGCTCCTCAGACCGTTGATAACTCCGACTGTCCTCCTCCTAGAGCATAGCGGTGTCTATCAATGACTCACCATGTGCGATCGCATGTGATGAGAAATTTGTTATACTGGAACGTTCCCTTGCCAGTCTGAGGGAGGAATACTCGCACCTACATAACACCCTCCTAGTCAACGAAACGGTAATGCAAACCACTGTGGAAACGATCAACAATAACCTTCGGCCTTTCTTCGGAGCCCTGGACACCGCACTGAATGTTCCGTTTCCCTGTAACGACGGCCACAATGAATAGACATGGCAACGCCCTCGTCGCGTGGCAGTGGAATTGCGGCAGTTTCTTCCGTAAGCGCCACAATCTTCAACACCTAATATCTGCTGAATCCTTACGCCCAGCTGTTATTACCCTGCAAGAGCCTGGAAGAGAGGCCAAGCTTAATGGGAGTCAAGCTTTCCACAGTCCTGGTAACGACTCAACGGCGGTTCTTGTACCGCGTCACATTCCTGTTGAGCACCACACATTTGCCGACATTGCAATACCACATGACTTCATCACCCTGTATCCACCAAAACGCTCTGCCTCTTGCCTTCAGATACTTAACGTTTATAGTGGACCTAAAGCTTCTAATCACACCCTTAGCACCCTTCTGACTCGGGCCACAAAAGCGGCAACTGGCCACCCCCTTCTTATACGTAGGGACTTTAACGCTCCTCACACAGCCTGGGGCTATACTAGCCTCTCTAGGAAAGGCCGCTTACTTTGGGAAGCAATTCAGACTCGACGTATAACAGTAGAATCTGATCCCCCTATTCCTACTAGAAAAGGCAACAGTGGACAGGCAGGTGCCCCTCCTGACCTCACACTTTCATTGCGCGTTACTAACCTGAAAGGGCAATGTACTCCCCACAACATAGGAAGCGATCACTTCATTATTCAGTCCACTTAGCCACTGCATTAGGCATTTACTCGAAAACTGCGGCAGACTCACATCACAATTGGCCAGCCTTTCGGCTCTCGTGTCAAGAACAGGCACCCCCTACCGATGATACTCCGGTTCAGGATTGGCTTAAACACCTAATCGAGATTAAGAAGGCCCACGATTCGTCCCTAGACCCGTCATTTTTTCAGAAACTGTTGACACTGGCCTTCAGCATCTTTGAGCAGCGTACCAGGGCCTTCCGAAACGCTAGGGCCATCACAAGCACAATCGTCGTCTTCGAATAAGCATTGATCATCTCCGCACCACTATTGAGAACTATGCGGCTGAACTGGCTCGCACGCAATGGGGTCAGTTCTGCGACAGGATGCGTGGCAACCTTAGCATGCGGCGCACAAGGGCGAGACTTCGTCACACGATTGATTCTTCTCAGTCGAAATCAACAAGCCGCAACCGTCTTACCACCCTCTTACATAAATTTCCAGGTACAAGCGATCAGCTTTTCGCCCGTCTCAGTGAGCTTTACCTTGCCCAGGGCCCGCAGGAGCCCCTTTCACCATACACCGGATATCCCAATGAAACAATGGATCGTCCCATCTCCACAGCTTAGGTTCGCATAGCCCTTCTTAAAATTTGCGCAAACTCATCGCCAGGAGAAGATGGAACAACCAATAAGCTCCTTCGAAATCTAGACGAACCAGTCAATAGAGGTCCTAACAAAATAATATAACAGTCACTGAGAGTCTGGGGAACTCCCACGCGGTGGAACCATGCTAAAGTCTCTTTCATTCCCAAGCCGGGTAAACCGCTCGCTCTTGAACAGATTAGGCCCATTTCTCTCACATCGTGTGCCGGTAAGGTCCTCGAGCATATCGTACATGCTCGTTTGATCCAATACCAGGACAGTAAGCAGCATTACCCGCACACAATGTTCGAATTTCGAGCCGGCCTTTCCACCCAAGGCGTCTTACTGCAGCTCAAGCATGATCTTCTCCGTGGTCCCCCTACTGCCGAACTTCAGCTGTTCTAGCGCTAGACCACCGAAAGGCCTTTGATGGGGTCTCCCACCACTGCAGTCGGCGTCATTTGGCTGCTCTGTAGATCATGGATATAGCTAGGGATGGCAAGGGAGGATTCTGTAGCGGAGGATTCTCCTGGAGCGCGCACCAACAACTACGCGCGGGCTTTTCTTGATAATCGCCTGGCCGTCATTCAGAATAATGATCTGCACTCCGACGTCGTTTCGCTCCCCTCCATAGGCTCCCCACAAAGAGCAGTTCTCTCCCCATTGCTCTTCAATATCGCTATGATAAACCTACCTCCTCTTCTTGCTAATACCCCCTCGCTTAGCCACAGTTTCTATGCCGACGACGTCACGCTGTGGGTTCCAGGCGGCAGTGACGCACACACTGAAACCACCCTCCAGCAGGGGGCAGATTGTGTGGTGCGTATGGTCGTGATGTCGGTTTGAATTGTTCTCCCTCGAAGGCCGAGCTGCTGATTCTCTTGCCCAACAGTCCCAAACGCGCCCGTGCAGCTCTGAACATTAACATCCGGCTGGATGATCACCCCGTTGCCCGAGTGCCATGCCTCAAAATCTTAGGCCTCAACATCCAACAGAACCGCACCAATACCAGATTCCTTGCCCACCTAACATCCCAAGGCAAGCAGACCATCAACCTTCTCTGCCGCATCACCACCCGCCACGAAGGGCTCAAATAGGGAGATCGATTGAGGCTGATACAGCCTTTTGTCATAAGTCGCATCACTTACTCTCTTCCTTACCTAGCACCGTCCTCTAAGGAACTCAAAAAGGTGGATTGCCTAATTCGCAAAGTGTACAAGACGGCGCTCAGGATTCCGCAGAGCGCTGCCACCGCTCGCGTATAATCGCTTGGTGTCTACAACACCACATCTGAGCTCCTCGAAGCTCATCTTGTGAGCCAGTACGCCGCCATGCAATAACCTCAACGGGTCAATCCCTCCTCCGGCGATTTCCACTCAACTTCCCTTTCACTACAGAATCCTCCCTTGCCATCCCTAGCTGTATCCATGATCTATTCATCGTACGGCCCATTCCCCGTAATATGCAACCGATGCATATGTTGACGCGGCTAGCTACAGGCACCACGACACCTACGTAGTCGCAATCATCAACGGTCCCAACAGTCCCCCTCTTACCACCCTCACCGTTCGCACTTCCCCCATGACTACGGAACAGGCTGGTATTGCTCTTTCATTAGCACTACGGCCTTCCCCTGCGGTCATAATCTCCGATTCGAAGACGGCCATTCGAAATTTCACCCGGAGCCGCGTTTCTGCCCTGGCACTAAAAATCCTTCTTCAAAATCTCCCTGACACTCCCACCGAGCTGGTGTGAACCCCAGCCCACACGGGTGTGGGAGGGAACAAGGCAGAACACAGAGCCGCTCGCGAGCTCACCTTCGAGCGAGTCTTAGCCTTGAACCCTTCCATGGAGCTCTGTCAGTTTGAGATCGGCTCCTTTCGTTTCATGAGATTACGTCTCATTATCACCTCTCGCGCCCTCTACTGCACACCCAGCGCTCTCTCACACCGAAGAACGCCTATGGCGCTTAGTGCAAACATACACCCTTCCTTGCCTCTCCCGCCTGCACCGCACGTACCCCGGTCTGTACTCTTTACCCCACTTCCCCGCTTGTTGGGTGGTCCAAATCATGGATCACCTCCTCTGGTAACGCCCCTACAGCCCATTCCCCCCCTATCGAGACAGTGAGCACTGGGCGAGGGCGTTGGGCTCCTCGGATTCGGCGGTGCAAGATGCTATCGCCGCCCCGGCTGCCAAAGTCACCGGGGACCTTCCGCCTTCGGTCACCACCCCTCCGCCGACTTAGCCCTTGTGGCAATAAAAGAATTGTCTCTCTCTCTCTCGCATGTTGAAAGCATGGCCGTATCCTCCAGTCAGGTGAGTAGCGGAAACACAAGTAGTGGTGGACATACTCAGAATGCGGCCATTAGTGTGACTGACTATGGACTACAGTCACGTTTCCATTTGAGATTGCGGGGGTTTGTATGTTAGGATATCAACTAAGGTGCTTGTGTCTTCAGTGCTCATAAGCCCAGTACGAAGGTGTGCAGCCCAGTTCGTACCAACTTCGAAGCAAAATCTACTCCGTTTGGACTGGACTATGCGGGTTTAAATCTGCAGAGTACATTTTCAATTTTCATCACCCCTGTCGCCCAGGAGTGAAAAAGATGTGATAGGTACTGAAACACCAAGAAAGACAGAAAAAATATACTTGAAACACATTTAGATGTACCTGATGAGTTAGACCATAATATTGTGTTGCCTCTAGTGCAGTAAGAAAGCCCGTTTATAAAACACTAAAATTATGTACCAGATATTGCAGACGGAGTATTAGTGAGTTTTCCATGTAAGGTTATCAAGCTTTAGCCCGCACGAATGAACTTATCATTCAGAACCTAAATTAAAGCACGTTTGAGCTAGCGAGATTTCTCGCTTCTTGAGTGTCCATACTTATCTGGTAGCGAAAAACCACTGAAAAGGGAATTGTCCTATAACTAAAATGCCCTAATTGCGTCACGTTGCACGTCGTTTGAAGAGCACGTGGTGGGCGGTATTCGAGAAGGCTGCGTTCCAGTGACATTATTTTACGCAAGCGGACACAAGATTTTCTTTCCGGAGTTGCAGTGAAAGGCCTCCTCGAACACCTTCAGGTGCTCCGCTTGAATGTTGCACCCTCCTGCTTGGCCGTCCCGCCGTGTGCAGTCCTGCAAAGGGCGTGACATTGATGATAGGCGTAGAAGCTGCAACGCAAACGCACGCGATCGTAGCGAGGTAAATCAGCAGTTGGCGCTGCGAGGCCTGGTCTCCCCAAAATTTTCGGGTTCTGAGAGGAAGGGCAGCAAATGAGGTATGTTATTTGTCTTGCGGTAAAGTAATGTACAGCGATAACTTTTTTCTGTCGGAATTTAATTAACTAACGTGGCCTCTACAGCTGGTTTTGCTACAATGATCAGAATTATACAATGCCCCTGAAGAAAAACAATTACCAGAAGAACGGCGTGTAGGGCTAGCTGGAACAGCTTAGCAGAAGGCGCTCGTACAGAAGTAATCGCTGCGGGCGTGCGAACTACGCTCGCTCATTGCGTCGCTTCCCACCGTGACAAGGCGCTGCATACCCCCGGACGCCGCTCCCACGATGTTAAAAAAGACGCTCAACATAAGACGTTGGAAGCAATTCCACTTTTATCACTTTTGTGCGAAACACGACGCAGGTGGCTCCATTCGATGTTGCCTACACAGGACAGCCGACAACGGTGCTGGACGCCATGCTACCGTCACGAAGATGATAACGACTTCAAGCAGACGTCGAAGGATACCTACAACGCGTAGAGCAGGCGGTAAGCTTGCCCGCGTACACACGCTGGTCTGCGGCGCTGGAGTCTTCGGTGCTGAGGCACCGAATTTCACGTAAATTTATATGTGCGGACCTAGTCCGTGGGTGCGGTCGGAGTGTGAGGCTTCCGCAACAATATTTCGGCCTCTACACAATGAAACGACGCGCTGGCCGAGTTATCTACGTAGATGTCACTCACGGTGACTGCCGGACAACCCAATGACGGACCACGGTTTACGGAGTTCATGTGATTTGTTTCGAAACGTATTGATACATAACAAAATTTTTCTTTCTTCAACCGGTTTTTTTTTTTCATCACGACGACGCACTTCTGAAAGTAGAGTGACGACACGAACCGTACTCTGTGAATTGTTTTGTAGCGCAAGCTACACTGGCCGAGGTGAGCAGTTTCGCGTGGATCATGAAGGACCATGCGCAAGCGCGAGAAGCATTGGATTGGATTGGGTTGGATGAGATCGGATTTGGATTGAATTGGAATAAGTTGAATTGCATTGGATTGGAAATCCAACCTAATTGGAGTACGGGGGTGTAGACAATTGGGTCTGCACATTCGCCGGTATGCGCATTCCAGAGGAGGGACGTCATAGCAGCGCAGACGTACTGGCGCTGGCGCGTGCTCTGCTGTGCGCCGCCGTTGCGCAGTAGCCAAGTCAGAGGGCGCGCCGGAGCCGCTTGATAGCCGTTTCGGGTGGCTCCTGGAGAGCCGTGCTGCGCATGCGCGAGGAGCAGTGACTGGACTGAACTAGATTGGTCTGGACTGGATTGAATTGGATTGGATTAAATTGGAAATCCTTTTAGCAGCGGTGAGCATGATAATCAGCTAATCCTAGACAACCAGGACACCTAAGAATAACCAGCTGGACCTTAGCCCACACTACGTATATCCTGGCATAGCCGAGCTGAGCCATTGATAATTTTTTTTTTTATCAGCGCGTGGCAGGATCCGGCTGTGTTTCAAGCTTCCACTCTCGTCAGCTGACCCCGGTAAACGTTTAGTATTCACGCGTTTGTTAGGCAGACGGGGTATATGTCCAGTCATTTACCCAGAGTGACTTTTTTAAGGCGCAGCTTCTTATGTCTCACTCATAGCGCTCGTGTTCACCATAAAACGCACTGCAGAAAAGTCAACTTTCGGTGATGTCGGTGGTGGGTAGACGACGAAACAGACGCTACCCGTGGCCGGAATGGAAACTCGGTTCTCGCTTGTAGACCTAACGTCTATGCGATTGCGCCTTTTCGGCACAGTCGAAGCAGCTTCCTTTTGGAGAGAGCTCCATGGACGTGCAGCATTAGAAAAATCATGTACCGTTCATTCAACGCGAAATCAAACCGCGAAGGGTCGAAGTCAAAGCCACTGCGATCAGGAGTCCAATGTGCGTGGGAGTCAAAGAAAGCTCAACGAGCCGTAAACCAAACCGCCTGCGAGTCATCAGAGGACAACCAAGGAACCCCTCACGAGAAAGCATCGCGTTCAACCATCGCTGTCGTTAGACGGAGGAATGCACGATGTTTGATTGACAATGTTCCCGATCTGATTGGATGTGGACGGCAGAGCGTTGCGATATGCAGGGTGGGCAATCACCTCATGAGTCCATTTAATGACGCTCGAACGACTTGGTCGACTGCTTAGTGGACGTTTAGCCATCTATTCTACGTTACTGCGATGCACATGCTCCCGTCAAAACGTTTAATCACTCCACGAAGCTTGCGCAGTTCTTCACTACGTGACCGTACTGCAGTAAACACTCTATATAATGTATGCAAATATGATTCACATATGTATACATCATATTTGTGTATCATCCAGAGCATGGAACACATCTCGCCTATTTTCATCTTTCCCTCTGCCCCTACCAAGCACACTCGCCTGAAAGCTCGACACAAAACCTCTGGCAACACCGCTTACTCCAAACAGTTCTCAACTACCTGTTTCTTTGAACCTTGCGTTTTGATTTGCTTTTTTAGGATTTGCTGCGAGGGCCTGACCAGGTCCTGTTTCCCGTGGAAAACACGTGTTTCCTTTATCCTGTTCATGCCGCACCGGCATAAATACGAGAGAGGACCCTTCCCAAATCATACGCCCTAAACCGCACACTTCCCCCAATAACGCCCTTCCGGCATGATAGGGAAGCGTCCTGCTGCATCGTCCCTATATTAGGGAGCGTTTGTTTAATCAAAAATGTTCTCTATCTAAATCGATGTTTACAGTAATGAGAGCGCAACAGATAAATGCCAAGAGGGCAAATACGGCAGCATTGAATTCACCGACAATCGTCCATGCCTGCCGCTCTATTATTTTTTGGCATTGTTTCTACCAGAGCCTTTTTTCTCTTTGACGTTGGTTATGTGTGGGTTCTCACAGGGCGCGAGTTCACTTCGATAAATTTGATTCCCTGAAAATCCTGCGTCGTCTTTCACATGAACAAGCGGTCCTACCTTCAGGCACGCCGCTGTGTACATCATCTTCTCTGGGCTCAAGGCGCCAAAGCGGGGCAGCCTGGGGCTGGCGTTGAGTGCCCGCATTGCAGGCCGGATGCAGCCGTAGGCGAGGAGGTTTTCGAGTACTCCTTCCCTCCAGGATCCCATGGCGGCGTCACACTCAGCGGGGAGATGGGCCCCGGGCGTGATGTACCTGAAAAACACCGTTGGTGGTTACCCAACAGCAGTGCCGGCTGTGCTTAACGCGAAATCGGGATTCATATCGTGGAATACACAGTATTGTATGCCCAGGACACAAATACAGTAATCCGTCGTTATAACGAAATCGCTTTACTCGAAATATCGCTTTATTCGACATTTATTCTGGTCACAACGCAAACGCATGCATTTTAGGCCGCATTACTCGAGGTACACGAAGAGCTCGACCAGCGTAGAACGAAGTGGCGAGCTGAAGCATGGCCGAGCGGCGGCGACCCAGCGGTGAGTCAGGCTGCCAACATGGCGGGTCAACGCAAGCTGGCTTTCCACGGCGAATTTCGGTAATGCTCGATTCCCGCCATCCGACTTTAAACAAACAGTCCGAGTGCGTGGTAGGCTCATTGAATTTTGTTTCAAGACATTGATCAATGGCGTGGATGGGACGCTGCGCGAACACCGACACTCGAACCATAAAATTAGCAGTGTCATCGACCACGGGTCCCCGAAAAACTCTTATTTTGCGAGCTTCACAGCTGCACACCACAAGAAAAAATTTCCCATAGATCATTCAAAGCTCCTAGCGCAAAACCGGTCACTTTTCATGGTTGTTCATGAAACAACCTCAGGCTCGAGCCGCGACTTTTGCGCCGCTTTCCAGCGCGATACTCGCTTAGCATTCTGTGACGCCAGCACGTCCCTCTGTAAATTGACCACAGCCACTGCCACTTTAATGGGCGCCGACCACAGCCTCATTCAATGCTTGGTCGAATTGGAGCAGGGGTTGCTCGCATCCGACAAGAACATGAAACAGCCAAAGCTCACTTCCTTTTTTGCACCTGAATAACGCTTTGCTTCACTGAATACTTCGTGGTTTATTTCGCTGCAGTTGTGGTGCAAATAAAGTTCACCTGCGAGTGGTCTGTTATACCAAAATACCGCTTATAACAAAACTTTTCGCTCCCTCGCTGACTGCGTTAACACGAGGGATTACTGTGTACGTCCAATGAACCATCTACGAAGAAGCGCAAAGTGCACGTAGAGGTATCGTCCATCCACCGAAAATAGCCGACACCGGCAGTGGAAAGACCGGTAAAATCACTTGTACATACACCACTTTAGCAAACATTTTACATATACGAGGTTTATACCAAAATCCCAGGTGTACACAGCATTGTACCCAATGTAAGGATGCATCTGCAAAACAAAATATTTGCGGGAAATTTCCATGCATGAAACGATTTTTCAGTTAAATTGACGCGCATTGTTGCCGATTTATTGCTGACTTAAAAAAACTGCTCACACTTTTTTTGGAGGTTTAGTTGAAGAAGACAGGCCAAGCGATTCATGACGGTCGCTTTATCAGATTGGGTCGTCATTATATCCGGTTTAAAACTCAAACGCGTAACAAGAGAGACAAAGAACAAGTTGATACAAACAGCGGTATGGGTGTCAATTCATTGTTGGACCCTGGTGTTCTACGCTAGACTTAGATAGTGATTAACCAAACAGGCAGAAGTTCTGCGCGTTTTATCCACTTTTTAGCCGCTACAATACTGCATCTTTTGCATATTCAGAATGTATTGCCACAAAGAGCAATGTCTTGGGCGTGATAGAAGCGTTTAGGCGACCCTGTAGGGTATTTTGAGGTGAATGGTAGCGCATACGCGGTGTTTGCACGCTCTCCAACGAATGCCGACACAAAATGATCTCCTGATAGCAATACGGCCTAGATTGAGCATTGACAAACGCGGTGAACTGTGACATTGACAGCACAGTGCAGGCGCAGGAAGCGGTGCCACTGGGCCTTTTCATTCCCGGAACATCCGCGCACTGCCCGTTCCGCGACCAGGCTCTCCATTTTCTCAGGCATTTTTACAAAACTTCCAGTTCGAAGTGTGGAGACCAGGGTTCTTACAGCGGCCTAGCTCGAGTCGGCCGCAAGGCTAGCTCCGCTGAACGCCGCCACGAATCGCCAGCTTGGCGTAGCGGCAGCGAGCAGCAAGGAACACAGGACACAGCAATCGCCCACTCCGACGTTTATTGCTCTGCAATATGGGGACTTCCGGCGCGTCGCTCTACACCGCCAAGACCGCCTTGGCCAGGATGGGATAAACAGGCGCGAGGGCGGACGAAGGCAGGCCAAAAAGGAGCAAGTCGCACTTACGGCCGCTCCTGATGATGGCTGGTAAACAAAGAGGCCCTCCCTTGGTTGTCGGCCCCAGACCAGGCAACCCGGAACTTCCGGGCAAAACCTGTCACGTGAGGGGTTCGGCAGCGCCCCCTGCAGTCTTCCTCCCGCAGCGGGGAAATGCGCAGGCCGAAGGGAGAGAGGGACCTCCCCCTCTCGCCTACGCGGCGAGTCGAGAGAGATAAGCAAGATGGCGGACCTCCGCAATTCCCCCTGAAGCCAGTCCTCGGAGTACCATCGGACCATCCAGGACAGGTAAATCGAAGATGCCCACTGTAGCACTTATGGTGTGGCCTCGTCGACAAAGTTACCTTTGCGTATTTTGAGGCTGTTGTAATGCAGCAGTTTCTTGTGCGTTGAGGGAACCCGCCGACATTTGTCGTAGAGAACTTTGCCCTAATATCATCTTTGAAGACACCTGTCTGTCATCAATTAGAAAAATTAGGTATATCTCAGTAGGCCGTTGTGCACAAGGGGTATCGGAGGCTAAACGTACACCTTTATGGTGTAAATTTAATTTTCGGAACACAGTGAAAACAATCAAATCTTACAAAGGTGAAAACATTTTAAATTGCCAGGTACCACGTTGCTACTGCCACTCCTGCACCAAAGCATTTTTCATAATAGTATCCCCACCCGACTTAAATTTGCCGTTAAAAGTGTCGTGGACTGATGTTTCATTTAAATGAATATTTCTGTGCTCCCGTCAAGTTCTCCCGGTTTCTCTGTTCTTGTAAGGCAACCTCTTGACTTACGGTTGTCACGTTCTCTTTAAGGCATGAACCTTTTGCAGAGACGCAACGCCCGGTGGTTTTCGTACTGTTGTTTGGTGTAATAAGCTTTGCAGCTAATTGCAAGGTGCTCTGCACATGAAAGCGCTCCAACACCGACTCATTCGGAGGACGCACTCGGTGGGTGTTCCTATCCTGCCTGTCACGCCACTTCTCCATACCCCATAATGAATGACGCCAGGCTATTTTGGAAGAGCGTGAAAACGGCCGTGGGCGTGCTTGCTTCGCGGCAAATGTAGTCGAAGTTTTAAAATACCTCTTCACCCAGTTACCAGCGTGACTAAACTCACACCTGCGAGCCAGGCTCCTGGCGATGAGGTGGCCGAGTCCTCCGACGTTGGAAGCAACAGCCCCGTCAGGCTCGAAGAAAGGCGCCGTTAGAAGAGCAGCGGGCACCAGAACCGCGCCGTCCGCGGTGACCTCGATGTCCGAGTCGAGGGGGTCGAAGTGTACCTCGGCTGGCGAGACGCTCCGACGCCATGCGGCCACCGCGGAAAGCCAGTCCGCAAAGAATCGAAGGCGCCTCGGCGTCGGGAAGGAGCTGTAGAAGACGTCCAGGCTCTCGATGCTGTCGGCGTACGTTGGGAACCCAACCACCAGCCGTGGAGGTGTCGCAAACGGCGCCAGCCATTCCCTTCAGTTAGTGCAGAGTAAAAAAAAAGTTACTTTTACTTTTTTTACGAGGATAGTCTTTTTTGAGTAATTAACAGCGAAAAGTTCGTGCTATCTTTATTTCCTTTTATTCAGCTGCAAGATAAACGGTTAAAATGATTCTAGAATGATACGTTTGTACAGCCAAAACCCTTCCAAACCAATAAATCTGGGACATTGCACAATACGTAGTAATATAGACATCAATCATAAACAAGAAAATATAAGCCCCATTTCAGACACACCATTAATACACAACTGATATTACCACTGTTTTCTTAATTTAAAATTTGCGGGGGCGTATGTTTTGCGATGAGGAACACACACAATGCGTTAAAACAATATTTTAAACACAATTTACTAAAAGAGCCCAAGCCTGGAGGTCATGGTTCGAGCGCCCAGCCAAACAACAACGTAAGGACCCAAGAGACGGTGCGCCTGTACTACGAACTCGGTAAAATCGAGTTGAATTAGGTAAACGTTTTTGCCCGTACAAAAAGAGGACCGAAACAGGAGGCGAACACCAAGAGTGGTGAAAGGGGGGAGAGGCAGTCACGTTGCAGGGGTTGCAGAAGGCTATCGTCTTTCTACCACATTTCCAGCGGGGCCAGCAAATGCGTGGCCAATTTTTGAAGAGAACCATACTGGTTCTGGTTGGTTGGGGATTCTGCTTCTGGCAAGATAATTTATATGTTTACCGAGTGTAGCCACAAATGCTGCACAGGATATATTCAACTTCTCGCCTTGGTGGCCTACTGGCTAAGGCGTTGCGCTTCTGAGACTAACGATGCGGGCTGGATTCCAGACGCGATAACTGCTTATCAGATGGAAGCGAAAAGCGAACACGGCCGTGTGTCAATATTTTCGTGGAGTTGGAATGTCCCAGGGCAGAAGCTGATCTGGAGACCTGCACTACGGTGCACATCAGAGACCAAGTGTAGCTTCGGTGCTATGAAACCAAAAACTAAAAAGAACTTGTCAAAAATTGTAACATTTACAACTTCACGAAGAACTACCAAGTTATTACAAGGACATGAAACTCGGCTTGTGGAAGTCGTGTGGGTGGCCAACTGCAGGTTGCATTTTTCAAGACACAAACATTACATTGACAAGCGCAGAGCATTCTACACTTATTCAGCAGCCAGCACGCGCTATTTCTTGTCGACCAACGTTTGTTGACGCACACCAGACGGGAAAACAGGGGTATATAGAGCTCTGTCTTAAAAACCATCGAAAGTAGCAAATGGTGCTGCTTCCACGCACCTTCTTTCCTTGAGGCAAGCAGCGATGGAGTCAGTCATGGCGGCAACCTGACCCCGAGCCTCATTCGTGACCTTGGGCAGACGTATGAGGGCAGCCAGAGCCGGTTCCATGACGTGAGCAACCATGCCCAGACACGCAAAGGCGAACCGGTCGACGCTGGACCACCTGCAGCGGCAATGTAGACAGAGGGCGGCCCTAAGCTAGAGTGAAGACAGAATTCGGGTGTGGTTTATCAAAGACAGCCTTGTCCCGATAATAATGACATCCATTTTATCGCAAGCTTCACACACATGTAGGAGTCATTAAAGAAAACAGATGAAGAGGTGGCGACTACTTATACACTCTCAGGCGATTTCTTTTTGACGCCATCGAATCTTCTGCGATTCGCTGCTTCGAAACGAATCCACAGCCAGGAAAAATGACTGAACGAAACCAGTGGAGCCCACGGAGCAAGATATAAAGGAGTTCCGACTCGTCCGTCTCAGACGGGCCCTTAGTAAACGTTTATAGATTCATTACAGATACGTTTTTAGTTCCATATCTCTCCGCCGAGGCCATGGAAAGAACGTGGCCTGCCGCGACTCCTTCCATCGCGGCGCTGCGGATGCGAGTTGCGCTAGGACAGCGAGCGTCGTCTGATAGCGGGGAGCGTTGCGCTCGGCATCTGCGGTTCTCACCCTTTCTGGCTGCGTACTTCAAAGAAATAACTGCTTTCGGAAGCTGCTCATCATCTTGTTCCGGTCGTTGCTGTTCGCGACTTATTGGAATCCGGCCGTATTATGCAAGGAGAAATATACGTACGCCCAGGGGTTTCAATGGCGATTAAGTTTCCGGAAAGACAGCGTTTCAAATGAAAGTACGCATAGCCGTGGCCGTCAGAGCTGCCCAGAAACTCGCTTGCCATGGCAATCGGGTAAATTTATTCTATCACGAATGATATTTCCTCACAACCGTGCGCAACAACTGCTGTCTGTAGGATAGACATCCAGCAGCCCAGTTTCTGAGCCTCAATAGCTTGAAGCCCGCTTTGGGTACAGCGACTGCGCAACTCGGAATCATCGAGTGCCAAGTTTTATTCAACCATGCGAAATTCTCCATGCTCAATCTGTTTATTTTAAAGAAATATTACACATGGGCTTGCGCAATGCATGCGTATCGCAATCCGCACGAAGTAATAAGTGATTTCGCACGCACACAAGGATGAAGAAAAAAAACCCAATAACTATCCCCCGTTCAAAGCTTACCTCACTTAGATTCGTGCAATTACTGTTTTCAAAATGGGTAAACGAGGAACTTTGTTAACACTACTGTTCACGAACTACATCACCTTGGTGAAACTTTCGCACTGCAGGGGACAGGCGTCTCACGGTTGGGCAGCTCCTTTTGTCGCTCCGTGGGAGACTGCGCCCCTTTTTTGATCACCTGGTGTGTAAACACGAGGCAAAACATTTCATCGAATTTTCGCGTAGCAGTGGCTGCCAGGTGTGCGCAAGAATTCGCGTACCATGCCAATTGTGCAAATTAATTGGAGCACGAATAATATTTCCGCATAGCCATGCACATCCTATAGCCATCTGCGTATCTTATATACTTTCAAAAATGTCAAATAGTTTCTGCGGTTAAAGATAACCCACAATCCTGGCAGCTTTGATTTCAAATTGGAGTTGTATGTTTCCTGGTTATATTGTGTTAACATTAAGAATTGTTGTGTTTGTTTTTTCATTAGACCGTTTTGCTGTATTAATAGTTTTTTGAGCAAGAGGCTATCTTCTCCTACTCTTTAAAGATGTGCATTTTGTAAAGGGCATAAACATGTGCCCCGTGCACGATGCATGTGTCCAGCCTTCTCACAAGCATCACTACTTTCGTGGGCTGGAAAATGGCGCAAAGCCGGCTGCAAAGCTGGGCGGCATTGCGCCAAGCCCAGCATATGACAGAAAACACAGCGTGCTGACGGAGTCACTAAATAATTTTGCCCGTGGTCGCAGTGTTTAATAGCACGACAAACAGAATGCACTTAAAAGGCAAGCCTCTCACACAAGGGTAAAGACAAACGAAAGTGAAAAGAAGAAAGTTGTGGAGCAGACATGCAACTTCACCGCGACCGCCTGTTCGGGCTCAGAGGACTGGTGAACACCGTCAACACTGCGCCCGCTGCTGCCTACACCGCGCAATTCGCCATCGGAGCGCCATCTCAGCGCCTAGGGTAAAGTCGTGGCCGCCCGGGAAGGCGTAGTTGCGAAACTGAAAACGTATTCATAAAACTTGCCCTTAATGCTCCAAATTTGCAGAGCACAGGCTAGATGGTGCTGCCAATGGACTTTATTACCCAGCGTTCCCAGCGCGCTACATTGCGTATTTCTAAAATAAATAAAATTAAATTTAATCTGTAAGATCTGCTGAAATCCACACCTGTCGCCATCTTAATAATGTTCACTTCGACAGAAGTCTGCCTTCTGCACGTGGTATGAACGTGTAATTAACAGCTGGACCATCACTTGAACGGTTTCAAGTGTTCAGATGTTGGTTATGGAGGAGGAGGGGACAAGTGATGCGTCGAAAAGCGTGGAATAGATTGGTACTACGTGGTTCTTTGATACGGAATGATTTCTAAATAATCAAGGCGGGCTGGAAAATATCGATCTAATCCAGCACATCTAAAATGCAATCGCACGACGACGATTTCGAGAAAAAAAAACAGAAAAAGAAAGGAGGCGGAGTAACATGGCACTCTAAACATGCCCTCTAGCCACATTAGACTTAAGGTAAAGTGATGCAGGTGGAAATCACCCTTTTTTGCTCGCCCGCCATCCTGCCGCGTGATTAATGATTTAAGGTTTTGCACACAACGTTTACGGTGTCGTCTGACGTCTTTATATACTGGCATGGGTGGGTCTACTATGAACGGTTTCATGAGCTTGTTCGACAGCACCAGCTAGGCAACCGGTACCTGACGGAATGAAGTTGGCGTACGGCAAATATACCTCAAGGATTAGATTGCAGGGCGGGGAAACAAAATATAGAAACCACATACAGTCATCTGCCCGCTAGAGCAAGCCAACCTTTCGCGCACTGCTTGCCTCGGATGGGAGTACGCTCCGTACATTCCGTTGCGTTATACACATATTAAAAAAGTCGACAGAAGCGAACTAGTTGTGACAAATAGCGATTTTAGAAGTGCCCACTACTCATCGCAGTTATTAAACTAAACTAATGTGGTCAAACTCGGTATGCATGCTAAGCAGTAAGCAGACATGCAGAGTTGTTTCAGTATCTCTGCTCGAGTCACGTGGGGGTGAACCCCCGAGCTTCTTTCATTCCTTTTTGGAACTGCATAGGACAATAGGCATTGCCTTATGTGTACTGCCTACCACACTACTCTATTTTGTGCTGCACTCCAGAGAACTACATAGAAACAGTAAAAAGCAGCTTCTTCCTTGCGGTACGAGGCACATAAAACGCGGAGTGCTGCTAAAAGGATGATGACAAACGCTGGGTACTTCAGAAGGCAACAATACGTTTCAAATAACTTTAAAGTTCAGACTACTCAAGAGTATTTCCGAAACAACCACAGCTGGGCACGCTGGTGGTCGCTTCGAGAAATACTTTCGTATCACGGCTGGCTCCACAGCATTGCCCCCCCCCCCTCTTTCTTTCCAATATGTGAACTCTTGCGACCCCTTAACAGGCTGTCCAACTGTTAATTACGACATGCAGATATGCCGTGCAGGTGGCAGACGTCCGTCGATGCCAACATTAGGATAACGAGAGGTGTGGATGTAAACACAAGCTGCAAATTCAAGTTTTTTTTTTCATTCAGATTTAGCTAAAAAACGCGATCACGTCTTATGACGGAATATAGGTCACTATGCAGCTTGGCTCTTTATTCTGGAAAAACTAGTTTCACAAACCAGGTCATCAGAACACGTTGCTCAAGAATGCATCTGGCGTTATCCGCTGGCGGCATCGACAAGATTACACGACCGCACAGTGACTGTGAACACCAGGCCCTATTAAGATAGCGTTCGGAATTCTTTGTCGCCTAATCACGATGATAGTGCCGTTCCATTGCAAAGAGGCAGCCACGAATTTCTTCGGTAGAAATGTATGGAACATTGGCACACGCCTATAGATTCCAGACGACTTTCATTAACATTGTTTGTGTGCAGAAGAAGCATTCGTTAATTCATTTGATTGATTGTAGGGTTTAACGCGCCAACGCAACGCAGGCGATGAGGCGCGCCGTAGTGGCGGGCTCCGGATTAATTTTTACCACCTGGGGATCTTTAACGTGCGCCGAAATCTCGTACACACGGGCGTTTTTGCTTTTCGCCTCCATCAGAAAAGCGGCCGCCGCGGCCGGGAATCGAACCCGCGACCTAAGCATTCGTTAAGCAGACGGCAGGCTAGCGGGCGAGGAAAAAAGGGGTGATTTTTGCGCTTCATCGCATTACCGCTAGCCGAGTAAAGCTTGAGTGCATGTTGTAGAGTGCGATGGTGTTCTAGCTCCTTTCTTGTTTGGTTTTTTTAAAAATAATCATCGAACGCTTTAATCTTAGACTTGCGGGGTTAAATCGATACTTTCCCCCTCGCTTTTATTGTTTTTGATTAAACGGTCCTTGATTAAGAATAAGCGATCGTCACATATCTGGCGGTGTGCGATTACCCTATCCCTCATTGTGGAAGTGCCCTGTGATTTGGGTTCCGCTTGCGTCTTGATAGCGCGCACAGTTTGCTGGATGTCGCCGGATGTCGCGGCGGAACGAAACAAGCCGCTGGGGAGAGCGAACAAGGGCAGAGCAACGTACAAAGGCACAACGCCGAGAGCGGTTCCCTAAGAGGAAGAAAGAAAAGCGAAAGCTGGGCGCCAGGCGGTGCGCCTGGCGCCCAGCTTTCGCTTTGCAGTACGCATCGGAGACATTAGCGGACCACCCAACTAATTTTTGGGGGGCCATAGTCGGCGCTGCTCTTTATCTACCTCTGCGGTGGGGCCTCTATAGTTCCCTTCGAACGTATCGCTTGCGTGCTAACGTGCAATTACCACACTTATAACTATGTTTCCAGAGCTGGCTCATATTACGTAAATTCTGCTCATATCACGTCACTGCAGTTAAAGATCCGAAACCTTTCAACGTTTGTGCTGTTTTTTACACGAAAGTATTTTATTCCGGGATTCACCAAGTTCTTACTGGCGTCATATCCGTCACGGAAATGACATCGCCATAAAAATACGGCTGCGCCATAGTTTCAGCCGGTTGCTCCGTCGCCGCAACGGGAGGTGCCAGGCGCTTTACCGACTTCGCTACTAGCTGAAGCGCAGACAGCCGTATGAACACGAAATATATCTTTCCTATTACCTCCTCTATTTCGATGGTGCTGCCGTCTAAGAGAGGTGAAGCGAAGTAGTGCATCACGATGCTAATGAGCGCCCACAGTTGGCGCCAGCTGAGCTCGTCGCAACGCAACTGTCTGCTGTACACTCCACGGAGCAGGGACGCAGTGGTAACACATTTGCGAAAGTGATGCGCCAGTAGGTTGTCGCTCGCCAAGCACACCCACAAGACAGCCCCGCAAATCATGCTCTTTCGCTGCGGCGGACCGTGAGTTCACCAAACGATTAGCAGGCAACCCACTCGATTTTGTTCGCAAGGTTTGCGAGCTCGTGTGGTTTCATTCGGGTTTACGCAGTGCTTCGGCACGTGCAATCCAGTGTCTAATGTTTGTAGGCCTGGCTGTGCCACACCGACGAAATACAAACAGCGATCCGCAAGTTCGTATTGATGCACAATAAACCCTCGGCTGATCCTGTGAAGGCATATCAAACGAATTCCTGTGAAAGAGGGATCAACCAAATTTTTTTTCTTAGAAAGCGTCTTGTGTGGCTGGAATGCAGCTTACGGAGTTGCCAAGGGATCGTTCTTTCAAAGTGGACGCAGTTGCATTTTGCCTTCATGGTCCCTTTAAAGGAGCCATGAAGAGAAAATACAAGTTTGGTTCATTCAAAATATATCATACTGACACCACTTTTAACATGAAGATCGCTCAAACAATCTACATAATTAGGAAAAAAGCGAATGGCTATGCGACCCACTAGCTCATTTCCCGCGAAACAGAACCTATGATATCATACCAGGTAGCTCTGCGATTGGCGGAGGGTGGCAGAAGCAAATGCAAATTAGTCAGAGCTTTTAAGCTTTCCGAACGAGCTATTTGCACCTAAATTTAGGGCACATTCTTTTTATACCAGTAAGAATGGTGGGGTAAACAGAGGATGTTACGAAAACACATGAAAACATAGAAGTATCGATGCGTACTGCTGTTGGTACTGCGTGCACTATGCTTGGTTTAATTGCAGAGGACTGCCGGGCTTTGGGGTTGTTTCAGACGACACTGACCGATTGACACAAGCGACGATGTCTTACATGACCGTATTTGTCGCGCGAGCACCATGTTTCACGAAACGATTGTCTTCATGAACAAAACAAGCCAAGTAGAAATACGTTTACAAACAAACCAAAGGCCGAAAACGGCTTGCCGCGGTGTGGTGGCGCCATCTAGGTTTACTAACGGTAAACAAGGCCCTGTGATGTCATTGCAGACGATGAAAGCGCAGGATGTAGCGGGAAAATCAAAATTTTAACTTAAATAATTTTTCAGTGAATAAAGCATCGTTTACATTCGGACAAGCACTGGGGGCACTATAAAACATGAAATCTTTCGAACAACACAAACTTGTGTTTTGTCTTCATGGCTCCTTTAAGACTACTTTATTTTAATCGCCGTGCTTCGCTGTGATGAGCCAATGTGGTCCACTATGCCCTGGATTGCGTGAAATGGGCACCGACATACCTGGCCCTGGCGAAGGCAGGTTCAACAAAGGGAGCGACCTGGTCGAGCACGTCCCAGCTGGTCCACAGGTGAAGGTCGGCGCTGCTCATTGCCCTCCAAAGAGACTCGAGCACAGCTTTGAGGACGGGTGCCGCGAACACCGTGGCATTGCGCGTGTACGGGGTGTTCGCCTCGATCGCTTCGCCGAAGGCATTGGCGCTGACACCAGTGAACGAAATCTCGCTGACCTGTGTACCGGGAAATTATTGTAGGGAAACCAAAGAACATTTTTTGTAAGACAAGTTTTAGAGCGAAGGTGTCTTGCGCTAGCTTCTGACCTAAATTGTCACTCCATCGGGCGTCGTCGACAAAGAGTCGTACCACGCGTTTGCTCACAAGCTGTGTAAAGTGTTCTGAATAGCTCTCAGTATAATGTAGGTTGCTTAAAAAGAGCACTGAAATTTGCCATGATTAAAGATTTAATTAGTTAAATAATCAATATTTCTCGATTTATTTATTTAGTAATTTTAAATAGTTCGCCCTCAAGAAAAGAACAGATTAATCTCGCACACCGCTACACAGTTTACCCTCGCACACCCTCGCAAAGATGGAAAGGACATCCCCGGAGCTTTACGCAGACAGTACATCTACCCGTAAATTGCACTGAACCTTTGTCGAAATCTGCCCATACGTAGCATGCAAAATCTAGCTTTTACAAATGCCTTTCTAAATAGCACCAGAATCGCACTTTTCCACGAAGAATAGACCCTATGCAAAATGCGCCCCGCCATCTCACGTCGACTCCGGTAACTAGGTCCGCCATTTTGGTACGGTCGTTTGAAACCGAAACCAATTAGCAAAACATAGAAGGCGGGCATTGACCGCTCTTGGTGATGGACTGCAATGCCGGAGCATTGCTTAGTGCCGCAGAGCACGCAATGCGGAAATACCCATTCAAATGGAAAAAAGGTACCTGAAGTTCCATGCTTTTGAACGAACTTTGTGACGCGAACTGTGCCGGCGCGAGCAACCTTAGTGACACGCTGGGCGCGGTGCGCTTGGAGCGAATATTTGTCGTTGGTTCGCTAAGCGCGGGGTTCCGTAGTCGCTGTCCGTATGAAAAATACAGCTGCGTTGGAGTTCTCTTGTCCAGCCTTTGTGTTCTAAATGAAGCCTGAGCGTGCGCCGCCTATTCACGCGACTGACAGCGGCGCTCGACCGGGAAAACAGTACCACACGTTGCCAAAATTAGGCTGTTTCTTTACTCGTCCCTGTGGCTCTGCGCCCGCTTCATTTCATTGTTAAAAGGTACCGCTTAGCCCCTACACGAGCTTTTATTTTACCTAGGGCTGTAAACAAACTTTTCTTGCCGCACTACGCCGTCACGGCGCTTTTGAAAATTTCCTCTGTGGTGGGCGCGCACGGTATCGGAGTGTGTTGTTGGTTTCTTTTACGTTGCATTAGCCGCGTGTCGTTCCAGAAGTGGCGTACACTGTTTTATGATGATCTCACGGTGGAAAATTCGAGCTTTTTCCCATGGTTCCCGATTTGCCTGACTGAAAGGTTTGTTTTTACGTCAAGTTAACTTGGTGCCTATTGTCATTTCAGCCACGATGTATTTACTGTCGAATATTTTGCGACTAAACTACACACTCACTCCTCTAGTTTGTCACATGCTGCATGCATGCCTCCGACGTAATGATAGTGGCCATTGATGTAGGTAGCTGAGACAATTTTCAAGTTTTATTCAAAAAGAAAAAAGAAAACGGCCACAGTTGCAACAGGCCGCCGCGCATGAGCTTGAGTACTTTTGCGTGTTTTGTATCCACAGTGAAAATCCCAGCAAATTAAACTACTTCGCTGATTTATAGCGCGTGCAGTATAGCAAAATGTGGATATAAATGGAACAAACAGAAGCATTCGCGCACCCCTGCATGTCGCGGTCTAGTAAACACGACGTTGCCCAGCCTATGCGTGCTCGCGAGATGACCACGGCGAAATGTGGCATGAATGCTTGCTGGTAGCTCATAGGTGACCCTTCAGGTGCCATGCCAGTCCTTGTTTCTGTCACTGGGGAGGGGGGGGGGGGGAGGAGGAGCGGGAGGCCAGCACAACTGGGGCAAAAAGCTCATTCCCAAGGCTACCAAGTTTTCTTCCAAGCTCCTGCACGGCACTTTGTTGCTGCTCGCATTGCTCCTGTACTCGACGTGCATCGAACAGACGCATTGGCAAGGGAAGGGAGGGGCCATTTTATCGCGGGCTTCTCCATCAATGTTTTGGACACTCGGTGGCTTGATGCCCTGCTGTCTCGGACGTCCCCACTGTTGTGGCAGCTCAGTGCACGCAAGCTCCGGTGGCGCCTCTTAAAACCTTCGGCTTGCAAGAGGGCGAGTAGGTGCACAGCAGCCAGGATGTGACTCCATGCTCCACTGCAACCCGCCGGGCACTCGCACGATGCCTCCACAATCACCCCACTGTCCGTCTCAAAGGTGAGGCACACAACATAGGGCCGGCCACTTTTCTTCTGGGAGCGAAAGCAGCTGCTGAGCGCATGGATGAGGCCCAACCTGCAAGAACAGAGAGAATATCAGTAAATAACACTCAGGGAAGAACAGGACTAGTCCGGTACAGTTTATGGTAAAGGGACAGAGCAGAAAGAAGTGGCCACAAGGAACAGACTCAAAATGACCAGATTTTGTGTCTTGCTTAACAGTGTTGCAAGGGCAATATTCTACACCTCAAACAGCAATGATGTCAAAATTGTTTGTCAAGTTCGAGCGTGTAAGTATCTCTGCATGCTTTGTTAATGCATTTTTCAAGAGAAGGAAGTTTAACATTTAAAAACCTCAGCGTGGGTAATGATAAGTACCCGCATAATCGTGTTCGTCATAACTTAAGCAAGCAATAATTTGATTATCTGGAACTCACTTCCAGAATCTTTCGAGATAAACAGGTAAACATTCGGGCTATACCGATGACCCATCGAATTAAAAAAAATCTTCTAGTTCAGTGAGTTCGAGCTAACGAGGTTTTACTGTATAATCTATTCGTGCACACCAAAAACATGCGCTTTAGAAACAAGCACAACCACCCCACCACCAAAAAAGGAGAAGAAAGACACACAAACAGATTTTTGCGCAGAACATGCGCAATAAATAATGCAAACACACAAAAAAAGAAAATTCAAGGCGTATGTGCGCTTTTGTAGTTGACTTCGCCGCAAAGCACGATTGCTTTGCGACAAACGCGCGGGCGGACGACCGTCACGGAAAACGGCCGCAACCTTTCCGTAAACATCTTCGCCAAAAATCATCCCGTAAATTCCATGTACAGCATTTGAAAATACCTAATCCACCCACTAGCGGTACGGTCTGGCGATTGTCGCTCTCCTCTTTCAGGGTTACTGCAACAGGGCCGCCGCTACGCATTTGCGTGGTAAACAACGGTGAACAAAGTGCTCTACAAATGATCATACCGGTTAACTCGCGTCAAGTAAAAACAAAAAAGGATTTACTTACTGTGAGTCGCACGTGTTTGTCCGCACCGATGAAGGCGAGCAATGCGCCTCGGTGGCTAGGCGGCATGCCCTGCTCCGCTGCCGCTCGGATGGGTCTTTGGCGCGGCACCCCAAGTGGTATGAGTCTTCCGACACAGTCGGCAGCGCAGGCAAGTCCTTCGTCCACAATCCGCGGTCGAGAGCCGGAAAACACCGTCCAGTTTGAGCCATACCGCGTTACCGTCACCTACTCTTCCACAGTAAACAATACGAGACTTCCCGATCGGCGCCCGTACCAATATGGCCGACGGTCTCGTTTACATCAGTGTTGCTAGATCACCAAGCAATTTCGCATAGGGTCTATTGTTGCCATCGACCACGACTTTGAAAAATACATCCTCCAGCTCCTTACTCAAAATAAAACTCATTCCACATGCGAGGTTTGCAACTCTGGCTTGAATCTCTCACTGACACAGAAAAATCCTCAAACACCACGCGAACCACACAAGGCCAACTGACCCCACATAATACATCGGCGCCCTGGTACTGACTGGCAGTGAATACGCTCGTGCCAGCCCTACTCACTGTGCGGACGCCAACCAAGAGCTGGACGCACCCATAACAGAGGCGTTGGTACGGGCCGTTATCCGATGCCTCAAATCTAAGTCGGCTCCGGACCCAACAAAACGACAAACAAGCTGCTTCGCAACCTCGATGACCCCACTTTCGCAGATCTTATTACTCTCTTCAAATGCTGTAAAAAAGGAACTTCCGCCTCAATGAAAGACAGCCAAGACCATCTTCATACCGAAGCCAGAGAAACAGGCACACGTCGATCACCTTTGGCCGATATCCTTGACATCGTTCGTGGTCAAGCTCCTATAGACACCGCCGTTTTCACCCGCCTAAACAGCCGCACCGAAAAGCACCATCTGAACCACCTGTACATGCTGGGATCCCGAATACAGCTCTCTGCATAGGATGTCACGCTACAAAATAAAACCCCACATACTAGATGCTCGCTTCATTTGCAGCCACAACACAAATCTGATCCTAGCCCTTGATTCAATGCAAGTGTTCGACTCCGTCGGCCAATCGGCAACACTGAATGGAAGGGGTAGCCGTGGCTGAAGTGGATTTGCGTATGATCAACGGCATTAGTAACTCTCACCGACCGAAACCCACACCCGAACTGGGAGAATCGACTACACCCTCTGTCCGCCTTGGTAGCAAAGGTAACCCCGGTAGTTTTTCAGTGTTAATTCATTTATTTCGGCGTTAATGTTTAGTATCACACTACTATACCACCACCTTTCCTCGACACCATACAAGCCCTACATTGCAGCATCTGCGCCAACGGCATCATGTTGTTTATTACTCAAGGATCTGACGGCCACATCTAGCTACCCTCCAAACCACAGAACAAGTCATCGAGTTGTATCCTGCCTCTCGCGGCGTGTCCCGCTCCCTGACAGACTCAGAGCTGATTTTCTACAGGCCTAAAACACTGAGCAAACAGGTACCCTCCTCATCACCGCTCACCTACATCATCAGCTGCGAATGCCAACCCATCCGAGTAGTTTACTGCCTCAAAGTGCCAAATCTCCGCATAGAGACTAACCAATACAAGACCGATACCCTGCGTGCCCTAGAAAAACGCTTTACTGAACCGATGACTAATCTTCGGCATAGCTGCCAACAACGAGGAGTAACAGAAAACAACTGAGACGTCGCGTGCAAGCTTTTGTTCGAAGTGGTCTAGCATACAACGTCCTTTTCCGCAAACTTAAAAATTTGCGAAACAAATGAAATTAAAGCCATGATTTATAAACCATACAAACCATTCGCAGATGTTCCCGTTAACTCCTCGTCCGATAAATTACTTTCTCTTGGCCTTCACAATACCCTAGAAAAAATTATCGCAGCCCAATGGGTCGCGCAACTGGCGTAAGTCATCAGGAGCGACACTCGAAGCCACGTTAATCGGAGTCTTGGGCTCAGTCATCCCACCACCTCCGTAGCTCAAGTCAGCCTCACCAGAGACATCCCCAAGGAACTGATATTCCAACACCTCTGTAAGCACACGAATCACATTCATAACAGGGAAAGGCGCCGAGCAATAGCACAGACTCTGCATAAAGAACACTCTTATTACCGAAGAGCTGCCTGCGTGGACAAGGCAGAGTACTCAGACCATGAAGCCGTGGCCAAAAGAAAGCCATCTTTGTTTTGTGTCTTATGCGTTGTCTTGCGTCTTGTCTTCATTGCACTATTCAAGAACACTGCGGCGAAAAAAGAGTAAACGAATATGTACTGTTCGGCAGTGCCTGGCCATTGCTTGGTATACCTTTTCGAGCGCAATCCCGCACGACTGAAAGATGGCATTACATCGGCCTCTCCGCGGAGCCCATGGAAAAGAATGGTTCATTTGCTTGTGCCCCTGCTACACCCGACCCGACTCCCCGCGTTAGTAAAGGGCGATTGGCTCACCCGCTTGACGAGCCGGGCCAGTGGACTCGCGGGTGCCAGCGGTTGGTGAGTGGCTTTGGCGTGTGCTATAGCTGCCTTCACTGCGGCGTACAGTGCATCCCTCTGCGCCACCAACGACGTGTTCGGCCTGACTCCAGCGAGGGCCGCCAGGGCCGCAACGTACCTGCACAAAAGGAGGCTGTGTGGTTCACGGGGAGCGTCCGGTGCCAAGTTACCACGGTAGAGCAAAATTATGCCGTTGAAACCAAACTTCAATGACGACGTCGTCTCAGAGTTGGGCATGACTTCAACAAGCCAATGTTTAGATCTAATAGTAAAGAGCGTTTCGGCTGCATAAGGCATCGCAAGCATCTTCAGGAACAAGCAGAGACGGCACACCACGTTGGTTGCGTTGTTCTCTCGGGGGGTAACGACGGGCTTGTGACCAGCTGCCCCCCCCCCCCAATGTTAGGCTTAGTGGCGGGGACAAGCCTACTTTATCAGCCACCATCTAAATTCATGAACAATGTCACAGACTACTTGAGGACTTTATACACGCAGTCAACATATTTGTGCACATCTGAACTCGCTTATGATTATGCCAAAGAGAAAATGACTGAATAAAAAAAGAACAAATACAGATAAACAGCCAGTTCTTGCAATGCTTTTGCTGTCGCAGTCTAGGCAGCATGCTGCCGTACCCTGTACGTCTGCTTGCACCACGAAAATAAAACGAATATGCTAAATATGTCGCGCGTATCCTGAAAATTTGATTTCTGAAATTTGAACTGATTTTTTTTTAGAGTAGCGGCGTACATGTGGGAACGAGCAAACTACTGATGACAAGATTTATCTTTGGGCGTCAAGTACATGGATATGTGCTCCAACCCGTGGACAGCACACGCTACAGTCCAGTGTATACAAGAATTATCTGTAATAATACAGGCAACTAGGCGTGACTAATAGACATAGTGAATGAGTGAGTAAGTGAGTGAGTGACTGCCGCTTAAGTAAATCCGTTGCGGAACAGTCATTTAGCAATCACGAAATAATTACTGCACGTACGTCGAGTCACGTTGTCTAGATAGCGCAGTTTCCAAGACATCGGATTTGAGCTCGATGACCAGGAACTGTGGGGTGCGAGGGCGAATCTTGAGTAGGGCGCTAAGACCGTACGTGTAAGCCAGATTGACGTGCAGTGCCAAAAGCTCGTTCGCTGACGTCGATTCGATGATCGTCAGCGAGAGCCCGACGTGTTGCATGAAGGTGCGAAGCTCTTCGTGCCTGGGCACCTCCGAGCCGTAGATAGCCGTACACTGACGGAGGAGAGAAGCGGCCTTGTAGCGGGCTCCGGCTGCGGGGGCCAGGGTGTACAGCAGCGATGTGGCAATCAGATCGGTGTATATCAGCAGGAATTCCTGCAGTGTGTAAAAATGCTTTGTACTGTAGCGGCACCCCAGCACATACAGTCGTCTGCTGCCGCACGCGGACAACCTCCACGAGCGATGATGCTGGAGTTGTGGGTAAGCGATAAGTCCTGGCCACACGCCACTTTGTGTTCGCGGTGTGGTAGCGTTTGGACGTGTTCCGTCTAATCTCTTCCTGGCTATCGCGACAGTGCTTTTAGCAACAGTCCCCGGACTACTTACATACAAATTCAGATTGCTTTTCTATTGAGTGGAGATTCGGTGGTTCATTCGGGAAAAGAATTTTCGCTGTCGTTCCACGGACAAAGAGCAAAGAATACCGATCACGACAGAGCGTGCGCGAAGAAGACATACGTAAGCTGAGCGAGTGGTTGGTTGCGGTGGCGCTGTGTTCACACTCCTACCGACCGCAGTGGATGCACTGAGTGGCTGTTACCATCATCATTATCATCATCATCATCCTGATCATCGTAATCTTGATCAGCCTTCGAGTCCACTGCATGACGGAGGCTTCTCACAAAGGTCCCCCGCCAGGTCTATCGAGTGCTCGCTGATACCCGCCTTTCCCGCCAAATTTTCGCAGCTCATCCCATCATCAAGTCATCGGTCGACCCATACTGCGTTTACAGTCGACTGGCCGCCACTCCGTCAAACAGTGGTGCATCTGTTGCCCGTCACGCACATCACGGGACCCTCTCATGACCATTTTTTTTGCTTAATTTGAGCTAAAATGTCTTGTGCAGCACTTCGTTCCCTAATCCACGGAGTTGTATCCTTATAGCTAAGCGTGACTCATAAAACTCGTCTTTTCATAAGTCGTTGGGTCGATCTAAGTTTGCTTTAAATTCGTTCAGGGAGACCCCATGATTCCGGCCCGTACGTCATTACTAGATGAACGCACTTGTTACGTAATAGCATTTTGAGTGCCGGAGGAAGCTTAGAACCCAGGATGTAAGAATTTCTGCCAAAAGCAGTTTACCCCCTGACGATTCTTCTGGTAGTATACTTGTCATGATTGCGATTATTATAACGACTTGACCAAGATAGGCGTAATCGCTCCCTGTTTCTAAGGTTTCGTTACCTACCTTGAAGTGCCATTACTGGGCATGCTTGGAATTGTTTGTGATAAGTATGAATTTGGAACTAGTCTTCTCGAGCACAATTCCAAAACCACACATTTTAATTTCCTACTGCTTTGGCTGAGGAAGACAACGTCGTGAGTAAACAGTATGTGGCTCAGAGATTCACCTTTCTCCGAATTCTATTTTTCCTCCAGTAACACTTTCTGAACACATCTCCCAGACAGGCCGCAAATATTTGCGGGCATATTGTGTCCCCTTGCCCGACGCCCTTTGTATGGGGAACTTACAAGTTCTTTGACGGAAACGTATACTTCCCGTGCATCCATTGCATATATCTTTGAAGAGCGCAATGAATGGCTTGTCGACTCCATGATCATGTAACGCCCTAATTACTGATCAAGTGGGGAATGAGTCAACTGCTTCCTCATAATCCATAAACGCCTTCTATAACAGTGTAATAATAATCTGAAAATTTTTAATTTAACGCTTGATAGAGCGAACATGGTGTAAAGTTGAGAAACCTGTCTAAAAAGCGGCCTGTTCTCGCGACTGTTGAAGGTTTAAAGTCGCACTTATGCGATTGAGAATTATCTTGGCAGTAAACTATTAGGTAGCTTAGAGCAGGCTAATGGGTATCCAATCTTTAAGCTTTCCGAATCTTTTTTTCTTATGCGAAAAATACATTTGCAGCTTTTCATGCATTTGGCACCGTGGCAAAGTCCTCAGGCACTGCGAGAGTATGTCTACAAGCTTTCTTAGCACAATGTTATCGCCGTAATGCCCGCACCCCCTGCAGCTGTGCGTTCCTTTATTGCTTCGAGCACCGTTGCTACATCGTCACTCGAAACAGGAGGAACCTGCCCGAATTCAGTTCTGAGTCAATCACAAGCGCAGAATTTTACGTAAAATTACTCAGCCGTTTTAGTGTTTCACGGATATTGTCTGTGAATTTACCGTGCTCCTGCCGGAGTGTATACATTTTATTTTTGCCACGGCGAGTTTTCTTTAAATCGCTTTCAACCTTCATCCGCGTTTCATTGTTGCTTCACCTCTTGGGACCTTGAATGCACGGATGTCGGCATTCTTTTTTCGTTCATCAATTTAGACAATTCTGCTAAGCCTATTCGGTCCCCCACACAGCGACTAATATTTTTCGGTGCTTTTATTAAGGCCCTCAGTTTTCTTTGATAACTTCTGTGTTACCATTCGGGCGTTTCCTCTCTATTGATAGTATGCTTCCATTTTTCTCCTCACGGAGGCAAAGTTAGGGCTCTTCCACTTTAGCCTGTCCATTATTTCCCTTCTGAAGTCCCGGAGGCAGCGACTTCTGACGATTCTGTGATCACTGGTTTTAAACTTGCAAATTTACGTGTACATAATGCACTATGTGTAGTTTGCCACTTCAAATAAAGCCAATTTCAATTTTTCTTTCTCCATTTTGGGCTATTTTTCTGCCTTCATTATCGAAAGACAAGATTTTTCGTATGAAACACATTTTTTCGGTAGAAGTGCACCCATACTTCCTCTGATAATTTTGACTAGAACATTTTTAATCGTGTTTGGAAGTGTGTTATTAAGCTAGAATATCACGGTTATCTTCCATGAAGTGCAGGTACCGGAATAATATTTTTTGGAAATTAAGGTGTTCCCCGATGCTCAGTTTAGACATTTCTCCGAAAAAAAATCCATGTTGAATGTTTTTCCGCTGGAAAAACGTAAAAAAAAGCATCGATGTTCCAACAAGGAGCAGAGTGACGACGTTTTGAAAGAAATTAGCATAGAACCTTTTTGGTCGCGAACATAAGCACAGGCCCAATGGCTACAACCTCCTCCGGCTTCCAAAGCGCTCAGATCGCGGTTTCGCGCATTCTTCTTACGAGTCGAATCCGAAAATTCCGCCAAGTGGGCTTTGAGTTATAAGCATCTCAGTCGTCATGTAATAACGCTAACATGACGCGCTGGTATTCTCGGTTAATCACTTTCATTTGGCTACACATAATCTGGAGGTTTTCTTTGCCATGAATCATTTAGGCCTGTGTGCGCCATGGCAGCAGTTCACAATAGAGCGAAAAAAGAAGGTACAGGGCTATTTTTTGGGTTAGTCAGGAAGTAACTGAATCCAGTGGCTGCCTGAGACAGACAGACAGACAGACAGACAGACAGACAGACAGACAGACAGACAGACAGACAGACAGACAGACAGAAAATCCCTCCCGTTTTGGCAGCCCAGGAGGGACGACCGTTATTAAGAAATAGATGGTCGTTGTTCGAAGTAAACTTGTGCATCTCGTGACCGTACATTCCCTCATATATTGCGCCATTGTTTATCCCGTCATTCGTTTGTCCTTATCCTGTTGTCTGTCCAGACTTTTTTACCACCTCTGTTCCATTTCATTACATCTTAAATGAGCACATTATTCTGCCGTGGCTGCCACGCCGCTGACCGCATTCTTGCCAATGCGCCAACACTTAACGCCGACTTTATACACAAGTGACGCGCATCTGCAAGATAACGGCGTACGCGCTAAGGAGCGGAATATGAAAAGGCACAAACTTAGGGAAACGCGGGTAGTGGCGCTCGACTGCGGAGGGGCGCCGCTTGGTTACGCGTGGTCGCAGACGACGCTCTTTGAATGCTGCCTCCGCTAGCAGAACTCGCCGACTATCCCTGGTGTTGCCTAGCAACGAGTCCTCTTATTCGCGGAGCCTTTTTTTCCTCGGTGATCTTTATTAAGAGTATTCACAGTACGTGAGACGAATTTTGCCTAAGAGCGCTCCATATTACATGTCTCCAATACATGCATGGGCGACAGGAACACTTATTTTTCCATGCTAAGCCCCTTGACCTGTAGGCTTCATACATACACTCGCGACACGAACCTTCAGAGGTTATGCGTAATAAAGCTCACCCGTAAAAGTGTCGGAGAAACTATGGCCACGTTGCTTTGTGAATACGAGCTTGGAGACAGAGTAAATATATTCAGCGTCACCACGATATAAGTATTTTTCCAAGCATAGTTATGGTAACGAAGGTTCAGCAGCCGTTCACGCATGATGGGGGGATTTTTGGCATCAAGAGAATCTTGTGCGAAAAAGAAAGTTGGGTGTTTACGCCCTGCAGCTACACCTGAGCGCTGAAGTGAAGGGACCTGGCCTAGTTTCCATCCCCCCGGTGTTCATAAACGGGGACCATTATTTACAGAAACGAACGTTTTCGCTTTTCACGCCCATCGGAAAAAACGGCTGCCGCATCTGGGAGCCAACCTTCATCCTGCTTCTCATCACCACAAAGACTTGGCTAATGAGTGTTCACCGCAGGCACGCGAACCAGGGTGACAACGCGCATGGTCGTTCTTTGGAAATCCACACTAAAGGGGTTAATTAAAGTGATTCATTATTGCTGGAAATACCTCCGGAACCAGTCGTAAACCACGGTTTGCAAAGCACGACTTGCAATCGCATGACAGCAAAAACATATCGGAAGCGCTGAGGTGGCAAATGTGGAGAGCATTTTCAAATCATCGCAGTCAAAGCGTACTCCGCCTAATTAAACAGTGTAGAGGTTGCACTGAGAGAAACACGTGATGTATCTAGCATTGGTGTCAGATTAATAAAACAAGAGCAACAGCTTTTTGCAACCATACCCTTCCCTTCTCACCTTTGGGTTGAACTCCGCGTTATTATGATAACATCTGAACTGCCAAGCACCTGGAGGGCGTCTGAGGGGTTTACTATCATATAAATAGCCACCGTGATGTTTCTCGCGGCCTTTTTTCTGCTTTTGCTATTATAGGCCTGCCTTTTGTTTTTTCGCGCCAGAAACCAATATCCAGGAGGATTTCGTATGTCGTACCGGTTACAGCTTACCGTTCCCACAAAGCTGTCCAATGGTCCCCTGAAGCGCCCGCAGACGTGTTGCGGGAAGTTTTGGCACGGCTCCACCAGAGGATTCAGCATGTCCCTGAAGTAGTCCGCCGTGGCCAGGCAGCCGGGGGTGTAGCAGACGCTTCCGTCATCGACGTCGGTGGGCGGCAGAGGCAGCGCGGTTGCTGGCTCCCTTGGTGTCAGGAACACGACGGCCAGAAGGAGCAGTGCGGCCGCGGCGGAACCAATGAGCGCTCCGGAGCACCAGGCGGATGCTAACAAGGGCACGGTCAGGTCGTCGCGAATGGACACACTCTGCTGCTGCGGCGGCTGGAGCACACCGGAAAAAAAAGGTTCACTTTGAGCGAAGCCCATTTCTCCAGCTATCAACTGAGAAAACGTCTGGTAGCTTCACCCTGACCTCCAAGCTTAGCCAAGGTGAACTAACCTAGAGCACTGCACGGGCCTGATTTTAAGGCCCGAGCCCGGCCCGAGCCCGCTTTGTGAAGCCCGAGCCCGACCCGGGCCCGTAACACCGAGCCCGGGCCCGGCCCGGGCCCGGGAATTCATAAGAGAGCCTAGCCCGGGCCCGGCCCGGGCCCGTCGTCTCAAGCCCAGGCCCGGCCCGGGCCCGTCGTCTCAATCCAAGGCCCGGCCCGGGCCCGTCGCCTCAAGCCCACGCCCAGCCCGGGCACGGTCTATTTTTTTTTTAGCCTAGGGAGGGCCCGCATGTGTGTGACCAGGCCTGGTCTTAAGCGTTGAAGAAAATTTATTATATTTGGTCGAGTGTCTTCGTAGTGCGAAATCAGACGGAGCATGTAGTCTGTACAAGCACGCCATAAATTGTAACGCAAAAAATAAGGCTTTAAAAGTACACGTAGTTTAGCTCACACCGTCTGCACCCGCCGCGGTGGCTCAGTGGCTAAGGCGTTGCGCTGCTGAGCACGAGGTCGCGGGTTCGATTCCCGGCCGCGGCGGCCGCTTTTCTGATGGAGGCGAAAAGCAAACGCCCGTGTGTACGAGATTTCTGCGCACGATAAAGATCCCCAGGGGGTCAAAATTAATCCGGAGCCCTCCACTACGGCGCGCCTCATCGCCTGCGTTGCGTCGGCGCGTTAAAAAAACCCCCCACACACACATCACACCGTCTGCAGTTCACGCCACATGGGCGTAATAATAGCTCGTATTCTTACACGAGAGACACCATCACCTTTGATCACCAGACTTGGCAACTTCATGGGGTTGTTTCGGCCACAAGTTAGTACTAATGAAATTTCTTGCTCTCCATTTGAACCCACGAGTATGTGCGCGCGTTGAAATATTTTCCCTGGAGTGATTGTTAAGCGGCGGCGCTTCTCTGACACGCGAGTTTGATTTCCAGCCACGGCAACCGCATTTAGATTAGTTCGACATCTAAAACACACGTACATAGACACAGGTGCACAGCTCCAGTGTGGCTTAATTAATTCCTTCCCCCTTGTAACCGTATCTTTGATATGTTATACACCAAAATATAAAATCTTGATGCAGTACATGAAATGTCATTAAAGTTACAGTATAGTGCCCTAGCAAAACACGTTTTTAAAACAATGTGTACAACTAACATCAAGAAGCGCGTAAAAATGTATACTTAGAATATTCAATTTTATGCTCTTTTCTACAGTTCACGTCGGAACTATTAACGGCCGGGCCTATGAATTCAAGCCCGAGCCCGACCCGGGCCCGTGGCGTCGAGCCCGAGCCCGGCCCGGGCCCGCGGCACTGAGCCCGAGCCCAGCCCGGGCCCGTGGCACTGAGCCCGGGCCCGGCCCGGGCCCGACGATAATCGACTTCGGGCGGCCCGGCCCGGCCCGCGGGCCGGGTCGGGCCCGGGCTTTCGGGCTGGCCCGGGCCCGTGCAGTGCTCTAAACTAACCGCCTAGTGCGGTTGTGAGGCACCGGCGGTGGTGACACTGAGCATTCTTCAGCCACCGACCGAACCTATTCGCTTCGATGATGGTAGGACGGTTAGAGGAGGAGGAATATAAATATCTTTATAAGCCAGAATATGACAGCTAGGTTCTTTGGTACCGATGGGCACCAACCAGACAAGTTTGTGCAACACCCTCAGCAAAGTTGACCAGTTCTTTCGGAAGTTATTCGATCTCAACGGAAAATGGCCCGGGGGAGGGGTCGTAACGTTCACCGACATAGATTGATCAAGCGGTAAAACGGGTTTCGTAGGCGGGATGCGTTGGGTGTGAATAGTAGGCAGCCCGATATCAACCGGTTCGATTAAGCGGTACAAGCGTTGTTATTGCTCCAGAAATGGTGACAAGAGTTGGACAGGCTTCACAGAGTGGATGAAGGTTGTTTAAGTTGACCAGCTGTAGTAATAACAGCAAACACTTCTGTAGCAGATATAAATGGTTTAAGTCACCCCTTAAAGGGGCCATGGAGACGAAATACAAGTTTGGTTCATTCGGAAGATTTGGTCGTTTATAGTGCCCTCAGCCCTTGCGCTGCAGCAGACGATGCTTTACTGACTGAGAAATTAAAAATTTTAAGCCTAAACATCCATTCTGCCGTTAATTTTACTTTACTTTTTAATATTTGCCTTTACTTTTTAATATTTATACGAACGACCTTAACAATTTATCTCTTTCGTCCAGGCTGTATCAGTATGCTGATGATACAACAGTAGTTTTTTAACATTCGTTGTACGAACATGCCGTTGAAGCTCTTCAAAAGGATATAAGCAAAGTACTTCATCGGATGCTTGAGAACTACATACACGTTAACAAAGCCAAAACAAACCCTCTTTGCATTAGAAGCCCCTATAAGCAAATTCAATTGAACAGAAAGGTATTCCTACACTTAGAAAACTGTAATGACTGTTCTTGCTCGACTTTAGAGTACAGTCAAAGTGTAAAATATCTACGTTTGTTCATAGACCAGTTTTTTAACTTGGATGAACACATAAATCACGTTTGTAAAAAACTGAGGACAATATCTACCTACATGTTTGAATTGCGAGCCGGCACTAATATAGAAACACGATAACGTGTTTACCAGTCACTTGCGGAAAGCACTCTTCGCTACGGCATAACTCTGTACGGAAGCTGCCCAATAACTAAACAGGAAAAGATAAATAAGCTTGTTCGCCGAATCGTCAGGAACATTGTATATGCTTCAAGCCTGCATGAAAAGAAAACAACAGATATAATGAATGAAATGGGAATATTAAATCTTGGTCAGTTGTTTCGTTATACCGTTTTTATTACGCGCTACTATCTCGTGGAATTAAAAATGCCTTTAGCTAAAGCTAGAACGTTAAGGCAGACAGAACGATTCCACATACCTAGAATTTTTACGAATTATGGGAAAAGGAATAGACAATATTATGTTCCATCCATATTTAACTCGGTCCCAGCAGAACTTCTTAATTTAACCAGTCTTAAGCAAGTAAAAAAGGAATTAAAAAACTGGTGTCTAGATTTTTAAGTAGACCTATAGTGGAAAAACGAACTTCGCGGCCCATTTCAATGCATCGTGGTTGTCGCGGTTGGGTTGCACAAATTGTGATCTACATTTTCATCAGTGTGGTATTATTGTGCATCATGGCAATCACCTGTATACCAGTCAGTATATCTCATTTGTAATTTTTTTCTTCTCTCCCTCCCTCGCATATTTTTGCGAATTGTTGCCTACCCTTTCTTTCTTTACCGTCCTGGTTCATTCTTTATGCAAAAATTGTCTTCTTTGTTTGCTTGCAGCCACGACGTTATGTTTTCTGCTCTTAGTGCAGCATACATTGATATGCGTCAATTGTGTCGAACGCCGGTGTATATTTGTGATATCGGTATTGTGTAATCTTTTTCAGCATTAATGTTCTTGTTGCTGATTTTGTTTCACTAGCAGTGTTTCCTAAGGGATGAAATGCTGTTTGAGGGCATACATGGATGTATTTTCATTCTTTATTTTTTCCCCTTTGTTTTCTGCGCTGCGCCTCTGCGCAGCGCAGAGGCGCAGCGCCTCTGATCTGCCTGCCCACTCACAAGCACTGCGTGTTTAGGTGTGGCAGTAAATATATCATGTATATAAAACATTGAATAAAGCTTATATTAATATTATTATTATTATTATTATTATTATTATTATTAATTTGAGTTTTAGTGATATCGAGTATGACCTATCCAGAGCAGGGTCTTAAATCTAAAGATAGCCTGCTGACCAAGGCTGCTAGCATCTCACAGACTGCCATTTGGTTATTTTATTTATAGCTAACTTTCATAGATGGCGCTGTAATACCGCTGAAGTTCCAATGCTCGCACTGTGCTTCTGCCACATTTTATACCCACCATATTTTTGTTAGGGCTTATACCAATCGTTTCGCAAAACGTAAGCTATGATACGACAAACATGGTCTTGTAAGTGACCGTGCCGGTTATGTCAGTTCGTCAGTGTTGTGTCAGAAAATTCCAACGCGTCCGATGGCTGTGTGAGGCAGTGTCAGCCGGAAGGTGTCACACTAACTGCGTCGGTGTTTACGTGTTCTTCCGTAACTTGTAGTATTCTTCACCTCACAACTCTTGCTGCTATAAAAATAATGTGCCTGTGGCGCTGTCCAAGCGTTTACGATCTCTGGCTGTACCTGACGGACTTTTTCTAAGGGCGATGGCGTTGAGGCTGAGACACCACTGTCGAGTGTGACCACGCGCCGCCGGGGCGGCGCCTGCACCAAGCGAGAATAAACGGGCATTCCAGATTGTGTTCACACCGTGAAAGCGTTGAGGCGTGTTCCACCTCGTCTCTCCTCGGCTATCGTGACATGCCCTTAATTTATGCTCGAATAGCTTGTCCGGCAAGCTCATCAGCCATGCCTAATTTTCGTTTTCTTTGCCGACCTCAGCCAATCGCAAAGCTGGGCATATGGCATCAGAGGTTCTGGTGTAGGAAATGAGCCAGTCGGTCGCAGGACAATTCCTTTTTTTCCTTATTATGGTGCTTGTTTGAGAGAAGTTTACGTTAAACGTGGTGTCAGTGTAATTCTAACAAAGTAATCTTTCCAATGAAGCAAACTTGTGTTTTGTCTGCATTGCCCTTTTAAGAGTGCCGTGCAGCTTATTTCCAAGAACGCACTGTTGCATTTCGTTATACAACTGTATTAAGAACAGAAAACAACGATGAGATTTGTCAAAATGGCTTAAATTCAAGCATTCTGAATGTCCTATAGCTGTTTTTCAACCACCCTGTCTGGCTTCTGGATGAACAGCTACAGCAGTGATATGAAAAGTTTGCTTAGAAGGTTGCAATGGGTTGACATTACTCCTTCAAGTTGCCATGTCACTCCTTCCCAAGGGCGGTTGGTTACTTGTGGCTACAAATATATCGCAAGAGTGGAAGGCTCTGATGTATAAAGGTTGAAATGGATTAACACACGTCTTTCAGGCTGTTAAATCGCTGCTCCTCACGCGTACACTGTTGCTTCTGTCCATGACGCTTTGGTAAGAGTTGAAGACACCGGTGTAATACGTTAGAATTGGTTCATGTCAGGGCTTTGTTCCGTTAAGTCACTGCGTCTTATGCCCAAACGTTTCGTTCTGGCAATGAAGCTGCGATCAGAGCTCATGACTAATCATTACTGCTCCAGAATAACTCCGCACATTGTTTCTGCCCATGGAATTCCGACTGCGAGATCATCCCTGGCATGTCCACAAACTGCGTACAACTATTATGAACTGGCAAATAACAGAGAAAACTTGTTTTCTCACCCCTTCCGCAAATCTTACGAACCCGACAATGCAATGCCCACCACTACTGCAATTGATTTTTCTTTAAGGCGCACCAAAGGCTAAACAGTTTTTTCACTGAAAGGTCATACGTTCCTTACCTTTCTCAGCTTTTATTTTATGACGGACAATGACTTGTTTGATAATAAATATTTGAAGCTAACATTTCCGTCCACTATTTCTCGTCCATATTTTAAAAGCTGATTGTTCTCCGTTTAATTTTTCCTATTTCTCTTGCATGTATGTACCAGTGGTAAGCAGGTACTTAAGTCTCTCATGTTGACCCGCATGCATCGTTGACAGGCATCTTTTGGCTGCGCTGGTATGTAAACTGAAATATTCCAACCAAAGTGAAACAACGTTAGCCGCTTGGATGAAGGCACCCACTTTCATGTTCTGACGCTGAAGTTTTCGTCCGATAAAAAAAAGCGCATGAATTAGTTCCCACTTGCCTTGGTTTTAAATTTACATGCACCTGCCTCAGTGTTAGCTTCACGAAAATGTTCCGGCAAGCTTCACCAATCCTGTGCTTTCCTATTTAAGACTACTTATGTCACGAAATGTAGTGTGGAAAAGTGCATGGGGCAGCTATACCTATTTTCATGCTTTTTATGTAATGATAAGTAACTGCTGCTACAGCACCAAATGGTATGTATGCCTTAACGACACTCTGCTACTGATAAAGGCCAACTTTCTTCACACTTCAGTGCACCTTTAAGACATTGTGCTTTCCGCCATCAGATTCAAACCCACTTGCATCGCTGCTACTTGTGCAATCGGTACATGTGTAAATATTACCCTCTTTCCTTCGACTAGTGGTATAGCTATCCTTTTGTCCTTTTGTAGTGTTCAATCGTATTAAACTGCACTCTGGTGCTATTTATTGTACACTGTTTTTCGTGGTATTGTTATAGTTTTACTTCATTAAGTTTTTGAGAGCAGACAAGGATAGCTGTCACCAATGAACAATTCCGCTAACAAGAATTATGGTGCCCTTTAAAAAGGCTGTTTTATCATTGTCATGATGGAGAGGAACTCTCATCAAGAAGGCAAACATCAAGGACGTTGTCATCCCGGTACAGTGGCTGAGTGGCTAAGGCGTTGTGCTCCTGAGTCCAAGGCAGAGGGGGGCATTCGAACCACGGTGGCTGCTTTTCTGATGAAGTTGAAATGTGAAAATGTCCATGTGTCACGCGCACTTTAGACATCCCCAGGAGATCAAAATTAATCCAGCACTCTCCACTACTGTTGGTCAGGTGTAGCTTCTGCGCGTTAAACAACACAACCAACCAAATTTGACGTCGGGGTGCGGTTGCGCCATTGGAACTGCTGCTGCTATTGTCCTCAAAGCTCTTCAAGACGGCAAACACAAGAGACGTCACTGTCAGAAGCAGTGGAGTCGTCGGAAGTGCTTTCGTCATGTTACTCAAGCAGGGTGATGGTTGTCTCGATGTGGTCATCTTCGTAGATCACTTGCTGAAACTTTACCTCGAGTGTTCCCTCATGCCTCACAGCTTCCGGCCAATGTCGGGCTGGGAGTTCTGCAACCTGACTTTCAGCCACTGTACCACATGCGCAATGTTGAACGTCGTGTTGACTGCTTCCACTGCGTAATTCACTTGCGCCTAGATCAGTTCAATAGAACTGAATGCGCAGTGGTAAGGTGGCAGACTCAGCACAATAAAGCCTGCCTTCTGTGCAGCCATGCCGACTCGATAGCTGAAGAAGCGCGGTTTCACTCGAGCTACTATTTCTGGCAGCTGCTTTTTAGTCACCGCTGCGCCACACTGGATGTTCTTGCTGTACAACCACTTCGATTTTAAGCCATCGAGGGAATGTTTTGTCGGCATTGCTTCGTTCCGCCGGCAGTGCTAGGAGGCATTGTCCACGATTACGACCCCATGACTGCAATTGACAGCTGCTGCAGTACGCGGTTGAACCCAGTCTTCGTGCCACGGAACACATCGAAACACCCAATAAACACCCATCTTTGCTGCCTATGTGCGTCACGATGATCCGCTTTGATTTTCATGAACGCTGCTCCAGTCCCGTCGTCAGGCTGTGCCTGAAGGCGTCGGCACTAGACGTCACAGTCAACGTCGTCACAGTCAACTCCCACAGACGTCACAGTCAACTCCCCACAGTCAACGTCGTGTGTCGTATCGCCACCCTGGTCTCGTCCAAGTAGAAAATCTGCCCGTTGTGTGATCGGTACTGCTGCATGTCACGGACGTAGTCGGGCGGTCATAAGAGGATATCTTCTCGATCAAGCAGCAGAAATTTCTGGTTCTGTTTCTCCCGCTTGAACTCGATCTCTTCAAGCAAAGACGCGTCACCTGTATGCTCGGACAACTTGTTTGTGATGTCTACCACCATCGCTATCTCGTTGTTGCGAAAAAAGTGCACGCAAGACGTCAGGGCGTTCAAAGTGAAGCTGTCGTAGAAGGTATTGCGTCGCTTTTTCTCGGAATTCTGCGGGCATTCCCGAGACGGCGTTGACAGCACTCCACAAGTGTTTTGTGCGTCTTTTCTTATCGTAAACACGGACCGCGGGCCAGTTCGGAGCAAATCGGTGACAAATGCGGCAGTTTATTCCACGGTGCAATTCGGCTTCGTGACCCACGAGAACTCATAGCAGTGCAAGGTCAATTGCCGAGCAGTGCTGTTGGACACATTGCCGTTGTTCTTGCTGTGGGTGTTTTTGGTGCTGTGGTTGAATCTCCACCATACTCACCAGGCAAACGAGAATCAGCTGCCGATGTCACCACATGGCGATAAAGCAAGGAAGAAAAGCCACACAACGAACTCAGAGCCGATGAAAGCAGAAAACACGGACGATGCAAATGGCGTTTCTGGCACAGTACACATACGCGACTGCGCGCATAAGTTACCTGGCACGTTTTCAGAAAAATGGTTACGAATCATTGCTTTTGCAGCAATTTCAACGATAAAATAAAAGCAATGATATATATTCTTCCACAAGATAAATCTTTTTTAGGAGGTTCCCGCATTTTCCCGCATCGCCTGTTCAATGATTCTTTAAATGTCCCGAGCGTACCTTTTAATAACACAGTGTTTCATATAACAGAAGACATGAATATGGATATAGAGCGTGTTGAATCCACCGCGGGGGTATGCGCATTCTACATCATTATAATTATCGTGTATATAATTGTGTAATTAAGCAGAGAATCTCGTTCCGGTCAGCCATGACACCGAAACCTGCTGCCTGTCTTTTCTTGCCTTAGTATTGCTCTCCTTTATACTGTTTATTTACAGCCAGAGCAAGGCTGAGATTACAAAACTACATTCTGAATAGCGGAGGCCTCCAAGGCGTCCGCAAGTCGCCTGTGGGCGGAGCTTCTACTGCATGGTTACCCGGTCAACAACTATTGCGGCATCGTCCGCCAGTTGAATGAGTAGTTGCTGGGACTCGGGTGATAGCTGAGCAAGGGGGGCTCCCATTGCTCTTGAGTCGTGATGTTTAAGGATTTATTATGTGAGCGAGATTTCTCTGGGCAAGCCCATACATTGTTTTGTAGGGTAGCTTTGTGTGCACACCACTTTTACCTGTAAGAATAGGCGACTGAGAAATATCGGCTGCAGATGACGGGGTTCGGGAAGGTGTTTGTCTCTATTCGTTTCCACGCAACCGACTGCCATCTGTTGAGGGAAGAGAGTGGTGGAGATCATTTGAGGCGGCTCAGCCTGTAGTGGCCCACAACTTCCCTGCACTTGACCAACCATGTCTGCGCCCCGTGAATGTAGGTCCCATGTATCCGCCAAGGTCAGTCTGTTTGCCGAAATCTCGGGCAGCATCGTGAGCCAGTTTCTTCTCCGGCAGAGACGAGTGTCCTTAAATAGAAGATGTCGAATATCAGCGCACATGCGGATAAGCTGGCATGCATGTCGGGAATATAGGAATTCCGCTAAAAGGTTTTGCTCCTGGCTATAGGGTACCCATGCTAGTAATTCGAGGAGTGAGAAAATGTTTTAGACTCCGAAGCCTAGTTTTCAGTTTCGACTGCCTCTCATGCTAGATTCAGAAAGGGCATACTGTTAAGTTGCAACAACGCACTGACTGAAGAGACGTCTTCGCTCAATATTTCGCGGACCTTTAGAAGCTATCGCTATCTGGGATCCACACTTATTATCGCTCTCCTCATCGCTTGAATCAATCCAGAACCGTGCCTCTCGTTTCATTGTTTCCAACTTCTCTCGGGCAGCTAGCGTTTAATCAATGAAAGCAAACCTTAACCTTTCCCTTTTAACAACTCGCAGGAAAATTGCACGTTTAAGCTTGTTTCACAAAATATTCTACACTAACCCAGATATTAAAACTGACATTGTTTCACCTCCATCTTACATTTCCCCACGCTTTGACCACAGATTAAAAGTTGCAGTCCCCAATTGCCGGACGAATTTCCGTTTCAATTCGTTCTTACCGAAGACAGCATCGGACTGGAACAGCCTCCCCGCCTCCATTGCCAGCAACCCTGATCCTGTTTCCAATAAGACGGCCATAAACCTTCCCACTCCTCTCTGTAACGCCTTTCGGGGCTTTGAGAGTATTGAAATAAATAAGTAAAATAAATAAATAAATAATATGAGCTGGTTTCTCGTATTAACAAATACTCGTCTTTTTGTTCAGGTTGGTCCCGCCCCACCCCTTTTTTCAAAACGCTCAAACAACCTTTTTCTGCTGCTGTTCCCATGCCCAAGTGTTCTTGCCTGCACCGTTGTGGAGTGTGTTTTTGTTACTAAAATGTTGTTGGTCAGCGGAGACGTTGAGCTGAACCCAGGTCCCACGAAACAAGACGCTAGCAAACAGAACAGTGACGTTCTTCTGGCTATTCAAGATTTGACAAAACACCTTGACCAACGCCATGACGCCCTCATTAAATCCATAGACGAAGTGAAAGAAAACCAAAAGTTGCTTGAGTCCAAAGTGTTAAATTTGACAACTCGCTTAACTGATCTAGAAAAACGAGTCGATTCATTTGAGGATTTTCAAGACAGCTCTCATGTGCAGGAAATGGTAGCCACCACCGTTCGAAGTGAACACGCTTCGCTCCAAGCGCGTCTTGATGAGTTCGAGGATAGGTCTCGCCGTGAGAACTTGATTTTCTACGGAATTGAAGATTCAGCGTCAGAAACATGGGCCGATTTTGAAGAAAAGGTGCGGTCAATTCTTACCTCTACGTTAAACTTGCAGTTACCTGACGAGGCTATTGCGCGTGCTCACAGGCTAGGAACGTTTTCGCCAGATAAAACTCGGCCCGTGATAGCACGTTTCACTTCTTTCAAAACTAAAGATAGTGTTACGTCTCAGAAGTTTAAGTTTCGTGACACAGATGCATCAATCAGTGAGGATTTCTGCAAGGTTACACGCGCCACCCGGAAAAAACTAATCGACTTCGCCAAGGCGACTGGTCACAAATTTTCTCTTAAAACAATAAAGTGGTTATTGGCAATAAAATATACACCTACTGCGCATCTTCAGATCGCGTGTACGAAATAGAAACGAACGCAGTTGACCCCTCAATTCCTCCTAATCGCGATGATCCTGCCATCAGCGGCCCACCTTCTCCACTGTAGCTAGATGCTAACACAAGCTGTAATACCTGTACTCCCGACTGTTGTTTTTTGCTTTGTAATATCAGAAGTGTTATCAACAAGCGTGATGCCTTGTCTTCGTTAGTAAACACGTGCCTCTCTGATGTGGTAGTTTTGACCGAAACCTGGCTGTCGTCAAAAGTTGAAAACCGTGAGATCCTGCAGTGCGACAAAAAATTTTCCTTTTTTAGGTGTGACCGTGGCTCGCGTTCTGGTGGTTTCAGAGGAATTCATGTCTTTTAAAATTCCCATTGTATGTTCCCTTGAATTGGTGTGCGTTCGAATCCGCATAAATCACAAAGATGTCATTGTTTGTGCATGTTATCGCCCTCCGAATGCGCCATCTGGTTTTTCCAGTGACTTTCATGACGTCTTAAGCAACTTGCACGTGAAGTTTCCCGCTACACCAATTCTAATTCTAGGCGATTTTAACTTTCCTGATATTTCGTGGAACAGCTCCCATTTATCGCCTGGCTCTGGCTCCTCTGAAAGCGCCTGCTTCCTTAACACATGCGCGCAATTCAATTTAACGCAGCTTGTTATGTGCCCCACTCGCATTACACATTCAAGCGCTTCAACTTTAGACTTAGTTCTAACTTCTCACCCCGATCTCGTGCAATCGCTTTCTGTTTTGCCAGGCCTCAGTGATCACGAAGCAATCGTTTTCAACCTCCCCTGCGCATCGCCCCGTAAACAAAAAACTAAAAAGCGATTCAGGGACTACAGTAGAGCTGATTACGGAGCCATTAACACCGAACTTGAACATTCCACCTCTGTTTTAAATGCAGAGCATTTCAGTAACTCACGATGTCACCCGCGTTGGCGTCCGTAGTCCGCGTCTGCATCGCTCCCCCTACACTATATAAAAAAATAATACTTGCCGGCGCCAGGTTTCGATCCTACGACTCTGCGGGCATAGTCCAGAGTTTGACGGAATACCGTCTGGTCAGGTAAAAGCATTGTTGTGATGATGAAACGTAGGTCACTGACCAAGTCAAAGAAGCGGTTTTGCATTGCTCTGCGGGCGGAACGCAAGGTGCACGGTACTCTACCAACTGAGCCACAAAGCCGACACAGAACGGAAGGTTACGAACGTGCCTTATATCCTTGACTCATTCAACCGTCGGCCAGAGGTGCGCCCTCTCTCCCGCGTCCTCCTCGACTTCTCTCCGCTCGCAACGCCCTCTCTCGCCGCGTTCGGTTCGGGCGCACAACAGGTGGGGACGTGCGCAACACCCTCTCTCGCCGCGTTAGGATCGCGCGCAAGAACAGGTGGGGCGCTCGCATCGCGCTCTCTCGCCGCGGTCGGTTCGCGCTTAAACCACATATGTCGTTCGCGCGCGCTGCGGTCGCTAACATCTGTGGCATGATCGTGACGTCAGCATCACGCGTTCGCGTGGTGGCGATTTCGGCGCTATAACACTCTCTCGCGGGGGGCATTGGATTGGATTCGATTGGATTGGCTTGGATTGGCTTGGATTTGGATTGGATTGGATTAAAGTGGATTGTGTTGGATTGTGTTGCGTCATAGCCGCGCCACGTTGCGTCATAGCCGCGGCAGGGGGTTCACGGCACGTTTCACCATCGACTTCATCGACAATGTCTACGCTGGAAGACAACAATTACAACAACAACAACCAATACGTAATCCATACGACTTGCAGGTGCGCCCCCCCGCAGAAATGCTCTGCATTTGATCGTGCCCCTCGCGAGGGGGATGTTTTTTCTTGAGTAGCCAGGCGCTTTTAGCGTTTTTACAGAAAGCGTACCCACTTCTACAATTTATGTTTGTATCGTTAGTATTTTGCCAACCATACACCATAGCACGTCTTCATTCTGTTGTCTTTTTCTAGAAGACTTTACCCAAAGATCTGTCAACGATAACTGGATGCTGTTTAAAAATAAAGTTGCCGAACTTGTTAACAAGTACATACCGCTACGCGAAATTGCAAGTAACAGTCAATCACCGTGGTTCCCGCCAACATTGAGACGCTTGTCCAACAAAAAGAAGCGTCTTTACCGCCAAGCCAAGCGTTCTAATTCATCTGAAAGATGCGAGGTTTACAAAAATGTAGCCGATGAATACGGGCGTGCTTTATCCGCGGCAAAGGAGTCCTTTTTTCAGAAAACGCTACCGTCAATTCTGCAAAACAATCCCCGCAAATTTTGGCAGGTCGTAAACGGGGGTGATAAGAAACAGATTGAACTTACCACCGACACGGACGAAATAATTTCCAATGAACATGTTTGTACCGCCCTTAACCATGCATTTTCTTCATTCTTTACGAGCACTACTCCGACCGTCCTTCCAGGCGTTCAAGTTCGCGACTTCATTGTGATGAATTCTGTACACATTGAGTGGTCCGGCATACGCAAGTTGATCCAAAATTTAAAAATTTCGTCGTCACCAGGCGTCGATGGTATTTCTTCTAAATTTTTGAAAAACACTGACATTTATTCCTCAATTATACTGTCGAGACTTTTTGATCAGTCATTAGAAGAGGGTGTTCTCCCAGAGGACTGGAAGGTGGGAAAGGTGGTTCCCTTGTTTAAATCAGGAAACACTCATAGTCCCGGGAATTATCGCCCAATTTCACTCACCAGTGTACCATGCAAACTTCTCGAACATGTAATTTACACTCACGTCGTGAGTTTTCTTGAAAGTAACGCCTTCTTTAGCTTTCACCAACACGGGTTTAGGAAATCCTTTTCATGTGAGACACAGCTCCTGGCCTTCACTAACGATTTATTCTCTGCCGCTGATCGTTCATCTACTGTTGATTGTGTCTTCATAGATTTTTCAAAAGCCTTTGATACCGTCTGCCACAAGTTACTTCTTCTGAAACTAAACACGCTAAATATCGATGCTAATGTCTTAAAGTGGATTGAAGGTTTCTTATCTAACCGCACCCAGTTCGTAACTGCTAACGACCACTCTTCCCCGACTAGCCCTGTAACGTCCGGCGTTCCGCAAGGTTCAGTTCTTGGTCCCTTACTATTTCTTATTTTCATCAACGATTTACCTAATGACATTTCATCATCTATCAAACTATTTGCCGATGACTGTGTAATATACCGTGAAATCTGGACTAACGCAGATAAACTTGCCCTTCAGACAGACCTGGATCACATTTCATCATGGTGCGAAACATGGTTAATGAAACTAAACGTTTCTAAATGCAAGGCTATGCGAATTTCCCGTTGTATTTCTCATAATGTACCGTGCGACTACACACTTAACCAAAGCACTCTCGATCTGGTTTCGTCCTACAAGTACCTTGGCGTGTATATTTCTAACAATCTCTCTTGGAACACACATGTCGACTACATTACAAATAACGCGAATCGCACGTTAGGTTATCTGCGCAGAAACTTTTCTTTGGCTCCGACTAACCTTAAACTTTTGCTTTATCAAACATTAGTCCGACCCAAACTCGAGTACGCGTCATCAGTCTGGGATCCACATACTAATTGCCTAGTTGACAGCATCGAGGCGATTCAAAATCGCTCTGCCCGTTTTATCATATCAAACTTCCATCGCACGTCCAGTGTTTCCTCGATGAAAGCCAATCTTCACCTACCCGCTCTCTTACTGCGGCGTAAAGTATCTCGCCTTTGCCTGTTCCATAAGATTTTTCATTCTATCCCGTCTCTTAGCAACATTCTTTTCCAGCCGCCATCGTACGTTTCCTCACGCAACGACCATCAGTTTAAAGTGGGCGTTCCTAGCGGCCGCACGAATTTGTACTTTGAATCATTCATCCCGAAAACTGCAAATGAGTGGAACCACCTTCCAGCCCCTATCGCTGCTATCACTGACGTCACTTTGTTTAAAAACTCCCTCTCTAACCATTTCGCGTGAATTCGCCATTTCAGTTACGCTGTGTTTTCTCTTGTTAGCTTTTTGTGTGTGTGTGCGCGTCATTCAAAGACACAACCATGTTGAACATTGTTGTTACAACCACCCTGCCTCTTTTTTACATCACGCAGTCTTTCCTTTTATGGTTTTCAGACTGCCATTGTGTGCATACAATTTTGATCTGCTGTATTTCTTGATTTTTCGTACGATGTATACCCGCTCCTCTCCGTAATGCTTCGGCCTTGAGAGTAAATAAATAAATAAATAAATAAACGAGGCCACACAAGCGAGGCATAACACTTTGATGGGTATGTGACGTTACTGTAAATCATGCTTCTCTGGGTTAACAGCGCGCGAACGAGGGGCTAGATAATACATAAGTTACAGTAGGAAGTCTACAAAGTGAGGGATGTCAAGCGTCTTTTATAACTAGTTAAATACCACGCACAAAAGGCGAAGGTTTACGTGAAACGCTCTATATACAGTTTGCAGTGATGAACCTGTCAACGTTCGCGAGAAAGGTCTGGGACATTTAGTGGATACCTCTGAAAGTGGGTCCAGGCAGTTCATTGCACGCCGTTTTGTCAAACATCAGTTTATAACCGGACGTTGTATCGAAGTTCTTTTATCAAAAGCTTTTTTGCCTTTTTTGCATTTAATAAATTTTGTGGTGCACTTTTGTTTTCCTCCGTGCTATGTAATCGGCAAAGCTTGTCTCCAGCGGCTCTGTCTTGTTTAATAAAGTTTGCAATATTTGCCGTAGTCGTGTTTCGCTTCTTGCTTCTTGTGGACTTTTTCTTCGTTTTTGTGATGCGCAAGGTTTGCCTCTAGAAATATTTTGTTCCCTCTATTGCAGAGGAACTGCTATAACAAATCTTTTTTCCTCTCTAGTCCTCCCTCTGTTCCGCAGCATATCAAGACATTGCAATGGCTATGCTGGAATGCCATGAATTGCTTCGTGCTTTTTGTTCGCACTCCGCTTTTGTGTGGGCACACAATTCTAATTATTTTTCCGCGCAAAGCTGTTGTATATCATAATGCCCTTCTTGCCGCTTGGGTGTGTAATGTCATTGGCTACGCACGGTTCACCGATAGACAATTTGTAATATTTAATTTTGTAATTGGACAATTCGTGGGAGCAATACTGATCACGTATGTGTAGTATCAGAGTTTTTGGATCGCAGCGCTTCGGTTCTTTACCATCGAAGGGCTACGCCGAGGTTACAAAATGCTGGCGCCCTGTTTTAATATACTCTAATAGTATTGTGCCACTACGTACCTCATTTTCGTTACCCGAAATATTTGTTAAGGTCCTATGAATGTTAAAACGTCCCGTGAAATGGTTTCCCTTAAAAAGTCTACTAAACGTATTTGGTTATAGGCCTGGCTTTGGAGGCTTATATATGTCATCATCTTGTTTGTAATGCGCGTGTTGTGTACACGTGTTATTTCATGTTTTTTATATACGGACCTTCCTCTGATGGAAGAGATTGTATCAAGGAAAGGAGCATGTTTATTGGAGTTTTGGATCTCGGCGTTTCGGTTATTTGTCTCCGGGGGGCTACATCAAAGTTGTAAAAAGGAGACGCCATTTTTGAACTGCCCATTCTTTGATTCACCGCTTTAACCTGAGCACACGCCTGTCGAGCCTTTCGGGGCCACCGCCGACGCGACCCTGCAGTAGGGCACTTTGTAATAGGGTTATTCGTCTCTAGTACATCCAGTAAATAAGCAAAATAAACACTTTTATTTTACTTTAGGCCTTCTGCGGACGCAAGCGAGCGTAATCCAGCCAAACTGACATTAGGCCACATGGTATAAAGAATACATTTAACAGGCATTGCAGTTTGTGTCACCTGCGCGTGAAGCTGCCGCAGTGGCTGTGGCCTTGCTGCGGCCCTGGATAGCGCTGCTGGGGGCTGAGACCATAGCTGTGGCCCAGGACGACGCTCATTTGCCGTAAAAGGATGCTCGCGGCACCCGTCTTGCGCTGGTGTTCGGTGTGCACGGGGCGATGTACGTTGTTCCGGCATTAAAGCCACGTGTTCACCCTGAACCTGTTGGCGGGGCCTGCACGTTGTTCATGTGCAAGTTCCCTGTGTGCATCAGGCAAACACCTAGGTCATTCACAGGAGTTGGCACCTCACGGACATGAACTTCATTTGTGATTGTACATCTCGTCTCAGCCTGAAGCACTGCCTAATTTTACCGCTATATTACCAATGTCCACAAGACACGTATTGGACGGGATGTAGCTAAAGGAAACATTTTAGTAGAAAGATGGCCTACCTCAGAAGCGTTCGTAGAGTGCTCTTCCGACATAAAGGTTCTTCTTCTTCCTTTTTTGTGGATTATGATGATAGCTACCCTCAAATGTAACGCATAGTAGTCCAAACATGACTAATCAGACCGGACTGCAAGCCCAGTAATAAAGAAAATGAGAGAGAGGCACCTGTTACTGTATAGATGTAAGAATGTTAAATCATTGCATTTCATCTACAGCTATGTAATTTCTGGATGTCCAATGCCAAGTCTGTCGTAATTGTATGCCTTTGGCATTGTGCCTTTTCAGGAGCGCATTGCATTGGCCTTTCGAAGATTCCTCCTCCGACCATCCTACAGAATTTGTTTCCCTTTCCCGGCGCGCAATCTCAGCTGGCACTCGGATTTTGGGCAATTTTAATCGGAAAGCATTGGGTATCTCATCTTATGGAAATGCCGCGTCCGCCTGTGCGGTGACCGTATGGGAGTCCCACAATTGGCTGCGGACAGCGCAAACAGAATAAAAGCAACGAAAAGTGAGTAAACTGGGGCCAAGGATTCCGAACTAAGGTCCTACAGAATGCGAGCCCAACACACAACTCTTGCAGCATCGCTCAACCATTGCTCCACCCATGAAAGTTCGACGTATACCTATACGTGTCATCCTCGAATGTGGCTGTTACTCCGCGCGGTGCAAAAAGGTGACACAATTCATTTTCGTAAATTCTCGCGGGTAATCAGGTTTTAAATTTCTGCATCGACTTAGAGAAGGCTAGGGGCGAAAAGAGAATTTATTATAAAACCACATATCAGCGCGCAGCGACTAGTGGTAACTGCGCTGCCATAAAAACAGAAAGAAAAACAATCAGTTTCTAAGTACCTCGGATAGTAAACACTTTGCACAGCAAATTTACGTGGTTGTGAAACAAGCTACTCCACCATCCATACACGAAAAGTTCACACGTGCTCGCAGAAACAGTTCAGAAACTCGTTCAAACTTAATACGGTACAAAAAGACCAGGTGTGGCAAACGTGACGATGGGACGCATGAAGCGCATTCTCGTTTCAAAACGCGAGCGAGCGCTGACATCCGCGTCCGTCGCTTCGGCCCACTGATACTATTGCCGTTCTTAGCTTGTACCCGAGCGTAGGGAATGCGCCGTGGCTTTCCCCTTGCAAACGTCAGTAGAGAAGGTGTGGCTGCACCCTGCGAATCGCAGATCTGGCGAAGCAAGTTAGGCTAATGTCGGTTATGCAAGGCATACAGTGTAAAAAAAAGAGACATGATTCGTCCCCTGAGGCTATGCGCCACTTACATAAGGGAAAAGAAGGAGGAAGCGTTGCAACGGGAATGAAGATCGGGGCTATGGTAATAAGAGAATATAATCGCATCACTGGAGCCTTTTCAAGGTTCGCTTTTTGAAATTACGGGTGGCTCTTTCACCTTCATTTATATAAACATTCGCAGCATTCGCACCATTCGAAAACATTGGGACGAGCTATACTGTATTACTGATAAACGACAATAATTCTTAGACGCTATTGTTTTGAGGAGCAGCAGGAATAAACTTTTATTAAACAGCAAGGTGCTGGTGTCAGGGGCACCCGCCCGGTGAGAGGAGTCCTCAGTCCAGGACCCCTTGGAGTCTACTGGCCTTCTTCGCTCTTTCGACCAACGTTTGCTGGTCGGAGAAGTCAGAACTGCTCAGCATCTCCACCCACTGCTGAAAGGAGGGATTGGGGTTTGGTGTGAGTTGCGGCGTGTGGGAGCACTCCCAAGCGATGTGGTATTGGGTGCCTTTCTGCGGGCAGTATTTGCAGTTGGCAGTGTATTGTGTCGGGTACATGGCATGAAGTATGCTGTTGTGAGGATAAGTGTTTGTTTGGAGTCTTCGTAGCGTGCTGGCGTCTTTGGCTACTCGGTGGTCCGGCGCTGTATAGTTGCGACGAGCCTGTCTGTAGTGTGAGAATATTTCTGCGTTGTGTGAACAGGCATAGATTTTGGATACGAATCTCCCTGGTGCTGTGGTTCCCTCTCGGAGATGGCCCGGTGTGATTGTTCTTGGGCTGCGGCGTGAGCCGCTTCGTTTCGTTCGAGGGTGGTGTGTCCGGGCGACCGTACAATTTCTATGCTTGGCAATTGGCGTGGCGCTGCAGTATGTGCGGAGCGGATTTTGAAATTCTTCCACTTAAGTAGTTGCGGCACGCCGTCTGTGAGTCGGTGATGATGGTGATGTACTCTTTTCCAGTGGTGGCGGCGAGGGCAATTGCCGCTTCTTCTGCTATCTCCGTTGACTTTGTTAGGAAGGTCGTTGCCGATAGCTCTTTACCCGCTGCGTCGATTACGCTGCTTGCGTGAGCCGGCTGGTCCTGGTAGGGCGATGCGTCTGTGTATCTGGTGGTCGGCACATGTTGATACCGTTTGCGGATGTATCCGATTCGAGCATCCTGTCTTGCTTTGTTGTATTCGGGGTGCATATTACGGGGGATGGGTGCTATCCGTATGTTCTGTCGGATGATGGGTGGGATGCACGTTTTCTGGTCCTGCTGAGAAAGAACGGGGTAGCCAAGTTGAGATAAAGTGAAGCGACCGGCAGTGGTGAGGCGTAGTCGGCGGAAAGCGGAAGACTTATGGGCCTCCCATATTTCTTCCCAGGTGTTAGATATTCCTAGTTGCAGGAGCTTCTTCGTGGACGTTTTCGGGAGGAGGCTGAGTGCTCTTTTGAATGCTTGTCTTATCATAACATTAAGCTTGGCCATTTCGGCGGGTTTAAGATTTAGATAGGGTGTTCCGTAAGCAATTCGACTGATGAGAATAGCCTGTATTATGCGGATAGTATCCTTTTCTTTCAGCCCTGAGCCTTTTTGGGAAATTCTGTGTATAAAGTGCATTATTTGGGTAACAGTGCGTTGAAGTGGTAAGATGTTTGCAATTCTGATCCGTCTCTGAAAATCGTCAAGCCCAGAATACGTGGATGTGGTACGTTGGGGGTGGTTTGTCCATCGATGGTGACTGTAGGGTCCGGTGTTGTGTCCGGGTTCTTTTTGGATAGCCGTTTACGGAGTGTTAGTAAGGCTGATTTTTCAGGGGCACACTGGAGGCCTCGGGCGCGTAAGTTCTCCTGCGTTGTTTTTATTGCCTCTTGTAGGGCTTATTGTTGTTCTCCAATGGAGCCTGTCGGTGTCCTCAGTGTGAGGTCGTCGGCATAAATGGCGTGCCGTAAGTTGGGGATGCTTAGGAGAAGGAGAGGCAGGTCTTTTATGGCCAGATTAAAAGTAATAGCGACATTACCGAGCCTTGTGGTGTTCCTTTTGGGCATACTGGGAATGTATCAGATCGTAGGTGTCCAATGCCTATAGCGCCGGTGCGGTCGGTAAGGAAGGCTTTGACATATTCGTATACTCTTTCCCCGCAACGTATGGAGTTCAAGCCTTGCAGTATGGCTGAGTGTGAGACGTGTTCGAATGCACCTTTAATGTCAATTGCCAATATAGAGTATTTGTGCTGATTTGAAAGCCGCTGAATTACATCTTTTTTCAGCCGCAACAGTACGTCCTGGGTGGACAGATGTGGTCGGAATCCGTACATTGTGTGGGGGAAGTAATCGTTGTCTTCTATGTACGTCGAAAGGCGGTTGTGTACTAAGTGCTCCAGCACTTTACCTACGCATGATGTTAGCGAAATGGGCCGGAAATTATTCGGGACTAATGGTTTGCCTGCCTTAGAAATTAGAGTGACGTCGGCATGTTTCCAGTGCGGTGGTAAGGTGCCTGTTGTCCACTGGCTATTGATGTAGTCCAAGAGTTGATCAGGTGTTAGAGGGTCGAGTTTGCGTAGTAATTTGTTGGGTACTTGATCACGACCGGGGGCGGTGTTCCGAGTGAGGTTTCTTGTTACCGCTTTTATTTCCTCTATGGTGAAAGGGGCATCCAGATCTTGGTTAGGGTGACCAGTATATGTAGGTTGCACGGATATGCTGTGCATCATCGTAGCCTTTAGGGGTGCCATGATTTCATTAACTAAACCCTGTTCACTACCGGGGTAGTTAAGGATAACTCTTCAAATTTGGTGGCTGATGGCAGTTTTGTTTTCTTGAGTACCCATGAGAGCCCTCAGGAGATTCCATGTTTTGCGTGTACCAAGTGTCCCCTCCCCTGTAGTCTGTCGCAAAATTGCGTCCAGTTTTGTCGGTTTATGTGGTTCGCGTATTCTTCTCATTCTTTAGTTAGTTTTGCAATGCGGAGTTTAGTCTTGCGGTTTGTTTTTCTATTTTTCTAGCGTTTCATCACTCCTTGACGGGCATCCCAAAGGTGCTGGAGGTGGGTGTCAACAGCGGGGTAATCTTGCGTCCGCGGAAGCTCTCCAGTGTGCTTTTTGAGCAGGCCTAGCAGCTCCTTGGTCCACTCTTCTAGATTTCGGATTGGATTATCCGGTGTTTCTTCTCCGAATTTCTTCCAGTCTGTTATGCGAGATGTACCCAGTATTTGCTTCCCACGTAACCGATTTGGAATCTGGAGTTCTATTATGTAATGGTGGCTGGCAAGAGTTTCTGGGAGACAGCGCCGTGAAAAATCTGTTATATTGCGAGTGAGAGTTAAGTCTGGTGAAGTGTCTCGGGAGACACTATTGTCAATTCTTGTGGGTGTATGAGGTTGGTTGCAGAGGGTTAGGCAACCTTGCTGTATTGCTTCCTGCAACAAAGTACCTTTGCGGGTGTTACGGGCATAGCCCCAAGCCGTATGAGGCGCATTAAAGTCCCCTACTATTGCCAGCTGGTTTCCTGTGGCCCGTATGGTGGCTTGCTTTATCAAGGAATTAATTCCCGGTAGACGCCCAGAGGGTGGACTGCAAATATTAAGAAGGTAGAGGCTCGGATGTTTCTTATTGGACGGAAGGAACTCCACGAATGCGTAATCTATGGTTGTTGAGAGTGCGTGTAAATGGGCCTTCCGCGTGTTTCGCACCAGTATTGCCGTACAGGCCTGTGGGGTTCTGCAAAAAGCATTGTAGTCTCGAAGGGCGACCTGATTGACGTCTACTTCCTGCAGGGCTATGATGTCCGGAAAACATTGTTGTGAAAACTGCAACAATGAACTCTTCTTATTTCGGAACGAACGATAATTCCACTGCCAAATAACCGTATTTCGGGCGGGAGTAGAACCCGTGGTATGTAGAGAGCATTCAAGACTCGCCATCGTCCCAGTTAGATTCGGCCGGGTCTTTTGGGCTCTGTGTTAGAGGGCTGTGTTTAGGTGTCTTGAGCCGCTTGCGCTTGTTTGCCTCTTTGAACGTGAGCCGCTTGTCAAGTTGTTGGTATTGGGTCTGGAACTTCTGAACCGCTTCGTGAATGAAGCGTTTAAGATCTTCGAATGATGACAGTAGAGTCGTGTTTGTGGGAGAGTACGGTGGTTGTGCCATGGTTGAGGCGTTCGTGTTTTCAGAGGTCGGAGCTGTGGTAATTACAGTGTTGGTATTATCAAAAGTCCTTGTTATTTCCGGTGATGTGACCTGACGTTCCATTTGGGCTCGCAGGTCAGCTTTTTGTTGCTCCAGAATGTTGAACTGCTTTGACTTCTCTTCCAGTAAGGCTTTGAGCTGAGCGTTTTCTTGCCTTAGTGCTTCATTTTGTGCATCGTGCTTGGGGAGGGTCGGGAGTTGGGGTGTTTCACGTACTGGGAGAGGGGGAAAATGTGTTTCAACCGTGGGTGGAGAAGCGGCAACTGCCGACCAGCTCACCTGTGGTTGTTGGTGGCGGGTTTCCAGGGCAGGAGGTGCTACACAGGTTGGTATCGATGATATTGGTTGTCTTGAAGTTTCAGTTCACGCTCGCGCACTCGGAAGGGTGGTGGTGGAGGTCAAAGTTTGCGTTTGCAGTCCTTGCTGGCTGTTAGATGCTCTAGACCGCAAAGCTGACACTTTGGCTTACACGTGTGGTCCGCAACAGGGTTCTTGGCATGACACTGTTTGCATATGTCCAATTGTGGATTAGGGCGCACGTCCTGTCGGTGCCCGAGAGCATCAGACAGGGAGCAGGACGGTTACGTTCGCCTATAAGGTTTGCACCGTGTGAGCATGCCGTACGCCCTTACGTAGAAGGGCACGTGCGGGCCTTCAAATGTGATGACCGCTGTGGTCGAGGCGCCGGCCATTCTTCCTTCAGGGTGGTTGGTCTAGTTGTGACGACGGCTTCGCGCAGTTGGTCCGGTGTGATGCCGGGGTCAATGCCATGTATAATCCCTTGAACGGTACCGGGTGGTGGTTTCAGATATGCGGTGACCTCGAAGGTGGTGGTTCCAAGCTGCAGGGTCGTAATACGCCGTAGAGCTTCTACGCAGTCTTCGTCTGGTGTGCTCTCAGTGAGAAGGTTTTGCTGAGCTTGTGGTTGCGTGATGACTTGAGCGTAGAATCGGCGTTCTGGGATCCCGCTAGCTTGTTGTATGCTGTGCATGAGTTGTCTGTCGGGCCACGCCGCGATTGGGAGTCCCGAGGGCGGGCGAAAGACGATCTTATAGTCGCTTTGAGGGAGTTTGGGCGCAGGCCGGATACGAAGTGCTGGTATTTGCTTACTTGTAAGTCCCGCTTGTGCTGCAGGTGGTGGCGGCTGCTTTTGTGACTGGCGCTCTCGTAGGATTTGCCGCCAAGGGTCATGTTTTGGGAGAGTTCGGCAGCTGAGTGGGTCGAATTCCATTGTTTCTTCGGCAGCGGGGCTCATGGCTGCTGTGTTCGGCTGCATACTGAGCGCAGCTGGCGCGGAGAGCAACGCCAGAGGTCGACGTGGCTATTCTTTGGCTGCCTAGGCCTGAGTAGGCCTAGCAGCCGCCGTGGCGTGGTCCGGTCTTCAGATGTTGGCTGTGGTCCCGTGAGGGGACCGAACTGACCTTGGGTGGTGTCCAGGCGCGTCGGGTGAGTTACGGATCCGATGGGAGGGTTTTCAGCTTGTGTCGGGCAGTATTTTGGCGTGAAACAACTTTGATGACTGTATGCAAGTAATGCGGTGGTACAGCGATAACCTAATTACAGTAAACAACAATTGGTCCCAACTAGTCTGTTTCCATAACCCAACTAAGCTTATTCCTCACCACGCTCCAATTTATTTGCCTACTAGTAATCGTGTCCAATGTGCATCTACACCTATTGCCCAACTATCTACTGCGAAATACTTATGTTTATTGTTTGATGATTTTGATATGTCCTTGAATAGCCATGCAGCGTATGTATGTACCAAACTCGGAAAGGTTGCTTGCCTCCTGTTTTCTATTAATTCCCTATGTCCGGTATACATACGCAAACGCCTATCCTATGCACTTTCTCACACGTGTTTCGGTATGGCATTTGCAGTTTTTACATCTGTACCGCCTTCCGGAAAAACAAAATTAACTGTGCATTGAAATACGTTCTTAGGTCAGTAATGTACGGTGCATCGTTTGACTAGCATGTAGACGTTTTTCAGTTGTCAAGAATCCCCCATTTCTTTGTGTTGTTTAAGCAAACAGTGGTGTTGAGATATATTTGGTCACATGAACACTGTATGCTGTACACGCTGTAACGTGACCTCCGCTTACGAGTTCGCTTTCTTGTGCCGAGAGTTCGCACTAAGTATGGTGAGTGGCTGCATATTTTCTATGTCCCTTCTATTCTCAACTTCCTTCCCTCCAACTGTTTTATCTTAGCGCCCGTGCTCAAGTGTGAGACGCTGTTTTTGTACTGCGTGGTTGACTGTTGAACGATTGAAGTTGTTGAATGTATTTTCTGGTGCTTGCTTTATTCCTCAACTCTTCTTTGTACATTCTCTTCAGTTTCGTTTTATTTTTTCTTTATTTTTTTTCTTTACAGACGACAATATTTGTTTCGCTGTGTCTGTAATGGCCACACAAGCTTTTCTTGGTTGGGCTTGCCCGAATATGTATTCAGAGCTGTGAAATAAAGATTAATAATATTATTAAAAACAAAAATAACAGCGACAATAACTCATGCTCGGCGTCACTCCGCCTAAGCAACGGAAGCAGATGTCAACGGGCGCGCGCGTCTTGAAAGAAGATGCTATGAATGCGTGATCAGATGTCGGAGGACTCACTCATGAGTCCACTCACTGAAACTCATTTGCACTCAAACTCACGCGTGAGCTTGAGTTTGAGTGAGCGCGAGGCTAGTGTGGCTTGGTAAGTTTGAGCTTGAGTGAGTGTGAGCCCGACTTAGTTTTAGTGCGCCTGAGACCGAATGAGTTCTGAGTCCATTTTGAGTTTGAGTACAATTTGAGTTCTCAGTACATTTTGAGTCTGAGTACATTTTTAGTTCTGAGTACAATTTGAGTTTTGAGTACATGTTGAGTTAAAGTAGGTTTTGAGTTTGAGTACATTTTGAGTTTGCGTTCATTTTGAGTTTGAGTACATGTTGAGTTCTGAGTACATTTTGAGTTTGAGTACGTTTTGAGTTTTGAGTTCATTTTGAGTTCTGATTACAAATGAGTTTTAAATACATTTTGAGTTACTGTACATTTTGAGTTTCAGTACATTTTGATTACTGAGTACATTTGAAATTTGAGTACATTTTGAGTTCTGAGTACATTTTGAGTTTGCGTTCATTTTGAGTTTGAGTAAATGTTGAGTTCTGAGTACATTTTGAGTTTTCAGTAAATTTTGAGGTTGAGTACATTTTGAGTTTGAGTACGTTTTGAGTTTTGAGTTCATTTTGAGTTCTGATTACAAATGAGTTTTGAATACATTTTGAGTTACAGTACAATTTGAGTTTCAGTACATTTTGATTACTGAGTACATTTGGAATTTGAGTACATTCTGAGTTCTGAGTACGTTTTGAGTTTTTAATTACAATTTGAGTTTGAATTCATTTTGAGTTGTGAGTACGTTTTGAGTTTTGAGTTCATTTTGAGTTTTCAGTACATTTTGAGTTTGAGTACATTCTGAGTTTGAGTACCTTTTGAGTTTGAGTACATTTTCAGTTCCGAGTACATTTTGAGTTTTGAGTACGTTTTGAGTTTGAGTTGATTTTGAGTTCCGATTACATTTTGAGTTTTGAGTACATTTTGAATTACAGTACATTTTGAGTTTGAGTATATTGTGAGTACTTAGTACATTTCGAATTTCAGTACATTTTGAGGTCTGAGTATATTTTGGGTTTTGAGTACATTTTGAGTTTGGGTACATTTTCAGTTTTGAGTATATTTTCAGTTTGAGCCCATTTTGAGTTCTGAGTATATTTTAAGTTCTGAGTACATATGAGTTTTGAGTTCTGAATACATATGAGTAGCCTACAAGGCAGCTATGGTTGGCTGTTAAGTGTGATATGTCACTTTGGGCTCGCAATTCACGTTACCTGTGGGTACGGCAGCATTCGCGATGCGCATGATCGGTTGGGGGGAGGTAAGGGGGGCGCCGGTGTGGATGTCTGATTTAGCAACTCTGCTTGTGAATGATAATCGACTGGTAAGGTCATAGAAAAGGGTTATCCCACCTTTTAGATGCGAAACATCGCATGGTCGGGGAATGTCTCTCACTCGTCGTTGTTGCGCCGTCTACACCCCCACGTCGCATGCTCGGCTTGCTGAACGCCCGGTAGTGTCTTACCCTTTAACAGCTCCTGCAGCGACAGTGTTGCCGGTGTCTTCCCGCCAGGCACGAGACGAGCACGCTTCACGCGCCTTCGACGTTTCATCATCGTCGGCAGCGGTGTGCGTCGGCGAGTTTCGGCGGGCTGTGATTACAAGCAGCCCACAACCATCCGGGGAACGTGACTCGACTTCATCTTGAGCATCTTCAGGGTTCATCCACTACAACAGCCGTTGACTTTACATTTCACAGACCATAAGGCGGTCATAATCAAAGCGGAACGCCAACCACATCTCGACGTCACCTACGTTGAACATGATGATGCTATTTGTGCTGCGTTTTTTCCGCGCTGATTTTCAATGATGAGCGTTCACCAACTCGCCCAAATCACAGTCCTCTTGTGCTTAAATATATACAAACTCATACCACTTACAACGTCTCTCTCTCTCTCTCTTTCTTTAATGTCTCTCCACTCTAACACCCCCCCCCAGCAAAAAATTACACCATCTTCCCGTAGCGGAACACTCAGTAGTATGCGAAACAGCCATGGGGTCAACGCAACTTCCCATTTCGTAGTTCCGGTAAGTGAAAAGTGTGGTAGTTACCATGGAAACCAAACGGTAAGTATAACGGTAGCTACGCGCCTCAACTTAACGGAAACGATGAACTGAAAAATAATGCGCACTTGAATCGACCCCATGGCTGCTTCGCATGCTACTCAAGGTTCCCCTGCGGGAACATGGTGTAATTGTTTCTTTTGATGGATCCTCTAAGAAGGTGGGAGAGCGTGGTGTGAAAGCACACGGCGGCGCTTCCTTGCTGGTTGTTCGCCTGCTTCTGTTAACGGTTCGATTTGCTACGGCCAAAAAGAAAGAGGCCAGCACAGGGGGAAAGGGGGCGGCGGCTATCCCCTCCGTTGTTTCAAATGACTTCTCAACTGAATTTATTGGGCGATGCCCGTTTATAAAGAACAATAACCGCATTATAAGATATATGGAGGGAAAATTACATTTGATGTCGCTAAGTCATGTGAGGTATCAAGTGAAAGGTCATGATTTGCGGAACCACGTGAGGTAAATTAAAAAAAAATACTTCCTGTGTATAGTTATCAGGCAGCCATAATAAGTCATAGATTGGGTTAAAATTCAAAATGATGCCGCAACGGCGTGTGGGGAATCATATTCAAGGTGAATCACGTGAAACAAAAATACATCATGGTTATATTATTACCTAGTCATGCATAACCATAGTTTGGATTAAAATTCCAATTCATAGCGCTAGGGCGTGTGGCGCTATGGAGGTCCCGATGAGGGAATCACGTGGCACAACGGAAAAAATGCTTCCTGATTATTATCATGACATAGTCATAATGGGGCACAAATTGGCTTCAAATTCAGAATGATGCCAATAGGGCGTCTGGGGCATCACACTGAAGGTTGAGATGAGCGAAATCACATGGGACAAAAATACGAAATGGCTATGTCATGAGATAGTCATGGTTATACATTGTTGCGGTTAACATTCATATTGATGCCACAAGGATGTGTTGGGTATCAAATTATTGGTCTCGATGAGGAAAGTCACGTGGGGCAAATACAGACATTCTTCCTGGTTATTGGCGGTGAGATGTTTTAGTGGCGCCCCCTGGCTCTGACATCGGCTTAGGGACTCACGTCACTGTCGTCTGCCACACTTGCGCCGCTGCTGCACTTTCGCCGCTGTGGTCCCCTTGATAGGGGCAGCAAAGCCTAAGCTAAAAATCGCCTGCTTTGATCTTTTAGGGCATAAAAAAGCAAATTGCCAGTAATTCAGTTATTTTTTCCGGCTTCTGAAACCTCTGAATAGCTGCAAGCTGTATACCGGACAAGTTTTCAAGGAACGAGGGGAAAGAGAGCAACTTTCTCCAGAGCATCTGTCAGATAATAGTCTGTAACGCATCCTTTCTAGCTTATTTGCGAGGTTCAGGGATCAGAGCTCCTCCGTAAGTATGCAAAATGCGTAGGCTCCCGTAAGGTATTTTCGATATGTTCTTATGAAGACTCAACAGTGTAATACTACGCACAAACAGCGCGTCCCTACACGCGCATCGCAAAGCCGGTAATAAAGCGGTTGTCTTTCTTTTTTTGTTGTTGTTTACTTGTATAAGGTGAATGTTTTTTGTATGTCCAACGCATTTTTTTCTGCACCGCCACACACGTCTTATTAGCATGGTTGAGGATTTTGAGAGGCGCACATAATTCGTGTGGATATTTTCTTCAGGCTGTAAGGCAAACACAACCTTCTTCAAAAATTGGCTTTTGGTATGGCTGTGCACAAGAAGGTGCATATTCGCAGCGCGTGTTTATTCACATGCAAATGCAATGAGAAGATTTTTGCTACGCCACTGCGAAACGGCGCAGACGACGTTGTCCAGAGTACTTGAAGGCGACTTTTCGCCCCGAATTTCTATCGTAACTAACGAACTGAATCTCAACGCGAACAGTTATGACACGATTACGGTGTTGAAGGCTTGATATACTTGCTAAGACGCGCAAGTAGTGTACGTGCCGGTTTTCAGTAATATGAAGAATCATAACCGGTGAAGATCTCCAAGCAGCTATTTATTGTTTTCCAACCCCTTCAGGCGTAAAGAACAAATCCTGGCCTACTCTGGGTGATGTTTCACGAGCTGAAGAAAAGTACTCTAACTCTCTGTCCTTGACTGAGGAACCCGCCCACTAACGAGCTCGATTTTACTCTGAAGGTTTTTCCTCCACCTCGTACTTTTGAGTGCAGTGTTACTATAACGCATATCTGAATATTGCAAAGTAATGGCTGTCGAAAATGCACTGAAATGTCCCTCAAGGTCTGAAGAAGCGTATTGTTACTGCATTTTTACCGTACGTTACCCGGTTTGCTCAATAAGCCTCCACACTGGTTAGAAGCCTGCACCATCACGCGTCTATACCCACCGTAGGTTGTTTGGAACTCAACCTACATTTTTTGCGCCCCATAGGGCATGTCGGCACACTTTCATGCTATGACAACGTAAAGTGATGGGATACAATACTTTCAAGCGTTCGGTAAGCTTGCATAATCTGTTTTACTGTACGTATGATTACCAGGAATCGTAGTGGCTTCTGCCAAAGCCGAGAGCCCCAAGGCCTGAAATTTGTTTTGGTCTTGCATTTTCGCTGTTGTCGGTTTTTAGACTCTGGATGTTCCCTTTGTGCCAAAGATTTCTGAATACAGAAGGTGAAGCCTAGCTCCGACTTTCCGCACAGGGCCGGCTTCGCAGGAATGGGGCCACGCCGGCAATATTTCTTCCGAAGCGGTGTCGAAAACTATACTGTAAATCACGCCTTGAGCTAGTGTATGCGATTTTAAGTCTTTCATTACAATAAAAAGTTGCGCATACGCAAATCTGGTGCGGACAAACATCAAAATTCTACCGAGCGCAAAGAAACAGCAGGTAGAGCGAGCCCGAGTGAAGCAGACGACAAATGTGAGAATTCCTAAGCTGACGCCACGAAGACGCCCTTCGCAGCGCCACCCGTGGTGGCGCTCACCGCCAATAGTCATGAGGTAGTCATGGCGAGCCTGATATTGGGTTAAAATTCGAAGTGACCCCGCTTGGGCGTGTGGGGTATCAAATTTTCGATCTTGATGAGGGGAATCACGTGGGACAAATAAAAAAGGCTGCGTGGTTCTTATCATGAGAAAGCCAGGGTGAGTCATAGATTGGGTTAAAATTCAAGGTGAGTCCACTAAAGCATGTGGGGTATCAAATTAAAGGTTTCCGTTAGGGGAATCAGGCAGGGAAAATAAATAGTGCGTCCTGCTTACAATTAGGAGAGTCATGCTTATACCCGTGCCACACGTACAAAAAAAATGGCATTAAGTGCTGAAGGCCTTAAGATGCCAAATGACATTAACTGGCCGGGCCGTCCTACACGCGAAACCGCAAAGGCATTAAATGCATTAGGTATGATGGTGATCATGTCCAAAAAGAGAAATTCACTCATATTTTAGAATTTTTTAACATAGATAAAAACATCTTACCAGGGTTATAAATGTTTTTTTGTGAAAGGAAACGTTATGAGAAACAGTGTTTTCTTAAAAACAATGTGAGCCATTTCTAAAAGTGGCTTCATCAGTTCACAGTGGCTGAATTCCTGGCAGCGATCGATCACGCTAAACAGCGTACTGCTCCGGGTCCCGACGGCATAACTTACGAGGTGTACAAGAACATCGACGACCCAGCCCTCGTGCCGCTTTTGGACTCGGTTAATCAGGTGTGGCTCTCCAGTCAACTACCTGACTCTTGGCTTCGGGCGGATATTGTTCCCATTCCAAAGCCCGGGAAACCACCACATGTACTTCGGAACTTGCGCCCCATCGCCCTGACATCGATGCTGTGCAAGTTGTTAGAGCGAATGCTTGCAACGCGGCTTCAGTGGTGGCTTGATACCTTTCATTGGTATCACCCGGCGCAAATTGGATTCAGGCCCTATCTCGGTACTGAGGATGGGAACAGTGTCCATCATGCAATGGAACGTAGCCGGCGCAGAGCATAGGCCGAAGGGAAGGACCTTGAATTCGTACAGGCCCTCCGGTGTCACGAACGCCATCTTCTCGCGATCTCGCTCGTCGACTTAGATTTGCCAATAGCCACATTTCAGGTCAAATGAAGAAAAGAATTTAGCATCACGCAGACGGTCTAACGGATCATCAATTCTGGGCAGGCGATAGACGTCTCGCTTTGCAACACTGTTCAATCTGTGGTAATCAGCGTAGAAACGAAGGGTGTTGTCTTTTTTCGTTACTAGTACGACAGGTTAGGCCCATGCGCTTCTCGACGGTTGGATAACATCATCTGGCAGCATCTCTGCCATTTGCGTTTTGATTGCCTCCCGCTCCTTAGGCGACACCCTGTTTGGGTGCTGCCGCACAGGCCTTGCGGACTCACCCGTAATTATTCGGTACTTCGCGACCGGCGTACGGCGCACTTTAGATGTCATGCCAAAGCAATCGAGAATTCGAGCACAAGGCGTCATAAAGCATCCTTCTCTGTGGTCGAGAGTTTCTGGTCGATTTCTACAGGTATGTGTATGTCAGCTGTCGGCGACTCATCCGAAGTTGTCCCCAATGTGGTTAGATGGGTCACTTCGGCAACTTCCTCGATGAATACAGCGGTGGAACCTTTCACGAGATGGCGCCACTCATTGGTGAAGTTGGTAAACAAGACGGCTGTGCGCCCATTCTAAGGGTATACAAACCCTCTTGCTATACAGATACGCTTTTGCAGTAGCAACCTAATATTCCCTTCGGCTATACCTTCGTAGTCGACGAATGCGTCACTTCTAACGTCGGCAAGTACGCTTGTGCGGCCGGGAAGCGTTACGTTGTCGTCGACAATGCGAAGGACCGTGCCATGTCGGTCGGTGATGCTTCCGGATATACCTTTCTTTGTGAGAAGGTGATTGTGGACTTCGGTAAGTCAATAACGGCCCCATACGAGTTGAGAAAGTCCATGACAAGTATCAAATCCCTCGAACAATCGGGAATTACAATGAAGGTGCCGATGTACGTGAAACCGCGGATCTCGACCCGCGCAGTGCACCTTCCAGCACGTGTAATTAGATGACCCCCAGCTGTGCGAATTTGTAGGCCTGTCCAGAGGGTGATAACTTTCTAAAGTGAAATCGCTAGAACCTTCCTAATGACGGAGTAGTCTGCACCCGTGTCGGCCAACGCAGTCGTCGTAAAGGCGTCTATTCATAGAAGTAGGTCGCAGGAAGCCGGTTGGGTGGTGCAGATTTTGTTGTCACTGGGCGTCTCATCGTTGGTATCCGGTTGCTCCCGTCATCGTCGTATTCGCAATGGAGGATCTTCGAACGATTCATTATCAGCGGTCTCACCTCCAGGGGACTTCAGTTTCCCCGGCTTTTAGGGCTGCGCGATAGGCGGTTGGTGGAGTTGGCCGCGAAGCGAGGACTGAAGGAGTGGCATCGGTTCGGACACGGCGAACGGGACTCTGAGCGTTCGTGGGGGACATGTCGTGACGTTCGGCTAGGTATCTTGCAATCTCAGGCGTCCGTTATTCATTTTGTGGACGCGGCGCATTAAGTGCGAATCTACACAAACCGGCCTGGAGGTATGGGCACGCGCGATACACATGACCAGCCCCTCCTCAGTGGAAGCAAAGGGTGTGTGGTCAGGGGTGCGCCAGATATCACTTTTCCCGTTGTTTCTCTCTTCTGAGTACAGCACGGCGGGACGTGGCGCGGCTGGACGCGGTATGAAGTTTACAGCGGTTGGTTGTGGTTCAACAGTGGCGATAGTAGGCAGAGGACAGTAGCGAGACTGACGCAGGGTCTTTGCATACGTAGATCTGGGCAGCGCTGGCCGTGCACACTCGTCATCTGGTTCGGGCGCACGCACAGCCCTCCTGATTTCGTGCCTAACGAGCTCAGTAACTGACACGGTGGGCCGGGGCACCTCACCATGAAGCATTGCCTGCAGCTCCTCCCGGGAAATCTACCTGAGCAGTTCACAAAGGCCGTCGACGTTGCCTTCCAGCGCTGTCAGAACGTTCGTTCCAGAGACGGCAGCTTCCCGGCGGCTGTACTGCCGTGCCCTTTGTTGAACCGCCCTCTCTACCACGGTGGTCTCTTCAACAAATCTGGCAACTGTGCCTGGAGGACCCCTAATCAGTCCGGCAAAGATGTCTTTCTTCACGTTGCGCATCAAATGCCGTAGCTTCTTGTCCTCGGGCATGGATGGATCAGCGCGCCGAAATAAGCGGACCATGTCTTCGACGTACATGGCAACGCTCTGATTCGGACGTTGGTTTCTCGCCTGCAGCGCAATCTCAGCCTTTTTTGGCGGTCAATGCTCACATAGGTAGCAGGTACCCGCTGGCCAAAAGCCTCCCAGGCGGTCATTGCAGCTTCGTTGTTCTCAAACCAGATACGCTCGGATTCTTCTTGAGCATAGTAGGCAATGTGAAGCTTACGCTGCTCATTCCAATCGTTGAATCTGGCCACGCACTCAAACTGATTGAGCGAGTCCTCCGCATCTTCGAAAGGTTTGCCATAAAAGGGATTCGGCACCAGTTGCTACTGGACCACCTACCCAACTGTCATGGGAGTCGCAGGCGGAACCGGTGCGCTCTTGTCCCGTCCCGCCATCCTGGCTGCACCATCTGGAAGCAGCCCGTACTCCACTTGCAGACCAAGTAAGCGGTGACTGGTCCTCTCGTGAACAGGCGTCATCGGGGTGTCATGGAGCTTACTCGAAGCCATTGATGAACCGAGTATCATTTACCCAGCACCTTGACCACATCTGCCACGGAAGTTGTACATCCCGCACCAGAAGTAACGAAGACGCAAACGCTTATAGATTTTGAGCAGGCCGACATGACCACACGTGGGATCAGAGTGGAACAAGGCACAAACATCGGACCGCAAATGTCGAGGAATCACGACCAACCATTTGCGGCACCTGCGTCGATAAAGCAAGCAGTTGCGTCGATAAAGCAGCTGATCGCGTACTCCAAAGTGAGATGCTTGCCTACGGAGAGCGCGTGTCGTTACGGCTTTCGAAGGATTGGTGAGCGACGTGAGGAGGGCAAGAATCTATGGGTCCTTCCGTTGCTCAGCTGCCATATCAGTCATAGCAAGCGAAGATAGGTCACCTGGAGAGCCCGATAGATCAGCAGGTACGGGTGAACGGGAGAGAGCGTCGGCATCCGAATGCTTCTGACCAGACCTGTATTTCACACGTATGTCATATTCTTAGAGGTGAAGCGCCCATCACCCCAGACGACCTGCCGGCAAGGCGAAACTTGCACTTTTCACTCACCAGTGAATATTCACGAAGGCGGCTAGTGAACAAAGTGAACGAAGGCGGCTAGTGAAGCTTCTCTACCTTACTTGCCGAAACTCGCACTTGGCGAAAGAAAACGTGACAGTGTGCTCGGGAAGACTGAATGTGGCGTGACGCACAGGTCGATACGTCTTCATTTGACTGCCGCACCTTCAATACCAAATAAACTTGGGTTACAAGTGCTAACCTAACACAAACATTTCCAGTACTGTAAATTTGAGAACAAAAAATAAGTACAACACTTTTTATAGCTGTTCGTTGTTGTTTGTCGTTTGAGGGAAAGGAAATGAAAAGGAACTGCAGTGGGGATATTTTTCAACTCGGCATGCAGCTCAACTGCATAAAACCGTGGGAGGACGAAAGAAAGGGGGTGTAGGGCGAAACAATAGAGCGAAGTGTTAATGACTTTCTATAGCAACTCTCCGGTGGTGGTCCATGTTTGTCCTCGTATGCGTCGCGTCAACCCGAAAAACATTTTGTCGAAATTTCCTGCGAATGCTCGGTAGTTCTCAATATTATTGAGTTATCATGAAGAAATAACACTAAAATTGCCGCTAAGAAGACTGCATCACTACGCAAAGTTATATTCACTTGTCAATTATATTCAGTTCACACTAATATTGCAAACTAAAGACCATTTCCGTCTGCTGCCAGTTCATCACCACTAAGGCGACTGTGGTAATATCCCCTTCTTTTCAGAATGACGTAGTGCGATTTAAAGTTGTCAATATCGTGGCATTCTCATATTCTGTCAGTGCATGGGCTTCTACGAGAGGGTAATGGAGGGCCTCAAGTTTGTCCCCTAGAACAAAACTCTCATACTTCCAAGCTTAGCTCATTAGATATTGTCTCAAGTACAAGAAGTTTAACGAGGACGACGACGAAGGGAACGCCTCCGGCCACCTCTCCTGCGCGTGCCGATGAACTGTCGACGACGACGAGGAGGAGGACAGTGTCTCAGGTGGTTGTGCTCCAGATTCCCGATTGGTCAGTGGTCGAACCCCACGGGTCCTGTCCGGAGGCATCAGCAGAAACCCCCGGTCGCTCCTGCTTCGCCTGCGGCTTATTCGCTGCAACGTGGGAGCCCGCCTGCACCACCAAGACCGCCGGGCATCCCCCATCTGCCCCGACTGCCCAGAGCCCGAGACGCTCGAGCACTTACTGTGCCCTTGCCACCAGCATGACACCGCGAGGGAGGAACTCCGGGCCGCCCTCCCACGACTCGGTGCACCAAGCCACAAGTTTGAAGACTTGCTTTACCCAGCGGGTCTGGACGCCTTCCGGCGGGAGGTCTTCTAGCACCTCCTCAACTTCCTCGTTGTTACAGGACTTGTGCATCGTTTGTAGACGTTGAGCCTTGGACGAGATGAACGCTACATAAGACTGTACCCCACTCACCTCCTTCTTCCCTCTCCTTCTGTCTTCCTATTCTTTGAACCCCGGTTCCCTTCCCTAGACTGGGCTGTATGAGGGTGAACTCCCCGTTGAAATCAACGATATCCCCAGTTCATTTCTCTTGCCTGACTTCTTAATAATTCACCACCACCATCACCCCCGATAGCACGTGGAGCGAGCTGGGTGAGCCAGAACGCCAGTCTAGCGCGTGTGGTGCGGGAGCAAGGAACTGCTTCCCTGAGTTGCTAGGAAGCAGAAGTTCGCCTTAATAAATTTCCTTCACCCACCAGGACTATTCCGTCCTTATTCTTATTACGTGACAATATGAAGTGTGCTAAACCCCAAATTAAAAACGAACGTGTCGTGCTTCGTGCGTATATGCGTAGATTGGGACACCGCCATAGCTTCACGACTAGTCTTTCTTGACAGAGTGGAAGAGCTGGTGGATGTTTTGTAGCATGTCCGCTAATTTCAAAAAAAGGCCTGACAGACGTGTGTACCACTCTCTGGAGCAGTCGAGACGTCTGAACATTTATTTACCGCTGTAACTCCACTACCGCACGTCTCGTTAGTAAAGTTGATTGCAGTGGCTTTAAGCCTGATGCCTTTTCCTACGTTCCCTGTTCAGAAGATGAAATGCTGTTTCTACGCACAAGTAATCCGTTGACAATGCTCAAAAACTGCTTTAAGGTCTCAAAAACTGGCAGTAAAAATCTATACCGGCACAAAACCTAGCTCGTGTCGATTATATCGACTGTGTTGTAGTAAAGGCTGTTAAATTGGTTGTCGCGCAATCATATACCCTTGAGTATATAGATAACCAGCGAAACAAAAGGAAACGTCTTGTTTTAATTTCTCCGCACAATGTTATAGAATACTCCATTCGACGAAGCGTGATGCTTTAGTGCAAGCCACCAGGTTGTTATAAAAACTCAAGCGCAGGATTATTCCCCAGAAGGTAGCAGGACCGATTACCCGAAGCCCAGACTGCAGAAGTATTGAGATGTATGGCAGCAGTATGGCAGCAGTATTCAGAAATATCCATGCAGACGAGAAATGTGGCACGCGTGAAGGATCACAAGGTGGACAAGAATAGTACATGTTCCTGTGTTATAAATGGCTTTTCATTGGAGTTGTCTGCCAATCATCAAAGTCTGAATTCAAGTCTGCCTTAAGGTAATACTCCTTATCATGTGATTTTCTGATTTTTCACAGTGGGTATTTCCTTCCTCACAAAGGATATTTTGAATCACGAACACAACCGATGTTTCTCTACCTCCTGTGAAATATTGTTTGGCTTAGTGACCGCATTTGACGAGGATGTTTAGACTGCAAATATTTTTTAAGCGGTTAATAAGAAACACTTTCGTTTTAAATGCTCAGTTTGCCTCTTTAGTTTAGAGGCATGCTTTGTCCCGATTAGAATGGTGCAAATTTTATAGGAAACTTCGGACAAAAATCGAGCTATTATCGACATGCCATGGTCGACATGGCCAGATGACAATATTAACGAAAATATATAAAGAAATGGGGACTCTTTTCAGCAACTTTTCTATGGCGTCCCAGAATCGTGCTTGTGGTATGGGCGGCCTTGACATTACCCTCCACCAAAAAAAAAAACATGACTGCCCGGTTGCAGTGTCATTCAAACGGGAACCAGTGGCGCCGCTAAGTGAGAATGGAAGCAGATAGGAAGGGAACATTCAGCGGGGAAAGAGACGAATGGCCGCACACGAGTTGTCTACGCGGCCAGTGCACAGTTGGTCGTGTGGATGTTTCTCGCGGACCATGTCGTCGTTTCCTTTCGTACGTTGTAACAAATATTCCATCACACGTTAAAAAATATCCTAATTTACATTGGAGCCTTGGGAAAATGAACACAGTATAAAATGAGAGGTTTGGGCTTACCAGTGAAGCGACCAGTAGCCAATGGAGAAAATCCGAATCCAAGGAGGATACGAAGCGATAAAGAAGGAACTCTTGAGTAAAATATCAGATTCGTACGGCACTGAGAATATCAGTGGCACTCGCTGGTTCACAACCGTTCCGTCGCGCCCATCCCGATATGTTGGTGACAACGATTTCATTCACGTCGTTGTGCAGCCTACTAGCTCAAGACAACTCCTAAATGAATCAACCTTTTCCCAGTAGCTGAAGAAATAATATCGTAATAATATTGTAACATCGAAATAAAAAATCACGCCATATCCACGGAATGAATGATGATAAGTGGGGCGAAGCTCGAGAGGGGGAGATCATCGGTAACCGTAACTCTCCCGTGAAAGTTCGCCCATTACATCATTAAGAAAGACGTAAGACTGTGTGCGTACATTGTACAAATCAACTTTTATTTTGTTCTTTTATTTTGTTCTTGTTCGTTTGTTGTTTCGTTTCTTCGTTTGTTCTTTTCATTTCGTCGTTGTCATGACTGGATTGCGAGGTCCCTTCATTACTACGGCTTCATGATCTGTGAAATGAAGCGAGAGAGGTTCTTGTATTGGCTGCAATGGGAAGTTTGCAAACACTAAGTCTATACACGTTCCTCGGATCGTGTAGGGTTCATATGGATACATCCGAGTGCATATTTGAAGAAAGAACTTTTATTTAGGGCGAACTTGTGCCCGAACAAGACGAGAGCAAACGAGCAAAGGTCCTTGCGTCTCGTTCGATCTGCGAGAAAGACTGCCTGCGTTCGTGGCGTGATCTCTTGCGTGATCTCCCTCTCGCAGTACACGTGCGCTCGCGCCTCCGTTGGCGAACAGAGACAAGCTCGCGCTCCCGGTGCCGAGTTTGCGCTGCCGGTTGCAGCCGGTTCTTGCGCGTGCAACGCGGCCCACTTTGCGACATCTCCAAAAGCATGCGGCGGTCACGTATCACGAGACACAAGGGATGGACAGACCCATGGCTTTAGGAGCTTCGCCCCTAATACCAAAAGTAATAACCAAGAACAAGACGCTTGCGAACCAGCTCGATTCCCTCTTCTGGGGTGACTGGGGTCACGTTGTAGCGCCGGTCACTCACAAAGAGCCTTGCTGTGGAGTGCGGTGCCCGCGAGTACACAAGCGGGAGGGTTCGGAGGGAAGGATTTATGTTCTTTTGATCTTCTTCTCCAGTTGGTCACACTTCCGGAACGTTTCACCGAATTATCTTCGCGGTCTGATGTTTCGCAGTACTGGGCAATTGTTTTGCAGCCGGACGTCATTGCGGCGCTGCCTGACTCGTTCCAATAGATTTTTCCTTTCCCCATTGCATGGGGAGGGGCACTCAGTGCAAAAATCTTGTATACAACACCGGGCGTCGTGTCCTTTGTCGCACAGTCTTTGATATTTTTTTATAATAAAGTTTACAAAGCACTCAGCATAACGCTTTCACCAGCAGAGAAACTGCCCCTCTCGCCCACCTCAATTATTGTGAGGTCCCCCGAATATCTTCCGGGATGGCAGCAGACAGCAGATCGAACGCCTAATGATTGACAACGGGTGACGTACCAGGTGTTTACCTTTTTGCTGTGCCGTTAAGTGTGTTGCCCTGTCCTTTTTTTTACTGATCCTCCACCTTGAAAGATGAACCTATCAAAGCAAAATATTTTGGTCATCAGCTTCAAATATTTCATTACTTAGCACTACGTGGTACGCCCACACGAAAACCATGATAAAAAAGGAAGAAAGTAAACACAATGCTATCCGCTTTATTTATGCGCGCAATGCAAATACTAATTTATACTGCTTTTAACTTACAGGAGAGGACATAAAAACCGTAGATTTACCTGATTAAAAGTTAGGTATATCAAATAAATGCCTACATAAACGTTCTATTTCTTGCATAATTTGTTCGACAAGCTACTCGTCTATTGTTCTTTTACTTTAATTACACGGGGCCGCATGGGGCACGCCCTTCCATATATCGCCATCTTTGTGAAATCGCCATGTGCTGGCTGTGCACGATGAACGAAAGTCAACGACTTAAAAAATATGACCTATCAACACTTCATTTCAAATCCTTCGCGATTGCTTGGATCGCGATTTTGTTGATTTGTGCAAGCACTGAAGGAATCAGGTGCAACCAAGAGAAATCGGGACGACCCGTTTGTCTCGCCCATTGTTGGACACCTGAGCTCCCCCCTTCCACTTGCTCCCCGGCTTTTGCCAACACACACTTACTCTGTGCACTTAGCCCCTCCGCCCCAACCTTCATTGAATGTTTCACACTTACTTTCATTTCATTTTAATTCTCAGTCCCAGCTTCCTCAATATTCAATCTTCCCCACATGTTGTTTTTCAAGTCATTTTCACCTTTGTTTCCTTCTGAAAATATGACAAGCTCACCGGGGTACACGGTCTCCGACGCGTCACCGCGAAGACTCCAGAAAATGCTAAACATTCACCATGAGCCCGTACACTACATCTCATGTGCGTAAAAAAAGGGTCGTGGAAAGCCGCCGACGACACCTGACCAAAGTCTCGTTGGCCCGGGTGCCTCCTGCCTTTACCCCACCCCCACCTCCCCGTACTGCTCTCGTGCGCCACCATAACAGTGGTCCTGACGTGATTAAGGGGCTTTGTTAGCCCCCTGTCGTCCCATCGAAAAAAAAAGTTCCCTCGCTACACCACTCCCAGAGCCGCATTCGTACTTACGGCACCCCCTCTACAGAAATCGATCCTTGTTCGCCTCCGCTCACCGTGCAGCCAATGAACTCCTCAAGCCGCGCCCATCGTCTACTACCACGACATTCCTGGATGCCACAATTGAACCCGCTTTCATCTATTCTACCAGGAAACAAATTTGAATAGACTGGTGCTAACCTAAATAGGCTACGTAATGATCGTCGGAGGGCGCTGCACTCTCCCCTCCGCGGGAGTACGCGGGGGCGGCAGCCGCTTCGGCACGTGCTTTTTTCGCTGCGGGTGTGCTGCATTTTTCGCGCTAGAAGATGGCTGGGTAAAATTTTCTTTTGACTTATGAAACCATACGCGTCAGCACGTGTCCAGCAAGTTCGGTTTAAATATAGAGTAGTTACTGAGCTCATTTTTGTAGACGTTTGTCTTGTCGTCTGCTACAGACTCGCCTCCCACGGCTTCTTCTAACGCCGTCGGTCGCACCTCCGCTGAGCTCTGGCGTTCTTTCCTTCTACAACTGTCACTGCACCCTTCAGCAGCTATACAAGCACGGCTACCGACGCCGGAACACGCAGGGACCCTCCAGTCCAAGTTTCAAACTCCGGGCAGCCCCCGTTTTTCATGAATCTCATTCCAAACATGGACCACGCCGGCACGGCCAGCGAAGCCTAACTTGCGCTTCGGCGAACCCGAGCGCCGTGGCAACGGTAGCGTGCCCCTGCGTTGCCCACCCAGCCCTCCCACAACAACACGCCATGTCCTCGGAGACCGATTCCCGCTGGCAAACCGTATACCACTCCCACCGACGCAGCCAAGACCTCGCAACAATTGTAATCCGCCCTTCGGGCATCCCACTTGCGAAGATCAAACCCACTGAACTCATGTAAGCCCTTGCGGCCGCCGCCCACCTTACCCCAAGCGAAATTACTGACTCAATTCTTCAGCCAAGACCACAGCAGAATTTGATCGCCGTCAAAATCTTTCACCCATCAGCTCAACAGACGCTCCTAGCCATTCGCTCCTTTCTCCTTGCCTCAACGGAAGTCCCTGTCACAACGTATGAAGCAGCTCCCACAGATTCCTGCCGGGGTGTCATTCACGGCGTCCCAGCTGGAACCTCTCCACAAGAACTACTATCCCATCTCATCTCCACTGGGGCTCTCATCATCAAGGCTCGCATGATGGGCAGCACGGAAACAGCCCTCCTCACTTTCGAAGGATCCTTCGTCCCCCGCTACGTTCTGTTCTACCAGGCCGATTACCGATGCCACCCAGAACGCCGAAAACCTCAATTCTGCCAACGGTGCCATAAGATAGGCCACCGCAAAGATGTGTGCACTTTGCCCCCTTCTACAGAGCTCTGCCAGACTTGCTCCGAAGACCTTACCAAGCTTCCGCCCGGCCAAGAGCATGACTGCTACGCCCCCTGCCGCAACTGCAAAGGCTCTCATTCCAGCACCTGGGCAGAGTGCCCCGAGAAACTTAAAGCCGACGCCAAGGTAACCCAACAAGCCTACCACCGCCGACTCGCTACCCGCAAAGCAGATAACCAATCATCTCCTGCTTCGCAAGCACCGGACAACCACCGTTCCAGATCCCAGTCTCGCCATCGCCATCCAAACACCACGGTCAGAATCCACCATCAACGACAAAATTCGAAGCACAACGAGACCAGGCCTACCGAACGCCAAGACGCATCGCACTCAGCAGCAGCACAGGCCCCGCGACATCAAACCGTGAGCCAGCCACTCTCCCCCTCCCCTCCTCCCCGAGGCCTGAAGCCTGCCTCTACACCTATCACTGTCTCAGCTTCATATCGCGATGCACTTGCCCCAGCTGTAGTTACAAATGCAACTAACCAACCCCCTGTACCTATCCCCACCCCCATCCAAGATCTCTTCCTCTACATTAGCGCCAAATTTGATGCTCTCGAACGGCGAGTTGGCGCCTTAGAAGAAGCACTGGGTCACTCCTTCCGCAACCCTAACAAACGCGCCCGTTCCCTATCAGCCAGGCCCCGCCCTCGCAATGCAAGCTCCTCCAGTACTGCTCACAAACCATGAACAAGCGTAATCCTTTAATAATCTGGCAATGGAACTGTCGCGGCCTCCGCAAGAAACTTAACTCCCTCAAAGCGTATATCAAAGCTCACGATACCACCCCCGAAATCATCCTCCTTCAGGAAGCCTATCACATCCCAGCTGTATCGAGCTACAACACGTATCACACAGGTGACCCTGAAGACCCCCATTCCATTAATCTTGTCACTTTAATAGCGAAACACCTCACGTACACTGCACTTGACACCTCACATTTCAACACTCCCTATTTTCATACTCATGGCATTCTTGTGAAACACAACCTTCACTCATATGCTACCCTCAGCATTGTCAACGTATACCACCACCCGCGGAAACAAACACCTCCTCTTAAACAACTCTTCACCCGCTCTCGTGATCCCCACCAGGACTCCCTCATCGTTGGTGACTTCAACTGTCATCATACCACATGGGGATACTCATCCATACTTCCCCAGGGTCGAAAGCTCGTAGACGCATTTCTCGAAGGCCGTTACTCTGTCCTCAACGACACTTCCTATCCTACGCGTATAGGCAACTCTATCGAGCGAGATATGAACCCTGACCTTGCATTTTACCAGGGAACTCTCACACCCCTATGGGGGCACTTACATGAAAACATCGGGAGCGACCACGCAATCATTTCAATCACTCTCCTCTGTAATAGGTAAGCCCCGCGGTGACAAGGCCGCATTTCTCTCACTAATTGGACAAGGTTTCGCGACAAAAACACTCCCACTATGGACCCCAGAAATCCTGACGCTTGGCTATCATCACTTCGTGAAAACCATAAAAAACACACCGAACTCATTGCCCCCCACTGGCAGCCCCGTACGTCGACCCACATTTGCTTCATATATGGGACGCTCGTCGATCTCTTATGCGGCGCTGGCACAGAAATAAATCTAACGCCGTCTTCGGCGCCGCATAAGCCTACTCACTCAGGAGGCAGAATAATATGCTAATCGATTGGCCAGCATGAACTGGTGGACACTCTGCGATTCACTAAACTCCCATATGAGCACAAAGCGCGCTTGGTCCCTCCTTAAAACTCTCATTCAGCCAACGCAACCCATGAATCCGATTCCGAAGCGCTTACTTACCACACAGGAGTCCCCTACCTACCTCACCAACTCTATCTGCAGCTTACGGTTCCCCAATAGTGCAGACCACCCTACAAGCAGACTTCGCGAGCAGTCGTTTCCAGCGTCGCCCATGGACACCGCTTTCACTTTCTAGGAACTACAACGAGATGATGATGATTGATTGTTGGGTTTAACGCGCCGACGCAACGCAGGCGATGAGGCGCGCCGTAGTGGAGGGCTCCGGATTAATTTTGACCACCTGGGGATCTTTATCGTGCGCCGAAATCTCGTACACACGGGCGTTTTTGCTTTTCGCCTCCATCAGAAAAGCGGCCGCCGCGGCCGGGAATCGAACCCGCGACCTCGTGCTCAGCAGCGCAACGCCTTAGCCACTGAGCCACCGCGGCGGGTAACTACAACGAGCACTGGACTCCCTACACCGCAACACCACCCCCGGCCCGGATAAAATCACGTACAAAATCCTGAGAAATCTTAGCTCAGACTCTCAACTATCTCTCCTTACTCTTTTTAACCATGTCTGGGAGACTGGCAGGATCCCTTCATCCTGGAAACATTCTGGCGTCGTTCTTACCCCCAAACCCGGGAAACCTGCATCTAAAACAATCTCAGACCCATTTCCCTTACCTCTTGCGTAGGCAAACTTCTCGAACGCATGGTGCTTACCCGCCTCGAATGGCACATCGAACACCCCTGCCCCCTCCCCTACACCCAAACCGGCTTCCGTCACGACATTTCCACACAGGACACACTGCTCCGGATCTCTCAAGATCTTTACCACTTTCCAAGCTCCTCCCAACTTCGCGGCCTCCTAGCCCTCGACATTCACAAAGCATTTGACACAGTTTCACACCAGGCCATCCTCGCTAACCTTGCCCGAACGAACTGCGGGAGCCGAATGTATAACTACATCAAATCCTTTCTCTCAGACCGCACAGCCTCTTTAAGCATCCCGGAATCGTCAGCTCCATCTTTTTATTTAACCTCTGGCACCCCGTAGGGCTCAATCCTGTCTCCAACCCTTTTCAACATGGCACTAGCCCAACTGCCTCCCCTCCTAGACTCTATCCCCCACCTCTCCTACTCCATATATGCCGATGATATTTCCCTCTGGTCCTCCCATGATAGCCCAGCCCAACTGGAAGAAACCCTTCAAGAAGCAGGTGGTGTAATAAACAACCATGTTCTCACCTTAGGTCTCGCTATCTCCCCTTCCAAATCGGCTCTCATGATGATAACGAACAAGAAAGGCAGAGCCCCTGACCATGACCTCATCAACATCTCCATTGATAACACCCCAATTCCGAAAAATAACTCACTAAAATTCTCGGTCTTATCACTATTCCGGTAGTTCCTACCCTACACTTCGAACTATACACTCTCAGATCGAGCAAATGATTCATCTGCGGCACCGCGTCACAAATCGCCAGTCTGCGTTACACGAACAACACCTCCTACGTATTATAGATGCTTTTACCATGTCCCGCATACTGTACACAGTGCCATACCTGCAGCCCACGTCCACCCAACTAACCAAACTAGAGGCAGCTCTCCTTAAGCTCTACCGCAGAGCCCTCGGCGTGCCCCTCTACGCTCCTACTAACAATCTTATCGGGACCGGCACATATAACACTATAGAAGAACGTATTCAAATACACAAACAAGCCCAACTTCAGCCCCTTCACTAGCGTCGGGCACTGTTGCAGACGATGGCCTACCCTACTTCTTCGCTTCCTCCAACCCCCACAACTTCCCCTCCTTGGGCCACGTTCCCTCGTATCCGCATAGAACCCCTGCCTAAGAATATGAACCCCTCCAGGCATGCCACCCGCCGCTTTCTACGCTGTAAAGCCCTCATCAAACGTGTCTCCTTTCTAGAAAAGCAAGGATCAGCGGTATATTTTACAGACGCCAGTCATTTTCCCTCTACGCAAATACGAACCGCAGCCTTTTTACGCCACTCGTCGCTGGTTTCCGCACAAACGCCTTTTTTCTGCCCGCCAGATGCCACCTCCCTAGAAGAGCACTCCATCGCTCTTGCCAGAGAGCATGCTGCTCTCACAACCTCCACCGAACACCCCACTTATATCTTCACAGATTCGCAATCCGCCATCCTAAATTATTTACGCTATACCGTCAACCCCTTTTCTTCTAACCTAGTTACTGACACTCTCAACAGACATCCTTCTCACCTCTTTGTCCTGGTATGGGTACCTGGCCACACTAACATGGACGGCAACGCAAGAGTAAACGCGCTTTCCCGAGATCTATCCCCGGGTCCATCTATGCTCTGGCCAACCTCATACCATCCTCCTTCCACTCGTCTTCATGATCGTGAGACCCGTAAATTCACTTTACTTTCCCATCGCCACGCCAGCCAAGTCTACCCTTCTCCAGACCCGCGCCTCTCTCGCGCCCAAACCGTTCTTCTCCGCCAGGCGCATACCCGCTCCCTCCCATCTTACCACATTCTACATCGCATTCGCAAGTGCTCCGGTCCCCCAACCTGCCTTTCTTGCGGCGCATACCCCTCTATTCCCCACTCCTACTGGGACTTCCACCCCCTGAAGCTTCCCCCCCCCTCTCCCGCATCACGTTGTGGGACACTTGGCTGGCTCCCCCGCCCGGAACAGATGTTTGGGCCGCCCAGGAGGCTCTCTGCCTTCATATCCAGAAGATCTCCAGGGACATTCTGGACTACTATGAAGACTGCTATCCATCATTTAGCTGACCCGGACTTGGGTCGGTGACTGCGCAATAAATGTTTTCTCTCTCTCTCTCTCTCTCTGCTACTCACGGCTCGACCAGCAGACTGACCCGAAGATTTTAAGGGGGGAAACGCGTTGTTCGGCGGTCGTCGGCTGCTGTTTTTGCTTCTGCAAGGCGACAGCTGTTCAGCTTGTCACAACGTACTTTTCTCTTGTTTGTTACGACCATATACGCTCATCGAACAGAAGATTGCTAGCCCTAACCGATATTCACCCGGCAATATCTAAGTTCACTCACTTGGTATTACGAATATTGTTTTCGGGTAGGGGTGCAGTTTTCATTCACCTAGAAGCGATTCATTTTATTGCTAAAACATTTTGCCCGTAAAAGAGTGTTGTGATAAACTGCTATGGAACAGTAGTGAAGGAAGGGTCCACATCGTTGTTTGCGTTCGTATCTTGAAATGGGCATCTGAAGCGCGCAAGCCCGCAAATGGTCAGTGCTGACGAGCTCGGGTAAAAGGGCAACATCATGACGGTTTCTCGTCTTCTGTGTCCGGCGACATCGTCAGCTGAAGATCAGAAACGCAATACTCAGCGACACATCTGCGTAAGAAATGTTGCTCGTACAATTTCGCATCCTTGGGAAAAGTTAACGTAAACATAAGCCTAAGCGTAAGCGCCTGAACATCAGTTACCCCCTGGCCTTTGCTCCAACCTCACCTTCAGGCTTCCTGAAACTCGTTCGATGATGTTGAAGTCAAAACTATTCGATGTCTTACTACCTAACCCCCATAAAGATTTAATGTCACCTCAACCTCATCTTATCATTGAGATCGATGCGAATTTGCGGTTGAGGTGGACCTCATGAGGTGGAATCCTCGTGACGTAGCTAAAAAAAATGTAAGCTTCATACTTAGTCCACCCATTCATGCTTGATGCTCCCGAACACCAGGTGAGTACAAGCCTTTCACACAACCATACTCTTTTAGCAGTGTTGGTGCAGTTCTTTCGCGAATTAACTAGAAGGGCTGAATAATTATATTCGTGTTTCATCTCGTTCTGGCTCTCAAGTATTACTGGGTGGTTGGGGCGTTTTCGCAGCCGTTTCGTGCGTTGAGTTACAGCCTTTTATTAGACAAAGTCTCGAGCTTCTAGCATGCTCGTTATTTCTGCACAAGTTTCGAATGCAGCGAATATGGTGGGCTTGTGCGATGATTCTTGGCCATCGTCCATAACGAGCGTCGTTGAGAGCTTTTTCCAGACGTAGTCCCGATACTGGCCGGTTGCAAGGGAGCCCTGCATGGTCAAATGATAGTAATGGGTGAAAAGGCAGTGGTGCATTTGACACTGGAGGCGGCATGGAGCCCACTCTCGTCTCTTCTGCGCACTAAAAAGGTAGGTGGCCGACAGTCGATGAAATTTCTTTATTTTTTGTTTTCTAGGGAGTTAAAAACTGACATTTTGCAACAGGGCTTCCACAGCTTAACATAACCCCAGTATGCAGATTATACAGAGCAGCCACTACTAACCCCATGGCGACACAAAATTGCGTGTGTTTATTGAAACTACTGGCGGCGAGGCTCTCCTGCTTAGTGGTAAAAAAACTATCCATAAACAATTGTAAGATATTGTAAGGTTGCACAAGCCAGTAATTTAGTCATGCTGTTCAGTGAGTAAAAAAGGAAGCGAAGTGGGTCAGGGAACAAACGCGTCTTAGGACATATCAGTAGTAATAAAGAAGGAAGAACGGGCGTGGGCAGGGCATGTAATGCGAAGCAAGAGAAACGTTAGTCATTAGGATAACAGGGTGGATTCTTGGAGAAGGCAGGCGTGGCCGGAGGCGGCCGAAGCTAACGTGGGCAGATGAGATCAAGCAGTTCGCGAGGATAAATTGGTGGCTGGTAGCACAGGACCGGGATATTTGGAGATGTACAGGGGAGTCCTTTGCCCTATAGTGGGCGTAGACAGGCTGATGACAATGACCATGATGTACTTAAATACACACTGATTTTGTTATATTCTCTAGATTTAAAACGAGAGATGTCAGTGCTACACTTTTATTTATTATTGCGGGGCATTTCTACCATCAAACTGAGGACGTCTCAACGTAATTTTATGGTCACCCTGCAAATGTAACATAGGTGTCTGCTGATGGAGGCTGGCAAATAGCGCCTTTTAAGTCGTTAAGCCCCGCCAAGGGTATGAGCTGGACACTCGTGGAAGGTGACGGCTTTGCTCATCTGAACAAACAGTGACGGTGGATGGTGACGCTGCTATTAGTTCAAAACATTTTCACGACTGCACAAATCATGGAGGTCCGTTCGCCTTCTGCTATGGGCGGTCGAGATTTGTGCTCCTCGCCCGCCTCCGAAGACGGGCGAGGAGCACGATCAACATTTTTAGGGAAGTCAGGATAGAAAGGCAACACTGCAATCCTAAGAAGGGTGGGCTCAATCAGGCTAGTGGAAATAAAGACTGCGATACCTAAATTCGTAGAGCGTGCACTGATTCCATAGAATGAATGCACCACGATGGTAATCATGGGTTTCCGAATAACGAAAGTCAGGAGTTCTGGACTGGTCTTTCCAGTAACAGGGGAGGTTTATTCACTTAGCGCCTATTATTAAAACGCCCTGTCCGGATCATATGCTATGGCATTGGCGTGCATTACGCGACCTTCTGTTTAAAAATGAGGTTTCAGAGGAATTCTCTAATGTGGTGCCCCCTCCGTTCAGCTCCTGGCTGCCCTGAGGGCCTACTAAAGGGCGCAGGGCCACGGCCTTCCTGGCACTACGAGGGTACGAGGGAGCGGCCAGCAACTGCAATCCCCCCCGTAGTTTCTCAGGACCCAAATAAATGTTGTGTCGGTCTGCTTGCTTGGCAAGATCCAATGTTCGTCCGGGAAAGTGTCGATATTGTGTAAGCAGCAATACTGGTCAGGAAGGGATACTCCAGGAGAGGCAAGTACAAAAAAAGAAATGAAGAAGACATGGAGGGTGGCAGCCAAAGAGAAGGATAAGCGGGAGAGTCCAGTGCTACGTTTAATAATGGCATTCTGCAAAAAAGTGATAAGCGGGAGACTAATCTCCGAAATGGTGTTTATGTATAAAATTTCAAGCAATAATCTTCGGAATTTGAAGTGGAATCTGTAGGTTAGTCTATTCGTCTGAGGATGATAGGTAGATTCCATCGTGTGTATTGTTGTTGAACCACGGGCCGCTACGCGGACTGTTGATTAAAATGTCCGCCCCGTCCTTAAAACGCACCCGGCTTCACACATCGCAAGATTGCAGCTGTCTGAAGAAAGGCAGAAAACTCAAAAATTACCGCCGGTACCAAGAGGATGAGTTTCCACTTGATGTATAAATGATCAACAACCGTTGCAATATATTGACAGGCTCACTGGGGTAATTAGGAGGGTAGAGTGAAAGTGGGCGAGAAGGACATTAAATGATGCCAGGAGCATGGGAGAGGTTTCCCTGGTTCTGGAGATGGAGACATTGATCGTTTCTTGAGATGGCAGGGAGTACGACATGCAGCCTATTGGCACCCCTCTTATTCGATTTCCTGCATATTTTGCGTTGTTGATATTTAGGATTGGAGACGAACATTTATAAAGGTGTTGTATTTACAGGAAGCGGGAAAAATGCAAATTTCTTTAATTTGGAAAAACCATCATTTGATAAATCAGCACCAGGTAACCCACAAAAGACGTTCATAAACCATAACACGGAAGAAATTTGTGAACTATCTCACATTTGTCGCTAAAGTGACCTAGTATGGGCCAGCACTAAAGACGTTCCTAACTGCACATGTGCAATTAAGTAATACGATCAAACACAACTACAGGACCCACCACACTCACCCGATCATGTTTCTGATCGGTGGCTGAGGCCGTCGGCCACCAATTGCATACAGAGGATTCTGGGATGCCACTGAGAAATTGCGGGAAGTGGCTGGTCAGTCTACACTGCTTCGTAGATAGTTTATATATAGGTTTAAAGTTAGCGATAAAATAAGTAACATTTTTACCTGAACAAAATAATGCTTTTTATGAAGCCAGCGTTGGTGTAGATAATGATGACGTTTGGATTTTTATGGCGCAGGCCCGACTGAGGGCAAAGAGCGCCAAAGGATAGTTCTTCATCACACTGATATGACTACAAAAATATTTCAGTGAAAGTAACTGTAAAATGAAACAACAGTCAATGAAGATGACTCGTGTAAAGGGCCAGGTTGTCATGATATATGATGAGAAATGAGATGTAAAAATATAACATCAGTGATAAACTCAAAGACATGCTTGATTGAAAACATGTGCTCGTCTCCTCAAAAGAAGGACGGGTGTGTTGAATATGTGTGTATAGTTGTGGGAAGTGTTTGCGTCGTGTTGTGTCACGTGCCTTGCTTTGAATGAGTATGTGCATTACGGGTAGGTCGCGTCCACACTCGCTACACATGGGCCTTGATGATCCAGTGAGCAGGTGAAAAAAACGCCGCTAGGGGGCCGCACGATGCAAACGCATTCCTCATCGGCTCCGCCTTTAGGCCTTTGTCTCACTGTTCACGTTGTCATTCACGTGACAACTCGCATTCACGTTGTCATTTCGTGCTCCGCGAGGACTGGCAAGTCACACAGATTACGAGGACACCAACATCGTGGCCGTGGATCACCGCAACGGTCACTTACAACCATTTGTGAATTTGCCACGCTACCAGCTCCGCTAGGCCTGACAGGCCTAGTGAAGCCGCTGTCGTCGCCGGCGCAACATCTGCAAGCGGCCGCGCCAGCTCCGGCGCATCGCCGCTCAACGTAATACCCGTCATGGAAAACATCGTGGAAGGAGACGACATCGACCCCGAAGAACTCGAGCAGCCCGGGTGGGCTACGATCCGCCACCGGCAACACGCCTTACGAGACCAAGCACGTGCGTCTACTGCAGCCATGAACACCTCGAGCGCCGCGCGTGCACCCAAGCAAGACAAAAAGCGTCCCCAGCGTCGCCCGCCGCCGGCTTCGCCTCTCCCGGAGTCTGATGTGAAAATCGTCCTTCGCCCTCGAGGAGGACTTGCACTGTCGTCTGTAGCGCAAGCCACTCTAGCCGATGCAATCCAGACCCAAGCAGGAGTGGCGCTGAACCGTGAAGACCAAATTCGGGTACACTGTGTGGCTAATTACCTCCTTATTAGCACACCGTCAGAAGACCGTGCCACCCGGTACGCCGGAATTAGGTTCCTCGCGCTTCGCGGTCACCAGTATGAAGTAGCCGCCCATGTGTCCGCGCCAGCTAATACCATCACGGGAGTTATCTTCAATGTTCCCGAAGACGACACCCCGGAACAAGTGCAGGACAGTATTTTGAATTATAACCCAGACTTACCGATTCTTGACGTTAAACGCCTGAACACCTCCAACATAGTTCAAATCTTGTTCGACGGCCACCGAGTCCCTTTCTGGGTGCGATATAGGGCAGCGACGTACCGGTGCAAGCCATTTCGCCGCAAGACGGAAGCATGCACAGCGTGCTGGCAAGCTGGGCACCGGCAAGATGTGTGCCCGAACATCAAATCCCCCCCGCGCTGCTCCAGTTGCGGCATCACGAATCCAACGGAGAACCACCCGTGCACTCCCCGGTGCGTAGTGTGCGAGGGCCCTCACCTCACGGGCTCTGCAGACTGTCCACGACGCTTCCAACCCCGCAAGCGACCCCCATCGTACGCTCAGGTGGTCTCGGAACAAGTGAAATCAGCCAAGACTCCGAATGACAGCCCCGCCGATTTTCCTGGCCTCGACCGCGGAACCTGCGCCAACCATCCTGCGCGCCACGCCTGGAGCACTAAAGACCGACAGAAACCTTCAGAGGGACAAGGCAAGCCTTGGAAGCAGCTGCCAACTGGAGGGTCGACTACCTCATCGATGCAACAGAGTGCAAACTCTTCTGTTCTGACAACTAACCTACGCCACACGGCTACAACATCCACCGGCCAACCACAAACAGAGCAAGACCCGCAACATTTCCAGGTGAGCCGCCCACGTCTGCCTCCCAACAATCCCCCACCTCCAAATGCACCCCACTATTCCCCAGACCTCCTTCGAGAACTACAGGCAATACGCGCCGAGATTTCACAGCTACGCCAAGAAAATATCCGCCTGAAACAGGAAAACCTCGCTCTCCGCAACACTCTCGCCACACCCAATACCAACGCACCTCCCGCGCCCCCCACGCCTTCCGACACCGACATGGAGCTTGAAGCATCCCAAGCCCCTCCCCACAAACGTAAGGCCCCGCCACCAGAACTCCCCCAAACTCATATCGATAACGCAACGAATGACCGCCTCGGCTCCATTGAACAGGCTTTAACTAATCAAAGGCAGGAATATCTTCAGTTACACCAAACTTTAGTAAGCACCCAAAACGCCTTACAAGCTGCTATTACAGACCTTCGTGGAGAAATACAGTCTTGCGTGCGGGCGCTCACAACAAATGCTAACCTAGCCCCGACCCCACAAGAAGTCCCCCTCCCCCCTTCTGATTTTGACAATGGGCAAATCTAAACTTAAAATTCTAGTCTGGCAGTGGAACTGCAGAGGTTTTGGTAAAAAGCGCCACAACCTGCAAATGCACATATCTACTCACGACCCCAGTCCCACCATCATTGCGCTTCAGGAACCAGGGCTCAAAGTAAAACTCACGGGCTATCAAACCATACAATCCCCTAACAACCCATTCACTGCTACCCTCGTGCACCGCAACGTCTCTGTTGAGTCCACCCCCATTGAGGGTACGGACATACCACATGATTTTATTATTCTATATCCTCCTGCTCGGCAAGCCCTTCGCCTCTACGTATTGAATGTTTGCAGTAGCCCCAAAGCCACAGCTCACAACTTTAACTCCCTCTTTACTCATGCCATCCGAGCAGCACAGCATCATCCCCTGCTAATCCTTGGTGATTTTAATGCTCCCCATCTCGCTTGGGGGTACCATCGCACCACACCCAAAGGCCGCCGTCTGTGGGACCTTGTCCAAACCAAACGTCTAACGATTGAATCTGACCCGACCACCCCCACGCGCATGGGAAACAGTGTGCAACGTGATACCATGCCTGATCTTTCTTTCTCCCGCAACATCCATTGCTTACGCTGGCACAGCACACCTCATTCGCTCGGCAGCGATCACTTTATCATTGCATTGGACCTCCAACCCATCCACTCGCTTGCATCGAAACCGCGTCAGCAGTATATTACTGACTGGCACCAGTTCCGTACAGAAAGTGAGCGGATCCCGCCACCAACAAGCATCGATGCCACCTCTCTGACCACTTGGATCGCCGGACTTTTAACAGCTAAACGATCTCAAGACAAACCCCTCGAACATGAAATTCCAAGCGACGTTGTTGATACTCGCCTCCACCATCTCTGGGAAGCTTATAGAAGTATTGAACGAAGGTGGCGAGCTGGTAAACACCGCCGCCGACTCCGGGCCAGATTAGCGGAACTACAAAAAACTATTGAGGCCCACGCCCTTGAACTCGCCCGACTCCAATGGGTACAACTCTGTGACCAGATGCGTGGAAATCTGGGTATGCGTCGTACCTGGCACCTTCTCCGACACCTACTGGACCCTAGCTCCTCCCGAACCCAAACCCAATCACGACTCACTCAGCTTGTCCATAAATATCCCGGCACCAACACCCAACTCTTAGATTATCTCAAAGCTACGTACATAGCACAAGGCCCCACTTTTATCGCGCCCAACTACTCTGGACCCCCACACCCTGATTTAGACCGAGAAATCACACAAGCTGAGGTACGCGCGGCGCTCCTCAAGATCCGCCCCAACACAGCTCCCGGCCCGGACGGCATAACGAATAAACTTCTACGAAACCTTGATGATACCTCTATAGCCACTCTCACCAAATACTATAATCACTTCTGGATTACCGGCACTCTGCCTCCCGAATGGAAACATGCTAAAATATCCTTCATACCTAAACCTGGCAAACCCCTCGCACTCGAACATCTCCGATCTATATCTCTTACTTCCTGTGTAGGCAAAGTCCTTGAACATATTATTCACACCCGCCTTACTCAATACCTGGACGATTCCAACGCCTATCCCCCCACAATGCTTGGCTTCCGCTCTCGGCTATCAGTCCAAGACGTCCACCTACAACTCCTTCATGACATCATTGCCCCTCCTTCCAGAATGGACACTGCCGCCATTCTAGCTCTTGATCTTCAAAAAGCTTTCGACCAAGTCTCCCATGCAGCAATCCCGAGCAATCTTGAATCATTGAAAGTTGGCCACCGTACCTATAATTACATCCGTTCATTTTTAAGCAACCGTACCGCGGAGCTTCACCTAGGAGATGTCACCTCCGCACCAATAAAAATGACATCCATGGGAACCCCTCAAGGAGCAGTGTTGTCACCGTTGCTCTTTAACGTAGCCGTCCTCCAACTACCACAACAGCTTTCTCAAATACCCTACCTTCGACACAGTATGTACGCGGATGACATTACCCTTTGGACTTCTGGAGGCAGCGATGCCCAAATTGAAGAAACACTTCAAACCGGTGCAAATATGGTCCTCGCTGCCGCGGCTCAAGCAGGGCTCACATGTTCCACAGCAAAATCCGAGCTACTAATTCTCCCTCCTCCTCGCGGTAAACCCCCGAACCCTCCTACCATTACTATAACTCTCGGCCAGAGCCAAATTCCTACGGTGCCCCGGATAAAGGTGCTAGGGCTCTCAATACAACAAAATCGCGCGAACTCCCAATACCTCACTCAACTAAACGCCCAGATCACTCAAACCATTGGCCTTCTCCGACGCATCGCTCCCCGGCACCAAGGCCTCAAGGAGGCAGAACGCCTACGCTTCATTCAAGCTTTCATTATCAGTCGCCTCACCTCCTCCCTCCCGTCCCTCAATCCCACCCGTGCAGAACTTGACAAAGTAAACCGCCTGTTGCGTAAAGTCTACCGAGTCGCCCTGCAGGTACCTCACAGCACCTCCACTGCCAAACTAGAACAGCTTGGTATCCACAATACCGCTGAGGAACTAATTGAGGCCCATCTAATAAATCAATACTCCCGTCTAGCATCGTCCCCTGCGGGACTAACAATTCTCCGCCGATTACACATCCGCATCCCAATCTTTACTAATTCTGCCCACCCGATTCCACCTACCATTCGAGACAATATCCTAACCCGGCCGCTTCCCCGCAATATGCACCCCACAAACCACGTCGCTCGAAGGGAACAACGCGCTCGTTACCTGTCAGAAAAATACCCTGTTAAACCGACAACCCACTATGTGGATGCCGCCAGCTACCAAAATCACACAGCCTATGCCTTGGCGGTTATCAACAGTCCTAACTCCCCCCCACTCACATCACTCACCATCCGCACCCACTTACCTACTGAGGCGGAAGAGGCGGCAATAGCGCTAGCCCTTTCTCACGGTCCTACCCCCAAAGTCATCTTGTCCGATTCTCAATCTGCTATACGGAACGTTGCCCGAGGGCTCATATCAGCCAAAGCTCTCAAAATTATTCTGCAAAACCCCCCCAAAACGCCCGTGGAGCTCGTGTGGACGCCCGCCCACACCGGCTTAGGGGGTAACGAGGCGGCCCATACAGCAGCTCGAGATCTTACTGTCCGAGCAGGCCCTTCGGTTACCCCTAACCACGGAGCGCAATCCACACGAGATAGCCTTATTACGTACGCGGCTATCACCGCGCACTACCGCCTCCTCCGCCTGAAATACCCCCCAGCCCACTCCTCACTTTCCACAAAGGAAGAACGCTTGTGGCGGCTCCTTCAAACTAATACCCTTCCGTGCCGCGCCAGCCTTTATCGCATATACCCTGATCAATACCCATCACCCCTATGCCCCCACTGCGGAGATGTCGACACCATCTGCCACGCTATGTGGGCGTGCCCTCGAAACCCCTTACCCCTAATCCCCTCTGCTGATCAATGGGAGGCGGCGTTGGGCGGCTCTGACCCCGGGGTCGAGAAAGCCTTGGTGGAACGTGCTGCCGAAGTCACCGCTGGGCTGCACCCAGTGGTCACCACCCGCCCCTAAATTGCATACTGCAATAAAGTTTATTCCTCCTCCTCCTCCCAGTGAGCAGGTGAGAGTGGGTTACATGTGTGTGTGTCATGCGACGAAATCGCAAGGACAAGAACAAGGGCTGCTCAAATAAAGACGACGACGATAACTATGACTTGAGGCGTATCGTAAGCTCCAAACCCGCCTAGAGCACTAGCATCATCAGCGTCGGTCATTCAACCCCACTCAGGAGCCGGCCAATCAAAACCTGCCAGCGACAATGGCCGGTGGCGCAGGCGATCTCGTGGTGGAGAACAGCGACAAGATGGTGAAGAGAGACTGGAATGCTGGCAGCCGGGTGCCCTGACCCGGGCCACATACAAGAGGTCCTTCACAGCGAAACACCTGACGCTCTCTCCCTCAAGCTAGTTGTCTCGTCGACATCGTCAGAAGGCAGCGACGTTGCAAGAGAGCTGCGTTGGCTCTTCAGTGACGGGAGCTCGGAGTGCGTTACCTAACCTTCAGGAACGAGATGTCACGCCATGACTGTGCTCCCGGGAAGTGAGGTGCGGCAGACCATTGACAATAACAAGCACGTACTTTCTCTCCGTTTGGTTGAACTCGTTAGCATTTCCTATAGCGCGTTATCGCAGTCCCCTTCTGTTCTTTCGTTCTCCAGTGTTCTTTAGTTTGTTTACTCTATTGTGTGTAGTTTGATGTGGGTTTCGGGTATCATAAACTAGTCTTGTTTCCAAAGTTTATGGTCCCCCGAACCTGACAGTGTGGCCTATTCGTCTCCTTGCTAAGGCAACTTCTGTGTATCAGTTGTGTGAATTGGTTGTGTATCGTCTTCAGTATGGCTTTACAATGTGGAGTTTGTTGTCTGTCTGTTCACTCCAATGTTTTTGCCATGTTTTACGTACTTGTTTTATGTGTGGCTTGATGTCGGTGTAGGTTACAGTGGTTATGTGCACTATGTCTGTGAGTGCAGTCACGACGGGCCGATGCATCTGCCGTCTCGTTATCCACCATCCCCCGAGTGGCCCGGGACCCAACAAACAGTTGCCTCATGGTTTGAGCAATCAGCTCATATAATTGGCCTAATAACCATAATAAGGATGGGATTCTTGGACGTCTTTCGGGAGGATAATTCCCGCGCAACATTTCCTGAATCAGTGCAAATCATAGATTTGGGATTTGACATTTGAGAATGTCTCGGTGGCTCTGTCACGACGCAGTGTAATCCACTTCTGTTCGTGATGCAGGATTTCCTACGCGCTATCTCCTGCGTGCTGGTACCCGTTCTTCTGGGCCCGGTATCATGCATCGATGCGAGCAACCCTTTCCCGTCAAGGCCCGTCAACACAGATGACTGGCGCCTACTTCCAGCATTGGCCACCCCTGCCCTATCGACGCTGCAGCTCGGAAACTCGACTGGACGATGCGGAGAATCGTTCCAGACGGAACAACTTGTTGTTTTACAGGAGGGTTGCAAGCTGGGATAGTTGGAATTTAGACATTCTTGGATGAAACCAGCGCGAATGCAGACGAAGACGAAGGAAGTAACCACAAGGACAGACGAAGGAAGTAACCACAAGGGCAGCCGCCAGCGGCTGTCCTTGTGGTTACTTCCTTCGTCATCGTCTGAATTCCCGCTGGTTTTATCCAAGAATTGTTATTTTATGGCATAGCGGACGACAAGCCACCCGAAACGTATGCGCAGTCTGAGGAGCGTATTACTGGGTTTTGCAGGGACCACCTAAAAATAACTGTCGAATCCAAGGACGTCGAGCGTGCCCACCGTCTTGGCCACCACTCGCAAGACCGGCGTCGGCCTATTATTGTGCAGTTTACATCCTTCAAAACCAAGGAAGCTCTCCTTGCTAATGGTCCCCAGCTTAAGAACACCGATTTTATCATCGGGGAGGATTTCTTGCATCGGGGCCGGAACGCACGGAAACATCTTCTGGCTTTTGCTACAGAAAAAGCCGCCCGCATCTTCCCACGGGGGGAACTCGAGTAAATGCGTCGCATCTACTCGAGTCAAGCAAAGCGTCACGTCAAGCGTAAGCCATGCAAAGACGCCCTTGACTGAATTCGGAACGCGTGCTCCGCCGCTTATATACGTTGAGGGGACTGCGTAAGCCGGTCCCAGTCGACGACGTTGGCGTACTTGTAAAGCGGCGTGGACTCTAGGTGTTTGAGCCAACCGCGGATGTTGCTTGGCCGGAGAACGGCACACCGGTTATATGCGCAGCGCGCCCGAAGGAGAGGAAACCGCGGAAGAGAGAGTACTGCACATGCGCCGGCCCAAGCGCGTCTGCCGCGGCTATGACGCAACACAATCCAACACAATCCACTTTAATCCAATCCAATCCAATCCAATCCAAATCCAATCCAATCAAAGCCAAGCCAATCCAATCCAATCGAATCTAATCCAATGCCCCTCGCGCGAGAGTGTTCGAATCCAATCCAATGCCCCTCGCGAGAGATGTGTTCGCTTTCGCCTCGACTCGACGCGCATGCGCAGTGAGCGTGCGGACTACGGACGCCAACGCGGGTGACATCGTGAGTTATTGAAATGCTCTGCATTTAAAAATCAGGTCCCTTCTTTTACGGTATGAGACACTTTTTATAGGCTCCAAACGATACGTACTTAACGAGACAACTGAAAATGTAGAAGAAAGCTCGTGGCAATTGCCTTCACGCCCCAGATCGTCTAATGGTCCCGCCTTTGGTAACAATCTAATCTTTCTTTATCGGTCATTTTCACTAACATACTTAGCTATCTTTCCAAACGCGACCACGTGTCCTACCTTGTATCTTCATCTAGTAGGAGCCTACTCATACTAACTGAAACGTGGTTGACCTCTGACATCACCGGCAGCGAAATTTTGACCGACTTGCCTCACTTTAATCTTTTTCGAAAAGATAGTCCCGGCACCCAAGGCGGCGGCGTCCTGATTGCTACAAACGAACAACTTTCATGCTCCCTTATAAATATTGCCTCCGACGTCGAAATATTGTGGCTGCTCTTTTGTTCCGTTCCACAGTCCGTACTATTAGGTGTTTGTTATAAGCCCCCCAAAAGTAGTCCGGATTTCGCGCGCCAGCTTAATGGTATTTTAGCCGAACTTACGGCCAAATACCCAAATGCTTGCGTCCCCCTCCTGAGGGAGTTCAATTTTCCTAACATTGATTGGCTTAACCTAACTGTATCTGCACCCAATGCAAAGGAAGCCAACGATTTCCTTGATGTTTGCCTCAACTTTAATCTCAACTCAGCTGATAACCTCAACTCAGCTGATTGCCTCAACTCAGCTGATAACACAACCTACACGTGTTACTCAAGATACCGCTAACATTCTTGACCTAATCTTAACAACTGATCCTGATAGCCTGTCTTCTAGAACGTATCTTGATGAAATAAGTGACCATAAGGTCATTCACGCTAATTTTACCTTCGTTCCTCAAATGCACCAAGCCTGCCGTAAAACTATTAACTATATGACAAGGGTAACTACGGGGCCATCACTCGTGAACCTGAAGCCTTTCATCCGACGTTTCGAGATGGTTTTTGGGAGCGACCCAATAACTATAACTGGTTAATCTTCAAAAACAAATTAGGCCAGCTAGCTGATCAATTTATCCCTAAAATAACTTTCCGTCCCACCCGTCAAAAACCTTGGTTTACTAAAACATTAAAAGTCTTGAAAATAAGAAGAAACGCCTCTTTCGTGCGGCGAAGAATAAAAACACTGACTCTGCATGGGAAAAAACCAAGGTTGCCGTGAAAGCATATTCACGTGAAGTGCGCAACGCCAAGAACTCATTTTTCCATACGGAACTACCGAAAATTCTTACTGATTAACCGAATAATAAATCCACATAACACACACCCCCATCGCCCCTACTAATGATTCTGGTCAAGAATCAAGTTCAGAATGTGCCAATATATTCAATGCCGCCTTTTCGTCTTTGTTTACGAATGAATCTAACCCCGTTGAAACAGAATTATTCACTGTTAATCTGCCGTAAATGCCACCCTTTCACATAGGTTTCAATGGTATCCTGTCTTCAATAGAAAAAACGAAACTGTCATCCTCGGCGGGTACCAATGAAATTACATCCAAGCTGTTAAAGAACACTAAGCACATATCAGCCGAATTTTAAAGCAAAGCCTTTTACCTCTACCCCCCCCCGTAACACCAAGAGTGACGTGGCCTTGCAGCGCCTCAAAAACAGCATTAATCAAATCATACACATGACCAGGCGAGTTGCCACCAAGAAGCGAGGCCTAAAGAAATCCGGTACCTTTCGATTAATTGAAGCTTTGTCCTCTCGAGAGTTACTTACGTCAGCCCCCTGTCTTCTTCTCGACAAGGAAGACATAGAGATGCTTTATATAATGATTAGAAAGGCGGTCGAGCAGGCCATTGGTCTTCTCATGAGTGCGTCCACACAGAGGCTGCTTAGCACGGGGCTCCACAACACCGTGGAAGAGCTGATAGAAGGCCATCTTTCTAACCAGAAGGTCCGACACAGAACTGCGATGGCTAACCGCATACTTCACCAGATTGGCTGGGCCGCCCAGAATGTCACTCCGCTGGACATACATCCAGACTCTTGGCGACTAAAACTAGGATGCTCCCTTCGCTTATAAATATGAACCCCTCACATGACGAGGGTCACTGAAAAGCATAGGCTCAAGCGCTAAACACCACCCTCGGTGGGGATCAAGCAGTTATCTACACAGACGCCTCAAAACATCGAGGGCAGCAATACGCCATCATCGTGGCTACCTCCAGAACGAACCTCCTTGCGTCTACCTCGCTTATGACCCAAGAAATGACGGCAGCAGAAGAGGCAGCCACCACCTTGGCTCTCGCTCAACCAGGGGTTCGGAGGGTAGTCATCGATTCCTAGCAAGCCTGCTGGAATTACCAGTAGGGTTGGGTGTCCTGACCTGCACTGTGCGTGCTAAAAAACCACTCCCCAAACGGTTCCATTCAGATCATCTGGACACCCCCTCACGCTTCAATGGAGGGCAACAAATACGCCCAGCCAACAAGCCTGCGCTTTTACCTCCCGCGCTATGGAGCTGCACAAGGACAGTCACCCACTTGTCACGTTCAGGGCGATAACCCAGCATTATCGCCTTCTGAGACAGACCATACCTTCGCCTTACCTTGACCTTTCCAGAGAACAACAAACTACCCTGCGGCTCATACAATCCGGGCTCCTTCCCACAGCCTACGCGTCTTCACTTAATGTATCCGAATCGCTACGACGCTAAATGTAAATTTTGCTCAGAAGTAGGAACACTCCGCCCCGTAATCAGGGTGTGCGACTTTAGCCCTGAGCACCCTCCTCTCTTTCCGTCAACTACCCTACAAGAGCGATGGGAGATGCTGCTGTCCAGGCCCTTTCTACCTACCCAGCTTCAGCGGGTGGACAGAAAAAAGGCCGCGCGGACTGCATACGGGCCCCACAGCAGAAGGAATCACTCCCCAGGGCTGCACTCTGGGCCGTTAAAAATCGGAACAGAAGTATTTCTTCCTCCTCCTCCTTCTCTGCTGCCAATCTCGTCGCCTACGTCCGCGGCGCAGAGACGGAGAAGACAGATCGTCTAACACCGGGTTGGAGCTTACTTTAATTTTATAAAAAAATGTTTCCACTCTTTTGCTACACCAATACAACTCAACCAAACACCATTCATGTTCCATGCATTGATTTAACCTTAACAATAATATCTCTCTGAAGTAATAAATGGTGTGGTTAAGTGCATTTCACTTCTCTCTTGTTTTGCTATTTGTAGAGCGATGTGAGTGAATTTAAGTGACGTCGCATGGGTAATCGTCATGGGTGCCGTTTACAGCTTTGCTTTCCAACCACATTCACAGGGTGGATTGGCGCGATTTTTTTTACTTTTGCTGTTCTCCAAGTCACTTTCCTCAGGTATCCTGCCTTTCGACTAAAAGTGTGGGAAGGTCATTCCGGTTCACAAGACAGGTAAAAGAGACTGCCCGTTAAATTATCGCCCAATATCATTAACCAGTGTGTCTTGCAAACTCGTGGAACATGTCATATACGCTCATATGCATTTTCTTGATTGTAACAGTTTCTTTCATTCCTCTCAACACAGATTTCGAAAAGGTCGCTCATGCGTAACCCAACTAGCCCTTTTCCTTCACAACCTGCATGCTAACCTCGGTGGTAACCTTCAAACTGATGCTATTTTTGTTGATTTCACTAAAGCTTTCGATAAAGTTCCACGCCAGCGCCTACTAAAGAAACGTTCTCTATTAAATGTTCCAGCTGAGCTTCTTAATTGGATTACTCAATTTCTGACTAACCGCTCTCAGTTTATTTTCGTTAGCAACGTCAAATCTAACTCTCTTATGTGAAGTCTGGAGTGCCACAGGGATCTGTCCTTAGCCCTCTTTTGTTCCTAATCTACATTAACGACTTGCCTAACAATTTATCATGCAACCTTCGCATGTTTGCAGATGATTGTGTTTTCTACCGGAAAATAGCCAACACATTTGATCAAGCAGCACTACAGAATGACCTTAATGAAGTAATAAACTGGTGTGACTGTTGGCTTATGACCCTTAATCCTAACAAATGCAAATTAGTTTCTTTCCACTGCCGCAAAACTACACTCCGATTTTCCTATGAAATTGCTAACGTACCAGTCGAAACAGCCGTATCCTATGGGTATCTTGGTGTAACATTAACCCCTGATCTCTCCTGGCGAACGCATGTCACTAACGTGATTTCATCAGCCAACCCACCATTAGGATTTCCAAAACGTCACCTACGTCACTCACCGTATCACGTGCGTCTTCTGGCCTACCAGTCGATAATCCGGTCCGAACTAGAATACACATCACCCATCTGGAGCCCTCACCAAGTATATTTGATTAACGCCATCGAAGCAGTGCAAAATCGCGCCGCTCGCTTCATTCATTCTTCTTGTTCTTACGATGACAGTGTTTCATCTCTTAAACAGAAGTCCGGAGTAGCCCACAGGGTGTACTGCGAGTGTTTTTCACCGCGAAGACTCACAAGCCTGATTACCCCTTCAGGGCGATCGTCACAGAAGAAGGCTCCTGGCAGAAAGTAGTGTCCAGTTTCCTGAACAAAGCCGCCCGCATCTTCCCACGGGGGGAACTCGAGTAAATGCGTCGCATCTACTCGAGTCAAGCAAAGCGTCACGTCAAGCGTAAGCCATGCAAAGACGCCCTTGACTGAATTCCGAACGCGCGCTCCACCGCTTATATACGTTGAAGGGACTGCGTAAACCGGTCCCAGTCGACGACGTTGGCGTACTTGTAAAGCGGCGTGGACTCTAGGTGTTTGAGCCAACCGCGGATGTTGCTTGGCCGGAGAACGGCACACCGGTTATATGCGCAGCGCGCCCGAAGGAGAGGAAACCGCGGAAGAGAGAGTACTGCCCATGCGCCGGCCCAAGCGCGTCTGCCGCGGCTATGACGCAACACAATCCAACACAATCCACTTCAATCCAATCCAATCCAAGCCAAATCCAATCCAATCCAAGCCAAGCCAATCCAATCCAATCGAATCCAATCCAATGCCCCTCGCGAGAGAGTGTTCGAATCCAATCCAATGCCCCTCGCGAGAGATGTGTTCGCTTTCGCCTCGACTCGACGCGCATGCGCAGTGAGCGTGCGGACTACGGACGCCAACGCGGGTGACATCGTGAGTTACTGAAATGCTCTGCATTTAAAATTACTCCGTTCTGTCAAGTCTTTCCCTTCGGCGCAGAACTGCTACTTTGTCACTGTACCACAAGTTGTACCACAGCTCACTCCACCAACCACCTTTCATCGCTCCCGCCGCACGCATTTCCCCCCGCACTGGCCATCCACTTCAAGTCTTCCTACCCCGATCTGGCACCTCAACATTTCTGCATCATTTCTCTGCCGCGCCGCCAAAGAATGGGATGACCTTCCCCACGATGTAGTTTCAATCTCCTGTCCATCACCTTTTATTCAAAGTGTGTCTATGCATCTGCAATGTCAACCTGTGGCTTTTGTATCTATGTTGAACAACCCACCCCTAATGTAACACCACCCTGTGGAGTCTTTAGGAAATAAAGTGAAGTCAAGTGAAAGTGAAGCAGGATATGTCCCATATGCCTCTGCTGTGCGAATGCTGCAGTTTACATTCATGGTTTCAGAAACATTAAAATTTGGTCAGTCCGCAGCACATGACACGGCGGAGGCAGTTATACAGGCGTCGCTGTGAAAATGTCTACACTGGTACTTCTGCTCCAGTGACAGAAAGTGCTGCAGAATCGCATTTCTTGGTACCCTATTTTGGTCGAGTTGGATGAAGGACAAGTTACACGAGACAGTGCGAAGTTGCCATGGCGCTATAAATTCAATGCAAGATGACTTGAAGGTGTTTAAAAGTTCAAGAGAGTGAATTGCTGGGCTAGTTGGCTCATAATGTTCAGAAAAGGGGAAACCAGCGAGCAGAACGCAGGACAAGAAGAGGAGGCACACACACAACACCGCTGGACTAACAACTGGTTTATTCGGCAGAAATACATCACATTTATACACCAAAACCTTCGCGCGCACACTTTTGAACAACGAGAAGAGCTGAACTAAAAAGGTAAGAATTCAAATTCCTTTTCCGTGATAACAACCGAAGGAACACTAACGCAACTCTGTTTATTCTTTCTTATAAAATACGCTTCTAGCAGTTCGCGCTCACGTCTCGTTTTCCCACGACCGATAGTGCTAGCGAGGTGCAACCGTAGGGCACAATCCTGGCAATCTTTTACATGCAAAGCTAGATTGCTTCCCGTGCCCGAGCCTAAGGTACCTCGGTGCTGCCTCAGGCGTTCATTTAGGCACCCGCCAGTCTGCCCAATGTATATTTTTTCACAGGACAATGGGATAGAATAAACCACCCCCACTGCGCACATGGTGAACCTCGTCTGGTGGTTAGTTTTGCAAGTGTCAACTTGCCTCTTCCCAACCGAGATTTGGGCGCACAGACCAGAAAGTTTGCGGGGAGCCGAGAAAACCATGTTTACGCCATATTTTTGAGCCAAGGCATTAGCCTTGAGTCTTTTAAATCGGTTGAATTTGGAGAGGCTGGAAACAGAAGTCCGGAAATGCCCACAGGGTGTACTGCGAGTGTTTTTCACCGCGAAGACTCACAAGCCTGATTACCCCTTCAGGGCGATCGTCACAGAAGAAGGCTCCTGGCAGAAAGTAGTGTCCAGTTTCCTGAAAAAAGCCGCCCGCATTCTTTTAAATCGGTTGAATTTGGAGAGGCTGGAAACAGAAGTCCGGAGATGCCCACAGGGTGTACTGCGAGTGTTTTTCACCGCGAAGACTCACAAGCCTGATTACCCCTTCAGGGCGATCGTCACAGAAGAAGGCTCCTGGCAGAAAGTAGTGTCCAGTTTCCTGAAAAAAGCCGCCCGCATCTTCCCACGGGGGGAACTCGAGTAAATGCGTCGCATCTACTCGTGTCAAGCAAAGCGTCACGTCAAGCGTAAGCCATGCAAAGACGCCCTTGACTGAATTCCGAACGCGCGCTCCGCCGCTTATATACGTTGAGGGGACTGCGTAAACCGGTCCCAGTCGACGATGTTGGCGTACTTGTAAAGCGGCGTGGACTCTAGGTGTTTGAGCCAACCGCGGATGTTGCTTGGCCGGAGAACGGCACACCGGTTATATGCGCAGCGCGCCCGAAGGAGAGGAAACCGCGGAAGAGAGAGTACTGCACATGCGCCGGCCCAAGCGCGTCTGCCGCGGCTATGACGCAACACAATCCAACACAATCCACTTCAATCCAATCCAATCCAAATCCAATCCAATCCAAGCCAAGCCAATCCAATCCAATCGAATCCAATCCAATGCCCCTCGCGAGAGAGTGTTCGAATCCAATCCAATGCCCCTCGCGAGAGATGTGTTCGCTTTCGCCTCGACTCGACGCGCATGCGCAGTGAGCGTGCGGACTACGGACGCCAACGCGGGTGACATCGTGAGTTACTGAAATGCTCTGCATTTAAAAGTCCTTAGAAGTCCTGGTGCCTACAGACCCTTTTCTGCTGCAGAGCTCAATGAGCCTGGTTGAGTGCCTTCAACGGGGTTTTCCCAGTGCCAATACAGCCTTTTCCGTGGACGTAGAGGACTTGTTTTATTCGGTTCCCCATGACGAACTTTTCAGGGCAGTGCGCGAACTAATTGAGGCAACCGGTATTGTTTCATTCCAGAATGCGTGCGGCATCACTCTGGATTCTTTTCTAGAGCTTTTAAAAGTTTAATTGATTTCAACGATTGTACAGCATGCCGACAAGTTTTTCGTGCAAAACCGAGGGATTTGTATTGGCTCTTGTGTCGCGCCTGTTCTCTAACATTTTTTTAGCCAAGTTGGACTTGGCGCTACAGGTTGCACTTCGAGACACACGGGTGGTTAGGGTATTTAGGTATGTTGATGATTTTTTAGTACATTTGAATTTAACTAAAACTGACCAGCTCACGCTTGTGGCAGACCAGATTTTAACGGTTTTTAGCACATGTTCCAAGAACCTGGATTTTACAAAAGAGGTGCCTTGTGACAAGACCATTAGGTTCTTAGATTTAGAAATATCTTTTTTACCCGACCGACACGTGTGTTGGAAATATTCCTCTCGGTCTAAAAAGGCGCTTTTGCCGTATCATTCGGCGCACTCGAAGTTGGTAAAACGCAGCATAGTAAATTTGTGTTTCATGAATGCTGTGAAGAAAAGCTGCCCGCATGTGATGCTCCAAAGTCTGGCAGAACAGGTTGACTGGTGTAAGGCGTCTGGGTTTCACTCTCAGGTATTGCTGGCGGTGGGTGAATCCTTGGGTAAGAAAATGAAGAAAAAACTTACTGCAAGGCCTGGTTGCCCAGCGGAAGAAGGGAGAAATAAGTTTGAAGTCATCCCTTACTTCCACAAGACTTCCCATGGGCTGAAAAAAGTGGCTCAAAAATATGGCGTAAACATGGTTTTCTCGGCTCCCCGCAAACTTTCTGGTCTGTGCCCCCAAATCTCGGGTGGGAAGAGGCAAGTTGACACTTGCAAAACTAACCACCAGACGAGGTTCACCATGTGCGCAGTGGGGGTGGTTTATTCTATCCCATTGTCCTGTGGAAAAATATACATTGGGCAGACTGGCGGGTGCCTAAATGAACGCCTGAGGCAGCACCGAGGTACCTTAGGCTTGGGCTCGGGAAGCAATCTAGCTTTGCATGTAAAAGATTGCCAGGATTGTGCCCCACGGTTGCACCTCGCTAGCACTATCGGTCGTGGGAAAACGAGACGTGAGCGCGAACTGCTACAAGCGTATTTTATAAGAAAGAATAAACAGAGTTGCGTTAGTGTTCCTTCGGTTGTTATCACGGAAAAGGAATTTGAATTCTTATCTTTTTAGTTCAGCTCTTCTCGTTGTTCAAAAGTGTGCGCGCGCGCAGGTTTTGGTGTATAAATGTGATGTGTTTCTGCCGAATAAACCAGTTGTTAGTCCAGCGGTGTTGTGTGTGTGCCTCCTCCTCTTGTCCTGCGTTCTGCTCGCTGGTTTCCCCTTTTCTGAACGTGTTTAAAAGGAAATATCAATTAAAGCCGCCTCCTCTTTGACTCTTGCTGAGAAGGGAAGAGAAACGGATGGGCGATATAAAAACAGCTGTGATGTGGATGTATCCATAAAAACCGGTTTAAAAGAATGTTTGTAGATTGATGAGATTTTACAAGCATACAAAAGATCAACACTAGTTCGTTCGTAGTCCAGGCCGCATTTGTCACATTCCACATACAGGCTTTGGACGGGGCTTGTACAGAAAGCACCACACGACAGGCGAAGGCCCAAGTGCAACACTGGGTGGAGCATATTTAGCGCTGTTATTGTGCCCTACCCGTAGACACTTCCCTAATCCAAACGAGACCCTACCAGAGCGGTAGAAATGTGCAGCAGGAGTTGTTTATCTGCACCGTATGATTGGTGAGATAGGACTTTCAGAATATTTATTGATTTTAGACATTTTTATTTAGTTTTTTGATGTGGGAGAGCTCCGTGAGTTTTGTGCACATCACCACTCCCAAAAATGTGCGTCCCTTTTTAGCAGGTTTTGGGTCACCATTGAGGTTTATTTCAGGATTCGGCCTTAATCCGTGTCTCCTTGAGGATACGACAGACGTACTTTTCGCGGCATTAAGTTTGAAACAATTTTCTTCTGCCCAGCGAGAAAGTGTCTTTACCCTAAGCTGGACTTGACGTTCACATCTGGATATGTTACAACATTTCAAAGATAATTGTACATCATCCACATACACTAAATGGGATATCGATGGATGCAATGGTTTTCGAAGCGAATTCATTTTAACGATAAACAGCCTGCAGCTCAAAACTCCACCTTGATGAACGCCATTTCTTGAATGGGACACGAAATGTTCGTTTGACTAAGACACGAAATGTTCGTTTGCACAAGTAACTAAAAAGAGTGTTCAACATGTTACCTGTTACACCATAAGACCTGAAGTCTGCAAGAATGCCTCGAAGCCATGCCGTGTCATACGCTTTTTCGATGTCAAAAAAGACGGTCATGCAATACTGTTTGTGTATAAAGGCATTTTAGATGCGAAGCATCTCATGGTCGGGGATGTATCCTCCCTTTTCGTGTTCGTTGCTGCGCCGTCCACACCCCCACTGGGCATGCTCGGCTTGCTGAACGCCCGGTCCCTTCTATGGCTCCTGGAGCGACAGTGTTGCCGGTGTCTTCCTGGGCCAGCACGAGACGAGCACGCTTCACGCGCCTTCGACGTTTCATCGTCGTCGGCAGCGCCGTGCGTCGGCGAGTCTCGGTGGGCCGTGATTACAAGCAACGTGCATTGACCTCATATTATGCAACTTTAGGGTTCATCCCCTACAACAGCTTGACTTTACATTTCACAGACCATAAGGCGGTCATATTCAAAGCGGAACGCCAACTACAGCTCAACGTCACCTACGTTGAACATGATGATGATAATGAATAAATAAAGACAAAGCCATACCACGTACAACGTCCTCTTTCTCTCCCGCTCTTCAATGCCTCTCCACTCTAACACCCCCCTCCCCCCTCCAAAAAAATTACACCATCTTCCCGTAGGGGAACCCTGAGTAGTATGCGAAACAGCCATGGGGTCAACGCAATTTCCCATTTTGTAGTTCCGGTAAGTGAAAAGTGAGGTAGTTATCATGGAAACCAAACGGTAAATATAAGGGTAGCTCCGTACCTCAACCTCACGGAAACGACGAATTAAAAACTAATGGCCACTGAATCGACCTCATGCCTGCTTCGCATACTACTCAGGGTTCCCCTACGGAAAGATGGTGGAATTTTCTTGGTTTAATGTACGATTCTAATGTAACAAGTTGGTTATTTGTGGATCTCCCTGCCCTAAAGCCTGCTTGGCAGCTCTCGAGAAGACCATTGTACTTAAGAAAGTACACGTGTCTCCTGTTGATCAGCTTCTCGACGAGCTTTCACAGGCAGCTTGTGAGGGCTATGGGTAAATAGCTGGCGGGCGAGGAAGCGTCCTTCCCCTCCTTCAGAACAGCCACTACAATGGCCTCCTTCAAAGACTCTGGAATGTTCCCCAAAGACAATATTTTGTTGTATAGGGGGTAGGAGTGTGTCAAGAGTGTCTGGTAGTAGGTGTTGTATCGTGGTGAATGTAATGCTATCTGCACCTGGAGCCAAAGGTCTACATGTACTCAGAGAGCCTTCAACTTATACAGTGTAAATTCAGAAATGTAACCGCATGTTGCCTTGTTATTGCCACGGAGGGACTTTTTCACAAGCGGTTTTGTGTTTCATGAAAGTGTGTGTATTGTGCTGAACTGGAAACGTGTTACAAGCGTTGTGCAAGTGTGTTAGCCTGATCTTCGAGTGTGTCCCCTGTTGTGCTAAACAGGGACAGACTGTGTGTATGTTTTCCTTTAAGTTTGCCTATTGTTGTCCACACCGTGTGTGTGTCTGCATATGACTTAATGGATGTGACGAAGGTGCACCAACTCTCTAGTTTCGCCTCACAGCGCACACGCTTACCAAGTGCCTTCGCCCTTCTAAATGATACAAGGTTACTGGACGTCGGGTACTGGAAGAGGATGCCCCACGCCTTGTTCTGGGCCTCCCGTGCTCGCTACGATCCTCATTCCCCCAGGTCCTCCATTGGTTGCACGGGGCACCAGAGGCCTGGGGAATGGACTTTTCGGTCGCGGCGAGGATGTGCGCCGTCAGAAGTTGGGCAGATTCCTCTACGTGCATGTGTGCTATGGATGTGTAGTGCAATTTAGAAGTTTCTGTATATGTAGTCCAGTTTGCTCTAGCTTCATTGAACCTTTTATGGGAAAGTGAACTAGGCCTTTATCAACGCATGTTCATGCCCACGCCACACTAAAGACATGAAAAGAGAACTGCAAGCCCAATGGCCAAGTCAAGATGTGAGTATGTGTTGTGTCCGAAGTTGTGGTATGTTGGTTGCTTCTTGTTGAAAAGGCATGCTCAAGAGGATGTTTGAAACTTCCCCATCAGGTAACCTCGGGAATCGTGCGACAAGAGCCCCAAGGAGAATTATCCGCATTCAGGTCGCCTGTGAGGATGTGTCGTTCGGGTAGTGGGTCAACCAGCGCATCGAAATCAGAGCTCGAAAGTGCAAAGTCCGGAGGAATGTAAATGGGGCATACTGTTATCAACCTATTAAGAAATATTGTGCGAAGAGCTACAGACTCATGGACAGTGTTTAGAATGATACTATTACATGCTAATGATTTTCAGGCGACAATGGCAAGAACACCGGAAGAGTGTGTGCAGCCATCCCTGTCCTTTCTGAGTAAGATATCTCTATAAGAAAGTTTGTCTGTTTACTGTTAAGGTGAGTTTCTTGCACAGACCTGACATTTGGCTGATTGGCATGCCGTATCGTATAAATCGTCAAGATTTTTTAGAAGGCATCTGCAGTTCCATTATATTGTGTTTTCTCTTCACATTATGAAGTATTCAGAGCTACTGGAGTGTGCTCATCATGTATCGTCTTTCGAGGCTTGAACTATCGGAAGGGGTTTGTTCAGCCTCTGTGGAGGTTTGGATAAGGAGACCCGTTCCTTACTCTCCGAAGCTGATAGGTGGAAAGGTTCCACATACATATCCTCATCAAATTTGGAGGGGGCGGGGTTTCTGGGCGGACCGGACCCCCTAGTCTTAGCACCCTTGCGGCTGCCCTTCATTTCAGCTGCCATTGCCGAAGGCATTGGGAGTGCCACGTGTGGCGCAGGCGGTGAGGCGGGGGTGAGAGCCGCTGAGGGTCCCTCAACTTCCATCTCCACAGCACCCGCAGATGTACTGGGAAACGAGGAAGCAGAGGCGGGAGGAGCGGTCCCTTGAGTGCTTGTTGCCACCGCAACCACTACGAGCTGGCCCTGCGGTGTGGTGGCGAGTTGCTGGACTACCAGACGCAACCCGAGGGGGGGGGGCGGGACCAGGTCCGACTCTCGGTACTGGGTCCCCGCCGAAACCAGTTGCCGCTTCGCCCCATCCTCCTCCCGTCGAACTGCGTCAGCGTACCTCCCCAGAAGAAAGAGGTGAACCTCTTTCGCGCCCCTGGGAAGGTGATGTTCTCCTTGACTTTCAATAACTGATCTGCTTTTCTTGTTTGAACTTTTCACACCTCCTAAAATAGGCAGTGTGCGGTCCTGGGAAGTTCGCACACGTGAAGTTCTCGGATTCACAATTTTGAGTTGGGTGATCCTGTGCCGCACATTTTCCGCACGTCAGTTTACCACGACAAGAGGTTGTGCCGTGCCGAAACCTCTGAAACTTGAAGCAGCAGCGTGGGTTCGGCGTGTAGTGTCGGAACGGACATCTCATGAAGCCTGCGTTGACCGAATCAAGAAGTGTTACCATTCAAACGTCAAGATTATCTACTTGGCTGCTATTATTTGGCCATTTCGGCGTATGGCTATTCGCCTCACTGCTGTCACGTCCTGATCATGAAGGCCCTGGAACAGATCGGCGTCAGTTTCACTTATAAGGTTCCCATCAGAGATCACGCCCTGGCAGCTGGTCAGGCTGCGATTAGGCGTGATCTTTATGTCAACATCGACCATGCGCGTTTGCACGAGGAGGTTAGACGATTGCTGTTTGTTTTCTACTTCAATCAGGACTCCTTCCGTTGTGTTTCTTAGCCTTGTAGGACTTTCTAATAAGGCTTGCGAGAAACTTGGAAATCAGAAAAACAGACTGGGAGATAATGGGTTTTGCCTAATCGGGGGATTTCATTATCAAAAACGCGGAAAATTGTCGCGCTTCGGAAACGAGATCGAAGGTAAAGGAGGATAAAAACTTAGGTGGCGTTTCTTTTCAGGCACCGATAACGTTTGGGGGGGGTGTTGAAAGTACCTTATCCTATAGTATAAAAGCCGGGGACGGAGGTACTTTCTTCTCAAACCTTTCCCTGATAGCTTGAGAGGCCCCGGAGCTCCCGGTTCGGTAAACAGACAGGGAGCCCATCCGCCGGAGCTTGACCACGACTCTGACGGCAAGCTTTCGTAGTTTCTCACCCTTCACCTCTAAACACATCGCCACGGTTGACTACAGCTTATGTTTGGGTGCTCGGGGTCCGCGGTGTCGCCAATACCGTCACCAAGATTACTCAAGGGGCCCGTGCGGGGCAGCGTTGGTTTTGCGTTCATGACCCCTTCAACGGCATACAAACAATGGTGCCATTTAGGACCAACTCAACATTCAGAGGCACTTGCTACTCCAAGCTCAGTTGCATGTGTATCCGGCTGAGAAGTGCTACGGTCCCAATTACGAAGCCTTCAAGGTGACCTTCTTTTCCACATCTAAACTCAAGCAGCAAGGTCAAGGGTAGGGAGAATGTGATCAATGGTAGGTCGGTTTTGTCTTTTAAATTCATGCTGTGCACTACAAAACAAATGCGGGGCCAACGTCCAGGGACCTAATGACATGATCACCTAATAGGAGTTCTACTTATCATCGTCCCACCAACCATTCAACGGACCTATTGCCATGCGTAATTGCTGCACTTCGCTATGGTAGTTATATCAGTGTGTCGAGAAATCGAATGGAACTGTTTATTACCTTTGTAGCGGTAAGTAGTCCCAAAAAGTGTTTTCATCGGTGACACCTGTTTCACCGTCGGTCCTGGTGCTTGCACTGGCGTCTTCCCATTCCGCCTTTGATCCTAATCAAACAGGAAAAACAAAGGCGTCGTTCATGATGATGATGATCGTTGGATGTTTATGGCGCAAGGCCAACTGGGGCAAAGAGCGCCAAAACAATAGTCGATGATAGGGGTGAAACCTTAAACACTAAGTAAAATCAGCAAAAACAAAAGTAAAATCACAAAACGACAATGAGCATGGCTGGTGTATAGGGCCAGATTTCATGATACGTGATAGGAAATGAGGTTTAAAAACTTGACGTCGGACAAATACTCAAACACACGTTTCATGGAAACAATGGCATCATCACCTAGGAAAAACGATGGATGTAGGGGAATATGTTGTCTGTAGAGTTCTCTGAAGTGTTTGTGTCGTGTTGTGTCAAGTGCCTTGCATTGTATGAGTATGTGGACTACGGATAGGCCCTCCCCACACCTGCTACACAGGGGTCTTGGAGATCCCGTGAGCAGGTGCGAGTGCGTCACATGTGTATGGCCTATCCGTAATCTAGCTAAGGTAACTTCAATGTGCCTGTTGTGTGAGTCAGTGGTGTATTGTCCCAAGTGTGGTTTTATTACGTGTAGTTTGTTGTCTGTCTGTTCGCTCCAGTCTGCTTGCCAAGTTTTACGGAGTTGTTGTCTAATGTGTGGCTTGAGGTCTGTGTAAGGTAGTGTTGCCATGTCTACTGTGTTTCGGAGTGCAGCATTGGCGGCCATTTCATCCGCCACTTCATTACCGGCAATGCCAGAGTGGCCTGGCACCCAACACACAGTCACCCCAAGGTTTGAGGAATAAGCTACCATAATTGTTTTGAAGACAAGATTAATGACATGGTTTTTTGATGACTTTCCGGATGATAATGCACGGACGACGCTCAACGAATCTGTATAAATGACGGATGTAGGAATACGATATTCAACTATGTGACAATCAACCAGAAATATGCCATATCCTTCTGCCGTAAAAATACTTGTATTAACATTCATTGTTCTACATGCTTCAAAATTGGGCCCATGCGCAGCACAAGACACCGCAGTAGACGTTTTAGATGCATCGCTGAAAAACTCTGCAGCCTTGTATTTATCCTGTATATACATGAAATGCTGCAAAATCCCACTTTTTGGTGTCCTGTTCTTATTGTATTTTAAGAAAGACAAGTCACATGCAACAGGACGAAGATGCCATGGTGCTACAAGATCAGTGATAGATGACTTGAATGTGTCTACAAAGGAGACCTCATGAATAGTGACCTCGTCCCTTACTCTGAGCGAGAAGGGAACAGGAATGGATGGGCGATTTAAAAAGAGCTTTGATGTGGATGTATCATTAAAAACCGGTTTAAAAGGATGGTTGTCCATTGATGAAATTTTAGAGGCATATAACAAGTCAACATAGGTTCGCTGGTGTGATAAGCACCATTTGTCACACTCTGCGTAAAGACTCTGTACAGGGCTCGTACGGAATGCGCCACAAGAGAGGCGAAGCCCCAAGTGAAGCACTGGGTCGAGCATTTTAAGTGCTGTTTTAGTGGCTGACCCATACACAACACTCCCATAGTCCAATCTAGACCCCACTAGGCTTGTGAAAATACGTAACAGGAGTTGCTTATCCGTTCCATACGACTGGTGGGACGAGATTTTAAGAATGTTGAGAGCCTTTAGACATTTATGTTTCAATTGTTTAATGTGAGGGATGAACGTAAGCCTTTCATCCAACACCACACCTAAAAACCTGTGTTCCTTCCTCACAGGAATCGATACGCCATTAAGGGTAATGTCTGGGTCCGGATGGATCCCACGCCTCCTGGAGAAGACAACACAGGTGCTTTTTTCTGGGTTAAGTTTAAAACCGTTCTTGTCTGCCCAGCTGGCAAGTTTTTTGACACCGAGCTGGACTTGACGCTCACAGATGGACATATTACATGATTTAAAGAGATAACTGGATGTCGTCTACATACATTGAATAAGAAATTGTAGGTGGCAATGCCTTCCCAAGGGAGTTCATCTTACCTATGAACAGAGTGCAGCTTAGCACTCCACCTTGCGGAACGCCGTTTTCTTGCACATGAACTCGTGAGAGTGCGCCACATACTCTCACGCGAAACGTTCTTTCGGACCAATAACTAGCAAGGGTGTTGAGCATATGGCCCGAAACACCGAAAGACTTTAGGTCACTGAGGATCCCGTAACGCCAAGCGGTGTCATAGGCCTTCTCAAGGTCAAAAAACACCGTTGTGCAAAACTGTTTGTGAATGAAGGCGTCCTTTATATAGGACTCGAGCGCAACGAGTTGGTCGTTGGTGGAGCGCCCCGCCCTGAAGCCTGCCTGGCAGCTCTCGAGAAGACCATTGTACTCAAGAAAGTACACGAGTCACCTGTTTATCATCTTCTCGAGGAGCTTGCACAGGCAGCTTGTGAGGGCGATGGGCCGATAGCTAGCGGGAGAGGAAGGGTCATTTCCTTCCTTCAGCAAAGCCACTACTATGGCCTCTCTCCAAGAGCGAGGAATGTGCCCCGAAAGCCATATGTTGTTGTATAGATGTAGGAGTGTTTCAAGAGTGTCTGGGTGTAGGTGTTGTATCATGGTGTATGTGATTTTGTCTGCACCTGGAGCTGAAGGCTTACATGTGCTCAGAGCAAGCTTCACCTCATGAAGTGAAAAAGGACAATTGTAGGAAGTGTGCGACTTGTTGTTATCACGCACGGACGTCTTTTCTACAGATGTTTTGTGTTTCATGAAAGTGTTTGTGTAGTGTGCTGAACTGGACACGTGTTCGAAGTGTTGTGCAGGTGTGTTAGCCTGGTCTTCCAGTGTGTCCCCTGTTGTACTAACCAGGGGCAGGCTGTGTGTCTGTTGTCCTTTTAGTTTTCGTATTCGTGTCCAGACTTTGTGTGTGTCAGTGTATGAGTTGATGGAAGTGAGGAAGGTGCGCCAACTCTCCCTTTTCGCCTCACGACGCACTCGCTTCCCAAGAGCCTTTGCCCGTTTAAAAGAAATGAGGTTATCTGACGTGGGGTACCGGCGAAGGACACCCCACGCCTTGTTCTGAGCCTCTCGCGCCCGCATGCAGTCCTCGTTCCACCAGGGCCTCCTTGGGCTGCGGGACCCACTGGAGGCCTGGGGAATGGACTTTTCGGCGGCGTCGAGGATGTGCGCCGTGACGAGTTGGGCGGCTTCCTCCACGTGTAGGTGTTTTATGGATGTGTGGTGTAGTTGAGATGTATGTGTGAATGGGCTCCAGTTTGCTTTTGATTCATTAAACCTTTTATGGGAAGATGGACTGCTCGGGCCTATACCTATATACGTTAATGAAAATGCGTCGTTCAACTGCAGCACAGTTGACCGACGTATCGATTAACACGAACTGCCACGGCTTACATAGGGAGACCATAGTTTGAGTGGGCGCTGGCCACACATACTTTCTTTCTGACCATGCATTTGTATTTTTTATTTACTTGAGTAACGCCATATAGCACAATACACACTGTGAGGTATTAACAGACGCTGCAAAGCAGTGCAGAAGAAGATCCGAATCTGCGCGCCGTCCATCTGAACTCAAAGAGGCAAGGCTGCGTCTGCCGCGAAGAAACATGGTGTTGGAGGTATATGTGCTGTACTCATCAGCAGCAGCTACATTGACTACTCGCTCTATCAGCTGATAGTCACCGTTGTAGCTCTCCACGTTCTGCTTGGCATACGTAAAACAGAGCAGAGCAAGGGCATGACTGAAGTTTGTGTGTTTTCTCTTTCGAACGTTTAGTTTCGGACTCCCCTTCCAGCTTCTCGTTCATAACAATATAGTAGCCGACAGTCCCGGAGAATGCTGTGGTTCTGCTTCATCACAATGCACTCGATTAATAAATTCAAGCAGAAAACAATGAAATTCAGGTGACTGACGACGTGAAGCTTACGATCTGGCTGAAACGTTTGGTGTGCGCTCTGGTAGCACGCAGCGCAGGCATAACGTTCTGCATTGCGCAATGTCTCAGCGCCCCATATATCCTTTCACAGTCGCAATGCTTCATAGAGGTATAGGATTTTGAAAGTTTGTTCTACCCACTCTGCGTGCTTTTTAGAGGTGTGTAACAGCCGAATCAACCGCGAAAAAAAGTCTCAGCAGCCAATGGCTTTGATACATGTTCAGGCATGTTATTCTTTCTCCTCTCCATGATTGCTACCTTGCTTTGTTTTATTTGTTGAAAGCATCGTCAGAATAAATGCCGTTCCGAACACACAGAAAAGAGTTGTTATCAACTTCTCCCCTTGACCACCCCAATTCAGCCCACATACTTAGAATGCTCAGTATTGTTAGGAATTGACTTGAAAGTGCATTATATTTTGTCCTTACAAGATTCACAATTTTACCAAATAGCTCATAGCCCATCAAAAGCAGAAAATGCTCTGTTGTGGATGGTAAGATGGAAGGGAATACAGCAGATAATCTCACACTCGTTCTGTTTCTCCTTGCCCCTTTTTCAAATTTGTTTTGATCCTGAAATTTCTCAAAAAGATTTTACTCCAATCTTGCCTAAAATACATATCAAGTAACATTTTACCTTTTCCTGCGTCTAATTTGCATAATTAACCTCACTTGTCATTTGGTATCTTGTATAAATAGTACCCGTGCTACGGAAGCGTTTCGAAACCCTTTGAATCGAATGTAATATCATGCAAATGACACCTTTGAGCTGCTACATAACATGTTTCAGAGGCATTCAGTTTAAATGCCAATTGAGTCAAAGGAGCATGACAACTGACAGGTGACAAAAAGGCCTTTGAAACGCAAACGCTTGTAGTCGCACGCAGTCACTGCAAGCCATATCCACAAAAATATTTATTTGCGAGGAAAACTAGGCTTTAAAAGAGGACACTCCTAATCATTCCTTACGTGTTTTTGTTTACTATCCCTCAGACTACGATTACAAAGGGACATCGCACTCAACAACGGTGGTGAAAAAAAATGCCTATTTCGCACAGGTTTTGCTTTTGTGTGTAGGTTGTAATCAATTTTATTGCTCACGAAGGTGTTTTTTGGCATGACATTATATTTTTCTGTCATGTTATGAGACTGAAACTGGGCAGCAGTGGCAACACCAAAGCATGGCAGGGAATGCAGAAACTGTCAACTGCTTTTGAGAATTTTCGGGTAGATCCGCAAAAGGTGAAAACTTGCAGTTAGAATGGCATTTCAAATTTCGGAGGCCTTTCGTCTTAAACGTCTTAAAACACTTCTCTAGTGCGGTGCAACACTGAGACCACTGAAAATGTATACCCATTTTCTCCCTGCCCTATCATCGATCACTGCTGACTGCTTCTGCCCATTGAATTCCATGTGCGTAATGAAAAAAAAACGTTTCATAAATATTATTTAACTCTTACAATATTAGCTACCTTAATTAGGCCTTTGCCGGGGCCCTACCCTAAGTGGTTTTAAAAAAGGTTATCCTAACTCGAAAATCTGCAGCCTAGTATTTCACTTGGGTGCTTGTCTGTATACTCCGTTTAGTATGTGTCTCATCGCAAGAAGGTTAACCCTGCAACATCGGGCCTGCCTCCCTGAATTTCCAGAACTTCAAAGATGAAGACTCAGCCTACCTGAAATTGGCCCACTTTTTATATATTTTTTGTGATGTCAAGCTTATTTTTGTGATAGTTTTTTAAGCTGCTGTTTTTAAATTTTTGGTACAGTTTCTTTGATCTCAGGTAGTTTTTATATTTTTTTAGCTTGTTTCGGTTAATTTTTTTCAGTACAAGGTTGAAAGACATTCACCATCTAGTCATTTAATAACCATGTTTCATGGTTATGTGGCACCCAAAAGGACGGGTTGTTTATCATTTATCTATTACATTTGTGTAGTTCCGATTTTAGTGCTTTCTGTTATTTATTGCCGTATTTTTTCAGTCATATTATATACTATTTTATCTTCATGTTTAGCCTCATTTATTTAAATAATACACTTGTTTGTCTGGCAAAAGTTGCGTAAGGTGCTTATTCTTAGATTTAAAATGTGTGCAAGCTTTAGCTTTCTCATTGGCGGGGCCATGGGAAATACAGTGAAATGAGATTATGCTGCCCCATGCATGTAATGTCAGCTATATTTAGATGTAATCTGTTATATTTGTGGACTCTAATATTACTCACAACAGCCTTTCTATGTATTTCCTAAGCAATGCACAGGAAGAGAGCTATAAGAGTTGTCTTGATCACATCTTGAAAAGATAGTAGCAAGACAACTACATTATAGCTGGCATAAACTCCTATGAGAGGTTTTCCTTTATGTCCCCGCAACTACTGGAAAACAAATTTACGAGACGTTATTCCTCCATCTGGCATGCCTAGAAGTTGTCTCGTAGAGAGCTATGCAAGATTTTTTAACACGTCAAAACGGAGAATGAAAGGTTTTGTTAAATTCAGTATAGATATCTATGAGGTGTCTAACATTCGTCCTGTGAACATTTATGGGAATTTTTAGCAGTCTCTGAGGTGTTGTCAAGAATATCTTGTAAGCCGGCTTGTAGCTCAGGCATAGCGTCCCTTAGCCGATCAACTGATCGCTATATCACGTCTTGGCAATGTCTATAAACATCTTGATCAGGTGTTGCGTAGACATCTTGGAGGTCTTGACAAGATGCCAAATGGATGTGTGGTAGTTGTCCCAATGTGAAGATAAAGATGTCTTGAACAGCTAAACAAGATCATTTTTAGGTGTCTACAAGATGTGCTTGTGTTAACTAGGGTACGCTGCACGCCTCTGGCCGTATTATGTCGTTTTGGAAAAGTCGCGTTTTTTATGCTTTATGAAATTTTAGCCTTTTTGAAAAATTTAATTTCGTGTGGCAAGTTTGTTAGATGGAGTTTTAGCTGTACACGATAATGTTAGTTTGGATCCTACCTGCGAAGAGCACATTTTTATTTATTTTCATGTGTTGTCGAACAGCTCCATATTATACCAATACCGGGAAATTGAAATGGCAGGTGACGGCTGGTTGCCCGGTAATAATTCGTGCGGCAGGGTGATTCTGAGCACATTCCGTCAAAATTGATAGATGTAAGAAATTTTTATTGTGACGCGAAACTTGATCTTGCCGCAAATCAACTCCAATCAAAGTCCAATCGCCTCAGGAATTTCTCGATGTCTCAGTTTGGACTTCCATACTGATCATGACTGTGTGTTTGGCCTGTGCCCACTCGGGGGGGGGGGGGGATTAACCAGGAACAAAGTATTGACTGGGCACTAGCACTTCCTCTGCATGCGTATAAACCCATTTTGCAATTCGTTTTAGTCGTGAAGCCTTGTATTTTGGACTTTCACTTTGCCTTTTGAAGACATTGCCTTTAAACGGAAGACGGTATCGCGTTTCAATCACCATTCCCTTCACCCACGACCATCATTGTGGTCAGAGAAAGCTGGCTTTCCCGATGTACGTTTTGACGTACGATCTCCACGAGCGACGCAAAGAAAGCTAGGTTTGAAAAGAAACTGTTCGAAGGCGCGGGAACAGGACTGAGCAAGGCGGCATACCCAATGTTCACCCGCCTCTCTCAATTCTCTTATTTGGGGGAACACCGTATACATCTGCGGGTATAGCCCATATGTACCTACGAAAGCGCACATCTTGGGCAGCCAGAACATCTTTTAAACAGTGCACCCAAAAATCCGTACGTCATGGAAAATTCGGCTCCGGCGTCTGCGATTAGTAAGCGGGCGCACAATTTGTATTCAGAACAGCACTTCATACCAGCAAGCAATCGTGGGGGAGTGGTTGTGCTTCTCGGTACGGAAGCAATCCCGAAAAAGTGGTGGTGCTTCGCACTCTCTCCCAGCGAGGTTTATCTACAAATCGTGCGAAGCTAGTCAACTCCATGAATACTCATTTTATTTCAGCTGGTGCGCACTCAACACGCACTGATAACGCTGGCCGCGGCGCGACTGGCATTCCACGATTGTCCAGATCTATCTTTTTCGAACGTACGAATGGTACCGAAGTACAGGAACATCGGAAAAATAAATAATTATGCAGCGGCAGGAGTTGACGGGGTTTTACCGAGTGTGATTAAGCGCGTGGCACTAGAAGTAAGTAACGTGTTATCGTAAATTACAAATCTATGTCTGTCCACTGGTGTTTTTCCTGAGGAACTGAAAGTGTCTAGAGTGATGCCGATCCATAAAGGGGGGGGGGCACACGACAATGTACCAAATTACAGGCCAATACCTGTCCTGACAGTTTTTTCCACGCTATTTGAGGGAGTAATCTATAATAGACTATCGAATTTCTTACTTAAACACAATGTATATTCGAAGTATCAAGTGGTTTCCAGAAATCTAAATTAACAGATCAAGCTTTACTGTACATTAAAGATAAAATAATTGCAAACATAGAAAACAGGCAGTTCACAATTGGACTGTTTTTAGATCTTAAAAAAGCATTTGATTCGATAGATCTTAATATTTTGCTAAATAAATTGGAGAGATATGGAATAGGTGGCGTGGCAGGTAACCTTTTAAAAAGCTATTTGACTCGAAGAAAGCAGTTTGTTCAACTAAACTCCATTGTATCAGACATATTAGAGCTAAAACAAGGTGTCCCGCAAGGCTCCACGTTAGGCCCGTTACTGTTTATAGTTTATGTAAATGACCTCTTAAATATAGAAGGTCCGCAACAACTTGTAATGTATGCGGATGACACTAACATATTCTTCACATCTGATAATAAAATTAAACTTCAAGCAATGGTAAATGTTTACTTGGAACAACTATCAAATTGGTTATTAGATACAAAATTACAACTTAACGCTACAATGACAAAGATTCCCCTAAATCTGGTCGAAAGAGAACCTACATAATATTTAGGCCGTACAATAAAAATGTCGAGAAAGAAATACCGATTATATTCAACGGAACAAAGCTAAACCGAGTGACAGAACAGAAGTTCTTAGGTGTTTGGTTTCAATAACAACCTTTGTTGAAATAAGCATATTGCTCACCGGTCCACCGAACTCTCTAGAAGTATAGGTCTCACATATAGAATCGCCATTTGATACCACTATGATTGAAACAAAACTTATACAATTCTCTCATTTGTTCGAAACTATGCTACGGGATTTTGGTGTGGGGGACCGCAGCCAAAACTAATTATAACAGGCTCATTGTATTGCAAAAAAGAATTTTGAGCATATATTTTTATTATAATGGCTGTTACGCAGATTTTAGGACAAGTACTTTACTGAATATTCAATGCTTTGAGCTGACCAAATTTATTACATCAAGTTCCTGCACACCATTTATACGCAAAAGACCCACAATCAAAATAACAATAAATCTTCTGGCTACCATGTCAGGCATACAATACGGCACACTCCAAAAGTAAGAACGAACCATGGTGAGCAATCTTCCGTGTACCAGTCAACTGAAATATTAAATAAATTGGGAGAAAAATTAAGCTTCCGCGCCAGTGAACTTACCTAATAAAAAGGAGCAAAGAACTGTTAATTAAGCAAAACACTTGCAATACTGATATATAAAACGGGTTTGAAGTATATGTCTATATGTTTACCTAAAGGTAGAAATTAAAAACATTTACCAACAAAAATACATTAATACGTATTTGTGACATAGTAGTGTAACTGATGAAAGTTAATGCGTACGAATTACTGCGCTTATGTGTACATTGTGATCCTTCTGTGAATTTTAGACCTACTCTTTGTATAATACATAGGAAATGTAGTAATGACTTTGCCTTGTGCTATTTCTCTATTACGATTGTGCTATTATGCTTAAATTTGTGAACAGACGTGTTATTATGTACGCTGTAAACCGGGTGGCTGAGGCCTCTGTCACGCCACGTTCGCCTTTAGTCTCAGCCTCCCCTTGGTCTTGCCAAGAAATAAAAATCAAATACTCAAAATAAATTTGATAGGTTCGTTGACGCTTCTTAAAGGAGCCATGAAGAGAAAATACAAGTTCGTTTAATTTGAAAGAACTAGGATTCAGTATCTCACTCAGCTCCATTACAGCCCCAAAAGATGTTTTTTTTAACGAAAAAAAGCAAGAAGTATTTAAAAACTTTCAAATTTTGCGCCACAGTGACGTGTTATGAGCAAGAATGACGTCACACGGGCCAACAATAAAACATAATTTTCAGTGCGTTAACTGCACGTTAGCATTCAAGTGATGCGGTCAAATGGAACTAGAGGCCCCATTACAGACGTCCAGTCATGTGTCGTAGCGACAGGTCAGTTAAGCGGCCGCCAATCGCACACACAAGGTTCCGTGACGTCATAGAAAAGTTGCGGGAAATTGGCTAGGGGGTCGCGACTGCTTCGCACGTTTTCTTTCATATCTCCGTTATTTGTTCGATGATTGCGATGATATTGGTATCATTGTTATCGGGACTAAGCACTCTTTCTAATAAACCAAACTTGTATTTTGTCTTCATGGCTCCTTTAAAGACTTGATGCCAAATATGGCACTGTCAATAAATACTGCTCTTGTGCGATAATTGTGGTGGTAAATGCATCTTGGATTGCACCGAACGCATATTGTGGATAAGCACACCAAACAGCGTGCTCACACTAAAGTGGCCTCCGCGTTTTTGGTACGCATACACGAAGGAATTAAAAGAGAAGACGAGCGCCATACTTTGCTTCTAATTTCTATTCTCTCCATGCCCGCTTTTTTCCCAGTCAGGACATACAGCAATTTTATGGAGTGATTGTGCTGCAGATCTTATAAAAGCCCGCGTTTTATACATTAGGGTATCACAGAAGACTTCCTATTAAAAAGAGGCGACACATTTGATTTTGCACAAAATTACTGAAGTCTGAAAAGTTACGAAATTGCCTAACGTGACGCCACCTCAAGTGTCCAAATAATTCCGTAGATCCCAACGCGCAATCAATAAACCGCATTACGAAATAGGAAAGGTTGCACATTATTGTTGTCTTAGCTGGGGACAAATTTGACAACCCTTTTTTATTCTCACGTGCAATTAAAAGTATGTTGCAGCACGGCTGTCTGCAATGGTTTTTGTCGGGACACCTATGACTAAATCTATAACTTGTGATTTAAAATGTTCTAGGAAGCTATAAGCAAAATTATTTGAGGTTATTGTGTTTTAGGTGATGCAATTTTGCATAGAATAAAGAGAATATACTGGACCAAAATCGGCTGTCTGTCCTTTTACTTCCAATGCCAGCTCAAGCCAGTGTTATCAACTTGTATTCTAACCACACGTGTCTGTTTTGCACTGGTATATCTTTCGCGTTTCACCAATGAAGTCAAACAAAACCGGGGAAAGCGCGGGAAGAATTGGAAGGAATAAAGAATGCCGACAGCTTAGTGGTTCTTCATAGTGCTCGACTCGTTCGGCCTTTGCCCCGTTTGCATGGTCTTTGCAATGCACCAGCCAGCAGCAGTAACTACTTTGTTCACATATGACAATATTCCGCATGGGCAACTCGCTCACCAAAGGTCCAGAGACAGCTTTCCATGTCCCGGGAGTCGTAGAGGTCTTCCATTAGGCTTCTAACTAGGCCAAGGGTCTGTACCCGACCGAACGGTGAACCGGCCAGCTGGAACTTCGGGCACGTGTGTCCTTGGTCGTAGATAACGTCGTAGACGGCGATACCGAAGCGCACTTGGGGATAGTCCATCACCGCTGCGCACAGCTAGATTGCACCATGGGAAAGAAGTGTAAAAGTTGACTTGAGGATAGTAGGCAGTGTGCTGCGTGCCATAATATAGATAAGGAATAGCAGCTTGTGAGAAAGAATAATTAACAGAGAATACAAAGCAGTAAAAGGAAGAATGAAGGAAGTAATGGGAAAAGAGATGAAAAAGAAGAGGACGAATGAAAAGAGTTTGAGTGTGGGATTTCGTGCTCTGAAGTGCCTAAGCTGCACCTGGGCAATGCGACCGCTTGTAGTGGAGAGCATTTGATACATTTGAGCCGTCTGGGGATTTTTAAGGCGTGAGCTACATCGACACATGGGGGTTTTCGCTTTTGGGGCCCATCTGAGAACCAGTCACCGAAGCCGGAATTTGCCCAGTGTCGTTGGCCTAAGTACCACAGCGCCTTGCCCAGTACATCATCGTGGAGAGTGAGATGAATACGATGCATTCGTCTTTTTGTTCATGCATATTCTTATGATGACTAGGGAGTTTCATGAACAAGGAGATTGACTAGAGTAAATATAAAAAGACTGTGATTATGATCACTGTGATACCAACGCGGCTGTCCTTCATGTTTGGGGATCTGACTGAATGAGTTGAATCCCTGAGCTCTTTACGAAATGGTCCAACCCTCGATTTGAGGAGTTATTTTTAATAATAAATAAAAAAGAACAACCGAAGTGATTCTCGTAGTTATAGAAAACATTTGGTCATGTACTCATCAGAAGAAATTGGTTACTCTGGAAATGCGATAAAAATCGCCTTTTCGAGGCTGTACATGCGGAGGCATAAGCCATAACTGTACAAACTTGCGCCTCAGCAAAAAACAGCAGCAGCAGTCCGGTATGCCTCCTCACCATACTCTGTACGTCACCACGGTGGGTGCATGCATTTGGGTGGAGAGATTTCGTGGTATACGTGCGCAAGAACAAATTTTAACACTGATGCAATTTAAGCTGGTAGTTGGGCCAGCGAACGTGTGTAGGAAGACGTCGCCAAACAATGGGACTCGTGTCGTCATCTGTCAAAGGCACGTTACGACTGGTACAATTGCGGCTTTCCAAACGCGGTTCGGAGGGGCTCGCTCTATCGCTTGTTGCGATGAGCAGGGCAGTTTTGACGGTGTATGGCGAAGAATTAATGCCAAAATGAGTGAAGCCAAAAGGTCGAGAGGCGGTAATGTTAATCAAATCCTCAATACCAATTCGACTCGACAGACCACACAAGTCAAATCGGGGCCACAGAACGAGTTCAACAGGTTTGGCCAAATGCTCGTCCCGCTGGCCCTCCGCTACAATTGGGGCTACACCGCAAATCTTGTGGTCATGCTTACATTATAAATTAGTGATCGATCGTTGATTGCCCTTTGGGGGGATAACGACGAAACCACGTGGAAAACCTGACTGAGCCTCGAAGCGGAATCACGTATAAACTACCCAACCAATAAGCTCAGTGGGATGGCCAGCTTCGCTTCTTTGCCAGTCTTCACGCCAAAAATGTGAAGCTGCCCCATTGTTTCTTTCTTGAGTGAGGTTTAGATAACAGCTTGTTAGAAAAATGTTGTATTGTTACAAAGGCAACATCATCAGCCACTCAAACTCCTTTTTCCGGTGGACATTTTTAACGTTGCAACCACTACCATTTCCACATTGGTATAAAAGAATCATGCTATTATGGGTGTACTTGGCTCTGTAGGTGACTACTTGATTATAAACGGCAAGCTTGCGAGAGCTAACTCCTTTGTTACCAAAAACATTCTCATGTACGCCGAACACCATCAATGGCGTGGCGTTTCCAATCTTGAAGCTACAGCTCATCAAAGGGCACTTGAGGTAAATTTGTCAAGTTCCTGTTGTTGCTTGCACTGCGTAAACTAGCTCAAATAACCACACTTTTTATCGTTTATGCAGTAGATGAGGCGGTATTTATAAAGACCGAAAGAACAACAACACCACTCGTGGTTTGCTGCGGTGGCACCAACTACCTGCAGTGAGGTATTACAAGGTGCTACGTGATTAGACGGTGTTCAGGAATGAAATTCCCACCAGTTTTGGCGTTGGTTCTTTGAAACAACGTGCTTGGCATCCGACATTATTGTTGGATCGGCATTCTGGATATCTCAGTAATCGGCACACCGCGCTTCTGCCACGTGGTCGGCTGTAAAATTCATAAGATAATCCTAGCAGCACGGTCTGAAACTGTGACAATCATTAGCCGAGTCGTATGCAGTGGATGAACACCCCTCTTTGGAGCATGCCTGGCTCGTGTCTGTATCGTAAGAGGCGTGTTCGCTAGAGGCCAAGGATCGGCTGATCCTGAACTGTGCCCGCAACCAGTCGGTGCCTGTGACAACACCACGTGAAGGAGAGAACCCGGCAGCACTTCAGTGTCAGACTACACGTGTTCTGCAAACTCGCTCGTGGGTACATTGACGTTAGAGCACAAAAATCACGAATTCAGTTCAGAAAACATTTCCCAACACAAATAAATCAAATTAAACAAATAGGCCCGTACTATCGAGAATTCGAACTTACGGCTTGCAAAAGAACATACGTAGTGCCCCACACCACGCGGTTGAAGGCCAGAGATGTCACCCTCGCACATATAAAGCATATAATGTGTAGCGACATTACATTTTATTTATTTTTAGCATTTCAAGCAGCGTATATCAATATTTCTTTTATAGCGCTCGTGCCGTAAGTATCCCTCCAGTAAGCTCCAATATTTCATGTCTAATTATTGCATTCTTCACGCGCAAAACCGTTCACAGATGCCTGGTCGGGCTGCTGACCACTGTACTAGTTCTCAGATCTCAAAAAATCCGTCGCGCACCCTGGTTTTACGCTGTACGATAAAAGTTTCGGTGGATATTATTTCCTTAGTACCCACATATACTTCGCTGACTCTGTTCCCGCCTTCTATTGGCCTTACATTGTTTCTAATAGCGTACCAGTCTGCGAACTACACATCTGCGCTGGTGTCGAATGACTTGGACTTACCGCTTGATACGTCTACAAACGAACAAACTAATGCCCATTCGTCCTGGCACAAACGTGCCTTGGCATAGTTTCAATATAGGGAACGAATTGCGACGACTCGCCTGTCTCCGGCAGACTAAACGCTCAGCCGACTGATCCTATCAGAGCGTCGGCGAGCTGTACAGTACCTCAGTCAGGCCAAGGCATATTGTTTTCATGTTATACAAAACGTAATAGGAAATCGGCTAGAAGGATGCTGAGAGGAGGATAGGGAGAGTGGTCGAAACATGGCCTAGATTCTGTAGACTACAATTTGTGCTTATAATCCCGCAATGTGTGCCGGTCACCCCTTTAATTGTGCATCAGTGCAATGGACACCTATGTAAAATGATGCTCGGATGCAATCTATCAGTTATACATACGCAAATATGTGGCAGAAACTGAGCATGTGTCATAATGTAAAAGTGCGAGATTGCATGCTACTTCGTATACAGTCTACACAGCACAGACGAGTTTTATTTTCCCTCTCTGGTGTTTCAAAAATGTCTTTATTGTTACATGATACCCACACTGAAGACGCGCACTTTTTGCATATTACTACTCCTCCCGGTGTGTCACATTTACTCGGCTTGAAAATGAGTACACGTGAGGCCACGTTTGCCTTAGGCCTGTCAACTTCCTTTTAATTCCACCAACCTGCACGTTTCGTAGAAGCGGAATATTCGCAGAAGGATGATTGTCGTCTGTGTTTTTCAAACACGTATTTCCATTTCAGAAACAAGATACGGCAATACAGTGCTCCAGTAAAAAAATAATTTCCTAAATTCCGCCTTTACCTTTCCAGTCAGGGAGTAGTCATTGTCGAACATCATCATTTTTTTCCAGGCCACGTTGAACGCAAACACGTTTCGCTTGTCCATTTCGTACCCGAAGCTTGAATTGTAATCTTTGCAAAGCTGGTAGGGCCGAAGCAAAGCGATGCACGGATTATCAATAGTTTTGCGTAGCGAAACCGGCACTTTTCACACAACAGTGAATATTCACGTATACGGCTAGTGACTTGGAGCTAAGCTTCTCAACATCACTGGCTGGAATATTGCACTCGCCGAATGCATAAATGTACCCGATTTCTAGGCAATCCACCATCTACCAAGACAAAAACGTTGCAATGTGTTTCCGAAGGCTCAAAGGTGGATGGCGCACATATCAGATGCGTCTCTATTTGACTGACGCACGTTCGAGTACAAAATTAGCCTGGGTGACATCTCCTCACTAAAGACAACTATTTTCACTACTGTAGCTCAAATAACATTAAATGAGTGCAAAACTTTTGACAGCGAAAGTACACATACCTACCCAACATCGGTGATCGACGTCTGCCCACCTGTGCTCTGCTTCGGCGCGAAAAAAATTTACGTCCGCGTTTCTCGCGAATACTCGGTAGTTCTGTATCTTATTTAGGTGGCTTGAAACATTCCACTAAACTGGCCTCTAAGAAGACTATCACTACGCCAACCTCGAACACTTGTGATTATTATTAACAGCGGAGCTGTCGTAGCTGGCTGTATGGGTGGCGCGTAATGGGAAAGCCCCAAGGAGTGGCTAGCATCACCTAGCAACCAACCCCACAGATTACGCAGCACCTGCGCCACGGAACCTCGACACCACTACAAGAACGCCCCGCATGCGTTGTGCACGTACACTCCGCCGCTGCGCCACAGTTGCCGTCCAGCGCTTCCTCGAGCGCGCTCAATTTCGCAAAGAGCCTACGAGCTGCCGGCGGCGCGCCAGTTCTCGACATTGGGCGGCCGCGGAAAGTACGCACGCCCTAAGGAGAAGCCGCGTACCGAGATGCGCACCGTACTGCTAATCGACAACGACAGCGTCGATGGCGATCCCATCCAGCACGAGTAGCCGCGGACACAGAAAGAAATCCTGCAGCTCCGCGGCGGTTCACGCCTTGCGCGACATAGTTTCACTACCCCAGTTTTTTTTTTCAGGTGAGACTGAATTAGAAAGCCTTCCCCATACCTGTCTGCTGATAATACATGGTCCATACTGAGAGTGGACTATGCCTATAGAAAACAACTGTCTCTCTTGGGTTATTATAGGCAGCCGGAAACAGAGCATGTTACAATCAGTCAATGAGACAACTCAAATGTTATTCAGAGTTTCACCTTTTAATAATTGCATAGCTCAAAGTAAAGCTGTGAAATTGTGGTATTCCTTTCAGCTGTCATCGCATCGCCTTCTACGCGAGGGAAGCGGGTGCTCTAATGGTTTTCTCCTGGAATTCAACTGCAGAACATCCAAGTTTACCTCCGACTAATAACTAGAAAGTGTGCTCAACCGCAAACTACAAACGAGCGTGTTTTCTTTCGTGCATTGATGCGTACAGCTAGGTACCACCATTGCGTCGTGGCTCAGCTTTCTTCATGGAGTGGAGGGGCAGATGGAGGTTTTGTAGCATGTCCGCAAGTTTCCAATGAAAACAAACAAGATGTGTATACCCCTTTCTGGCACAGTCCGAACATAGAGACATTTTTTTACCGACATACCTCCACTACCACCCGTCTCATTAGCGCGCGTGTTTGCAGGCGCATTAAAACTGAAGTTTTTTCAGACGCTCCTTCTTTAGCAGATGGAATTCTTGTTCGAGAAATAAGTAAACCATCTACAGTGCTAAAACGGCACTTATTGACGCGGCCTTCGTGTGTCCTCTGAGTTAAAACTGGCAGCAGTAATTTGCATAGAAACGAACTGAACATCAAGACCGACACAAAACATAACACCTAATAAAGCTCTAAATCAGGATTCATTCAGTAATAAATGTTGGGGAATCTGGACAACCAGATCCCTAGACCGAAACGCATTGTTAAAATTTCTTTGCACAATGTTAGAGATAAGTCCTGTCGACGAGGCCTGCTGCTTTTAATGCGGCACAGCGTTAGTATAAAAACTCAGACGCCGGATTTTTTTAGAAGGTAGCAGAATAAATTGCCCCAAGCCGACACTGCAAATTTCGGGCTGCTGAATCCAAAAACATCTATGCAGATTGGCAGGTTTGAAAGATCACCGGGTGAACAAAATAGTCTGCATTCCCGCAAAACAAGTGACTTTTCACGAAGCTCTTTGCCCATGCGAAGCTCGGACTAGTTTCGGTGTTGATGATGATGGTGGGATGTTAAAGGCGTAAGGCCAACTGGGGCAAATTGCACCAAAACAATGGCTCTATATGAGAGGTAAAACCATAAACACTAAGATAAGTCCGAAAAAACACAAGCGAAATCAGAAAACTACAATGAGCATGGCTGCTGCATAGGGCCAGGGAGTGATCATGCGTGGTATGAATTAAAGTCTAACAATTTAACTTCTTGTAAATATATAAAAACACACTTGATAGAAAACATAGGATTGTCACACAAGAAAAACGCTGCGTGTAGTGGGACGTCTAGGCTGTACAGTTGTGGGAAGCATTGTCGTAGCGTTGTGTGAAGTGCGGTGAATTGAGTGAGTATGTGAACTACGGATATGGCCTCTCCGCATCTGCTGACTGGGGTCTTAAAGACCCTGTGAGCAGATACCGGTGCGTTGCATTGTTGTGCCCTATCCGTAGCCTAGCCAAGGCGACTTCTGTGTGTCTATTGCGTGTGTCAGTGGTATATGGTCCCAAGCGTGGTTTTATGACCTCTAACGTGTTAGCTGTGTGTTCACTCCAGTGTGTTCGCCATGTTCTACGCAAGTGTTGTCTAATGTGTGGCTTGAGGTCCGTATATGGTTGAGGCTGCTATGTCGACATTGTTTCTGAGTGCAGCAGCAGCGGCCCTCGCGTCTGCCACCTCGTTCCCAGCGATCCCAGCGTGTCCTGGGACCCAGCGGAGGAGCAGCTCATGCTTTTGTGCATACACAGACATGATAGTGTTGAATACAACATTACCTACGTGGTTTTTGGGGTGTTTGTGCGATGATAGTCCACGAACAACACTCAAGGAATCTGTATAGATGATGGAATTGGGAATTTCATTTACAAGCATGTGTCGTTCAATCAGTGAAATTTCATACGCTTCTGCTGAAAAAATTGTTGTGTGCACGCTCATGGTTCTGGCTGCATTGAAATTCGGAACATGAGCACCACAGAACACCATAGTGGAGATTTTAGAAGCGTCACTGTAGAATTGTGCACATGGGTATTTACACTGCAAAGACAGAAAGTGCTGCAGAGTACCCAGTTTTTGCCAAGTTTGATAAAAGAATGGTCGTACGACACACGACGAACTTTCCAAGGCGGTAAAATATCTGAAAACCATGATCTGTACACATCCAAAAACGAAGCGCTGAGATCCGAGGCTTGGTATCTCACTCTAAGAGAAAAGGGCAGAGGAACGGATTGGCGATTTTCAAGCAGCAGAGATGTGGATGTATCGTTAAAGACAGGATAAAAAGGATGGTTATTCAGTGATGAAATTTTGAAACCATAAAGCAAGTCCATGTACGTCTGTTTGTTCTCAAAGATCCACTTGTTACACCCGACATACAGAATTTGAACCGGACTAGTGCGAAAAGCACCCGACGCAAGATGAAGCCCCAAGTATAGCACTGGGTTAAGCATTCTTAACGCTGTTTTAGTCGTCGACCCATAAACCACACTGCCATAATCCAAACGAGACCCAACCACAGCTGTATACAAGCGCAGCAGTTCTTTCTCAGTGCCATATGATTGGTGAGGTAGAACCTTAAGGATATTCATTGTTTTTAGACATTTATGTTTAGGTTTCTTGATGTGGGGAATGAATGAGTTTGTGGTCAAAGACAACACCTAGAAACATGTGCTCCTTGTTTACAGGAAGGGATACTCCAATAAGAGTGATCTCTGGGTCCGGGTAGACCACACGCTTCCTGGAGAAGAAAACGCAAGAGCTCTTTCTAGGATTAATTTAAAAACCATTCTTGTCTACCCAGCCGGCAAGTTTCTTGACCCCGAGCTGGACCTGACGTTCGCAGAATGACATATTACATGATTTAAAGGAAATCTGGACGTCGTCTACATACATAATGTAAAAGATTGCTGGCGGCAATGCCTTTCCAAGAGAGTTCGTCTTAATTATGAAGAGGGTGCAGCTCAACACTTCGCCTTGCGGCACGCCAGTTTCTTGCACATGAACCTTTCACCGTGGCCAACCAACTCCCACTCGGAACGTTCTCTCTGACAAGTAACTAACAAGGGTGCTTAATATGTTACCCGAAACAGCGAATGACTTGAGGTCACCAAGGATCCCGCCACGTCGAGCGGTGTCGCAGGCCTTCTCGAGGTTGAAAAACACAGTTAAACAATACTGCTTATGACAGAAGGTATCCTTGATGAACGATTCGTGTGACCAGTTGATCGTTCATCGATCGCCCCATCCTGAAGCCTGTATGGCAGCTCTCGAGAAGACCGTTGTACTCAAGGAAGTACACGAGCCTGCGATTTATCATCTTTTCGGGAAGCTTGCACAGACAGCTCGTTAGGGCTATTGGACGATAACTTGAGCGGGACGACGGGTCCTTTCCCTCCTTCAAGAAAGCCACTACTCTGGCCTCCCTGCAAGAGCGTGTAATGTTCCCCGAAAGCCATACTTTATTATATAGATGTAGAAGTGTTTCAAGTGTGTTTGCGTGTAGGTGTGGTATCATTGTATACGTGATGCTGTCTGGGCTTAGAGCTGAGGATTTACACGTGCCCAGAGCAGGCCTCAGCTCATGAATTGAAAAATCTTAGTTATAAGACGTTGGCCTATTGTTATCTAGAATAAGCTTCTTTTCGGCCAATTGTTTGTGTTTTATGAAGGTATTTGTGTACTGTGCTGAACTGGACACGTGTTCGAAGTGTTGCGCCAGTTTGTCAGCCTAGTCTTCAAGTGTGTCCCCTGTTGTACTAACCAGAGACAGGCTGTGTGTTTCTTGTCCTCTGAGTTTGCATCTTCGAGTCCATACTTTTTGTGTGTCGATGTATGAGTTTATGGGTGTTATGAATGAGCGCCAACTCTCTCGTTTTGCCTCACGGCGCACGTTTTCCCATCGCCTTTGCTCTTTTGAACAATAAAAGGTTGCCCGACGTGGGGTACCGACGGAGGATACCCCACGCCTTGTTCTGGGCCTCTCCCGCCCTCCTACACTCCTCATTCCACCATGGCCTCCTCGGGTTGCGCGGGGAACCAGAGGCGTGGGGAATGGACTTTTCGGCGGCGTCGAGGATGTGCACCATGAGGAGTTGGGTAGCTTCTTCAACGTGTATGTGTCCTATGGATGTGGGGTGTAGTTTGGATGTCTCTGCAAATGCATTCACGTTAGCACTTGCTTCATTGAACCTATTCTGGGAAGATGAACTGCATTGGCCTTTACCTATATATGGGGAAGTGGTCACTACCATATGGGTCAACACCCACACCCCACTCAAGACATGGAAAGAGAACTGCGAAGCCTATAGCCAAGTCAAGATATTAGTGTGTGTTGTGTCCTATATTATGATATGTAGGCTGTTTCTTCTTGAAAAGGCGTGCTCTAGCGGATGTTAAAAACTCCTTTATCAGGCGACCTCGGGCGTCAGTGTGAGAAGAGCCCCATAGAGAATTGTGTGCATTCAGGTCGCCTGTGGGGATATGTGGTTCTGACAGCTGGTCAACCAGCGCCTCGAAGTCGGAGCTCAAAAGTGCAAGATCGGGGGGAATGTATATGGAGCATACCGTTATCAACCTATTAAATATTATTGTCAGAATTGCTACAGCCTCAAGGACAGTGTTCCGAGCAACAGGGTGGATTGGATTGGAAAAGGCTTCATTGGCAAATTTCCTGCAGTAGGCGGGGGCCGATTTACGGCTCCGCCTCAACGCGGCCTAACGTTGCATTCCCTTTAGCAGCCCTACTGAGCACTAGCTCCTTTCCGGAGCCCATGCCTTTCAAGTGCGGTGAAGATCTGCTGGATGGCATGCTAAGGATTTTCTGGCGACTATGGCCACACCACCACTAGAGTATGTGGAGCCATCCCTGTCCTTTCTGAACACCGTGTAACTATTCTAGAAATTCGTTTGATTGGAATTCAAATGTGTTTCCTGTACACACACTACACGTGGCTGATTAGAATGCAGAACGTCGCACACGTCGTTAAGATTATGTAGAAGGTCTCTGCAGTTCCATTGAACAAAACTTTTTCTTCCCATTATTAAGTGTTAAGAGCTACTGGACTGTGACTATTGCCGCGAACCATGCATCGGGTTTGTTTATTTGTGTTTTGCTTTTGCCGCCCGGCTGCGCCGGTCTGTGTTGTCGGTGTTGTCTGTATGCCAAGGAAGGCCGTTCTTTCTTTCTGTGCCGCATGTGTTACCTCTTCTGATAGGGAGAACGTTCCGAACTAACGTGAACAGTCTAGAAAAATATTCGTTGATTTGCAGTGTTCTGGATAAAATTCGACAATTCGAGCATCCTCACGCCGAGTGATAAATTCCCGCAGAGCAGATGCCGCGGCCTTCAAATCGTCGACGCTCGCCTTCGCCCGTCACTTTGTTGACAACCGCTTCGCCGCCTGTATTCTTTGAGTTGTTAGGAGAACACAAGTTCGCTCCAATAATATTGTTTTCCTTGAAGACAGCTGCGTCGTCTTTGGCTTCGTGAGATATGGTGACGGTGCGGGGCACATGCACCCTAAGCCCTCGTTAAGCCGACAAGCAAGCCCAACTTGTGTCAGCCGCCGACAGCAAGGTCTTCAGCTACAGTTTGGGCAGCTTCCAGATAAACGGAAGAAACAAGACATCATGAAAACTACCATGACCAACGCAGGCAACATGACCAGCACTACCAATCCTGCCCTCATCCTTCAGAAACCGAGCGAGCCGCAGCGAGCCGACAATCACGTCACCCTGCCACCCCGCGCAAGCTTGATCACCGCCGTCTACTGTGAGGATGCTGCTCCTGAAATCGACGCTATCAAAAAGAGTGACCACAGGTTGCTTCTCAACCCCGGTGTCTCCGTCGCAAGAGGCATTGCGTGCTTTGCAATGCAAATCCCACGTTTTGATCACCAATTTCTTCGAGGAATACCAGCATCTAAACAAGGGGGCCGCAATTGCGTTTCTCGAATAAACGCAAGAATCAAGCCAAGTGATCGCGGTCGCCGACTTTGAACGCACACCCGCGGACGCTTTGAAGCTGCCGCATCTTTTCGACATGAACCCAGCACTGCCTCAAGAAAACCGGAAGAAAATATTGCATTTGCAGCGTCGATACAGCGAGAGTTTTTCGTCAAACTCAAAATTCGTCAGACACCCCTAGCGAAGTACCCAATTATAACCGAAGATGGAGCACGACCTACCCGACAGTCACTGTACCGCGTGTCTTCACACGAGTGGGAAGCCATCCGGACACAATTCCAACACATGCTCAGTGACGACATTACCCAGCCATCGAAAAGCCTCTGGGCTGCTCTGGTCGTACTCGGGAGGAAAAAATACGGCACATTGAGGTTCTGCGTTGACTACCGGCGATTGAACAAGATCACCAAAAAGGACGTACACCCCCTACCACGCATCGATGACGCCTTCGACCACCTCTGACACGCGAAGTACTTCTCATCGATGGATCTGAAGGCAGGCTAAAGGCAAATTGAAGTGGACAAGAGAGATCGAGAGAAGGCTGCATTCTTAACCCCGGATGGCCCTTGCGAGTTCAAGGTGATGCCGTATGGGCTATGCACGGCGCCAGCGACGTTACATAGAGTCATAGACACTGCTAACTGGCCCGAAGTGGCACACCTGTCTTGTATACCTCGACGACGTTTTGGTATTCTCCCGGAATTTCGACGAACACTTTGCAAGGTTGCAGTCTGTACTAGAGGCCATCTGTACGTCGGGATTAACGCTGAAGCCTGAAAAATACCGCTTCGCGTACGAGGAACTCACGTTTTTGTGCCATGTCGTCAACGCCGCGGGAGTCCTGCCTGACCCGGCGAAAACTTTAGCCATAGCTAACTTCCCAAGGCCGAAAGATAAGAAGGGCGTGCGAAGATTTCTCGAACTGTGCGCACACTGCCGGCACTTAGTCGCAAACTTAGCACGCAATGCACAAACAATCACGCGCTTGAAGAAAGATAGCACCCCTTTCAGCTGGGAAAACGCCCAAGAAAAGGCATTCTCCGAGCTGCAACAACGCCTGCGAAACCCGGCCTTGCTCGCTCATTTCGACGAAAACGCCGAAAGAGAAATGCGCACGGACGCCAGTGATGTAGGCTTGGGTGCTATCCTCATCCAAATGCAAAGCGGTTGCGAAAAAGTAATCGCTTATGAAGGCCGTGGTCATTTCAAGGAAGAATAAAACTACTCAGCCTCTGAAAAAGAGTGCCTCGCCATTATATGGGCCATTTCGAAATTTCGCCCATACAAGTATAGAGGACCATTCAAGGTTCTGACAGACCACCATGCACTGTGTTGGCTCGCCAATTTCAAGGACCCCTCTGGCCGTCTTGGTAGGTGGAGCTTGCACCTGCAATAATTCGACGTTATAGTAGTCTATAAATCCAGGAGGAAATACTCCGACGCCAACTCCCTGTCTCGCGCTTCTGTCATCTCACCACCGCAAGACTCTGACGAAGACAGCTCATTCTTCGGAGTAGTGACGGAGAGCGACTTAGCCTCCCAGCAGCGTGCCGACCCCGAGTTACACGTAATGACCCACTACCTAGAAGGAGAGAACGTCGCCGTGCCTAGGGCCTTCAAACAGAACACACCAGTATTGACCCTAAAAAACTCCGTCCTCGTGAAGAATTTCAGCCCCGGAACAAGAATGAATTATCTTCCCGTCATCCCTATAGACCTTCGTGACGACATTTTGGAAGCACGCCACGACGCCCCGTCTTCCGGACATCTCGGCACAGCTCGCACAATTGGAAAAATGAAGCCGAATTACTACTGCCCCGCCTTGCATCTGACGTTACCAACTATGTCCGGAGCTGCCGTGACTGCCGGAGACAAAAACGCCACCGACAAGACCCGCCGGACTTCTGCAGCCGGTCGCCGTCCCACCGAGGCCCTTCCAACGGATTGGAATGGACCTTCTAGGCCCATTCCCGACGTCACGATCGGAGAACAAGTGGATTGTCGTAGCGACAGAGTACATGACGCGCTACGCAGAGACCGCCGCTCTTCCGAGGGGGACGACACAAGAAGTCGCCATGTTCTTCATAAACCAAGTTGTGCTGCGACATGCAGCCCCTGAAGTCCTAATCACTGACCACGGAACGGCCTTCACTGTGGAGCTCATGCAAGGAATTTTATGCTACAGCAACGCGGATCACCGAAGAACGACGGCGTTACCACCAAATGAACGGACTAACGGAACGCCTGAATAAGACAATCGCGGATATGCTGTCTATGTACGTCGACGTTAAACATCGAACGTCATAGACGTTGAACGTCTATGTACGTCGACGGTAGGACTTATGACGAAGTCCTACCGGGTTTCCACGTTTGCTTACAGCACGGCTATCCAGGAAACTCCGCAGATGACACCGTTCGAGTTTGTCTACGGAAGACAGCCGACTACGATGCTTGAAGCCATGTTTCCCAGCGTGGAAGACGACGACCTCAACGCCAACGTCCAAGGATACCTTCAGCGTGCGGAGGAGGCCCGCCAGCTCGCTCGAGTTTGCAAATCGGACCAGAAGCTCGTGGATGCCGGCCGCTACGACCTCTCACGCCGAGACGCCGAGTACCACCCAGGGGATCGTGGGGGGGTTTGGACTCCCGTCCGACAATATGGATTGAGTGAGAAACTTCTACGAAGGTATTTAGGACCCTACCGGATTCTACAATGTGTTGGCCACCTTACCTACGAGGTTATCCGCGATGGTGATTCCGGAACATCCCGACGACGCACGCGGCCCGAGGTCGTCCACGTGTTTCGCTTAAAACCTTTCTACGCACGATGACGACTTCTATTTTTTATCTGTTCAGACTGTCGCTTGTGTTAGCATAGGGTTGATGCACTCTTAGAGGGGGGAGGTAATGCCGCGAACCATGCATTTGGTTTGTATATTTGTTTTGCTTTTACCGTCCGGCTGGGCCGGTCTGTGTTATCTGTGTGCCAAGGGAAGCGCGTGTTTCATTATTTCTTTCTATGCCGCATGTGTTATCTCTTCTGATAGGGAGAGCGTTCCGAACTAAAGTGAACAGCGTAGTTGATCTGCAGTGTTCTGGATATAATTCGACTATTCGAGAAAATTTCCGCAGAGCAGATGCCACGGCATCCGCATTGTCGACGCTCACCTTCGCACGTCACATGGTTGACTGCCACTTTACCGCCTGAATGCTTTGAGTTGTTAGGGGAGCACAAGTTCGCTACAATAATTTTGATTTCCTTGAAGACAACTGCGTCATCTTTGGCTTCGTCACACTATATTGTGTAAGGTCTTTCGGGGTTTGGACTCTTGGAAGGGGTTTTTTGACCTTCTCTAATGACCTGGACGTCGCAGCCCGTGCCTTTCGCTGTGGTGCACGCCGGAGCGGCTCGACGTTCATGTCGTCATCTGCAGGCAAGGGGGTTCACAGCGGACTGGGCCCCCTGGACTTGATACCCTTTCGGGTGTCCTTTGCCTGCGCTGCCAGTGCCGAGGCCGTGGGGAGCACCACAGGCAGCACTGTCAGCGAGGTGGAGGAGGAGGTCGCTGCGGCTGCCTCCATCTCCATCTCCTCCGTGCCCTCGCGTATGCTTTGGGCCAGTGGAGAGAAGGCCGTGTATGCAGCGGAATCCCCAACCAACGTGCTTGCCACCATAGCCGCAGCTGGCTCAGCGAGTGGTGCGGAGGCCGGTTGGGCTGCCCGACGCAGCCCGCTAGGGGGTGGGGGCGGGACCAAGTCCGACTCGCGGTACTGGGTCACCGCCGATACCAGACGCCGCTCTGCCGCCCGGAGAGCAGTGTCAGCGTACCTTCCCAGAGGGAAAGAGGCGAACCTCTTCCGCGCCTCTGGGTAGGTGATGTTCTCGGTGATCATAACATTGATTATCTGCTTCGCCTCTTTGAAGTTTTCACATTTTCGCGGGTACGCTGCATGGGGTCCCTGGCAGTTGGCCCAGGTGAAATTTTCGGATTCACAGTTTTCTGAAGGATGGTCATGTTGGCCGCACTTCGCGCAGGTGTGTTGGCCACGGCCATGCCATGCCTGAACCGTTGGCACTTGAAGCAGCACCGTGGGTTCGCGATGTACGGGCGGATAGAACAATGTATAAAACAGGCAATTATAGATTATGGAAAGGTGGATCGATCGAAGGTCCGAATAATGTTTAGTTGCTATTTTTTTGTCATCGCGGCGTATGAATATGCGCTTTACAGCCGTGACGCCCTGATGCCTTAAGCCTTCCAAAAGGTCAGCATCCGTTCCGGAAATGAGATCTGCCTCAGAGATCACACCCTGAGAGCTGTTGAGGCTGTGATGGGGTGTGACCCTGATCTCCAGATCTGCCATGCGGGTTTGTTTCAGGAGGATTGTGGATTGCGGCTGAGTTTTCACTTCAACTAGCACTTCACAAGTTCTGAGCTTTTTGGCGTCGTAGGTTTTGCTGATACCATCATGGAATTTCGAAAGAATACGGATTGAGAGGAAACCGGCTTCGATTTGTACACAGATTAAATGATCAAAAAACAACGGTAGTTATCTGTCTTTGGGAGCGAGATAGAAGGAACAGCAGGAAAAGAAACTTCGGTGCGGCCCCTTTTCAGGCACCGATCTCGTTTGGGGGGCGGATTTGTAAATACCATATGCTATAGTATAAAAGCAGGAGACGGGGGTACTTCCTTCGCTCGGGTTTCCCTGATACCGAGAGGGGTCCCCGAGCTCCCTGCCTGGTAAACAGACAGGGAGTCCATCCACCGGAGCTTGACCTGGGCTCCGACGGCCACCGTTCCTGATTTCTCACCCTCCACCTATAAACACTTCGCCACGGTTGAATACAGCTTATGTTTGGGGGCTCGGGGTCCGCGGTATCGCCAATACTGTCACCAACATTACTCAAGGTGCCCCATGCGGGGTCGTTTCGGTGTTAAGGCAGTACCACTGGCTGCGCCATTTTCCGCTCTTTCCAAGTGGGCGGCTCCTCCGTCGCGAAGGCGATTTGGAGTGATAGACACGGCAAATGTTGGGCTGCCTTGTGACAAATATATTTTTCCGGAGTGTCCTCAGTTCCCAAGGGAGTTTGCAGACAGCAAGTATACATCATGACGTTCATTAGCAGAACTTTCGCTTTAAATGTGCAGTTGCCTATTTAGTTTAGAGTAACAGGGAGACAAAATACAACTTTGGCGCACTTTCCCCTTTGTGCCGATGATGATGAGGCCATTTTTATCGCCAACTTTGAACCAATAATCGAGATGTTGTCCACGTGTGAAGGCCAGATGTCCAGATGACAAAATTAACAAAAGTGCAGTGGCAACTCCAAAGCCACTTGCCGGCAATTTTTCTCAGAAGTAACAAAATCTTGTTGGTTCTGTAGTCGGACGCCGACATAAGCCACTTCGAAGAAAAATGTCAGAGGGAGAGTGTAATAGGGCCTCTCGCTTTTTTTATTGTGCAACTCATTAGGGAGCGTGTCATTAACGAAACTTACAAAATGTTGTTGATTCCTCTTCCATATATGGAAGAGGAATCAACAACATTTACCGGTTCATAGGAACCGGTAAAACACGAAAGTGACATGTGTGTTCCCAGGAGCACATGAATGTTTATTATGCATAGATATCAACTTGCACATTGATATTTATGTTTCATCGGTATGCCACCATAAGATGCATCAACATTAGACACTGGATTACACGCGCTGGAGCATTGCGTAAACCCAAGGCGATCGCAAACCGTGTTACCGAAACCGAACGGGTTGTCAGCGAGTCGTTTGGTGAAGTCACAGTTCGCTATAGCGAAAGGAGCGCGACTTGCGGCTCGGCAGCAGTCTTGTTGGTGTGGTCGGCGAGCGACGTTCTGCTCGTGTCGTTCCACAAGCTGAGCGGCGTTCCTCATAGGCGGCGGAAGGATAAACATAGCAGCTTCCGCTGCTATACGCTGCCCTATCGAGGCGCCGACTATCGGCACTCATTAGCGTCGTGACGCACTACTTCGCTTCATCTCTCATAGATGGCAGCACCATATGAATGGAGAAATTATAGGGAAAGGTATAAGGTGCGTTAGTACAGCTATCGGGGCATGACTACATGGCTCAGTTGCCGCAGCGCTACACACCTCCCGGTCGGCCTGACTGATCGTGGGAGGGACTCCCAGCGATGCCGCGTCAATAGAACTTTTTCTAGTGATGTCATTTTCGTAACGGATATGACGTCGGCGAGGAATGTACACCCCGGCGTAAAACACATTCGTGTTAAATTGTTTTATTGCCAGAGTACTATTGGCCTGGTCCAGGGAGTTTTGCCGTGTGAAAGATTTTGACCTTCGAGTCATACCATTTGACACACTGTAGCCGCAGCGCCGGGAACCAGCAACACCGGCCGACAACTTTACAAGGAAGACGAGCGACTGGTTCGAGTGGTGGAAAGGTACGTCACATGAGGACGAATGTTTGAGGCGTAAAGACGCGCTTGCCGACTTCTGATAATGCGATCTGCTTCCTTCCCTGGCAAATCCTGTTTTCCGCCGCTGCACCGACAGCCGCCTTGGTGCGTTGGACCAATCTGCAGATATCGCTATGCTGGCTGATGAGTTAAAGCGAAAACGCGAGCCCGAGTGCGCCGAGCAGCAGGTTGGAACGAGTGAACAACGGGAACTTCAGCGAGCCAAGCAAGCGTCGGGGGAATGATGGACGAAAAATATATCTACGAACTTTAGAGGCGCTAATGCACGCCTCACCCACGACTTTGACGACGGCTTCGGAAACTGGAAAATCGACGCAAGTGAGGGATCGCTGTGCGCAATGTTATCATATACACATCGTTCGGATGGCAGACTGTGCTTCGGCTGCTCTTGCTAGCATATCCGTCCTAGCCTAGCTAAGCCGCTGCCATTTTTATAAAGGGATCATCCAGACAAAATAAAAGATTGTTTTAATCGTAAGCTTTCGTGTTTAACAGTGCCCTGAGCGCTACTCTGGTAGAAAACGGCGCCTTATTCACTGAAAAATAAAACATATAAGCCAAAATTCGGCATCCCTTTTTGCTTTGTGTGTTTCATGACGTCGGCAATGTCCGACTCAGGAACGTACGTAAAAAATGTATGATGCTGACTAAGGCTGACCCGGGTATTTTGTAACGTCGGCAATGTCTTATTCAGGGCACATACTTAAAAGGAATTGCTCTACACTGACCACGGCTACTGACAACGATAAAAAATATCTTTTATTAGCCTGGTTACCATATGCCTTCAATGATGGTGCGGCCATAGCGCTCGACGACCGCTGTCCGCTCATGGTATTTCCGTAGTGGACTTGTATATGGCTTAGTATTGTTAGGGTTGATAGCCATCGTGTCGTGAAACAGTGGGTAGGAACTGACAGGCAGGGTCACGTAGGGGCGGTGCCACTTGTGCCCATTGCGCAGTGTCGCGACCGGCAAATGGGCCTACTGCTGTGCGGCGTCGGCGGCATAGCGCGTGCCGTTCACATTAGCGCTTCTTAGTTGATATCTTCGTTCGTGAGCTCCGCTGTTTATCATATATTGCTATAAAAAGAAGGTACATTTAATTTAAGTACGCATAGCTCTCATAATCCGTTTGACTTGCGTTCTATTTCATGGGCCTCAACCAATGGCAACAACTTGCCCACAATAGCTTATGAGCCAACTGCAGAAAAGTCGCGAGTTATTCGCAGTACTTTTCGGTGTTTTCTCATTATACAGACTATGTGAGTGAAGTCTGCGTAGTTGTGACAAATCACTCGTTTCACATAATCAAACTGCATTTTGTCTTTCGAAAAAGAGGTGTCAGCGTGTTTCTAGCGAGTCAACCTTTCGAAAAAAGCAAACTTAATGAATGTGCACTAAATATAACCGAAAATGCAAGCTTTTAATGCCTGCTTGTTTTTCCGTAGGATTTTCTTGGCTCAGCTAATCGCAAAAATACTGCTCACTATAGGTTACGAGCTCACTGCACAAAAGACGGATATTAGTCACATGGCTTTTCGACATTTTCACAATTATACAGACTCTTTGAATAAAGTTAGAGTTGTAAATGCTGTTAGTGAGGTTCTAACGAGTCAATATATCCACTAAATTTAAGATATAAGGTATATATAGCTAAGTTATATACACAGTTATGTTAAAATATATCGCTACATTATATATAAGCTATACGTTTCATGTAATCACTGATTACAGGTACGTTTGTTGGCGGAAGGCTAGCACGTGGACGTCAAAACAGCCGAATAAGACCTATCTGAGGCCTTCATTGATCGAGCGGATTCTGCTGTGTGTTACGTAAACTGTAGGATGCCTACGATGCGGGAGGGATACAGACAGTCCAATGTTTGCTGGCTAGAATACAGATCAAATGCGTCCAAGTTACATTGAGGAAAACGGCTGGTATGTATGCTTCATCGTAAATTACAAAGAAGCGCGGTTTGTTTAGTGCAGTCCATCGACTGTTTCCATCTTAGTCAGATGGAAAGCCATTGATGTTTCAATCACCGGAAAGCCGGTGATGTTTCAATTATAGTAAGATATTTGCTGTAGCAAGATCCAAGGACTGCACAAAAGAGTAAACACCTCGGGACTATAAAATACGTCGGTCTGGGTGCCGTTAAAAATAGAAATAAGGGGTTGTCAATACCAATGACCCTTGTTGTACTGTGTATTCGCCGAACTACAACAAAATTTTCTAACGCCCTTCAATATAATGCAACTGAAGTTAGCTGCAAGCAAAGGTTTCGTTTCAACTCAAGGAAACAACGCAAAATTTAAGAAAAGACTTTGTGTGAACTCAACTGAAACAACAGGAAATAAAGTAAAGATTTTGTTTAGACTCAAGTGAAACAAAGGGAAATTCAAGAAAATATTTTGTTTGAACTCAAGTGAAACAAAGGGAAATTAAATGTATCAAGTCGCTGCACAAAAGCGACACTGCTTCCTCGTACACACGAGGATTTGTTGGCGAAAATATCAAAGTGGATTCTACAATTTTAGTTGACCACAAAAGCCCACGCTTATTCCGGTCACAACGCTTACACTACAAGACACAAGTCTCGTAATAGCATTTGTTCAACATTCAATGCTAACGGCGATGCTTGCACATCGACTAGTCAGCATTCCAAGAACACATGTGCATGAAAGCATCATCCACGTGATATCTATGTTATTCTCGGTGAAGGTTGTGAAATTTCTTGCAGCACTCAATCTCTTGAGTAGAGATTTCCGGACATTCAAGATTTCCAGTGCGATCTAGACTAGTTACTCCTTCTTAAATAACAAGCGATAGGGGAACTTGAGAGCTTGCTCGAGTTTGTACTCCATTGCATTAATGCTAACTGCACGAACAATTACACGAAGGCCGAAAAAGAGTGGCTACACCGGCAAGCGCTTGTGCGTGTAGCCATTCTCTGCAGTACTTCGTCTAACTGTTCGCGCTGTTAGCATTTTTCGATGGAGAACTCGACATTTGGTTTATTGGGGAATCTCGTCTTGGTCGAGTTTTCGGACCTACGTACCATGAATATAAAAGCAAAACACGTTGCAGCTCCAAAAGTGTACAACCGAAAATAAGAATACATATTCCAGGCACTTCGAAATAGTTAAACACAAAATTGGCACTGAACTTCCTGTACGCCCTTTATTGCTCTCCAGGAGTGTGCAAGCCAAAGTTTAAAAAACGTTATAAACCTAAACACTTCAAAAAACAATGCGGTAAAATGAGTCTCCCGTGACTGCCGTGTTTTTTCAAGAAAATTATTTCCGACATTTATGTTCGCACGGTGGCTAGAGCACCGCACGAAGGGCCCTAAATGCATGCATGTCCTAACGATCCCTTCCCCTCCATAGCGTGTAACGAGCAGTGGGAGGGGGCGCTGGGTAGCTCGGATCGAGGGATCCAAATCTTCTTGGCGAACCAAGCCACCGCTGTGGACGTCAGGGTCATGCCACCGGCCACCCCGCCCTCTTAACTGCATTGCACGGTAAACTCTCTCTCTCTCTCTCTCTCTCTCTCTCTCTCTCTCTCTCTCTCTCTCTCTCTCTCTCTCTCTCTCTCTCTCTCATGTTCGATAGCATTGGAAATTATTCCTATGCCAACAACACTGCTCTGAAGGGTACGCTAGGCTAAACGAATAATTCTGTCTCTTACCATGTGTGGCTCGAGGTCTGCAAGGCCAAAGAAGTCTCCGCATGGCAGGAATGGCTGGAAAAATGACCCGCCGGTTCCAGAGATATTTTTGGGCTTGTAAAAGTGACCCCTCATTGTGAATGATATGGCTGCTGTCACATTGATGCCACGGTTCTGCATGTCGCTTATGTAGGCCATCACCTCGAACTGCAACGTTTCAAGACGCGCAAGAAGAACATGTTTAGCAATTGCTTGCAAAATTAAAGGTATTGAGGCAGGGTGTCTTGCGGATCTTTCAGCAGGTGTTTGACCAACAGACGCATATTTGTGCACGCTGAATTGTAGGAATAATTGAAGTTCAAGTTTGGTTCCTGGAAGAGTTTACGAGGACTAAGCCAGAAGTATTGAACCCACTTAAACAAGCCCATAGAACCGCGCATACGCCAGACCAGGCGGGGAACAAAGACGTAACATGCGGATCCTCTATACGGAAGTGCGTTTTTTTTTTTCAGACGGGCCGTAATAAGTAAATGAGAGCGGTAGAAATACGCGCCCAAGTGAACTTTCACTGGCAGTAAAAGTAGCGTGAATTGATCCAAACTCAGCGTATATAAAGTACACAGATCGTTTGTTTTCTGACGGGATGTAAGGCATGCTACGGAATTTTCTTTAGATTGTTGCATAAATAAGCTCAATGCACATGTCGTTTGAAACAGAAAACTCCAACGGCGCGAAACATAATGTTGCGCAAATTGCTTCTGAATTGTTTGTAATTGATATATAAAAGACAGGTCGCTTTTGGCTTTTATGGTACACTTTTTTTTTGGATTTCAGGGTATACATGCCCCAATGGCCCGTGTACCCCAAAGGCTGAATTTGCAGCCGCCACAGTGCACCAGGGCGGCATTTTATTTCCTGTTATATTGGCGTGTATCTCTGCAAACGGATTGCTGAATACCAAGAAGAAACTATTCGGGCACACCGTCTCCGCACGTCCTGGCGGACTTCTAATGCGCACCATCGCGTATGGGAAAGCAAGAAACCACGCCAATGGATGTCGCCTTTTGGACAATCTGGACCGCCTTGGTTTGCGTGTAGGGGTCCCAACATTTGATCGTAGACCCACCGGGACCCAATATTTTATCGTGGAAAGACGTCAAGCGTCCTCGAAGTCCACATGGTTTCCTCGATATCACTAACGACCACGGCCTGGTTTGCAGAGATTGGCTCTTGCGAAAGCTACCAACGTACAATATTAACACCAGAGCTGTTGTAGCTGGCCGTAATGTGTGGCACGTAACGTGTAACGCGTTAAAAACACCAAGAAAACGCTGAGCGCTGATCAGCGAGTGCCTCTATGTGGCCGCCGAGCGTCCCCAAAACACGGAGTGGTGATGTTTCCTTTACTGCTCACATACAAAAGACGCCTGCAGCTTCGCAGTTTTTGACACGTGGCGGACGAGGAAATTGCACACGCCCGAGGAAGAAGCGGCCCACCGAGAGGCGCATCCTTCTGCTAACCGAGAAGGACAGCGTCGACGGCGATCCTACACAGCGCAGCGGTTAGCCACAAAAACTGTTGCCAAGAGACAACCACTAGCCGAAGTCACCGAATATCACCAGCGACGTAGAGACAGTCATCGTATGTGCCCTTCACCGCTGACGTAGAAAGAAATCCTGCAACTTTGTTACGGTTCAGGCCTTGCGCGACTTAGTACACGCTTCTCCAGTTTTATTCAGGGTGTTTTACCTGCTGGTCGTGATAAACATGCGGTTCCGTTTGTTTTCTGGAAAGGTTTTACCACCGAATTCGAAGACTGTGGTGGCACTCTGTCGTCCTATGATGAAGCTATCAATAGCATCACTGAAACCCGGAGTTAGTGTAGCAAAGCCTGGTGTCTGCCGAAGAATACATTGTGGCTGACACCGAATATAAAAATCTTAAGGTGATTTGTAGAAGGCCGGAAGGACGCGCGCGGAAAACCTTACTGGTAGATGAACTCTTTTTTAATGATATAGACGCCGTCAGTGAAGGCCTCCTCCGATTCAGCATCTAAACACTGACTCCATTCTCCAAATGGACATTTATAAGGCTAAAGCGCCTGCGGGCCAATATACTGAATTCTGTCTGCTTTCCAAAGGCTACATATACTGTGGCAATATTGGCAGAAAGTAGGCGACTCTCGCCTCCAAGCTTTGCAGGCGCTGGAACTCCGTCGCACGCAATTGTGTGCTGCTACGAGGCAGCCTGTGCATACACTAGTGTCAATGCCGCAGAACATACTACCTTAGCATTAAAAGATCCTAGAAAATCTCCCAAAACTACTCTGAGTGTTTTCACCGAAAATGCCACAAACAGTCTGCTTGGCTTCAAACCACCGCACACATACCGGCCCCAGCTGTGAAATGTTTTTCATTAGAGCACATTTTTAAACAAATAATTTGTTGATCAATTGTGGGGGCTCTACACAGGCGATGAGGCGCGCAGTAGCGGGCTGCTGCAGATTAATTTTCACAATCTGGAGTGGATCTTTATTGTGGGCTGAAATATCGAACACACGGGCGTTCTCGCTTTTCGCCTCCATCAACAAAGCGGCCGCCATGGCTGGGAATCGAACCGGCTTCCTTGTGTAATCATTAAAAAATTATAAACCCGATACGCATATCTTCACATGAGTCGGTGAAGGGCACCTCAGCGGCTATGGGAATTGGAATCTCTTCGCCGCGAACTACCATTTCGGCCAAACTTGTAAAAAGACATCAACGATGGCTACCGAACCCGCTGTGTTGCGGTCTCTTTTTAGCAATGTCCTAAAGTACTCAGCCAATAAATGTGCATTTTATTGACTCTCGGTCCGAACTTTTGCACTTAGCATCACTGGCGAAAGCACTGACGATATGAATATATTCCCTGCACCTCCAAGCTACACGAAAGCGGCAAAGCGCAAAGCTTCCAAAGCTTTACGATCACTGCGGAGTCACCTTTAATGTTGCCAGTTGATAATGCAGCCTCATCGGACCCCTGCCGCCATGTCCCACAGGTACTAGTTCTTTTTAAAAGAAAGTACGCGGCAACCTTCCATCCTGGAATGCCTGAAGAATGCAGCTGTGCATTTGGACTGACACAAGAGTTGAGTATCTGCTTCTGCCTCTAACCGAAGGCACATTTAGCTTGAAGATGCCTTTTGGGCTGAGCAAGTGTGACGAAGCCATACTACTTGGACTACATCTGAACATAGCGCACTCAATGCATTTTCTGCTCGAAATATGGCAGGAATCTTCACAACTTTGTTCAAATAGCACGTAAGAAAAGATATCGAACGCGTCATGTGCCTATACTCAAAATGCAGAGTTCCATGGCAGGCTCTTCTGATTTCTCCGTGTGTGCCGCACCACGTAGGCCTTTAATTGGGGGCAGTTTTGGGCCCGTGGGGGGACCCACGACAGGAGGCATAGGCTTACAAATCTCTCTTTGTGTCCTTGGTGGCCGGTGTCTTGGACGAATCTTCCCAAACTTCTCTGCCAAACTCTGACGATGTGTCCCAAAATTCGTGCACATCACCTCTCGTTTTTAATACATAGACTTGTTTTTTTTCTCTTACGGTGTATCAAGCTGAACAATTTGGTAGGCGAACCTCGCATTTAGCGTTAAACGCAGTCTCTACCTCTTCGAAGGGAAGTCCGTGTTCCATCTGCTTGAAAACAACGTCACATTTACTCACTGTCATTCGGGTCCGTGCAACCCATAAGGCGGTTTTATTTTTTGCGGGGCAAAATTTACCAAGCGGAGTACGAGCGCAAACCGTGTTTTACCCCATCAAGGGTAAAACAGTTGTGTGGAGGACGACAAAATTCCGCAGGCGTAACTTCCCCCACACCCTGGCTAGAACCGGTTCCGCAGCCGTCAGGATCCCCCAGGAAGTCTGTCAGGCGGGTTTCAGGAAGAAAACAAACGCGAGGGAAAACGCTTCATTCGCCGCACAATTAAACGCCTTTATCCTTCCGATCCTTCTTCGGCAGACCTGTAGTGGCCTTCCTTTGAGTGCATTGACGTCTCTGACTAAGAAATACCTAATATCCATGCGAACGTCTCAGGGGTCTAAACATGCCGCAAATAAATATTTGAAAGAAGCATAGGTGTTGACTAGTAGAAACGAAATGTGCCTACAATGGAAAGTCCGTATTTGAAGGCAGACCGAGGAATGTTTTCCGGAAACTCGATCATGGACGTGGGTAAGATGCGGCAATCTTCGTGGCGCCTGTCCTCGAAGGCGACGTGTGTCAGGAAGATGACAAGGGACGGAGGGGTTTCGTGCCTGCGTAGCGCAAAACATAGACGCAGGAAGCAATAGCATTGAGTTAGTCTAGTGGGTTTCGGATCGGGCTCGCATCATTAAAGATACTATGAATATAAAGAACGTTTTGTTGATTAAAGTATTACTGTCTTCGACGTCTTTATACCAGGCTTTATCCGAAACTTCAATTAAAGTTCTTCAATAACTGAGATCTAGAGTAAATACATGACTCAGCGTCAAGTCCTCAGCCGCTTGGAGATTTCTCTAGGATGCTGCAAAACCTGGTCTGTGTCATATGCCGCCGCTGATTTAGGGCACCACCTGGAAAAACGTATGGGCGGTTGTAGTGTGGCCTCTAGTTTTGTTTGATCGCATCCCTTGAACGCTAACTAGAAGTTACAACTGAAATAAAAGTTTGTGTACTGCCCAGTACTTCGTCCCTCCTGACCATATTACTTCACTGTGGCGTGAAGATTAAGAAATTTTTAAGGTTTTTCTGTTTTTTTCTGTTAAAAACATAAGTCGTTAGAGTACTGAAGCTGAGTGAGCTATAAAGGAAAATTAACATAAGAAACAATGTGTATTTTACTTTCTTCGTCAATTAGAAAGAAAAATATTTGCATGGAGATGACGTTTTACAGGGCATGTGGTGACTACAGAATGTGAGAACCGGTCGTTAGTACGCAAAAAATGATGCTTTCACAAAAACCGATCTGTCCCCTAGAATTAGGAAAACCACGAATGACGCGCGAATGTTCCTCGGTGTACTGACTCCTTTCATGAGGAACGAATGTGTGAAAACATTCATGGATAGGTATATGAACTGACTCATTAACGGGGAAAGCAGCCACATAATACCACTCTACAGCTGTACTCTGCTCTACTGTACTGCCCTCTAGTCCACTGACCCCGCCACTCCACTCCTCTATATTGCGCCACTCACTGTAATAAACTAAACGCTCCTCTCCTCTCTTCTACAATGTTCTCATCCGAATTCTTGTACTACACTCTGGCATTCTCTGCTCTCCCATACATACTGCCATACACGCATAGATCTGCTCTGCCATACTCTGACATAGTGTACTATACTACACAATGCTTTACTATACTCAACTCTGTTCTATTCTACTCTATTATACTCTATATTCCATTTTACTCTATTCGCTCTGCCGTACCGCACAATTACCGTAAATAGGGGTAATGTTGTTGAACAATTCGTGGTCTTGACACGCCAGGTTAAGAAACAGCGTAGCATTTGGATGACGACGCAACCACGATAATCATCGAATCATCAGCAGCTGCCGGAGGAAGGTAATTGAAAAGGATACGTAGATAATCAAGGGAAACAAAGTACTTCATCGAGAAGAAGTTGCACGGGAGCTGTTAAGAACAGCGGCATAGTTTTACCGCCCAATATCTATGGCTGTGTATTTATATGCTTGCTAAAGGCTTCTCACGAAGGATTTTTGTAGTCTTACAAGCCAATAAAAATTGTCATTACCTTTATATGCCGATCATATTCGTCGTATGAAATAAGTACAGAAGTATACTGTTATATTTTACTCATACGAACAACCCACGCTAGTCGGGAAGATGGTTCAACAGGGAAGGCTTGTGATCATGTCCTACTGTAAAAAACATTGCTCGCCTTTGCCGGTCCAGATCAACATTTTTCCTTATTAACTCCACCTCTACGCTGAGCTAAGGGCAGTGAGAGCATTTAATTACATGCATGTCGGCATTAAAAAGTCCACGAAACGATTATAATCGTACATAATAACTACAAATCAAAGTTTCTCCTTAGACTCAAAGAAAGCGGCTTTTTTTCTTAATAGAACTAAGAACCATACTGTAGGCTTTTCCGACTTCCATTCAATCAACCGGCGTTTCGAAGCGTCTCCTATAAACCCTGCCCTTCCGCCTACCCCGATACTGCATGACCGGGTCGTTGTTGGAAAAATTGTGCGTTATAACACATATAGGGCTCCTGAAAAACTGCGCAATAATTTCAATGCTGTGGAAAACTGCCACATGATTGGAAGCCTCGCGGTGTGCGAAATGATCGTGTTGATAGCCGCTATCTGAATCGTCATTACGCATTCACCGGGACACTTTTTGCAGCTCGGCTGAAACACTCGCATGCGCACTGAAGACACCACATGAAGTTTCTTCGAACTTTAAATGGCACAATTTTTGAATTTTCGGAAGGTTCAGAATGCTGGCAAGGACGATTACAATAAATTCATTCATCAATTCATTCTCCAGAAACATTGCCGAACCCGTAAGTAATGACGCCCACTGCAGCATTGTTTAGGTTCATTAAAATGAAATGATTACCCCGACGTAACGACATCCTCAGGAAAGATGTATTCGTTAAAAGCAGTACCTCTTTAAACCGAAGATAATTTGTTCTCTCGGCGTAGCATTAGGTATCCGAAAACACGGCGAAAGAGTAAGATTTCGAATAAAGAGGCTTGGTTAAACGAGAGGATATCGCAAGCCGAATTAACACCTTTGTCCTTAAGGCCAAAAGCACCAACGACCTGGTGCCCAGATTGTGCTACAATAATTGAAAGTCTTGTTGTACAGAACTTTTACCTAACGCTTCACTACGGTATGCCTCACAACCAATTGCATATTCGGCACTTTCAACCCCAAATGAGTTCCCGCTGTCTTGTACAAGTTCGCAGACAGAACCGAGGGCTCTGACACTCTGTGTAGATGCACAGTGGACAAAACTCAGGACATTCATGAATAAGATAAGAGACGTTTACTTACAAAGAATCGGCAATGTGGTTGTCGAGTGGATATTGGGGAGCCATGCCAAGGACCGTGTAAATTTTACGGCGGTAGGAGAAATATCTTATGGTGGCCTTGTATACAACCTGCAAATAAATACTTCAGCAAATGCACCATAATGTTTAGCCGGAAAGCCGGCGCCAGAACTTGCTGAGAACCAATAGAGTGAACTTGAAAATCATAAACAACAATTCAGCCTTGGTGACCATAATGAGCGGCGCGGGCTGAAGAGACAGTGCTGAAGAGAGAGTTCGGCAGGACCAGTCCCATCAAGTGCTGGAATAATAAAGTGCGCTCGCTTTTTGGGAACCCTCCAGCGCTTGTGTCCCGCAGACATATGTCCAGGGCGTCGATTATTGGGGCCCTATGCCGCTTACCTTAAGGGTGGCCAGGCAACGCCTTATATTCTCCAATGTGGCGTAAGGGCTGTGCACATTCAACATGCCGAAATGATAGATTTTATCTTCCCACAGAACTGGGAAGTTCTCTTTGACAAACTGCGATGTCAGGGGGGGGTGTAACGTCTGTTCCCTGTAATTGTAGGGGGGGAATATTAGCGAAGCCCCATGACTATTGTTTTTCAGTGTAACTGCACGCACACACACACACACACACACACACACACACACGCACGCAAGCACGCACGCAAAAACACGCGCGCACACACACACGCACACTAGCACACACGCACACACACACCCGCACACACACACCCGCACACACGCAAGCATGCACGCACGCTCACACACCCACACACGCACAAGCATGCACGCACGAACACGCACAGACACGCACACACGCACGCACACACACACGCACACACACAGAGGAAGAAGACGACGATGACGAAGGTGGCATCGCCACACAGTGAACAGGCCCGTTTATTTTCGCACTGTGCGCGAAAATACCCTCTTTTTGCGTGCATGTTTTGTATCTTTTTGTTCGTGATTATGTGTTGCATCGACTGACACAAAGATTGCGCCCATCAAGGCCACCAGACCATCGTAAGTGCCACAAACAGTCCCCTACGAGACAGCGGGACACCCATCAGGCCTAAAGTTCCGGCTACTGCGCTATCAGGCCTAAAGTTCCGGCTACCATTCCGCCCACCTCACCGCGAAGAAATTTCGCATTATCACGGATTCTAACGTTGCTGTCCGTGAATTGAATCGTCCGTTTTTTTTCGAACGCTAACGGTGACAAATATCCTGACCACAGTACGAGACATACAAATGGAAGGATTAAAAATCCGCATTGTTTGAACTCCGGGACATACTTCCAGCGCAAGGCAACCGCATGGCTCATGACGCTGCCAGGGAGAGGCTTCAATCACCTCCCAAGTTGCCTGCCACGCCCGTCCGCCCCCCCCCCCCCCCCCCCCCCCCCCCTCCAAGCAGATTGGCAACTTCAGCTACGGCTCCTCAAGAAAGGAAGCAAAAATCGTTTGCAACATGAAACACCGGCTTGCATCCTAGCACCGATCAAGCTCTTCTCGCGTCCGGGTGAGGTATTCACGAATAACGTGCATGCAAATGCAGCGTATACACCGCACATTATACATAAGTGGTCAGCCCCAGCAGGCTCTCAATTGCACCGATGCCCCCACTGTAAGAGTGATGCCATACCAAATCTCTTCCACTTAATTTGGATCTGTCCTGTATTCGTCTGTAACTGCCATCAGCTGCTACCTGTAGGTCCTGCACCTGTGACTGAACTGGAGCACGTTATTCGTGTCCGTGACAACCCCACTACTTTAGAAATAATAACGCAATACGCCCTTGAAAACGGCCTCCACAAATTGGTGTAGCGGTCTTAGACTGTCTCGGACCGTCCAATGTCACCAGCGACATTTCCACTGACTGAGTGAACTGTGCCTTCTGTGAATTGGACCTCAAGACTAGAACACTGTACATTGTGTTAATTGTGACCGTTCCCTTTCTCCTCTCCCTCCTCATCCTCATTTCTCCACAGGCCATCATGGCCTCTCATCTTTAATAAAGTGATTCACTCACTCACTCACACGCACACACACGCAAGCACACGCGCACACCCACACACAGACACACACACACACACACACACACACACATATATATATATATATATATATATATATATATATATATATATATATACAGTCGAACACGGATATATCGAACTCCAAGGGGATCGCGAAATAGTTCGATATATGAGAAATTCGATATAAAAATATGGGCTCTGAGACCTCACCTATGGCGGAGGATCACTTATCGATCGTCACATTCAAGAATGACAACTAATTCCGCACTCACGACGCAACAGGTCGCTTTATTTCGGTGAAAAAAAAATCGCTGATCTTGGCCTGCTTCTTCGTACTGGAAATGAAATTAAAGACGCTGGTCTCAATCTTCTCGAGGCTGCACAACTAGAAAATTCCAGCAGTACGCTGCGCCTTCGCACACCATGCACAACACGTACGCAAAAGAACAGCGCGCACGTACCACAAGAACTTTGAAGGTAAAAATTCCAAGGCTCTCTGAACGGACTCCAACAAAGCGCTCGCGATGGTCATCTCCGAGAGAAACAGTGATCTCCGAAAGGTGCGGGACAACTCGCCAAACAGCAGCAACAGCAGCAAAATGCAAAAGAAAGAGTATGCCGTCAGCGCCTTCGTTCCCTCTTCCCTTTCCCGAGACGACATCGGGGGAAGACAGACCCAGAGAGAGAGAAAAAAAAAAACTCTTTCGGCAAGCCGGGAACGTACGCAGCCGAAAAAAAAAAAAAAGGACATGCGCAGTCGGGGCATCCCTACGGGCTTGTGTGCCTACAGAGATTTAGCATACCGGGCTCCGTGCGCTAACGCTACGGCGGCCGGTAGCGGGGCCCGACTGGGCAAACGCAAATTCGTTCCGGTAGGGGGGATTAGTTCCGCGAGCCAGTCTTCGCCATGCCCGCGCATTCCTCCACATCCTCCTCAACCTCAATCGGGGGTGCAGTGACCGCCGAAAAGCACCTTCCAGCTCCCGCGGCGTTCGATATACCCAATCTCGGGAAAAATACGGTTCGATATAAACGTACGAATTCCTATACTTTTACACAGAATTTTCAAGGGGATAATTTATGAGTTCGATATAGACAATAATTCGATATACCCGTGTTCGATATATCCGTGTTCGACTGTATATATATATATATATATATATATATATATATATATATATATATATATATATATATAGACTGAAAAGATAAAAACTCACACAGAGCGCGACAAAAATAAGGTTAGTAGAGACAGAGACAAACGAGAAAGACTTAGAAAATAAAAATAAGGTTACTGACGTTTCAGGGAGAGGACTCCCTTTCTTCAGAGTACCTTCAGGGTACTCTGAAGAAAGGGAGTCCTCTCCCTGAAACGTCAGTAAACTTATTTTTATTTTCTAAGTCTTTCTCGTTTGTCTCTGTCTCTACTAACCTTATATATATATATATATATAAATATATATATATATATATATATATATATATATATATATATATATATATATATATATATATATATACATGAGCGGGTAGACACGTAGGAAAACGATGATTCAAGTAACGTTTCGACTGGGTCCGGTCTTCGTCGGAGTAAACTTCGCTAATTAAGCGCGCTGAATATATAGGCACGAAATGATAAGCTGACGAATAGTTTTGCCACTTTGCAGGTAGAAATCAACACACGTAAAAAAATAATAATAAAATATTAAAAAATACAGAACTTTTACTGAATATCAAATGGGATCAAGGGGGATCAACACCTGCCTTTTTGAAACAAAATGACAACGTTCGGGGATTGCAGCTTAGCACTTTATAGGCAAACACATCAGGAGCGGTATATAGATATAAAAAAGCAAAGATGTCATTGTTACTGGAAACATTTCATATCGGTTCCGTAAGCGCAATCAAGCCAATAAATCGGTAAAGCCGCTTTAAAACTGGTGGCGCTGCTTCTACTTTTCCAATAGGGATAATGCAATGACGCCCGCATATCACGGCAAGAGGCACGTTAACTTTCCTACACTTTCATTAATGCCGCGTTTAACTGCATTAAATTTATGAATTAAAAAAGACTCACATACTTCTCTTTCGTGATGCGAACGGAAACCTGATTCCAGTATAGTAGCCCTAATTTTTTTCGAAAGAGTGACCGGGAATATTTACATTCTGAGACAAAGGATGCCCAGGAGGGGAACATGCGTGCGTCCGGTGGTTATAAAAGCGGAGCCTGGAAGACGTCTGTGATGTAATACAGGCTCTTCTAACGATCCCCAGCGTTACGGACGAGAGAATAACGAGACAGGACACCGGAACATGGAGAAAAACTGAAGATGGCACGCTTTATAGGGTTTGGTAGTCGCAGAAACACGCGGAGTAAGAAGCGATGGAAAAAAAACTAAACAGGGCTGCTAACTAAAAAGAAGCACGAGTCCGTTTGAACGGAAGTCAAGTTGGCCAACTGCAACAGTCTCACGTGTTGGATGAGCTGTTCGGGAGGGTGCAGATTGGCTGGAGCGTCTTCGGCGCGCCGGCGGAACTTCCTCGAACGTGGGCAGGTCGTGGGGCGCTGGTCCGTGCTGTCGTTCCCTGGCCGTCGCCTTCCAGGCCGTCGCAGGGGAACCACGGTCGCGCACCCGGTACTGGAGCAGCGGCGTCCGGTCCGAAGGCTGCCCTCTCGCTCACGATCACCGCCGAGCAATCCGGAACACACCGTCCCCTTCGTCGGGATCCTCTCGCACCCCCCCTCTTCCTCTTCGTGGCACATTAGATCGTTAGAAGAGCCTGTATTACATCACAACGTCTCTATTTGGCCGATATACTAGAATGCGCAGACTTAGCAATCTAGGAGATATACTACATTCGAGGTATCGAATTAATTTTGCCTTTAATTTTTAAGGAAACGTTAGAAGCTGTGCTGTTTACTGTTACTGATGCGGTCATATGAGCGCACACTTTGCAACGACCTTTTTTGGCAAGGAGAACATCCGTGCGAAAATGGCGATGCAATCGTGGAAGAGGTTAGCATGTCCCGTATATTTTTTGAACGGTGATAACCTACGCACGGTGTCTCTTTAAAAGCTTCTAATTTGCTGCCTTTGCATAAGGATATTATGATGCGTCTTTAAAACAGCTGTGACTTTCCGCGCAGACGCATAGTGGGTGAGTACGAGATTAGGTTGTGAATTAACAAAATCTGCTCACAGCATATTTTTCTGAAACGATCAGTTGGTTTTATAATATACAAGTTTCAACGGTGTTTAACATGGCAGCTTTCGAAGGGCAGATACTGATGTCTGTCGGTGGGCTTTCTATAGAGCTTAGTCGACAATTTTCCATTAACTAGGGACACGGTTACGTCGAGAAAGTCAATTGTAGATACTGAGATATTGTGCGAGAAGTTAGTAGAGGAGTGGGCGTTATTAAAATAAGCGATAAAGGAATAGAGCTCAGATTCCCCATGTTGCCAAATTACGAAGATATCATCGATAAAACGCTTGTAGAAAAATGGTTGAAGGGAGCGGTCAGCAAAAATTGTCTTCTAGGACACTAATAAAGATATTTGCATGGTTAGGGCCTATATTTGTGCCCATAGAAGTTCCACTTACTTGAAGGTAGTGTTCATTGGAAAATTGAAAATTGTTTCGTTCAAGTATTAATTTGAGCATGGTTGTTAGCGCGCAACTTTGAATCGCCTTGTCGTCATCCGAGCGTTCATATCAGTGAAGAACAGCCATTATACCGTCTGCGTGCGGGATGTTAGTGTAAAGCGATACCATATCAAGAGGTACAAGAAGCCAACCATGGCGAATGTTGAGATCGGCTATATCAGATAGGAAGTGATTCGTGTCTTTAATGAAAGACGCCAGAGTTGGGGGTATTTTGTTAATGAGGCTATCAACAATCTCTGTCGCAGTGCCTATTCCAGAAATAATGGGACGCCCCGGGTTGTCATTTTTATGGGTTTTGGGTAACAGATAAACGACCAGCAACAGGGCTGAGTGGAAGGAGCTATTTAGCAAGATACGAAGTTGCAATCCTTGCCTCTAAGAGATCAGAATACAACCTGCTACTTTCGAACTTTCCCCGTCCAACGTGAAAAAGAGGAAACAGGTACTCGATAAGGCATCTTTACAATTAGATGAAATAATCCTCAATCACTACGAAACAACGGCCTGTTCTCTCCGAAAGAAAGAGAAACTACTCAGTCAGGAACTAAGCAAAAGAGACTAAAACCTCTTAAGAAACTACGAATCCAAGAAGTCATCCGCCATATCTCGAACAAAAGCCCGCAAATTTTACTGAGATAAGATTTCTAACACTGGCCACACGCGTAAGAATCTAACAAGCTACAGCACTAGTAACTTCCCCTATTCTGACAATACAACCGATAATACCCCTATGACTGTAATTCATGCTTCGACTACTGCACCCCAACAAGTTCAGTTGAACACCAGTACAAATAATTTTCCCTCGTCTGCCTTCACAAAAGAAAATCTTACCGGGAATGTAATGAACCTTTCAAGTATAGCCCTTTCACCAGTTCAGATGAACGTATTGTCAAAGGGCCTAAACTTTTGCCCGGCTACTGGTGGTCTTGATGAATTTCAACTTTTTAAGGACTTGGATAACTTCGCCAGAAACTTGAGGCTACGAGAATACTTCTACGACAGAAGAGGCCCCGATTACGATTACCCTGCGACGGAAGGAGCCCGCAGCACCCTACCTAGCTATAAGCACTGGACCCCTCTCACACAGCGTGATAACTGCCTCGACATGTACATCAAAGCTGTCCAACGCGATGTGCGAAAAGCATACCAAACACAAATTTCTTTCCGCCATAGCATGACTACCAACGAAAAGAAAGCCCCAGGGCAACTCGCAAGCTGCCCCGACATAATTATTAAACCTGTCGATACGGGAGGCGCCATCGTAATCCTTGACAAAACCGACTATGTTAACGAGGCCTATAAGCAACTATCGGTATCGACTTTCTACAAAGCACTACCCAATGATCCCACTCAAGACTATAAACAAATCGTCAAAGATAAACTAGCTGAGCTTGTTAAAAATAAAAAATAAATGAAACCACGACTCGTTTCTTGATCCCTTTAAGCCCAGTAGCCGGTAAATTCTATCTTCTGCCTAAAATTCACAAGGTGAACAACCCAGGGCGCCCCATTGTTTCTGGCATTGGCACTGTTGCCGGAAACATCTCGCGCTATGTCGATAATCTCATCTGCGACATTCCGCCCAGCTTTCCCTCCTTCATTAAGGATACCAATGACTTTCTCTCAGACATCTCAACAACTGAAATTGCTGATAACTGCGTCCTAGTCACCCTCACTAGATGTTGCGTCCCTGTATACTAACATCCCCATGAAGATGGCATCACCGCTGTATCGCTTGCGTATGAGCAGCCATCGTGCGACAAACCTATCGATTCTTCTACTCTCCAAACTTTCCTTAGGATCATTCTTGAACTTAACAATTTTGAGTTTGACGGAGTTCATTACGTGCAAGTCAGCGGAACGTCAATGGGAACTCGAATCGGACCCAACTACGCCAATATCTTTATGGCTCACCTGGAATCAAACTTTCTTGACACTCAAAACCTAAAGCCACTGTACTATAAAAGGTATATTGACGACATAGTCATGATCTGGCAGCAGGGTGACGCGGAGCTCCTCACCTTCATTGAGGAATTTAACCTAGCCAACCCTACTATTTTCCTTGCTCATTCCTATTCGGAACACAGTGTACACTTTCTGGACGTCCCCGTTACTGCTTCCGAAGGTCGACTTCAAACTAAACTGCATAGAAAACCGACAAACACGCGGCAGTATTTGCACTTCCAAAGTAGCCATGTCAGACACTGTAAGACAGCAATACCGTGCAGCCAACTCTCCAAATAGAGCAGCTTTATTAGCCTAATGTGACTTAACAATGTGATTTGTCCTTGGGAAGGAGGTCGCGTTCCCCAAACCACGTAGAAATGGTTAACCCTCTGTGATCTATGATCCTACCTATTTCCTGTTCAGTTGCTAGCTCCTGTGCAATGCTCTTTTGTGCACTGTATCTATTCTTTTCATCTGCGGGGGGCACACCCAAAACACAATCTTCGTTCATGCCTGTATGGATACCCCGAACCAGTCTCACATGCCACTGAATACCTCATTCTATACTTTTCCTTCCTTACTGAAACCGCGATTGTCCAGTCTTCCGCATTCTCCGAGCACGCGTTCCGAACTTGCAGCCCACGCCACGTACGTTTCCCCGTCTTGGTGCAACCTTGAGAGCTGCCTTATTATATGAACTTTTCGTCTCCCTCTTCCTTTCTCCTTTCTCTTTTTTTTTTTTTTCTTGTTGTAACACAGGCATAACGCGACTGCATGCTACTCTACCTTTCCGAAACATCTTCCACTCCTCACAGTTTTCTGCAAAGCTATATAAGGATTATGTTCCAGATTACGTTCCAGATACTATTTCTGCTCGCTTCGTGAGTTTTATCTTTCTCTAGATTTATATATCTATGTGCGTGCGTGCGTGCGTGTGCGTGTGCGTGTGCGTGTGCGTGTGCGTGCGTGCGTGCGTGCGTGTGTGTGTGTGTGTGTGTGTGTGCGTGCGTGCGTGCGTGTGTGTGTGTGTGTGTGTGTGTGTGTGTGTGTGTGTGTGTGTGTGTGTGTGTGTGTGTGTGTGTGTGTGTGTGTGTGTGTGTGTGTGTGTGTGTGAAAACACAAATAGCGCGTAGAAATAGTATGAATAAAAAGACGGACGTACACACGGGGAGATTAATAACAAGGACGTTTATATACTCCCAGGGGAAGCTGCCTTCATTAGCGTAAAGTTGCATATTTAGATGACAACTTGATCTAAAGTAGTAAGTGACACTTAAAGGCCTCTCTTTTTTTTCCGATCACCGATCCCGCTCTTCCTTGTTGTCTTGCAATTTACACGATAAACACGGCTTTTTTTGCAATATTTGAATTTTATCGGGTTCATTTCAACGCGCACCGTCTACTAGGACCTTCTGTTACTTTTCGAGTTCTGGGAATGCCGCGCGAGTCATTCGATGTCTTGTTACGGCCATGGCGATGTGGCACCATGACAACATCACGTGTGACGGCCTTTTGTGTATTTCGGTCAAACAATTTTTTCAATGAGTGTTTTCTCAAATTCGTATCGCATAAAGCACGCGACCATTTATTTTTAATTCAAAAATAACTGCATATATAAGTTCTGTATTGATGGTTTGCCTCAAATATGCCTAATGTTTTCTTATTGGCCTACAATTTGAGAAAGAATGAACGTTGCAGCCACATTTAGTAGTTCGGAAATCTTGTGCCTATATAAACATTGCGTCAGAGAACTGTTCTAACTTTTGGTCGGGCGGCTAAATCAAGAGACTCACAAAGAGACGTACACACAGACCAAAATTTTCATGTTTAAATAGCCCACGTAAGACTATCGTCTTTAAAATTCTGTCCCCTTCCTCTTTGTGGCGAAGGATTATCGGTGACTGTAAGCATTAAAAGGCGCGCACGAAATAAAACACGTGCTGGCAAACTGTAATTGGGCATAATTCCTACCTAACCAGCTGAATAAAACTTGCAAGGACGACTTGAATAAACAAACCACCTGGCGAAGGTCTCACAGCCAGTTGAAACAAAACACGAGGACGCCATTGGTGACTTCCTTGTGTTTGGTTTCTTCTTTGGGCGAGCGTCCTGATTATCACTGTGTTGCTGACTTCCACACTGGAAGGATTAGAGTTTTCTTCTGGCGGACATACATGGGGGTGCTGGCTTTCCTTTCACGTGGTAGGCATCTTGATGTGTGTAGCAAGGCAACCTAAAACTCTCGGCCCCGGAGGACCGGTGCCGGTTAGCATCCGGCCCAAGGGCTTGCACGTTAAAACCTCCCACTACAATAACAAGCGTGTCATTAGAGCAAGAAGCGTGGCTGCGCAGGCACGGCACTCCATCTTCACATAAAAAGGCAACCGATTATGTGCGGGAAAAACATCGGCCTCAGCATCACTCTACAAGCCCATGAAAATAAAATACAGGATGACTGCATTTGGAGGTGAAAAATGTCGTTGTACGTCATTTGCTTCCGCAGACGACATATGGAAACCAAACCATAGACACATGCGCTGTGAAACAAAGAGTACGGGACGGTCGTCGCACAGCGGTTCATCATGCGCCCCTTGCTATAATGTCCGTTCGTAACAGCAGAAATTTCGCCGTAGCCTGTTTCGAGAACTGGGAAAGTTCGTCGGATTTCATCTAAGGTGCGAATAATGAACTACCCACGCCGTTTTTTAAATGCGGAGCATTTTTTAGGCTCGCCTGGTCCTGCGTCGTTGATGGCGGCGCCGTCCACACGCTCACTGCGCATGCGCAACTCTCCTCCTTACACCCACAGCTGCGCGATACTACACTATAAATAAAAGAAATAGTTAGAGGCGCCCTGTTTCGATCCCATGACTTTCTGGCCGCAACGGGAGGTACGCGGTGCTCTTCCCACTACGCTACAAATCCGGGACAGGAGCAAGTGCTACGAACGCGCCTTATGTCCTTGGCTCATTCAAACTACGTCAAGAAGCTACTGATACAACGGAGACACGCGAAGCGGAACGTCAACGGAAACGACGAACTGAAAACTTTAGAGGGGGATGCTGAATTTCCCATGGGAAAGCTGTGGCGGGAAGCGCCACGCGCCTTGCAGCTCAACCAGCCCCGTCCGCAGCGCCTCTGATGCTGATTGTGGCAGGATGCCCCTAGGGATTGGCCAACCAAAGAATCCATCACGAGATAGGTTCGCGTTCAACCACCGTCGTCATCTTCCCGTAGGGGAACCGCCGAACAAGAAGAAGAACGAGAAGACAAAGCTGCGAAGAGGAGGGCGTGTACATTGCTCTCAGCCGGTCCACCAATGTCAACAACCTTTACCTCACCAAAGCTGACGGAGACTACCTATTCTACCACAGGGACAACATCGACAAGAACATGATGGACGAGTTTCGGCGCCTCGAGAACCACCGCCTACTCACCGTAACACAACAGCACTTGCGTGCCTTTGCCACTGGTGTGGCCCTGGACGCGGAATTCCCTATGGCGCTAGTAAAAACCAGATCACTCAACATAACGGCAACACAATGGAACCACACGGAACCGCCATGATGCTTCGCCTCCTCATCAGGGTTCCCCACGGGAAGATGGTGTAATTTTTTTGAAGTGCTAATGGGCCGTAGCGAAATAGAACAGTTATCGAATCAAAGGTTGGAGGCGAAACAGGCAGGTAGCGCAATGAAGAGAACGTCTTAGAAGCAGGTCATCCTCATCAGGTTCCCCACGGGAAGATGGTGTAATTTTTTTGAAGTTCATATGGGCCGTAGCGAAATAGAACAGTTATCGAATCAAAGGTGGGAGGCGAAACAGGCAGGTAGCGTAATGAAGAAAACGTCTTACAAGCAGGGCAACGAAGAACATGCGCCCCTGTCCTCATGGTTGCGGCTGCTCTGTGGGTCCTTGAGCACCATACGAGGACGGAAAGTTGCAGTAGGAGACTTTCTAGATATACGAGTGTGAGAGTCACGTGATTTCAGCAAAACGCTTTTTTTTCCTTTCTCCTGTACATTTGGGGAATTTCAGCAAAGAATTCAAGTTACACCGGACAATTAGGCTAATGTATTTCGCACCTTACATAAATACACCAGGTTAATGACCCTAGACAAAAAGTGAGGACGGGATGTAGCAGAATAACGAAAACATCTTGTAGGAGAGGCCATGAAGCACCCACGCCCCTTTTTTCATAGTTGCGACGGGCTTGTGCGTCTTTGAACGTTTTCTTGAACGCGACAGGCGGATGCAAAGATATAACCTGAAACTTTCTAACACTCAATGCTATATAGAGAGGTTTCAGAGAGTGACGTGATTTCATGGTAAACTGCCCTCGTCTTTTTTCTTTCAAGTCATCTACACATCCGCATCTCTCCAGCAGTGAATGCCAATCAGAGAGGACAAGAATGGCAACGTGGTTCGAGCCAAACATTCTTTCCTCTTTCTCGCATTGTTTGCTTTTTAAGGGTAAAGTGCCTGCGCGGTGAAAACGAGTGGTCATTTTGCACGTGATTTTATTCTCCCTTTCGACATGTCAATAAAAAGCACCAGGATAGGTGCTGAAATGTTTTTTTACGATGGGTGTTCCTACACTCGGATAGAAGGCCATGAACGAGGCCTCTCGAAGCCGAAACTTCGGTTCATCTGCTTGCTTACGCAGGAACGATTGAGCAGCACATACAACGGGTAATGCATTCTTTCACTACAAACACACAGCTAACTCCGTTTTAACACTGCTATGACAAACATTACTCAATGACAAGCTGGCCTATGACGAATATTCTTGGGACCAAACGCCCTACTACAGACCTGCCTATGACGAAACACCGTGTGATGAACGACCCTTCACCCGTAAGGGAAACAGTGGCATTTTTACAGCGGTGTTAGCTAGTCTAGGTTCCCGTATATATTTGCAAAAAAAAATTGCGGCAGACCCAACGTTGTGCCATTTCTTTGAATCGCGAAGCATTGAAGAATCCGAGGCGCCTACATGTGCGCGTTTGCTTGCTTGCTTGCCTGCTTTAAAGTTGGCTAAAACTCCCAATGCTTCAGGTAGCTTCGAAGCGCGAGCCGTTCCATAGCGCAATGTGTTTCACAACAGCCGTTTTAACCTGGAAACGTTTTAAGCCGTTTTAACCAGGAAGCTACAGGAAACGGGTAGCGGTGAGTCGCGTAGAAGACAGATTGAAGGCATTAAAAATCGTAAAGCCAAAGCACGTTGCGATCGTCAAAAGATGCAAGAGGGCGAAGCCCTCCGGATACCCGGTCCAGAAGCGAACACTGCCAGACGTTACTGCTTTCGCAATAAATACCCTCACTAATTTCTTAGGTTTTCCCGTGCTGCCATCGAAACGTGGTTCGTTACGACGGCATTACCCTTGTGGTCCCAGTCGTTGATGTCTATGCGGATGTGAAGGGGACCGAAAAGAGAGTGTTTTACGCGGTTTGCGATTTCGGTTTGCTTGCCGTGCCACACCCATCAATCCCCCAAAATGAACGGCGTATATGCATTGGTTCCGCAATACACAAGACAGTGTTTGCAGTTGCGGGAGTGCCGGGCAGTGCATATCAGTGCGACAATAAAGTCATTCTGACCACTTGTTCTCCTTTAAAATGATTTGCCAGTTCCACTGGTCATCGACATTCCCAAGGGGAACTTTAGTTCCCTTGAATTCGTTACCAGTGCCTAGCTTTACCGTTGTTCTTTCCGCCTGGTAGCCCTTCGGGTGAAAGTTGTGCGTTGTACTCATCGTTACCTTGTAATGGGTGATGCGTAACACGTTTATCGTGAAGAACAGTTGGGCACTTTTGTAAACATCTCAAATTAGAAAGCACAGAAAAACATAGCAGCGTAAAAAAGACTACTTACACTCCCGATAAGGACATCCCGAGCTCCGTGACGCGAACGTTTTCGGCGTAGTCAATAATGGGTTGGAGCTTATCCTTCAAACCATAAGGCAGGCGGAGTATGTCGTCGTTTGAGAGTGAATCGTAAAACAGATAGCCGCACACTCCGTCCCCGGGGAGAATCGTGTACGGCCCAATCTTGGTGTTCGTCGTGCACAGCAGTTTGTCGTGTGGGAATGCAGGTGCATCTCCAGGGGCTGGAACCGAGAAAAGAAATAAGTGCCTTTCCACTCTGTGAAGAAGGATGGCCTGCAAAGCTCGACGCAGTCCAAGGAGTGCACGAAACAAAACACGTTTATCGTAATTTGCGATGGAGCATACTTCCCAGCCCATTAGCTGTATGAACCCCTGAAGGATCCAAGCTTTGTTGTTGCAGATAAACGTGGAACTGCCTGTGGTCCTCCCGCGTCGTAAGCATCTTACTGTTTGTGTAAGGTCGGGTTCAGAATGTTGCCGCAACTGTCGTAATACCTTTAAAGAATGACTTCATTTCACGTCTCAGCCAACCGAACTGCGTGACATGCCATTTTTTACGTCTAAGATCAATTTTTCCGTCGGTAGTCTGAACATAGCCTAACACACAAACCCGATACCCTCTACCACTGACTCCGGACAGGTCCCATTGGGCCGTTTAACGTCCGCGTTTAAACCTCGTACCAGCACAACGTACGTGCCATCCATCAGTACGGACATTGAAGCTATAGCTGCGCGTGCACGCCCCTCCTCCGCCCTCGCAATATTCTCCACTACAAACCTGCGCCCGCATAAACCAGCAACCGGTCAGGTGCGAGTGCTTTGAAGTGACAGACGCCGTCGAAAATATTCCCTGAATGCCCTCTGAAGTGACATTGGCTCACGCCGGCGTTCCAAGCGTGCAAGTTGCTGTTCATCCGGGAGGGATTCGCCGCTACTCGATGAGCTGTACTTCAGGCGTTAACGGTGGCGCCAGCAGCTCACCGTTGTTTTTGCGCCCACTCGCGTTTGTGTTCGGGCCAACGTTTGAATTCTTGCTCTTCTTCCTCCAAACGAACGGCCTGTATCAGTCCCATAAAGATTCAAAAATTGGAATCCCTTGAGCTTCATTCTCGCGTACAAACATGTGGCTGTCTGTTTTCATTCCCCCTCGTATGCATCTTACTGTGTGTGTAGGATGTCTGTGTAGCACAAAAACCCACACCCAAACCACTCGATTAAGGAGGAAAGCTGACTAACCACATTGAGCCACGTAATTTCGACATCTACATCTTCCACCAGCACAACCAGCATTTCATCGCTGGCGGAATGCAGCCTAGCTGTGCGTGCACGCCCCCCTCTTTGTACCCGCAAACCATGCACGCATAAACCAGCAACCGGTGATGGCGCATACTAAGGCGTGAAAGACACCGGCGAAAATGTCGCTCGGAAGGCTAAGCTGAAAAAGAAATATAGGCTCAAGCCTGCGTTCCAGCTGGGGAAGTTTCTCTTCTAACGGGAGGGATTCGCAGCTACTTGGAGAAGTGAATTTGACCGAAAACGGCGACGGTCGGTTTCGGTAGTTTTATAGAGGAAGCCACAGGGCTTCCCCCTAAAAGGGGGAAGCCCTGTGGCTTCCGGTACCTGTGATTCCCCCTAAAACAGGGAAGCCCCGGCAGCCGGTACCTGTGATTCACGCGACCGGCGTTTTATGTCTGCGCGCCCCAGTGAGCGAACGCAGAAGCGACGAAAGAAAGAAAACAGAGAGGAGCGTCTAGCGAAGTGTGAAGTAGAGTACCACACGAGCGGCTACGGCGTTATCTCTCTCACTGCCTATCCCTCACACATGTCTCATTCGTCGCCATCAAGGAGCGCCCTCCCCCTGACACTTTCACCAGACGCTGTTCCATCCTATGCTAATCCAAACCATGCGACGTTTGCGCGGGAGGTTCAAACACAATATGCAATAACACCCTTGCTGCTGCCTTGTCCGGGGCTAATCCGAACCAAGTGACATTTGTGCGGGAAGTTCGAACACGATTTGCAGCATGGTGGCCGCATGCGGCGTCGCACGCGAGGTATTAGCAGAGTAGCGCACGCCGCCGTACGTTCGCTGTTCACGCGAACACTTCCTGGGACGCAGCAGAAATGCGCCGTGACCGAGAAGACTGCGCACAAATTTCCTATCAGGAAGTGTGGTAATCCTCAGTGCATTTTTAAATGCAGAGCATTTCTTTAACTCACGTGTAGCGTCCGCCGTCCGTCCGCAACAGCTCAGCGCGCAGGTGCGCCCTCTCCCCCGCTCCTCCTCTCCCGCATCATGCTACCCTCGTCGCTTTTAACAACAGGTCCGCACCCCTCCCCCTACACTATATACAAAAAATAATAGTTATCGGCGCCTGGTTTCGATCCCACGACCCTGTGGGCGGAATGCGAGGTACATGGTGCTCTTCAGACTGCGCCACAAAAGCGACACAGAATCAAAGGGTACGAACGCGCCTTATATCCTTGACTCATTCAAACTACGTCAAGAAGCTGCTGATACACGGCAGCAGTTGCATCGATCTCGTCTTCACCAGTTGCTGCAACGCACGACCACTGCTTAAAGACCCCTTAACAGTACACTTTAGCGACCACGAAGCCGTCGTTCTCCGCGTCCAATACAACGACAACAGCAACAAATAAATAAATAACGACTTACAACAACCTACTCCTTGCCTTCACTTCTTGCGTCACAAAAAAAAGAAAAATTGGGCCCATCTCTCCACGAGGGGGGACTCGAGTCGCAAAATCACGAAAGTAATAATTAATATATTGTAGTGGGGTTTATTTAGACAGCCAAGGAACCGAAGGGCTCAAGCGACGGAGACCGAATGAGCTCGAGGAGCCGAAGAAGCAGGGGCAGCCAGAACTGAACTCGATCACGCTACGTATGCTGCGCACTTGATGCGTGGGAATTGTCCGTGGGGATTGCCCTGCTTCAGCTTGAATTTCGGCCTGAGCTTTAATCCCTTGACCCGGACCTTTCTTCTTCGTTACAATCACCCCCGGGTGGCAAGGAGCCATCCTGGCGACTTCATGGCGAGGGCGAGACGATGGGCTCGTGGTAGGGCTTCAAACGGTTGGCGTGGACAGTCTCGCGGCCACGGCGACGAAGGTCGTCAGATGGTGTGAGCGGCTCGACGACGTAGTTTACCGGTGATGCGCGCTCTATGATGCGATATGGGCCATGATATTTGGCGAGGAACTTCGAAGACAGGCCAGGCGTTGTGAGCGGTATCCATAGCCAAACAAGAGATCCAGGGGGGAAAGAGGGCGGAGATGACCCACCAAGGTCATGTTGGTACTTTTGGCGACTTTGTTCACTGGACGTGAAGGCACGAGCTAACTGGCGACATTCTTCAGCGTGTCGCGCTATCTCGGAGACGGGCTTGCCTTCCGAGGCATCGGGGCTGTATGGGAGGATGGCGTCCATGGTGCATGAGGGCTCGCGTCCGTAAAGAAGGAAAAAGGGAGAAAACCCGGTGGTGGTTTGCGTTGCGGTATTATACGCGAAAGTCACGAATGGAAGCACCACGTCCCAGTTAGAGTGGTCGGAAGCTATGTACATGGCAAGCATGTCACCAAGCGTGCGATTGAATCGTTCCGTCAAACCATTGGTCTGCGGGTGGTAGGCAGTACATGTCCGGTGAACGATCTTGCACTCACTGAGGAGAGCTTCCAGGACTTCGGATAGAAATACTCGTCCTCTGTCGCTCAGAAGCTCCTTGGGGGAACCATGACGTAGGATGAAGTGATGAAGAAGGAACAGGGCGACGTCGCGTGCCGTAGCGCTGGGAAGCGCGGACGTTTCCGCGTAGCGCGTAAGGTGGTCTACGGCGACGATAATCCACCTGTTCCCAGAAGGCGTGAATGGTAAAGGTCCGTAAAGGTCAATTCCAACCCGGTCAAAGGGGCGTGAAGGGCACGGTAGAGGTTGCAAGTCTGCTTCAGGCTTTGGATGGGGTTGCTTGCGTCGTTGGCAGGCCTCACAGCCACGGATGTACTTGCGCACAAAACTATACATTCCCTTCCAGTAATACCGCTGACGAAGCCTAGTGTAAGTTTTCAAGACGCCAGCGTGGGCGGATTGGGGGTCAGCGTGGAAAGCTGCACATATTTCGGCTCGTAGATGGCATGGTATTACGAGCAGCCATTTCCTTCCGTCGGTCATATAGTTGCGACGGTATAGAAGACCCTCCCGCACAGCGAAATGAGCTGCTTGCCGTCGTAGTGCTCGAGGTTGGGAGGTGGCCGTCGGGGCGGTAAGGTACTTTATAATAAAAGAGACCCAAGGGTCTTGTTGCTGGTGAAGGGTCAGGTCAGTAAGCGTGAGCGCAGAGACGATGGACTCCGGTGAATCGGGGCACGTCGTCGAATCTGGCAGAGGCGAGCGAGATAGGGCATCGGCGTCAGAGTGTTTGCGCCCTGATCTGTAAACGACGCGAATGTCGTATTCTTGAATACGTAGGGCCCAACGTGCAAGCCGTCCCGTGGGGTCTTTGAGAGACGACAACCAACATAGGGCGTGGTGGTCGGTAACAACGTCGAATGCGCGGCCGTATAAGTAAGGCCGAAATTTTCCCAAGGCCCAAACAATGGCCAAGCACTCTTTTTCCGTTACGGAATAATTGGACTCCGCTTTCGTGAGGGTCCGGCTGGCATATGCAACGACGTATTCCGGGTAGCCAGACTTCCGCTGTGCGAGAACAGCACCGAGGCCGACACCACTGGCGTCCGTGTGCACTTCGGTTGGGGCGCTGGGGTCGTAGTGGCGCAAAATGGGTGGTGATGTCAGCAAGCGCCGTAAAGTAGAAAAAGCCTCGCCACAGTCTAGTGACCACGAAGTTATTCCATTGTCGCTGCCGAGTAGTCTTGTTAGGGGCGCTATGATGGAAGCGAAATTTCGGACAAACCGGCGGAAATAGGAGCAGAGGCCAATGAAGCTGCGGAGGGCCTTGAGTGACGTCGGCTTGGGAAACTCCGCGACTGCCTGCAGCTTGTTCGGGTCAGGTAGAACACCCTCCTTGGACACCACATGGCCTAAGATTGTCAATTTTCGGGCCCCGAAACGACACTTTTTCAAGTTTAGCTGTAGTACAGCGGCCGTCAGGCAGGTCAGAATTTGTTTGAGCCGGATGAGGTGTGTCTCGAAATCTGGAGAAAACACGACAACATCGTCTAAATAACAGAGACACGTGTTCCACTTGAGACCTCTTAAGATGTTGTCCATCATCCGTTCAAACGTTGCGGGCGCGTTGCAAAGGCCAAATGGCATTACATTAAACTCATATAAGCCGTCGGGAGTAACAAAGGCTGTTTTCGGTCGGTCAGATTCGGCCATCGGAACCTGCCAATAGCCGGATCGCAAATCTAATGAAGAGAAAAATTCCGCACCGTGCAAGCAGTCAAGGGCATCGTCAATGCGGGGCAAAGGGTAGACATCTTTGAGGGTCACGTTGTTAAGCCTCCGATAGTCAACGCAAAAACGTATGGAGCCGTCTTTTTTAGTGACGAGCACTACCGGCGATGACCACGGGCTTTGCGACGGTCGGATGACACCTCGCCGAAGCATGTCTTCCACTTGCTCACCAATGACGCGGCGTTCAGACGGTGATACGCGATACGGACGCTGGCGCAAACGTGGCTGTGCGCCAGTGTCGATGTGATGGGCGACAGTTGACGTACGGCCCAAGGCAGTTTGGTTCGAGTCAAAGGACGAATGGAAGGCGCTTAGCAGTGCGAGCAATTGTGTGCGCTGCGTTAAGGTCAAGCTGCTGTCTAATGAAGAGGCGAAAGCGTCGGCCGGTAGCGGATGGACATGGCAGGACGGAGTGGTGAGAGCGTTGATGTCCAGGGCAGATGTACTGAATTCGGCATCGTCGAAGTAGAGAATGGAGGCTATGGGTTCAATATTGCCGAGGGATTCGCCGCACAGCAAACTCAAAGGGCAGGGGGTAGGATTCGTAATCCACATTGACGTGCCGCCAGACTGGAGCTCCAAAACGGCGAAAGGAAGGGGTAGGTTTTTCCGGCGGAGGAATACTTCGGAAGGAGTAAACAGAACCGTGTCATCGGAGATAGAGTAGCAAGACAGAGGTACAAGAATAGAGCTGTACGGCGGAATATGAGCGTCTTCGGAGATGATGATTTTGTCGCTGGAAGAGGACGAACCGGAAACATCGCACAAAGTCTCATCATATTGAGCAGATAACTCGACCTCGGCACGGGCACAATCGACGATCGCGTGATGGCGAGACAGGAAATCCCAGCCCAGGATAATGTCGTGGGAACACGAGGCCAGGACGACGAGCTCAATGGGGTAAATGGCGTCTTGAATAATTACACGCGCTGTACACGTCGCATAAGGTTCGATTTGTTCAGCGCTTGCGGTACGAAGCGAAAGGCCTGTGAGGGGTGTGGTAACTTTTTTCAATAAGCGACAAAGTTTTTCACTTATGACAGAAATAGCGGCTCCTGTATCTACGAGGGCGACTGTGCGTATACCGTCAATTGTTACGTCGATGACATTTCTTGGGGGCGATCGAGGTCTTGTGCATTTCGATCGGTGCGCAGTTCGTGCCTTGTGAACTGCGCACGTTGGTTTCCCTCTTGGACATCTTCGGGGCGGCGACGCATGGGCGACAGTGAGCGGCGGCGTGGTGACTGTGAACGGCGGCTGGCGTCAACGGCACGATTGGGCGGAAACTGATCAGGAGTTGGACCAGGATGTGCGCCACGACGAAGCGGCGGCGGCTCATACATCGACATGGGATGGGGTGAGTAGGCAGGTGCACGAAGTGCGTCGGGACGAGATAGTGGCATACGGCGGCAATAACGTGCAACATGGCCCGGTATGCGGCAGGCGAAGCAGATAGGCCGGTTGTCAGGTGTTCGCCAAGGAGTGGTGACTGGCGGCGTCATCTGAGAAGGAGGCGGAGAAAACGTTTGCCCCAGACGACGAATTGCGGGGAACTGGCGTGGAGCTCGGGCCGCTAATTGAGCGTAAGTGAGCGGTGCGGCATCTTCAGCAGAAAGTTCAGGCGTCGGAAGCGCTTCGGCGATTTGCTCCTTAATAACAGTTTGAAGAGCAGGAGCTAGAGATGATGACGTCTCCTGAACGTGGGGCACGCAAGATATTTGGCGCGCCACCTCTTCTCGTACAAAAGCTTGTATTTTTGCCCAAAAGGACGGGCTTTCCGAAGGGAGAGCGAGGCCCGACACGGTATTCACCGGTCCCAAAGATTGACGGGCCACGACCCGGCGCCTGCGCAGCTCGTCATAGCTCTGGCATAGACTTATAACTTGAGTCACCGTGGTCGGATCTTTCGCAATGAGCATCTTAAAAGCACCGTCGTCGATGCCTTTCAAGATGTGCCGGATCTTCTCGGCGTCAGTCATTGCGGGGTCGACCCGCCTACACAAGTCCACGAAGTCTTCGATGTAGCTGGTGAAATTTTCTCCCAGCTGCTGGGCTCGTCCACGAAGGCGCTGTTCGGCGAGAATTTTACGCACGGCAGGGCGATCAAACGCTTCTAAAAAGCGCGTTTTGAAGTCCGTCCAGGTATGAATGTCGGACTTGTTGTTGTTGTACCACAGCTCTGAGACCTTCTCGAGGGAAAAACTCACGTTCTTGAGTTTCATCGGGTCGTCCCATCTGTTGTAGTTGCTGACGCGCTCGTATGACGAAAGCCAATCGTCAGCGTCATAGTCGCCAGTGCCGGTGAACTTGGCAGGATCCCGTTCCCGGAGCGCGCCAGAGCAGATCACAGGCGAGGGCGTCGGCTGCGGTTGAGTGGTGTTGTCGTTACCGGGCATGGTTGGGGTTGGAAGCCGCCGATTTCGAAGTTCCAGGGTGATGGGAGCCGAGCTCGAACCCGCACACTCCACCAAAATGTAGTGGGGTTTATTTAGACAGCCAAGGAACCGAAGGGCTCAAGCGACGGAGACCGAAGGAGCTCGAGGAGCCGAAGAAGCAGGGGCAGCCAGAACTGAACTCGATCACGCTGCGTATGCTGCGCACTTGATGCGTGGGAATTGTCCGTGGGGATTGCCCTGCTTCAGCTTGAATTTCGGCCTGAGCTTTAATCCCTTGACCCGGACCTCTCTTCTTGGTTACAATATGAAAGAAATAATAATAATTAATAGCAATAAGCAATAATAGTTAACACATTCACTACCACCCCACCACCACCCCCAAACACTAACGTTAACGCAATACACCCACCCCCTACGCGTAGCATTCACTCGCATCCCCCCCCAATTTTTTATCGCCCATCCGTGCTTCTGTTTATTTTCCCCAATCATCTGATAACCGTACTACCGCCGTTAGCTGGCGACTGCGCAACTTGAGAGATCGTCGTTGGAGGCGGGGGTGAAAATAGTTGTGGAAGGTGTGTCAGCGGGCGTGAGGAGGAACCCCGGAGCAGCGCAGAGTAAATTGATGACACCGGAATGAAAACAGGGGGGGAGCGGGGGGGTTACACATATACCGCTTTGCAGTAAAAATGCAGAGATACTTGTTGTGTTGTGTAACTCCCTGTGGTCTACAGCGTGAATGTCGTTGGCTCAAAACCGAAGCTTGAATTTACAACGCTAGACATATGAATGAACTTGCGATTAAAGCTGGAGCTGTACCGACCCCTAAGGAAGAGAGCGCTGTAAACTTTATTCGAGAGCTCCAGTCCGAGCCGCGCAGTTGTGCGTCCTCGGAGGAAGGAGTGTTCCAGGGTTCCCCGACCGCGGCGGGCTTGGGCGGAGGTGCACAAAGTGTTTAAATGCGGGCAGCAGTAGGGACGACAAGGCTGCCTGTAGATTTTGGGTGGGAGGGGGCCAGCTAGATCACGAGCAGGGAATATCTGGGGGAGAGGGTTCACGGAAAAAAAATGGGAGGCGAGGTGGCCTTCCATTCAGCGCCAATATGCGTGTTCATTGCCCAGATAGCCACCGCACACTTGGCAGTGCGCACAGCCTGTAGGCTCCTCTATGTAGTGGAGAATAGCCCTGCGTTACGCGTTTGTGGAAAGTGAATTAACGGAATCTGAGCGCGTTAAGACAGATGAAAAACAGCTTCTGAAGAGGGTAGCGGTGCACAGCGGAGACGACTTTCTGCGGAGGTCAATATTGTAGATGATATTTAGAAGGCACTATGTTCAAATCGCAAGCTTTAGCCAGCTGCTTTTCTGATCTGGTGTGCAACCCATGGAGATGCAGGTAGTAGTTCAAGATATCCCCTGCAACGAAGTGATGTCTACCTTCTGTGCCTTGCCAGGGTCAATTTGTTCGTTATCCTCTCATTGTCCCCGTGCTGTAGTCAGCAGTTGTGGCCAGGCTCCACTTCACAAATTACATACCCTAAAGCCTAAGGACCTTCAAGAACCCGGCTCGCTTCTAACAATGAAGGTTACTGCGCAGAAGCCAAAAATTGTCCGCAACTATCCTTCGTATCTAACTTTAGGCAAATAAATCTGCTTGGCACGCCTGTTCCCGATTCCCAAGGGTACCTCGAGGTCACCGGAAACTTCCGTGGTGACTTTTGTGGCTGTGGATGCACCCTAGTGATACCAAAGAGTTACTGTTCTCACGAAACTGTTTCCAGGAATTTAAAAGTGAGCTTCAAAGCCGCACGGCCGAGACTTTCAAACTTTAGGGTCAAGTCTACACAACTTCGCTTGGTTATACACATTATTCACGTCACTAGTTAGCATAATTATTCACGATAACAAGAAATATAGCCATCGCCCTAAGTAGCTATTTTAGCTAGCTATCTAATTATTTTGCCGTAATTCGCTTTTACTCGCTGGATGCGTCAAGCGGCTTCACGTGTGTTTGAAGCGCGAGACACTACACAGCGCGATAGCTCCATTGTACGTGCTTTTGTTGACTTTACGATAGGTGGACGCCAGAGACATTGAAGTAATCATGGTGTCTAGTACCGCTTATTAGAAGCAGATTTAGGCCTCTCTTTTCGGCTAGTCACTTTCAGTTTTTTTTTTTTTTTTCAACCAACTTGATGCGTGTTTTTCGGGGTCTGATGGGGGGGGATCCATTCGCATTTCTCGTGAAACCGTCCTTATTGCAGTGCTCGCAACGTTCTCTGGCGGCTTGGCCGTAAAGAAATAGTTGCGGCTTCGCTCAGCTAACCTTGGATATGCCAAGGAAAAGCTTGGGTTAGTCTGGTTGACGTTTGGTTTCGCTTGGTTACCCTTTGATGTGGCTGTATTGGCGACCACGGCTGAAACGCAACGCACACGGGAGGAGGCCCGGCCTCGCTTTCGTTCCCGGCGAACGCGGCGTTCCTCTTTCACGGCGAACGCTGCGAAAGATGAGTCGCATAAGCCGAAGACGACCCAGCGGCGCATGCGTGGGAGTCTGCGGGTTGGCTGCGTTCTGCCTGTTGCGGCCGCCGCCGCTGCGTGAGCAGAACGACTTTAAATGGTGCCTTGTCCGCAGCACCGACAGCGCACCCGGCGAACTGAAAGCCGTGACGAAGAAATAGCCGAGTTCCTCCCGTCGCTCGGTAGCTATCCACAACGCCGACGTCGAGCGATAAAGCTCGTGACGTCACAATTCCAAAACAGAACAAAGAACCCGATGTTGAGCATCCTCCTGCACGTTCGGTACGGCTTTATTAAGAGGTGTCCTTGATCGGGGCGTTCAAGTTACCGCAAGGATGTTGCAGCTTTTCCACTGGAAAAACGCGCTCGATTTAGTCGGAGTGGAAGTTGAGGATTTATCAGGCGAGTGGAACACAAGCCACAATGAGTATTTTGTTCTTGAATGAAACGAAACCCACGTTAGCAATCAACAACTAACACAATCACGCGCCAGCGTCGTTAAATTGCTGACAAACACGCATTGAACACTGCAAAGAATAGAAGACCACCTCGGACACTGCGATAAAAACTGCCCATGAACGCTCGCTATTGGGATAAAAACATTTCGCGATACAAAATATTTATGGTTAGGTATTTACTTTCAAATAATAATTCAGTTAGAGTTTTTCATATTATAACTAGTCATTTCCACAGCTGTAAACTTTAATAAAACTAACGCCTGTTTTGGGCTTCCTCACAAAATCGCGCCCGTCTTTCAGCTTTTTTTGAACTACAGTAGTCTCCGGTTAAGACGAACGAAGATAAGCGAACTCTGTGGGAAAGTAACAGAACGCTTTTGCTCTCCTGTAACGTCCACAATGCAAAAAACTGCGGCCTAATATGAATTCCTTAATGAAAATTGCATAATACATTGCCTAAAATGCAAATCGCTTAGTACAAATTTTCGCTGTTCTTTCGAGTCTGTCCTAACGAAATTCTACCATAATATTTTTTGCTTCCTTGGTTAACTAAATGACGAAGCGTAATACTCTTCGAGCCTGAATAAACAAAACCACGTGCACTGTCAATTGCTACCCTGAAATGTACCTGGAATGCCTGTTGCTAACGACCACGTCATGCCGTCCTGATATCTTGCTCTTATCGATGTCATGACGTCTTGAATTTGATGAGGAATGCGTTCGTCATGTGAATACCCAAAAAGGAATGGGTGATCCCCTATTTTACGCACAAATGATGACATTGCCTCGGGTGTTCAAGACTTGATTTAAATCGATTTGCAGAACTAAAGTTACGGCACCTCTCCAGAAAACAGACAAGTTTAGCTGCGCTTACGTTCCGGTTTTTCTTTTGACTTAGTCGTAGTTTTCTTTCTCGGCGTTTTCTCCATGGAAGTCGCACTGTCCGTTACTGCAGTTAGATCTGAAAAAAAGTACACAAATTCTCATCCAACCAGGCCAAATATTCCGGGCTTACTCTAAGTTGGGTAAAATAGAGGCATACGAAATTACGACTGGAGACAATTTATAACCCTTTCACGCCTCAAATTTTTATCTTGAGCAATAATTGTTTTTTTGCTTCTTTATCTACAGTTGTTTACCTCAGAAGCGTAAAAACGACAAATTCAGCTTGTATTTCAAATATCTAATAATTCACAGGCATAACAAATATTTACGCACATACACAATTGAAATTTGTACTCTTTCGAGTACAAAAAAAAGTGTTTTTCTAAAAGCTACACCACCCACAGCCTACAAGAAAAGACTAAACTGGTAGGGCAAGTATTTACAGATTTACGGGTAGTTTATTATTCCAGGATTTCAGCTCCCTTACTCGCCCCATCGTCATAAGGTGGGTCCACTGGAGGTGCTGCTCCGTCATAGGACCCGGCTCCGCAAAATGCAACACTGGTGATGTCTATCGCAAGAGGAACCCTCGGAGAACTCTCCCAGAAAGCAGGCAGTCCTGGTTTTGTTCACAAGGCGCTCGATCATAAATTTTGCGGTGTCACCAGAGTGCAAAGGGATAAAGGGAACTTTATTCTACTCTTTGGCGGGCTTTCACGGGGTTGATGTTGGGCACGGCATTTCCTGGCCGAAGGCGCCGGTCACTGCCCGGCGGCATTCTCTCGCCAGCCGCTGCGGTGGCGACAAGGATCATTCTGGGTTGCTCACAAAAACGCTGGATGCGAATGAAATTGCGCAGTCATTACCCTTGCGTGACGGCTATGTAGCTGTTCCTTGGGAGGTGGAGTTCGAAGGGCGTACTGGCAGAGTATGCGTTGAGGCACGTGAACACGCGCCAGGAATATAGCTCAAAAACGCTCGAGCAGAAACCAGGACATCCACAAGGATAGGGCAAGGGGAAATAAGAAAGGGGGAGGAGCCGGTTGAATCGCCATTGTTGTTTCCGGTTACTTGCCTTGCAATACCGCGACACCCTGTACCGGTTAAGAGGTTAAACATACGACCGGCAGAATTGCGCGGCTTCATGCGTTTGAAACTACAAGAACAAAGCCGAGAGAGCGAAGCACCCACGTTGTACAAGTTTGGGCGCTTTTAGCATCTCTAATTCGCAGCGTGATATGTGGTGGCTTCTAAGTGCACCGTCTCCCGATTGTCGCCACGTAGAGCTTAAGAGCAGTGCGTGCCCCAACCCCAAAAACGCCTATCAACAGAAAGCCTGCTTGCAAACATTCTGTCGTTCATTGCCCAGTCTTTGTTAAGCAACGATAGTCTTTCCTGGGCTACTTAAACTCGAAAATGTTGGCCTGTGTGTTTGTCGGTCCACAGAAGCAGCCATCGGAACAACAGTTAAAACAATTCTTGAAGAAAAATTTCATACAGAGCAAAAAGCCTTCCGCGGATATAAATCTGGAGACATACCGTTCGCCACAAAATAAAGCGGATAAGCCAGCTGTGCCCAAGAACTATCGGGGCGCCCCCTCCCGGCCCTGCGACTTCTGTCGCTACAGCTGAATGCGCTTACGCGTCCTTCGTGTATGATCACATATCAAGGTTCTTCATTTCGTCTGTAGAACACCGTCTTTCTTCGATGTAGCAACCGACGACGCCCTGCATGGCAGGAAAAGCCAGCGGCAGGATTCCTGGCAGCGTTCGGAACGTGCTTACAACACGCAACGCTCCCGTTTAGCGCCGAAATACGTTCGTGTGGCACTTTTTTTAAAGCATTCTTTGATGAGTAGCCCACATCACAAACACGGTAATGCCTTGCATCATCATAAAAATGCATAATTGCTGAACTTAACATATTTACCCGTTATTACTGGCGCAAATGAACATAATTATAGAAGGTATTTTTTAAGAACAAAAATGTACATATTATTTAAAAAAATAACTAACAAATTACACCCCCGTAACCTGAAGAAGACGAAAAGAAAAAAGCCCAGAAAATACAAACGGAAACAAGACGAAAAAAATTCCGATAGTGGTCCCAACTGGGAAACGCCCTGCATTCGAAGAAAAATGCACAATTGGCGAAGTGAAGTCTTTTAATGGTTGCAATATACTGTAGGCGCCGATGCGGTAGTGCGGCAGGGCCTAGATTTACTTGCTTACGAGTTTCTGTGGCAGCATGAGCCCGCGAGACGAGAAGCGCCCGTTGACTGCGGCCGAGCACCGCAGAAGCCTGGGTGTTCTTTTCTGTCGCGTGGCTCGTCCTGCGGACCCAAACCACGCGCTGCTGCCGATGGTAGCAGCCCATGATGATGATGGTAGGCACTTGTTGCCGATGATGAAGTGGCCGCTACTGGGCTCCCCCCCCCCGCCCCCTCCAAGCGCGTAGCCGCCCTGTAGCGACACCATCGTCATCGTCACCATGATCGCCAGATCATCATCAGCGGTGCCTGGGCAGCGTAAGCAGGGCCACGCGCTACTTGTGAGATCGAACACGACTGCGCAGCTGGGCGGCTGCTTATACACGCCGCTGTCCAAGTTCCGGCAGGGCCTACGCACACTCAATAAATGTAGGAAGCCTCGTCAACATCACCAACCGAGTCCGTGCTCCCTACATTTGGTGACCCTTGTAGAGCGCCGATCAGATAAGAGAGACGGCACCAGACATCTGGCCGCAACCTGAACCTGATTTTTAGATCGGAGCATCTTATGGTCTCGGCATGTCCCGCGCCGGCGTCCGCACTCACACTGCGCATGCGCAACTCTCCTCCTTACACCCACAGCTGCGCGATACTACACTATAAATAAAAGAAATAGTTTCCGGCGCCCGGTTTTGATCCCATGACTTTCTGGCCGCAACGGGAGGTACGTGGTGCTCTTCCCACTACGCTACAAATCCGGGACAGGAGCAAGTGCTACGAAAGCGCCTTATGTCCTTGACTCATTCAAACTACGTCATGAAGCTACTGATACAACGAAGGCACGCGAAGTTGAACGTCAACGGAAACAACGAACTGAAAACTTTAGAGGAGGATGTTGAATTTCCCGTGGGAAAGCTGTGGCGGGAAGCGCCACGCGCCTTGCAGCTCAACCAGCCCCGTCCGCAGCGCCTCTGATGCTGATTGTGGCAGGATGCCCCTAGGGAATGGCCAACCAATTGATTTGATTGATTGATTGTGGGGTTTTAACGCGCCGACGCAACGCAGGCGATGAGGCGCGCCGTAGTGGAGGGCTCCGGATTAATTTTGACCACCTGGGGATCTTTAACGTGCGCCGAAATCTCGTACACACGGGCGTTTTTGCTTTTCGCCTCCATCAGAAAAGCGGCCGCCGCGGCCGGGAATCGAACCCGTGACCTCGTGCTCAGCAGCGCAACGCCTTAGCCACTGAGCCCCCGCGGCGGGTGGATTGGCCAACCTATCACGAGATAGGTTCGCGTTCAACCACCGTCGTCATCTTCCCGTAGGGGAACCGCCGAAGGAGGAGGAGAAGACAGAGCTGCGAAGAGGAGGGCGTGTACATTGCTATCAGCCAGTGCACCAATGTCAACAACCTTTACCTCACCAACGCTGATGGAGACTACCGATTCTACCACAGAGACAACATCGACAAGAACATGATGGACGAGTTTCGGCGCCTCGAGAACCACCGTCTGCTCACCGTAACACAACCGTACTCGCGTGCCTTTGCCACCGGTGTGGACCCGGACGCGGAATTTCCTCTGGCGCTAGTAAAAACCAGATCACTCAACATAACGCAACACAATGCAACCACACGGAACCGCCACGATGCTTCGCAATCTCATCAGGGTTCCCCACGGGAAGATGGTGTAATTTTTATTCTCTCCGCGTGGCTCCGACTGCTCACGCAAGCACCCGCGCTAGATTATGATGATGATGATGATGATGGAGGGCGCTGCTCTGGTGATGATGATGTCGCTACAGGGGTCCCCCTAGCACGGGGCGCGATAGAGAAATTCGAGACACAACCCGTGATGATGATGATGGTAGGTGCTTGTTGTCGATGATAAAGTGGCCGCTACTAATCCAAATATAAGAAATTGGTTCGAAGTAAAAAAAAAGCTGTAGTGAAGAGAAGCTGCGCAGTTGCCTGATATTATCTGCCGGTTCGTGACGTACCGACTGCAAACCGTTCAGAAACACAGGAAGCTTTATCGTCTAGTTGTTGCAACGCCAATGTTCTGGAGAGCCACAAATGACGCTAACCGAGCTCCCGGTGCACAGAATATCTAGAAAGCGAACACGTATCATCACACGGCCTCCGCCCATGGCGCACGCTTCTGGCCGCTGCAGAGAATCGTGCCGCTAGCTAGGCGCGTTGCGCAAGACACCGTTCTGTTTCGAGAACAACGAGGCTTTGCCGCTGAAGACGACAAAATTGATATGCAAGAAATGCCCAGCGATCGAAGATGGAACCGCATGCGCTTTCAGCTATCTCTACAGCAGGCGGTGGCCAAAAATGTTTCGCGCCAAGTATTTTCGCGCAATGCTACACTGGTCTTTTTTTAGTTTGTGGCTTCCTGTACATCATACTTGACAACATTATTGAGAATCTCGCAAATATTAGGTAGTTTCCAGTCCTATGTTATTGCACAACTGGTAATCATATTGCTGTTTTAATTGAATATAAATGTGGTCTTCATTTTTGCGACTGCGTATAAAATGTCCACATTGAAAATATATTCTGACCCGAAAATAAAAAAAGGCCTCGGGAACCTTCTGGCACTGTTCGAAGCATGGCTTCCGAGATCACTCCGCGCGAGATCAAAACGCGCGTGGGGTAATCTTGGAGGCTGTAGTTCGAAGTTAAAAAGCGTCCAAAGGCTCCAGTAGATGGCGCGAGCAGTGCAGCGAGGGAAAATTGAATTTACTTTTGGGGGGATTCACACGAGGGATTAAATCCACCTACGTATTCCCTGCTCTGCCGATCAGGTGACCGCCCCTCCCATGAACATGAAGGGGCAGCCGGCACATGCGCACCCGCCGCGGAGGCTCAGTGGCTAAGGTGTTGCGCTGGTGAGCACGAGGTCGCGCGTTCGATTCCCGGCCGCGGCGGCCGCTTTTCTGATGGAGGCGAAAAGCAAAAACGCCCGTGTGTACGAGATTTCGGCGCACGTTAAATATAACCTGGTGGTCAAAATTAATCCGGAGCCCTCCATTACGGCGCGCCTCATCGCCTGCGTTGCGTCGCCGCGTTAAATCCCATAATCAATCAATCAAATGCGCGGGCGGCTGGACCTCCAAACCAGGGGCGGCCTCGGGGGGTGAATTTTCGCCGCTCGCGTAATGCTCCACGTTCGTCTGGCAGCTTGCTTCTATCGCTTTTCGTGACTCTGTGCCCTGTTTTCAACAGCACAAATTCACAGTGAGCTGTAAAGCCTTTGCTGATTGCCTTGCAATTTTGTGCACGTGCTTTTGTTCACGTGACAGAGCGGTTGCGTGTGCTGTCGTCATTTTGACGTTTCGTAACGTTTACGGACACAGTTCAATTGTTTGCCTTATTTCTCTTTACTGAAAGCGCATAATTCCTGGCCGGCCATGAAAAACTAGACTAAATGTAGCGGAGATGACAACGTGCGCCTGTCTTTGCAATTCAACAGCAATATGGCTTGTATGTCACCCCCTCTTTGTGAGCGGCTGAGAAGGGAGGGACGTAATTTAAACAGCCGGCGGGAACGATCACGCCTCACATTGGCAACTTCAGCCTGCGTAAATGTGACGTAATGTAACGTAACAGCTTGAAAATGGCGACCGTAAAATAGGGAAAAAATTTAACCGACCTATGGCGCTGTGAAAACCCCGTGAATTTCCAGCAGGCTCCGTGTCGCATGACGCGCGGTTTACAGCATGTTTTCTACCCAAAAAATAGTTTTGACCGTGTATAAGTCAGCGATGACGAAACGTACAAATAACGTGCCGTAGTTTGCTTTTATATTAAGCAATAAAATAAAAGTTATTTATTTATCGTAACCACAATATAAGAGGGCAGTGCAAACCTCTTCATGACAAAGAGCGCCCAATGCATGGCATTTGTCCACACTCCTCCTAGTAAGCTGCTGAGTGAGACGATCGAACTCTAAAAAAAATAATGTAAAGTGACTGTTTTATGCATTACTGCGCTCATTGAGGTCGATCTTGACGAATGAGTGAATCGGCAATATCTGTACTCTCCGCGGTTAAGAGGCGTAGCGCTTCGCTGCCCTTATCTGTCACACAAGCAATGATCCCCACCACGTTTTTCTGCGATCACGCCATAAACTTGTAACAGTAGCAAACGATGGCCTGGTAGCGGTGACGGCGGAAGGGTGATAACGCGGCAAAACTCGCATTTAAACAGGGAGCTCAATTATATTACTAGATGGTGTAGGCGGAACGCGAAAACGCCCGTCTATACGAGATTTCGGTGGTCAAATCCCCAGGTGGTCAAAATTAATCAGGAATCCTCCACTATCGCGCGCCTCATCGCGTGCATTGCGCCGGTGTGTTAATTACCTACAATCAATCAATCAATCAATCAATCAATATGCGACTGAGAGAAATAAATGGATTCGGTAAAAAAAGATGAGCTGTTTAGTGCTGTTCTCTAGTTCTACGCCAGCCTTTCGCTCGCTTTTGTATCAACGTTAGGGGTTAGCAGCTAAGAAGAACAATATATATGCGAAGCCGATTGAAAATAAAGAAAACGCCTCCTTTAATGGAATTGAACCATCGTGCCTCGCGTCAGATAACCTGAGTCTATCCGATAGCTAAAATCGCCTTCCGGGCGCACAGTGTTTCCTTTGGTTCAAATACCGTAATTACTCGATTCTAACGCGCACCTTTTTTCCGGAAAAATAGGTGGAAAAATCGCATGCGCGTTAGAATCGGATACGAAACCGAAACTGCCGAAACAACGGAAATTTCGTCTCGGCCATCGCCATCTCAAGATGGCGCCAAAGCTTTTAGCAACAATTTTTCGGACGCAGGAAGCATAGGCGCCCAGGCTTTTCTATCGGCGTTCACACAAATCGTCAAATCGTTCCACTTGCGCACTTGATAACAGCAATGGCAGCAGCGGCTCTCGCACGTTCAAAACGAGTGGTCGGCTGAAGCGTGCACCTCTGAAGAAGCTCGCAGGATGGGCGTGCGAGGCGTGGGCCACGATCCCATCGATCATGGTTGAACGTTCGTTATGAAGTGTGGCATCGCGAACGCGCTTGACGGCACCAAGGACGAGATGTTGTGGTCAGCGGAGAGCGACGAGGGGGGAGATGGGGGAGATTACTTCGAGAAATAAATCGCCCGTTTATCTCGCATTCGTTTTTCTTGCTCACAAGGTTCCGTGCGCATTACAATCGGAAGTGCACGTTTTTTCGCTTTTTTTTTCCAGGAAAATAGGGTGCGCGTTAGAATCGGGTAATTACGGTACATATCGCGCGGCTGCTGGCTTTGGACTTCGCTGCGGGTTCTAGCGGGCGCTGCCGCAGTCCATAGCTTTGCGCAGTCCGTTGGTTTGCCATTGGTTTGTCGATTGCTTAGCCTATGTATTGTTTTGCCCACTCACCTTCACAATGCCTTGGTTTCTGAGGGTATGTTAACTAAATAAATAAATAAAGGTTACTTGATCGCCTTATGGCGTTGACGCAATATTTGACCTAGAGAAATTTGTTTATCTTGCCAACTTAAGCAGCCGTCGTAATTTTTATAACACATGCCAAATATTTTCATTTCTTTTATGCGCAAAATTTCATACCTTGGTATGAAATATCTTTATAAGCTAAGCGTGAAATTATACTGCAGGCCATCAAAGCTATACGTACAACACGTCACTGATTGATTACGTGTTGCTTAAGCAAAAAAAAAACAGGGCGAACTCACTGTGAATTTATGCAGTCGAGGATAGGGCCCTCGTTCTTATCTGAGCTGCTGCAGATGACTGATGCAGTCAGCCATCTGCTGCCATTCGCAGCCATTCGCTGACTACTGCCGACGCGCCTAGCCACGGTACCGCATATTTCCGGTATATAAGACTCAGATAAAAGTGAGTCGAAGCAGAGCTGATAGACTGGCGAGCAGCGTTCCGCCAACAGCGAAGGATTCTCCATCCAGGCGGAGATCGTACAGTACAACGAACCGACAAGTCATCCCCGTTCCCGTTGCGCCGCTCCCGAGAGCCCGACGGGTGCGCTTGAGCCGGCTGCCTCGCACGTTTACAGGCGGAGGCGTCCCGTGCCTATTGAATTGCACTACGCATAAAAAGACCAATGGAACGCTAACAGGACTTTGATGAGGCGTAAACTTGCAACTGTTTATTAATAAATACTACAGAAATGGGGGACACCAAACGATATATACAAGAGCGAAACACTCAGCTTGCGCGCCAGAAACATAAAGACAAAAAGAAACCCAACGTGAAAGTGAACAAACAGATATACTCACATGACAGCAGTGCACGTGAACACTGGCAGGAAAATGTGGAAACGACTAGCTTGCATTATGCTATATTTCTCGTCGTGCTCACTCTTTCTGAAAGAAGAGTCGTTCCTCATTGGACATCAGGATTGGCGGAGTGCTAACGGACCCTTCCGCATCTATGATTGTGTGGTAGGCTTCTGTGATCTCGTGCAGTCTCCTGATCCGCGGCGCAGGTTGGGGGCGGATCGATTTCCCCCCGTGTGAATCCCTTTTAAGCAAACCTCTACCGCCTATATCATGGGATGATCTAAAGAGAGGGAAATGTATTGAGAAGCAAGTAGTGGAAAAAAGAGAGGCTTTTACGTGGCAGAGGGTGCCAAAGACTATCGTCTCTGAACGATATTTCCAGTGTTGCGGGCAGACACGAGTCCAATTTTTTCTAACAGTGGAGCTCTAAGGACGAGGCAAATTTAGCCGCCACCCCAAAAGCCTCGATGCCTAGAAAGTGTGGTAGGCACGTCCCGGGACTTTAACCTGGGACATTTACGACGTCGAAACGCCAACCACACCACGGGGCCGCCCCCAAGGCCCGAGAGGTACGTGGTTAGCAGCTGCGAACACCAATAGTATGTACAGCCGATTGAAAAGAAAGAAACCGCTTCCCGTGATTGTAAGTGAACCTCCGTCCCTCGTGTTAGAAAACCGGCGGCTATCCGATAGGTATAATAATATTCTGGGAGCACAGCGTTTCCTTTGGTTTCGTATACATATATCGGAAGAGTTGGGTTTGGACTTTGCTGCGGGTTCTACCAGGTGCTAATGCGGTCCACTTTCGGAGACATATACGACAGCCTGCTGACGGAAGGCTCCGGAACCGACAGTCATGCAGAATACTCAGCTGCAAGTTTGGAAATGAATGACAGATACAGGGCGGAAACTTGGCGCCTTACTAAAACACTCGAGAGCAAACATCGGTACGCTCAATGGCTCATGGAACGGATAACGATTGGAGAAATTCTAATTGACCGGAACTGAGCTCCCTGAATCAGAGAACAAAATAGAAAAGATATCTTAGTGAAAAGACAGAGAAAGAAACTGACCCTGGCTGGTCACGTAATTAGGCGAAATGAAAATCGGTGGACTACCAGGGTGACAGATTGCTCAGCGAAAGACGGGTCTAAAAAAACAGTAAGGCCAATTATTCGTCGGAGTTACGAAATAAGGAAATTCGGAGGGAGGCCAAGAATGCACTCGAGGGGCGAGGCACAGGAACGGTTGGAGGTCGACGGGAGAGGCCTTGGTCCTGCAGTGCACCTAGTGGGCGGCTGCTGGTGAGGATGATGATGATGATGCAGCCACGTCTCCGACAAAAAGACGAGGGCCCGAGCTCTGCTGTTTCTCCTGCCTTGCATCTCTTGTGGAAGCTGCGCCAATTTTTTTGTTTAGTTATCTTTTTCTAGCTCTGATATGGTCTCCTCTCACACTACGTCACACGTACTAGAACAATGTGTTCTCGTGAATGAAGAAACACTGCCAGCCTATTTTTATGTACCGAGTTTGAACGTAATTGCGTCCAATGCTCCGCTTCAGCTAAATTTAGTTATGTGTTAAAGGAGTGCGCATATTTCCGCCAATAAAAGTTGTTCTTCTACATCATCTTCGCACGAGATCTCCCTGGCATACAAAAGGCGTATTTTGTACTGAAGCAAGGCGTAGGCGTAATGTAGGCATATAAGGAAATCGTGTAGGGAATGATTAAGTAATTCAGCATCACCACCACACCGTAAAGCCCTGCACGAGGAGGGTTTGAATTGGCGAAAGAAATTCTTGGCCCGGCTGAGAGGCTGAAACCGCAAGCAATTTTCGAGATCTCACCGATTAGAGTATAAAAACAAAAAGAAGTGAACCCATTCCGGCTATTGCGTAACATTTTTTTATGTACCTGATGTTATTAAAGTTTTTCCTTTTCCGAGGTTTCGTGGAAATGTCTGAAATTAAGTTTCACCATGTTAAGTCCTAACGAATTTACATAATTCCCCCACCATCCGCCTGCATCACTGCAAATAATGTCGAAAGACGGCGGTCTTCTGCCGTCTCCGCCACGTAAGCATCCCTTCGGCCTTATCTTCCCACCTCTCACACTGTTCCCATTGTAGCCATTGGAGTTTTTCCAACCTCAATGTTTCCATATTCGCACTGCGACGCTATCTGTTCTGGCTTTTGCGATTTCCCGCTTGAGCCACGAGCGCGATGTTTGGTGCCATTTTTGCTTTAAGCGCTTTCGTTCATATTTTCCCTCGACGAAATGGAGCACAAACCTACTTTTACTAAACAGCACTCTAAACATCAGTTAGATAGGGTTATTCGCCTCAAAAAAGCCTAATATAACCGTTTTGTTGAAGGATGATGAAACATTCCAAAGCATATTTTTAATTTACCATCTAGAAAATGCCTTGCCTATATAAAGCTGTACCTACAGTTACTTCTCGCTTCTGGCAAGATAGTGAATTAAGGGACGGGCAGACACACGCACAGACAAAGACCAACATTTTCCAGTTGGGGTAAATCAAGGACTTTTGCCTTTAAAACCGAGTAGCATTTGCTCTTCTTAATAATGCTACTTGGTGCCGAACAAATATACTCGGCCCATCAGCTGGCGTTCCGAGATATGCAACATCTTCGCGTATGTAGTTTGTGAGGTTTTATGGCGTCGCAACACTTCTTATGCTAGCCAAACGAAAGATCAGCCAGCGTAATGTCTCAACCCGCTAACATATGCTCGTTTGTGAACAAGTGCGACATGCGCAAGTACAGTTGCTTGCAGTTCTGGCAGTTGCTCACCCAATGGACGGACGCGGGTGCGATCCCATCCGCGACGGCTGCTTTTTAGGAAAAGGTGAAGAACAAACACTCGCGTTTGGCGAGATTTTGGCACACGCTGACGTTCCCCAGGTAACCAAAATTCACCCGGAGCCCGCCACTACTACGCGTTGTAATAGAAATATAGCTTCGGCACGCTGCCACCAACAATTGAAATTTCTCTCAACAGCTACTTTTCAGGATATCAGATAGCCGTGGGAACGAGTCCCTATAACAGCTGAAAAAGTCTGACATCTGATCATTAGGAGGACGTGCCATATCCAGTACCTTCCCTCACTCAATCTTACGGAGTGCGGCCTTGCTGAATGTCCCGGTGCGTGACGAGGTACTCTGGATCATCTCATGAAACCTCCGTACAAAACAGCAGCATTGGCGCGCACTTACCCGTCGCGGGCTGGCTGGGTGGCCCAGAGGAATTGGTGCCTCCTCCGTCGCCATCCGGGACTTCATCTAAAGAAAGGACGTATAAAGTCGTTGCTTAGCCAGTCCAAATTTTCGAGCTTATGTTAGATGCCGTAAACTCGAAGGGTGCGAAATTCGCGTAACGCTATTATGTGCCCAAGTAGCACGTCTTTCCTCACACGAATGAATTGGAGGAAACCTAGATTTCCCGTTCATGATGCAAGCTGTACTTCTCGACTCTCTTTAGCGTTTCTCGGAAACGTTGTTTAGAGGATGGCCGTCCTTGGTGGACTATTAATGAAGAATAAATGTTTATTTTATTGAGAATTCTGCTTTCTTCTAGTAAAATTGCACCACTTTTACCGCGAACTTCAAACAAATAATGGAGACAACCGGGAAAACAGTTGAACCACTGGTGGCTGCCACGCCATTTTTTGGCGATTTATATGTGCCCTAACTGAATATTGTTTCTGCATTTGGTTACCTACAGCCTAATTTACCGCCACAAAACACGACTGGGCGATTGTATAGGACCATCTAGTTAGGCTTGATTGCATCACTTCAAACACGACTGGGCGATTGTATAGGACCATCTAGTTAGGCTTGATTGCATCACTTCAATGCTAACCCGCAGTTAACACACCGACAATGTTTTTAGTGCTGGCACATAAAACGTCCCTCCTTCCTCTCGTACTTCAATATAGGGCTAAGTTTGATCTTTTACAGTGTTTATCTTCTTTCCATTAAAAATATTTCCCATTCACTCAATTGAGGCGTATGGCCAGCAAAGCTGTGGTAACCAACCGCAGCGTGAGTAGCAATTCGCTTTGACCGGGCCGTAGTCCAAGGGGCGTACCATGCCCTGGGAGTTTGCAATTTGCGAGTGAACATACGTCGTGGTTAATTACCTGAATAAAAGTGTGACAAAATTCAGTTTTATTCCACTGGATAAACATAGTGCGGTCCGTCTCCCTCTAGTGGAAGCCCATGGTGGGCAGCAGACGAGAGTTCTCCAACATTTACAAACTCACTGTGAACTATGCGACTTCGAAAAGTAAAAAAAGCTCGGTCAAATTTTATAGGCGCCTGTGGCTAATTGTCATATAATTTGTTCATGATAGTTGCAATAAGTCAAGAGATATGGCCATTTCTGGAATTTTACTTTCTCCATCTTATGAAGACACGAAGCTTACAACAGTGCCCTTAAAGTTGGTGCCGGAGCCTAACGTACGTTAGTTGTATATATCTATACACACACACATATATATATGTGTGTGTGTGTGTGCGTGCGTGTTTACATATATATATATATATATATATATATATATATAGAATAGATCAGTAGAGACAGAGACACACGAGAAAACCAAAACCATTCAAATTAAAAATAATAGTTCACTGACGTTTCAGGAAGAGGACTTCCTTTCTTCCTCTTCCTGAAACGTCAGTACACTTTTATTTTTATTTTTTAATGTTTTTGTCCTGTGTCTCTGTCTCTACTTACCAAATTTGTTCGCGCTTCGTGTGAGCTTTTATGTTTAATAACTATATATATATATATATATATAGATATTATAGGAACAAAGGAAGTCGTCTTCCTGAAACGTCAGTGAACTTTTTATGTTGATTTTTTTTAGTTTTTCTCGTGTGTCTCTGTCTCTACTTACCTTATTTTTTCGCGCTTTGCGTGAGTTTTTACGTTTGAAGACTATATATATATATATATATATATATATATATATATATATATATATATATATATATATATATATATATATATATATATATATATATATATATATTGTGGGGATTGTGGCTGCCCGCGATCCCGACTCGGTACGCGGCAGCGCTCGAGGGGCCGCGCGGCCTGCGCGGGATTGCGCAACAAGACGGCAAGAACGTGGCCTCGGCACCTCTATGCTCGGCACGGCCACGGCAAGAATAGAGGGGTTCGCTTGCGCGTCGCGAGATGGCGCCACCGGCGCGCGTGGAGTGGCTTCGGCGGAGAGGCGGCTGCGGAGAGCGGGGGGACTTGGACTGCGGCGCTCGGCCGGCTCGGTTGCTGCGGGCGGCCGCTCCGGACGAGGACGAGACCACGAGGCGGCGGCGGCGGAGCGACCTGGCGACTTCCCCTTCGAGCCTGGACCGACCATCGTCCACCGGTAGCGGCGGAGTCAAACGACTCCGGCCGCTCGAGCAACGCGGGACCCATCGATGACCGAGAAGATGGGGCCAGCTAAGGGAGGTTTTGGGAATAAACCCCCCTTGGAGGTTGGCGTCGGTTGCCTTTGTGTCTTGCCTGCCTCTCACGCCGGCGCCGTCTACACGGCAGCCGCGTGCGGAGTATCGTCGGAGTATGACCCACACCACAAATTGGCGCACCAACGTGGGGCCTCGACTGCAAACGCAGTTGAGGCGCATACAGGCAAGATGGCAAGCAACGCAACGAGCGGAGCGACGGGAGGAGGCTGGAGGCACGTAGGCCTACTGTCAACATGGCGACGGGTCGGCTCCCCCGCCGCGCCGTGCCCGCGCACATGCGGCGGCGGGAGCGATGAATTGACCCCCCAAGCACCGAATGGTGCGGTGGACTATGCCTACAAGGATGCAGCGGTTGGGAGTACGCAAATGCGCACCATAAACCCGTGACTACAGCCACTACAGCGCTTCGACTTGGCCGATGCGACGTTGACAAAGAGCGAGGAGGACGTTGAAGGTCAGTCTTTTCCTTTTGCTACGGGTGGTGCGAAGGGAGACGAAACCGTCTCCACGCCAGTGGGTGCTTGCGTCTCGCTGTCGGAAAGGTGGAGAAAGTACCGCCCGAGATTGCATTCAGGCAGTAAGAGCTTCGCGTGGCTCGGCAGGGGGCTCGTTATTGTTCGGGAGGTGATCGTCAGTGTTCGTAAGAGACGGACCTCAGGCGACTATCACCGGAGAGCCGCGCCCGTAAGCCGCTTGTAACGCGGTGGGCGCTGGCGTTACGACAGCCTGTATGCTGCGATCGGGGATAGTTCGTGTGTGTGGGCGAGCGTTACTGTGGGAGTGAATGTGTGCGTGTGTGTGCGACCGCCCGTAAGCCGCTCAGATTGCGGCGGGCGCTGGGTCTAGTGCAGCTGGTAATGTTGCGACCTAGGGTGTTTGAGAATGCGTGCGGGAGTGCGCGCCTGTAAGCCGCTAATATGGCGGTTGGCGCCGGCAGCTGATATTGCTGCAAGTGAGTTGTAGGAGCCCTGCCTGCTTGACGCTAACGCAGCTTTGCCGAGTAACGCACCCAGGCAAAGAAAACTTGAACGGGTATTTCTAAGCCACCACCCGTGTTATGTCAGACGAGCTGCATCCGAGTAGGCTGTCTCGCCAGTGACAGGAGTTGGCGGAAATCCACTGCTCCCTTCCTCGGTAATCGGAATCGCTCGCATTGAGGGGTGAGAGCGGAGCCCTCGGCACACGCACGGCGGCGGGAGTCACGCCAGTTGCCAGTCGCCACCGCCATGGACAGCGAGGGCGGACCAGCTGAACCACCCGGCGGGGCCGGCCAGTGAAGGTGGCACCGAGCGCAGCGTGTTGAGCTGTCGCCAGTTGCTGCTCCGGCCCCACCCCCGGGCGAGCGCCCTGCGGGGCAACCATTCAGCCGTTCGGGAGGACCAGCCGCCGAAGCAGCCACGGAGCCCAGGAGGCCGAGGGACCCGCCATTGGGGAGAACGCCTTGCACTGGGAGCAGAGGTCGCGTCAGCAAGCGACCTCCGCATTCTTCGGCTGCGGCTGCCGGCTTCTTCTGGACCTGCCAACCTGCTGTGCTTCCCAACCGTGAGAGACTCGGACCAGTGCAACGCGTGGCACGCTCATCAGGCCGAGCTTCGCGGTTACGGCATCATATGGCGAACATTGGGGGTGAACTGGCATGGGGGTGACGTTTGTTGGCGTATTTCGTAACTTGAGGTTTTGGGATTGACTCTTGTGCTTCGCGGCGCCGTTTCGGTGCGAGTGGCGTCGACTATTTAGGGAGGAGGAGTGTGGGGATTGTGGCTGCCCGCGATCCCGACTCGGTACGCGGCAGCGCTCGAGGGGCCGCGCGGCTTGCGCGGGATTGCGCAACAAGACGGCAAGAACGTGGCCTCGGCACCTCTATGCTCGGCACGGCCACGGCAAGAATAGAGGGGTTCGCTTGCGCGTCGCGAGATGGCGCCACCGGCGCGCGCGGAGTGGTTTCGGCGGTGAGGCGGCTGCGGAGAGCGGGGGACTTGGTCCGCGGCGCTCGGCGAGCACGGCGGCGGCGGCGGGCGGCCGCTCCGAGCGAGGACGACGAGACGGCGGCGGCGGAGCGACCTGGCGCCTTCCCCTTCGAGCCTGGACCGACCATCGTCCAACGGTAGCGGCGGAGTCGAACGACTCCGGCCGCACGAGCAACGCGGGATCCGAGAAGACGGAGCCAGCTAAGGGAGGCTTTGGGAATAAACCCCCCCTTGGAGGTTGGCGTCGGTTGCCTTTGTCTCTTGCCTGCCTCTCACGCCGGCCCGTATACACGGAAGCCGCGTGCGGAGGACCGTCCGAGCCAAACCCACACCACAATATATATATATATATATATATATATATATATATATATATATATATATATATATATATATATATATATATATATATATATATATATATATATAACTGGCATGCTGGCGATGGGGCCGAAGGCGTGGTGAACACAAAGTAAGAAACCTCGGTAACAGCAACAGCGGAGGGTTTATTTCGACGTTTCGACTTCGAGACAAGTCTTCTACAGGAATGATGGCTTCGGTCGTTTCGGAAGAGAGCATATATGTCGAAAGTGGAAAGCGGATTTACGAATGGCCAACGATACCACACACAAACATACGTGAACAACACAAACACGAAGCGGGAATCTTCCTTATTGGAAGAATGAACAAAAAATGAACAACGAAGACAGAGACGCCAAGATAGTTGGAGAGAAAAAAAAAAAAAAAAAGGAAGAAAGGGAGATGAAAGAGCACTGAACAGGAATTCGAGTGGTGGCGGAAACGCGAAAAGCTCAACAGCGTCCGAAAGTGGGGTTGTAGAACAAAGGAGAGAAGGCAATATATCTTCCGCCGCTAGCCGTCACTATGCTAACGCCCAGACGCTCCGAGGGATCGCGTTTCCGTTGATTGAAAGCGAGTGTCCCGCCATATGTTCGGAAAGTGCAAACAAGGCATTTTACAGCCCGTTTATGGGCCCGTTCCCGGAGCTGAGACAATTAAAGGACGTTTTGTGTTCGTGCAGAAGGAAACGGTCCGCCACCATTCCACCGTTCCCTCGCCGGACGGACGCCTTCCGAGAACGGGGCGCTAGGCCGAGTTTTCAGGTCTTTGTTAAGAGCTGCCACTTTGCAGTTCAGCGACAACCCGTGCGTCGTCGGTGTCTCCCCTCCGCTGAGTGGGGGATGGGGGGGGGGGGGGGGGGAAACAGTCAAACCAGGACGCAAGCTGCTCAACGGGATGGGGGGGGGGGGGGGGGGGGAGCGGGGAAACGGAGAAAATAAACCCCGATGGTTCGGTAGCCGGGCTTAGAAGACGACTGTAGGTGCAAGGGAGGGAGAAATAGATTTGCAAGCAGTCAAAAATGTAACCAGTACGCGGGGGCGAATAGTGATAACAGCGGCAAAGATATGTGCGCTCGAGTAATAACGCAGACCCCAAAACTGTATTGCTTATCTTCCGGGTTATGCGCCATATCCAAACGTTTAAATCTCCCAACCAATTTTCGAACACGTGTTTTGGGGAGAAGGTAAACAGAAGTTATTGCTGAAACAGCACCGACACTAAGCAACATTACTTAATTGTAAGATTGTGACGGAGATTTAGAAAAAGTTTCCAAAGTTATAACACAAGATTATAAAAGAGAGAATTAAGAAGAAAAAAAAAGGATAGGAGTGAACACGAAGAGCGGAAAAGGAGAGAAGGAATAAAAATGAAAACAAAAACGGAAAGACATCAGCAATGTGGGAAAAATCCACTGAACAAACGCTCACGTGCATGTGATTTCGAGAGTCCGGCTCCGGCTACACCCACAGCGCCACTGATACGGTTAGGTAGATGACAATGTTTTAATCGCTGCAAGTGTGCCTGGGTCCTCATTTATACCTTTTTTGATTGTATTGAATCGGTATATGAGGTATGATTCACGTTGTTCTCGTTCCCGGTTTGACCTGAACCCCGTCTCTAAGAGCGTGACGCTTAGTTTATCGAAAGAATGATCTGGAAGGCTGAGGTGTCTGGAGAGAGGCAGGGTCGGGCGCGTTTTGGCGTGCGGTTTGTGATTATTGAACCGGAGCCTGAAAGAGGTCCCCGTCTGCCCTATATATTGCATTCGACACACATTGCATTCAATCAAATAAATCACATTGGAAGTGTCGCACGTCATGTTCCCGCGAATTTTTAAAGAGTACTCTGAGTTGGAGCTTTGAGCAATGCCTGTCTGTTGCATTGCCTTGCAGACAAGGCACCGCGGTTTCAGGCATGGCCGGCATTCATTATGCGCGGACAATGAATTTGTCCTTGCGTTCACGAGTGTGTCTTTGAGGTTCCGGGATCGTCGGTAGACGACGCCTGGAACGGACGGAAACGCCCGTTTGAGGCGTTCACTTTGTTCCAGAATGTTGTAGTGCCGCTTCAAGATGTTTTTTACGTTAGGAAAGTTGGTGCTGTACGTTAAGCATAGGTCTGTTCGTTGTAAGTCGCGTTGTGGGGGACGGTTCGCAATTAGGTCCACGCGGTTGAGTGCTTCGGCCTTTTTTATGGCGTCATCAGTTACACGCGCTGGGTACCCCTGCCCCTCCAGCATGGTTTTTAAATTTTTGGCGTTGGTAGTGAAGTCTTCCGATTTTGAGCAGATTCGTTTGAAACGGTGGGCCTGGCTATAAGGAATGCTATTCTTACAGTGACGTGGGTGATCGCTTTGGTAATGTAGATATTGCTGGCGATCTGTTGGCTTCCGATACAGCTTTGTCGTGAGTTCACCGTCTTCAATTGTCACGGTCACATCCAGGAAGTTTATGCTCTCTTGAGAGTAGGTGTGAGTAAAATTGATGTTCGGGTGTGCAGAATTGTAACAGTCGATGAAGTGGAGGAGCTCATCCTCGTTGTAGGTCCAAATAAAAAAGATATCGTCAATGTACCTTTTGTACAGGAGGGGTTTTAAGTGGGATTCAGACAGGAATGTGGCCTCTAACTTCCCCATAAACAGATTGGCGTAGCTTGGTGCCATCTTGGTTCCCATGGCGGTTACACTAACTTGCCGAAAGAACTCATTGTTGAATTCAAATGAATTCAAATGAATTGTTGAATTCATTGTTGAATTCAAATGAATGAATATAGGTGTGCGTGTGTGCTCATATGTGCATGTATATATTGTAATTTTTTTGTACGTAGCCCCTATGCCTACATCGGAACAATTTGTATCAAACTATTAGTGTCATGTCTGCTATGTGTACGCCTTCTCTTTATTACGGCTCCTTAAGCCAACGATTTTCTCTTTGTTGTGCTATTATTCGTTATAATTGTATACCATATATCCAAAGCGCTGTTTATTACATTCTCTGCTGCGAGTGCTATGCCAATCCCTGTAGCCAGAAGGGGAGAGGGAACCTGTCAAGCTGTTCACAAAGCTTTTTCCCTTCCTCCTCCTCTGCCGACGGAAACATTGAACCAAAAATACAAAATCGTCGCTGGGAAAACATTTCTTCAAGGAAATGTAAGAGCATTTCTATTAAAGTATGAAGGTTCTGGAAGTCCTGTTTTATTTTTAGCAGTTTTTCCATAGGCTGGAAATGTGGCGCAGTTTTACCCTTCCCGAGATATTAGCGGACGCCGACACGTGGCGCTACGTTGGCGTGGGACTGCTGTCTACATCCCGTTGTTGAAGAGACGATCTTCTAGATCCTAGCCATCGCCAGATTTGCTGTAAAACGTCTTTTGGGGCATAAATGGAGATGAGAGAGTTAGCAAACGCAGGTTGTTGCAAAATGAAGAGAGTTGTATTTTATCTACAACCCCATTAGTGCAGCATGTTTGTAAAGCCCGTTGGGCGTTTTCTTATTTAGCCTTTTACCCCTCTCTAAATCATTAGTTTCACTTCGGGAGTTCTGCCTTCTCAGTCTCAACGGAATAAAAGCTAAATTTACACACAGTTTTCTAATGTGAATGTCAGATACGAAGATCTGAATAAAACCCGGTCGTAGCACTTTGTGGCACTGATTCTAGATTAGCCACCCCGGCCGGTTCCCAGTTTACAAAACCGGAATACTCCTGCGGGGGACGCCAACATTAAAGGAACTCTGACGGGATTTCTATATATCCCGGGATTACTTCGGCAAATTGTTATTTTGAGACACTAGGCAATGTTTCGACTACTTTCCCTCTGTTTACACGACATTATTTAGAATAAGTATTTCGAAATAGCTCCACTCCGCTCTGCATCCTCTTTGCCGATTTCCCACGACGCTTCCTATGAAGCTCAATAAAGATGGCTTGGCTTGACTGTGCTACTGCAGCATGGCTCCCTAATGTTTAAACGACCTGCCGCCAGAGGGTCGTCTGAATTCGTTCGCTCAGTTGAAACTAAGCCACGACACGATTTGTGCATGGAAAATGTGACTTTTGTTGTACGCTAGTTTGTAGACTGTACCAAGCTTTAAGTCCAAGAAGCTCCATACAAAGTCACATGGGACACTGACTAGGTATACGCTAGTAGAGAAATGAGATCTGGGAAAAATGTAGGAACTAAGGAATAAAAATCAACCGAAACTTTCATATCAGCACGTAAAACCAAGGTGCGGGACGACCTTTTTGCGCTGGGTGAACTAACCCAGTGGTCGGCAGTACGACCACAGACCTGCGATTGCTTTTCGCGTTAGGAATGCAGTCGCTAGACACCAGATCTTTCTTGAAACTTGGGGGATGTCTTTCCGCATGATCTTTATTCAAGATTGTTTACCCTAAGCTACTTGGAATGCTAAAGTCAATGCAACTGTAAACGAGCTACACATACTTTATAATCCCGTACCTGATAGCGCTGGTCTGGGGCATTGTGCCCATTGTTTGAAATTCTGAAGTTCGCACCATTATTAGCTCATGTTTTTTTTAATTGATTTATTTGTTTTTGGGTAACCTTTTCTATACTGAATTTCTCAATTTGCGCGCTAACGTTTGGTTTACGGCGAGCGAGTTCGCAGGACACGTGCACACTGACACTGACACGCTGGCGAGTTGGGGTTGGCGTGCTCTTGCCATGAGCGCCGACTGCTTGCGCACAGAGCACGGCCCAGGCAAACCCGAAAGGTGAAGGCAAAGCGCATCGACTTTGACAGACTCCGGTGACGCAGAGGGCGTGAATCCCCTGCGTACGCTTCGGTTAGTGATCGTTAGGGTTCCAAGCCGTGCTGGCAGGTGTATCTGACGCATTTTCAGCCGACAACATGGCAGAATAGCGGCATGCCGATTACTAAGATATCGAGAATTCCCAGCCAAGGAGATCCTCGGTTGCCAAGCACGTGGTTTCAAAGAACCGAAATCGAATCTTGTTTGAAGTTTATTCTTGGACACCGTCCAATCATATGCGATATCAAAGATGTAGTGCTTTGCAGAGACATTTGTCAGAAATAAATAAATTCGTAAGTCCATAAAAACGATTAGATTAATAAAACATAAGTGAATATTTGAGTCAACACTGCACACTGGGCCGGCCAGGCTGTGGCACCGGCGAGGGAAGTGAAAAACCACTGTACCAATTGGAACCAGGATGGCAATGGTGGCCGCAGTGATGAGGGCGCCCAAGATGCAGAAGAGGCAGACAAGAATGCTTCCCCTAGCCAAGCCACCACTGTCACTTTCCCTGTAAGAAAGAGCAGACCGCGCTGCCACTGTTCTCACTTTCTTGCTTGCTTACATGGCGTCGACTCTTACTATTGCGACATCGTTTAAATGTGCTTTATACGTTGATTTCAGGACATTCATTGGTACCTTCAATGTATAAAGTTGTGTTCGTGTGCATCTGCTTGTGCGTGTGTGTTTGTGGTCCCGCGCGTTCGCGTATGCCTGCGCATGCAGGTGCGTGTGTGCGTATGCGTGTACGTGCTTAGCTTGGTAAGAATTTTAAAAATGCAGGCCGTGATTGCCTGGGTACAAGGTATATCAAATACTGGAACATCTTCAACAGGCGCCAAAATTCTAGGAGGTAGTTTTTATGCCTTAGTTGGTGCAGACAATAAGTTATTTATAAATAACAGCGTACTCCAAATACAAAGGAGCAGAGTGATTGACTATTATTTGCCTATACCTTTGTGCCAGTGTTTTAAGCACTTCATTTTGGCTCCAATTAGCATCCAAATAGTTCTTAATCCGAACTACCAGCATTTTACAAAATGTGGGAACTGTTTCGTTAGAATAACAAAGTAATTTTTCAATGTAACGCCAATCAATATACGCAAATTTGAACCATTTCTGAATTTTAGTGTGCTCTAATGCGTGCCCAAACTGACGAAGCTCATTTATATTTTTAAATTGGACCAACTATAAATAGTGACTCCTGAAAGAGCTAAATGCTCTACCTGTTTGGGTAGATGCATAAAGCTCACGGCATATCTCCGAGTAGATGCTTACATACGCAAAAGACGACAAATAACCATGAGTTACATAGACATGAGAGCCACTTGGAGGTAGCGTCAACCTTTGCCGAATGTTATACCGCATGCAAGCGCCCTACCATCGTGTTTCATGGCGCTGACTGCACCGTAATCCAATTCTGTTGCACCCAGAAGGATCTCTTCATCCAGGACTTGTATGCACGATATGGTTCTTCGAGATAACAATTATTTCTATTAGGTCCGACCAGCGTTACCTTCGAATCAATTACATTTTAGTGGACTGATGGCCTATGTTTTTGGCAAGGTTTAGGTTTTCTTCGAGCGAAAAACATACAGCGTAAGGCGAGTAACTTTTTCCTGGTGTTTTGACTGTTCCATCGTTACCTCGTTTCCTCCAGTGCGAATGCCGATGTCGACGTCTCAATAAGATTCAATGTGGCCCCATTGAATGGTATATAACTAACCTCGTCACTTCGCTATAGTTATTTCCCCTCTTAAACAGAATAGTGAATGCTCCGTAGCCCTCTCAGCATTTGTTCGACAGCCAACCATTACTTGTTTTTGAGAAAGAAATAATTAGACGTGTAATCCATGTTTCTGTTTCCCTGTCATTTTTTAATGACGTTTCAAAAATGTCACGAACAGCCGGCTCCGATATTACTCTATCGTCGCCATCTTCCTGAAAGCCTGTCCTCTTTGTCATTCAGTTTTGTCGCAGACATTCAGGAAAGGCCTATTTGAAACAACGCTAGTGTGACGCCGTCCAGCAATTTCGGTATCCAAGACCCCGTGATTTCTTCGCGGGAAACCATTACGTCACTGAAGCTTCCCTGGGAACATTTCGAGGACGTGCCTCTAACTGGGAGCTGGTGTCAAATATACGTTCCTTCTTCTTCATCATCATCATCATCATCATCGTCGCCGTCGTCATCACCATCGTCCCGGGACCATCTACGCCCACTGCAGGGCAAACGGCTCTCCCATTAATCTCCAATAATCCCGGTCCTGGGCTTACTGCGACCAATTTATCCCCGCAAACTTCTTGATCTCATCTGCCCATCTGACTTTCAGCCGCCCCCTGCCACGCTTGCCTTCTCTAGGGATCCACTCTGTTACCCTTAATGACCAGCGGTTATCTTGCCTTCGCATTACATGCCCTGCCCACGTCCATTTCTTCGTCTTAATTTCTACTAATATATCCTTAACACGCGTTTGTTCCCTTACCCACTCCACTCTCTTCTTGTCCCTTAATGTTACACCTATCATCTTCCATTCCCTTGCTCGCTGTGTCGTCCTCAATTTAAGCTGAACCCTCTTGGTTAGCCTCCATTTTTTTGCCGCATAGGTAAGTACTGGTAAAATGCAGCTGTCCTGCACTTTTTTCTTCAGGGACAATGGTAGGCTGCAATTCATTATCTGAGAATTCCTGCCGAATGCATGCGTTTACACGTGACCAAACAATTTCACGGCCGTCTCGTTTCTGCCTGATCAGGCTAACAAAATCTGGTTTTGTCGCTGGCTGTTTTATTTATGCATGCGCTAGTGGTGAGTAAGTGCAGCAGCCCTTCGCGTTCACCAGTATTCAAGCATCTTTTGACTGCGCCTGCACGTAAAGCAAGAAAAAGATTTCCACAAAAACACAACTGAAGCCGAGCCTAATGCATTGGATATCACATGATATTTTATGACGCCTACACTCTGAGGTTTGTGTCTTTTCAAGAGCATGTCACCATCAGAAACACCAGCGTACGTTTATTTTTATTTGTACGTTTCTTTTACATGTGTGTTTGTGTCAGGAAAATGCTTAGGCAAGTCCAACTAACCCCATTCCACTATACGTTTGCGGTTTGTAAGGTCACAAAGTATAGCGCGGAGGAGTGGAGGGGGCGTCTACACCTGTTTAACATTTTTTAAAATTTTCGTTGTTACTACGAAACTGCTGCTCCTGCGAGTGGTATATTTTTGTTTCCAATACCCTTAGCTGCCGATATAGGTCAACTTGTATCGGCACTTTATTGTCATGTCAAAGAAAAACACCCTGTGCTCTAGACACGGGGACGTATAAGCACACAAAATGGCTGTTCGCGCCTGAAAAGGTCCTGTCGTGTTCTTGTCCATCCTCGTCTTCTCAGCGCCTCACATATCTTATTTCATGATGATTCGATTGCGTGCGACCGCGGCCGATATTACTCCTACTTACCATAGTGATGTTCGTTCTGAAAAAAATAGCAAAAGGCGCTAATATGCGATAAAACGATTCTTTCGGATTAGGGGTTCCCACACAAAGCAAAGTGAGGAAAATGCGTTGATCTGTTTATCGATGTGCTTCCATCTCCAACACCACAGTGAACTTTTGGAGCAATACCACACGACAGTGAGTTGTAGACAACCTTCATACCCGTATATACTCGCATACATTCGCAAGGACATACATACATACGAATATGTATGTAGATACATACATACATACATTTATACGTACGCACGAACACACGTACGTACGTACGTACGTACATATATACATACATACATCCGTACGTACATACATACATACATACATACATACATACATACATACATACATACATACATACATACATACATACATACATACATACATACATACATACATGCATGCATGCATGCATGCATGCATGCATGCATGCATACATACATACATACATACATACATACATACATACATACATACATACATGCATGCATGCATGCATGCATACATACATACATGCATGCATGCTTGTACGCGCGTACAATACCACATGTCAAAAGTTGCATTGTGTAAGCATGGTATTACTTTTATAACCGCATCAATGTGCAATAGCCGGTTACTTGAGCTGCTAAACTTATCTACAACAACTCATTATGGACTGGACAACGGGTGGAGGACACACAGGATGACTGCGGGGTATAAGCTCGAAGCACGCAAAAAAGGATACAGGAACAGCGCAGGCGCAAAGACAGAAGATATAATCAGCAGGTGTTAAGCGAAGAAGGGAGGGTGGATCAGGGTTACGCACGTGGCAAGTGCTCACGCAGATCTGCAAAGCCATCTTACGGGCGTACAACGGCGTCTTGCTGGCACGCTCATAAACTCCTCAGAAGTATCGCCGCGCCGCCGTTGATTACACTCGCTCCAATGCCATCAGGCCGCAATCGCATCGCCTTTAATAAAGACCGTAAACTTTCTTGGGCTTCCCAAAAAAATGGCGTGTCGTAATTTCTGCCATTCTTTCCTCCTCCTGTCTGTCCCCCTATTCAGCCATCCGGCCAAAATTCAAAAATATTCTTGAGAGAGAACTTTAAAAAGCCATAATGTTCCCGAATCCCTATATCCGGTACAATACTCCATACTTTACAACATTGTTGACCGAAAAGAAAATATTAGGCATATTAGGGCGGCTTCACTTGTAAACACAAACGCATTGATGAAAATACAGTATCCAGCGGCAAAATAAACGACCTCATCCCCAGAATATGGAGGCGACAGGACGTTATAGATGTAAGCTTTGTCCTAATCGGGGTTGCCCACATTGCATTTTCCGCGAAGACACTAGAAAATTCCGCATCCTAGTAAGAGGCAGCTTGGCAATCTGGCGGAAGCTCACAAGGTTGATTGGGAACAGTGACATCACTTGGTTCTGTCATTTTCCTGGTGTTGCCTTTCACCCCCCACGCACAAATTTTGGACGTCCGGGAGGTTAGAAAAAGCGGAAAAGCAAACAAAGAGCAAACCTTTTGCTCACTTCCGGCCACTGAGAGAATTCCGCGAACCTTTATTTGAACCATGTACCTATACCACAGCCCGTACGTCTCCATAAGCGGTCGAGTTAGATGGCGAGGACTTACCTTCTGGAGGCGACCCGGCTGGAAATGAGCGGATAGAACCTCGAGTGAGATAATGGTTGGCATTCCAGTCTCATTCTAGCATTTCGCGGGTGGTAAGGCAACGGCAACGGAGTTTATCACGGGCGAGAAACAGGAAATCGTAGCATAGTGCACAAAATAGGGCGTAAAATACCTTTCAAAACAGAATACAATAGTCTATACATTTATTCTACGAGCACAAGATTCGATTTCAACAAGGGACAAACCTAGGACTGATACGTCAGTTTGATCTGTTGCACCTCTGATAACTGCGGCAATGCCATTTCTTGGCGATACAACCAGTTTGAAACACGAAAACCAGCAAGAACGCGGAATAAATACGTTTAGCTGACGTGAAATAGCCTACCTTTGTCATCCGGGCCTTCCAATGAGCTAACTGAAAGAGAAGGTTACAATTTGCATCATAAAACGCAATAAACCATAATGAAGCAAGAAGTTGTGCCCTGGTAAGAGTCTCATACGCATGAAACATCACGTAACGCAGTCATTCAATTGATATTAACTTTACTCTCACAGATCTATTTCGCAGAAACCGAAAACTTCCGCAAGGTACACAGCGGTGCTGCACTGGCTCGTCCTGGCACCGCAAATATTACAGGCACTAAACAATGCTCTCCCCTTACCGGATATATCAGTCTCAGCCATCGCTCCTTGCCTCTTCCTCTGTTCAGGACGGCGATATTCGTCGGCCTGTAGATTCCTTTGAAAACAAGAAATGGCGAGATGCGTCCCCGGCTTCTTCTTTGTCGTCGACGTTTTCCTTTTCTTCGTCCGCTCTTATATTGTTGGATGCAGCTGGTAGTTTCAAACTGTCTCTCTACCATCATCCACGCATAGTTTTTTCTTGTGTGTTTTATCACTCATTCGTAATGTCTAGTTGGAGTGTACTGAGGCTTTCTGGTTCTCTACTACAAATTAGTCGATATCTACTGTTATTATAGCTATTATGGGGGATTGCCGAAAGCAGGATGTATTCGTTCATTTGTTACTTACTGCATACCTGGCTTACGTCATTACCTTGCATACGCACGAACCCAAGCAAACAATTGCATGAACAGAATAACGGGTTCAACTAAGAGCGCTCGTAATAAGCGTGCACAGATTGAATGGCATCGCTGCACGATAAGAACGCCTGAGGGGAAAGCAGCGGACGGCACCTAGATCCGATTATGTGCGTTGAGAGAAATCTAAAAACGGGCGTCCTAGAGACATGAAACGAGCCGATGTAGCGGCGCAAAGAAGCAGAAGATGCTGGATGGCACGAGCACACATAATGCGTGCTATCCTTGATCCGGTGCCTAGCCGTCTTCACAGCCACCAGGCACGTTAGTTCGGAATATTCCCGCGTGCGCTCGCACATACCTAATGCGTGTAGGAAACCATTCCCTGTAAATAGGGATTTTTATCGAAACCAATTTTTCGGGTTCTATCATTTTCTAATGTTTGAGAAGAGAAACTACAATGGTGCCACGTGTCTTCGAAGTGTGAAGCTTTCTTATAGCACTAGGCGTCGGAAAATGAACGCCCCTGTGTGTGTGCTATGAGCACCGTCGCGAGCAAACTCGGACGCCGCTCGTGGGCCGATTTTGTCCTTAAACTATGTCTCGCATGACATGAAAATGCATGAGTAGTTTAGGTAACAATAGGCACCATGCTCACAATCAAAACACCGCTTACTCCTGAAACGCACGTTGAATCACTCAGATGGGCACTTTGAGTGGGTCATAATGAATGAACCCTGTGATGCAAATAACAGTGGAATTGTACCTCGTTCTCCTGTAAGCTTTAACTCCGCTAGCTCATCTCTCGGGTGCAATAGTCAAACTCGGGTAAAAAAAAGGACGCCCTGGCTTTTTAAGTGCAATGCACTTCTTAAACGACCCTGAACCTGCGTCCACCGGCGATGTCCGCGCACGTGGAGATGGGCGCGCGCAGCCTGGCCGGTGACATAGCACATACCCACGTGGGGGATTGGCCAGGAATCTCCTCGTCATCCTTGGCAACGGGGGGAGATGGGCGCGCGCTGCCTGGCCGCTGACATGGCACATACCCACGTGGGGGATTGGCTAAGAATCGGGCGTGAGAAGGGCTAATGCACCTGCTTAAAGGAGTACTGACACGAAATTTCAAAGCTGAGATCCGCTCTAACAATCAAGTGAAACGACAACACAAATAGGTGTCTGTGAATAAATGCATCTTTCTTTCTTTGTAGTTGTGTGTGTGTGTGTGTGTGATCTCTCTTTCGCGAACATTACCGAACCGCGCAAATTCAACTCGTGCATTCGCACTTTCACATTCTTCCCCTCGGGGAAATGCGGGGATTTTTTTTAAATGAGATCGCGTCCCATCCTGGAGGTGAAACTAGGTCCTCTCATCCATAGTTTTCTAGGGGCTCTGGCGACAAGCTAATCATTCATCAAGCTAATCATTCAAGTGCATCAAGCTAATCATTCTGTAAAGTAGCCGGCCAGGTAGGCCGTTTTTGGTCATTGGTCGCGCAATCCGGAACTCATGAGTTTAGTCTCCACACACCACGTGTCTTTGAGTCCACTTTCTGTTCCATCATATGAAGAAGGTGTCATTTCAATTCTTAACACACAATGAAATTCCTTGTCTGCTTTTTTAGGGTGATGGACATACGCCTCTTTTCCGGTTTGTTCAAAGTTGTTTACAGAAATGTTCCACAGCAAGCTTGTGCTTGGACCGTGTACAGCTATACCACTGAAGATTTTCGATTTGAACCTGTCTTTCCATAGCTTTTACTTAGTGAAGACCTGAAGAAGTTTTGAGATCTATTGGAGGACCCTTAAAAGTGCGTGAGCGTGTCGTCCCTCTCCCTCGCCAGGCCAGGCTCTGCCTGACGCGGAAGCATTGATAAAAGGGTTGAAAGTTGGGCGAGTTGGTATTGATGGATCTCGGAAAACAAACTGCGCGCAAATTAACGGGGACAAGAACGCATGAATACAGCACAAGTGCAGACTCGCAACTATTTTAATATTGCACTCTTTAAAGCCTTAGATGCCCAAACGCCCAATCGACACGCCCCACAGGCGTCACAGTTCTCGGCGCACTCAGCCGCAAGTACAAAAAAACCGTAACAACAAAACCACAGAACAAACCCTGAGGCGCATGAATGGCGAATGGGTGGGATGGGCTCTTAACCCATGTGTGATGCGATTATCTTTGCTGTATTTCGCCATTGAACATGTCGAACGCGAGGACAGGGACCGCGCGAGGGCTGTTGGTTTATTTGGGCTCAAAACACTACTTTCAACGCGTAGATTTCATTTCCCATTGCAAAGCTCAGACAGCCATGTGGTATTATTTAGAAGAATAGTGCGAATACCACTTCTAAATTGACGTATTTCTTCCCACGTGCCTATTTTTTTATTTTTTCTATGCAATGTTGACAAGCCTGAAGTGTGTTTCCATATGTAGTAGTTTGGGAAAGTTCTGCCCATATAAACCTTCCGTGCAAATAATATTTTACCTTTTGGCCGCGCGGTTGAATCGAGGAAGAGATAGCGAGACACAGAAAACAGAGAGACAGACATATATACAGGAAGATACACTTAAGAATAAAATAAATTTACGCACACACACGCTTGCAATCTAGGTCTTGCGAGACCTTGAGGCTGTGGCAATTTGGCAAGAAACACAAGAGGGGTACATTGCCTAGCTATGATGTTACAATCACTTAGCATCACCATACGAGGGTATTCAAAGCATATAGACCAGAACTTGTCCGGTCGGCCATTTTTCGACGACCGGTGCGCCGTCTGGCGGGCATTTCTTGGGGACTGCGTCGCGAGCAGACGACCCCGCAGTCACACGTTGTTTCTCCGTACCGTGCGTGGAATCGGACTTCCAAGCGGCACCAAAAATCGGTAAGTTTCGTTTGTTCGGTATGTAAGTAGCGCTAAGTTCAACCGAGCTTTAAGGAAAACGTTTTGAGCGTCCGAGAGCTGTCAGGTTTGCTCACAAATTCCGTTCTCACCCCGCTAAGGCGGCCTGCCACCCCACGCGTGCTTTGTCCTGACGGGGGCTGCCCGTGAGGCTACGCAAACCTGACAGCTCTCGGACGCTCTGAACGTTTTCCTTAAAGCACGGTTGAACTTGGCGCTACTTACTTACCGAACAAATGACACTTGCCGTCAGGACAAAGCACGCCAGCAGTGCGCCCGACTTCTTATCACGAATTGATGTTTATTTTCTTAAATATGCGCAGGTTCACTTGGCCGTCATTGCGCCGTTGTTGGCTGCACGAACAACCAGCGTAAGAGAAAAGGACTCATGCAAGAAACGTGGGAGGTGCACTATCACAAAAGAAGTATCTGCACGTGCGAAATCTATTCGCTGCACAAATTCCCTGCCTCCCTTGAGTCCCGCCACGTATCGGTCGTCGCGCTAAATTGAAAAGACTTCGAACCCAGCAAATTTGCGAGAGTAAGTAAGCGGTTGTACGCTGCTTTTTGAAGCGCTGTCTATTCACCCTCATGGCCAATCCTTATCGCACGTTTGTGCTCCCTGCAGGTATGTTCTGTTCATTTCATCGACGGAAAGCCGACGAAAATCAACCCGGCACCTATGCTGCAGCGAAAAAGGTGAGTCGAAAGTGAAATAGGAGCGTCACGTTGGCGGAGCACTCCCGGTCCGAGAAAACGCTGTTCGCGGTTCCGACCCACCGCTAAAACGCAAAAGTTATTTTATGCAACCCAACGGGCATTAAATCTTGATGTATCGAATAAATTGTTGTTGTTTTCGTAGCAGAAAATAGTGTTATGCGGCGGAAGTTTTAAAAGATATATATTTTTTTTTTACTTTTATGAGCATGTAACACGTCTACGACCTGCCCAGCTAAAGCAAATATGTGAGGGCCTTGTTAAACAACCAACTCAGTAGGAGGTTTTTATTACTAATTATAAACCACTATTAAGAAACAACTCATTATTCATTGCATAATTTTGACGTAATGCTGTGCATGTTTCATTCGGGGTTGGGTTAGAACTGTAAGAAATGCATTTTCGTTTTTTCTGAGCAAAGAATGATGGTTGGATGTTAATAGCGCAAGGCCAACTGGCAGCAGGGAACAAGTTATTCAGATGACCTCTGGAAATCTTCAGTGTGCCCTGATTTCGTACATGCTTGTGTACTACATAAAATGCCAAACGTATGTGTTTGCATTTTCATAAGTGCTTGTTTTCATGCAGCAAATTTATATGCCAGGAGAACTTTCATCGAAAAGACAGATTGCAATTCACCAAAAAGCTTGTTGGTGCTGCAGAAAAAGGATAACTTAGTGTGGGAATCTACAACTGGGATGTAATTGTAAAGACAAACCTAAGAACGAAGTGTAAAGTGGATTCGTAAAGACGAATGAATTCCGTAGGGACAGCTAAAGAACGAATCTTGCTTCTGCCAAGTCTCGACGGGTCGAACGGCACGCCGTAACGGAGTGGCTGCTCGAGTGAGTTCGCACCCCCTTAGTCACCACAGTTGCCGGAAGTAGCAGCCCAGAGGAAACGGAACAATAGAACACTATTGTTTCATTGTTCTTTTAATTCCTAAACCAGCCAGCCTGCAAGCGGGGCACACCGGCCTCGGAGGCTTCGTAATGGTTTGCTGGTTACCGTCATATTGACAAAATTATAAATTATATGGCAACCTCTCTGGAGGCCGTTCCGCATAGGACAGCGTGTCTCCTATTGCGAATTCGGGTAGTTCGCAACCCTTATTTTTTATCTGTATTTGTTTCCTTTTCGGCATATTTTTATTCGCGGATATTAATATTCTGCAGCACATTTTTAATTTAGTTCACCTACCCCCTGGCTCGTGACGTCAACTTAGGGACTCGCGCCGGTGTCGTCTGCTGCGCTGCGTTTGGGTGGGGCAGCAGTGCCTGTGCTAGAAATCGCCCCTCGTGCTGCTTTAGTGCATTAAGAGCGCATTTCCAGTACAGTGGACGCCGACGAATGCGGAGGGGCTGTAAAAGTTTGTTCGTATTATCAGAAATTCGTCTAAAGTGGAGCTTTCTTGCATTGTGAACGTTACACAAGAGCAAAAATGCTGTTCGTCTTAACCATAGTTCCCTCAACGGGAGTCCACTGTAATTCAATTATTCTGCCAGCTTCTGACATCTCTGAATAATGAGTTTGGAACACACGAGGAGAGAGAGAACAACTGTTATGAGAGAATGGCTCAGAAGATCGCAACTCGTCAGCTCAGAGGTCGGGTTCAGTGCTGCAGAGCTCCTCGATAAGTACTTAAAATGCGCAGGCTTCGCTAAAATATTTTACTCAACAGTCTACTATGCTATATATAATATGAACACGTGCATCGCACACCAGGAAATAAAACGGCTGTATCCTATATTTTGCTTTATTGTTGTTGACTTGTATCAGATGAATGCTTTTGCCGTGCCCAACGCTTTATTTTTCTGCGCCGCCATTCAGGCTGTATTGGCGGCGGCGTTCTTTTTTCTCGCCGGCGGAGACGCCATTAATGGGGCTGGCACTGGGAAATTGAAAAAAGTTAGTTTAAATCGAGGAATTCGTAGAGGTACAGGTGCCGTCATAAGTAATTGGAGCACGGGAGCCGTGGCCGAACTGCATAGGAGCGCCGTGTAGCTGCACCAGCGGTAAACGAAAGGAGCAGAACACGCATGCGCGCCTGCTCACGGTAATAGCCCATCTATACTTCTCAACCCACTTATTTTAACGCGGCTTCGAGCATTATTCGCAGCATACTGGTCTCAGCGATGGCACTGATAGTAGAGGCGGTATCTGGCAGCGTCGCTCACACACTTTCAGCGCACGCGAGCTGCTGGAGAGCGATCGCAATCGCAGGGATCTGAAGTGACAATTTTTCTTTTCTAATATTTTTAGCTGGGTATGATAACAGCGCCAACGCTGAGACCAGTATGTCGCGAACAACGCTCGAAGCCGCGTTAAAAGAAGTAGGTTGAGATTTATAGAAGGGCCATCTGCGTCGGCAGGCACGCATGCGTGTTCTGCTCCTGTAATTTACCGCCAGTGCAGCTAAACGGCGCTCCTATGCGGCTCGGCCACAGCTCCCGTGCTCCAATTACTTTTGACGGCACCTGCACGTTAAACCCAGGTTTAACTGTAAATGTGCCCCTCTAAGGGAAAGACCCCGCCTGAAGCATTCTCAAGGCCGTCGACTCAGACCGACTGAGCTTTCCATGAGGGGAAGGGTAGACCCTCCAAGAGAGAAGGCAGGTAGCAACGACCTCGTGGAAATTTGAGAAGCGGATCTCTCGGCGTCCCCGCTAGAAGGAAAATCTAAGGCCGATTGAAAAGGGCAGAACAGTAATCGAAGTTAATATAGGTACTAAGGAAGTAAAATCAAGTGAAACTTTTATTTACAGCGTAAAACCAAGGTGCGGAGCACTTTTTGCACGGAGTGAACAGCAGAGCGGCACGGCCACACATTTGCGATCGCAGCCGCTAGAGATAAGACATGCGTGTGAATTTGGGGGACGCTTACTGCACAAGCGTTATTCAATGCATAGTGGGAATTGGCGGTGAGCGCGGCCACGGGCGGCGCTTCGAAGCGCGCCTCCGTCTGCTTCACTCGGGTCGCTCTCCCTGCTGTATCTTGGCGCTCGGTTGACAACTGATGCTGTCCCCACCAGATTGTGCGTGTGCGTCACTTTTTATCATAATACTAGACTTAAAATCGCGTACACTAGCTAAAGGCATGAGTTAAAGTATTAGTTTTGGATACCGCTACGGAAGAAACATTGCTGGCGTCGTCCCATTCCTTGCAAAGCTGGTCCTGTGAGGAGCGCGAAGTGTCGAAGCTAGGCATCAGTTTCTGTATCGAGCAATCTTTCGAACAATGGAAACAGCCAGCTGCTGGGAAACAGCAAAAACACAAGACCAAAACAAATTCCATGTCTTCGGGTCTGTCGGCTTTGGCAGAAGGCATTACTATATTAAGTAATCATACGTAAGCTAAACAGTTTTTCAAAGTGTGCCAAACGCTCGAAAGTATTGTATCGCATCTCTTTACGTTTTCATGGCTTCAAAGTATGCCGACATGCACTATGGGCTACAAAAACTGTAGGTTGAGTTGCAAATAACCCACTGTGTGTACAGGGGGGATTAAAAGAAATACGAACAACGGAGCACACAGCCTCCGAAGCATGCCGCACCGCCTGGCTGCACTGTCAGTAAACTGCGCGCATGCGTAGTTCTTTCGGAGCGTTTGAGACTGTGGCCTACTGTTTGGGGAAACGCTTGATCAAGAAGGGACGCGGGTCATTTATTTTGAGGCATCTTTTTATGATCTGTCGCCACTGGGCATACTGTTATCTACTACATTCGCTAGCCAAGCCCGCAGCAAGCTGTTGCAGATAGCACATGCCATTCAACGATCATCCTGCTCAGTGGCGACACAGCGGGAAAAGGCCCCTCAAAATAAATGACCGGCGTCGCTTCTTGATCAAGTATTCCCCATAAATGTAGGCCACACTCTCAAACGCTCCGAAACAACTACGCATGCGCGCAGTTTAGTGTCGGTGCAGCCAGACGGTGCGGCATGCGTCGGAGGCTGTGTGCTCCGTTGTTCGCATTTCTTTTAATCCCCCCTGTACATGCTCGTGCTGGTTTTATACCCGGCTTCTTACCAGTATGCAGGTTTATTGAGCAAAATGAGCCACGTGTACGGTAAAGTTACAGTAACCCTATGTTTGTTCAGACCTGGAGGGATATTTTGGTGCATTTCACAGAGCCATATATCCCGATATTCAGATATGTGTTATAGGAGAAGTGCACTCATGAGGAGGAGCTGGCGGAGGAGAAAACTTAATTTAACCGTCAAATCCAGCTGTTTAGCGGGCCGGGTCCGACCACAGAGTAACAGTATTTTCTTCAATCTATAGAACGCCATCCCGAGCAGACCATAATTTCTACTTTACGCCTGGAAGGGTTGGTAAACAATAAAGAGCTGCTTGGAAATATTAATCGGTTTCGATTATCTTATATATGTACGTATCTATTTATTGCGTTCGTTAGCGAGTATATCAAACCTTCAATTTTGTAATCAGTCAGTTCCTTATGATAGCGATGGTTACGCTATAGAAATTTGTAGCACAAAATCCGCCTTTGAGCACTCTGGACCACGTTGTCTGGGGCGCGATAGCGATCGCGTCGCAGAAGCCTACTCATTGTGTTTGCATGTGAATAAACAACACACGCTGTGGATACGCACCTCCTACTTTGTGAGACTCCCAAACATTCACAAAACTACCAAGGAGACGTTTTTGACGGTGCAGAAATATTAATGCCTTAGGCACAGAAAAAAGAATATTCGTCTGATACAAGTTAAGGAAAACGAAAGGAATAGAAGACAGCCGCTTTATCCTTTTGCGCGATGCACGTGTGCGCGATGCCCGCTGCTTGGTACGTGCCATTAGACTGTTGAGTCTTCATAAGGGCATCTCAGAAATACTGTGGGGAAGCCCACGCTTTTTGAATACTTAGCAAAGAGCACTGCGTGCTGAACTTCGCGACTAAGCTACAAAGGACGAGTTACACACGATATTCTGGACGATGCTCTGAAGAAAGTTGTTCGGGTAAGTCTCGTGCCCCGCGCGGGGTACGAGATCTAGCCCCCTCGCGGTGGCTCCTGCCCCGCAGAAGTGACGTCAAACTAAACTAGTCACGTGACTTCCTGTGACGTCACAGTTTTTTTTATTTTTTTGCACATTTGAAGGCATTGACCAACGTTGGGCATTGACGGCGTGTGTTGCTCCATGTGGGACTCTGGCCTTGGCTCTAACCGCAAGCCTGCGCAACGTTACGTCCTTATCGCCTTGCACAGCGGCTGCCTCACGGCGCTTTTTTCTTGTTGGGAGAATTGTTTGCAATTATTTATTGAGCATTTTTCGTGAACTTGCTGCTGCTAGTCTTGGTAAGCCTAACGCATCCTAATTTGGCAAGCTGCTTCGCCCCGCTTTTTTCCGTGCTCCTTTTGTTGCCGTTAAATATGTTGCTAGCGTCATATTGTCTTGCAGTTCGCGTGCCATCGGCTTTATGCTACTGCATTCGTTGTCTACTTGTTCCGATCGCTACTTGCATTCCAAGCCTTGTATTTTGATTCTGGCGTAAAACGTGCGGATCAGTTTTCCAGCGCTTTGCGCCGTGGCTAACGAGGTAGCCGAATTTGATGACGTGATAACGCGAGCGACGCAGTGCCAGCGGCGTCAGTGTGTGCACGAATCAAGTATCGTCAGGTAGCGCAGGGCATCGTCGAACGCAATCCGTCGTCGCATGTAGCCTGTTCTGCAATTTTTCTCGCGGGGCACTGCAAGAAACCTTACTACCCCGCGGAAACGATCCATGCACGCTGCATGCAGGGAGCGCAGCTCCACTTTCGTGGGTGGCCTGGTGAATGGGAGAGCCCAGGAGCCTCCCGTCCATGGGCAGCATGGTGCTCAGCTATCGCTGAAACCAGCCGCTCACTGGCTGGCTTCCTGTGCAAGGAGGCGCAAGCTCCAAATGTGCAAGTTCGGGAGAAGTCAAGCCTTGATAAGATCGCCGTTTGTGCCAAGCTTGACACTTGTGTTAAATAGTGCTTTCAAGTTTGGTGTGCTCAAGGTAAACAAGTGACTCTTGTTGTTCATCTATGTTTTTCGAATTTGTTGCTTCGAATAATACTATTGTGCTTTCATGATAGGCAAGACCTCAAATGAGCTGCGAATGTTAAGCAATCTCTAGGCAGCCATTATTGAATGCACAGGAAAAAACGTTTTGTCTACCTTGAAATTTTCTACATAGGGTTCGTGGAACTGCCAGCTAGCAAGTTTAATAAAAGGTTGTTATCTGCTCAATTATAGTAAATAGGTAGCAAGGGATAGATAGGATAGCCCTCCCTCCTCACCAGCTAATCGTCTGGCAGCGTCTCATAACTTCCTTCACAATTACCGCATGGATTTTATTTCCCTCACCTTTGCCCCACTGCCTTCTGGCTTCAACCCGGTTAGCCAACAAAACTTCATCCTGCATCTGTTCTGATTATGTATTTTGGTACGCTAGTTTTTTGTTTACTCGTGTTTGGCTTGGAAGTCAACACAACCAACAATACTTTCATGCCCACTCAGTTGGATGGCCAGTAATGGTGAGAGCTTCTCTCGAAGGCTTACAGTGGATTCACGAATTCTGATTGACTGTGACATCGATGTACCCATCCAGAGCACCCTGTGGAATTCAACTTGAGGTTAATACTTGTGTTCACAGCTGGTAATTGTCTGCTCTGTGAGGGGGGTGAACAATAAAAGTTTCTAATTGCAAGGAGATATTTCATGTTCTTTTGCTTTTTAACTCTGTGCTGTGTAAAAAACTGTTGCGGCTAATTGATTAAGTGACTATGCTTAGTCGTAAGGGCCATAATACAGTGTCCCATATTTTGTTTGCAACGATGCATACCCAGCAGAGCTCAACTGCTAGAAAGCACAATCTCTGGTGGTGGTAATTAGCTTGAAAAAAAAAAAGGCACTGAAACTATTTTTTAAGCTAACAAGCCTGAAAAACAGTTTATGGAGCACATCTACAAGGGAATGGTTCTTGTACAGCTTGACATTACCCTCTCCTGATAGTACTTAATACCTTGTGCAGGAACTGGAACCAAGGACACCTAGTTTGTGAATATTGCAGTACAGCTGAAAGCTGTATGTATCGTGGAAGGCTTCAACAATAAAATGACTCTAATGAACGTACTTCTGCTTTGGTGTCAATGGGCAGCATGTGAGCATTGATCCGTGCTTCGCTGTTGACATTTTTGCTACACAAAAACAGGCTTGATCAGGCACTGTAGCAAGTCTTCATGAAAAAACACGGGAAAGAAACTGGACAAAAAAGCTGCGAACACATGGACACTGTTCATCACAGCACCTACCTTTCCTTGTACTTCAGTACTGTTATTGTCGCTGTATTTTTCCCCAAAATATAAATCAACTCTCCAAGATTCACACCTTCAGACAGAAAGCAAACATGGTGTTTGTCAATGACAAGTGATTCTACCAAACTTCCGTGGCTGTGAAAAAAGTCAGTGAGTAGCTCTACTTTCTCTGCACAGTCTGTGGTGTGAAGTTCCTTTTCCTAACAAAACACAAGGGTTTATTGGCACAATACACAGAAAAAATGCCAAATAAGCAAGTGATGCCTTCTAGCACTACACTACAGTCCTGCAGGAAAGCCAAACAACCAAGTGCTCTTTTTGCTTGAGTGCAAAGCTCTGCAGAGAAGCCAAGAAAGATTCCTTTTTTGTTGACACCAAAGCTCTGCTGGAAAGCCAAAACGTGTTGCTTCTGTCACTGCTGATTTGCTGTAAGACGGGCTTGTGAATGTATTGCAGTAAGGCATTTGTTGTGTACATGTCCTTCATACCTAGATAAATATGACAGGCTGGCTGTGTAACAAAAACGTCAAGTGAGGTAACAACCAAATGTTTTATGTAAAATGTTAGAATACTGTTTGTTATAAATAGCAATTAATGGTTTTGACAGCAGTTAAGTGGCCTGTTGGAAATCATAGGCTAAAACTAAACAAAAGCAATGTTTCATACAGCTGCAATCGTGTCAAATAGCAAAAGAATGGTTTGGGCCCTAAATTCAGCAGGCATGTTCCAGCTGGGAATGTGTTGGTAGAGCACAACAATAATAAAGGCATGGGGAAAAAGGTTGAGCTTAGTTGAGTTACCCCCAAAGTATTGGTAGACAGTTAGAATGCTTACAAAAATTTATAAATATTTTGGACACACTGAAACAATAGGGGAAACTTCACTTGCCCTGGTTTTAAGTTTATTAGTACTGAGCTTAATGCACCCCACACAACACCATTGAAGAATGTTACACCTGCATGAACACAGCAGCATTTAAGGTATAACAGTTTTATTTGAGCAGAGGTAAATAGAATATTTCATAATCAATCCATTTATACGTAAATTAGAAAAAGTAGGGTTTTTGAAGTGAAGCTCGGAAGCATGCTATATGAAAGGGACGAATGGCGAGTTGTTACTAATCACAAATTTCAACTCAACCACCTTGCCAGAAACAAACCCCTTCTATGGAGGGAGTGTGTGTAATCTCAAGATTTTTTAAAGAAAAGTTTGTGAATGCACTGTACACGTAGGCCAGAAGGTATTTCGACACCCCAGCCGAGGACTCGGAGTCATCAGCGCTCTTTTCTGCTGTTTTGATGATCAAGGGCTGTTTGTTCAGGAACCACCCCCTTTTCTCCCTTTGGCCACCATCTTTCTCAGTCACTGCATTCATGTGCTTGCTGTGGGAGCTAGCAAACATGAGGACCACCTGTAAGTAGGATTACCTCAGGCTCGCACAATTGCTGGAGAGGCTAAACAATCTTTTCAAGATCCCCAACTGTGAGCTTGCACTTTTTTTTGCGAAAAAAACAAAGACATCTAGATAGGCCTTTGAGAGCTGTCTGAAATCACAAAAGTGAGTATTTTGTGCCCAAACTGGCCAGCTAACCTCACTAGTCGACCCACACGTTGAATGCCTCGCATAAAAATCAAGAGACTCACTGCATTGGCTTATTGCATGGCATTGTGTGGGTGGGCTTCTGGTTTCCACCTATGAAGCCTGTTGGTTGTGTTACTGTCCAGTCCTGCTGTCAAACTTCTTTTGAGACTTGCACTGCCCTGGAGTGTACCACCGTGGATTACTTGGAATTTATGTTGGCCATGAAAAATCCTAGTAAATCGTTACAAGCCCCTGAAGCTGGCTGGAAAGTGGGCATTTGTTTAGCGACCACTGTTTAGGGGCACAGTAGGCAGGCTGTTACAGAGGCTACGAAGAAAAAATAGAAGGTTCGTTCATTAAAAAGACTTCTTTGCCCAAAAAACAAATGACATCAATTTTATTGTAAACTTCAAACAAATAAGATAGTACAGAAAATGTGTAGAGCAGTGGAAGTTCCATACACACTTTCCAGCTATTTCTCTATGACATCACAGAATCTTGTTTGTGCAATTGACAGCCACCAACCTAACCCACCGCAAAAAAAGCATAACTGCGCAATTTCAGTGGGGCCTCCATTCCGTTTGATCGTATCACTTGAGTGCTAGCGTACATTTAACACACAGATAACTGCATTTACAGTGCACGTCCATATGACGTCACTCGTGCCCATATTACATCAATGCAGTTTGAAATTGGGATGTTTTTCACCGTTTCTTTTGGTTAAACTCGCACCATTACAGCCTTGACCTTTGCCTATCAATTACATTTGCAGCGTGCTTGCTGCTCATACCCATGGACACAAACCATCCGCTGAGGCTTTCACGTTCCAGGCACATTTTCAGATTCTCTTTGACGTTGACTATTGAGCCTGCGTAGAACCCATGGGTTTTCATATGCTGGAGACATGATGGTCGGCCAAGTGTATACCGTTCCTGTTACCGTCTGTACAGCTTCTTCTCTGACCCCATCGGCTGGGTGTCCTGAATTAAGTCCCTTTGCATGAGGGGAATCGGTAAAATCTGGCCAACATAGCCACATATACAGAGACGTGAAGGTTACGCCAATGCAGCAGCTATGGCATGAAGCGCCTGGCTAGTGTACCTTTTGGAGGACCCAGTTCCTAATTTGTCATAGCATCATGTGTGTGCCAATGTGAGGAGCTGAATGCATGATGGAAACTACCCAGCCACAATCTGGGCCACGGGATACGAGACTGCCAATGTTCTCACTCTTTCACATCCTTTGTATCGAAGATGTATTTCTGCCACATTTTACTGTAGTGAAATGGCTCACCACTACAGCTGCAATAATTTCTTCTGAAAAATCTTTTCAAGCGCTGAATACCATGCATTTATGATGCAAGCTCATGATCACCAAACTTTTTCGCGCACAAAACGTATTTCGGGTAAACAATTTTAAGCCACAATTCAATCCACTCGAAAATATATACAAAAAACGCGACAAAACTGCCGATTTCGGGTTTTTTTTTTTGCTAATCTCCTTAAAGGGGAAACTACTGTGCTGGGTTGTACGCGGTATATGTGTGGGAACACCAATGATTACCTTTTCTAGCTATCCGTGGTTTGCACTTGTAATGCGCACATGCGACCAGTGAAATATCAGTGGCCGCGTCTAGCCTACGTCCCGCGCTGCTGTCATTTTGAAAACACACCGCGATTTTAGGCCACCCATTTAAGCATTCTGAACTTGCCGTGGTGCAAACTGTTGATAGCAGATGCCGCCGCGCGGACATGCCGCAGCAGGCTCACATAATCACGCTCGGACGGTGTCTTTTCTTGCGTGGGACGTGGGTTGTTCGAACGGGGCCACTCGGCTGCGCGATGTCGTAGATGGGATCCGGACAGTTTATCGAACGCCGTTTTATCGAACGCCGTTTTATCGAAGTCGTTTTATCGAACGCCGTTTTATCGAACGCCGTTTTATCGACGGACGTTTTATCGAAAGTGTTTTTCTCGGCCTTTTCGAGTAACAGAATTTGCGATACGTTTTTTTAATTTCCTCCTCGCTATGTAATTTGCAAATCTTGTCTCCACAGCAGGCCTATTTAAAAACATTTATAGTCTGTCTTCTAGTTGACTTTTATTTCCTGCGTGTTTTTTTGTTTGTTTTTGTGATGCGCGAAATATGTCACCAGAATTTTTTGCTGTGATCATTGCGCAACTGGTACTGCCATAACGAATCTCCTTGTGTCTCTATCCCCTCTGATCCGAAGCATATCACGGCATTGTGGCGTATTGATTAAAATGCCTCGATATGCTTCGTACCTTTTTGTATAAACCGCTTTTGTGTCGACACATAATCTAATTATTTCGCCGCGTATGTTGTACATAAGTAAAGCACTTCTTGGCGCTTGAGGGTCCAATGTCAAAAACCTAACTGGAACGCTAGCAAAAGTCTCTCCCGATTTCTGCATTCCTAATTCTTAATGGGATCTGAGTTCAGTTGCTAACCCTAGTGAAAATCTTTCAGCTGGTCTTAACTGGGATCAACTGGTCCCAGTGGGGAATTAACTGGTCCCAGTGGGGAATTAACTGGTCCCAGTGGGGAACTAACTGGTCCCAGTTGGGATGCAATTGGTCCCAGTTGGGAAGCTGAAAGGGGGCAACTGGTCCCAGTTGGGAGGCGACTGGTCCTAGTTGGGAAGTTGAAATGGGACAAGTGGTCCCAGTTGGGAGGCATGGTCCCAACTGGGAATCTGAAAGGGGCCAACTTGTCCCAGTTGGGCTTAAGCTGGTCTCATGTGGTAGGCATGCTGATCGTAGAATCAATGTATAGTGTTACAGATCATTGTTTCCTCTGAATTTGCGCAAGCTTTTACAAAGCAGCTTTTAACCCGAGGTACCCTTAATTAACAAAATCAGACGTCGTAAAATTGCCGTTCTCGCGCACCGGCGGGTGGCCCGAACTCTCTCACCGTTTCCTGCCATTGCATATTATTTTCTCCTCCCTCGGCTTTGTAAATTATCATCCCTCTTAACTTCTCCTCCTGTCCTCATCCATTTATACTTTTCTTCCAGCACAACTCCGCAACACCCAGTCGACGCGTATGATGTAGGGGCGCGCTGGCGATCGAGACGGCCGTCCTAGGGCCGCGAGAGGAACGGTCGCGACGGCGAAGGACGGTCTCGCGAGCATGGTAGCCGAGAGGCGCGCTGCAGGGAATTAGAGTTTCGGATAGGGGGGAGATTTCACGACGCCTGCGACGCGCCAGAAAATTTTTTTTCTTGATGTGCGGGAAAACAAATTAGGCAAGAGCGCTTTTACCGGGCATACAAGCAAATACAAGCATAATCGCGAGGAACGCCAGCTGGAAACAGGTAGCAGACAGAAGTGCAGATGTCGCGGCCACAATTGCCGTGGCAGAAAAACCCCGTCATTAAGACTGCCTTCAACGTGTGATTTTTATGAACTACGTTTATGAGCATGGAGGAAAACCTTTTCTTTCCGTCATGTTTATGAGCCACAGTAGCGTCCATTTTGATACGCCACTACGATGTTAAGTTAGCCGTTTTAGAGGCGTTCAATCATCGTGTATCCAAGTAACAAACTGGTGTACAATTTATATTTTAAACAAACCTAAAAAATATTGCATTCTGTAATTTTTGACATTTTGTTGGGCTAATTAAATGTTAAATGACATATTTATTCAAAATTTTAGTCGTGCGGTTTCTGCAGTTTCGTACAAAGGCAAATGGCGCCGTACAGGTAAAACGTGATCGCAGTAATCGTGGTAACGCTACTGTTCTCTGATAGCCTACGTTTAAATATTTCGTGGGAGCACTATAGATTATATGCATAAGCTCTATAACAAGCAAGTTGTGCTTGAGGTCTCAAGGATTTTTCCCCAGCAAGGTGCAGCTATCGCAAGTTGAATAAGACTGAGGGACAAAGGATTTTGCCCTTGACAGTGCAGGTACGTGTCTCTGTTTTTTTTTTTTTCTTTTTTTGTGTGCGTGACTATCATGAACTGGCCATTTAATTGCTGCTTCAACTTTAGTTCTACAAATATACTGTGCTCAACAAACGTGTTTTCTACGCGCTTTCGTTCTTAATTGCACCGGCGACCGCTCATGAAGGAAGTTGACTTAAATTTTACTTTATTTTGATTTTATTTTCACAAACCACACGTCCTAGGTATGTTTTTTTGACGCTGTGTCTAAAGGTACGTCGGACTTACGCCGATCCTAGAATCTAACGATACGTCGGACGTACGCTGACCCATAAAATCTGGTTGTCGTGCTGCATATCTAAATTGCCAAATTACACATTTTCAGAGACCGGAGCCTAGGGGGCGGATGCTGAGAACAAGTGCAAGCCATTCTTCCACCTCACCCTCGCCTGCTGATACGGGGACACCATCGAAGCAGAGTGAAAAAATCGTTGTGAGCCAAGGAAGCAATGAGGAGGAACTATATTGATGCAGTTTTAATAAATGACACCATAGAAGCTCTGCTGCCTTGTGCCATTTGTTGGTGCTACCTGGTTGCGCAGTCAAGTGCAGTTGGGAGAAACGTCCCGCTGCAGATGATTGTGGAACGGGGAGTGCCGGAGCAACTGGTCCCAGTTGGGACCAGTTGCGGCCATTCCCAGCTATTCCACTTGCAGCTGGTCCCAACTGGGACCAGTTTCAACTGGTCCCAACTGGGATTTACTGCAACTGGTCCCAACTGGGAATTGTTCCATAACCCAGTTTAACTGGGACCAGTTGGGACCAGTTGGATTCCCAGTTGAACATTTTCACTAGGGAAGAGGTTACCAAGCCTTGTACTACTGTTCTCGTTGCCTTGCATGAACTAACGAGACAAACGTTAGGTACAAAATTGTCACCGTACTGCAGGTTGGTACGTTTTCATCTCCCTCTGGTTGCACCCCAGCATGTCTGCTGGGGTGCATGCTCTTGCCTTTTTATCATAAGGCATAAAAACAGTAAGATCAAAATAGTAAACACTGAAAATGGAGAAATCATGAATGTCTACTCAAAATACAGCGTCGTGACCCGATTACCTCTAAATAAAAATGGAAAAATTAAAAAAATGAGAACGAGCGATACTATGGCCCGTGCGATTATACCTGAACAAGGCACACAAAAAACCAACAAAATACGCTGCCTGGTCGGGCGTGTTTCTTCAAGGCCACCACGAAAACTTAAGGTTGGTGAATCAAAAGAGGGGCTAAGAGTGTTGACGCAAAAGTAGAAAATTATACGAAATCCTGTATTTTTTTATTTGAGCATGATTAACAAAAAACGTAAATTGTGGTGGGATGGGCAATTGTCCAGCTGTACTAGCTTACGAGTTTCCCTAGTGCGAGGTGACCTCTGACGACTTGTCCTACTTGACGAGTTCACCTATGACGAGTTGGCTGTGACAGGTTCCCTTGTGACGATTCTCCTAGACTCCACCACCTCTGTTGGGGTCTCACTATCACTGTCGGAACCCCCCTGTTCCAGTCACATAGCACTAATCTTTCAGAAGTTCTTGGCCCAACATTTCTCCAGATGCAAACAGTGTGACCCCAAGGTCCGAGTAGGAGTCGCGGGTAAACCACGTGACTAGAACAATTGTGGGGTACAAGACTCTGGATCACGTAATGATGAACCATGGCGCAAGGGATATATTTTTCAACACTAACCTAAACACGCCGATACACATCTAAGGAATATTGCGCACGGGGTTCGGGTTGGTACTATAGGGGCAAATTCTGTAATATAAACAAGGGGGCCCCCCTAGTGAAAATGTTCAACTGGGAATCCAACTGGTCCCAACTGGTCCCAGTTAAACTGGGTTATGGAACAATTCCCAGTTGGGACCAGTTGCAGTAAATCCCAGTTGGGACCAGTTGAAACTGGTCCCAGTTGGGACCAGCTGCAAGTGGAATAGCTGGGAATGGCCGCAACTGGTCCCAACTGGGACCAGTTGCTCCGGCACTCCCCGTTCCACAATCATCTGCAGCGGGACGTTTCTCCCAACTGCACTTGACTGCGCAACCAGGTAGCACCAACAAATGGCACAAGGCAGCAGAGCTTCTATGGTGTCATTTATTAAAACTGCATCAATATAGTTCCTCCTCATTGCTTCCTTGGCTCACAACGATTTTTTCACTCTGCTTCGATGGTGTCCCCGTATCAGCAGGCGAGGGTGAGGTGGAAGAATGGCTTGCACTTGTTCTCAGCATCCGCCCCCTAGGCTCCGGTCTCTGAAAATGTGTAATTTGGCAATTTAGATATGCAGCACGACAACCAGATTTTATGGGTCAGCGTACGTCCGACGTATCGTTAGATTCTAGGATCGGCGTAAGTCCGACGTACCTTTAGACACAGCGTCAAAAAAACATACCTAGGACGTGTGGTTTGTGAAAATAAAATCAAAATAAAGTAAAATTTAAGTCAACTTCCTTCATGAGCGGTCGCCGGTGCAATTAAGAACGAAAGCGCGTAGAAAACACGTTTGTTGAGCACAGTATATTTGTAGAACTAAAGTTGAAGCAGCAATTAAATGGCCAGTTCATGATAGTCACGCACACAAAAAAAGAAAAAAAAAAAACAGAGACACGTACCTGCACTGTCAAGGGCAAAATCCTTTGTCCCTCAGTCTTATTCAACTTGCGATAGCTGCACCTTGCTGGGGAAAAATCCTTGAGACCTCAAGCACAACTTGCTTGTTATAGAGCTTATGCATATAATCTATAGTGCTCCCACGAAATATTTAAACGTAGGCTATCAGAGAACAGTAGCGTTACCACGATTACTGCGATCACGTTTTACCTGTACGGCGCCATTTGCCTTTGTACGAAACTGCAGAAACCGCACGACTAAAATTTTGAATAAATATGTCATTTAACATTTAATTAGCCCAACAAAATGTCAAAAATTACAGAATGCAATATTTTTTAGGTTTGTTTAAAATATAAATTGTACACCAGTTTGTTACTTGGATACACGATGATTGAACGCCTCTAAAACGGCTAACTTAACATCGTAGTGGCGTATCAAAATGGACGCTACTGTGGCTCATAAACATGACGGAAAGAAAAGGTTTTCCTCCATGCTCATAAACGTAGTTCATAAAAATCACACGTTGAAGGCAGTCTTAATGACGGGGTTTTTCTGCCACGGCAATTGTGGCCGCGACATCTGCACTTCTGTCTGCTACCTGTTTCCAGCTGGCGTTCCTCGCGATTATGCTTGTATTTGCTTGTATGCCCGGTAAAAGCGCTCTTGCCTAATTTGTTTTCCCGCACATCAAGAAAAAAAATTTTCTGGCGCGTCGCAGGCGTCGTGAAATCTCCCCCCTATCCGAAACTCTAATTCCCTGCAGCGCGCCTCTCGGCTACCATGCTCGCGAGACCGTCCTTCGCCGTCGCGACCGTTCCTCTCGCGGCCCTAGGACGGCCGTCTCGATCGCCAGCGCGCCCCTACATCATACGCGTCGACTGGGTGTTGCGGAGTTGTGCTGGAAGAAAAGTATAAATGGATGAGGACAGGAGGAGAAGTTAAGAGGGATGATAATTTACAAAGCCGAGGGAGGAGAAAATAATATGCAATGGCAGGAAACGGTGAGAGAGTTCGGGCCACCCGCCGGTGCGCGAGAACGGCAATTTTACGACGTCTGATTTTGTTAATTAAGGGTACCTCGGGTTAAAAGCTGCTTTGTAAAAGCTTGCGCAAATTCAGAGGAAACAATGATCTGTAACACTATACATTGATTCTACGATCAGCATGCCTACCACATGAGACCAGCTTAAGCCCAACTGGGACAAGTTGGCCCCTTTCAGATTCCCAGTTGGGACCATGCCTCCCAACTGGGACCACTTGTCCCATTTCAACTTCCCAACTAGGACCAGTCGCCTCCCAACTGGGACCAGTTGCCCCCTTTCAGCTTCCCAACTGGGACCAATTGCATCCCAACTGGGACCAGTTAGTTCCCCACTGGGACCAGTTAATTCCCCACTGGGACCAGTTAATTCCCCACTGGGACCAGTTGATCCCAGTTAAGACCAGCTGAAAGATTTTCACTAGGGGGTCATACATGCTTGAGTGAAATCAATAAAGACTCAAAAAATAAAAATAATTTAATAAAACAAAGGTTATCGAAAGCACTGTAAAGGCGCGTCAACATATATAGATAGGTTTTTTATGTAATGCACGGCAGAGACAATGTAGGAGGAAGGTTACTGCAGGTTAGGTTAATGCGATGGCCAGTTAAACAAAATAAACCCCGAAAATTACAATGCAAGGCGCAAAACCGCACTTTCGATAAAACGGACGTAGGTGGGTCGATAAAACGGCATTCGATAAAACGGCGTTCGATAAAACGGGCATTTTTTCGATAAAACGGCGTTCGATAAAACGGCGTTCGATAAACTGTCTGGGAACCGTCGTAGATCAACGCAGGTACCATCGGCATACAGCAGGCGGTCACAGGTCAGCATTCCTCGAGAGCGGATTTCGCTACCGTGTGGAAAGGCTGGCTTGGTCCCCGCATACGTTCTCGCACATTCTGATAGTGCTTCTAACTCTATCAACTCTGCTTCATCTACGTTGTCGATCCAAGAAATTCAGGCATTCAGGAGGGCTTTCGGCACTTTCGGATACGCCATACCGCCAGCAGCGGCAGCATCGGCGGCTTCCGCAAGAACGAACAAAAAAATTCTTTTATAAAACTTCTAGCAGATGAGTGGCTTCCTAATTTTTTATTAAAATGTAAAAAAATGTGCTTTTGGTATTCTACTACGCAATATAATAACAATTGCTGTTAATATGACGTCACTATGACGTATTTACGACGTCACGCGGGGCAGGAGCCGTTGCGAGGGGGCTAGATCTCGTGCCCCGCGCGGGGTTCCAGACGCTGCCAAGTTGTTCTCTCTCTCCTCGTATGTTGTAAACTTGTGGGGGATACAGCTTGAAATTATTCAGATATGTCAGAAGCTTGAAAAAGTAACTGAGTTACTAAAAATATGCTTTTTAATGTACTAAAGCACCAAAACGGGCGATTTCTTGATCAGGCACTGCTGCCCCTCACAAGTGGAGTGTAGCAGACGACGGGGGCGCGGGTCGAGCCGACGCCAAAGCCGGAGGGCGCAACTCAAACAGCTCACCGCCATTACATTGTGTAGTCTGTTTACGCTTTTCCTTGTTTACATTTTACTGTTTACTTGGCAAGCAAAATATTTTATTTCAGTTGTACCAGCTGAAATGGATCTCAGTGGCGCTAGTCACCACTCTAACATTAAGAAGGTTTGCGCCAGCATCATCATCGTTGTCCCAAAGTACACTCAGCTTTCCACACAAGGGGACTCTTATGGAGCGAACGTTCTGAAAAATGGCGCCATCCGACCTTCGGGCACGAGTTGCAGCAAATCTTCCTTCTTCGGCCTCCGGACCAAAGCAAGTAACGCTAAACATTGACATTCGCTGCTCAGTCACGCCGCGCACTCGCGAGCAGCCTGTCAGCGCAACGCTTCACGCTTTCATTCGCCGTTTGAGGCTCCGCGAACGAGCGAGCTGGCGGGCAGAACACGGGCGCCTTTGTCCGCCTCGCCTGCAGTACGTCGAATGCCCCAGAAATGTCCGCGTTCATGCCGCCTATGTCGCTTTTTAATTGGGAGCAATCACCGAGGCCCAACGGGAAGCTACGCTGCTCCGTGAACCATATTTGCACACCCTTCGGCGAATGCGCTCTCTGGTCTTGTGAGCGTCATCCCAGTAGCTAGACAGCATTCTTGCGACGCATTGGTTCAGCTTCTGTATGCACAAAACCGTAGTCGTTTTTGGGTACCCCAAGGAGTCCGTGCCGGAAATTCTATAGCGCGACAACGCACAAAGCCTGCGCTCGTCATCACGTAACGCGAAGTAGCTCGCAAACCTCGGGAGTCCGCCCTGACAGTGTCATTATGTCAGGAACTGCTCGAAAGACGCGGACAACAGAGTGAAAATAGTTATACTTGCTTTCCGTCTTTTGCCCTCACATTGTGCGCTGTTTGTCATTGTCGTAATGTGCCGACCAGCCGAAGTTTATATTCCGCTTTACCATCAGCGTTGTTTGCAAACGCATTCACCTAAAATCTGTTGCACTTCGTCAACGCAAAGTAGGAACTGTGCGTTTTCCGTCGCCCCCTTCGAAAACGGTTCTCAGGTCTGGCCGTGAATGCGACTTACTTCAAAGTTCGTTAGAGTCATCTCTCTCGCTTATTCACGAAGTAGCACGTCCGCTGTTCCTGCTACGAGCTGCGCGGATATCACGACTCCCAGAAGCGAACATCGAGCAGTTTACGAGAACGAAATATTTTCACCGTGCTTACCGTAGAAGCAGCAAAATTTGCAAGCAGTTCGTAGACACACATGCACACGCGCTCAAAACAAAAATGAGAGCAGTAGGCAAAACCTCTATATGTGAATTATGTAAAATCACCATTGCTACTTTGCTGCCCTCGCCTGTCCAAAGTGAATGCACGCTCCATTATGTTTGGCCAAGCAGGCTAGATGAGCTGCCTAATGAACCTGCAATTACTTGTGAATGCTGAATCGCGTGCGTTATCAGGGGCCAAAAGACGAGCATTGCCAGTGGCCAAGTCTTTGTAAAGCCACCGAGTGATTATGCAGTTTGAGGGCGTCGGCTGTAGACATCACGCAGAAATGTCATGCTAAAGCTAGCACAGTGGGGTAGTTTTTTAAATGCGAATGCATTTATTAGCCGGGGGTTGTCTTGCTCCGTTGGCCGGCGTGCGCCTGCATTCCTCCAGCGCGAGCGCACGTGAGCGCGCGCCTCGTAGTTCTGCCTTCGTCGTCGTCGTCGTCGTAAATGCGAATGCATTTCTTAGTCGGGGGTTCACACAATGCAACGTGAGCATTACGCCTCTCGCTGGCGGTGACGTCACTGCAGTTGCTTCCACGTCATCATCATCGGTTGGAGAAGAAGAAGACAAGTCTGCGAAGCGAAGAGCGCGTAATGCCGAACGCGTTACGCGCTTGGGAACATCGAGAAGGAGTCTAGTCGTTCGAACGCACTTCGGGTTCTTTGGAACGAGTTTGGAAGAGCAGGTGATGAGAACGGTGACGCCATCATCGCGGTCTGTGACGACAACCCTCGTCTGGTGCTGTTCAGGTCATACCTGGTGTGTGCCTCGTGCCGCGAGTCTCTGGTCAACGGGTGCGCTCCTTCGATGAGCGTGAGTTTCGGAAACTGTGACGCGCGTATGCTTATTAAAGACCCTTTGACCGTGCACTTTAGCGATCGCAAGGCAGTGATTGTGGCCAAGGCAGGGATTGTGGCCGTCAGGTACAACGATAACACAAACAGGTGTTGATGAATAAATGATTACGTTCACACTCTCGTCATTAATTACGCCATTACTCGCAACACACTCATCGGTGCACCCAATGCATTCGCATTTCTGCACGATTCCCTTCGGGGAGGTGCGGGGGAATTTTTTTTCTTCTTCTCTGGGGAATAGCAGGGAAAAAGTGAGATGTGGAAGATGCGTCAAGAAGTTCATGTTTCCGCATTCTCGTTGCTCAAGCTGTTCCCTTGCAGCAAGGCAGCTGTGGTTCTGTGCTTCTTGTTCTCTCATTTCCGCTCTCCTCTCATTTGAATCTCCAGTGCAAGATGCCCCGGCATGGCGAGTGCGTCATCTGCGTCCTCGTCTGTCGCTGAGCATCCAAGTTCTGCTAAGCATGACGTGCCATCCGCGGTAAGATTCTGTCTGCATCAAGATAAGGCTTTCATTGAAGGGGCTGTGAAAGCAAATTACAGTTTTGTGTAATGTGAAAGAACCAGCCTTTAGTAACTCACTCACCTCCATTTCAACCCTGACAAGGTTATTTTTCCTTTAGAGACAAAATATCGAAACTATCAACCTTTACAGTTTTATAACAGCAGTCATGACTCAAGAGGGGAAATACTGAAAACAGGGTTGTCAGTGTGGCAGCTCTGTGTCCGCACTCAGGGGGCACAACTGTGGCCACTGCAATTGCAGAGGCATATTTCTTGCCAAGCAAGTTTCCGCTGCTTCACCTGTTTTCCTTGCTATCTGGAATAATCATTTCAACTTTACGCTAAAGGTGGCACCACTGTTTCGGGACAAAGGAGTCATTCGAATGAACCAGACTTGCATTTTTCTTAGCAGCCCCTCTAAAGTGGTCTTGCGATTGCTCTCGGTATAAATGCTGCAGGTGCATTTGGAAGAAACGTTGAAAATCTGCACATCTCCTTGTCTTGCACTGAACACTTGCTTTTGCGAGTTAGAACTGTTGTGCATTGAGAGGCAATCGTGTCAAGTTACTTGAAGGCAGGTGAAAGTGTGGGACAAGTTAGCCTCGATTGGTTGATAACGGTGGCGTGAATGCATATAGATTGTACACAGCAGCACCACTCTCGTACAGGTCCTTGAAAACCCTTGGAAATTGAAAATCGAGTTTTCAAGGGCCTTGAAAACCTTGAATTTTTTCCTTCTCCTTGAAAACCCTTGAATTCTTTGGGCAACAAAGAGGAGACCCAATTACGTGACCGGGTTTTCGTGGCTTGTAAGTGTGGCCCTGCACACTCCCCATCCTGGACGTGCTTTTTACAATTTAAAGCCAGCTTGGGGGTGCAGTAGGGCTGCTTCATACAGCTTCTACATGAGCGTGGGAGCAGAGGCGTGCTGCTTTACACATTGGCTCATACAGAACGAAATCCCTGCATCAGACCAGGCAGAAATCGGCATAGGTCCCCTTCCAATTTTCCATTCTGCTTTGTGCATTGCCTCATCCTGTTATTCCATTCGTGTACCTTCCCGTTGCTGTGCACCGCCATAGCTATGCCCCAGTGCGGTTCAAAAACAAACGGTGCTGACACTCCGGGGTGAAATAAAAATGACCACAGATAAGCAAAGCTCTGATTGTGAGAACACAGTGCAACTAGCTCCTAAGCTCTACTGGAATATTTTATTTTGACTGGGGTTGTGGTGGTCACAGCCAGTGCAGTCGTCACTCCCCCCTCCCCTAATGAACGCAGTAATTTGGGGAATGAGAATGGCAGGAGGTATGAAGTTATGTTCCTTGCTATTCAAAACTGTGTATTAAGAACATTTGCAGAGCTCGAAAAACTTCAAGGTGGCAAGATATTGGTGAAGCCCCAGAGTACTACTTTGGGTGGGAGCGCACTGGCCCACTTCCCAAGGGTGGAGCTGTTCCTGAGAGATTTATCTTGAGGTCATATTTTTGGATGTAAAGAGGCTAACGCTTAGTGTGTGAAAACAGTATTGAAATGCTAGTACGCGTGCTGCCCTGCACCCTTGAAAATGCCTTTTGGGGGCCTTGAAAGTCCTTGAATGTCCTTGAATTCCTGTCCCTGAATCCTGTACGAACCCTGTCAGTAACGCAACAAAAGCCAAAAGTGGCAAAATGGGCACCACTGCTCAGGCCACTTTCCTGCTGTATGTCACTTATTAAGAACGGTGAAAGGATGGTTGGAGCCTGTCTGAGCGTTTTCCTGAAAATAACAGTAAGGCAGGTACATGTAAATGGGACCTTAATGTGTGAAACTTCGGAGTCTGTGTGTTTTTCAAAACATGAATTTCAGCCCTTCATCGTTGTTAAGCAGGTCCTGTCAATACTGCTGGTGGTAAGATACGCGTCATTAAAAAGACTGCTTTTCCCTAATCACATGGACGCGAATTTTATCACGAATCTCAAACAATTAATCCAGACAATTATTTGGGCAAGCATGTGGCCCAGCAACAACCCCCCCAGCCACTTTTCGGCGATTTCACCACGATGTCGCAGCATGTTGTTTGTGTGACTGAACCACTGAGGTTAAGAAGCGGGGCTGGGCGGCTGAAGTGGGGCCTCTAGCTCTGCTCGATCACATCGCTCAGATGCCAGCGTGCAGTTGAAAGGTTGATAAGAGTGTCTTTAATACTGGCCCGTGGTACGTCACTCATGCGCATATTGCATCGCTGTGGCGTGAAACTTGAAAGTTTCCAGTGTTTACACATTTTTTTTCTGCTCAAGAAGCTTGCTTTGTGGCTGGAGTGGAGCTGAGTGGGTCACCAAAGGTTCTGTCTTCAGGCTCCATCTTGTGGGAGGGCTAAGCAACGAATGGTCGACTCCGGCTGACCATTCCGTACCCAGTATTGACTGCGAAATCGCATGGGTGCACCCATAACCGCTTCCCACTAGCCCTAACTAACACGTGATGTTTCTGATGTATAGGGACCGGGCAGCTGGACGGGTGGCGCCACCACTCGGCGCTCCCCTCGTTAGTGGAATGAGCCGGTGCAAGGGACTACACAGCCTCCCGGTGTTTTTGTTGCATTTGCGTCGGTGCTTTGAATGTTTTGGTGGTGTTGTGGGTGGATATGTGCGGTGAAACAAAGTCTAGACATGTTTTGGGTTCTTAGATGCAGTAACGGGTGCGTAAACTTGTCGGGCGCTTCTAAAGTTGGGTATCGGCTAAAATGACATGATGCTTTTTGCAGCGATCTACGCTTCGCTCCACCCGTTGTGAGTACGAATGAAACTACTATTATCAGCATTAATTTCTTCTTAAATGCTCTAGCGGCAACGTAAATGTATTTGACGCTTCTAAGTTTGGGAATGGGCTACATTGACATGAGCGCTTTTTGCAGCGCTCTGCACATGGCTCCGCGCGATCTGAGTAGGAATAAAACTGTTAATATTAGTATTCATTTCTTCTTTTGTTTCAATGACTACGATTTCCACAGCAGCCTTAACGCTGACATACCTCGATACGTCTGCTTTGAAGAGAAAGGCACCTGCGTACGAGATCTATTGCCGTGTGTCCGTGGAAACGTCGAGGCAGTTTACACTTCCTTTCTGTAACTGAGAGCTTTGTGCCTTCGCTTTTGGTAAGCAACACAGTTACAGCATGGGAGCCTGAGAGCCGAAGTGTAACTCCCACCTTTGTAGTGGTCATTTTATCAAGAGCCAAAGTTATTCAACCACCCAACAGCCCAAGCTACAAACCATCCCTCCTCCCCTTCCCGTCTGACCATTTGCGTGGTAAAACGGGTTAAAAACTGCGGCACTGTTAAAAAATGTGGCAGTGTTAACGTCAGCCTGTCTTTTTAAACGCTTACGTATTTTTTGTAGAGTACCTGAAAAAATCGTGTGTATGCCTTGTGAAGACACGCAAAACGCGCGATTAGTTGCCTCAAATAATGGTGCACAGCCCGAGTCCTCCAGCACAGACACATTTGCGACACACTGGGAGCAATTTGTATTTAGAGATTGGTGCATGGAAGTTCAAAATCAAACAGCAAAATCATCCAGCCCTCCGTCTAACAATTAAGATGGTTGAACGCAAAGCTTTCTTCGCGCGAAATCGAATGGGTAATGGTCACAGTCAAAGACGCTGCGATCAAAAGACAAAACTGCGTGCTGGTCAAATTCAAAGCTCAACTATTTAAAATTTAAATCCAGAAGTCAATCAAGGAAACCCACACGAGGAAGCTTTGCTATAAAACATCATCGTCGTTAGACAGAAGAGTGCATGCTTTTTCAAGCGTAGGTGGCAGCTTGTGAACTGCCCGCAGCATTCAGTTGTGAAACCGAGTACAGGTTTTCGGCACCCTCCTGTTCCGCGTCCTTCAGCCACGCAGGCATTTGTTTTTGAAAAACCATTAAACAACTAGCCAGCAACCACTGCAATTCTTGTAAGGCAATGCTTTTCTACGACAAGCAATAGTGTTCTATTATCATACGGTATTTCTTCTGTAAACTATTCCCGATGACTGTAGTAAGAGCATTTCTGTGAAATAAACGCGTTTCTGCCGTAGGTAATGAAGTTACGGAAGCGTCGTTTATCAGAATCTCTGTTTTGATATAAATCTTAGAAGGCACCCCCAACTTCGTCTTTCGCTCGTGCACGACGCCGTTTCGTCATCAACTGCCAAAGACCAGAGCCGCAACAACATTCCTGGATCGGTTGTACACACCGGTTTTGTGGGAGCATTTAGCTGCAATATACTCCTCGATACGCCAAACTGCATGCAAGCATGAAAAAATCGTGCGAAGGAACGGACTTTCAGTTCCAGCTTGACTTCCAGCTTGGCGCATTGAGTGTCGTCTGCTATTTGTAATTACTGAGTATGGGCGTAAATAGCACACATGGCATGCCTCGTAAAGGTCGCCTCCACGCTCAAGATTTACCGATCTGAAAAAAGCCATTGTGGTTATCTACGCTTTGCAAGCCGCACCGCAGCAGAACGACAGAAAGTCATGCACGACTACGCTGCGCTGACCGGACAGGCATTCCACTGACGAGCGGTTCGCCACGGGTGGCGCTGTTTGCTGAAGCGACGGTGGTGCCACACAACGGCCGCCCGGTCCCTATAGCACTAGAGCTGTGTGTGCGGGTTATACAGGGTGGCCAGCTGGAGATTATTTTGGCCCTGCTTACATTTCTCCCAACAGTGGTGCATTTTTCTCGCAGATGGACGACCTGCTGCAGACCCTTGCCGCCTTGCACTCTGGCCTTCTTAAAGGTGTTGTGCCACCAAATTTGTTGCTTGTGCATTCTTTGTTGCAAACGTTTTATAATTCGTTAGAAAGCATGATACATGCTCTCACACGCACATATTCTGAGTGGAAAATTTATTATCGCACGATTCATGTGAACAGGATTCGGTTTCGGTTTCTGGGCGCCGATTCAAGCAGTGACGTCAAAGTGTTGCGAGGAGGCTCTGCCACAGCGGCGCTGCGGTACGTTGCGACTTTACTGCGGCGTCTGCTCCCCCACATACGTGCTTCACCACGGAAGTAAACACGCCGACTCGTCACGTCAAGCCGCGACAGCTCCGACGCGGATTCTTTGTCTGCATCCTCGGATGCAGGCAAATGAAAACCATGGATTTGCAAACCATAAAAATGCTAAAAAAACGCTCAAGAAAAAAAAAAAAAAGCTGCCCCCGCCGCGAATCGAACCGGCAACGTTGACCGGATGGGCGGAACGCGCGAGACCACTGAGCCAGTGAACAAACGATTTCACTTCGCGATATAGCCGGTGTACTAGATGGAGGCCCATCCTTGGAGTCGTACGTCGGTGTTTACTAGCTAGTTTACAGAATTCCTGGCTTGTAAACTCACATTTTTTAAATAGCGCTTGCGCAGCAAGGTTCCGCGAAGCCCCCGCGACAGCTTATCGCCATCAACTCTGCTCTTCTGCGAAAGCGCTCGCAAAAATAAGTGTGCCCGGCTGCGACTGCGATTTTGCACTGAAGGGATAGTGCTTGCCGTACTTTGGTTTTACGTTTTACGTTAAAAACCTTTGCCGATACTGATCTCTTATTACCCAAATTACCCTACGTAACTGTTCTTCTGCACGAAACTGACCTTATATTTTCTACAGGCGAGCCGATCGCACACGCATTCCGGGGTAGCGGCGTCGCCGAAGAGCACGGCCGAAGCGTCGAACGCCAAAATACGGATCGCATTAGCGCTAGTGTTGAGTTGTATGGGCTTCATGGAACTTACTGAGTTTATTACCCTCCAGAAACTAACAAAATAGAGCCGCGTTCATTGCGGCACGAATGTTGTCGGGGCGCAGTTTTCGCTTCTCGGTCGATTGACGACGCGTCGTGCGACCAGTCAGGCGACCGGTTTTGTTGGCGTCTTCAGTCGGCGAGTCAGTCACACTACGGCGACTTTCAATCGGCCGACGTGTTTGTGTCGCCGTCGGCGTGGTGTGACAACGCGGTCTGGCAATTCGGCAGTTGGCCCGACTCGTCGGCGTCGCGTCGTCGTCGCCGTCGTATCGGTATAGTGTGTCGATACGACCAAGCGACCAAACAAACTGTGGTAACTGGAGTTCACGTTCACGTCGCTCGAGTCGGTAGCGTTGTATGACGTCACAAACTTTGCTGCGCTGGCAATTCACTGACGTCATGGTTAGTGGCGCTAGCGATGGGTCCCGATTTCCAGAAGAGCATTTAGGTAATTTTTAGAAGCGAATTAAAATATATATTAAGCGCTTGCTGTACCCAGCACTTCGTGTTGAGGGTCGTTGCATGCAGAGGAAGCCTACAGCAGGCTTTTTACAGACTTAAAATTTGGTGGCACAACACCTTTAAAATCACAGCGTAAGCACGGTGTTTTTTTCCCGCCTGTCCACGACTTGTTCCGAGAGCATTGGTAGCGTCTGCAACTGTTGCAGGGCTTATTGTGATGCACCATGTCTTAACGCCCATTGTGGTGGTTCAGTCGCTGAAGCGTCTTTTGGCTGAGCCCAGGGAGACAGGTTTGATTCCCGGCCGTGGTTGATGCTTTTCAGACAGAGTCGCAAAGCAACATTCGCATGTTGCGATTGAGGTGCACATTAAAGATGCCCAGGTGGTGGAAATTAATCCGGGGCCCTCCACTACGGCGCGCCTGACAGCGTTGGTGTAGTTTCGCCGCGTCAAACATCCAAAATTTAATTTTTTTTACAACTCTCTGCTGGGTCTGCGAAGCGAACGTGAGTGAATTTTCATCGAGAACAAAGACAGTATAGTTTTCTTATTTCGTGCTGACTGCAAGGACACGAGATGCCGCCTTGCGAACAATGAATGGCATTGCGTCGTTCACTCCCGATGCCGTGCCAGTCAATCACATTGTGCAGTGGACCGCTCACTGGTGTCCATCAGCACATTAGGATCGCTCACCTGTGGCTCTGCTTGTTCAGGAATTTTGTCAGCCAGCTTCAGGCCTTCGAGCATTCAGGGGATCCCCAGGGGTACAAATGCAGAGCCCTCCACCACAGCGCGCCTCAGAATGCAGGCGCATGAAGTCACACTTTTTTCTCTCTTGGCAGCCAAAGTGGGAGATGTGATGATGTTACTGCCAACAAGCACCATAGCTGTGTGGAAGGCACGAGCCACGTCTTGCGGGCTTGTTGATCATCACAAAGGGAAGAACGACACCTGTGAAAATGAGATGACGGGATGATTGCCATGGGGGGGGGGGGGGGGCAAAAAAAAGTAGTCTTATTAAGCACTGCTCTTCACTAGCTTGTAGTAATTGCAAATGAGAGACGACAGGTTCGTCATTGAAGCTTGTGGAAATCTTTGGTAAAATGAAGCTGAGTATGACAGTGGTCACCACACAGAACATGGCCAAAGAAACAGCGACACCCTTCCCGGCCTCCTCCTTTTTGCACTACCCTCTCAACCGTGCACTGAAAACGTTCAAAAATCGTTTGTTGCGCTAATAGCCGGACTTAAGCATCCAACCTTAGCTGCGTAAAAATGTAAACCGGTCCTTTCTCCATGTTCTTGTGGTCATTGTAGGGCATCTTCGTGCAGCATTTCTTCTTTGTTTTGCACTCGCCGCATTGTCCGCACTCTTGTTGTCTAATTGTGCCGAGTAATCGTCGTCACCGTGATAAGAACAACCGCACATCAAGCATTAGTTTGGGTTTCGCACATGGTCATTCATGTGACCGCTTGACTTGTTGAGTGAGTGGGCAGTGCGGCAGCAGCTACGGCATGTCGCTCAAACGTCGTCCGCTCTTTCTGCAGATTGTCTACATTTCCACCGGACCTGCGCCTTGGGATGCTGCTCTGTCGCTGTCAACTATCCCGACGCCCAGTGTGCGACACGTGTGTGCCTGGCCTGCACCTGCGGTCACCCTTGGTGGCGATAGCGTCGGCGTGTCTGCTGGTGGTGCCCATGCTGCTTCGCACTGGAACAACGTCACCGCCGATCGTCCAGTGATGGACAGTCCCAAGTCAACATCAACGTCCAGCAGCGCTATAAAGCTTCCAGGACCTGCAACCCTCTTCAGTGGGCAGTGCGGCAGCAGCTACGCCATGTCGCTCAAACGTCGTCTGCTCCTTCTGCAGGTATACTATTTGAAGAATGCCTACTGCGTTCGCTCTGACGATCGCTTTTTGCTGCTGCTTTTCTGCCCCAGATGTGTTACGCATATTCGTTAAATGCACAGTACAGTTTATACAGTCTACGCTCGTTACAGCGGATCCGGCAACAACGGACTTTCGGTTACAACAGACCATTTCTGTTGGTTTGTCTGGTACCCATGCATTTTAAATGGAGTCCACTCCGCTCACAACGGACCCGGCTAGAGCAGACTATCGGCTACAACAGACTAAATTTTAGGCGAAAATTGTTTCGACTGAACGTTTATAGCGGACTTCCGCGGGGCCGGCGCCCGGTGTGCTTTTTCGTTTATTTTGGCAAGAAAACTATTATGTCTGGCAACATTGCTGGCAGCCGGGTCGTTGGCGCAGCCAAGCCAAGTGGCTTTTTTTTTTTTTTTGTGCGACCAGCGGCATGAGCGGCAGGGTAGCTGATTTCACTGTCGGATAAATTAAGCGTAATTAACGCTGTTGAACACGAGGAAAAACAGTCTGACATCGCCAGAAGTACAAGCCTGTCTAAGCACAGTGTCCGCTGTACCGTCAAGAACAAGGCCGCTGCCGATAAACTCGACTCCGGTGAGATTGAAAACAGGGCAATCGAATACTCGAAGTGGTGCACTCGGAGGCGAGTCTGCCCTCGTCAGTTTTTTTATGTAATAAAAAACTCGGGTTCGGTGAAGTTCGGCTTTTATTATTCCCACGCATGCATCGTTCCCGTTCCGTTCGGTGAAAAAGGTAAGAAATGCCTCAAGTAGGGGTTGTTCCCCATCCATTGTGTGCAATCTGCCGGTAACCGTGCGCAGTCCAACTGGTCTAACTTTCGATTTTACAGCTGACCGTCATCAGATTATTTCATTACATCTGTTTCAATGACCAGAATAAAATCGCTAAAAATGTGGAATCTGCCTTGAGGGAACGTCAGGCAGCGATCCGATTTGTTTGACGAACGGTTTCGGGAAAACCTGGCTCGTCGTGAGGGGATTTAAAAGAGCCTAGCTAATGCTGATGGGCACGACTGATGTTTTATAGCTGGTTTATAATTACGCCTAGTTATATTCTTGCGTTATTTGCTCAGCTTATCTTGCGTCTTTACACGCTTGACCACATGCGCTAGGCCTTTTCGAAGTGCCGGTGCTAAGTTTTGGAAACGGTGTTTACGCGATTCTTTGCCCTCGCGCGAACACTGTGCAGAGGTGCTGCAGGCGTGTAGAAAGAACAAAGTGTGTATACTATGCATGCAATATCGGTCAAAGTACTCACTGTAGAGCTCATAGCCCCCCCCCGTCGGGTACTGCATACTTCGGCTACAGCGGACGTTTTTTTCCGGATTCAGAGGGTTCGTTGTAACGGGCGTAGACTGTACTGCCTTCTCTTGAGCGGTAGATGGTGAGGTGAACCCTGGACCTCCCAAACTCGCCCAATCTACAGACCCGCCGGGGGTTGGCTCGTCCGTAGCTGTCAGTTCCCTTACTCGCTCAAAATCAGGTTTAAACCTCGCTCCAGGGATGGCAGATATGCTTTCCGAGCTGTTGGCTGGTCAGAAACAAATCGCAAGTGACATTGCCGATATCGAGCAGTCTTCTAACTCACGTTTGGAAGATCTCGAAGCTCGTATAACATCCCTCATATCGTCAGTCGTTGCCAACGACCTTAGGCCTTTGAGCGAAAAGTTAAATTCTGAGATTACCTCACTGAAAGACTCCATGGCGAGGCTTGCTTCCAAAAATGACGACCTCGAAAGTCGGTCCCGTCGTAATAATGTTTCTTTTGCACGGGTTACCAGAAGACCCCAATGAAAAGGGAGATACGCATTCATCGATCGTTTCGAAGCTACCTATGGATATGCTTGAAATTCCCTGCTCGCTGTTGTCATCGTATTGGGAAGGTACGTGAAGGTCGACCACGCCCTGTTATAATGAGCATTTTGGATTTCAGGGAAAAAACGCTTATCACGAAAAACGTTTCTAAACCTAAAGGACCCAATTTTTGTATAACAAAAGATTTTTCGCTTAGGGTGCGTACCATACAAAAAAATTTATGCGACGCAACGTCATCATTATGAAAAAATGGTTCAAACTTTAAAATTCGGTACGACGATATGTACATTAATGACAACCGCTATGCGTGGGAGGAGAAATCAAACTCGATTAAGCCGGACCAAAGCCACTAGTTCAAACCCCCTGCACAACCTAAGGTTACACTTTCTTCCCCACTGTGAGTGCCAAATAGTGACTGTAACAAACTTAATATCATAAACCTTAAACCTTAACTAAAACCTTGACAAATTTTCGAACTCCTGTATCTGTATATTCCCCTGACAAAGAAAGATGGCATTGCCGAAACTTGGTTGCGTGACGGCATCTTTGACTCCAAATTCACTCCTCCTGGGTATATCGCAGTTCGAAATGGCCGTCTAACTGGAAAAGGTGGAGGTGTTGCTTTACTTATCCGTTCAAATCTTAAATTTTCCGTTTTGCCTCCTCCTCCTCCTGATATAGAATCTGCTTGGTGTAAACTTTATCTTAGCAAACAATCTACACTCATTGGCCTTATCTACTGCCCACCTGCTGCTGCAAATGACACATTATACAGTTTGGGTCAATTTATGACCAGTCAGAGCCTCGAACAGGATAATCTAATATTAATGGGGGACTTCAATGTCCCAGGCATCGTGTGGTCATCGCTGACCTACTCTGGTCATGACACCTTAATCGGGACAGAGTTGATTACCCTTTCCTTAAGTCTTGACCTTACGCAGATTGTCAATGCCCCTACGAGACTGACCGCAACACTTGACCTGATTTTTGTAAACTGCAGGCTCAATCAATATACCTTGTGATATACCGTGTTTTCTCGCGTAAACCCGCCCTCGCATATAACCCGCACCCTTAACTTTGAACTCCCCGAAAAAAAGAAAAAAAAAAATGCTTGCGTATAACCCGCATGCTTACCTGAAAAAAAAACTGGTTTAGGAAGTTGCAATTGCACTGTCACAATCTCATTTGCAGGAGAACTTTATTTCGAAACGATCGCCGCAACGTTGTCAGTGCCGATTCCGGTTCAGTCAGTCATCGCCAGACTCGCCACTGTCGCTGCTGCCATCCGAGGCTTCGTCGCCGCTCTCAAAGATGCAGTCGTCTTCGGTGCATCTAAGCCATTGCTGATGGCCCACTTTTTGAAGCTCTTGCGCACCATGTCAGCCGGAATGGCCCCCCACGCATCCACGATCCACTGGCACAGCAGCGCAATGTCTGCCCTCCGCACGCGTTTACAGGCTGGTGGGCGCCCATAGCAGCGAAAGAAACGTAACACGAAAATTTTGTGCGAGTACACGTTTCAGCACTTAACGTACGTAAGCAGAGGGCTGGCTGACGTGGCTGCGGCAAAGCGTATGCGAATGCTCATTTTTCTCAGAAAAGTGTATGCCGCACTTTAGGTTCGTTCTCGGGGTTATATTTGTTTCAGTTGAGGACATTTCCTGGGCTTGAGGTAGTTTTATTTATTTGACAGCACTGCAGGTGAATAATTTGGCCCAAGCAGGATAGGGAACAGATGCGGAAAGAGGACGCAATTTACAGGAATAGGAGAGGACAAGATCACATTGCAATAACAATAGCTGAATGAATGTCCCCAAAATTTAGTAGAACCCTTTTTGTCTATTCAGCAACACAGTTGCAGCACAACAATGGTTGTGCAGGATGCGAATTCCAGTCTCTAATAGTTTGAGGGAAGAAACTGTACTTGCAGGTATTGATTTTGCAGAGATTCGGGCCAACGAATGTTGATTGCTCTGGTGTAACCCTGTGAGCTAGTGCAGATGGCGGCTGGCTGTGCTCACTAGAAAGTGTGTACAGTAGAACCTCATCGCAAGAGACAGGCCAGGGACCTGAGAACCGTGTCTCTTGCAACCAAGAATGCTGCAAACACTGAGGAGTCAGGCTAGGCTGCTGTATTGTATACATCGGCATGAGAGTGTGTTTAAGCGTGTCCGAAGGGAATCGCACAGGATGGCCGGAGAAGTCATTCTCTGTAGCTTCAGTGACTGTATCCTTAGCTTCCTTCCCAACTTGGGGAGGTGGAGCTGCTCCCCACTTTGCAAGCCTTCGTGGTGCTCACGATACCCTTGCAGTGCTCTCAGATGTCCTCAAGTGCCAACGCTCTCCGCCCTGCAATGTCCTCCTCCTCTGGTTCACCCTCCAGGGCACCAGTTGCTTGTGCGGGGATCGTGTGGTCTGTGAGCCCCTCGGAGTGCATTACATCTGCAGGCACCAAAGATTCTGGAATCCTCTGCGGCCTTTTGGGTGCAGGCCCAGCCTTCGTCTTCGAGGCAGTTTTCGCCGTCTTCCACTGTGGGTCTTCAAAATAGCGCAGAGTTCACAGCAGAGGGGTGCACCAGCTGTGCCATGTGCGCCACTGAGTGCCACACTCGTTTATCAGCACCATCCGGAGCTGCAGAGCCCGAATTGAGCCACGAAATGTGACCACCATGAGGCCTGGTGCCTGAAAACTTGGCTGAAACATCGTGTTTTCGGTTGCCATGTGGTTTTGGTTTCGGTTTCATGAATATTTATGAGTGGGTATGGAAGTTGGCTTTCGCTTAGCGCCAGGGCCACAGGCACTAAGCGCCCTGTCCGCTTAGCTTTGAATTTACCGTATTTATTCGAATCTAGGCCGGCCCCGATTCTAAGCTGACCCCCGAAAGTTTGAAGCCACGAAAAAAAAAAAAACTTACCTCGAATGTAGGCTGAACAAAAAGGTGAGGTGAGCGTTCACAAAAAGAAAACACGTTTATTGAACATGAAGATGTGGTGCTGGAACTCAATCAGTTTCTCTTCAAAATCACCGGGCAACTTGTGGATGATTAAGGTTCGACGATGGAGGCTAAAGTCGAAGCGCTTCATGAATTTCTGTAGCCAGCCCCGACTGGCTTTGAAGTGTGCCCGCGCTAAGCCTCGTTCCCTTCAAAGCTCCCTTGCTTTTTTTGCCTGGAGCACTTCCGTCGTTACTGGAAGGGCAGCTCCTCACTGCGTCCGAACGAAGTCAGCCAATGCCACCTCCATTTCGTGGTGACGGCCTTCTCGTGGTCCGGTGAATGCCATCCTTGTTGCGGCGCACGCAAATATCCTCTCCCGTTGCGTCCTGCAACGACGGACATTTTTTTCATCCACGCCGAAGTCCCGCCCGCCTTGAACGTTCGACGACAACTCCGCGGCTAAAACAACTTTTCTTTTAAAAGCGGCACTATAATGGCACCGCTTGTTTGGTGCCATTGCACTGTCAAAACCAAACGCCACACTGCACACAGGCCACTATCCGCACAGTTCAACATGGCGGCATTGCCCCCAGCTACGGCCCCTTAACTGGCTACTGGCTCGTCTAGTAATGGCTACAATAGTTTCTTTTCTGAGTGGCGCTAGCTGCGCACCACTGCCCTCAATTTCACTTGGAAATTGGTGCTTTTCAAAATCCTCGAATCCAAGCCGTCCCTGGAGTTTGATATATCAGTATTTCAAAAAAACTATCGGCTTAGATTTGAATAAATGCAGTATTTGTGTTGCACTTGCACGTTCTTTTTCTCAGTGCCAGCCACTACGTCATAATCAATTAAAAATGACCAAAAGTGAGTGGAATGTTTTTGCAACACAGTGCAAACACATAGAAAACAATAATGTTCGCATGAAATGTTGTAGTTTATTCGAGGTGAGCTTCAATTTAATCCCATTTTTGATGAGTGCAGCTGAAACACTGTCTTGGATGCTTTGCCCTCGCAGGTTAATTCGGTTCGCCCTTGTTGTGAGGTAATTGCTCATTTTCGCCTGTGCACTTTGGGGCTAGCTTTGCTTATGTGGAGGGTGGTCGAGCATTAATTCCCTAGTCTATTACCTATTAATTACGTAGTCTGGGGCATGTTCATAGACTCTCGCAATCCCATGGCTGGTGAAGACAAAGCTATGTTCTTCGCACGCACCGAAACTGCTGTTTGATAGAATAAATGCTAGGAAGTGCCATGTTTTCTGGAGTGCCGCTGTGAGTTGGCTCAACTCTGCCATCTACCGGACACGATGTGAGGCCTGTTATCTGATCCCCTTCGACTGTGCATGATATCATGTTGTAAATTTCCAGATGTAGTGCAAGAACTGCATTCCTGGTTCCAAGTAGGTTCCACTGCATGGCACAACGCCTACTATAGTAGGCAAACGTATTAAGCGTAATTGCCAGGGGGCTCGTACAGGCTGCTGTGCCTGCCCCCTGCCAAATGGCCTTTGTGGCGTCGTCTTCGAGCGTGCTACACAAGGCAATTCTGCCTGCTCGCAGGACTGCACCCAAACCCTGTACCACACCTGAAAGTTGTTTTTAGTAACACGGTGTCGCACTGTCTTTCACATAGGGGCCCCTCTTCTATAACATGTCTTCTAAATAGTGCGGAGTTTACTCTGCGAAGATAAAAACAGTTGCTCTTAGTGTCTCCTCTAACCATGCCTCTTGTGTGCGCTGTTGCCGACACGGTGAACGCGGGAAAAGCCTGCCCAGCCGTTCTTGTTCAGACGTCTTGTGTGCCCGAGTGTCTCTTGCTGCAACGAGGTTTGGCCGTGACGCACGCTTCCAGGAGGACCCCGATGCGTGCGCGTTTGTCGGGGACTTCACGCCGGCCCTGCTGCTGCGGCCAAGGATGCAGCAGTGCGTGGACCTCCTCCTCCTCCTCCTCCTCTCCCTCTCCTCCCCGCTGGTGCTGCACGAGCAGCTGGCCCGGCCAGCGTTCCTCGAGTGCACCCTGGACAGGTTGGCAGCCCAGAACAGCTTCCTCGAGGGATGCCTGGACGAGGGGGAGGCGAGGTCAGTGGGCCCCCTCTGCTTCCCTGTTCTTTCAAAGACGTACTTTCTTGACCTACTTAACTCTTTCGCTACCGCGCCTATCAAAATCGATCAATTCGATCCATACTTTTGGGAGCACCTTATCATAGCGTTCCACGCCTTTCTCGAACAAGTAAAGCTGTTCGGAGTTAGATCAGAAAATGGCCTTTCAAAATCAGTTTTGTTTTCATTTTTGCTACGGAAACAGGATTTTTGACACGCTTTTGAACCACCTGGGTGTGGAAAAGGGGCGTGGTCATCGCGCGTCACTGCTACCAACGAAGAATGCGTGCAACTCGTAATTACTCTGCACCAGCGCTTGTTTTTTTGCTATCAGGGCGTGAATGGGGAACTAGCAAACGATTTTCAATCGTCCGGTTCGCTCTCTGGCAGTAATAATCCCAGAAGTCGTCTGAAAATGTCAAGCAGTGCCTGGTTGCAAAGCTACTTTATGATTTTAAGCAGTTTTATTGCCTTTGCGCACGTTGTTCTAAGTACTGTGGTAGTTCTACTTACCCCAGGACCATTCGCAAACAGTTTACAACAGTTTTGGTTTCGTTTCTGCATCGCGAAATTCATATTTAGCGCTACTACGCAGTTACCCAACTTCAAGGCTACCTGCCATGGCACCTTGAGCGTCCGCGACTGATCCTCGAGCAAAGCATGCTGCTCCTGATTTCACCGAACCCTAACCCGATTTCTGCGATAAGAACTTCAGATGCAAGTCAAAAGATCACACCCAGTCGCCAGATATCTGTTCCGCCGAGGACAGCGCTTCAAACTGGCCTTACACTGCCAGCTGTTCCACTTCCAGTTTCGTTTCCATGCGAGGGTATATCCGGGTGTCTAATGTTGCTGCTTAGTTGAACTGTCTATTCGGACGGAGTCTCCGACAAATTTTTGTACTGTTTTATTTGAAAAATGTTAGGTGGCGCTGCAATAGAGGAGGCTCGTTGTGCTGATCTTTTTCATCGCGTAACTGCTACTCGGCCAAAGATCGGAGGGCACGATTCTAGCTCATCGTACCTCATTTTTGCGAGCAAGGCTACAATTGCGAGTAAGAAGATGATAATAAAGCTCAGCTTTATGTTTTGAGAGAACTGACCGTGAACGACAACAAGCATCAGCGACGGCGTGCCGTTTTCAACTTCATGCATGTTTTTTTCCGCATCGCGTGCTAGTCCCAAATATTGTGCTCGCTGTAAATGAAAAGTCAGCCATTGACAAGATGTTTTTACGTTATGTGGGGGCAAATTGGTGCCTCTGATAATGACAAACCACCAGGTTTATTCCAGGCAGTCATGGGCACGTTACCGAAAAAAAGTAACAGTGTTACAGTTACAGTTACCGAACCCAAAAAAGTAACTCTGTTACAGTTGCAGTTACGAATTTTCCAAAAGTAACTACCGTATAAACCGGATTATAGGTCGACCCGGTATATAAGTCGACCCCCTACCTTGAGGTGGGAAAAGTTGACAAAAAAAATAATTCGGTACAGAAGCGCACACACAATGTCTATATATATTTTCGACGCCCGTCCGACACTGCCACTCACTATGCCTGCCGAAGTCACTCGTCCGAGCTCTCAGTGTCGTCCGAGGATGACTGCGTCGCACTGTCATCTTCCATGCTGTGAGGCGCGTTGCTGATGGAGCACTTCCTGAACGCTCGTGTAACCATGTCGTCGGGCAGCGACTGCCCAGAGAAGGACACCCAGCTTGACACGGTCGCAGCCGGCCCGTATGGGTCTTTTTATTGTCGCTGGCTATCCACTCACTGTACACTTCGCGGAGCCGGTCCGCGGATGGCCTCCGGAGCGATCGTGAGCGAAGTTCCCAGACGAAGTCCGCCAGTTTGTTCTCCAACTCGGGGTGCACCGCTTCACGTCCACGGAACGGTCGTTTTCGGGGGTTGCACACGCACAGCTGAGGTTTCTGGCTCCGTCAGTACCGCAGACTTTTCTCCGAAACGCCCAACTGGCGTTGCGCCGCCATATTCCCATTCTGCTCGGCGACTCAGTCGCCGCCAGCTTTTAAACGTCGCGGTGAACTGGCGTCGACTGCCGCCACTCATGTCGGAACAGACACGTACAGAAATGTACGTATGCACGTACAATAGACGAGTAAAAGACGAAAAACTAGAGAAAAGCGAAAGCAAATAAAGGCCTGATAGTGCGAGAGAGCAGTCCGACACGAATGGCGATGGCGACGGACTACACTTGCACATTGTTGCCAGACAACGATTTACATTCTGCCAATGACCGCTATATAAGACGAGGGGTGACTTTTGTGCGGATTTTTTTGGGAAAAAACTCGACCTATATTCCGGTTTATACGGTAGTTACAGTTACAGTTACTGCAAAAAGGTAACGTCGTTACTTTTCTGTTACTGATAAGATTTGGCTTATTTAATAGAAACTGAAGGCATGAAGGTAGTAAAAATTACACGTAGTAAAGCCTACACGAGGGGAACCTAAAATGATGCACTCTCATGCCCAAACCAACAATCGTTGTGTACGCCTCGTTTTTTTTTTTTTTACAGAAGTTTTGCTATCCATCACAAGGAACTTGATTTTTTTGTTGCTGCACTCTCACTGTAAGAAATTTATTTGCAAACATTATTGTAGCACAGAATTAGTTGTTTTTCAAAATTGGAATCAGAAAGGCCGAACTTTACTATACCGACTGGATGAAAACACAGCCGAAACAATCTTTCAATGTCAAATTAATTTATTTTCGCCTCCAATGCCGTCGCTTGTCCGCCCCGCGTAGTGAGAGAGAATGGGAAAAAGGGGGCAAGGGTGGCGGATCGACGGAAGGCCCTTGGAGGAATGGGGAAACGGACGTGGGAGTACATTGGTTGTCGAGGTGTTTTTGAAAGATACTCAAAAAGTGCGCTTCGTTAACTTTTTATTTCGTGCTTGTGGTCGGAGACGGAGACCAATTTGAGCCATTGCCGAAGCTACGTTTGTCTGTGGGCCCTCGGAGATGTCCTCCCGCCCCAACCCCCAGCCACCCCCATCCCCGGAATGAGACAAGATATTTCCAAAGGGAATAGAAACTGAAATGAACGCTTTACTGTCCCCCTCCCCCCTCCCCCTCCTCCCCCCTCTCCTCACAAAGGTGGATTTCGCCGTCTCGACCGGGAAACACTGCTCTCACAATCCCAGCCTTCGACAGCAATCACGTCGCCGATCCCAGCAACCCCTCCCTTCGTTTGCTTTGAGCCGTAGGCTGAACGAAGCTCGCCCAAGTATTCCTTGCACCCAACATTCAGAATCAGATGTAGCTACTGTTTTCGTTTCGGCCACAGCCCTCGAAACGAAGTCGCAAGGCTTTCCAAGAACATTTCTTTGTGCAGTGGCAGTGTGGTCAGACGTCTGCCGGCCAAGATGCTGGCTTGTGTGAGGGCACTCGGGGGCCACCATCGTTGGGGTCGTCGTATGTGTGGAGGGGCGTGAAATTTATTACTTCCTCGACCTCGTCCGAGTACTGTTGACAGCTCGATGAAGCCTCTAGGCCAGGGGCCCCAAACGCGTGGTCCCAAATACGGCCAGGCGTCTCTGAAGAGCACAATGGTTGCAAGCAACGGCGACTTGTGAATCGAACACTCTACAGTGCGCACCGGGCTGGACGAGCGCGAAGCCGCCGAGAGACTCCCCGCGGCGTTTTATGACCCCACAAACGGGGCTGCACGTCCGTAATGAGAAAGCGACGCACTGACCGGAGTTTTCCAGGCTTCCGCGAAAGTGCAAAGGTTTCAGTGCGTTGTGCGGCGTTTGTGGGTGTTTCTTTTCCTATTCGCCTTTGTGTCAAACACTTTTACTGAGCCCCAGATGTGGTGAAAATGCATCCACGTGCGCTTAGACACGTGTCGCAGCGTTATTTATGGCCTGGGTGAGAGCGATGTCGCGCTGCTGAGGAAAATACTGCAGCTTAGACTTAGAAACCTCGAGCCCTTAGTAGACCGCGTGAGACACCAGGCACACGTGCACGCCTAAACATTTCTAGTCCAGATGTTTTTCACCCATGAGAAGGGAGTGAGCTGGCATAAATGAACTAGACGAAGGTTCTGCGTAAGAAAGGCCGAAAAAGTGAAATGCGGAAACTGTACATCGGCCATTAATCAGTGTTGCTGTCGGATACTTTTTTTATAGAAATAAAGTAACTCTAACGATATTTCTCGTTACAGTTACTCCACAAAAAAGTAACAGTGTTACAGTTACAAGTTCCTCTAACTTAAAAGTAACTAGTTACAGTTACAAGTTACTGAAAAAAGTAACTAGTTACCGGTAACGCGTTACTAGTAACTAGTTACTGCCCAAGACTGATTCCAGGAAACCACCCGAAATTGCACATTTTGAATTGGAGGTTGGGCTTCACCGCATGACACAAGCACCGTGCATGCTAACATTTTTTTTTTATATCTTGCAAACTGTTCCGCGCAAGTCGACATTTTTTCTAGAGCGTATTCTTGAAATGTTTCCCTACAAAATGTATATTCTAATTTTTTTTCTACTACCGGTGCTTTGATAAACACAACTCCTTTTTTGTCATTTTTTTCGACAACTTGACAAAAATTTTGATTTTGATATTTTTTTTACAACTATGATATATAAAAACCTTTGAAAAACTGGTGTTATTGGAAAGGCCGTTAAATAATCTGCATTTTGTGTTCCTGCAATTACTGCCTTACCAATTTTTTAGCAGGAAAAAAAATGTTTTCTTGGAACCCTAAAATTAGTCAATTTTCCGGCGGTAGCGAAAGAGTTAAACCCGGAAATCTTGGTCTCTCTCACTCTATCTGTTGGTCTGGTGTCGCTCGATTCAGCCGCCCTCCCAGAGTATGACGGGATTCTCAGATGAGAGGCTTATGTAGGCAAAGCCTTTCCGAGCCACAAAACCTGGCAGAGAACGCTTCATGCTTGGCAACACTGCTGAGAAGAAAAAAAAAACATTAGACATGTTTGAGGTAAGATGTCAATGCGTAGGTGGAACTAGGCAGTGTTGGTCCAACTGAAAAAAGATGTGCGCTTGATTCCTGTAATAGCCAGCAGACATGCACTGCGAACAATGTTTAGGCCCAAAAATACAAGAGCTCGTACCCAAGCACCCACGCCTCGTGGCAGCATTCCAACAAGTCCAGCAGTAACGTAATGTTCCAGTAGATGGCACGCAAGCTCTGGGACGCGGCAAAATGAAATAGACTGGAGCAACCCTCTTATCGCCACGTTTATCGGGGGACAGGGGAGAGAAGAGGCATTTACTGTATTTCTGCGCGTATAACCTGCGCCCGCATAAAATCCGCACCCCCACTTTCAGCCCGTCGGAAAAGAAAAAAAAATCCTCACGTATTGCCCGCACATTTTATGCAGGAAAGGCTTCACCAAAGCTACTGCTCAAGCAACACATCACGTACAGTGCAGACAGAAAATGCGTGTATTTAGCAAGTAGAATACACTGCAAGGCGAAAGTCCCAATTCATTCGGCGTCACAGCTCTCACTAAAGCCATCGCTTGACCCACAGTCCTCACTGTTGTACACAATGTCATCTTCACGGTGCAACGTGCATTGCCATGAAGTTGCACTAAAGGGAAAACCCTGCATATTATCTACACCCCTACTTTGCCACTGAAATTTTTACATTTTTGGTGAGGGTTATACGCGCAAAAATACAGTACATAGCAGGGAAGCACAAGGCTATAGTTATTCGACGACAATTGCAGCAAAGTGAGTGGATACGTGGCCAATGTTTCTCAAGTGTAAAGTCGCAGTTACTGACCGAGTGAAAAATAAAATATTGGATGTTTTGGAGCCCATAGAGGTTCCTTGATCAGAATGATGCAGGCAAAAGGCTGTCATCAATTCGTAACGCAAGATACGGTGCAACGTTGTCGAGTACATTGCAAGCAAGCTGCCTTCGGTCCAGTTGACTCTATCTGGTGTGGCAGCAGAAACTCCACAAGCCAAATGTTCCTTCTTTTGCTACGATAGCAGCGTTGTCCCCACGGATGCACTGATTATTCTGCCAGGCATGTGCAACCAACGCATTCTTGGTCCTATAAACTGGCCCGTATCATTGTGAATAAGGAATGTGTACAGGTTCTAGTGCGTCAAACATTTAATTTTTTTACTTGGGCAGGGACTGCAGTTTTAAGCTTCCAATTGTGACCCCCGACCAGACAACGTTTGGTTGAATGATGGACTAGGTTCTCTCATCGGGGAAAGGGGTGTTGGTGCAAGCGAGAAGTGTGCTCCGCCATCCTTTGTGACACTTCACTGTTGCCACCTTGGTGAAATTGGGACGGGCACCCGACGGGCACAGCCCGCGCCGTCTACTGGGTCGCTTCCAACACTCCTTCAAATCTTTGGAGCAGCTGCTAACAGAGCCTGGCTATTTGGCCTGAGCAGCCTGGTGCGTTGAACCTGGGGTCTTGATGCGAAAGGTCTTTTTTGTTTACCTTAAAATGTTGTCGTGGCTCAATTCTCCGCATTCTTTTTGTGGACAAGGCTGGTTTGGTATCTTTTAGGTTGGTTTACGGGCAAAGTGTGGTGTGTCGGCAGATTTAGTTATCGTTTTGTGCCGTATTGGAGAAGAAAATATCGCTTTGCACGCACGTGTGCAAGTACGTGAAATTTTTGGGCGAGTCCTGGGACACCTCGTCTGGCATGCAACACCCTGGAGTCGTTCTTGGAGTAAAGGACCCCGCAATTTTGTGCCCTGGTAACTGCCACATTGGGCAGTTGTGGGAGGAATGCACTCCGTGCGGATAGCAGGTAGCAGTGACCACTGTTTTGATTTTTGGCGACCAAGGCCTGCACACGTTTAGTTTTCATTTTGTGTTGAACCTGTGCACTTGGCAGAGGCAAATTTTGTGGCTACCTTCGTGCAGACTCGTTCTGTGGGAAATTTGCAGCGTGCCTGAGAAAACTGCGAACAGATGTTATTGTATACAACGCCCACCGTTGCACAAAATTTAGCCTGGTGTGGTGAACTGGTATCAGCAGGGGATGCAGTGTGCTTGGGAAGAAGCTCCTTGCCTCCGAGTGAGGGTCTTCTCTGCGGCACATGGCACTGTTTCAGCCGCACCTCAAATTGTAGCTTTTCATTTGGAGCGGTGCTGTAGGGAACATACTTTCGTAGTGATGGATGACGTGTCTGTCCGTAGCTTCAGTCTTCGTATGCTCGACGTGTTCACCCACCGGGGTGGCTCCGTGGCTGAGGCTGTGCTGTGCTGCTGAGCCCAAGGACGTCGTGGGTTCAGTCTCGGCCACGGTGGCTGCTTTCTGGCAGGGGAGATTTGAGTGCACGCTAATAAATATCCCCTGTAAGGTCCTTGAGATTAATCGGGAGTCCTCTACCATGTGGCACTTTCCATAGGGACCGGGCAGCAGGACGGGTGGCGCCACCACTCGGCGCTCCCTTCGTCAGTGGAATGAGCCGGTGCATTGGACTACACAGCCTCCCGTTGTTTTTGTCGTGTTTGCTTCGGTGCTTTGTATGCTTTGGTGGCATTGTGAGCAGATATGTGAGCTGAAGGGAAGTCTGAACAGATGTGTTGGGTTCTTAGATGCAGTAATGACTACGTAAATTGTTGAACGCGTCTAAAGTTGGGTATCGGCTGCAGTGGCATGAGCGCTTTTTGCAGCGATCTGCGCTTGGCTCCACCCGTTCTGAGTACGAATAAAACTACTATTATTAGTATTATTTTCTCTTCTTAAATGCACTCATGGCTATGCAAACATATTGAATGCTTGTAAGGTTAGGGAAGGGCTACATTGACACGAGCCCTTTTTGCAGTGCTCTGCGCCTGGTTCCGCGCGATCTCAGTAGGAATAAAACTATTAGCAATATTAGAATTCATTTCTACCACTTTAAATTATCTTCACTGGTTTCAATGAGTACGGTTTCCACGCCAGCCTTAGCGCTGGGATACCTCGAGACGTGTGCTTTAAATAGAAAGGCACCTGCATACGAGATGGATAGCCGTGTAGCCGTAGAAATGTTGCGGTAGTTTACACTTTCTGTAACCGTGAGCTTTTACCTTCGGTTTTGGTGAGCGACTCTGTGACAGCATGGGAGCCTGAAAGCCGAAGTGGAAATCCCACGTTTGTGGTGGTCATTTTATCAAGAGCCAAAATTATTCACCAACTCAACAGCCCAAGCTACAAACCATCCACCATCCCTCCTCCCCTTCCCGTTTTACCACCTGCGTAGAATAAAGACTGGCGCCGATAGTTAAAAAATGTGGCAGTGTTAACGTCAGCCGGTGTTTTTTAATGCTTAAGTATTCTTTACAGAGTACCTAAAAAAATCGTGTAATGCCTGGTGAAGGCACCAAAAACGCCAATTAGTTGCCTCAAATATGGGTGCATGAGCCCGAGTCCTCCACCACAGACACATTTCCGACACGCTGGAAAAAGTTTAAATTTGGAGAGGGGGCATGGAAGTTCAAAATTAAACAGCAAAATCATCTAGCCCTCCATCTAATGATTATGATGGTTGAACACAAAGCTTTCTTCATGCGTAATCGAATGGGAAATGGTCAAAGTCAAAGACTCTGCGATCAAAAGACCAAACTGCGTGCTGGTCAAATTCGACGCTTAAATAGTCAAAGTTTAAATCCAGAAGGCTACCAAGGAAACCCATACGATAGAGCTTTGCGATAAACCATCATCGTCGTTAGACGGAGGTGTGCATGATTTTTCAAGCGTAGGTGGCAGCTTGTAAACCGAACGCAGCATTCAGTTGTGAAGCTGAGAACGGGTCTTGCGTCCTTCAGCCACGCAGGAATTCGTTTTTGAAAAACCATTTACCAACTAGCCAGCAACCATTGCAATTCTTGTAAAGCAATGCTTCTCCATGACAAGCAATAACATTCTACTATCATGCGGTATTTATTCTATCAACGATTCCCGATAACTGTAGTAAGAGCATTTCTGTGAAATTAAACACGTTTCAGCCGTATGTAATGAAGATACGGAAGCGTCGTCCGTCACAATTTCTGTTTTGATGTAAATCTTCGAGGACACCCCCCAACTTTGTCTTTCGCTTGTGCACGACGCCGGCGCCGTTTCGTCATCAACTGCCAAAGGCCAGCGCCGCAGCATTCCTAGATCGGTTGCTCACACCGGCTTTGTGGGAGCATTTAGCGGCAATATACTCCTCGATTCGCGAAACTGCATGCAGGCATGAAAAAATTGCATGAAGCAACGAACTTTCACTTCCAGCTTGACTTCCAGCTTGGCGCATTGAGCGTCGTCTGCTATTTGTAAATACTGAGTATGGGCGTAAATAACACACATGGCATGCCTCGTAAACGTTACATCCACACTCAAGATTTACCGATCTGAAAAATTCACGTGGGGTTACGTTCGCTTTGCAAGCCGCACCGCAGAAAAACGACAGAAAGCCATGCACAACTACGCTGCGCTGACCGCCACCGGCATTCCACTGACGAGCGGTTCGCCACGGGCGGCGCTGTTCGCTGAAACGACGGTGGTGCCATACAACGGCCGCCCGGTCCCTATAGCCGAGGTTGTTGGCATGTTGAGCAACACAACCAGTGAAATCATCGCATGCACGTATTCAATCGTTTCATTCAAGGCGTCCGGACAGCGGGGGGTCAATTCAGCACCGCGTGGGGACTTTTTTTTATCACACGTCACTTTCGAGGGTTTCCCAGGCAGGAATTTTAACTTGCACCTGTTTGGAAGGCTCCACGAGTTTAAAGTCTTGCTAGCCAGTGAGTGGTATTCATCTGTAGTGCAGTTTAGTTCACAACTAAGAAGTGCTAGTCTAGGTCAGTGGCTCTCAGATAACGACACCACAAGGGCATTTCTGCGGTCTGCGAAGTCCTTCCCGAAACTCTCTGCCCCCCACCCCTCCATCGTCTTCCTTTTTTGCTAAGCCTTGCTGGCAATGCGGAACGGTTGCCTCTTCGCTCGTATGCACATTTAATTTCCCCACGTATCCGAAGTTTTGAAGTTGGCTTTTTGCACGCCACGGCTGCCTTGCGGGAAAGCCACACATACGAAAGGCAGCCTGAAGCGAAGATGGCACTTTTGAAATGCGGCTAGACCAATGAAGAAAACAAAAATTAGCCCCATCATTTGTCCTACGAGTTCACTGTCAAATCAGCGCTGCTTTTCATGGGCACCAGCATTGAAACCAGCCTGAAGCAACCAGCACTGGAATCGCCCGTCCTTCCGAGTCCTTGCTGTCAACCATGCTGGGTGGACAATACGAGCGGGTTTACAGCATGAAGTTGTGCAGGACGAGGAGTGTTTTCTTCCTTTGACGGCCTCTTCAAATTCCTCTACTGTCGAGTGACAGTGCAGAATGCATTTTAGACCATTTAGACCATTTTACCCCTGGGCCTGCTCAAGCTTTAGTTGCAGAGGCGTTGCTCATTGTACTCTCGGCTGGTGTCTTGGTGCAAGGCTGTGAGAAACGAAACGGGGGAAAGTGCGTACACTTTCAGTATACTGGCATATTTATTTCGTAGAATACTTCCTCTCCTTGGACGTGGCCTCACCACGAATGCTTTGAGAGGGACGACTGTTCCGCTGCAAAAAGTTAGGGGAAGCGGTCCTTATCTCGAACGTTGCTGGGGCAGAGCACTGGGAATTCTTTCCCTCCTCTAGTCGTTCGAGGAGCTGGGACCACGGAAAGATGCATGCGTCACAGTCGCTGCCATGGGGATCCAATTCAGCATGCACAAACTTGTACACGGAAAGCAGAGTGCAGCACTTCCAGTTCTAACTCTAACAGGTCTCCGATAGTGTGAACAACCGAATAGTGCCATTCATTCATGTGGCAGCAAACATTACCGTAAAAACCCGCGTATAATACGAGGTTTTTTTTCCAAATTTTACCATGTAAAATTTGTGCCTCGTATTATATGTAGATCCCAAAGTTTTCAGCAGAAAATTTGCACTTTCGGTTTCGGTTTCATCGGAGGGTGCGCCATCTTGCAGTGGCATTAGCTGGCTGCTGCGTCTCTCAACCGGCGCCATTTTGATTGTTTTGACCACGCAAAGGATCGGCACGTTCACCGCAAGTCTATCACGATGGCAGGTGCATGAAGGCAGTATTCGGCTGCAATTAAAAGAAACGTTATTTTATGTGCCCAGACCATCAGGAATTGCGCTGCAGGACGGCAGTTCGGCGTCACCGAAGGCAGCATTCCCGGGTGGAGAAAGCAACTGGTGCTTGACTGGATAAAGTCTGTGTGGTGTCGGCGGCCTGGAGCACTGTTGGGGGTTCCCGTCAGTGCTCGTGTTGAACGCCTGTCGCTGCCACCTGGCCGATTCCGTGAAGTTGTTGCGCGAACCCCGCACCGAACTCATTGCCATTCCAGGAGGAATGACATCCCAGCTGCAACCGCTAGACGTTTGCATCAACCTTTCAAATACTGCATCAGGTTCTGCTACCAAGAGTGGATGAGGTCAGGAGACCCGTAAGTGACAGCTACCGTATGGCTGACGCGGGCTTCTCCAGCGGTGCTTTGTGGCAGGATCGCGGATGTGTGGGCCAGCATCCCAGAGGAGCTCGTCAGTCGCTCTTTTAAGAAATGCGGCATCTCGAACGCCCTTGATGGCACTGAGGACCACTTTCTGTGGGAAGACATTTCCGACAAGGCGACTTCAGGAGACAGCGGCAGCGAACCCGACGATGACTGAACGGACGTGGGGAGACAGTGCCATTGAAAACTGACAATAACTGAGGGGTAACTGCAGTGCAAATAAATATTTTCTGTGCTCTTTACCTCGCATTATATGCGGATGAAAAGTTTTTTTCTGATTTTGCTGTCCCCGAATCACACCTCGTATTATACGTGGGTCCGTATTATACGCGGGTTTTTACGGTACCTGCACTGGGCATCACTGACAGCAGGAACGTACTTGCTGAGGGCACCCTTCTAGTTGCTGTCCAAGCTCCCGCAATTTGGACGGCCTCGTTCTTGAGCCGCCCTTGAGCTCTGTGACACCCTGCCTGTCGTAAGCACCGCGTCCAAAGCTGCCGGCCAGACCATTCGTGTCTGACGCCTGTTGGCAACAGGGGAGGTGCACCATCGAAACCAGCAGCCAAGCTGCCGATAGGTGCCTTAGGACACGTTCTATTTTGCCCATCAGAGTTACGCTATGGTCGGTGTCTATTTCTACTGCCCCACCCCCAATGTGCATAGCTGGTAGGATCAGGGAGTCGGCCCTGGGGGTGTCCACAGAGCGCACTTTGATGGCCAAGAGATGCTGCAAGTACCCAAGGCACTCCTTGTCTTTACGCTCCCCTTCAGTGGCCGAGCACGGGGCAAGAAGCTGCCGTTGGCCTCTGCGCTTGTACATGCCTCCAGATTTTTCTGCCGGCATCTCTCCCTCATTTCCTAAATTCACGCAGCGTTCTGGTGCTGACCGCCTTCCTCTTGCCCCGTGCCATTGTCCCCGTGGCTTTGTTGGGCTCTCGCTTGCAATCCCACAGTGTCATGATCTCCGACTCACCCATTGCAGTACTGCTCAGGGCACACCAGTGACCACTGCATGCATGCCTGCACATTGCCAGTGCACTTGCGACCTCCTTGCCCCCCCACCACCATGCCTGCAGTTTCCTCTTACTACTCCTCCTCTTAGCATTGCGCCCCCTGCCCCTGTGCTTGCAGTGCCACCTGGAGCCCCTCCTCAGAGTCCTCGTGCACCCTCACAAAAACCCATCCCACGTCTCTCTCTAATGTACCTGCCAGGTTTCCCAAATTATCCGGGCTACTCCCGAATTGCGATGGTTTTGTACGATTGTACGAGCAAAACAAAAGCCTTCCGAAAACTACCCCTGTTTTGCTAAACCTTTCTCCAAGTATGGCGTCATTGCGCTGGAGCTACCTGGTCAGTCGTGTTGAAGATTTAGCAAGTGACCAGCGGTGTAGGTTGTTAGTAGTTTTGACGACGCAGCTCAGTGCCTGCAGTGTTGTAACTTAGTTATGCCCGTGCTGCACGGCTGTTTCAAAGGCCTTCTGAAGACCGTTGAACCAATTGTCTATCGAGTGCCCCATTGGAAATGCATAGGGCGCAGTTGTGGGCGAGAGTCCAATTGACAATTGAAAGTTACCGTGTAGCACAGGCATTAAACATGCAAGTAAAATATTCCATTGTAATTGTTACTTGTGATCCTCTCCCCCTTCCCCTGACAGATCTCCCTGATGCCATCGCAGCGAACCTGGCAGGTGTGCTCTACCCGATCCACCGCCTCTTCAATGGCACGGTTCGACACCACTCGGGGCTGCGAAGGTGAGTGGTGGCCCCCCAAACATAGGCTGGATGCTGTCATGGTCGCCACCCACGCTGCCTAATCCCTCGGCGTCAATTGTCACCACATTGAATCAGGGAGGAGCATTGGCCTGGGGATAAAATAGTATTCGATGCAGGACGCTCGTTCCCGTGCTGCCCGTGTAGTTCGACCGGTACATTTGTTCGTTCCGTTAACCACCACCAGACGTGTGCATTCAACCCAGTCGTGCCGAACTTTGCCCATTCTGTCCGCATTGCTGTCGAACTCTTCCATGTGTGCATCAAAGTCTCCTTCAGTTGTGACAGGCAGGTTGCGGCGCTCCGTGACCTTTCCAAGCAAGCCAGTGTGTCAGCAGAATCAATGGTTGGGACTGTTGGTTGTGGTCCATCACAAAATGGCACTTTAATAAGACGAGGATGAAGGTTGAGACGCACTATGCATACACCCACAGACGCACACACATGCAGTAGCCAAATACTGCGCCGCTCTGGGAAGGTGGACAACCAGCGGAGACGAGCCAGTTGAAGAAGCCCTGTTCTATGCAACCCTGGCTCTGGCCACCTTGGTAAATAGGGAGGAGGAATGGAAGAGTGCACAGAGGCACCTAGTAAGAGTCGGGGGGGCTCTCGAAAATGTTGACCAGCGGCAGTTCTTCAATGCACACTTACTATACATGGGCCTCCTGAAAATGTGGTCGCCAAAAAAAGGTGTTGTGAACTGGGGAATCCAGGAAGGTGGGGAAGGGGGGGGGGGGGGTAGCTGGCCTGTAACAGTTCCACTGTAAGGTTCAACATATACCAGTTCTGTATCCAGCATGACTGGGGTTCATCTGCACGTGTTTGGCAAAATGAATTTATGCAGCATTTACAGAAATCTATGTGCTGCCAAGATTTGGGATGACAGTTTTGTGATGCCCGCGGCTGCTACCACAATGTTGTCGAGCAGACCCACCATGCTCCATAGAACTTTCGACGACAATACCTTAAATATATTCATGCGTTGTATTGCGCGGTCTGTGTGGACTCTTGCTGACGCAATTTTTTGTGTTGCCCTTCAACATCTGCTTTTGTTTCTTGTGTGGAGGCCTGATCAACTCAATCGTATGGCCAGCGCAGACATCATCAATCAAAAAGCCGCAGTCTGCCATCGTGGCATCTGATATGGGATCCAGTTCTTTGATCAGACTGCTTTGGTCAAAAATCGCCTTGTCCATTGCCCGTCCTCCATATCCTTCGCTGATGTGGGCAATGAGCCCGCTTGGGGTGACTGTCGCCACACACCTGATGGTAAAACCTTACTTGAAGCAGGAGTAACCTTGCAATGCACATCGCAAACAGTTGGGCACAATAGCGATCAACAATAATGCTCACATTACCAGAATGCTTAGAACAGAGAGGCAAGTGCTCAAGAACTTCCCACAGTCACTTTCAGAAGTTCGAACAAAATCTGAACCCACTCTGCTATCATATTGCTGCATGTGGTAAGGGAACAGTTGAAGGGATGGCTTAAGAATGCACTTGAAATGGTGTGCTTTAACGTGTGGAGTGTTGGGGCATTTCTTTCTTTGCACCCAATTGCTGCCTTCCTGAGAGAGGGTGGGTCTTTTCATAGCAAGCATTGCAAAGGTTCGTTGAAGGCAGGCCAGTGAACGTGTTGACATTGCTCCAGTTTGTTGCGTTGACAAACTTCTCTTGAAAGGAGCCTGGTGTCACAGCCTTGTTTTCCCGTAAGCCGAGTCCCCGAAGCTGTTTCTCGAGGAAGGTTGCCACATCTTTTTCCTTGCTGGTGAACTCCAGCATTGGTGTCCGGGGGCCAGGTTGGCACGTGCACTGCCGTCAAAAAAGCTGGAATAAAAAAATCTAGAGGCGATGTAACTCTTAACACTTATGTATGACGCAGCTTCCTTCTCGTCAAAGTATGTTTTGCTAAAATGCATTCGCAGGCTAGTTGGCTGACATATGTAACAATTGTGAGACAGGACATCTGCGTGTAGACGAAAAAGAAAAGACGCGACACACACTGCTGCATGTTTTCGTCTCTGCCAGCGTTCGCTGGTACTGCATCAAGTTTACTTTGCATTTTTGCAGTCGTGCATGTAGTGAATGCAAAGCCGTAGGTTCTTTTATGAAGTAACGCACAATCATTCCACACGTAACGCAGCATAAATCCAGAATGAAAATACTGCTGTTTCGATTACCAGTGCCATAGCATACACACAAAAACTTGCCATATTTCCCACGTTATTGCTGCTCAGGGCGGTTGGGAGGGAGACTGTCAGCGCCGCTGTTGTTAAAGGTTGGGTGATCCTTTCGTAATGTCGGATAATGTACGGGTCGAGGGAGCTGTGTGGCTAAGCAGTGTTTGCGCAAGTGCATGGAGCAGTAGTCTGCCATATCCTTGCTGACAGGAGCAGGTGGATCAGGCAACGCCTCTGCATCTGATGTGTGGGTAGCGGCCTCTTTCTTTGCTTAATTCTGCAATGCATTAAGTGTGAGCATCTTCACACACCCCATGCTTGCATCAAGGTATGCAGTACTAGTGGGTTTAAACGCAACAGTGGGAGCTTGCGGTAGGTGGTGTGTGTGGCCCTGGCCTCGAATGCCATGCAAGCAAGGCGTTGTGCTATGCTGTAGCATGAAGGTGAGGAGGTTTGCGTAGAAGGATTACTGCTTGCAGTTGCCAAAAAGCCAGCCTGTGGTTCAACGTCGTGGCAGCAGGGCATTGAAATCTTGGCAGGATTTTACATGCTTGTGCAACTGACTCGGCCCTGCACAGAACGAGTTGCAGCACACCATACTTGGAAATCTGCTTACTGTTGACAGCAGGCATTAATCCGCTCCAAAAATGATGCTTCCATTGGTGCGTGCTCGCTCCAACTGCCAATATTCAATCCAAGAGTGCTGTAAATGGATAAGTGCTGCGAACTACCTAATTTGGCTGAACGATGAGCACGTCGGTGATGTCTTGCACATGACAGCTCTTTCAAAGGAATTTCCTTTTTTTCTTCCTAGCACGATCCCTTTGGCAGGCTTTGAGTTGCTAGGGCCTTTTTTGTTTCAGCCTTCTCTTTTAACGTGGTACATTTCAGAAATAAATTTTTGAAGCTTTCCTATGTCTCGACGTGTGCTAGATCCCCACTTTTTGCACCCCAGAAGCGAGGCCCTCGTCTTCATGAAAAGCGTTGGCAACAAAACGAACACGCTGGCACGCCAGTGCGGCAACGCTGAGCACTCAATGTGACGCCTGCAGAACTCAGTTGAATGTTCCTCGCCACCGCACGTGGTGCACGGGGAGAAACAAAACAGTTGTACGCTTCGCTTATTGGGTATTCCAAGCTTCTCGGCAGGGCTTCCATCGTAGCAGCCGACGTGGATAGCTGCAAGGAGTGCCAGACGCAGCGGATCAGTTCCGGGTGGGGAGCCTCAGCTTCCAACTTCCGAAGGACGCCATTACTGATCCCTGTCATAACGCTCGCGTTGTCTGTCCCTGTGCCTCTCATCTTTTCCATTTTGAGACAGCAGTGCATCAGAGTGGATTTCATGGCCACCGCAATTCTATCTGCCGTGCACACGTCCACGGTGCACAGGCTGTGGATTGTGGTCACGGTCGTTGACTTGCTAGCACTGTGATAGACGATAGAAGTGGCCAGGAATCTTGTGAAATGCGAAGTACTGTTTGGCTGCATGCAACACACGCTATGGAATAAGTGATCACACCAGGCTTAGAGGGGCCCTAAAAACTGGCTAACATTGCGTCAACTTGGAAGTCTTACGTGTTGCAGCTCTACAGACATTTGTTCCACAACCAATGACCCCTAGTTGAAAAATTTGTAGTGAGAACTAACATTCCTTCCCTTTCATTTTTAGTGAAATGAAACGGCTTATAACTGGGTTAAGGGGGGACACCCCTCTTACAACTGTTTTTTTTTTTATTTATGGACCGATTTTCATATAAATTGCATGGTTTATGTATTTCAACATGCTGATTCTAGATATGTTATACATTTTGTCCTGGATTATGAATTTTTCAAGATAGTATTAGCAAATTTATGTTCTTTTGTTTGGAGGAGAGTTATTTCCTAAACAAAATAAAGTATGAAGAAAATTAACATATAGAACTAATCTAGAGTGATCAGAGAGTGCAAAAATGAAGAATGAGGGTTCTAGGTCAATTTGAACCAGAGCTACAGCAATCAAACTTTTACGTGTGAAAACGCTTGTTTGGATCAAAAATAAATCGTCACTTTTCTAATTTTTTAAAAGTAATAATTATGCATATTTTAGCCTCATAGCACTCTCCAAAAGTGTATCTTTCAATTAAAAAAAGAATTATGGCAATAGCACCAGTAGTACCAATGATATCGACCCTCAAAAATCGCACTACCATGAAAATTGCAGTTTTGAGAAAACGAGGAAAAACATTTCAGAACTTTCCCAAGGAGTTTACACACACATCGAGCATATCAAAATGATCAGTTGTGATCAGGGAGTGAAACAAAAGAATAAATGTTCTCCACCAACCTGAACAAAAGTTATTGCATGTTACATTTGAAATGTAATGCATGATTTGGCATTTCCGACAAATTTTTTTGCGGAGTTTATTGTAAAGCTAACCACTCTATCTTGGTCCTGTTGCGCTTGTAGAGACTTGAAATCCCTCATAAAAAAGAATTATAATCATTGCTACCTTGTAGGGCAAGAGATTTTGAACTTCTGTAACTGCTACAAAATGAAAATGTGGGGCTGCGAGAAACAGTTTCACAGTATATTTCACTGAAGAAAACACACATGAAACTTTTGAAGTGTGACTAAAAAGAACCCCAGGAGCATGGGCAGTGTGCATCCTTTCATAGGGCTGTGAGGGTCACAGTCTCACAGTATATGTTGCCGCCGCCCCCCCCCCCCCCCCCCAAAAAAAAAAAACTTAAAACTTTGGAAGCGTGACAAACTCTCGGGAGTACAGACTGTGCACATTCGGACATGGGGCTGTGAGTGTCATGGTCTCAAGAAGATATACGAAAAGTTCAGGTGCAACTAAAAAGCCCCTGGAGCGTAGTCGGCGTGCATCCCGTCATGGTGCCTTCTCCTCACGATGTTGGCAAGCCCAAGGGAGGCTGGCCGCTTCTTAGCAGAACCCGTGCTGCGACGCAAGTCCTTTTCTCACACTCTCTTGGAATTGGTGACCATAGCGTTCATGTTCATCTCTCCCAAGATTGCTGTAGCCGCGTGCTTGTGGCCAGTGTTGAAGCGCAGCACAGCTTCGGCAACAGCGGCTTTGACGGCAAACAGCGACGTGTGCTGGTCCTTGCTGATCAGACTCCAAATCACCGGGTGGAAGCTCTCGTTTGAGTTCTGGGTCTTCCCCCGCACACACCTCTGCAGCAGGCTCTTCTCCGACAGGTGCTTGTAAACAGGCAAAAGTGCTTCAGCCACGTCACTTGGCAGGTTGTAGTTGTGCTCAGGCTGCGGCTCTCCTTTAGCTGTTGTGGCGGCACCAAGACTGCTCACCTGTGGGGCAGAAAGTGTGGTTGGGGCTGCCATCAGTGGATGTGACGTGATAGTATGTAGCCATCACTGCCCGGTACATGGCATCTACGTCGCCGACGTGTGACTTCAGTGCTCGACCATAGTACAGGGCTAGCTTGTCAATAAGGTCAGCTGTTAGCCTCCCCCGGCCACCAAGGCTTTGCTTGCCTGCACCTCTGTGTGTTTGCAACAAGTTGCGTGCCGCCGTCCGCATGCGCTTCTGCACATGGTTTATGCAGTCCTCCTCCTGCACTTCGACGTAGCCGTACACTTTTGCATCTCGAACAGCATTGTAGGTACGGCTGTCACCAGCACACACGACGGTGGTGTACCGCATGTTTCGTTTCTGCAGGGACCTTTCGAACAGCATTTTCCCAGCCTCCACCTCCATTTGGCCTGCTTTGGAAGAGGTGTTTTTTTGGCATTGGTGGCTGGACTTCCATTTGTCATAGTCCTCACTGCCCGGGCTTGGGGCCATTTCCACAGCCCAAACAAAAGTTTGAAATAAGAACATAGTCCAGCACTTAGCCAGTGAACAGTTCCACCACAGTGCCGACACCTATGTGAGAAGAATGCCCCCGTGTCATCCACGTGCCATCGTAGCACACAGCAATGTTTCCCTTGTGTCCAAAACACAAGTCGTCGTGCACTGCCGCCACTTGGGTGCACTGAGTCATTGTGGCCTCGGCTGCACGGGTGGCAGAAGGCTGAAAAGTCTTTTTCAGATGCCGCTGAAACGTCTTATTGTGCAGTCCCCGGTGGGATAACCCCATTGTGGCAAAGATGTCGTTCATCGCTGTTTGGCCGTTCCCGGTCGATATCATTGCAGGACCAGCGAGCAGGTTCACCTCGAAAGGGTTGCATGTCTCCTCTGCCAACCCTCGGCGAGCTCCACTCTGCTGCGATCTTGCCGGAGTTCACACACCGTACAGACAGCTTCGTGGCAAGGCCACAATTACGCTCTCCACTCACCAATTCTACACGTCCGTTGCATGTCTTGCAACTCAAGGCGTCGAACAGTGTGTTTAGAAGGGTCATGTGCACAATTCCGTACGAAGGCGCGTCGTCTGTGGCCGACGTTGCGGACGCATCAGCGGGCTCCGTGAAAGGCGCCGTCTTTCGCGTAGTTGCCGGCGTGGACTCGAGCCTATCAAGCATAGCCTTCCCACGCGCACTCGCTTGGGCAATGTCACTGGTCGTCACTGGTCGCGAGTCCATTCTTACGCGACCGGAGTTCGCGCAAATCAGGCCGCTGTCCTCGAGTCGGTGGTGCTCCGTCGGCCGCGATGCTGTCAGCATCGGCGGCTGGTTGCTGATAAGGCGTAGGAAGCGCCAAGGTCACATCGGTATCGTGTTTCTTGGGTTTTGCTCGCTTCTTGCCGTATCGGTGCAGAGAGAGGAACTTCTTAGCACCCCCTGGCATGATCACCTCGGCATGGTTAGCGTGGTCGACTCCCAAACAAGATGGCTACACCAGCGGTCAGTTTTTCAAAGCAAGTTCCTGGGAGCCAACCAGAAGGCGCCATTTTGGTCACGTGCAAAAACCGGCCAATAGCCGCTCGCGCTCGCTTCTATTTTTGCGTTTGTTTTGTTCGCGGTGGGGACGGGTGAGCGGAAACCCTCGAAACCTTCGTGGAATTCCTCGTCAACGTGGAGTACCTGCTCCGTAAACTCTGCTAAAGAGGCGAGCGAGCACAGCCGGCTCGAACCGACAGGAGCGTAGGCAGCCATCTTGAAAATAGTACTGGAGGGCTGCTTCAAGGTAGCACAGACGACACCTTGAAGTGGCTCCTCCAAATCGTGAGCGGCTCCTTCGCTGGAGTAGGCACTCGGGTGGAGGTTAGTTTATGAAACCGAAACTCGCGTTCTAGGGTCTTCTCGAGCGAAGCCTTGGGTGGAGGAGGGACTCAGAATATGGGGGTTAGTCTCCGAGGCCACCGGGAGACCGTGTTTGGGCTGCGGTGGTGCGTCCCGAAAACACATCGCCGAGCACTTGGCTTCGTTGAACCGCGCGCCACTTACCGGGCCATACCGATCGATCACGGCCAGCACAGAGAGCTTTCGTCTGGCACGCTGATCGTCAGATCATCGGCGTAGGGGAAGGTGAGAACACGCGGGGCACCCGGCGGCAAAGGAAAACTGCCGATGCGTGGATCGGATGCGAGCCGCTGTAAAAGTGGCTTGATAGCGAGTACATACACGACAGCCCTGCCAATCCTCTGACCGACAGAGAAGCTATCGGAAACGCGACCGTGAATCAGAAGCGTGGAAGTGGGCCCATTATACAGTGCGCGAACCATGTTTTTGGACGTGACAGTTTAACCCGCCTTAGCCAAAGTCTGGAAGATGTACGAATGACTCACTACATCAAACGCATTTTCTTGATCGAAGCTGCAGAGCAGCCCGGGGATGCTTTTATTATCTGTCCATTCTAGCAAGTCCCGAATAGCGAAACCATGCAGCTGTGCCGAGTGAAAGCGCACGCAGCACGCCTGGTACAGACCTACGATGCTGTTTATGTCATCGGTCAGCCTTGTGGCGAGGCACTTCGCAATCAGCTTATAATCACAGTTGAGCAGCGTGATGGGGCGCCAGACCCGCAGGTCGGAGCTTCTCGCCTCGTCCTTGCACAGGAGGGTGATCAGCCCTTCCCTTTGAGATGCTGGCAGAACCCCACCACTGAGCAGCCTGTTCACAAGGGCTGTGAAAGGCTGCCCCAACTGCTTCCAAAACTTCAGGTAGAATTCCGGAGGTAGGCCATCCGAACCTGGGCTGCGGTTGCGTTTCGATTTCGTAAGTGCCTCGAGCAGTTCGCCCTCGGTGATTGGGTCATTACTCATGGCGGGTGAGTCCAGCGGCCCTTCGAGGGGAAACAGTTTGGGTGTTGTTGCCTTGTCTCTGTACAGGTCAATGTAAAACCGGCGCGCTGCGTCCAAGACAGCGTCCGGCGTGCTCACAATGGCTCATGAATGCGGATCTATTACGGATGAAAGCGGCAGGGTTGATCACGCTAATCTACGCCTCAAAATGTTACGGGAACACCACGTCTCTAATTCCCATCGCTCGGCACGGGCGATAGCGTGTAAGCCATCCCATCGGATACGAAGGAGGCGGTGATGCTCCCTTCGAAGCTCTACAAGTGCAGCGGCTACCCCAGGGCCACAGGAAACAGGTGACGAGAGCAGGAGGATCGCGTCTGACGCGACTTGAATCGCCGCGCGCTCCTCTTGTGCCAGCCGCCTGCCCCAGGCCATGAGACACTCGAGGCCAGATGTTATTTTTCTTTGTTGGGGCGCTCACGTGTGGCGCCACTGGCTCACATTCCACCGCGGGTGGATCCGTGGCGGCAAGAGATGGCGCTGGTGTCTCTGTGGCACCGTCTGTGACCTCCGCGGGCACCGGCGCAGGGTCATCGACCTTCGGCGCGGTGTGTTCCTAGCTCTTATGCGCTTCGAGGCTGTCGCCCGCCTCGGTGCTGCTGTTTTCAACCGCTTCGCTTCGCTCGCGGGTTCGGTGACGACGCGCTTCTCCCCCTCCGGCTCCACGCTTTTGGTCGCAGTGGAGGCGGCCCGCCCCGCAACCGCGGCTGCGAACGACCGGACACGGCACTGATACCTTGCGTGGTCGCCCTGGCACTGTGGGCACGGTGTCTCGCACGATTCGTGCCCGAACTGCGCACAGTGTGAGCACTTGGGCGTGGTGCAGCGGCCGCGTAGTGGCCCGTGCCACCGCAGCGAAGGCACTGATGCACGACGCCCTCGTACTCGAAGCGCGCGACATAGCTGTTTAGGATCCTGATCAGCTTTGGGATGGGCCGAACCATGTCCATGCGCATGTGCCTTATCCCCGAGTGGAAGTCCGCGAAGCCCGGGGTCGTCTCGCGCTGCATGGCGTGCATGTTCCCGTACCCACCTAGCTCCTCGTCCTGTCGTTCTAGCGGGTAGTTGAACGCCCTTACAATCTTCGCCATCGAACCACGATATTCGAACCGCACCTGCTCTCCTCACATAAATGACGGGATCGACTAAAAAGCGATCGACCGCCACCCTCGTCTTGAAAACAACCTCGAATCTTCCTCCAGAGAAGTCCTGCACTCCGCTCAGCTCGTTTTTTGTGAAGCGCTGCACGAGCAGCTTCACAAGCTCAACATTCGTGACCCCATGTGGGAGTCGCGCAAAAAACGTGTACGGCCGCAGCCGCGCACTGTGGCTCGCCATGGCGGCCCCCAAAAAGATAAGAAAAGAATTCTTTGTCATTTTAACCATGTAAAACTGCCTGTTTCACACTTTTGCAATTATGCAATATGGGCATAGGTCGGCTTACTCACTCGTGAGTACACTCATTTGTACTCAAACTCGCGAGTGAGTACGATGATGAGTGATCACACCCAGAAAAAACAGTGAGTACGATGACGAGTGAGTACAGCGGTAAGTCCACTACTCGTGAATACAGTACTCATGAGTACACTACTCATGAGTTTGAGTACTAATAAGTGTGAGTACTCATGACTACACAGCACTCATGAGTACACAGCACTCATGAGTACAATACTCATGAATACTGTTTTTGCGAGTGCTTGCACTCTTGAGTATATGAGTTTCATATGAGAGTATATGAGAGTATACTCATATACATATGAGAGTATATGAGAGTATAAGGGGAGAGTGTATGAGAGTATATGAGTTTCAAAATATTCCTCCCATTCAACTGCAATGTACTCTGTCAACGCAACGGCAATGTATGCGTTTGTGCGGCAGAGAACAATATCTTTTAGTATCCGCATGGAAGACTCCGAATAATTGTTTGTGTTGTGGCCTCGAGTCATCAGCCCAGCTCGGTACATAACAACCCACTCCTCCTGGCAGCCAAGAAACTTTTCCACCCTCTTGATGTACACCTGGTGAGGAAGGGTGGAGAGGTTTTCGATTGCAGCTTTCAGCTGCTCCTGATCCATAGCATGAAGGATCTGAAATTGAGTGCTATGGATCAGAAATTGCTATGGATCAGAAAGGATCTGAAGTTGAGCGCATTGAGTGCCTCAGGCTAAATAAGGCTAGATCGTGCAGGAAACCTGACATGCTGCAGCATATCAATTGTTTCCACGCCAGACTTCCCTGCTTCCCCAAGCGCGTTCTAAGAATATTTGGCACATCATGCAAAAACTAAGTAATTTCAAATGTGTCCCCTTAAAGTAATTTCTCCCATAACGTAAGCATAATTTCAGATTTAACGCATTATAGGGAGTTATGGAGTCCCAAACTTTTATAAAAGAACAAGCTTGCTTGGTGTTTTTGGTTTATCCTCTAGAGAAAACTACCACAGCTCCAGTTGTAAGAACCTTTACATTGCCCTATCTTTTTTTCCCAGGTGATTAAGTGTAATGTATGATAGGAATGTTTTAACTAGTAGTGCTTTTTAAATGGCGAGCCTGCTTTACCTTTTTAAATGCTGCCATCAGTTGGCGTCGCATGACCTTCTCCACGTTGTTAGCTGCGGACATTAACCACCGCCACTCCGCTTGCAGGACATGAAAATGGCACAGAAGCTGCTGCGCAGATGGCCCGAGGTTCGCACAGGTCCTTGAAAACCTTGAAAACCCTTGAATTTAGAAGTGTAAATTTCAAGGCCTGGAAAGTCCTGGAATTTTTAAAGGGTCCTTGAAAACCCTTGATTTTTCTGGAGAGAACCAATGGCCCTATCTTCTCACAAGAATTTAAAGTGTTTGTCGTTAATTTTAGGTGTTAAAAATGTAAAGAAACATGTAACAATCAAGTTTCAGTTTATTGCGGGAAATTGCAAATTACGAGTTGTGGATTCTCATTATTACGAGGCAACATTGGGAGCAGCACTCCTCAGTAGAATTCATGTCACGATACAATCCCGTGAAAGCCGGCTTCTGTTCTCTATCTTGCACGTTTCATCTAGTCTGTTGACGGCCTTTCATTGCATGTTTGCTGTGCCTCATACGCTCCATCTGCGTTTGCTTTTACGTGCAAATGGTGGACGTGTACATAGTTCATCCTGCCTTGCAGCAACACTTGCTGAGTTAATTTCCGCTGATACTCTTGCTGACAAAGCAGGAGATGCAGGCAACATTAACTAAGTTTTGAAATTTACCAGCCTGAGCAAAACACCAAGAAAAAAGAAAAAAACTCTAAATATAAACTATGAAGTAAAAAATAAAGCTGGGGGAGCATTCATGAACCCATAGTGCCTATCTAAATGTGCATTAATGTTCGTAGGCATTGGGAAATACCAAAATTTTGCATTTGCATTTTGTTGAAAAAGTTATAAATAATCCCAGATAAAACATAAGATGGGGACCTTGAAAATGTGTTTTCTGGTCCTTGAAAGCCCTTGAAAACCCTTGAATTTTTGCCTTTGAAGCCCGTACGAACCCTGTGGCCACACCTCGCTTAGAGCCTTCTTCTCCGCCAATGAGTTGTCCGTCATAAAAACAGCAGGAGCCTGTGGTAACAAACACCCACCAATGTGTCCTTGTATATTTCTTTTTAGTGGCATGCAAGTATCGCGTAAGTGGAGATACAAATTGGTCCACACAATGTGTTGCAATTCCTGCCTTGCTATTTCCTATATGGATTAGCATACTTCAAACAAAGTTCTGCTTGCTTATTGTTTCATGTGCACCCAGAAATGGGGCACAGCGACATCTACCACAAATTATTTGTGCCACTACAAATTCTCATGTGGCTTCAACGTTGTACATACTGAAATTGCACTTTTTTAATTCTTCCTTATGTGTGCATATTATATGTTTACATAAAATATAAATGTAGCATCAAAAGACCCCATGTTGGAAAAAACCATGTTTTCCAATGTTTGAGCTAATGGACCACCTTCCATGGTAGTAACATGCCAGTACACTGCCAGTACACTGCTTAAACAATATCAGTAAGAAATGGAGCTTTGGGGAAAGAACTCGTATGTGGACGTGAAGCCATAGTAAAGGGAATGTCTCTTGGGACCTGGCTGACTAGTGCTGCTCCAATTTTCCTTTACGTCGAATGCTCTCCGAGACGAGGACAAGATTTTCAATTGTGCTCGGAAGCAGAGATGCCCTTCTCGCTCTGAAGTGCGCCAGACGTTGAGAACAGCCGCTCTACAGAGCCGGATGAGGCTGGAAGGCTCAAGCAAACGGCGGCTAGTTTTGCGAGTCGTGGGTAGATATCTGCATTTTTTTCGAGTATAGCAACGGGTTCTCAAGAGAAACACACGGGCCGCTTAAATAGTTTTCCAGCTCAGAGTCCCGTGCACACTCTCCGGGTGGGCTTAGCAAGTCCAATAAAACGTACGGATCCACTGCCTCCCACAGGTTTCGCTCGGGCGTTGATGGCACAAGAGACGTACAGGGCTGCACCCATGGTTCTGTGACAGGGCTTGTAGGAGCCTGAAAAAAAAATCATTGCATCAAACAGTACGCATGATAGCATACACTACAATTCAGAGATAGTATTTATTTACCTATACTTATAGGCCATTAGGCGAAAAGGGTCACTGAAGAAAAATCGAATTCTAAAAATATTCATTTTTAATCGCACTTATCCCACAGTGCTGACTGAGCAAGACAAATCGTGATAAAATACTAATACATTGGTGGCAGCTGTACTGTCTGTCGCTGAATTGCAACGATCAGTACATCACGTTATAAAATTCGCTCATTTATATATGCGTGAATACACGCATGAAATGTAACAAGACTCGTAATACATAGAAATACTCACGCACACCTATATCATCACACAATTATGCACGTATGTTTGTATTCATGTACGCACGCATGTTTCTATGTACGTATGTATATGCAATTCCCAATGTTTCCGAATTCCGGCCGGCAGCACATGATGCAGTAGGCTATATATACCTCGTCATTCTTGAGCAGTTGCTTCACAACTTGAATCTTCATCGCCACTGGGCTTCTTCACTCCGGGGGCAACGGTCGACTCGGTCCGGGGGCAACTTCACCCTCGGGTTGAGGATGGTTGCTGCGATGAAATGAGCGACCCAGACAGAGCCGGATGGCCCGGCGCTGGTCCAGTTCCAGCTCCCCCCACCGGCGGCGCTTGATATGCACAAGGGGCAGTGCATACAGCACGGCCGACGAGGCCATGCTGTTGTAGATGCACAGCGCCACCTGGTGGGAGCACCAGTTGCCACGGGCCAGCCGCTGCCGCACTCCGTGCAGCACCCCGGCAGTGCGTTTCTGCAAGGCCCGTGCAGCTGGAGTCCAGGTCAGCCGGCAGTCCACCAGCAGGCCCAGGTACGTGACCTGGAGGCGCCATGAGAGGGGCTTTCCGTTGAGGAGTAACTCGGGCGTTAGACGGTGGGAGGTCTTCCCATTGGGGTGCAGCATGAGGGCTTGTGTTTTGGCCCCGGACAGCACCAGGCCACGGCTCGCCAGGAAAGCCATGACCGAGTCCAGCGCCTCCTGCAGGCACGCCCTTCGTCCTGGTGGGCCCGTGCGTCCAGATGGCGATGTCGTCTGCGTAGACCACAATCCCCACTGGGTACTGGAGGCCAGCGGGGATGCAGTCAGGAAGCGGGGCCAGCACCGGGTTGAGCAGCTTCTGATGTGGTACAACCTCTGGCAAAAGCCTCAGTCCACTTAACTTCTGCAGCAGCTAACTCACCTGGTTTCTGCATCATCAGCTGAGGCTTCGTCTGTTCACCACCACGCTCTTGAAATGCAAGTCTCTTCAAGTCTGCTAAGGTCAGCACAGGCTCACCTTGAGCAGACTCTTCCGCACAGCTTTCGAATTTTGGTGGTTTGATCAAACTATGGACCGAAAGCGTGTTGTACAGCTGCACAAACATAGATGAGGGTGGATGGCAGAACTGAGTAGATGCTGTCCACTGATGACTGGCAAGTGATCTGTCCTCCGCAGGTGAGCAGAGCTTGCAGAGGCCGGGGGCCATCCACTTTTCAGCGGGTGTAGCCTCGCACACCCTCGTGTTCATCTCGTTGAAATTGCCCCTGCGCGTTTCCGCCATAAAATGAAACGTGGCGTGCGACACGCGAAAGTGTGTTTTGAGGGTCTGATCGTCAGGTTGAGGAGACGTGCGTTCAAGCCATCTTTCTTTCGTTGTGGAGACCAAACGTGCACGTGACACGGAAAACCCTGTGTAACCTTTCTAAACAACACTTTGCAACAAAATAAACACTGTGGGTGCAGCTGAAATTATGTTTTCAGGCAAGGCAGTGCAAGTGCACAGGTAGCCTGCAAGTACGGGCCGTTGATGCTCAGTGGCTGCACTGAGAGCCACAAGCGCTGTCCAGTGGCGTTTAGTGCTTCCGTGGGTCCGTCTTTTACTGCAGGGGCTGGGCGCACAGCTGCACAGTTTCAGGGACCAGGGGGGCAGACTGGAGACAGCAGGCAGTCGCTTTCTGTGTCACTCACTGTGACTGTTCAATTGTCTGTTGGCAGTTTTGCCATAAATGGACGGCACGCAGCCTCTGGCGTCAACTGTGGCTTGAACAACATGCAGGCTTCTCAGGGGTGGCGTTTTCGCACAGAACACCAGACATTGTGTTCCTTCCTCCACCTGAATGTCACGGCTTCTAGGAGTGTCGACATCCGTTTTACAAAGGATGCTCTCGCTGAGTCGCTAAACTTGAGCCCGACCCACAAACGCGTTCAATGTCATCACAATAGGCATACAGCTCTGTCAACACCTCATTGCTGAAAAGGGAATAAGCAAAGTTCACCTTTGATTTTATCAAATACGTTTTATTCACAAGTAGTTTGAAAAATCACAACAAAGCTGCCTTTGGACTCACAACTCAGAATAACAGCTGCACTGGAAGTCAGCAGCCTTAGTCCCAGTAAAGGCACCCCGTTACCTTGACCTTCCCGAGCGGCAGTGCGTCCTCGATGGATCCAGCGAGTGTAGCCATGGACACCCACTCCACCGTTCCGGCCTCAAAGTCCTTGAGTTCCGTCTTCTGAGTGAGGGAAGTGTTGTAGTGCGAGAGCGCCATTTCCGCCTTCTTCAGACTTGTGACACTTGTTGGGGCCTCTCCACTGTTGGCGCACACCTCTTTCATCCGTTTTGTAAACTTCCGGATCCTCATCCCGGAGAACATGGGGGCAGCATTTGTTGCACTGGTGGTGCGGGCCGCGAACTTGACCAGAGTAGCTCCTGCCATCTTTGAGTAGTACTTCAACCCGAGAGCGGGGTGGGACGCAGGTGAGTCCAGCTTTGGGGCCGCAGCCTTCAGAGTGGTGAACACAGCATTAAAGTCCTCTCTCTTGTTCCAAATTGACTTGACAGTGATGGTGGAGAGGATGCCAAAGACTTCCACATAAGTTCCGAACATCATGTGGAAGAGTGCTTGTTCGGAGAGAGATTCGTTGCTGAGGTTCAGAGTAAACTTAGCCCCTGAAGTCATCAACTTCTGGTATGCTGCGAAGGCGCCTTTTCCGGAGAAGTCAAGTTCCTTGGCGCTCTTTTCAGAGAAGACTGGGGGCGCGTCCTCTTTGAGCGACACTAGTCTGGTCTCACTCAAAATCTGGCAAAGTGCACTCAGGGGGAAGGTCACTCTGCGCTGTTCCCTGCCCCCGATCATCATTGCGATGGATGCTAGATGTATGAGTGATGTCTTGCACTCCGCTGCAGGTGCTGCCTTCAGGAAGCGAGCGATTTGCTCTATGTCCGGTACATGGTTGAAACACCTCACGACAGCCTGCTCCCACTTAGTGCCGAACTGGTAATCCCTGCTCAGTGCGAGACGGCAGGCTTGTGTCATTGGCCCCAGAGACTGAGCCAGCCCACTCTTGACAAACGGCTTGAATGAGGCGCCATAACAAAGCTGCTTGTACTGTGCTCCAAGCCCCAGGGACCGGAAGTCCACAGTCTTCGTGATGACTTCATCAGGCCCGCTGTCTTTTCCCACAGTGATGCCCACCGGTGTGAAGCGGACCTCCTTGAATCACTCACCGAACAGTGCAACAAGGCACATGATGGTTTGCACGTTTCCATTCCATGCAGCCCTGGTCTGCTCAGTGAAACCTGATTGAGCCTTGCCCTCTTCATACCAGTTCTTCAGCTCATCCATGCTGTAAGTGATCTCATTTCCGTGTGCCTTGATGGTTATGGCGGCTTGCTGACAGAACTTAGAAGTCCCCCCTTTGGGCTCCCCACCTTGGCTTGCCTGTCAGCTTGGTACAACGAAAAAAGGATGTTGAAGACTTGGATGTCAAAGGCAACATCGTTGACCTCGGCTGTCAAGGGATCAATGGTGGCCTTCATGTATAGGCGTCCACAGAATAAACCGGACCAAGCGAGCAGCGCGCGATAGCTATTGGTGCGACACCTTCCGGCCCACCGCCTGCGGTCGAGATAGCGGAGGGCGCATGCGTGTCCCTCCCTATAGTTTGTGCATGTTAGTTTCCTTGACTGCGGCTGCAGCACTCCGTTCCTCTCGAATGCAACGCGCGGCGGCGCCTTGCGCGGCTCGGCTACCGAGCGGGCGTGATGCTTGGCAGCAGCCGGCAGCGTGCGCCATGCGCTGATGCCGCGTAACTGTGCGTTCATCTGAGAATGTTTGTTCGGCGCTCTTTTTATCATTTTAATGACTGGAACGCAAACTGGCGTTGAAGAAAGGCAGCGATAAAGATTCACACATGACTAAAACAGTGCTGGTCGTTATGCGACGAACACAGTTGATAGCAAGAACTGAATAAAGCGAAGGTTTATTCGGTTCGGAACAAAAAAAGCAAACATCGGTGATTGTCCTACTGGTTCCCCTTATTAATTGTGTGTGAAGTTTCCGTCGTTTTTGATAACTTCACGAATGCGTCGGGGGAGCGACTCATAAAGCGACTGTATGATTTTGGGACGGGGGCGCAGGCGTCCTTATTCTTCTTCCACTGCCTGCCGCAACTCGTCCGCCGTGCGACCGCAGTCATTTTGCTTGCCGAGATTCATCTTCATAATCCCCCACACATTTTCTATCGTATTTAGGTCTGCCCCGCAGGGAGGCCACCGCAGCAGCTGTCGCAACGCGTGGTCCTCGAGCAGTGAGCTCACGGCTCGTGCTGTGAAGACAGGGCTTCGGTCCTGTTGCAGGATTAGCACCCATCCAGGACGTAGGGGAACAGACTTGTGGAAATAATGTTACAGTACTGGGAAGCATTGAATGACCCAGAAATTCTGACGAGGGGTCCCAGGCCATCCGCACTCATTGCGCCCCATACGCTGACGGAGCACCTCCCACTGGAAAGGACACTTTGGATGTAGCCGGGCTGGTATCTAAATACCATCGGGCTAAATGCAGAAATACATTCAGGAAAGATATCTCGGAGGAAATATATCTTCGAAGATGTTCGGAGGGTATACTAGCTAAATCAATGAAAGGACCGTGTTTTAAAGTTTACATCAATTGAAATTACTGGCACCTTTTTTTTGGCGGGAGGCTGCACCCCCACTGCCACGTAGGCGAACAGTATCCTGCATAAAACTATGCATCAATTTCATCCTCTTTTCACATCGGGAATTACAAAAGCCCCGTTAGCCGATGCGGGTTACCTGAAGTGTTTCGTAAAAAAACAGTGACAAGAAACGCTTAGCAAACGGTGGTTATAAAACTACGATTAGAACGTTTCAAATGAACCCAGCTGAATAAAATTTACAGGGACATTGTATATCGGTTGCTCCGCAATATAGTTATTAACAGGTAGTTATGCATTGATAGCCTTAACAATTACGCTTAGCGTTGCACTCGGGACCCCCGAAGGAATGCTCAGCAATTCTCACATTAAACCGTGCTTCCCATTTGACCTCTTACACTGTAGTAGTTTATATATCATCTAGAATGCACATTAGCAGCTACGTTTCACAGTTTAGTTTCGTACCTGCAGCTCATCGAACGCCAAACACGCCGCTGTTGATCCCAGCGAGTGGAGAAAGTCGATTCGTCTGTGAATATAACTTCCTTCTACTCGTCCGTTGTCCACCGCTCCACTGCCCAGGCGAACTCCAGCCTTTCCAGCCTCTGGCGGTCCGCCACACGCGGTTTCTGCGCTGCCACACAACTCCCGAGTCCCGCCTCCTTCAGTTGTCTTCGAATTGTCTCACAAGAGACATTCAATGACAGCTCCTGTCGAATTTCTTTTGCAGACAGGAGGGGATCTGTCACAGCGACTGCGACAATCAGTAGTTCCTGCTCCTCACTGGTGACTTTAGGCCGCCAGCTTCGCTCTGCGTCAATGAGTCCGCCCTGATCATCGCGGTAAGCTTGAATAATGCGGCTTACAGAAGTCGTAGACCTCCCTGAGAAGTGGCAACTTTCCCACTGAATAGTCCCTTCGATGAAAAGTCGCACGATGTGCCTCCGTTGCTCGATGGGGACGCGGGAAGCCATTCTTCACGAATATGGCCATGCAGGACGAGTTACATGCTTTACAGTCAAACCCGTTTATAGCGAACTGCAATATGCACCGCGATTTCTTCGATATATCCAATAGTTCGATATAGCCGAACCCGCCTATAACGAGCTTATTGTTACGAGTTCGCATTGCGCGGAAGCCTCCCCCCCACCTCCACTCCTCAACTCCACCATCCCGGCATGCAGAAACGAACACAGTAAAGTAGCCATTAACCATACCCAAATAATCCATTTATTGCAATTAATTAAGCTTCTTTCCGCCTTAACTGCCTATTTTGCAAAAAAAAAAAAAAGCGGTGATTTTGTTTTCACTTTCGTTTTGGTGGCTACAACTAGCATAGCATTCTCTACACGAAACTTTGTTTGCAGCAGTACGAGTCTGCGTCCTCCAAAATCGAAGAAACATTGGCGGAGCACATCGACTGCCGAAAGCGCTTCACTATAAGCATCGGACGACTTTCACTCGCGACATCATCGGTAACGTTGGCGAGCTCTTCCAACAGTTCACCGATGCTGCTGTCTTGGTCCGGACTCGCTGACTGGTGCGGGTTCCGCCGTAAGTCCCACGCGTCGGAAATAGTTACGGAAAGTGTCGGCCGTCACGTCGCTCCGTGCAAGGCGCAATGTCCCAGTCGCGGCTCTTGCTCCGTGGTCGCGGCCAATCCACATCTAAATTGCCGCTCCAAGACCATGCATTTCGGCGGCCATTCTAGGCGCGCGGAGTTCGATATATCGGATGTGAACTTCGTTATAAGGAATATGTTTCCCATGTATTTCCGTAACTAAAATATTTTTGTTCGATATATAGCATAATTCGCTCTATCCGGGTTCGTTATAGCCGGGTTTGACTGTATACGCTTCATAGCTATCACTGTCCAATGGGTGACATGGAAGGAAACGCCTCATTGCTTTTCGATAGCCATTCACTCACACCGACAGCTGTGTATTTTGGTCTATTTTTCCAAAGCGAATAAACTCTTTTAATCCTATTTTCTTCCCTCCTCCCATCTTAAACCGCCTCTCATATGCCGCACGGGAAAAACGCGAAATTGAAAAAAAAAACATCGCTGTTTTTATATAGTTCTATCAACTGTGTGTTTGTCGCATAACGTCCAGCACTGGTTCAGTCATGTGTGAATCTTTATCACTGCCTTTCTTCAACGCCAGTTTCAGTTTCAGTCAATGAAATGATGAAACGAGCGCCGAACGAACACTCTCAGATGCGCCATGCGGCATCAGCGCATGGCGCACGCTGCCGGCTGCTGACATGCATCACGCCCGGTCGGTAGGTGCGCCGCGCAAGGCGCCGCCGCGCGTCGCATTGGAGAGGTTCAAAGTGCTGCAGCCGAAATCAAGGAAACTGACATGCACAAACTCTTGGGAGGGACACGCATGCGCCCTCCGCTATCTCGACAGCAGGCGCTGGGCCGGAAGGTGTCGCGCCGATAGTTTTCGCGCACCGCTCGCTTGGTCCGGTTTATTCTGTGACCGGCTGTACATCCTTTCAGCGATGTAGTATATCAGTTTCAGAGCCCCCACTTTGTAATTGACGTTTATGTCATCCACTTTCGCGCGGCCACCTGCGCTGACCTCATTGCCATCGGGGTCCGTCCGCTTTCTTTTGAAAACTGGGGGCATGTTGACCTTGGGAAGTAGATTTTCAGAATATCCAAACTAGCTGCCACTGCTCTCCGGCAACCTTATTGGCTTAGTACCGCCTTTATCACGAGAGGCACTGCTTTGAGCCTCACAACATCCTGGTTGTCACATTTCTGGTCTTTTATCGTATCCATGTGGACATATCCTTCGTGTATACGAAGGTGTGTATACCAGAGTTATGCCCGCACTTAATCAGGTGTGGCAGTCTGGCAAAAAATGCAAGCTCCTGCTGTCATCTGCCGGGGGCTGAACCTTGCACACTGTTTTGGGAGCCGTTCCATTGATGCCAAATGACCACCACATGGTGTGGTTCCAGGACACACCATTCATTGTCGCAAAGTCTACAAAACTGGCGAGGCTTCTCTGCTGGCATTGTGGTGCTAGTGATGATCCTGGGGAGAATGTTGGCCTTTACATTTCTGTGTGACCCGTAGACACCAAGAATTTGTTGAAGTTGCCAGAAAATGGCTGAAACAGTACTGCCTGACCATGGCATCATGTCTCCGTGGTCTGATCCAGAAAGGCGTAACAACCTGGTCCGTGAAGCCTTCAAGAAGCCCACCACTTGTCAGTTTCAGGCACTTGAGGACAGCTTCATTTCATCAGTCAAGATGCCCCCGTGCCTGTCAAACTGGTCTATGTCCTTGGTTATTTCTGCGATTGCCGCAAGAACAGTTTCATTCAGACTGAAAGATCTCTGGTGGCCTGTGGAGACAACTATTCCTAGGAAGCACCTGCAAATTTGTTCGTACAGCCTGGGGCTTTTTATCCTCCTTACAGTGCACTCTAGTACCCACTCCTTGGTATATTTCATTCCCGGTGTTCCTCCTCTTTTTGTAGCTTGACAGCATGCTTGCACTTGCTGCCACTGCTTGTCAGGTAGCCTGGCGAGGCTCTGTTGAACCTTTTCCTCAGACATAGCGGCATTGTCGTGTTCCATTTGCACAATTGTGGCTTGCAGATGACAAGCCTTTGCTGTTTCGCGGTGCAGCGGCTGATTACATTTGGCGAGTTTGTTTGACGCACCGGCTGCGGGTACTGCCCTCTTTTTCCTGCTTAACAGCTTGGCCAGCCGGAACCGGCAGAGAAGAGATGATGATGGTGACGATTTATTGGTCGTGCCCCTTGCGGCGGGTTGGCACTGCCACTGTACTTCGTCCACAGCTCACGCGCACCTCGGTCAAGCACTCGAGTGCACTGCTAGGCGGAGACCTTGCTGCAGTTGTGCATGACAGTCCACCATTGTGTCGAAACACTGCTTGGTCACTCAGACGCTCGAGGTCCTCTCTGAGCGGTTGTTGATGGTGTCTTCGCCCTCTTCGCTCTGGTGGAAGAACCCAAGTGTTACAGGCAGGGTGGTGCACTCTGAGGGGTGCAGCAGGAGTTGTGGGTAACAGAAGGCGGTATGTTCAGTAGCTTCCTCCTTGGCTCCGTACGTTCGGCATTGTGCAGTTTGTACTGTAGGGGCAGAGCTGTAGCGTGGGCGATACACCTGCATCCGTACGTAGTGCCCCTGCTTGCACCCCAAGCAGAAATTTGCTTCCGATCCAGTTGTCGTACAGCTGCTCGACACCAACCACTGTCTTGTTGTCCGGTGGGCGCTGAGCGCAGCCTCGCCCCGCAGCCCGTAAGCCAGCCTGCCTCCTCCTGTGTGTCGTGAACTCGGGATCACGCTTACTTTGTGGACGCAGTTACTGTGCCTGAAGATGTAGTATTTGCCTCGATGCCATACACCCGCTGCACCCAGTTTATGCGGAAGCGTTTCGCCGACAGGTACTCAGACACGCTTCATGTTCCCATTCGTGGGGAAATAGCCAATAACGTGGCTTCGTTTGCCTTGGAATGGAACAAACAAGGCCACCATCTCGTGGTCGCATGGTGTGCTTTTGTATTTTGCTGTTGTAAATGGACGTAGATTCACAAAACCCTGAACTACGCCAGTCTTCTTCACCGACAGGTGTTGTGAGAGCGCTAATTTATTGATGACTGTACCTTAATGTCCCTTGCAGGCATTCAGTTCTGCTGCTTCCCGTTTCAGCACCTTGGAAACCTTTTCACTGAACCCAAAAACAGATCGATACACAGATATGCATCGTTTGAGGGTTGACTTGCTTGGAAGGGACAGGATGTTGTTCTTGCAAAGGTCTTCGTAGAGACGAGGGCTCTTCATTCCCGTCGAGGTGCAGTCAAAAATCAAGTCTTTTGTGAAGTGCGCCCCTGTCAGCTTTGCCTTTGACGCTACAAGGCATTGCTGAACAGCCACGTGTTGTTTTGCAGCAAGGCTTGCAATTTGCTGCTGGAGAACTTCTGTCCTGGTTGCATTCTTCTGTAGTAGCCGTCCCAGTTCCCCTTTAGCGTGGCCAAGGCAAGTGAAAAGCCTAAAAGAAAAGATGAATGCAGATCTAGCTCCTTGAAAACCCTTCAATTTAAAAGTGCTGTTTTCAAGGCCTTGAAAGTCCTAGAATATATTAGCAATCCTTGAAAATCGTTGATTTTTGGACTCTCATGATGACTGGCTGTGCCTTTTCATAAGGCTTTAGCATTTGTCATTGATTTTAAAGTTCAGAAGGTATAAAAAATGTAACAATAAAGTTGCAGTGTGGCATGGATAATTACAACGAACTCAGCGCATTTTTTTTTCAGTAAGCATGAGGCTGCATTCGGAGTAGGAGCTTCTCAATGAAATGCATGTTGTGATGCAGTGCAGTGGATTCCGGTTTGTGCGATGTAGCATCTTTCCTCCCCCGTAGCCGGTTCATTCTGCTCATTGCTTGTTTGCTGTGCCTCGTATGCTGCTTTTTGGGTTTGATTTTACACGGCAAATGATGGAAGCTCATTTGGTGGAACGCACAATGATGGGACTTTTCAGCAGTCATGGCTGAGCAAGGACCCGTAAAAGAGAGAGTTCCCCCAGACCCAATGAAATTGAGTGGCATGGAATGCACACCAGGCGGGGAAACGTCTGACTCTTGGTCATTGGGGCAGTGTGCGCTAAAAAGCCATAACGTGAAGGCAGCAGGCGGCAGCTCCTTTGCAGAGTACCTGGTGCTCTACTTGAGTACCTCATGTTCTTGGATATTGTTGAACAGATAACTTTTGCATTGTACTAAAAAAATGATAGTATAAATTATTCCAGATAAAACATTAGGCGAAGTCCTTGAAAATGTATTTTGTGGTCTTTGGAAGTCCCCGGAAACCCTTGAATTGTTGCCTGTACGTACCGTGGAATGGAAATGTTATTGGCAGATTTCTGACATCATGAGTAAATACTGACCTTCTCTGGTAACTTCATCTGAGCCTGTGAAATTCCAATACACAGCACAATACCACTTTGGCCCCTTGGCCGAGATGTTAAGAGGGGGTTTCATGTAGGAGAACATGCAGGTTGTGTGTGAGCTGTGCAGAGTTTGTGTGCCGCTAAGTGTACTTTCCTTGTTCAGGGTCAGCCATGTCAACTGCAGTCATGCTGGCTGTAGGTTGAATGGTTGGGGCGACGAGGTTGTAGAAGGCTGTATGGGGCAGTTCACACTTGCGTACAAAGGCATTGGTAAGTTTGCGAGAGTTTAGCTTGGCGACGTTTAGGGTAATGCAGGGTTGGTTCCGCTTACGGATTCATTTCCGCTAACAGATTTTTCTTCCACATTGTGATAGTGACGGCCTTTATCGTGGCCTTCGTTCAAGTATTCGTCTCATCTTGCACCCATTCTTGGCGCTTGGTGCAGCCAATGAGGCAGACCAGAGTCGGTACTGGTCGGATATTCTGAAGACTTGGAAAGGAGGCCCCTGAAGTTCGTTGACGCCATTTTGGCCGCCAGAATTGGTGGCCCGTGTGGCAGCATTCCGAGGTGGACATGTTCTCTCCTGTGTGGCCACGCCCTCTGCAAACCACGCTACCGAAGCTGCGGGACCACTTCGGAGTGCGTCTGCCCAGTGGACGGGCAAGCTTGTGCCGCAAACGATGTCGCCAGTAAGGAGTGTCCAGCCGAGACTCTGCTGAGGCGAAAGGTGCCCTGCTTGAACGAAGGCGATGGCTGCCTGGTCGTCCGTCCAGCTTTGCAGGTTGCCGATCACTTTCGCCACGTGACCCGCTTCCCTTCGCGCTCGACAGTGGCACTGAACCGCGATGTCTGTGTGCACCTCAAACCCCGATGTGGTGATCTTGTATTGCATGCGGCACCTCGAGCACAACTGAGAGCAGAGGACAACGTAAACACACAGTTCGTAGCGTTTGAACAAGAGATAAAGCAGCGTGGAGCTAGATGCTAAGCTTGCTCACTTGTCCTTGTAGAACACCTCCCAGAGCGACAGACTCGATGATGTTTGCCAATGCAATAATCGTTTAAAGGAAGCACTAACAGATCAGTTTAAGACAGCTTCGGTTCAAACACTCGATTGTTCGGATTGAAATGAAGCGGAGATGAAAGCCCTGGTATACGCTCGAAAAAGCAATCTAGAACGAGTGGGCGAACGGTACGAGTGGTAAGCTTGCTCAAGTGTTGCAGAGTGGCTCTCAAGGTTTCGCAGTCATCGACTTTGGACACTCGTACAGTTTTTGTACGTATGTACCACTTATAACGTTGCAGCCATTAATGAATGAATGAATTTATTTACAGAACGGAAATGAAAGACCACCAGCAGGCGCAGTTTGTCTCACCTAAGGGTTGGACACTTGAATGCCTGCTAGTGTGGGGGTATTGCTGGTATTGCTGGGGGTATTGCCTGCTGGTGTCGGGTATTTTTGATCACACAGCAGGGGTCAAAGCTAAGAAAGGTTACCTGGTCAGGATCGTGCAGTTGCGTAATAACCGTGTGCAAGGAGCCATTGCCCGCGTGCTTGAACAGCATGGTGTTTGCCAAGTAGTGGTCACTCGCAGTACGAATGATGTTGAAACCACACGACTCGACTGCGGTAAGTGCTGTGAGTCTTCTCATGGCAGGCAGGGGGTGAATGTGTGGTTAGCACAGTTGGATGACTGCGATGTCCCACTTGAGAAGGAGCGGCATCCTCCAAAGGGACCCCCACCTCACCTTCTCCTCACTAAAGCTAGAGGCATTCTGGGGGCAGGCATGTGCATTTCTATGTTTATGAACACGCCCCATTCATCACTCTCTGAGTACCTACCAGAGTTATCTTTTGGGAGTTGACAGGAAGTTCTTGGTTCGCCCCCCTCGTGTGGAATCTGGTTCGTTTTGTTTTTCGAGGAGTTGCTCCGGAATATAGAATAGCCCACTCATTGGGCTTGCATCGAACGTGCCGCTTTGCACATGCACACTGAAACCACGCTGGGGGCTTCACGGGGTGCTTGCAGTGGATCGCTGCTGCATGGCTCAGTGCACTGCAGCCCTTGCATGGCCACTTCACCACTTGAAAGGCGTACGTCGATGGACTGCTGCGGCCCCCATTGGCTAGAAAAATTCCCCAGGGGGACATTCTTCCCCCAGTGCCAAGGGACCCAGCTGCAGGCAACCTTGAGGAGTTGGCCTGAAGCTGTTTGGGAATGGCCAACCAAGCGTCTTTGGCGCTAGGGCCTGGTGCTTGCAGAACGCTCCAAGGCTGCCTGCCCATCAGCTGCACAAAGTGCACCTCAGAGTGAACTTTGCGGACGCAGGCTGTGGGGTCATTCGATTTGGGCACGCTGCACGTTGTCGCGTGCGTGTGCAGTTTGTTCCGAAGTCATGCCTGAACACTTCTGCAGCAGCGCTCCAAGCAAAAGGTCATGGGATGGCGCCCTGTGCTTGGCATGGCGGATGAAGTCATCTCTGAAATGACGCTCCCATTTCGTCATTACAAGCTCGGCCAATGCCACCGCATTGAATGCTAGAGCACAGCATCCTTTCCAATTCTGATCAGCGCCTCCGTATAGTTGTACTGGTTCTGCCCTCGGGAACTTGAACACGTGTGCCTTCGTGTCCCCGGTGTCGTTGCCGCGGCATCGATGTTCACAGCACTTGCATGACATATCATCGTACTTACGTTGTCAGATGGTGGGGGGGGGGGGGTTGGCACATGAGTGCCGCACCCCAGGGCTACAAGACCCACCCACCGATCATCATCCAACTACGCCACTCAGGGTAAGCCCCCCCCCCCCGAAGGGGAGTTTTTTTTTGAGTGGCGGCCCTTACCCCTGGGCATAGGGGGGCGATGGTCTGACGTCTCTTCATTCCTGTACGAAAAGGAAAAAACCATTACTATCACGACACTTACGTGGTGTCAATCTGCAAAAAGGGAGAAGCATTAGTAAGTGACAGAAATTTTTCCCCCAGCCTCCTCGAAAATTACTGCCGGTGAACACCACGTGGAGATGAAGCCCCGAGCCACCGCTGCTCTCTTTGCAGGTGAAACGAGACCTCTTTCCGCAAGTACTTCATGGAGGCCTGGTCGCCGCTCAGAGTGAGTGACAGCGCAGCGGGCCAGCCATACTTGATACGAACATTCCACCAGGTGCAAAACGAACTGATTGATTGCTGCGTGCGGGAGTGGGTTGAGGAACCGCACTGTCTCGTATGGGATACCAGGAAGATCAAATGTTTGGGCTATTTTGTGTAAGAGCGCCTGCGGAATTGCGCACTCCAAAAAGATGTGCATCGTGGACTCGGCCGCCCCACAGAACAAAGTTCCCTGCGGTGCACCGGAACCAATTCTACAGGTGCACGAGTGCGTCTGTTGTAGAAAAAGAGGCTCCTGCGCGCCAAAAGCCATTGGAAAGATGCCCTGCGGGGTTCTAGAAAGTCTGCCAGAATTAATTTCTGTTTTGGATTCCAGTTTACGAGCGTGTACTGCTTCAAGTGAGGCGGGAGGTTGGGGGACAGTATCTCTGCCAAATCCTTCAGCGGCGACGCGAATAAGTTGGGAACCGCTTGTTGGAGGCGAAACAGGGCATTAGCTGCCCCATTATAAAACAGCGAAGGAGTACCAGCACGAATGATGTTATTGCGGACGGAGCTCTGCATAAACAAACCGAGACGAGTGCTAAGAAAATAGGACGCGAGACAACTGGTTAGCGGAATGTCGCAGCCCAGTGCCACCTGCACCCACTTCACGTGCAGCGCTGTCGCTAGAACTCCCACATCGGTGAGGCCGAAGCCTCCCTTGCTTCTGGGCAGCTGTACTATCTGCCTCTTGACCCTGTCCGGCTTGCCGCCCCAGAGGAAACGGAACACGATGCGCTCAGCCTCCAGTTTGGTTCGCGCAGGCACAGTCATGACTGAGGCGATGTAGCTTAACAGCGTAAACAGCAAAGTCCGCGCGATCGTGGTGCGAGCGGTCACTGGGCAGCGCAGGGTTTCAAAATTACGGGCCTTCATTTGTAGTTTCGTTAATGCACCATGCCAGTTGCTGGGGGCGGGACCAGAAGTGGAGAAGCGAAAACCAAGGATCTTAACTTCCGATGTTTTGGTTGCGGTGGTGCATCCGGAAGGTACATCACCGAACACTTGGCGGTGTTCAGCCGCACCCCACTGGCCCGGCCGTACCGTTCGATCACGTCCAGCGCGGAGCAAAGAGAGCTCTCGTCTGGAACGACGATCGTCAGGTCATCAGCGTAGGCGAAAATGGGGACGCGCGGGGCAGCCGGCGGCAGAGGAAAACTACCTATGTGTGGATCGGACGCGAGTCTCTGTAGAAGCGGTTCAATAGCCAAAACATACAGGACAGGGCTAAGAGGACAGCCCTGCCTTACCCTGCGATTAATCGAAAAAGTATGAGACGCAGCCGTGGATGGAAAGCGCGGAGGTTGGCCCATTGTATAAAGCGCGAACCATTTTCTGAAAGTTATCTGCTAAGCCTGCGTTGCCAAGAGTTTGAAAAATATACTCGTGGCTAACTCTGTCGAAAGCATTTCTTCATCGAAACTGCAAAGCAAACCGGAAAGATTTCCACGGTTGGCTCATTCTAGCAAGTCCGGCGAGAGCAAAGCTGTGCAGCTGCGCCGAACGAAAAGGCACGCAGCACGCCTGGTACGGACCGACTATTGCATTTATGTCATCAGTGAGCCTTGTGGCGAGGCACTTGGCAATTAACTTGTAGTCACAATTGAGCAGTGTGATGGGGTACCAGGCTCGCAGGTCAGAGCTCCTCGATCCTTACACAGGAGTGATTAGCCCTTCCCTTTGATATGCTGACCAAACCCCACCACTGAGCAGCCTGTTCACAAGAGCTGTGAAAGGCTGCCTTAACTGCTCCCAAAACTTTAGGTAGAATTCTGGAAGTAAACCGTCCGAAGCTGGGCTGCAATTGCGTTTGGATGTTCTAAGTGCCTCGAACAGTTCGCCCTGCGTAATATAATTATCGCTCACGGCGGGCGAGTCCCGCGGCCCTTCGAGGAGAAGCAGTTCAGGTGTTGCTGCCTATGCTGTATATAAATCAACGTAAAACCGGCCCGCTCTGTCCAAAACAGTGTTTGGCGTGCTCACAAAAGCTCCTGAATGCGGATGTATTACGGACGAAAGCGGCGGAGTTAATTGTGCTAGCCTACGCATCAAAATATTTCGTGAGCACCACGTTTCTAATTCCCATCTTTCGGCGCTGGCGATAGCGCGCAGGCCATCTCATCAGATGCGGAGGAGGCTGCGATGCCCCCTTCGCAGCTCAACATGTGCAGCGACTACCCCAGGGTCGTGGGAAACAGGCGATGAGAGCAGGAGGATCGCGTATGAGATGACTTGAATCGCCGGGCGTTCGTCTCATGCCAGCCGCTTACCCCCGGCCCTGAGACACTCGCACACTGCATCTTTAGTCATTCCGCAGCTCCGCATCGAGGCCCGACACCCTCTGGGCCACGTGGTGTTCTACCTGTGCCATAACGCACGGGTTCTCGAGTAGTCGCGGGTTCAGACATTAAGGCCCTCGCGAGGATGGCACGTAGTCGGGATCCACAAGTCGCAACGCAACAAACTGATGATCGGAGAGTGCCGAGGCTATGTTTCAGACAGAATGGAGGCGCAGGGTCAGTGACGGAGAAACGTAGAACTGATCTAGCCTGCTCTGTGCGCCCCGGCCGGTCCAAGTCATTCCTGACTGGCCCTACCGAAGTAATGACCAGGCATCGACCAGCCCTAGCTCATCCACCAACTCCAGAAGTGCTAAGACCCCCCCCCCCCCCCCCCCCCGCCTCTGGTTTCACAACACGGCGGTACACCGCGACATGTTACGCGATCGGACATGACTAACGTGCAGTTAGTCTCCTACCAAAACAAGACGCGACAGGCCTGCGAGAGTCGAGCGCCTTGAAAAATTCCCCGTGCGGTACGGGCGGCCTGGCATTGGGGGCGGAAACATTCTCGGTGCGCGTGCCACAGTCTAGGTCGATCGAGAGCAAGCGGCCGTCAGAGTCGCAGGAGTGACGGAGGATCGAGCCCTTGAATCGTGGCATCAAAACAATGCCGACAGCACGAGAGCCCGTCTCCCCGAAACTCCAGAGAGATCTAGTGCCAAAGTTGCTTTCGAACTGCCTAATCTCCTCCTCGGTTGAGATAGGTCTTCTGCAGAACCAACACGCCAATATTTTTTGAGCAGGCTAACTCAATAACTTCAGCCTGCTTAGGAGGCCTCGTCAGTCCGCAGCAGTTAAAGGTTGCTATTGTGAGGGAGTAGCCGATGTTCAATGTGTTTAGTGGAGTCTGTTTACAGTCGAATAGTGCCCAAACAACGGCAGTGAGGAAAAGGACAGACTGACGGTTTAAAAACATGGTTCGGCAAGAGGTGCACGCTCGTTTGTCTACTTCACTTTCTCTTCAGCCTCCATCTCGCTTTCCTCGTCTGAGCTCCGAAAAGCTAGTGAATTCCAAGTCCTCAGTTTAGTGTTGTTCCGCGCCCGGGGACACTATGCTCTTGTGTCAAGGGCTCGCGGTCGCGGACTCTACTTCGCTATCGGAAGCCTTACACAAACCCTCTTTGAGCCCTGCGCTTTTTCTTCAAAGAGCTTCCGCCTTGCTCTGCGCCCCATCTTTTTTTGTTTTGGGGTGCTGGCACGCGGCACCACCGGCTCGCATTCTACCGCGGGGGAATCCGCGGTGGCGAGAGATGGAGCTGCGGCCGGCGCGGCGACCGCGGGAGTCTCCACGGGCACCTGCTTGGCCGGCGTCTGCTCGGGAGCATCGGCGGCCAGCGCGGCCCTTTTGCGCCTCCTCGCCCTTTTGCGCCTCAATACTAGCGCCCTCTACGCCGCTAGCTTCCTTATTGTTTGCGCCGTTGTTTACCTCGTCGCTCGCGGCGACAAGCTCGCTGGCGGCGCGCCCTACACAGTCCTGGCTCGCGTTCTCGGTCGCGTCGGCGCTGACGGGTTTCCACCCTGCAACCGCGGCCGCGGAGGACTTGACGCGACACTGCGATTGCGCGTGATCCCCCTGGCACAGTGCGCATGGTGCCTCGCATGTCTCATGCCCATACAGCTTGCACCCCTAGCACTTGGGGATGGTACATGCGGCTGCATTGTGGCCTGTGCCACCGCAGCGGACGCACTGATGTACGACCCCGTCGTACTCGAAGCGGGCAACGTACCTGTCCATATCCTTGGTGAGGTTTGGGACAGCCCGGGCCATGTCCATCCGGACGCGCCTAGTCCCCGAGAGGAAGACGGCGAAGCCCGGGATGGTTTCTCGCTGCATGCCATGAACCTGACATTGCCAAGACTTGCAGACATGAGAACACTCACAGGAACATGCAAAAAACGAGCGCCTCGACGGCGAAGAGATGCACGTGGAAAAAGACACGCCGGGGAATGCCGAATCTGCGGGGCAGTAGGGGAACCCTGCATCCAGACGTGTGATGCCGCGACGTCGCGGTGACAAGTGGGGGGGGGATCGTCTCGGTGGGGCTCGTCAGCCGCACTATCCATCCGCCCCACCATTAGCTGACGTAGAGCGAGTGGAAAGGGTGAAGAACTGAGGCTTTCTCCCTTTCCAGTCGCTGCTTGCGCGTCGCGAATGTGCGTGTGACGTCACTCTCGTCTCCCTGTGCTGTTGTGGCGGCCGCTGATGCCGGGGGGCCGTTCGGTGTAGGGTGAGTCGCGAATTCCTCTGTGCGCTCAGAGGGGTCAGCGCACGTCATCTGCTGGGGCTGCTGCGGCGGTGCTGCTGTCGGGGGGGGGGGGGGCTGGTAGGCCAACACCACCTAGACTGGCTCAAGGCCGTGGGGCTGCCTGTGTGACGTAGATGGGATAGGGCCGGCGGAAGCGTAGGAACGCTCCAACAGAACGCTTCAACAGAAGCCTTTATATTAGTCGTGTGCTTGGCGGACTTTTTTGCGGCGACACATGTAATATACTGAATAAAATTAAGGAGGAAAAGACAAAAGAGACCACTGCTTTCTACACCAATCGGCGTTTTATTCATTTATTTCTTGGAGTTTGCAGCTCCCGCTTCTTAGTCTTGTTGTCCGGGTCCAACACTTCGTTCTTTATTCGCCAGCAAAAGTTCTTAAACAGAATGTTCGTGCTGCACCACAATATTAATTTCAGCACCACTTCACTTGCGTGTCCCGTTTTGCAGACGTCGAAGTCTGAAGGCTCCTCGTCGCTGAGCAGTTGCAGTGTTAGTTCCGTGGCCACTTGATGTTGGTCTTGAACATTTAGAAATTCAGCGCATTTGGGAAGCTCTTCCACAACAACGTAATTATGAGCCACCGCATTCACAGCTGGCATTGCTGGGTAAACCAGCCCTCTCCTGTCAATTTCTTTGACAAGAGTGTACATCTGATTTTCGGGCGAAACTGCGACAGTCTTGTCGATTATAAAGAGCTCTTTGCATTCGTCACATTTTCAACTCTTCACAGTGATGTGCATCGAGTAGCCAGCAGCATAGGCAATCTTTGGAATGACATCATTCAGCTTTGATAGCGCCTCCTGGGTCACAACAATGTTGAATTTTCAACTTGGCACTGCTGCCTGCGTTTGGAGCTCTTACAGATTTTAATTTTGGTCGTTGTCGACTGTGGACGCCGTGCTCATTTGTGGTAGTGTGCTTTGCAGTCGCAACTTGTTCTCACACTCATAGATTTTCTCACGGACAAATGATACTGCGAGCCAGCCAGTCGTCGGTAGCAACCAAAACTGTCTTCTAGAAGGTCTGTTTGGAACTTCCCAAGAAGCACAAAGGGCATCTTGAGCTCTTCAAAGCAATATGCACAAATTTCAATGAACGCCCGAGTCTGAACCCAAGCGCCGTGTGTCTCATCAGAAAACTTATAGGCATCCACTCTCCTTTCCTTCCACTCCTCCAACCAGTCTAAAAAATCATTCAAAAAGGAAACCCTGGGGTCGAGTGGAGAAGGGCAGATGGGCTTTTGCAGGTCATCCCTTATTCTCAGTCCTTTATAAGGAGTCCTTACGTTGACAACTTTCCACCATCTTACTATTACATCAATGAAACTGGTCATTTCTTCGTGGTGCTTCAGATTGTGCTTGGCTCCAATGACGAAGTGCATTCGGTCCGGACTCGCTGAATACCTGCAAAACAGGTTTAACATTCTGTTTCTCGATGTCTGTTGGGGAAACAGCTTTTCTGGACAAAGTGTAGCCGTACCGCAGTAACTGCTCACTCTCTATATTAAATGTGTCTTTCACTGTCTTCACCCTGAGCACACCAGGGTTGTTACTACCAGTTTTGCAGAAAAAGTATCCATTATTTATTTTTTTATTTTATACCCACAGCACCATAAGGCATTGCAGTGGGGGGAATACAACATGATTACAAGACAGATCACAAGCTCAATTTGCAGTAAATACAGTACAGTCTAACCAGCTAGCAGCAAGTATACTGAATCAAACCTATCAATTTGTTAAATGCAGGTTGACAAAAATGTACGAAAACTTCTAGCGGGTAACATACAATAACAAGAAAAGAAATCCTTCGCTAAGTATTCATACAGCACTCAAACAAAACACCCGTCATCAATGAACAATTCAACCGACTCTAACAGAGGGAAAAAATGAATCGCTACCAACAGCGGCAATGATCGCTGAATTATTCCTCCTTGTGTTTTTTGTATCGCTACAAACAGCACATCTGATGGAAACAGAAGAGTAACGAACACAGACTGAGAGCCAGGTGCATTGCACCCCACAATCAACGAAACCCGATTCAGTGGGAGAATCACAATTATGGCTTAAATTGGTTAATATCTCACTGAATAAAGCATCACTTGCTGCCAAAAGAAGCGCTGTGGGCACTGTAAAACGCCAAAGCTTTCGAATAAAACGAACTTGTATTTTGTCTGCATGGCCCTTTATGACTTGCCTAAGAAGAGTACTGGGAAGCCCTCCAAAACATTACAACAGTGCTTACCAGTTGTCCCACCACAGTGATAAAGAAGCATTTCTACAAGTGCAAATTTGGACGTTTTCTCCCTTTCAGCAATTATGCTGAACCCTATTAGAATACCGTAATGCCACAGAGACAATACACCACAGCAGAGCACCCAAATCTAAAGATGGTAATAGCACAAAGAGACCGAAACACAATGGTATGCCAGCAAGGGAAGAGAAGAAAAGAACAGTAAAAAAAAGGCCCCATCAGTCTGTTTAAGTGACTGACCGGTTTAAGAATAGTAATACTGCCAACAAATAAAAAACATTAAACATGTAGGTCCAGCAAGCAAGAAGAAACAAAATTGCCAAGAAAAGCCATCAATACCAAGCAATACGCAGAAAGAACTGATAGTATTTTACATGCTCTTGTACAGTTGAACGCAACGAAGGCATAATGATAATAACCAGCAAAACACAATTTGCCCGGCTGCAGCAGCCGCTTTTCTGATGGAGGTGAAAACTCCTGCGAGTTCAAGATTTCGGTGCATATTAAAGATCCCAGGTGGTCAAAATTAATCTGGCACCCTCCACTACGGCGCGCCTCATTGCCTGTGTAGTGTCGGCAATTTAAGCCCCACAATCAATCAAGTGCAACAAACATGAAGTGTTCAAATTGATCATTGCAATAAAAACGAAAGGAAACCAGGTAAAAATATGTCCACGGGCCCAATTATCCAAACTTATGGTGGGCCTCAGTTGTAGGATGCGAAGGGAAAGAAAAAGTAGCTACTGGCCGATAAAAAAAACTGCACAAAGAAAGGAGGTTGATTGGCAACCGTTTAAACTGCTCAATCAATTGCAGCACAGCAATTTGCAAGTTGCCCCTGTGTTGTTTTGGCACTTCTTTGAAGTGCGCCACCAAAGACAGTGCAAGATATTCGTGCCCGTCAGGGTCTGGGTTTGTTTTCTCAAGTTGGCGGGACACGTTCTGGAGCTCATTCTCAATCTCTGAAGCAGTTTGGCTAATGCGCTTTCTTTTTTTTTGCCTTGTGGGCTGCCAAAGGGGAGGGTGGGACATCTGTGGGGCTGGCAGCCCTGTTGGAATGGCTGCTGCCCTTGGGGATCGGGCAGCGTATCAGCCAAGGGAGGAGTGTCGCTCTGGAGGGGCGACAGCCCTGGATTCCCGTCGTCGTCTCGTGGAAAAGAAATCTCTTCCAGATCTTCGAACTCAGCGGATATTTCATTGAAGATCTGCTCGGCAGTTTCGACGTGTTCACTGCCGTCCATGTTCCCTGTAGTGTTGTGGATGTGAATGAATACGACAAATATCAGCCATGCGTTCTGGAAATGTGTACTTATGTGCTCTCAGCATTGTTATTGTTGATTTGCAAGTGCTGATGAATGTTTGTTTAACGCCAAAGATTCGACCCGAATACACTGCTGCAAGAAAATACATATTGGTGAAATATGTGACCCTCGCATTACTCAAGTATAGTTGTCTCTACCAGGAGCAAGCATTTCATATTGATGTGATTAGGCTCTACTGAAAACATGCATTGGCGGTATCCTAACTTTTCAGAAAATATTCAATTACCAAAAGCATTGAGCAGGGGGACTACAAATAAACGATAACATAGTATTATGCTGCTGTCGGCTGCTCTAAAGGCATGCATGCACGCCTCTGCATGGCGGGGTCTTCGCATGCACGGCGAGGCAGGGCAACACCACCTAGAACTAGAGAAGGCCTGCGCAGGGATGCGTGACGTCATCGCAGTGAGATATGCCTAACAGCTGGCTTCACCTGATACTTCCAAAGTTTTTCATTCGAAGATGCAGTTTTGCCTACATAGCCTTTTTTTTCTCCTTGCGATTTTGACGATACAGAAAATATTTGTATTGCCGGATATTTTCAGGATGTTTAAAGAAGGTAGGCTTGAGATAATTCATCAGGAACTTCTCAGACAAGCATACGTATTTTGTAACAGAACGCACGGCTAATTCATGCAGTTCAGAACAGGTACAAATTTTCTTTCGACACACATTTATTCATGACACAAAAATGCATGCAGGCAGAATAATTCTTCAGAAAAAGGATTATGCTTGAAGAGTGTTCAGCTTCCGCTTCGCAGCCTTGTTTTCAGTCGGCTTGCTTTCAGCCAGTTTGTTATTCTGCACTTTACACAGATTGTTCAGCAGTGTATTAGCAGCAGCACTGAGAACATAGTTTAGCACTACTTCAGGTGAGTGGCCATCATCGCAGAAGTCCAAGTCTTCGTTACATTCAACAAGGGAAGTCGTGAGGCTGACAAGCACTTCTTTTTGTTTTGCACAAGCAAAAAATTTGGATGCATACTTCGCACTTCTTAGCTTATCAAGGACAATTTCCATTATGAGCACAGCATGAACAACTACTGGCTGTGGAAATTTCAGTCCACCCCGTGTTGCATTGGCAATCAGCACATCATCTTCCAGTTCAATGCTCCGATTCTCAACAACCAAGTTTTCTCGGCATGAAGAACAGGCAAGTTTTTTCACTGCAGCGTGTGCGCAATATCCAGCTAGATACGTAATAGCTGGTAGCATTGCCTCCTTCTGCTTCACATCATCATCTGTCACTGCAACGTCAAATTGTTTGACGACAACTTGCACGTCTGTGGTGGGGAGACAAGGTGCAGTGGCATCCAAGTTGGGAAGATCAAGTAGCTTTTGGAGTCTTGGCTTCTGTTCACATTCATAAATCTGACGTATTGAAACATGATACTGGGAACCACACAGCTGTCTGTATCGGCCGAACCGGTCCTCCAAGCTGTCAGTTTGAAACTTCCCTAATAAGACATACTTGAACCCAAGTTCTTCAATGCAATATGCCGACACCTCAACAAGAGCATGTGAGGTATGATGCAGCGCTGTGTGTGTTTCACGGGTTAACTGCCCAGCATCATGTTTCAAGCTCTGCCAGTAGTCCAACCAATCAACAATCTTGTTTAGGTAGTCAATCTGGTGGCAGTTGAGTGCACTTATAGGTTCTTGAAATGGGTCTCGCAGACGCTGGCCCTTCAATGGTGTCTTGACGTTGACTATGTCCCACCACTTCAACACAATGCTAATAAATTCCAATGTTCCATTTGCATGATCAAGTGTCACTTTGGTGCTCCTTAGTGCTGCAACAGTCGAACTGTGGAAAATCCTGAGTGCGAGCTTAACGTTCTGTCGCTCAAGATTGGATGGATTGAGAGCTTTGAATGACAAAGTTGGAGCAAGCCGCAAAAGCTCATCTTTTTCTCTCTCATGCAACTTGCATAGTGTGTTAAAGGAGGCTGTCAGCACAGATGGGGTTTCTGTGAGGGAACTGAAATCAGGAAAAAAGATGCATCTTCCACAATTACGCTGGTTCAGCCAGTTATTTCGGATGCATTTTAGGATATGCACAGTGTCCAGGATAAAGAACAAGGGCCTTGATGAGTCCGAGGGGTGCCTGTAAACAATGCTCAACTTGGGAGGATCCGCAAAAAACGACATTGCCTTTCGGTTGATCGAGTTGTTGTCGGACACCACTGCGACTACTCGTATGCCAATGTCTTCTAGTTTCCTGATCAACAGATCAAGAAAATCATGCAGTTGTTTTGCTCCTATCTGTGCAACTGGAAGTATGTGCACAACGTCCTTGTTAGATGATAACAAGCTTTGCAGCATAAAAACATATGCTGTTTTCGCTGCATTCTCACTGTTCGTCGCTGCACCTGTTACACATCCACCCTTGTATTGAAAGGATGCCTGCAGGTGGATCTCATCCATCATAAGCGTGACGAAGCGCTCGTGGTCTTTTAGTGTTGACGCCAGCCTCCTTGCATAAAAGAGGAAAGCATCCTCTTCTTGCTCCCTGGATGGGCTAGCATTGTAAGAAGCACAAATGCGTCTTATTGTTTGGGGATGTGGAAGCTTCAGTTTCGCTGTGCTTCTGATGAATCTGTACGCATGAGGCGATATTGTGTACACAAGGCTGCAGAACACCATAAAGTCAGCTGGGTAAATCGATGCCTTGTTGAGGAGAACTTGAAGCTGCTGTGTCACAAACTTTACAACTTCCACTTGCCACTCATGTGGCAGAGCTGAAGATGACAGTTCCTCCAGGAGTGCCACAACATGCTTCAGCAGAATCTCTAACTGAAGTTCATTCTTTGCAGAATCCTTCGTGACCTCTTCCACGTCGCACAAAACTTTCTGAAGCACTCTGAAGTCGGAGATGGTCAAGGGAAGCACAGATGAACCTAGGCTTTCCAACCTCATTTCACCGACATACACTGCCAAAGGTCGGAAGACACTGTCACCGCACAATGCACAACTGGCGCTTCTTGGTTGCGGAAGTTGAGGAAAAGTACTCGTGTTTGGGTGACGACCATGCTCCAGAAATCAGTCAGAGAGAGGCCACCTACTGCTTTCAATAGGTCTTCGAAAGTTGCAATGGCATTCTTCTTTTCTTCCGCTTCGTGAGACTGCGCTGACAATTGTATAGCTTCTTGTAATGCTTCTGCATCAAGACGAGCGCGCTTTTCTTCGGGGCTCTCACGTGCTGAAGTTTCTTGGCGAGACAAGTAGGCAGGACAATTGGGAAAGACGCTTGGAATTGCAGAAGGCTTCAATCGCCGCAGCTTGAGGGGTACTTCAATTACTTTCCCAGTCATGCTGTCGGTGTAGCTCGCCGAGTCCACGAAGTCGCTTTCATGGAAGTGGTGCTCACAGACCTGCAAGGTAAGCCCAAAAACGAAGTGTAAGACGAAAGCGACGTTTTACAGAATTATGAGATCCCAGCAAGCCGCTTGTAGAAACCAAGACAGTTACTTTATCTCTGCTTCAGTACGGCAACCAGGATATAGCGATGAAGAATGCTGTATTACACTGGAGTCTCGGTTTGATATGTTAAACCGCGAGCCATGGTTAATTCTGAACTCGAATACATGGCGGACGCTTCACATGTATCGTAACTACGCCTTGCACATCGTCTGTTCGATTAGATTTCGGTGCACGTTAAAGATCCCCAGGTAGTCAAAATTATTTCGGAGCCCTCCACTACGGCGCGCCTCATAACCTTAGTAGTTTCGGTGCGTTAAACAACCCCACAATCAAAAATCGTCTGTTCGATGTAAATTATACTGCGAACGCATAGCGCGAAATAAATTTATGATTAGACAGACGCGCAACTAGGCCTATACATTTAAGCTACACTTAACAGCACAAACACAATTAAATTACACCGAAACACTATCCGTTCTGTTTTCATCCCTCTAAGTGTATAGCGCGCCGTAACGGTTGCAAGTATCACGCAATACGATCACCTAAACCTTGCTGTCACGAGAATTACGACCGCGGAAAGCAAACTGAGCATTCGCTTACCACTGTGTACTTCGTAGGTACGAAGTTTTCCCGTCGCACAGCCTTCGTCCACGCTGCATTTTGTGCGGGGTCCGACGGAAACCTGTACACGCGCGCTCGCGGTCCGTTGGGATAGTTTGACCGACAGTTCGGTGCACAGCAGCACCCAGGCATTTTCGACGGCACGGCAGCAAACTCCTGTGTCGTACCATTGAGCTACTGAGAACAAAGGAAGACTGCACACCAACGACCATCCAACGACCAAAAGCAGCGCTCTGAACTGGTGTCAACGTTGCCAGATGCTGAGGCTGACGCCGCTAGAATCAGTCCTGTATGCGTTCGGGACTGCATTATTTAGTCATTTTTACTCTCAGTACAGCACCACGACAATGGGCGATGATGTAAATAGACGTATGTAATTTTTTTTCTTATTTTTGCAAAAGAAACGTACCTTATGAATGCCATATTCAATAAACCGTTTTCATTTCCCAACGCGTGCGCTGGCAGTTAGATTCCATACAAGCCATATCCGAAAGTCGCGCCAAGTCGAGCCGGTCTTCACAGCCATCGCAGCTGCGTGCGCTGCGTCGGCGCAGTAGGCGGCGCTGTGGTCGAAAGCCCGTCGATCCTCCCGCATATCTCACTGTGGTGACGTAGGTGCTGTGGAGAGGAGGGTTTCCGCAGGCCTTCTCTAGTTCTAGGTGGTGTTGGGCAGGTGCGCGCGGCGGTGTCTTCGTCTCCGGCTTCCCCTGCTCGGAGAAGCCATCGTCAGCGGGTGAACGATCCTGCTCTTGCAGGGGAGGGGTCGGGCGGTCGCCTCGTCGGTGCGTCGGCTCATCGGCGGCTTGGCTGGGGGAGGAGGTCGCCGCGCGGGAGGGCGAAGGGCGTTCGCGCCGTCTTGGGCGCTGGGGAGGGGGGGGGGGGCTGGCATCTTCGTGGCGCAGCAGGGTGGGGTCGTCTCCTCGCTTCTCCCGCGTGTGGGTGGTGCGGTCAGGGAGGGGCTCCGCGCTGCCCTCGCTCTCCTCGGTGGGGTGTGCGTGTTTCTCGGAAGGGAGGGTCCCAGGGTTATCTCCCATAGCGTCCAGGTTCTTCGGCGCTGGGGCATCGCTTGCTCGCGCCTGGTGCTCCCTCTCTGGCGTGCGCGGGTCGCCGGCATGTTCGCTCGCCTCCTGGGTGCACGCGGGGTGATCGGGGCTGTCCGCGCGGTCTTCTTGTGGAGGGGGGGGGGGACGCAGGGGCGCGGCCGCGGGGAGCGGGGCTTTTCTTCTTTCTGGGCGCCGCAGCTTTCTTGCGCTCCAGTGGCGCAGGTGTGGCGCGGCCTGCCGGGCCGGATGTTTCTCTCCAGCGTGGCGATCACAGGCGTTGGCCGAGGGGATGGAGCGGGGGGTGTAGCGCGTGCACGCGTGCCTGTCTTGCTTGTTCCTCTTGATACGCCTGCCAGGCCTCGCGATTGAAGCGGATCCGCCTGATCGCGCTTTCCAGACTGTGGCTGGCGTTCCGCGCCTGGCGTTCCGCAGAGGGTCCTACATGGTGCAGCCTGGCCTCTGTGCGCGCGCGGGGGAGGGAAGAGGGGGGGTAGACTCACCTGAGCTGCTGCTGGAAGAGTCGCTTGTTGAGGTATCCGAGTGAGCCTCGCTACTTGTGTCGTCGCTGGCTCTCCTGCTCTGCGATGAGGTTTTTCGGGAGGGGGGAAGAGGGAGTGAAAGGGCCCGAAACTGTCTGGCGTGGTGTGCGGACACCTTATCAGGCCCAAGGGGGAAGGGAAGGGGGATAGCAGAAAATACTAACGGAGAAAAATATTTAAAGTCAGTTCAGAGTGCGAATTGTACAATTCGGGTAGGGCGGCAGCTGCAGTGCGACTGCACGCAGAAAGGGGCGCCGAGCGTAAAGGGTGCCGTGGAGGCGAAAGGGAGGGAGCAGCGGTGGCTAGAGAAGTGGGTCATTGACAAATAAGCCCCGCGATGCGATGAGATGAGGCTTTGAAGGGGTGGGAGAGGTAGGAGGAAAAGGGCCCGAAACTGTCTGGCTGAGGGTGCGGACACCTTGTCAGGCCCGAGGGGGAAGGGGGGAGGGGATATGAAAGGAGGGTATAGAGGGGAAATACTAGTAGAAAAATATTAATGGGGGTATAGGGAGGGAGGTGTAGTTTTTGGGCATGGCGGCGGCTGCGAGGCAGTCGCACGCAGAAGAAAAGAAACACCGAGCGGAAGAGGTGCCATTAAGGCGAAGGAGGGAGCCACGGCGGCTAGAGGAGTAGGTCAAGGTCAAGGACGGGGAATGCGGAAGGGAGCGCTCACTCGAGTACCTCTACCACGCCGGTCAGGGCGGCACATCCGCGCGTACTGGGCCTGAATGAATCCCGGCGGGACGGGCGGGCCTACGAAAAATAAAGAAAAAGTAAAAATAAAAGAGGAGGGGGCCCCTTGCAGCTCGGGGGGACCATAGAGGGAAGGAGGGGGAGGGAAGGTTTGCTTATAAGCACGCAGCCAGGCCGGTCTCTTCGAGGTAGGAGAGGAGATGCCGGAAGGCATCGGTGAGAAGGGTGCGGCTGCAGCGGGGGAAGAGAAGCTCTTCTGTGCTGCACGGTATCCCCAGGCGCTGGTACGCTCTCCGCAGCCGCTCGCGCTCCAAGTTGTGTGCGGTGCACGCGGTGAGGCAGTGTTGTATGGACTCGTATTCGCCGCAGTGCGTTCACGCCGGGCTGTCTACTTTTTGATAGAGGTGCAGCCTTGATTGTGTGACTGCCAGCCCGTGCGTAGTCGGCTTAGCAGGCTGGCTTCTTGCCGGGCCAATTTGCGGGGGATGCGGTCAGGTGTTTGGTGTGCTGCCACTCATGGGTCGGGATGGAGATGCAGCATTTGTATTGTCGCCAGCTCACGGGCCTCGTCTATCGTAGTCACCTCGGTGGTGACGGCCGTGGCAGCAGAGTGGGCTGATTTGGCCAGGGCGTCTGCTGCTTCGTTTCCGGCGATGCCGACGTGCGCCGGGACCCATTGGAGTGTGGTTGTACACCCCCGCGTTGCCAGCCTGCTAATTTTGTTGTGGAGCGCGGCGACTGTCGGTGCGTGTTTGTGTGGACGGTTGAGGCGCTGTAGGGCCGCTTTGGTGTCGCAGTATATGGTTATTGTGAAATAACGTCCAGGGAGGCAAGGGAGGAGGTCGTAGTCTGTAGAAAGCAAATATATTTACACTATTTACAGAGAACCGTCAATAAAGCGTCCATCTTGTAGCCGCGCCTGGTCGTCTTCGTCTTCCTTGTGTACGCGTCTTCTGAGCTCGATGCCAACTTCATCTTCGTCTTCTACAAAAGTTTCTACATCTTCCCGCCCCAAACAATTGATATGACCAGTCAGTGCCTATAGTCAGTTTGCCGTTTGTGTCCAGTCCGCGTCCGATCTTCTATTTTTTTCTTATTTTCGGTCTTCTCTTTCTCTTCGACTTCGCCTTTCTCCTTACTTTCGCCCTATGTTTCTTCATGATCATGCAGCCAGGCAATGACCCCCAGGCATATTTTTCTGCGTAGTTCTGTGTGCGCATAGTCTTCGGAGATGGTTTCGTCGAGGTACGGTGTTTGCACCTAACATCGAGGTTCGAAACATCGGTATTCCCGTTGTGTGCAGCGAAAACGTCCATGGAACCACTTCTTGCGTGTTTTCTTGATCTCTGAACCAGTTCATTGGCCTGGTTAATCGTCGACTTCATCATGATCTGATCAGAATTCTTCTTTGATCCCTTTCCTGACAATGTGCCGTGTTTTGCAGTAGGTTTTAGGCCAATGTGAAGTTCTGGAGTCCCCGTTGAATGGCCCGTGCGTTTATGGGCAGCTATATTAACCAGGTCGTTTTTTGAGGCCGTTCCTTCGTAGAGGTGAAGCTGGTGCACTTTTACCGCCTCTGCCGTAGCTGAAAGCACATTTTGGGGCGTGAGAGTGGTTTCCTTTGGCATCTCGAAAAAATGTGCTGCGTGAATCGGTGAGTAGGCTGTGCTTACGTCTTGGGCCATACGCACGTCCGGCGCAGCCACACATCTCGGTCACACGATCACGCTTGCCGCGTATCGGGGAATCTCGGTTGTCGTTCATAGAAATCAGCTCAACTCTTTCGCTTAGCCCATCTTCATGTAGCGCCACATATATCCCCTCATGAAGGTCCTTCCGCATAATATCTGTGCGATGCCTTGAGGCCGCAGGGGTGCTCTCAAAGACCTCAAGGGCGGAGGCTTCGCTGCTAACACCTTGCGAAGTCGGTGTGTCTTCCCAGATGTTATCTTCTGGTGCTGATGTGGTTGCCATAGATTTCGGGAACATAAAATGGCCTCCATTCCGTTCCTGCTCTGGCGCTTCCGGCATCATGGCGTCTTCAGATCCAAGCGAGATGTTCACAGTGGTCTCACGAAGAGCCTTCTCATTTGAGTGGCCGCTCATACAGGTGTTTGGCATTGTTCGAGCTGGTGAGATATCCATGAATGACAATTCTTGGGGCCGATGGCCTATTACGGTAGTACCCAGCGATGACGTTGTAGTAGCTGGTGCACTGTAAGTTCCGGTGTCTTCCTTAGGTTCATTACTCTCGCTGGTACTAATCGATCCACCTTCGGGTCGCTCTTGCTCTTCTATCACAACGTTCTTGGGTGATGCGCTCTCCTTTCGTTCCTTAAGTTTTATTTCCAGTAATGCAATAATTCTGCGCGCTTTTTTCAACGACTCCAGAGCGTCTTCGTTTTGGCCGTCACGTTTGGCTCCGCGAGCCAGAGCTCCCAGCATGTCATTGATTCTATGCAGCCGGTCGGCGCTATGCTGAAGCCTGGATAATGAAACTGCGGCCTCGACGTCTTTGGTTTTTCCAAGAGTGGGTGTTATTTCGGCAATCAGCGTCTGATTGAATTCGACAAGGCTTTTCTGAACAAGTTTCAGCCGGTTCATCTGTTTCAACGCCTCCTCCTCGCTTCGGGGTGAGCAATGCGGTCAAACAGTAGAGTTCTGCTCCATGGCTCACCTCGTCGTGTCCCGGGGTTTCGGCACCATGTGAAATAACGTCCAGGGAGGCAAGGGAGGAGGTCGTCGTCTGTAGAAAGCAAATATATTTACACTACAGAGAACCGTCAATAAAGCGTCCATCTTGTAGCCGCGCCTGGTCGTCTTCGTCTTCCTTGTGTACGCGTCTTCTGAGCTCAATGCCAACTTCATCTTCGTCTTCTACAAAATTTTCTACAGTTACTGCTGGCGGCTGCAGTTCGAGTGCGAGATCTGCCGCGAGGTGTAGGCCTGCTAGTTCCGCGGTGGTGGAGCTCGCGGCGAATGGCAGGGGGAATTTGTGGGCCCTGTTTACCTGGGAGGCGACGCATGCTGCCGCCGCGCTGGCCGGCGGGCAGGGCAGGAGGGAGCAGTCGGTGTTATGGGGTCGCCTTACTCGCTCAGCCTGGCAAGCGGGCTTCGCCTAGCGGCTCCTGCGCGAGAAACGTAGCGATCCCAACCCGCGGTGCGCTGGACAGCGGCCACGTCGGGTTCGGGCAAAAACGGAGACCTGAACCCTATCAAACAGAATTATTAAATAACTAAAAAGTACAGAAACACACTGGCTGATCTTATTATGCTAAGATAAAAAAAAATAGAAAAGGTCGGTCAGGCTTACCCGGGCTGGTAGCGCTCCTACAGAGAACAAAGGGACCCTGGTCGACGGAGCGAGAGTGGCCTACGTCTGTTTCCTTCCGTGGTCAGGACCCGAGAGAGTGTCCCCTCGGGTTTTTTGGCGGAAAACAGAAGACGACACCACCCCCCACTTCCTCCGCTCCCTCGACGGACAGCAGCGCGCCCTGCGGGCTACGCGGTGCACGGGAAAATGAAACATCCGTGTCTCGCCTCGTGCCGCTCATGCGCGCCGCGACACCTGTCGCGAGAGCGGGACCTCCTTGGAGGAATGCAGGAATAATTCAGCATTCCCACACCCCTCCACCCTTAAACCCCTCCCCGAACCCGGGTTTACACCTAAAAAAACTATTCCCCCACAAGTTCCCAGTAAGCTACTTCAACGTCCATGTCCTGCGCGAGCGCCTGCAGGCTGTCACAGTTCACTGCACTGACAGGTTCCCCTGGCTCGGCCGCTTGATGGCCAAGCACACCTATCGGTCGCTCCTCACCGGTGTCCATGGCACGTAGGGCAGCGTCCGTGGCGACAGCACCCACCGCACCTTCGAGGAGGCTGGTCGGGGCGCCCGTCGTCCACACACTGACCCCGGCCGGCTCCTTCACAGTCGGCCGGAGAGCTCCCAGTTCCGGGTCGGCAGGGTTTGAGTGCGCCGTGCCCTGAACGAGCAGCATTGCCTCGGGGGCACAGTCCGTTCCCGCTGAGGCAGCGGCGGCGGAAGTGGTGGCCAGCGGGGCAGGAGCGCTGGCAGCCGGCGGCCGCCGTGAAGGGGACGGTGTTTTCCGGTGTGGTGCCGGCAACAGTGGTGGTGGCGGCGGCAGCGTCGGGCCCAGAGTGGTGGTCTTGGGGTTTCCGCCGACCCGGGCTGGTTTCGGCTTGGCACTGCCACTCCGACCGCGGGCAGCAACTCCTGTCCCTCGATTCGTCCCTGGTGGTGGACCGTCGCTGCTTTCGGCGGCACGGAGGCGCGGATTCCCCAGCGGCCTGACGGCCCGGCCACCGCGAGCCGCCGGTCTGCATAGGCAGGTTCGCGCTCGGCCCCGGTGTGGCCCGCCACTGCCCGCTGTGGCTCCTCCGACATCCTGCCACGATGGAGTTCTCCCCTCTTGTGAGACTCGTGGAGCAACACCGCCCCGCATTTGCAGAGCTCAGTCCCTGGTGGGAGGGGAAGGCACGCCCCGTTGGCCCTGCGGTCGGCATCAGCCACGGTCCAGTGCTGGAACGGCCGGTGCAAGCACGCCACGGGAGTTCCAACTCGAGCCCGCTCCTGCCGCTTCCAGGGCCTCCACGAAGCATAGCCGACCAGCGCATCGGTCCCCGCCTGGTAGGTCCAGGTAGCCACATCCCGGCGCTCTGGCTCCTTTGTCGGTGGGGCCGGTTGTTGACTCGTCGAGGATGCCGGAATGCGGTTGAAAGGCACTGCCGCGGACGATGACGTCGAGCGATAACGCTTCGGGGCGTTCTTCTGTCCGTTCATCATGCTTGGACTGCAGGCAGGCTCGAAGAAAGGCTGCGAGCGACACGTGTCCCTGACCGCAGGTTGAAGTTAAGCACATTGGCAATAGAACATGAGTTGGGTCTACCAGCACGGAGTTTACGTTTACCAATACCAAAATACATACAAACACTAAAAGCCTGAATACCCGTTCGCTTAGTGCACTACCAAACCGTCGGAAGCTATTTCCGTCGGATTCGCAAGCTTTGGTGTGTCCTGGGGCTTGGTGGTTGGCCCCGATTACACGTTAGCTTTGCCCGGGGCACGGCGAGAGATTCGTCCGCTCCCCACTCTCCGCCTCGCGCTGCGTAGTGCTTCAGGTCATACACATGTACTGGCCCTTTGGCAGGTTTTGACCTCACCTCATGTCTGCAAGCTTGTACACGAATGAAGACAACTTTCCTTTCACTCGGTACGAACCGGACCACTTTGGCGCCAGTGAAGCTGAGAATTTCTTGCTGGCGTCACTCAGTACATGGTTCCTTCACAGCACCAGGTCACCCACTTCATAATGAATATCCCGATGCGAGCGGTCATACTGCGCTTTCTGCTGTGCTCTAGCAGTCTTGAGATTTTGGCGAGCTTTGCGTAAAGCCTCCGTCATCTTTGAGCGCAGCTCAGCCGCGTACTCAGCGCGTGCTGATGGTGCGACCGCCGCTCCGCTGCGGCCCGTCACAATTCGGTCCATCGGACTCGGCAGCTCTCTCCCAAGGTTGACAAAACGTTGAAGTATATCCAGTAGAGCGGTTCACTGTAGTTCGTACAGCAAATCCTAGCTCCAGGAGATGGGCGTCCCAATCTTTGTGCCTCGCCGAATACGCCACAAGCATGTGCTTGACATTGCGATTAACCCTTTCTGTAGGGTTTGACTGGGCATGGTAGGTGGTTGTTTTCCTGTGATTGATGCCAAGGGCAGCACAAGAATCCACGAAACACTTCGCAGTAAAATAGGACGCATTGTCCGTTATTAGCTGCTCAGGGAAGCCGAACTTCGTGAATACCTCCATCAGTTTCTCCATGATCACCCTTGCCGTCAGCTTTCTGAGAGGATACAGTTCCACCCATTTGCTGAAGTGATCCGTGACTACCAACAGGAACCTGTTCCTACCTGGTGTTGTGGGATAGGGTCCCATGATAGGGTCGCGCGCGCCAGAAACGTAGCGATCCCAACCCGCGGCGCGCTGGACAGCGGCCACGGCGGGTTCGGGCGAAAACGGAGACCTGAACCCTATCAAACAGATTTATTAAATAACTAAAAAGTACAAAAACACCCTGGCTGATCTTATTATGCTAATATAAAAAAAATAGAAAAGGTCGGTCAGTCTTACCGGGGTTGGGGGCACTCCAACAGAGAACAAAGGGACCCTGGTCGACGGAGCGGGGGTGGCCTACGTCTGTTTCCTTCCGTGGTCAGGACCCGAGAGAGCGTCCCCTCGGGTTTTTTTTGCGGAAAACGCTTTATTATTATCCCCCGACCACCCATCTTCTTGGCCTTTGGGGGAGCTCATCTGGATGTCAGGCCGGTTTTGTGCCCGCGAGGGGCGGGTGCTTGGACGTTGATAACGCCTGTTGCACAGGAGACTTAAACCAGCATAGCTGGACAGGTCCGGCCGGTGGTCAGAAAACAGAAGACACCACCCCCCACTTCCTCCCCTCCCTCGACGGACAGCAGCGCGCCCCGCGGGCTACGCGGCGCACGGGAAAACAAAACAGCCGTGTCTCGCCTCCCGCCGCTCATGCGCGTGGCGACACCCGTCGCGAGAGCGGGACCTCCTTGGAGGAATGCGGGAATAATTCAGCATTCCCACAGTGTATATTTCGAGTTGCGCCTCCCCGCCCCTGTCAATAACCTCCAGCGCTCCGAAGCGCAGCGCCTGGGGAGGGTCGTGTCTTTTTCCTCTGATGCCCGGGAGGGAAGTCTTGATGTGGAAGTTCCGGGTGCAATGAGGAGGGGGAGGTGGCTGGGCGAGGAAGGGGCGCGTAGCCGGTGAGCTCTGCGAAGGCTGCGGCGAGTTTCCCAGCTGTTGATAGGGGCCACGACTGGAGGCGTCGGAGCAGCGCAGCGCCGTCGGGTGCGCAGGTAAGTCTGTTGATGTAGTGAGGTCCTGCCTATTGAACTCTGAGTTGGGCCGGCAGGCGTTCCCTTCGGCGAGTGTGGCGGCGATCGCCGAGCTTCGGGGCAGTCCGAGGCAGAGGCGTATTGCTGCCGTGTGATCCCTCTCGATTTTTGCCCAGTTTGTCTTGTTGAGGGCCACAAACGGCAGCGAGTAGAGGAGGTGGGACACCCCCGCGGCGTCGTATATGCAGAGGGCCCACTCCTGACAGCAGCCCCTGCCTCTGGCGACCAGGGCCCGCACCGCTCGCTGAACCCCGTCGAGGTGGGCCCTGAGGCGCTGCACCAGTGGCAGCCATGTGAGACGCTTGTCAATGGTCACCCCAAGGTACCGAGCTGTGGCCTCCCAAGGAACGGGTTTGCCGCCGATGTTCAGTGGCGGAATGGTGCGGGCCGTTTTTGCCACATGGTGATTAAGGAGGGCTGAAGTTTTCTCGGTGGAGACCTCCAATCCCAGCCCCTGCAGATGGTTCACGACCGCGTCGAGCGCCTGTTTCGTGGCGGTGTGCGCGTGCATCCGGTCCTTTGCCGCGGCGGTACTCCATATTGCAACATCGTCGGTGTACATGCTGACGTATAGGCCTCGTGCGCTGGTATGGTGGCGCCACTGAATTCGAACCAGCGGCGCCCCCTGTCGACACGCGCCGCATCTTTTGCGCGTACCGCGCTTCGCCTGCCCGCGTATTCCGTGCGCAGGGCCAGCGTGACTACGCGAAGCGAGCCATGCGTGAACTGTTCTGCGGCTTAGAATAAATAGGGGGCCCTGAGAAATACTTCAAAAATAAAGGCTACTTGACCTGCGGAAAAAAAAAGACTAGACGGCAGCAACCATGTCTTCGGCCTCAACGCAGAAATTCAGACCGAAATAGGGCCCTCTATATAGCCCCGGAACATGGTGTGATTCAAATGAATAGTTTAAAATACAAGTGCGGCTGGGAGTAAGGAAAAAATATGGAATGTAAATTTTAATCCATCAGCATTTTTTGCTAATACCCGGCCAATCTGTGTAATGCCTGGCATTTGCACAATAACGCACAATGGGAGATCGAAGTTAACGCGTCGTAATAGTGTAACTGTAGACCATTTGTCGAGTGAAGTTAAAAATACAGGAAAAAGAATAAAAATGAACTTGCTATATCGAGAAGTCTACCTAATCACAACATTCACACGAGTAATAAAACAAAATTATAAAGAACCCAGAAATGCAACCCGAAGAACACAAAAAATTATTAATACGCACCAAATCCCAAACGCCTTGCATTCGCACAAAAGGGCACCATTACTAAAACATTTGTTGTATAATAATGTAAATGTATGTTATTTGTATAAGAAAAACTAAAAATACCAATAGAGCTAGAAATGAACCAATGAAACAAAAAGAAAACCGATTCGCCGCACTAACCTGTTTATTGATTCCAAAATAACACAAACCAGAAAAGCAAACAAAAAGACGAAGAAGTCAGAAAAGCACCAATATGGCTGCAATTAAAAGCCTCAAGATGAACAGAAGCGGCATAGGGATCCATACACACGTACAATTTTCTAAATTTCTCGAATTTTGTTGATAGTTCACGTACATAATCCCTTGCTTCGTTTCTGTGCTCGTCGGCAAACCCAAAACGCTTTTTTTTTGTTTTGTTTCGAGGAAGCTGCTGGAAGGCTGTATGCCGCGGCTGGGGCTAACACACGGCGACGGCGATTTTACATTAGTAGCCACGACAGCCGGGAAGAAAAGAATTTGTCCAAGAAGTTGCCGCGTGCGTGGGATAAGGCATCTGCGCGTCCAACGCAGGACACACAGCAGCAAATAAAACGCTTATTAATATGTTAGCATGACGAGCACTATTGAAACTGTCCAACATCGAAATTAGTGTACACGTCACCCGAAAAAGGTGCCCGCGCAAACTCATGATGTAGAATGTGGTTTTGCTGACGTTCCTGCGTACGAGGGCAGCCACAAAAATGTAGAGCCAACATATGCTCCGACAGACGCTGTTGACGGAGAAATGCTGGAACCAAGCGTTGAGGTGATCAGATGGCTCCTCGGAGCTCAGCCTGCGCTTTCCTTAATAACATTCGCATAAAAACCAACATAATTTATTCTTTGGCGATGTTCCATACTTGTTTTTGTAACGGTTGAGCCATCGGCAAACATAAAAGTGGGCAGAATTGCTTATTTTTCGCCCGTAAAGGCACCGTTCTGTGATACCTCCGCCGCTGGGGGCGGCTGACCGCGCCGGCTCCGTACGCGCAAAATATGCCGCTGCGGCTGCCAGGAGGCGCTGCCTGTGCCGCTCAAGTAGCAGCGCACTAGCCCTTATGTCCGGAGTTGTGGGAAGGGTTTGAGACAGCGTGGCGAGGGCCAGATTGTATAGGAAGGGTGAGAGCACGCTGCCCTGGGGGACACCGGAAGTCACTGGCCGAGCCGGGCTGGTGCAGCCCAAGAGTCGCACGCGTAGTTGTCGTCCTCTCAGGAAGGCCTCCAGGTAGGCGCGCATGTTGCCACTGATGTTATAGCGCCTAATTGCAGCATGAATAGCCTCGTGGGGGAGGCAGTCGAAGGCCTTCCTGATGTCGAGAAGGACGACGTAGGCCACTGCCTTGTTTCCCTTCGCCTCCTCCAGAGCGGATACGAGGTCGGCGATCGAGTCCATGGTGCTGTAATGGCGGCGGAACCCAGTCTGCTGCTCGGGGTTCAAGCCGCAAATGCGCGCGAACCATTCTAGGCGCGCGAGCGCCATGGACTCAAGAATTTTGGATGCAGCGCTCGTGAGGGAAATGGGGTGGTAGGAGAAGGAGTTTGGGGGTTTGTTTTTCTTTAGCACAGGAGAGACAAGTTGTAGGCCAAATTGTGGGGGGAGGGTGCCAGAGGACCAGCACTGGTTGTAGAAATCAAGGAGTCGCGAGCGCTGCTCTTCGTTTAGATTTCTTATGGCCTGATAGGTAATGCCGTCCGCTCCGGGTGCGCTCTTTCGCTTGGCGTTTTGAATGGCGTGATCCAGCTCGGCCGCTGTGAATGGGGCCTCGAAGGCCGCGCGTATGATTGTCGGCAGCGTGCTCCGCGGGGAAGGGGAACGCCGGTGCTTCTCTTTCTGGAGTGCGCGTGACGTCAGCCGTGTCTGATGAAGCCAGGTGGTACTTCTTCTCGCAAGGACTCTGCGCGAATGCGTTAGGATTTCTTAAATACGAAGCGTATATTCAACATCACAGCGCAGATAAACATGCTAGCATACTAAGCGTCTAGACATGCTAACAAAGGTATGTCTGCCTGACGCAATTAAATTACAATAAAGCAAGAAAATAATAAATGCAAGATAGACAAGGCTTGTTAAGAAATTAACATGTTGTTACGTGAGAACTTACGTACAAACTTTAGCAATTTTCTAAGGTACCCTAATTATACAGGCAAGACCTTTCAACACTGCCAAATACACATACGCTCATTCGAAATATAAATATTAAGAATTGTGTTTGGACAGATGGCGGAACCTAGTTTAAGAATCACTATGAAAATTATAGAAACAATAGGTAACTACCAGCATCTCCAGATTTCCGGGTTCAAAATTGTGCCTCTTGTCGCTGAGAATGAGTTTGTACGTGGAGAACGAACGTTCGACGTCGACAGATGTGATTGGTGCGTACTTATACTTGGGAAGATTCGATGGGTTAATTGACACTGGGATCCTACAGTGCTCACCAGCAAGGACTTCTGAAGCTTCTTTAAGGACAGAAAACCCCTTGTTTTTGTCCAAGACCGATTGCAGCTTGGCACGTGCCTTTTCGGCGACGGGTCCTTCGGGAACGGTGGCGATTCTTTCCTGTGCGTGGAGAATTAGCGCAACGTTCGTAACAAGAGTTTCTCCCGCACTTTCAAGTTTTTTGATAGAATCCGCTAAGAACGTGAAGTTGGCGCAAAGGTACGCGAGGTCTCCCTCCTGGAAGGCTATTCACGGAGAGGACAGCTTGAGCATTTCTGACTGCAACACTCTCGTCAATTGGAAGGCCGTTGATCACGGCCTTGATGTCCGAAAAGTAGCAGTTGTAGTACTCAACAGCTTCTAGCCACGTTCCCCATCGTGTGACGACGGGTTCTGGCGGAAGGGGCACATCAGGCAGCATCTCCTTGAAGACGTTCACGCGAGAGGGTGCCTTCAGGAACACGGCCTTGGCTGAACCAATAAGCTCGTTGACGTCAGTGAAGTGCTTCCTCAGTTCCTCGCAAACACGATGAAGCGCATGCGCTAGGCAGGTGACATGGAGCATCTGCGGGTAGAAGGCCTTCAGGAGATGAGCGGCCTTGTGCATGTAGGCTGCAGCGTCTGTGTAGAGCAACAGTATCTTGGTGGCCTCGACTCCTGTAGGGTAAAGAACCTTTAGGGATTCGTTTAAAAAGAATGCTACAGACTCCCCATTTGTTCTCTCCAAAGGTTTCGAACACACGAGGAAAGCCCTTGTCTTCTCGTGCGCCGCAAGCTTCCCAGCAAGAAAGTGAGCGACAAAGCGCCCTTTGACGTCTGTTGTTTCATCTACGGAAATCCAAAAGCAGGAGTCGCCAAGCTCTTCTCTGATTCTTGCTAATGTCTGTTCATACAAAGGCCGGAGGTAGTTCTTCCTCAAAGACTCAGATGGCACGTTGTGATTGCAGTATTTCTGTAGAAATTCTTTCAGCACAGGATTTTCAATTTTGGTCCAAGGGATGTTTGCGGCCACCAGGGCCTCGCACAAATCAACGTTGAAAGCGTTCGTTCTGTCGTCCTTGAAAGCTGTTGTCAAAAAAGACTGGATGTTGAGGGCTTGTCCCGCTTAAGGTTTGCCAGGCAGGGTTCGCACAGGTCCTTGAAAACCTTGAAAACCCTTGAATTTAGAAGTGTCAATTTCAAGGCCTGGAAAGTCCTGGAATTTTTACATGGTCCTTGAAAACCCTTGATTTTTCCGGAAAGAATCAATGGCCCTGTCTTTTCACGAGAATTTAAAGTGTTTGCCGTAAATTTTAGGTGTTAAAAATGTAAAGAAACATTGTAACAATCAAGTTTCAGTGTATTGCGTGAAATTACGAGTTTGGTGGATTCTCATTATTACGAGGCAACATTGGGAGCAGCACTCCTAAATAGAATTCATGTCACGATACAATCCAGTGAAACCCGGGTTCTGTTCTCTATCTTGCATGTTCCATCTAGTCTGTGGACGGCCGCTCATTGCGTGTTTGCTGTGCCTCATACGCTCCATCTGCGTTTGCTTTTACGTGCAAATGGTGGACGTGTACATCGTTCATCCTGCCTTGCAGGAACACTTGCTGAGTTAATTTCAGCTGATTCTCTTGCTGACAAAGCACGAGATGCAGGCAACATTAATGAATGAAGTTTTGAAATCAAAAAGCCTCAGCAAAACACCAAGAAAATACAAAAACCTCTAAATACCAACTCAAATAAAAAATAAAGCTGGGGGAGCATTCAAGGACCTGTTAGTGCCTATCTAAATGTGCACTAATGTGCTTAGGTATTGGGCAATAACGAAATTTTGCATTGTGTTGAAGAAGTTATAAAGAATTTCAGATAGAACACAAGATGGGGACCTTGAAAATGTGTTTTCTGGTCTTTGAAAGTCCTTGAAAACCCTTGAATTTTTGCTTTAGAAGCCCGTACGAACCCTGCCAGGTGACCTGCGTCTTCTCATGCTGAGCCAGGTGGTACTTCTCGCAAGGACTCTGCGCAAATGCGTTAGGATTTCTTAAATACGAAGCGTATATTCAACATCACAGCGCAGATAAACATGCTAGCATACTAAGCGTCTTGACATGCTAACAGAAGAGAAATAAATACGATAAGCATCAATAAACATTCTAACTTCCGCAGAGAAGCGCTCGAACACCCCTCCTGCGTCCTATTTGATGGTATAACTGCACTTGAGCGCCGCGCTGCTACGCGTGTCATACCACCAAAACGTACTTGAAAAACAAGGTGAGATCCCATTGACGTTCTGTTCAACTGACTCGGCGCGCGCCATCAATACCCTAAATTTCACGGTGGCCCGGCGGGGGAGTAAGATACCAGATTCAGTTGCGTGTTAACTTAGCGTGGCGTACTTCCGTAATTCTAGCTAGCGTCTGCATTTAATTAACCGAGTAGCTACGAGGTGGACTTCGATTTAACGGATGTCCAGTGCATATCTTAAAAACACGCTCCGTTCATCAGCGCTAGTTTTGAAACATCATCCTTCAGTACCAACCGATTAATTGCTCGTTTGATTAAGAAATTTCTGGATTTTCACTTAACGCAGCACACAGGGACGTTACATAAAAATGTGAATCTCCTTCTCAAGGTATCTAAAATATTTCATTTCAATAATCTCAATGCTATTGAAAGTTTAGAACTTATGAACAACGCTAGCAATCAAAATAACCAACGTTTGAAAAAATGCAGGCACCGAAAGGAACACTGTCTGCCGTATTCAAAATACACAGATGCCTCCTTTCTTTTCTCAGAAGGGGTAGTATAAACATAAAAAATCCCCCCACCTCCCCGAAGGGGATCGTGCGGAAATGCGAATGCATTGGGTGCACCGAATTCTTTGCGGTATCGTTGCCGCGAGGGATTCGACTTCACCGACTTCCATCGCTATCAAGGCGCCAGTCGGCACGCAGTCACGGAGAGTGGCGCGCGCTCCCTGCATTTATATGCGCAGCGAGCGGAGAGGAGAGAGATACCCGCGCCAGCCCGCGCGCGAGCTCTCTCTCTGCCCCGAGCTCCGCGATGCGAGCGCTCTCACACGCCGAGCGCGCTCCTCCTCTCCCCTTGCCCTCCGCTACTCCGCACCTGCTCCGGTTGCTAGGCGCGCGCCACAGCAGTTGCTAGGCGCACGCTGCTCAACGACGCAAGACAACCCGCGGCTAAGAAATGCATTCGAATTTAAAAGCAATAACAGCGAATCACGGCCATGACGCCCAGGCGCCAACCAAGGCGGCGCAATGGACAACTTTGCATAAGTTTCGAGTTCGACCATGGCCCCTGGATCAAGCGCACTTGATCGAGGGGCCGTGGTTTCGAATAACACATGACACACTCACGCCACGTAAAAACTCGTCGGCCCACCTTTTTTCCGCACGGTTGGCAGAACATGGTCTCTCCGTCTATTCTGTAGCATGGTGAGTTAAGTGTCCACTGTCGGATGAACGCACTTCTGGGCGTCTTCCGTTTCGGCATGGCTGAAAAGGGCAGCAGAGAAAGCCAGACCGTGCACGTTGAAAGACCGGACCAGAAGGGAAGGGTGCCTCCTATTGGTCGGGTCCAATCGCCTAGAGCCAATTTCTCCCCTACCTTTCAACTAGTAAATTACAAACAAGATGAGGGCGTGTACGTCACAGTGTTTTTAGATTGCGTTGCATCTAAAAACTATGTCACTATGTGACATAGCTATGTGGCTATGTCACTCCTGCGTCTGTCCGGCGGCGGCGTCCGTCTCTCCTCCTCTCTCCGATAGCGAACGCTCTCGCCTAACAGCGTCGGCGGCGTCGGCACAGGTGCGTCTCTCCTCCACTCTCCTCCTCTCCTCTCTCCGATGGCGAACGCGGTCTCAGTCGACGGTCGTCCGTGCTCTGTTTGCTGCACTCTCTCGCAGTACTCGACGATTGCTTGATGCGACGGTTCCTTTAGAGAATCAACCCAACGGAAACACCAATGGAACCACCCAGATGCGTTGCATCACACCAGGGTTCCCGCGAGGGGAGGTGGGCGTAATTCTTCCCCATCACTTTCTTTGCCCCTGACGGTATCGTAGTTCCCCTGGGGAGTAGAGTTGTGCGTCCACCGCCAAGTCCTGCGGGAACGCCACCCGTAAAGCATGCAGAAGCCGCTGCTCCGGTTGCACCGGCGCAAAGGGAGGGTGAGGGGAGTGTTAAAAAGAGGACCAGGTTCAAACCCATAGAATTCAGAACAGTAAATATTTCCAGGTAGAATGAATAAAGGTATCAAATTGCACTCGAAAGCGAAACTTGACGCTACATAGTGCTGATTTAGGCGCCAATTTGAGAAAAAAGGCATTTATAGGCATTTATCGAGTTTAGGCACCAACACCCAAAATAGGCATTTATAGGCACTATAAAACCACCATAAAAGCCATCCTTGACCTCCAATTCGTGCTCATATATCGAAATGGGGCGATAGGAACGCAAGGAAAGAAATAGGCATTTGCCTAAAATCCGGTCTCTAGTCATCAGGTCCACTTGCGCTTGTTGACGCTTGCGGGGTGACGGGCGGCGCGAGGAAGGAGGCGAAGTCTTCTGCTACCTCTTCGGCGCTTCTCTCGCTGGCGATGGAGAGGGCGAGGAGGGGGGTCTTGTTTATGGGCGTCTGGGAGAGCGCGCGTACCAGGCGCCATGCCTTGGCCTGCCCCGCCGATCCCTTCAGCGCGCTGCAAACACCCTCCCAGCTGCTCCGACTGAGTTGCTTACCGCCGTATTCACAAACCTATCTTAAGTATCACTTTTCCATCCCGCACTTTTCGGCGACTTAACGTGTTTCAAGAACTGAACTTATGCTGAAAGGGCGCCTTTTCGCGTACTTATCGGCCCGAAAAGTAAGGTCTACTTGAGGTAGCTCCCGAGCTCACTTAAGTGCGCCTTGTCGAGATAAGCAAGATGGCCGACTACGGCGACAGCTTAGCCGATGTCGATTTCATCGAGTTTTTGGATCGCGCAAACGAGATAAACGCTTACGCGTTGGCGCATAAACCACCGCGAGTGGTAAGGGATCGAGGCAACCCCATGGAGGAGTACAACGACGTCGAGTTTCTCCGTCGCTATCGTTTTTCGAAGCGAGCCGTGCAGCAGCTGCTCGCCAAGTTGCCGCTTCGCGAGAATACGGACGCACGCGGCTGCCTGCTGCCACCGCTGCTTCAGTTGCTCGTGGCGCTTCGGTTTTACGGAGCGGGAACCTTTCAAGTTGGTGAACGTTTCGCAGCCCACAGTGTCGAGAGTCGTCGCCCGGTTGTCGATGATGATTGCAGCTACTTTGTACCCGGCCTTGTGTAAACTGCCTACTGCGACTGAAGTCCCTGCAGTGATGCGGCAGTTCTATGCCATCGCCGGGTTCCCTGGAGTGTCAGGCTGCATCGACTGCACTCATGTGCCAATCCGGAGCCCAGGGGGAGACGACGCCGAAGTCTTCCGTAATAGAAAAGGATATTTCTCTATAAATGTTCAGGTGAGTCCAAAACCACCCATTGCGGTTCCCGCATGAAAAATTTGCAAGCCACCTGAACGGCAACTTGGCGGCGTGCCATTCACTAGTCAGTGCAGGCATTCACTCACTGTGTGTAGAGATGGACGGGAGGGGGGGTAGGGTACCCGGTTAGTTGCAGCATGGGATCCCTTTAAACATTAGATAAATGTTGCAGCTGACAACCTATGTCAGTCACGTGTGCATACATACCACACCCAAAAAGAATTTCAACTCAGGGCTATATCATTGCTTGCCCAATGTTTTGCCCATGATGCCCACCATACCCTGCATCAAAAGCACCATACCACAATGACCCCTACCCCCTCCTTAGCTTACTCTCGGGGAAAATGCCTGCACCTGCATATTGACTGCGAAGTAGCTCCAGATTTCTGGCTTTTTTTACTCAACGCTAAGCACACTGTGCTTGTGTTTCATACTTTCCACTTTTTATTTCTAGGCAATAACTGGGCCACAACTGCAGTTTTTTGATGTCGTGGCAAGCTGGCCTGGCTCGGCCCATGACAGCCGAATCTTTGACAGCAGCAATGCCTGTGCTCAATATGAGGCCGGAAGTGTGCCCGGTGTACTCCTAGGCGATCAAGGGTACGCTTGCCGGGCGTATATGCTGACCCCGCTCAGGGACCCCGGACGGCCAGGCAGCCCGCAGTACAAGTAAGCTCGTATTCTCAAGTGACACTGCAGAATGTGCAAGAGCATAATGCGGCAAAAACATCTTGTTAGTGTGGGGCTTCTTAAGCTATTTCTTTTTCTAGTTTGGAAAGTGGTGTAAAAACCCAAGTCATAGTTTTGTGGTAAATAGATAAGCCCTACCACCATTTTGTACATAGTGTTCTTGCGACCCCGCCATGCGGTTTAACAATATTCTTAAGTGTACACATTTCCGTTATGTGTTACAGGTACAACAAGGCACAGATCAAAACCAGAAACTCCATTGAGAGGGCATTCGGAGTCTGGAAGAGAAGGTTTCCGTGCCTGAGAATGACGCTACAAATCAAGACCGAAACTGTGCCAATTGTGGTGACAGCATGTGCCGCCCTTCACAACCTCAGCCGCCAAATGAATGAGCCGTGTCCAGATGAAGCCGACAACCACATCGGAAGCAGCCACGACCAGCCAGCACCAGCCGTGCAGAATGGGCAAGATGCCCGCCCTTATGGTTACAGAAGGAGGGCGCGGTTGATTGAAGACTACTTTTCCTGAAAATACACCAGATAAAGAAAGTGCATGTTTTTTTGTTTGTACCAAGAATTTATGAGCACATTTCTTTCAGCGTTCTTTTATAGCTTTTGTTGTTAGCTAGCTAGTTATTAATCAGCTTTTTTTTGCTCGCACGGTTTCGGCATAAAGAGCATGTATCGCACTTCTGCAATGTGCTTTGTTGCAGCAATCCACCACCAATAAACTCATTCACAACATGCGCTGTTTCTCTTTCCATGTGTTTCTTTTTCTGTTTCCACCAGAAGCAGCAGACAAGCTATTTTTATTGAATTTTCTTTTTTGCTAGTTGAATTTTCAGTTCGATCAAACATCGTTTCGCCTTGAGGTTTTCTACCTCAAGGTCATGAACTTGTCTCCTTTTTTCAGCCTTGTCGCGGCTTTCCGCACGGAGAAGCCGCATCCGGAGCAAATGCTCCCGATTCTTTTGGCTGTCCTCTTTTGCCACGGAAGCCATGCGGGCGCGCAGCTCGTCGCTGACACTCAGCTGCTGCTGCTTTGCCTGGCTGATGATTGGTGGGGAGGCAGCGGCAACACTCCTTCTTGCTGGCCTGCTGGAGTGTGAAGAGGCAGAGGACAGAAAAACCGATGGCGTGTTTTCGACCTCGGCTGCCAGAAAAACTGATGGCGTGTTTTCGACCTCGGCTGTGCAAGCAGCCGGGACGTCATCCATGTCCTCCCCTCCAGCCACAGCAGGAGGACTTGGAGGGTCAGTCGTCCAAAAGCTGCAACAGCCGCCTGCAATAACAATGATCCATGTCAGCTTTGCAGGGAAAAGCAAACACCAAATGCAGAACTGAAAAAATCCTGTTTGTTTCAACAGTGCGCAGATAGCTCTTGTTTTGTATGATTCTCTTATCGTGGTGCCACTTTGCAAGTGGCCAGTTACACATCACGGTGCTTCGAATAATCAGCCGGAGACAACCGACGAGACCAGCAAAGATTGTATGGGCACCACCTCACAGTTGAATCCTAGAAGGCTAGGTGCCTAGGGCAGTGCTTGAGGTCACTCCGACATCATGCAATGAATTCGCGAAGTTCTAGATGATGGGGATTGTTACGTCTGTGTCATTTCAGGTAGAAACAAAAGCTTCCACCTCACACCTCTTCACATGCTTGAAACATTACGTAGTGCTTGAAATGTGTACTAATTAAGGTAGCCGTCAAACTTTACAGGCGAGACGAACCTTACTGGGCACCCAGCTTCAACCCGAGCTATGAGTATTTCGAGGTGAATTCGCACGCATGCAATGCCTCGTCTTTCATCACCTTCGACAATTCCCTAATTACCAAGCGTATTCCGTGATAAACTTGATGTTGGGCTAGTTAGGCGCAAAATTTGACTACTTCAAATACAGAGATTAAGATGTACGGAGAGACAAACTAGAGCGCTCGTTTGTCACTTGTCTTTGTGCCGTTTTTTGAAGTAGTCAAAGCGTGTACTGTGATCTTGTACTGCTTATAATTTCAGGCTACATAATTGCACATGAAATCGAGTTCTCTTTTATAAGTCCATGCTAAAATGCAGTTATTTTCAAGTAAACAGCAGAACTATATACGGTTATAAAACTGAGCTGTAAAAATCGTACCATCTTCAGAGACCGGAATCGGTTGTGATGGCTGCAGCAGTGCCATTACTCCCGGTGTGTACGTCTGCAGAGGTAGGGGGGAGCTGCAACCAGCGCTGCTCGCCCTGGGTGGCACTTCGTCCTGGGAGGCGGCAGTGCCATTGTTGTGCCGCATCCGGTCCCCATCAAATAGGTTGTTGAGGCGCCTGTTCATGTGGGACGCAATAGCGCCCACCTGCTCCAGCTCATCTGTGAGGGTTTTGCGCGGAGGGCTGCCTCCTCCTCGAAAAGCACACATACATAAAATCAGCAGGCTGATGCACTCCTACCTTAATTGCTACACACACGACTTGGTGAGCTTACAAAATTCTGTGTGCTGCATTTACTACCAGATAGAAGACACCACTACACCCAGTTTACGAACATAACGCGTACGTATAATAAATTGCTTTGACTTCAAAAAAAGGAGTTCTCAAATGCAGTGCTTCATGTGCCCTGAGCTGAAAATGACATCGAGCGTATCACTGCATTCCACATTCAAAAGTTATCACACAGGATCATAATAAATGGAGTGTCTGCCTTTAGAAAACACCATCCAGCCCCCTAAAAAAAAAAAAAAAAACTTCCCTGATATATGCGAATGCCGAGAGACTTCGAACACAAGTTGGAGGCGGTACCTTGACCTTACGAAGCCGCACGTTGTTTCTGCGTCACCGATGTTCAAGTGCGCAGTCGCACGAAGATACATTCACAGCACGGTTACACGATGGCATGCGTATACCGCTGTTCTTATCCGCTTCTACAGCAACACGGGCTGCGCACACTCAATCGTAATCTACAGCGAAACAAATTAGTGGCACACGATTCAATGCCCACGTCGTCGGCCTGTCACACCGTTATCGTTAACAGATAGCGTTCGGCACTAAGGCGGCCTGCCAAACAGCGTCATTCCGCGTTTCTTCTGCGCGACTGCAGCTTCACGAAGCGCACTGACGTTGCACGGCATGAAACACTACAAAACGCAAGCAAACGCAAGAAACACGAAGCTCACCTGTCTTGAACCTTTCTCTGGTGTCACAGGAAGCCCCTTTCCTGTACTTCTCCTTCATGTTCTCCCACCACTTCTTGAGCTGGTCGTGTGTCCTGGGGCGGACGCCGTGTTGCGAGTTAAATTCTTGGGCGATTTGCCTCCACGTCGCCTTTTTGCGGTGAACCGACATGCTGTCGGTTTTCTTGTTTTCAATTACGTCTTTGTATTTTCTGGCCAGCTCCATTAACAAGTCCTTTTCTTGTACAGTATAATTGACTTTCTTTTTCTCCATGGTGAACAAAAAAAAAAATGCCACTATACTGTACAAAAACGATCGAGCGCGAGCGGCTGCACAACACAAACAAGAAGACCGCCGTCGATATAACGACACGAGATGTTTTGAAGTCTGTAGCATGGTGGCCAGGCGAAAATAAAGTTGACGCTAAAACCATGGCCTTGTAACCCAAACATTTGTTAACTCTTCTTTCAAAAATGCTCCCTTATGCGTTATTTCTGATGATTAGCAAAAACAAAAATTAATACACGCATCTACGCGTGATATGAGGTTAACTTTTTTCTTAGCCTCGCTACCAGTTGTCTCACTTGTGCGGAAAAGGGAGCCTTTCGTAAGTGCCACTTAAGTTTCCATAAGTACGCTTTGTGAATCGCGCGTGAGCCTTTTCTTACACTTATCCTTTTCGGGCACTTACGAAAGGCTTCCTTATGGCATAAGTTAAGTATGCTTTCTGAATGCGGCGGTTAGAGTAGCGGCGGAGTACCGCGTCGAGACGGTTGTAGACGGTCCAGTCGGCGGCAGAGTCGCTGCGCCTGGCGCGGCGTTGCGCTTGTTGACGTGCGGCGCGTAGATTCAGCAGCTTTTTGTCCGGGACCGGCTGGCCGCCTTCGTTGACTAGTTGTTTAGTTGTTGATGCCGCGATGGCGTCAGTGATGTTGGCCAGGATGTTGCCCTCGCTGTTGTCGAGTGTTTCACGGAAGGCCGACCAGCGAACGATGCTGTAGATCTTATTTCTGGGCTTGCCTCGGGATCGGGCGGTGAGTTTCGCTGGGAGGTGATCTGATCCCCAGGTGCTCGGCTCAGTTTCCCAGTCGTACAGGCACCGCTCGCTGGCCAGCGAGACGTCTATGCAGGTTTTAATTCCCCCCTTTCTTATAAAAGTGTGATCGCCCGTGTTGAGGGGCGCGAGGCCAGTGGGTCCGAATTGTTCTACTAGCAGTCGGCCTCGGGTGGTGGACTTGAGGCTGCCCCAGCTCGTATGGTGAGCGTTGAAATCTCCGCAGATGATGGTGTCTCGGCCGCAAAGTTTGCGCAGCTCCCGGAGCTCCGCGGCGTCCCGCTTGCGTTCGGGGGGGATATAAACGGACACCACAGAGGTGTCAGTGGTGCCGAAACGGATGTTTATCCCCGCGCACTGTAGGTGTTTGCTTTGGAAGGGTGATAGGTCTAATTGAGAGTGCGCCAGCCGCTCCGCACGTATACTGCTACACGGGGCGGGCGACTGGACCTGTGCGAGGGGTCTCGGCAGTTGGGTGTGGTGCATGTTACATCCTCGCAGGTCTTCTCGCCGTGGTACGCCACGAAGCCCGGGAGCCTGCATTCACTGGGCAAGCAGTGGGTTTCCTGCAGGCAGAGAATGTCGAACTGCCGGTTTGCCTGTAGAAAAAGATGGAATTCGGCATGGCGTTTCTTGAGGGACCGGCAGTTCCATTGGAGGATGTTGGGGCGGGGCAGCCTCCCGGGGGTCGAGGTGGGGGGAATTAGAGGCCATTGTGGAGGAGAGCTACGGCCTCCTGTAGGGCCTGGGCTGCCTGCTGTAGTACAGTGGTGACGGCTAGGATGGGGGAGGGGGGCCGGTGGCAGAAGGGGCTTGAATTCGGGGCTCAGGGGGTGATCTCCAGGGCGGAGGGATGGGTCGCTGGGCTTCAGGTCCGCGCAGCACGTCACTGTAGAGGCGTCGCTCTGGCTGAGGCTGGGGGCGGGGCTGGCTGAAATATTGTTGGCGGGCAACTCGCAAAGGTACCTCATGTGAAGCGGCCTGGTCGGCTATCTGCTTTTCGCGGCGCCACAGCCGGCAGCGCGGTGAGTAGTGGTGTGAGCCTCCGCAGTTTGCGCAGCGCTGAGTGTGCTCAGTGCAGGAGGTCGTCACATGCTCCCCGCCGCAGTTTTTGCATCTAGGGGCGTTGCGGCTCGCGGAGGTGTAATGGTTGAAGCGCCCGCAGTGCTCGCATTGGAGGGGTAGGGTTTGGACCCTACGTCGCACACCCGCGATGTGTACCGCAGCTGGCGCTTCCGGGCCATTGAAAACGAGGAAGACGGACGTGCCCTTGCGGGTGGCGTGTGCGATGGGTACTGGGGACTCTGTCATGTTTGAGACGATATGTCTGATGTCGTTTCCCGCAGTATCCCCCTTGCCGGCTGTGCGCTAACTCTGGCCCCGCAGTGTGGTCACTTAGAGCAGAGCGTCGCGAGATCGCTCGCTGTATGTATCTACCGCCACGGTGCTGAGGCGGTGATTAACTCGGCAGGCGGTGAGCCCAGGAATATGCGGCAGCTCTTTCTGTGTCTGAAAGCGCGTCACCGCCGCCAAGTTTCCCTTGCACCCAAAGGGGCGAAACAGCACTGTTAGAACAGCTGCTCCGGGCGCGTTCGTGCTGCGCGGCGAGGTCGGCGGGCGTGCGGTGTTTTGGTTTCGCTTTTGGTTGTTGTTTCCCTGCCCTCTTCCTCTCCGTCGCTCGCGGAAGCCGTCGTCTTCGTCGGCGGACGGGGTGCGCTTTTGCGGTGGAGGGGGGGGGGCGCGTTCCTCGCGGGGGCATCGCGCCCCTCTCTCGGCAGGGCTGGCTCTTCGGCGGGGCGAGGGGGAAGGAGCGGATGTGCGTGCGTGGGGCGAGGGGACAGGGTGTGCTCTCGTGGTGGAGGGGGGGCGCATTCCTCGCGGGGCCATCGCGTTCTCCTCTCTCGGCAGGGCTGGCTGGCTGGCAGCCGCCAGGTCGTGGTCGGTGGTCGCTGCCTTGCTCTCGTCGTCGGGGTTCTCAGAACGGAGGGGCGCGAGCAGGGCATCGCTTGTAGTGTCCTGGGGCGCGCTCTCTGGAGGGTCGCATGTTTGCGTCTCCTGCGTGCGCACGCTTGCAGGAGATGGTGCATTTGCCCCAGGGCTTTCTGGTTGGGCGGGAGGGGTAGCAGGGTCTTGGGAGCGGGCCTTCGCGGGCGCCATTTTGCGGCTCTGCTTCTTCATTGTTTTCCCCTTTGCTGTTGGGCTTGGGGTGTTGTTGTTCAGGGATCTTGGCTTTAATTTGGGCGCTGGCTTTTTCCGCCCGCGCAGTGTTGATGGGGGGGGGACGGCCTGCGCGGATGCCTCGTCGCAGCCTGGCGAGAGGTGTTGCCAGGGGGGAGGGAAGGGTGGGTGCGACGTTTGAAGGTGCGCGTGCTGCTCTTGCCTCCTTTTCCTGTTCAGCTTGGTAGGCCCGCCAGGCTGCGCGGCCGAAGTGGATCTTCCTGATTACACTGTCAAGGCTGTGTCCACGCCTTTTCATGCCTTGTCAGGGTCGTACGAGGTGCGGCCTGGCCTCTGTGCGCGCGTGGTGGGGGAAGGGGGGGTAGTGGACTCACCCGAGCTGCTTGATGTGTCAGAGCTGCTGGATGAGTCGCTCGACGCATCCGAGGGTGCCGCTTTTTCTTTCGAGGTTTTGAGGGGGGGAGAGAGGAGAAAGGGACCCGAAACTGTGACTTTGCTTGTCGACACCTCATCAGGTCCGAGGGGAGAGGGGGAGGGGATTAAAGGATTTGAAGGAAGTGTGGGTGGTGGGGAAGTTGGGATTTTAATCAAGGGAAGGGTTTGAATTGGAGGGCGGCCACCTATATAGGTGTGCACGCGGGGGGAGCGCTGTGTAAATAGAGGTGCCTATGAGGCAGGTGAAGAAACAGCGGCGTCAGTAGTTAAAGGGGGTGGGTGGGAGTTGGCTTATGAGAGCACCTCGGCCTCAGCCGGCGTGGCACAGTTGACTTCGTATCAGCGCAGGTGGATTGCGAGTGCGCTAGCACAGTTCAGTGAGCCAGCAGGCGCAGGGGTCTTGCGAGCGTGAAGGGGGCGGCTGGAGGGTGGGCGGGATGCCCAGGGCCATTGTTGTTGCTGTGAGGAGTGGCTGTAGGCCGTCTCGTAGTTAGCATAACACAGCACGAGCACCGGAGGAAGAAAAAAGGGAGGAAAAAATGAAGGTAAAAGAATAAAAATAGTTGCGGGGGGGGGGGCATCCGCTGCAGTTCAAAGGCCGGGATGTCTGATTGTTTATAGCACGCGCGTCGAGGGGTCGAATCGGTGGCGCAGCTATTTTCAGCATCCGCGGGGCGAAAGGAGAAATAAAGAGGGCAGGAAGAAGACAGCGGGGGTTTTTCTGCTGCAGCTCGGGGTCCCGTGGGGAGAGGGGGGGGAGCGCACTACAAGCGAGAGGCCAGGCCGGTCTCCTCAAGAAACGCGAGGAGGTGTCGGTATGCGCCGGCGAGGAGGGAGCGTGGGCAGCGGGGGAAGAGTAGCTCAATCTTTGTGCTGCACGGAATTCCCATGCGCTCGTACACCGCGCGGAGCCGGGCGCGCTCGTTGTATGCGGCGCACACGACGATGCAGTGGCCGATGGAGTCGAATGCACCGCAGCGTGAGCAGGCCGGGAAGTCGCGCTTCCTATACAGGTGCAGTCGTGAGTTCGTTACGGCGCAACCCGTGCGCAGCCTGCTCAGGAGGGAGCTTTCCTGTCTAGATAATTTGTTGGTGGGCACTCGTGGTGGCAAATTACCAGACGCGACTCGTGCGTCCGGATGTTCTCCGCGCAGTCTATGTGATGATGTTTCGGGCCTCGTCGATGCGACAGACGTCGGAGGTGAGCAGTGTGTCGTTTGAATGCGCCGCCTTGGCGAGGGTGTCCGCAGCTTCATTTACCTGGATGCCCACGTGCGAGGGCAGCCACTGCAGGTGCACCGCGCTGCCCTGGGAGGCGACGGCGCAGAGTTTCACGTGCAGCAACGCCACCGACGCAGTATGCCTATGTGGGCGCTGTAGTCGTTGGAGCGCAGCCTTGTTGTCACAGTATATCGTGATAGAGGTGTAGTTGGGCTGCTGCTCCAGGGCCATCTCTGCTGCTAAATGCAGACCCGCTAGTTCTGCCGTAGTAGAGCAAGCATGGAAGGGCAAGCGGCATTGGCTGTGCTTATTCAGCTGAGGGGCGACGCACGCTGCTGCGGCGCTTGTCGGTGGTCCTGGGGTCACCGACCCATCGGTGAACAGGGCAAGTGCTCGATCGCCGCTGGTCCCGAGTGCCTGCGGCAGTTCTCGTCTTTTCCCCCTCACTCCCAGGAGGGTGCATTTGATCTCCACAGCCGGAGTGCGGTGGGGGGGGGAGAGGGTCGAAGGGGGGTGGTGGCTGTTTGAGGCTGTTTTCTCGGTATAGGCCGCGGCCAGCCTGCCTGCTGTTGAGTCTGGGCAAGCTTGTAGGCGTTTGAGGAGCGCTGCTCCGTCGGGTGCGCGCGCGAGCCTATCGATGAAAAAGAGACCTGCTTTTCGTGTGCGTAGCTGCGCAGGCCAGGCGTTGCCCTCCGTCAAGGTCTCCGCGATGGGTGAGCTTCGCGGGAGGCCGAGGCAGAGGCGAATTGCGGCTGTGTGATCGCGTTCTACCTTGGCCCAGTTCGTTTTGCTGGGGGTGACCAGTGTAAGGGCGTACAAAATGTGCGACACGCCAGCAGCGTCATATACGCGCAGCGCCCACTCTTGGGAGCATCCTCTGCCCCTGGCAGCCAGGGATCGTATGGCCCGCTGCACCGCAATTTGCTGGCCTCGCAGCATTTGGACCAGAGGCAGCCACGAAATTCGGTGCTGAATTTTGATGCCCAGGTATTTTGCTTCTTTCTGCCAGGGGAGGGGAGTGTTGTCGATGTGGAGCTGAGGAGTTCGTCGTGCGTTTCCGGCGGTGGGGTGATATACAAGTGCGGCTGACTTCTCATGCGAGAGTACCAGTCCCAGATGCTTTAGGTGGTCGACTATGGTTGATAGGGCCAGTTGCGTGGTGTCGTGGGCGCGTAGGTGATGTTGTTTCTTTGCTGTACACCATATGGCCACGTTGTCGGCGTAAATGATTATGTGGATAGGGGTGTTGGCGACGTTGGGGAGATCATCTGGGAGCGTAGCGAGGGCGAGGTTGAACAAGTAGGGTGAAAGTACACTGCCCTGGGGGACTCCTGTGGTGACTGGCCGGGCCGAGCTAGTACATCCGGGCAGCCGTACGCGCAGCTGTCGGCTGCGGAGAAATGCCTCTAGGTACGCGCGCATGTTGCCTGTTATTTTGCTGCGGGTGATTGCGGCGTGGATTGTATTGTGGGGGAGGCAATAGAATGCTTTCCGGATGTCGAGGAGCACGACGAAAATAACTGTTTGTGATGCCTTGGCGTGTTCAAGTGCTGAGACGAGGTCTGCAATGGACTCCATGGCACTGCGTTGACGGCGGAAACCAGTTTGTTGTTCGGGGTTGAGGTTGTTTTTCCGTGCGAACCATTGTAGGCGACCAAGTGCCATGGATTCAAGAATTTTGGAGGCAGCGCTCCTGAGGGAGCTGGGCCGGAAGGAAGAGAAATCAGTCGGTGGTTTGTTCCTTTTTAGCACAGAGGCGATTAGTTAGAGGCCAAATTGTTCTGGTAATGTGCCTGATGACCAGTGAAGGTTGTAGAAATCTCCGTAAGTAGCGCTAGAGACGGGACACAGAAGAGGAGACACACACGACGGCGCTAACTCGCAACTGACTTTATTAGGCGAAAACACAAATATATAGCCAAAAGAAAGAACACGTGCCCAGGTCAAACCCGAAAATGCACTTTGATAAACACAAAGGTCACAGGATTACGATTCGAAAAAACACACAAGATTACACTGCACATAGTCAACAACCAACCAGCGAAACATCTAAGTTAATGCATTTGACAAGAACAGAAATTCCTTTTCATGAAATGCTACCGACGCGTGGCTGATACACTTATCCTCGTGCTTTCTTATATAAAAAGCTTCGATTACCTCGCGTGTCAATTGGTGCCTGTGTCTATCAAACTGCATTTTCGGGTTTGACCTGGGCACGTGTTCTTTCTTTTGGGTATATATTTGTGTTTTCGCCTAATAAAGTCAGTTGCGAGTTAGCGCGGTCGTGTGTGTCTCCTCTTCTGTGTCCCGTCTCTAGCGCTACTTACGATGAATCAAAACCAACTAGCCCAACTGTCAATTTTATTGTAGAAATCTAGTAGACATGAGCGCTGCCTGTCATCAAGGTTCCGAATAGCCTGGTAAGTTATTCCGTCTGCTCCAGGCGCGCTTTTACGTTTGGCATTTTGTATTGCGCGCGCCAGCTCGGCCGGGGTGAAGGGCGCGTTGAAAGCTGCCGTGACGTCATCGGCGCACTCCCAGTCGAGGAGGGGAAGCGGCGTGCGTGGCTCCGGAGGCGGTGTGACGTCACCCGGTGACACACCGGCCGTCTGGGGGTCGCCGGGCGTGTAGTACGAGGCGAATTCCTCGGCAAGCTTCTCCGTGCTTTTTTTCAGCTCAATGGAGAGCGCGGAGAGGGGTTTGGAGTTGACCGGTGGGTGGGAGAGGGCGCGGAGCAGATGCCATGCCCTGCGTTGGCCCGCCGCTCCCTGTAGCGTGGCACATATTCCCTCCCAGCTTCTCCTGCACATTTGTTTGGCGTGCCGAGGAAGAACCGCGTCTCTTCGGTTATAGGCAGTCCAGTCCCCCGCGGAGTCGCTTCGCATAGCGCGGCGTTGCGCTTTCCTCCGTGTGGCACGCAGGTTTAGCAATTTTATGTCAGGGACCGGCTGGCCCTCGTTAAGGTGGAGGCGGAGAGCGCGGATGCGATGCTGTCCAGTATGGGCTTGTCACTGTCCTCGATGTTCTTGCGGAAGTCGGCCCAGCGAACGATGCTGTACGTGCGGTGCCGTGGTTTTCCCCTAACACGGCCAGTGATTTTAATGGGGTGGTGATCTGAGCCCCAGGTGTCCGGCTCTGGATCCCAGTGGTACAGACACCGTTCGCTGGCCAGCGTGACACCAATGCAAGTCTGCACTCCACCCTTCCGGACGAATGTGTGTGCCCCTGTGTTTAGGGGGGTCAGGCCGGTGGGTCCTAATTGTTCGGCCACTCTGCGACCCCGTGAGGTGACCGAGCGGCTGCCCCAGCAGTGGTGGTGCGCATTTAGGTCCCCGCAGAGAACAACATCCCTTCCGCAGAGGTTGCGTAGTGTGCGCAGCTCTGACGGGTCCCAGGCGCGGGAGGGGGGAACGTAGATGGATACGACGGTCGTATCTGTGCGGGCTGGAGAAGCTCGTCAGATGTACCTCCGAGTGAGCACTGCCGCTCCGTACGTATATAGCCGTTTTGGAGCGGCCCGGCTCGTGCGCTGCTCGTGCGAAGCCCAGCATGGCGTCCCTGTAGTGGTTGCCATCCTCCAAGTAACGCTGCCACCGGGTGTTGAGGACGTGTTCCAGCACCTTGCCCACGCGAGACGTGAGCGAGATGGGACGCAGGCCCTCTATCCCCGGCGGCTTGTTTGGTTTCGGGAGCAGGATCGTCTTGGCCGTCTTCCACTGCGGAGGGAGCCGGCCACTGTTCCAGCACTTGTTGTAATATCTCGTTAGCGACGAGACGGCCGCGTTAGCGACGAGACGGCCGAGGGTCGGGTTGGGAGCGCCCGCGTTATCCGGGTGTTCCTCGTGCGGGGTCCACGGAAGGTACTTGTCATTTAGTCTCCGGTGCATCTCCTCTTCGCCCAGTTGCCGGCCGCGGCGTGGAGGATCTGCGCCATCCGATGTCTCTGGTGTTCCTTGCTTTGGGTCTCGTCCATGAGGTGACGTAGGAGTTTCCACGTCCCACCCCGATGGAGTTGGCTGTCCGCCTCGCTGCACAGCGCGAACCACTGCTGGGCGCACAGCTGGCGACTGTAGCGTTCAATCTCGCGACCGAGAGCCGCCACCCGCTTGCGCAGCGTGCGGTTGTGATGCTGGCGCTTCCACCTGCGTTGTAACGATCGTCGCGCTTCTATGAGATGTGCGAGGCGCGGGTCCACCCTGTCCGCCTCCTCCGGAACCTCGACTTCGGTCGTCGCATCCTTGGCGGCGGCGACCAGGTTGGCCGCCCACCGGTTGACGTCCTCGATCTCTCCCAGATCTGTCTCTCGGAACTTGTGCCAGTCCGTGAGGTTCTGCCTGGTTTTCTTGTTGACTTCGCCGTCCGCCCGCGCGTGGCCGAGCGGGATCGTCACCTCGATAATGTAGTGGTCGCTGCCCAGGTTGCAACCCGTGTTCCGCCACCGCGCCGTCCCGCCGCGAGGCAGGAGTGCGAAAGCGAGATCGGGGTTGGTGTCCCGGGCAGTCGACGTTCCGATGCGCGTTGGTTGCGTCGGGTTGGTGAGTAGCTTGAAGTCCGCCTCTCCGGCGTCCTCCAACAAGTAACGTCCCTTCACCGTGGTGTGTGTATATCCCAGTTCTTCGTGCTGTGCATTGAAGTCCCCGCACACCACCGCCGCCGCGTTCGCCCCGTGGGCCGCGTCGCGGATCTTGTGCAGTAACGTTTTGAAGCGCTGTTTTCCGTGCTGTGGGTTACTATATACATTTGCCACAAACACCGTGGTCGAGTGTTTCTTCTTATTCCGTCCCTTCTTGCCCGCGATCACCAGTTCCGTGACGCAGAGTTCGATGGCGGAGTCTCTGTTGCCCAGGAACTTTTCGTGCTTGACGCTCGTGATTCTCTTGCGGATGAACGTGCACACGCCCTGCACCGCGCCCTTCCCACAGGTCCGGGCGCTGGGCGGACAGGCGTATGCACGGTAGCCGGGCAAAGTCGTCACTTTCAGGTCCTCGGCGTGTGTTTCCTGGGCCACTATCACGTCGGGAAGCTCCCTTGGGTCAAGCGATCGCAGGTGTTGTTGCAGCACTGCCTTGCGGCACCGGTACCTGTTTGCGTTCCAGTGCCACACCACCAATTGATCTCCCTGGGGCCCTCTATCCATGACGCGGTGGAGCTTCCGGTGGCGTTTGGGTTCCTTGGCCGGAGGCGTTCATCCAGCCCATCATGAACTGTTTAAACTCTTCCACGATGGAGTGCTTCACCTCCAACATCTCCTGGCGGAGCTCGGCGAATCCCTTTTCCATGCGGATCTCGAGGCGACCCACTCTCTCGTCGATCCTAGTCACCTTCTCGTTCAGGGTCCTGATCTCACGGTCGTGCTTGTCCAGTCTCTTGTTGATTTGGCGTATGCTGATCGCGTAGTTGATGCCGTCGTCCGCGGGGCGGCCGGCCGTCGAAGCCGTTTCCGCGGCGTCTTCGTTCATGGTCGTAGGGCCGTCTTCCTCGTTGTTCGAGTCTATGATGGCGGCTCGTCTTCGCACCTTGGGCGGGGGTGGCTTCGCTTTCGTCATCGGCGACCAACCGGCGGGCTTGGCGCCCAGCGCCGTGAAAGTCGCGGGCTGGGGCGTCGCACCAAACGACCACGTGGCCGGCGCCTGCTGCTGGGCAGTCGTTAACTTGTTGATGACTTCCTGTTGCTGCTTGATCGCCTCTTGCAGCAGTTTGATAGTGGTCTCCAACTGCGACATCTTGGCCGTCGTCGGATCGTCCTGCTTCCTTGCCGGCGTGCGCGAGCGTCTGCGCTGCTGCTGCGCTCCGCTACCGCCGCCGCCGCCGCCGCACGTGGCGACCGCAGCCCACGACTTCCGGCCGACATCACGCGACTGGCTCCTCTGCCTATCGCCGGTCTTCCCGCGCTCGCGGCTCTTGCTGCGGCTCTCGTGACGTGTTTCCTGTTCTCCAAGCTTCGGGAACTCTCCATTTCCAGGAAAGCGGACCTTGCCTCTCTGGCCGGATTTTGCCGCCTTTTCCGCCGCCATCTTGCGCTCTTGTTCACGCTGGCGGACCAGGAAGGGAGTCTTGTACTTATTTCTACAGTTACCGGTGCTCGAAGCGTGCGGGCCGCCGCATAACTTGCAACGGGGTCGGCATTCATTTTCGTGGTTCGGCCCTGGGTTGGGCTTTCCACACGCGAAGCAAATTTTGGCGTCCGGCCGCGGGCAGACATCTTTGCGGAGTCCAAGTTGCCCGCACGTCCGGCACACTTCCTTGTGTTGCTTATAGAGCCTGCACCGCACCCACAGGCCCGCGAAATTTACATGCGACGGGACTTTGACCCCCTGAAACAGCACAATGACTGCCCGGGAGTCGCCGATCCTGTGCACCGCGATAACCGTGGGGTTGTGATCATGCACAACGCATTCTGTGATTTCTTCTGACGAATAGGCCTGGGAGATATTGCCAATTACTCCCTTTGTAGTGTTTTCGGGTGCGGCCCTATAAGCAAACACCTCGTAGTGTCGACCCCCGAGATAAATATCTCTTACTCGGTCGTACTTCCCGGCGCGTTCTTCGCTGGGAGTACTGATCATCAGGATATTTTGACCGACGTTCGGGCACGCGGTGTCCGTTCGAATTGCACTCCACTCTATCCTGGCCGCCGCGGCCACTGCCCGAATCAATTCGAGCGGGTCTGACTTGCCTACTAGCAGCCTGCCACGAGGCCTAACGACCACCTTGTGGTCGCCCTGCGGCACGTTGGGCATGCGTGCCGCTCTCGCGAAAGCCGCATTAACCCTCTGAGTGAATTGTGCCCTCGTAGGTTGGGATGAGGTCCGCTTACCGGGCTGTCGGGCCTGCTGCTGGGGCTCGACTTGCTCCCTCTTGGTGGGGCGACCGCGACGAGTCGCAATCACCCATCCGGCGTGGCTCTCCGACGACTCGTCGAGCGGCGTGCCGTTGACTGCAATCACCGTGCCGCCCGAGCCGTGATCCAAAAATTCACTTTGGTCCCCGGACGGGGTGACGTCCATGGCCGACGAAGGTCCCGGCGACGACATTTTGCACGCACCGAAGCCGACGGCGCTGTCCGAGGCGGCCGGAGCCGCCGCTAAGCTTAGCTGGCCGGTTGGGCCTAGCTGACTCGCCACGCTGAATTCAGAACTGTGGGCGTAAAATGCCCAAAAATGCTCCCATTTTCAAAATTCTTTCAGTCGATCGAACGTAAGATCTAACAAACTCTACACACCTTTTCGGTCGAGTTGGGGCAAGATGGACCGCCGATAATCTTCATTCCGCATCGGACGCACCTCACGTCGGCTCCATGCGGGGGCGGCTTGAGAGCGCGGTTGTGAGGCGTCAGTGTGGTGGAGATTGCGTGTGCCGAAATATTTGCGTCGCGCCTCGCCGAGCGGCAGATTTTGTGAGGCAGCCCGGGCTGCAATGGCCCGCTCTCTTCTCCACAGCCTGCATTTGGGGGACGAAAAGTGGTGTTTGCCCCCACAGTTCGCACATTTCTGTGTGTGTTCTGTGCGGGAGGGAGTCAAGTGCGAGCCACCGCAGTTGCCGCATCGTGGCCCGCCTCGGCACGCTGATGTGAGATGGTTGAAGCGGCCGCATTTTTCACATTGAATAGGGCGGGGGTCCAGATGTTGGACGCAGACCCGCACGCTGCAGATGTAGACCGCGTCAGCCGCCTGTGGGCCCTCAAATGTGATGAACATTGAGGTGCCTCGTAGGGTGGCCCGCAGGATGTTTATTGGGGTTTCAATGAGCGAAATGATCTCCGCTTCGCTGCCAGGGAGATCAATGTCCCGGAGCACACCCCTGGCGTTGCGGGTGTTTTGGGCCACTTGGGCGCGCACCTCTATTCCACACAGGGTGCGAATAGCCAGGAGCGCCTCGCGAGACCTCTCACTTTGAGTATCCACCGCTGCGGTGTTAAGGCGGTGGTTTACTCTGTAGCCGCTAATGAGAGGAATGTCGATCAGTTCAGCCTCCATTTCGAAGCGGCTGATGCCAGCGAGGTTTGCCCCGCGGCTGATCGGTCGAAAGAGGACAGAGGTGACGGCAACTCCGTTTGCTGGTGCGCCGTTCGGCTGGGGAGGGGCGCGCGGAGGGGTTCGTGTTTTGCGCCCTCTCTGCTCGCGCCAGCCATCGTCGTCGAGCAGCCCCTCGGGCTCTTGCGGCGGAGGGGGGGGGGCGGGATTCTTCGTTCCCCTGTGGAGGTCGGTTGCTGGCCTTGGCGCTGCCTCGGCCAGTCGGCGGCCTGCCTGGGTGAGGGGGACGCGGCGCGGGGTGGTGAAGGGCGCTTTCTGGGCTGAGGACGAGGGGGGGCGCTCGCTTGGCTGCGCTGTAGTGTGTCGCGCAGGGTGACATCTCCCCCTCTCTCCTGTGCGCGGGCAGCCGGTTTTGGGGCGAGCGTTAAGCCGTGTTCGTCTTCCCAGGTGCCGCTCTCGGCAGGCCAAGGCTGTGAGGCATCGTCTGCGCGTGTCTGGCGCTCGCTCTCTGATGCGCGCGCGCCGGCAAGGTCGTGCGTCTCTGCGTGTTCGCGAGAGCGCGGTTCTGGGAAGGCCACGACTGCGAGGCATCGCTTGTACTGTTCTGGATGCGCGTCGTTGGGGCATCGCTTGCTCGTCGCGCCTGGTGCAAGCTCTCTGGTGCGCGCTGGCTGGCAAGGTCATGCGTTTGTTGCGCGTTCGCGAGGGCGGAGGGAGAAGGAGCGGGGTCGGGGACGCAGGAGCGCGAAGGGGTGCTTTTGGGCTGGTTGGTGGCTTCGCCTTTTTAGGCGCCGCTTTCTTTCGTCCCCATGGCGCCCGTAGGGCGTGGCCGGCTCGGACATTCCACTGCAGTCTGGCGATCAGGGGCCGCTTTCTTTCTTTCGAGGTTTTGAGGGGTGGGGGGAGGAGAGGAGAAAGGAACCCGAAACTCTGGCTTTGCATGCCGACACCTCATCAGGTCCGAGGAGAAAGGGGAGGGGGTTGAAAGATTTGAAGGAAGTGTGGGGGGAGTGGGGGGGGAGCGCCGTGTAAATAGAGGTGCCTATGAGGCAGGAGAAGAAACAGCGGCATCAGTAGTTAAAGGGGGTGGGGGGGTTGGCCCATGAGAGCACCTCAGCCTCATGCGGCGCGGCACAGTTGACCTCACGTCAGCGCAGTAGAATTGCGTGGGTGACAGCACAGTTGGTTTGTGAGCGAGCAGGCGCAGGAGTCTTGCGAGCAAGAAGGGGGCGGCTGGCGAGTTGCCCAGGGCTGTTGTTGCAGTGAGGAGTGGCTGTGGGCAGGCTCGTAGTTAGCACAGCACAAGCACCAAGTTAGCACAGCACAGCACAAGCACCAAAGAAAAAAGGGTGGGGTAAATGAAGGTAAAAGAATAAAAATAGGTGCGGGGGGGGGGGGGGGCATCCGCTGCAGTTCAGTGGCCGCGGTAGCTGATTGTTCGTAGCACGCGGGGCGTAAGGAGGAAGGAAACAGAGGTCAGGAAGGAGACAGCGGGGGTTATCCGCTGCAGCTCGGGGTCCCGTGGGAGGAGGGGGGGGGAAGCGCACTACAGGCGAGAGGCCAGGCCGGTCTCCTCGAGAAACGCGAGGAGGTGTCGGTATGCGCCGGCGAGGAGGGAGCGGGCGCAGCGGGGGAAGAGCAGCTCGATCTTCGTGCTGCACGGAATTCTCATGCGCTTGTAGGCCGCGCGGAGCCGGGCGAGCTCGTTGTTATATGCTGCGCACACGACGATGCAGTGACCGATCGAGTCGAAGGCACCGCAGTGTGAGCAGGCCGGTGAGTCGCGCTTCTTATAGAGATGCAGGCGCGAGTTTGTTACAGCGCATCCCGTGCGCAGCCTGCTCAGGAGTGAGCTCTCTTGTCTGGTTAGTTTGCTGGTGGGCACCCGTGGTGGCGGATCACCAGAAGCGACTCGTGGGTCCGTATGTTCTCCGCGTATACTGTCTGTGATAACGTTGCGGGCCTCGTCGATGCAGCAGACGTCGGTGGTGATCGGAGTGTCGGCGGAGTGCGCTGCCTTGGCGAGGGTGTCTGCGGCTTCATTCCCTTCGATGCCAACGTGCGAGGGCAGCCACTGCAGGCGCACCGCGCTGCCCTGGGAGGCGACGGCGCAGAGTTTTACGTGCAGCAACGCCACCGACGCAGTATGCCCGTGTGGGCGCTGTAGTCGAAGCGCGGCCTTGTTACCACAGTAGATGGTGATGGTGGTGTAATTGGGTTGCTGCTCTAGGGCCATATCTGCCGCTAGGTGTAGCCCTGCCAGTTCGGCCGTGGTGGAGCAAGCAGGGAAGGGCAGGCGGCATTGTCTGTGCTCGTTCAGTTGTGGGGCGACGCACGCTGCTGCGGCGCTTTTCGGGGGCCCTGGGGTCACCGACCCGTCGGTGAATAGGGCGAGCGCTCGACTGCTGCCGGTTGCCTCATCGTGCATGTGCTCTGCTGCAGCAAAGCGGAGTGCCTGCGGCAGTTCCGGTCTTTTTCCTCTCACTCCCGGGAGGGTGCATTTAATGTCCACAGCTGGAGTGCGATGGGGGGGAGGGGGTCGAAGGGAGGCAGCGTCTGGTCGAGGCCTGTGACCTCTGTATAGACCGCGGCCAGCCTACCTGCTGTCGAGTCTGGCCGAGCTTGGAGGCGTTTGAGTAGCGCTGCTCCGTCGGGTGCGTGCGCGAGCCTGTCGATGAAATACAGTCCCGCTTTCCGTGTACGTAGCTGCGCGGGCCAGGCGTTGCCCTCCGTCAAGGTCTCCGCAATGGGTGAGCTTCGCGGGAGGCAGAGGCGAATAGCGGCTGTGTGGTCACGCTCGACCTTGGCCCAGTTTGTTTTGCTGGGGGTGATCAATGTGAGGGCGTACGGGATGTGTGATACGCCAGCAGCATCGTACACGTGCAGCGCCCACTCTTGGGAGCATCCCCTGCCCCTGGCAGCCAGGGAGCGTATGGCCCGCTGTACCGCGATTAACTGGCCTCGCAGCATTTTGACCAGGGGCAGCCACGAGACCCGGTGTTGGATCTTGATGCCGAGGTATTTGGCCTCTTTCTGCCAGGGGAGGGGAGGGCTGTCAATGTGGAGCTGGGGGGTTCGTCGAGCGTTTTCGGCGGTGGGGTGGTAAACCAGTGCGGCTGTCTTGTCGTGTGAAACTTCCAATCCCAGGTGTTTTAGATGGTCGACAATGGTGGAGAGGGCTAGTTGCGTGATGTCGCGGGCGCGTAGGTGGTGTTGTTTACTTGCTGTGCACCATATTGCCACGTCGTCAGCGTAAATGCTCATGTAGGTAGGGGTGTCGGCGACGTTGGGGAGAACCTCTGGGAGCGTGGTGAGGGCGAGGTTAAACAGGTAGGAGGAAAGTACACCGCCCTGGGGGACTCCTGTGGTGACTGGCCGAGCCGAGCTAGTACATCTGGGCAGCCGTACGCGCAACTGTCGGCCGCGGAGGAATGCCTCCAGATACGCGCGCATGTTGCCTGTTATTTTGCTGCGGGTGATTGCGGCGTGGATTGTATTGTGGGGGAGGCAGTCGAACGCTTTCCGGATGTCGAGGAGCACGACGAAAATAACTGTTTTTGTTGCCTTGGCATGTTCCAGTGCTGAGACCAGGTCTGCGATGGAATCCATGGCACTGCGCTGGCGGCGGAAGCCCATTTGTTGTTCGGGGTTGAGGTTGTTTTTCCGCGCAAACCGTTGCAGACGAGCAAGTGCCATGGATTCAATAATTTTGGAGGCAGCGCTCGTGAGGGAGATGGGTCGGAAGGAGAAGTCAGTCGGAGGTTTGTTTCTTTTCAGCACAGGGGCGATTAGTTGGAGGCCAAATTGTTCGGGTAGTGTGCCTGATGACCAGTGGAGGTTGTAAAAGTCTAGTAGACGCGAGCGCTGCCTCTCATCGAGGTTCCGAATAGCCTGGTAAGTTATTCCGTCGGCTCCCGGCGCGCTATTGCGTTTGGCATTTTGTATTGCGCGCGCTAGTTCGGCCGGGGTGAAAGGCGCGTTGAACGCCGCTGTGACATCGTCGACGCTTTCCCAGTGGGAGAGGGGGAGCGGCGTGTCTGGCCCAAGGAGGGTCTGGCCTCGGAGGCGGTGTGACGTCACCCGGTGACGTGTCGGTCGTCGGGCGCGTAGTAAGAGGCGAACTCTTCGGCCAGCTCCTCCGTAGTTTTCTTCAGTCAATGGAGAGCGCGGAGAGGGGGTTGGAGTTGACTGGAGGGTGGGAGAGGGCGCGAAGCGGATGCCACACCCTGCGTTGGCCCGCCGCTCCCTGCAGTGTAGTGCATATGCCCTCCCAGCTTTTTCTACGCATTTGTTTGGCGTGCCGGCGGAGAGAGAGAGAGAGAGATAATACTTTATTTCCTTTCAAAAGGGAAGGGGAAACGGGGGTGGCGGGGAGGCTAAGAGCCGCCTCGTTCCAGGCAGCTTCTGGTGGCCTTCAAGATGAAGTCTGCCAGGCTCCTCTGCTCCTCCAACTTGGTTGCAGTAGTCAGCCACTCTCTAGTGTGATGTGCCCTAATTGGCTTGGTGTCTGGGCAGACCCACAGGATGTGGGTTTGATCCTGCGGTACCTTACAGCGTGCACACTTTGGGAGGGGTGTGTGGGTTTGGTTTCTGTACAGGTGAACTAGAGCTGGTGTGAGAAGCGTGTTTGTCTGGGCTTGACGAAGGGTAACCTGTTCCTGCCGGGTCAGTCTGGGTGCCGGCGGAGGACTGCGTCTATCCTGTTGTAGGTTGTCCAGTCCCCCGTGGAGTCGCTTCGCATGGCGCGGCGTTGCGCTTTCCTCCGTGCGGCGCGCAAGTTTAGTTGTTTCATATCGGGGACCGGCTGGCCCTCGTTGACTTGGTGCTGGAAGGTGGAGGCGGCGAGCGCGGATGTGATGCCGTCCAATATGGGCTTGTCGCTGTCTTCGATGTTTTTGCGGAAGTCGGCCCAGCGAACGATGCTGTACGTGCGGTGCCGTGGCTTTCCCCTGGCTCGGGCCGTGATTTAATGGGGTGGTGATCGGAGCCCCAGGTGTCCGGCTCTGGTTCCCAGTTGTACAGGCATCGCTCGCTGGCCAGCGTAACATCAATGCAGGTCCGCACTCCACCCTTCCTGATGAATGTGTGCGCCCCTGTGTTTATGGGGGTTAAACCTGTAGGTCCGAATTGTTCGGCTACTCTGCGCCCCCGTGAGGAGACCGAGCAGCTGCCCCAGCAGTGGTGGTGTGCATTGAGGTCCCCGCAGAAAACAACATCCCTTCCGCAGAGGTTGCGTAGTGTGCGCAGCTCTGACGGGTCCCAGGCGCGGGAGGGGGGGACGTAGATGGACACGACAGTCGTATCAGTGCGAGCGTATCGCATCGTGGCCCCCACACACTCCATGTGCGGGCTGGAGAACCTCGTTAGATTAACCTCCGAGTGAGCACTGCCGCTCCGTACGTATATAGCCGTTTTGGAGCGACCCGGCTCGTGCGCTGCTTCTCGGCAGTTAGTGGCCGCACAGTCGGTCTTTGCGCAGGCTGTGGCGCTGTGATATGCCATGTAGCCCGGTAGCCTGTGCTCACTGGGGAGGCAGTACGTCTCTTGCAGACAAATGATGTCATACTGGCTGTTAGCCAGCAGGAAGGTATACAAATCTGCGTGTCGCATCCGCAGGGACCGACAATTCCACTGCAGGATGTTGGGGCGGGGCAGCCTTTCGGGGGCAGCGTTTGGGCTATTGGCCGCCATTTATGAGCAGGGCGATTGCCGCGTTTAGCGTGTCAGCGGCGGACAGTATTTGGGCCACAGCAAGCCCTGGGGGACCTGGTAGGGTGCTGGCGGGACTGGGGGGGGGAACCGCTTGCCGAGGCGCCTGCAGGATCTGGCTGTAGCTTCGAAAGCTGGGAGGGGGGCGGCTTTGGTGGTTGCTTGGTTGCTGTTTCTGCTTTCCCAAGCTGCGCGGCGGTTGGAGGCGAAGTATTGGCGCCTTGCCTCGCCGATAGGCAGGCTCCGGGCTGCAGCGTACGCCGCTATTGCTCGTTCTCTCTTCCACAGCCTGCACCGCGGGGATGAAAAGTGGTGATTTCCCCCGCAGTTGGCACACTTCTGGGTGTGCTCGGTGCAGGAGGAGGTGAGATGCGGGCCGCTGCAGTTGCCGCATCGCGTCTCGCCTCGACAGGCAGTGGTGAGATGGTTAAATCTGCCGCATTTGCCACATTGTATGGGGCGGGGGTCGAGGCGCTGGACTCGTACACGTACTCCCCGGATGTACACTGCGTCAGGTAACTGTGGGCCCGCGAACGAGAGAAACATGGAGTTTCCATGTAGGGTGCCCTGACGATTAGGATTGGTGTTTCTACTGCTCTCATGATATCTTCCGCCGTTCCAGGGAGGTCGATGTCGCAGAGCACGCCCCTGGCGTTGCGCGAGGTTTGTGCCACTGTGGCGCGCACTGCCACTCCGCACAGGGAGCGCACGGCCAGGAGCGCCTCGCGGGATCGCTCGCTCTGGGTGTCTACCTCCGCGGTGTTTAGGCGGTGGTTGGCTCTATATCCTTTGATGAGGGGGATGTGCATCAGTTGTTCTTCTATCTCAAAGCGGCTGATACCCGCGAGGTTTGCCCCGCGTTCGATCGGTCGATACAGGATCGTGGTGGTGACGGCCGCTCCGTTTTTTGATGCGCCGTTCGGCTGGGGAGGGGCGCGCGGCGGGGTTCGCTTTTTTCGCCCTCTCTGCTCGCGCCAGCCGTCGTCGTCGAGCTGCCTCTGCGGCTCTTGCGGCGGAGGGGGGGGGGCGGGAGTCTTTGTGTCCCTGTGGAGGCCGATTGCTGGCCTTGGCACTGCCTCGACTCGTCGGCGGCCTGTCTGGGTGAGGGGGACGCGGCGCGGGGTGGCGAGGGACGCTTTCTGGGCGAAGGACGAGGGGGGGCGTTCGCTTGGCTGTGCCGCATTGAGTCGCGTGGGGCGATATCTTCTCCTCTCTCCTGCGTGCGGGCAGCCGGTTCTGGGGCGAGCGTTAAGCTGCTTTCGTCCTCCCGGGTGCGGCTCGTCGGGCGCTCGCTCTCTGGTGTGCGCGCGTCGGTCGGGTTGTGCATCTCCTGCGCGTTCGCGAGGGTGCGGTTCTCTGGAAGTAGCGGCTGCGAGGTATCGCTTGTAGCGTTCAGGGCCCGTCTTGGTGGGGCATCGTCTGCTCGCGCCTGGTGTACGCGCTCCGGTGCGTGCTGGCCGGCAAGGTCATGCGCGTTCGCAAGGACGGAGGGAGAAGCGGGGACGTGAGTCGCTGCCGTGGGGGACGCAGGAGCGCGAAGGGGGGCCTCAGGGCTGGCTGGCGGTTTCCCCTTCGCTTTCTTCCGTCCCCGTGGCGCCGGTTGGGGCGCCGTCTGCTCTGATGTTCTGCCGTAGTCTGTCGATCAGGGGCGTTGTCCGGTGGGAGGAAGCAGGGGGGGCAGCTTGGATGGAGGCGCGCGCTGCCTGCGCTTGGCGCTGCTTTTCGGCTTGATAGGCCTCCCATGCCTCCCTGTTATAGCGAATGCGGCGCACGGCGCTTTCTAGGCTGTGGCCCCGTCTCTCGAGGCGGGTGGGGTCGTAGGCCGTGCGGCCTGGCCTAGGTGCGTGCGTGGGGGGGGAAGGGGGGGGGTACGGGACTCACCCGAGCTGCTGCTGCTGCTGCTGCTGTAGGATGAGGATGAGGTATCCATTAATTCCTCGCATTCTGCGTCTTCGCTGGCGCTATCCTGCTCCTCCTCCTCTGAGCGGGGGGGGGGGAGGGGGGGGCAGGTGGTCAAAACCGTGCGCCAGCGCGGCGAGGATCGCGGGGGAGATTACGCGACGTGGGCTGGGCGTGCCCACGTGCGGGAAAAGCGGCATCCTGCCGAATTAAGCCCTAAAAAGGGCTTGCCAAGGGTGGCATTAAAGAGAAACGCATCCTGGCGCCTCTCCCAGGATGCGCTGCGTTTGAATAAAAGCGCCGCGCGGCACGCGAGCCGAGTTTCTGCCTGCGTCGACGCCGCCGTGTTCGCATCGTAGCAGCTGTCATCATGCCTCCCCTCCCTACTTTGCACGTCTGCCTGACGCCCCATGGTTGGCACGGTGCCATTGTCCTACACACTGTGTTTCTGCCAAAAGTGCAACTTTGTAATGTTTTGTTCGGCTGAGCTAGCAATCCCTGAGCACCAATGTACTGACACTGTCTTCTACGTAGTAAATTAAAACCTGAAATTAAGACTGGAAAGTATTGTGTGAACAAAATGGTATCGCCCATACCTTGTAGTTGAAGTAGTTGCTGCCACAGTGGGGTGGAGCTGTTATCTGCACATGCTTCCCATCAGCTGCTCCTAAGCAGTTGGAGAAGCTCCACCGAATTATACTGTTTTCCGACCCTCCACGTGACTCTCGAACCCGAGAATACATTAATTTGCGTGCCAACACATTGCATCTCTTGAAAGTGACAGGCGGCGTTTTGAGGTTACGACACTAGCATGTTCCAGAAGTGCTCACAAAATTAGCCTGTTTTGGCACTGAGCTCATGAGTGTGTTTGGCCTTTTTGGCACTTGTCTCAGTTGGCCGACCAGCTGGAGTGCGCACTGAGCCTCTGTGGAGACCAGGTTGACGCCTTGCCAAGCTTGTGGGCTGCACTTTAACCTCTTGCCCACGCTGTCAGTCCAGCAGCTGTTTGTACGCCCCACTAGCAGTGTGAAATTTGCTGAGACCTTGTAGCAACACCATCCAGCAGAGCATCGTCGCCCGCACTGCCTTCTCTCAGGTGAAGCACCTCGCAGTTGCTGCATAAGAGCGTCATACTTCTTTTGACAGGCCTAGAAAAAGTTAGTGGCAAGAAAAAATGAAGTGCTGCAAATGTGTAACAATGGTCTCGCTTTGTCTCTTTTTTCATAACTTCACAGATATATGGAAAATATCAGGAAACTATGCAGACATCAATATGAGGAAAATCAATATGAGGACCTTGCCGTCCGCTGCCGCTGTGAGGGGGACGCCGGCGCGAGCAGAGGGGAAGGGGGTCGCAGCGCTGACGGAAGGCTCGGGGGGGGGCAGAGGTCGGCTGGCATCCGTCTTTCTGTGCCGCTCTGCAGCTCGTTCGCCGCGGTAGCGCGAACGAGCTGCAGAGTTCGTCGATGGCTAGGTTGGCGCATCTGGTTTCTGTTTCCGCACTTGGCGGGTTTTGTACGCCTGCCGCCGGTGCTGCTTCGCTGTTGCTGTAGTTGTTGGGGGGCTGGGGGGTCGTGGTTTGGTCCAAGATGGCCGCGAGGGCCTCTTTTCCTCCGGTAGGCCAGCCTGGCAATGGCCGGGGCGTTCCAACAGAATCGCATTTGCCCTTGCGCTGTGTTGCTGGTCGGCGCGCTTAGGCACCAGGGGAATGCGGCCCATTCGCACGGCGCGCAGTGAATATTTGGGCCGATATGCGGGGAGCCGGCTCGCGATGTTGCCGCCATGCTTGCCGACTGAACTAGATTTTTTGGAGTGGGCTGTCTGCACGGTGCCCGCGTTTTCTGAGCCTGCTGAAGCTGTTCGGGAATGGCCAACCAAGCGTCTTTTGCGCTAGGGCCTGGTGCTTGCAGAATGCTCCAAGGCCGCCTGCCCACCAGCTGCACAAAGTGCACCTCAGAGTGAACTTTACGGAAGCAGGCTTTGGGGTCATTCGATTTGGGCACGCGGCACGTTGTTGCGCTCGTGTGCGCAATTTGTTCCTAAGTCATGCCGAAACACTTGTGCAGCAGCGCTCCAAACAAAAGGTCATGGTATGGTGCCCTGTGCTTGGCGTGGCGGATGAAGGCATCTCTGAAATGTGGCGGATGAAGGCATCTCTGAAATGACGCTCCTATTTCGTCATTACAAGCTCGGCCAGTGCCACCGCATTGAATGCCTCGGTCCGGCAGAGCACAGCATCCTTTCCAATTCTGACTGACGCCTCCGAATAGTTCAGCAAAGCATAGTGTTGGGCTAGTTGGTTCATATTCATACTTAAAACTGCGCATTAGGATGAGACAAGGAAAAGAAGACCGCCCGTCCTGTGTCTTCTGATCCTTGTCCCGTCCGAATGCGCAGTTTTAAGTATGAACTCCGAATAGTTGTCCATGTTCTCGCCCCTCGTAAGAATGCCAGAACGGTGAAAGAGCACCCACTATTCTTTCCACTTAGGGAAGGCTTCAATGCTCATAGGAAGGGTGTGGTAAGCTGTGCAGGTTCTCATTTGCTGCCTGAAGTTTCATACCTGCCAGGTTTCCCGAATTTTCCGGGAGACTCCTGAATTTTCACGGTTTTGTACGATTGTACGACCGAAACAAAAATCTCCCGAAAACGCACCCGTCTTTGGCCAAATCTTTTTCCCGGTGTGGTCGCAATGTGAGGCAGTATACCTGACAATACAATGCGACACCAATTGGCATCGTTATCAGTGAAGTGCTTAAAAAGCGTAGTCGGCCATGTGTAGATGGTGAACCTGTTCGACCCATTGTTAGTTTACTGTTTATAGAAATGCAGCGCCGCCGCCGCGGCTTTCATGCACACGAGCACGGCCGTTCTGGACGGCGGTTCTGAAGATTTAGCAAGTCTCCAGTGGTGTAGCTTGGTGTTATCTTAGACGAAACAACAAAATAGTTCAGTTCCTGCTGTTTTGTATTGCACTTGCTATACTATTTCCAGGACTTTCTGAAAAGGGCGGTGTCAGTCACATCGAAAATTTGAGTGGTCTAGCTTCTTGGTAGTTTGTACAAAGAAACAGTTCATTTCCTGCTATGTGTTACGCAAATAAAAAAATGTGTGTAAAGTTACCCATTCTGTTGTAGCTACTACCCCCTCCCCCCCTTCCTAGTAAGATCTCCCTAATGCCATCCTGGCAAACCTGGCAGGTATGCCTCTGTCTTTTGCATACAGGACCAAAAAAGATGGCAAAGGATAAATATTTCTTGATAGAGACTTTTGAAGGGCGGATTTGTTATGTCATTTTAACCATGTAAAACTGTCTGTTTTAAGCTATTTTTCACACTTTAGCAATTATGTAATATTGGTGTAATGGCAACAGGCATCACAAGAAATGCCCCTGAACCTATGTCATCACAGCATGATGCACAGCACCTATGTGTGTGGGAATACAGTGGAATCTAGAGTGCTGGGTCACTCTCATTTTCTAGTGTTACCGGTGGCGCACACATGTGCATGTACATGCACACACACGCACTCTTTCAGCACATTTTATTACAGGTCACTAACACTGAACATTACGATTGAGCCACATCAATTGCATATCCCATGAGCGGGTTGGCTGCGTATACATAAATATATATATATGTAAGTAACTAAACTTCACTCCTCAGGTTTCTGTTCAAAGAGATGATGTAGAGCTCTTGAAGTGCTTGAACCCCCTCAGTCCTCCAAATAGAAGCCTGGCTACCTCTTTCTATGTAACTCTGCCGTCTGCCGCACATATTTAGTATGTGCTGTTTTTTACCCTTGTGAACGACAACGTACCTTCAGCCATGTACTGTGCCATTTTCTTATGCAGTTTTGGCAAGGGATTACCTGTCTGTCCTTAACAGGCCTTGGCTGAGGGTTAAATTTGGTATTAGCTAATGAAGCGTGGCCTTGCTAGTCCAGCTGTCCTTCGTGCTTGTGCATCGCTGCTGCAGGACTCCTGCCAGCTTCAAGATAACTGAAAGACGGTGCCTTCACGTCTTGGCTGTGACGAAGCGTCTTTAGTGCGTCAGCTGATTCAATGGTGTGATCACACTTGGAAGTCAATTTAATCGCAGGTGGGAGTTTGTTGGTCAGTCATTTCTTCCTTGTGCCCTTGATGAGTTTTTCTTATCTTTATATCTGTCGCGCGGGGCACTGGGTGTTGCGCTTTGTGTTCAGCTTGTTGCAGTGGAGGCTCTGGTAGTGCAAGGCCTTCTGAAACAGCGTCCTCCAAAAGGAAGTTACAGGAAAAATTGCAGTGCTGCTTTTTAAGCAATGCAAGCGCAGTATGTGTGACATGCAAACACAGTACATAAGTAAACAAGCACAGGTGGGCTAAAAGAAATGCACCGTGAAGTAACGGCTGCCACTAACACAGTGTTTTATGCATAATGCACCATGGGGGTCGTAAAATGAACACACCATGGCATTAATTTGGGACTCGACAGTAGTGTTACCCAAGTAGTTCAGCTTTGAAGGGGAGTAATTTAAAGGTAACAGGGCAGCCTGAGGAAGGTGCAGTTCTGCATGTGGCCCACTGACACGATGGGCTATTGCACGTCCGCTCAACCTGCAGCCTGAGAACACCAAGCGCTCTCGTGTCGCATACTCGGGGCATTACAGCTGCTTCCCTACAGAAAGGTCGACACCACTTGATCACCGGCTGCTGTGCAGCCCAAAGACGCCGATTCCATTCCAGCCACGGTGGCTGTGGGTTTTTTCTTTACTGAGGCATAAAAATGAAAACGTTTTGTGCCAGCATTTCAGCACATGTTACATTTCCGCATGTGGCTGGAATTATTCGAGTGCACCATGCGGTTAGCCAGGTATAGGGGACACTCCCCCCCCCTTGTTTAAAAAAAAAAGTGTAAACGTCCCTTCTTTGTTCGACGTGTACGACAGCCAACAAATGTGACTTGTCACAGGTGGTTTGTGTAAGGTTGTGTTACCCTTGCAGACAGGCCGGATGATGCATGGCATAGCTGAAAGATTCCAGAGAATGGAAGCATAGGCAGATGCAGGTGCAGCATGAGCACAGGTGAATCCCCTTAGCATGCTCCGAAATATTGACTCACGGGTGCTTTCCCGTTTCGTCTCCGGAACAGAAGCCGTTGGGGCCAGAAGGCAACCGCACCCTTGGGCTAGGCCCCCACAAAACTGTTGATTTTGGCCAACGGTGGCATTGTTTTCCATTGCTAACAATTACCTGGCATCCGCACTGCCCCATGTTGCATGGAATGAAATGAAAGTGGGTGTCGGAACGGATTGTCATTCACATTACTCCTGTTTCGTTCCCCAAAGCCCCAGTCCCTTTCTGAACCACTGCTAGTTTGGTGCCACTGGTGCTTAGTGGCACAGGTAGTGCTAGTAATAATCCACAACCGTGGTGCTACCAGACTGCCACTGTGCCCCTTCCCTGTCCTAATACGGGAAATACCGGACTTAAAAGGTGTGCGTGTCGGAAGAGGAGTCTCTTCCCTGTAGGGCTGACGTGAGTGCATGGGTGGCCCGTCAGATGGTCAGTGCAGACATTCGCACCTTGGTGAAGCACAAGAGGTGCTCAGAAGGCCAATACTAGGCAATGGTGCCATGCCATACCCTGCTTTCTGCTCATCAAGGTGCATCGTTTAGGGAACACAAATCCCTGCTCAATCCTGAACTTCAACACAACAATGAACATGCATAACTAGGCAGCTATGCAACGGGACACAAGGTATGCACAGAAGTTATGATGCGCTGTCTTGCTGCCTTGTGTATAAAGCCCTTGGGCAATTGATTTTTCGGTTTGTGAGTGGGAGGAAAGTGTACAAAAGGGCTGTATAAGTGATTACGGGGTTTTTCATGCGAAGTGGATGGGCATTGTAGGATGGGTGAGGTCTGCCTGCTTTCTAAGCTTGAGTAGTACCTGGTGGCGGACTAATTGGTTATACATCGTTGGTTCGATTGCGTTGGTTAAAAAAAACAAGACTGACTAAAAGCAGGGGTGAGCGAGCAGCGCATATTCCGCAGTTTTGATACAAATTTCTTTTCCTGTGCTAGACTGCTCCAAAAGCTTGAAAATTGCAAAAATTGCGCCAAACTGCTCCGAAACAGTCTGAGAGCCAAGGATTTTAGTGCTCCCGTCAGTTTCAGTGTGGAAAAATGCTTACCAATGGTATAATTTTTCACCACCCGCAAGGTGATGCTGCAAGTTTTCTCATCGAAAACCATTTAAAAGTCTTGTAAAAAACACTTATGTGTACTGATGCGCAAGGTACCTGTCCAAGTGGATGAAAAAAAACGGCAATTTTTGAAGTGCCGTATCTCCAGAAGGACATCACTGGGGCCGCCATCTTGGTATAGTGAAGATGGGAAAACTTGGCCGCTAGGCGAAGCAGTTGTTCGTAGTTCAAGCAGAGGGCCCTTCGCCGATTTCTATCGTGGTTTTGGTTATGGGGGTGGCCGGGTTTACATTTAGTCGTTTGATTTGTTGCGGGAAGTTGTGCGACTCGAAAGACGGGAGTTCTTTCGGAAGGGGTTTCGGCCTTGAGTGTGAGGCACTGTGCGTGCTTGAATGAAATTTTGGACTCATTGCGGCGTTGTAAAACGCTGAGCTACGGCTGCCTTTAACAGCGAGCTTGCAAGTGGCGGGGATGGGATGATCGACATTGCAAAAGTGGTGGCTCAGGCTACATCGCCGCAATATGTTCAAGCAATGTCAGAAAGCGGGACGGGCTATTATTGCACACTAGTAATAATGATTCATCTATCTGAAGTGAAAGTTAATGCCAAGAGGGAGGAGGCTAAACATACCAACATTACTCAAATTATGATCATAGTGAACGTGCACTTTGGGGATTGAAATGGGAGGGCTGGTGGTGTACGACGACTGTCACCTCGCTTTGCGCATCTTTTGCCGTGGCTCTACACCTGTGGGTAAAGCCCCGTCTGGAAATACAAAAATAATAATTTCAGCATTTACATGATATTAAAAATGCCTTACAATTTCTTAGTTTTTCAATTCGATATTCTCAACGGCACTCTATGCTATCTATACATTGAGCCTAAGCATTTAAAAATGGTTTCTAAAAAGGTAGTGCAGCTCATACCTTGTGATGCTCTGGTAGAAAAAACTTTATTGAAAGGCTGTTTCAGTGTTATGTACGTTCAAAACCGATTAAAAAGTGCACTTTTCCCCCCATGAGCTGCCAAAAATTTGATTTTTTAGGCTCCTAAGGCACTAGCCCAGTGGATATTGTGTTATGGAACCAGTGTTACACACTCGCAGCCACTGGACTCTGGCCATACTGCACGGTAGCCATATTGGAGGCTAGCCACATTGGGCAATAGCAATATTGGATACTAGCCATACTGGTTACACACATACAGTGTTGCTATAGAGATTGGGATGTCAGATCGACAATCCCAACGCCTAGCACACCCAACCTGGAATATGCATTTCGACCCCACCCAAAGACAACCAATGGTTGCCACATGCGACTACACACATTTCCTAAATGTTTTCAACAAGGTTACAACACACAAGAGCTTTTATTTTGATGACTTTCGATGTGACAGGCTGGGCTAGTCCTTTTCTTTTGCAGCCGCCACATCCTTCATTGATTTGTGACGGATGCGGGCCATGTCGGCGAAAAGGTCCCGCAGGGCTGTCCTCGCCGACGTCACTCTCTTCTGAGCAGGACACTCACAAGGAGTCTGGTTAATTAATTTATTGACCACATCTGCAAAAAAGAACATTGAAACATTTTTAGTTGGAATATCAAATGCAGTAGTACATTTTCAGTTCCTTCATGTGTAGTGTTTGCCAGACATGACTGCCTAAATATGTACAAAATTGACCGAATGAAACTACGGGCATTAAAATCACTCTTTTTATTTGAATATTATCACTTATGCCTTTGAAATTTCTAAGGTTAAGTAAACTCGTGGCTTCAATACCTGAATTCTCCAACAAATACGATAGAATATTAACATGACTATATGCATAACTTTAGAGTAGGCGTGGAAAAAGAACAGCATTTCTTTCCACTTTCCTTTGTTTTAAACACTTTGAGCCATATATTTATAGTCTAGAAACATTCAATACCACTCGCTTATAATGGCTCCCACTTTTTCCAGTGTTGCTTGTAATTTGCAACACTGTCGTTCATTCGTTGACAAGGCTGCCCCGTCAGGTTTGCAGTCCAGAGATGCCGCGCCAAATTTCTTAGTTTTAAGCCATCCTTGGCCTTGGTGAAATAGGACAACTTGGCCTCCGGAATATGTATTCCGCTGCCTAAATGCACTGACAGCAAAGAAAATAAACAGAAAAACAAAAAATGAACTCATTGCAGGGCTGTAAACACTATAATTAGCTATTCAATAAAAGGGTGCCACACATAAAATGCCCGGGGGTGATGTGCTCATACAGATATGAAAATTAAAGGTAAGTTGAAATGCATTTCGTTGAGTTAGAGGCTGGTGTTAACCATTTCTTTTCACAGAAAAACCCAATTGCCACATCTCAATTTCGTATGGTTGGGTGAAAATTAGTGCTGTTTGTCATTTTATGTAAAAAAGGTTTGTTTATTGCAGTGCAAGGCTGCTATACCATTGCCGTGCTGAATTTTCTTCGTGTTGCTTTACACAAGGCTTGTCTACTGAAAACACGTTACAGGGAGTACCTTAAAAAGAGAAATGAAGTACCAGCATATTTTTTTCTGTTTTGCAAACAAAATGATGAACTAAACACTATCTCTGATTTTAAGTTGCGTTTCTTCAGGTGATGGCAAAAAAGAATGCTGAAATGGGAAAAGACAGGTTGCAGTTTGGCTTGCTTGCACATGTTTTCTTTACACTGCAGTACTGCTCGTTGTGAGGGTTGTTGCGGATCCCGTGATGTACGTTATAAGTGGTGTACATGTACTGTGTAAGGCACATAAAATAGCGGAGTTAATGTGGAAGTCTTTGGCTGTTGGTTCATGATGTTCAGGTAAAAGACAGTGAAAACACACTAATACAAGAGGAGAGGCAAGACAAGGATAGTCAGGGGACTTGCAGGAAAATGCTATTGAAAGAACTCCCATAGATACTTATTCACCAAAACGACGCAGGACAAATGACCATGCAAAATGACGCACCCCATCAAAAATCCCAAGATCACCACAGAACTCACTATCTCCTTATTAGTTAATGCCACCAAAGGCTCACTGGTGCATTTCTCTCCTTTCTTCATCAAGAAGGCCTCTACCAGTTCTTGCTCCTTCTTCGAAGCCTTACAGCCTTAAAAAGCCTTACAATGGACATTTTTTTCAAATCTGGAGTGCACTTGCAATCGCACACGTGCGGCACCAAGTGACTTCCTGTGCCATTAATCTGGCTCCTTGAGTGCTCGCACATGAGGTCGTTAAGACACTGGCCTGTTTGGCCGATGTAATCCTTTTCGCATGACAAGGGGATGGAATAAACCACCCCTTCTGCGCATTCAGCGAATTCAGTGCGGTGGTGCGTGTGACAGGCACCTTCCTTCGTCTCCTTGTCAATGGAAGCACACTAGCCTTCAAGCTTTCTGGGGGTCAAAAAATACCAAATGTGCATGATGCCTTAGTACTACCCTTTTCCAGTTATGTGACAAAGCTTGGTAGTAAGGCATTACTACGGTTGTCTTTGCCATATTCTCACGAAATTCAGGCGCTCTTGGGGTTCTGAGGGTTTACTTAACTTTCTCTGCAGCATCACTGCCACATCTGCAATGCTATGCTTTGCAAATTTCGAGTCGGCCGAGTCGAAAGGCTAATGCTTTTCTTACAGCGCTGTTCATATATGAATCAAGCGTGTTCATCGCCAAAAGTTAACCTTTGCAACCACCACATTTCTAATTCCCATCTTTCGGCGCGGGCAATAGTGCGCAGGCCATCCCATCGGATGCAGAGGACGTGGCTATACTCCCTTCAAAGCTCCACAAGTGCAGCGGCTGCCACAGGAAACAGGCGACAAGAGCAGAAGGATCGCGTCTCACACAATTTGAATCGCCACGCGTTCCTCTTGTGCCAGCCGCCTGCTCCAGGCCACGAGACACTCGCACACCTCCTCTTTAAGTTCATCCCACCGCTCCGCATCGAAACCCGACGTTCTATATGATACGAGGTGTTTTACCTGCAGCACGACAGCTGGGTTCTCGAGTAGTCGCGGGTTCAGACTCCAAGGCCCTCGCAAGAATGGCACGAAGTCGGGATCCGCGAGTCGCAACACAAAAAACCGATGATCGGAGAGTGCCGAGGGTACCTTCCAGATGGAATGGAGGTGCAGGGTCAGCGACGGAGAAATGTGGAACCGATCTAGCCTGCTCTGTGCACCCCGGCCGGTCCAAGTCATTCCTGACTGACCCGGCAGAAGTAAAGACCAGGCATCAACCAACCCTAGCTTGTCCACCAACTCCCGAAGTTCTCTGCACCCCCCACTGCCTTGCCGAACGGTATTTATCCTGCGGCGTGTGACACGATCGGACGCGAGATCGAACGCGTCCCCCCGAAACTCCATAGAGATCTGGTGCCAAAATTGCAGTTGAACTGCCTAATCTGCCCTACTCGGTGGATGTAGGTCTCCTGCAGAACCAGCACATCAATTTTCTTCGAGCGTGCTAACTCGATTACTTCAGCCTGTTTAAGAGACTTCGTCAGTACGCGACAATTAAAGGTTGCTATGGTGAGAGAATAGCCCATAGTTAAAGTGAGTGGGGGGTCTGTTTATAGCCAAATAGTGCTAGTGCACAAACAGTGGCAAAAAGGAGGAAAGCGAACTGACGGGTTTTAGACATGGTTCACCAGGAAATGTGTGCTTGGTTACTGTTCTACTTCGTCGCGTTCGCGCTCGAATCCATCTCGATTTTCTCGTCTGTGCTACTGAAATTGGAGTCGTCCATGCTGGTGGGCTCCGCATCCGGAGAGAACACGCTCCTGCGGCGGTACGCCATTTTCTTGCACGGGAACCTTTGAGAGTGTACTACCGACTCACGCAAAAGGTTTTCTTCGACAAGTAACTAATAAGGATGCTTAACATATTACCTGAGACACCGAACAACTTGAGGTCCCTAAGTATGCCGCAACGCCATGAAGTGTCATAGGCCTTCTCTATGTCAAAAAACACCGTAAGACAGAACTCTTTGGGAACGAAAGCATCATTTATATATTATTCCAACGCAACCATTTGATCGTTGGTGGATCTCCCCGCCCTGAAGTTTTGGCCTTGAAGGAACATGAAGGAACAAGGACGGAGCCCCACCCTGAAGGAACATGATATACAGTTTAGGGCTACTCTGCACCATAAGCAACACTATGGCCAGTATTTTCAAATAGATCGTGAGCAATTTGTTGCGTCTGATTCTAGAACACAAGGAATTGCAGAAAGGAAAATACACCAAGAGGGCCTGTCCGTAATCCACATACTTATTCAATGCAGGGCACTTGACACAACACGACGCAAACACATTTCACAACTCTACAGACAACACATCCCGTTTCACCCATCGTACTTTTTAGGAAACGAGCCCATGTTTTTCATCAAGCGTGTTTTTCAGTTTCTGACTGATGTCATGTTTTTACATCTCATCTCTGAACATGCATCATGACAACCTGGCTCTTTACACCATTGATCATTTATTACCTTGTGTTTTACTTTGTTTATTTTTGCTGACATGATTTACTTTTACATTCATGCCACTTAAATGAACCAACCATTCTTTGGCGCTCCTTGCCCTCAGTTGGCCTTCCGCCACAAAAATCCAAGCATCATCATCATTACACCAAACTAGCTTACTGTGCGTTGCTTTGTTCTTTACAGGGCACAGCACTTCCCGCCCTTTGCTTGATTTCAGCAAACTATTGTGAAATAGGGGGTTGCCACTTGCATCCGTGGCCTGCTCTCGGCCGACATTCTCGTTGTGGTGGACGATCGCAAGCTGTGTCCTGCAACAATGATCTGAATGAAAACAGACTGCACGTTGCAGCACAGAGAGCAGCTTTACAAAGATAAACTGTTAACACCACTGCACCTGGCACGCATGACACTTGGTGTGTCTGCAGTTGACCTGGGAGCAAACTGAATTATCAGAGAGTGGAAGGACTCTACCCATGATGGCTGTGATGCTGTTGACAGCTGTTTATTGTCCTTCAGCAGCCGTGGGTTGAGGACAATGCTCACCAGCTTTTTGTAGGCAGGTGTCCCTGTGAGAATAAGAGCACATCATTAAAAAGCAATCTCCATCGGCAAAGCATTGTTAGCATAAGTAAGTAAATGTATTCGCACCGGGATCCAGCTGCTCGTGGGGAGGGAGTTCATGCAGGCATCTGTGAAAGGGCCCTTCATGCCCGTCGTGCACATTTATGTGCCTTGTCAGGCCTTCAGGTGTGAACATACATTGCACACAAGTAACAAAACGGTAAACAAATAGCCACCTTTTCCTCAAAAGTAGCGTCACCTGTTTCCCTCAATGAATTCCCTTACATCTAGCATTGCAAGAACTACTGTGCCTGCATGCTTCACTTAGTAAAAAAGGTTTCATAAGTCTTTATGTGAGTTCGAAAATTGCAAAAAGTTGCAAAAAGTGAGTCTCTGGGTTTGTCAGCATAACTGCTAGTGGATTACACCATTAGGTGGCCAGAATGCTCAGTGCATGGTATCTGCTATTTTGTGTAGCTTTCTGTTTACTTTTCGAGATGCTCAAACGCATAGGCATGCCACCTTCCAGGAGTGTTCCCGATCCATCCGCACATTTGTGAGCACTCCTTTATTTTAGAAGCAGCGTCCAGCTTTTTTGGAGGCCTAATGGTTCAAAGACAACGCAGATTAGTTTTGGAAACGTTCCAGAACAAAAGCTCGTAGACAACCAGACAGGAAAAAGAAGGGCAGAAACCTCAAACGGTGGCCGTCGGAACACTTCACTAGCAAAGCGATAAATTCCCATTCCGAATGGAAGTAAGGCGGGGAGATACCATTTCGCCAAAACTATTCAGAGCATGTCTGGAGGGGGTATTCGGAAAGTGTGACTGGGAGAACCCAGGAGTAAGAACAAATTGAGAATACTTGAGTTTGGATACCAAGAGGCCGGTATAGAAGGGCAAAGTAAAATAACACGATGGAGGGATGAAATGGGGAAATTCGGTGCAGTGGACTCGAGCGGAACAGGACAGGATAGGAGCGGTTCGAGGTCAGTGGGATAGGCCTTCGTCCTGCAGTGGACCTGAGCAGGCTGTTGACGATGATGCGAATTTACTAGACATTTCAGTTTGGCAAGTTGTTCGTACTCTGATCCCAAGTCTAGTTTGCCATCCCTGTGCATTTTCTCCAGGCAGTTTAAGTCAAACTTGCGAAGCCTTAGAGTTGTCGTCTCACTGTAGGCAGCATTAAAGGGAACTTCTACAAGTATTGAAGCCTTCAATGACCATACGTAGAATAGGCAAAGGCTTTTGCCAGTACACAGCCTCGTGTACTGAACCTGTGCGTAATAGCCATTGGGGACAGTTTCAGACAGTTTGTAGGTGCCATCTTTTTCTACTACATCATAACGCTTGCTTAGGATCAAGTCCCTACGGTCGTCAACGAAAGGGCACTTAATCCCCAAGATCGCGTCACGGCACTCTACAACACCATCAGGTGTGGCCGAAAGCCATGGCCTTGCTTTGCACACATGTATGCCCTTAAGCTGGACCTGTGTCTTCAAATAACTTTTCACCTGCTGGCAGGCCACTGCTTCATGGCTGATGCCACGCTGTGTAGCTGCGTTGCCATGAAACGTAGCGGTCAGGGCCTGCACAGCTTTTTGTGTAGGTGTTGTTGTTCGTTTCGGGATTTTTTTAACATTTGAGGCTGTCATACGCAGCCTTCTAGATGTATGCCAGAGGTGGTTTTGTGTTCTTGTGGCTGCTTCTAAGGCACCCGCTGCAGCATCACTCAGGTTGACATATCGTTCATAGAAGTTGTTGCTCAGGCTGCAAGCACTAGGCAAACTGCTTGTGTCTTCATGAAGTCCATGTGATGTTGTAGGCATAGCGTCTGCTCGCTGTTGAGGCTGCCGTGGCGGTGCGGTCATGGTTGCATGGAACTGCCTGCGTGCAGTGAAATAAAAATGAACATGTCTGACCACAATCTACCACAATTGCAAGCAGAACAATTACGTATAAGTATGCATCTATGGGACACATTAGGGGTAAACAGCATAGAGCCTGTACTGGCTGAAATTGGTGCTAAGGAGCCGAAACACTGCACTTTGTGAAAGTAGTGCAGGAAAAGCAACAACATACCCCCTTTTTTTAGAGAGGCAGTAGAGGCATGTAGAGTCACTAATACAGTAAAAGCTTGTTAATTTCGAACTCTGTTAATTTGAACTGACGCCCGGGCCTCACACAGCCCTGTACATTTAAATGGGAGAAAACTCCCGATAATTCGAACGTGTCGGTATTCATAATGAGTATTTCAAACTGGGATCCCCTGGTTTTCATCACTCCCTGCAGAATAAGTCGGGCCAGAGTAATTACAATGTGTTGCAAATCCTAACCAAACCAAATTTGCTAGAGATGAAGACCGTGAAATAAAAACTACAGCATAGCACGCACGCTACGCTGCTGCAACAGATTATTTTCCTTCCGCAGTGGGCACCGCGCTGCCGGCACCAGTTCTCCGGTACATGCTGTTGAAGGTTTTCTTTGGGCCACAATCACATGGCGTGCATAACAAACATGCAGTGGCGCTTAATTCGTGATAACGAGTCCAGAGGAGGCTTTTTGTCTTCTGCCCGCGCAGTGTGAAGCGATGTCCATTTATTTTTTAGCGCCCACCCGCTAATTCGAACATGTTGATGGTCCCCTTCGAGTTCAAATTAATGAGCTTTGACTGTAATGTTATAGTGCAGGAGATAATCGCAAAGCTGTTTTTAGCAAGGCATGGCAGCTGGAAGTCTGCTTGCAATGTTGTTCTTGAATTTGTGGTAGTGCACATTTCATGTTTTTCTTCTAGGCTGCCTCTCATAATGCGTCCTCACCCCCCCACCTCCCCCTGAAATGTAATCTGAGCATATCCACATCGAAGTGGTCATATGCACGTGAATAAAGATGCATTCTGAGCACCATGATAGGCGCCCTGGTACTTTGTTTTTGCAGCATGCCACTTTTCTATGCAATCAGTTGCTTTCACTCCCACGTGTTAACCACAAGGCAAAGAGCCAGAGTACGTAGAAAGGTAGAACTGACCAGGATTGTGCAAGATTTCCTGGAACGGGCAGTCCTTGTAGAACTCCGTGAGCTCTTTGTCGTTGCCGCAAAGACGAGGCAGTGAAGGTAGCGTCTTCCTTGGGGCGTCCTCGTCAATGGTCCTTTCTGCCACCTTGAAGTTGATGTCCTCAAGAGCTGCCGGTTCCATGTTTCTTTTGGTTCCCTTGTTCCAGCCAGCCATCTTGTCCGTGCAACCCCCCGCACGGGGCACCTTGAGCAATCTTGGTGACGGTACTGGCGATACCGCGGACCCCGAGCCCCCAAACATAAGCTGGATCCAACCGTGGTGATGTGTTTTTAAGGTGAAGGGTAGAAACCTCTAACGGTGGCCGTCGGAGCCCAGGTCAAGCTCCGGCGGATGGGCTCCCTGTCTGTTTACCAGGCAGGGAGCTCCGGGACCTCCTCAGCTATCAGGGTAAAGTTGTGGAAGAAAGTACCCCCGTCTCCCTGCTTTTATACTATGCTTTATGGTATTGTCTAAAACCCCCCCCAACCGTGATCGGTCCCTGAAAAGGGGCCGCACCGAAGTATCCTTTCCTCCGTTGCCGTCGTTAACCTTTCCTGAACCGGACCATTTTTCTCGATTTCTTGTGATGGAATCCCTCAATCCAACCCACCCTCTTGCATCTCAGTCAGTCTTCTTGATCGCCAAGTATCTTGAAGCCATAGTAGGAAAATCGTATAAATGCAAAAAACAAAGGTCTGGTGAACTCTTAATTGAAATAAATGACAAGCAGCAGTCTGCAAAGCTTCTAGCTCAGACTAGACTGGCTGATCTTGACATCCGGGTCACACCCCATCGGAGCCTCAACAGCTCGCAGGGTGTGATATCCGAGACAGACCTCCTGAACGAAACCGATGCGGATCTCCTTGCCGGCTTGAAGGATCAGGGCGTCACTGCCGTGAGACGCATCACCATCCGCAGAGACGACAAGGAGATTCCCACCAAACACATTATCTTGACTTTCGACCGCGCAATTCTTCCACAATACATAAATGCAGGTTTTCTCCGTTGCTCCATCCGTCCGTACATCCCGAACCCGCGGCGCTGTTTTAAGTGCCAGCGGTTCGGGCATGGTACGAACTCTTGTCGTGGCCGAACGACGTGTGCAAAGTGCGCGGCGCACGATCATCCGAGCGAGAACTGCTCAGCCGAAAATCTCACTTGTGTAAACTGCGGGGGGCCGCATGCGGCATACTCCCGCAAGTGCGAAAAATTTCAACTAGAAAAGAAAATCATCAACATCAAAGTCACTGAAAACATCACCTTCCCAGAGGCGCGAAAGAGGTTCGCCTCTTTCCCCCTGGGGAGGTACGCCGACGCGGCTCGCCGGGGGGCGGAGCGGCGTCTCGTTTCCACAGGGACCCAGTTCAGCGAGTCTGACCTGGTCCCTCGCCCGCCCCCCCCTGGGTTGCCTCTGGCAGCCCAACCCGCCACCACGCCGCTTGCTGAGGCAGCAGCGGTTGTGGTGGCAACCTCTTCCGTCGGGACCGGTGCCGCTCCCGCCTCTGTCTCCCCGCCCTCCAGTGCGTTGGAGGGTACAGAGGTGATGGACACCACGGGCCCCGCACCGGTTCCCACCGCACCGCCTGTGCCACCTCTGGCGCCCCGGACGCCCTCGGCGGTGGCGGCTCAAACGAAGGGCTCCCGAGGGGGGCCAAGTCCAGGGGGCCCGGTCCGTCGGGCACCCCTCGGACATCCGACGACGAGATGGATGTCGGGCCGTTCCTGCCTGCAACGCAGCGCAAGGAACGCATCCCGACGCCAAAGCCTCCCGACAAGCCAAAAAAGGCGAGAGTCACAGCCCCGAAAGACGACACATAAACAAACACACACACTCCAGTAGCTCTCACACTAAATAATGGGAAGAGAAAACATAATTCAATGGAACTGTAGAGGCCTTCTTAAAAATCTTGACGATGTATACGAAATACTGCATGCTAATCAGCCAAGTGTGATGTGTCTTCAGGAGACGCATTTGAATTCCAAGCACACAAATTTCTTAAATAGGTACATGGTCTTCAGAAAGGACAGGGATGGCTGCACACACTCTTCGGGCGGTGTAGCCATAATAGCCCGGAAATCCCTAGCATTTCACCCTGTCGCTCTCAACACCCTCCTTTAGGCTGTAGCAATACGCACAATAATTTTTAATAGGTTGATAACGGTATGCTCCATATACATTCCTCCTGATGTCACACTTTTGAGCTCTGACTTCGAGGCGCTGGTCGACCAGCTACCCGAACCGTACATCCTAACAGGCGACCTTAATGCACACAACTCTCTTTGGGGCTCCTCCAGAACGGATGCCCGAGGTCGCCTGTTGGAGAAGTTTCTTACATCCTCCGGAGCATGCCTTTTCAACAAAAAACAGCCTACATATCATAACTTAGGACACAATACATACTCTCATCTTGACTTGGCTATTGGTTCCGCAGTTCTCTTTCCATGTCTTGAGTGGGGTGTGGGCACGGACCCATATGGTAGTGACCATTTCCCCACTTCATTAACGTATATAGGTATAGGCCCGAGCAGTCCATCTTCCCATAACAGGTTTAATGAATCCAAAGCAAACTGGAGTACATTCACAGAAACATCTAAACTACACCACACAACCATAAAACACCTACACGTGGAGGAAGCCGCCCAACTCGTCACGGCGCACATCCTCGACGCCGCCGAAAAGTCCATTCCCCAGGCCTCCAGTGGGTCCCGCAGCCCAAGGAGGCCCTGGTGGAACGAGGACTGCAGGCGGGCGCGAGAGGCCCAGAACAAGGCGTGGGGTGTCCTTCGCCGGTACCCCACGTCAGATAACATCATTTCTTTTAAACGGGCAAAGGCTTTAGGGAAGCGAGTGCGTCGTGAGGCGAAAAGGGAGAGTTGGCACACCTTCCTCACCTCCATCAACTCGTACACTGATACACACATAGTCTGGACACGAATACGCAAGCTGAAAGGACAACAAAAAAACAGCCTGCCCCTGGTTAGCACAACAGGGGACACACTCGAAGACCAGGCCAACACACTTGCACAACACTTCGAACACGTGTCCAGCTCATCACACTACACAAACACTTTCATGAAGCACAAAACGTCTGCGGAAAAGAAGTCCCTGCGTGATAGCAAGAAGTCGCACACTTCTTACAATTCTCCTTTTTCAATTCATGAGCTGAAGGTTGCTCTGAGCACATGTAAGCCTTCAGCTCCAGGTGCAGACAAAATCACATACACCATGATACAACACCTACACCCAAACACTCTTGAAACACTCCTACATCTATACAACAACATATGGCTTTCGGGGCACATTCCTCGCTCTTGGCGGGAGGCCATAGTAGTGGCTTTCCTGAAGGAAGGAAAGGACCCTTCCTCTCCTGCTAGCTATCGGCCCATCGCCCTTACAAGGCCCATCGCACTCGTATCTGCTGACGGGATCTTCTAGACCCCAGTGCAGCAGGTGCGGAGAGGCCCTATCCGTAGTGCACATACTAATCACATGCAAGGCACTTCACACAACACGACACAAACACTTCAGAGAACTCTACAGACAACATATTCCCCTACATCCATCGTTTTTTCTAGGTGACGAAGCCATTGTTTCCGTGAAACGTGTGTTTGAGTATTTGTCAGAAGTCAAGTTTTTAAACCTCATTTCCTATCGCGCATCATGAAATCTGGCCCTATACACCAGCCATGCTCATTGTAGTTTTGTGACTTTACTTTTGTTTTTGCTGATTTTACTTAGTATTTAAGGTTTCACCCCTATCATCGACTATTGTTTTGGCGCTCTTTGCCCCAGTTGGCCTTGCGCCATAAACATCCAACGATCATCATCATCATCTTACAAGCTGCCTTTGCAAGCTCTTCGAGAAGATGATAAACAGGAGACTTGTGTACTTCCTTGAGTACAACGGTCTTCTCGAGGGCTGCCAGGCAGGCTTCAGGGCGGGGCGATCTACAAATGACCAACTTGTCGCCCTTGAATCATACATAAAGGACGCTTTCATCCACAAACAGTTTTGCATAACGGTATTTTTTGACCTTGAGAAGGCCTATGACACCGCTTGGCGTTACGGGATCCTAAGTGACCTAAAGTCTTTCGGTGTTTCGGGCCATATGCTCAACACCCTTGCTAGTTATTTGTCCGAAAGAACGTTTCGCGTGAGAGTAGGTAGCGCACTCTCAAGAGTTCATGTGCAAGAAAACGGCGTTCCGCAAGGTGGAGTGCTAAGCTGCACTCTGTTCATAGTTAAAATGAACTCCCTTGGGAAGGCATTGCCACCTACAATTTCTTATTCAATGTATGTAGACGACATCCAGCTATCTTTTAAATCATGTAATATGTCCATCTGTGAGCGTCAAGTCCAGCTCGGTGTCAAAAAACTTGCCAGCTGGGCAGACAAGAACGGTTTTAAAGTTAACCCAGAAAAAAGCACCTGTGTTGTCTTTTCCAGGAGGCGTGGGATCCATCTGGACCCAGACATTATCCTTAATGGCGTATCGATTCCTGTGAGGAAGGAACACAAGTTTTTAGGTGTGGTGCTGGATGAAAGGCTTACGTTCATCCCTCACATTAAACAATTGAAACATAAATGTCTAAAGGCTCTCAACATTCTTAAAATCTTGTCCCACCAGTCGTATGGAACGGATAAGCAACTCCTGTTACGTATTTTCACAAGTCTAGTGGGGTCTAGATTGGACTATGGGAGTGTTGTGTATGGGTCAGCCACTAAAACAGCACTTAAAATGCTTGACCCAGTGCTACACTTGGGGCTTCGTCTGCCCTCGGGTGCTTTTCGCACTAGCCCTGTCGAGAGTCTGTATGTCGAGTGTGATAAGTGGAGCCTTGAGAACCAACGAACGTACATGGACTTGCTATATGCTTTTAAAATTTCATCACTGAATAATCATCCCTTTTATCCGGTCTTTATCGATACATCAACATCTCTGCTCTTTGCAAATCGCCCATCCGTTCCTCTGCCCTTTTCACTTAGAGTGAGAGAGCGAGCCTCGGATCTCAGTGCTTCGTTTTTAGATGTGTACAGGTCATCCTTTTCTAACAATTTACCGCCTTGGCAAGTTCGCCCTGTGTCGTGCGACCTTTCTTTTATGAGACTTGACAAAAATAGTGTACCACGAGCTGCAATACTGCAGCACTTTCTGTCTTTGCAGTTTAAATACACATGTGCAGAATTTTATAGTGACGCTTCTAAAACCTCCAGTATGGTGTCGTGCGCTGCTCATGGTCCTAATTTCAATGCAGCCAGAACCATGAGCATGCACACATCAATTTTTTCAGCAGAAGCGTATGGAATTTTACTGATTGTACGACACATCCTTGAAAACCACATTCCCAATTCCATCATATATACAGATTCTTTGAGTGTTGTTCGCGCACTGTCATCGCATACACCCCCCAGAAACCACATAGTTAATCTTGTATTCTGCACTATCATGTCCGTGTATGCACAAAAGCATGAGCTGGTCCTCTGCTGGGTCCCAGGACACGCAGGGATCTCTGGGAACGAGTTGGCAGACGAGAGGGCCGGTGCGGCTGCACTCAGGAACACTGTGGACATTACAACGGTACCCTACACAGACCTCAAGCCACACATAAGACAACACCTGCGCAGAACATGGCAAACACACTGGGACGAACAGACAGACAACAAACTACATGTAATAAAGCCACACTTGGGACGGTACACAACTGACTCACACAACAGACACACGGAAGTCGCCTTGGGTAGGCTGCGGATAGGGCACACCCATGCGACGCACTCGTATCTGCTGACGGGATCATCTAGACCCCAGTGCAGCAGGTGCGGAGAGGCCCTATCCGTAGTGCACATACTAATCACATGCAAGGCACTTCACACAACACGACACAAACAGTTCAGAGAACTCTACAGACAACAAATTCCCCTCCATCCGTCGTTTTTTCTAGGTGACGATGCCATTGTTTCCGTGAAACGTGTGTTTGAGTTTTTGTCAGAAGTCAAGTTTTTAAACCTCATTTCCTATCACGCATCATAAAATCTGGCCCTGTACACCAGCCATGCTCATTGTCGTTTTGTGATTTTACTTTTGTTTTTGCTGATTTTACTTAGTGTTTAAGGAATCACCTCTCATATATGACGACTATTGTTTTGGCGCTCTTTGCCCTAGTTGGCCTTGCGCCATAAACATCAAACCATCATCATCATCATTCCGTACGAGCCCTGTACAGAGTCTTTATGCAGAGTGTGACAAATGGTGCTTATCACACCAGCGAACCTATGTTGACTTGTTATATGCCTCTAAAATTTCATCAATGGACAACCATCCTTTTAAACCGGTTTTTAATGATACATCCACATCAAAACTCTTTTTAAATCGCCCGTCCATTCCTGTTCCCTTCTCGCTCAGAGTAAGGGACGAGGTCACTATTCATGAGGTCTCCTTTGTAGACACATTCAAGTCATCTATCACTGATCTTGTAGCACCATGGCATCTTCGTCCTGTTGCATGTGACTTGTCTTTCTTAAAATACAATAAGAATAGGACACCGAAAAGTGGGATTCTGCAGCATTTCATGTATGTGCAGGATAAATACAAGGCTGCAGAGTTTTTCAGCGATGCATCGAAAACGTTCACTGCAGTGTCTTGTGCGGCGCATGGGCCGAATTTTGAAGCATATAGAACCATGAATGTAAAGACAAGTATTTTTACGGCAGAAACATATGGCATTTTTCTTGTTGTAAGTCACATAGTTGAACATCATATTCCTAAATCCATCATCTATACAGATTCACTGAGTGTCGTCCGTACATTGTCATCCGGAGAGTCCTCGAAAAACCATGTAGTTAACCTTGTCTTGAAATCAATTGTGCTGGCATATTCTTCAAACCTTGAGGTGACTGTGTGTTGGGTGCCAGGCCACTCTGGCATCGGCGGAAATGAACTGGCGGATGAAATGGCCGCCAATGCTGCACTCCGAAACACAGTAGACATAATAACACTACCTTACACAGACCTCAAGCCACACATAAGACAACACTTGCGCATAACATGGCAAACACACTGGAATGAACAGACAGACAACAAACTACATGTAATAAAGCCACACTTGGGACGGTACACATCTGACTCGCACAACAGACACACGGAAGTCGCCTTGGGTAGGCTGCGGATAGGGCACACCCATGCAACGCACTCGTATCTGCTGACGGGATCTCCTAGACCCCAGTGCGGCAGGTGCGGAGAGGCCCTATCCGTAGTGCACATACTAATCACATGCAAGGCACTTCACACAACATGACACAAACACTTCAGAGAACTCTACAGACAACATATTCCCCTACATCCATCTTTTTTCCTAGGTGACGATGCCATTGTTTCCGTCAAACGTGTGTTTGAGTATTTGTCAGAAGTCAAGTTTTTAAACCTCATTTCCTATCACGCATCATGAAATCTGGCCCTTTACACCAGCCATCCTCACTGTCTTTTATTGATTTTACTTTTGTTCTTGCTTATTGATTTCAGTGTCTAAGTTCTCACCTCTCATATTTAACCACTGTTTTGGCGCTCTTTGCCCTAGTTGGCCTTGCGCCATTAATATCCAACCATCATCATCATCATTGTCCGTGCAACCCTCCCCAGTAAAGCCAGATAGCACTGCAAGGTCCACCTTCCAATTCACACTTTCCCTTGTCTGGCCATGCATGTGCAACCACCACTGATTACTGCACCCCTCCATTCACAACACACCCACACATTGTGATATGTTGCAAGTTCTTTGGAGGCACGTACTTCGCCTTTCAGGAGCACAAGGGCCTCGTCAATTTCGTGAACAAACAGGGCCCCCACCCATCCACTCTGCATGTACGTGAACGACTGCATGCTTCGGAAAGCTTGAACTGCAAGATAAGGATCCAGAGAAAAGCCCCTATCTGCCATTATCTCACCACCGGGTGCGAAGTATTCCTGGACACCACAGTCCTTGATAATGAATTTGTCGGACACATGGCCCCCGTAAACTTTTGATACGTACATAATGAAGCCGTTCGGGGCAACCACAACCAAGAACGTGACTGTGTTATTAAATAAGCCTTGTATTGGCTGTAGGTTTGCGCCCTGGCATTTTGTTGTTTTGGCCTTTGCAGCGAAACCTCTGTGCAGTCAAGGATGCACGTGGTACGCTTATAGCCACTGTCGATGAATGACTGGGATGCTGCTCTGTAGCCGTGAGCGCGGTAGCCACACCACAATGCACTTCATTATTTGGTGCAGTGCCTTTAGGACTTTGTGGAACATCTTGCAAATGCCAAGTGGCGAAACTGAAAACCTACATGCAAGGTCTCCATAGAGGAGACCAAGCCGTAGCCGCATAAGAGCGAGAAGTAGCTGGTCCTCAACAGGCAGTTGTGCCGATGGCTGCAGCACTCTTTGCAGGCCAACAAGGATGCTTGAAAACATCTCTGCGGACACTCCTGTATAAAACAGGATGTCAGCAGGTGACATTTGTACTCTGACCGATGGGCGCACTTGTAGACCACTGGTTTTGAGGAGCAGTGATCCGCTGTTGTCGGGCCCTCCCACTGGGTGGCTGCCTCATGTTTCCAGTGCTGAAAAATCAAAAAGTACCCTTTAGACATTACAGTACATCTGACCTTCTCAGGGCTATTTATAATAGCATGACAAAGTACAATTGTTGTGATTACTTAACAGTCAGAAGGCCAGCTGTGGCAGTTTGATGGTGTTTCTGCAATCAATTTTTTTAGATGTTTATTGTGATACACACTAAGTGATACTGCGAGCATAAGGCACTGCAGCAACAGTAAAACGTGGTCAGCATTTCTGTAGTCTCTGTTAGAAAAATGCTGCACTTTTAAATTGGTTATCCTTGTCTGCCTCATGCAGTACATATTCACATGCCATGAGGCAATAAATAATTAGGTGGCTAGTCGGCACCTTTCTTGTCCCTCAATACCATGGTGACAATGCACATACAGTGAACTCCCGTTAGGAAGAACTTAAAGGGACCACGACCATTTGTTCGTCTTAATAGAAGTTTGCCTTAGAAGCCCTCCCAAAAAAAGGAACCAGCAACATGCCCAGGTGCATTCAAATATCTTGCCTCAAGGCAGTGAATGAAGACTTACAGCAGAGAAAAAAGACAAAAATCATTTGAGTGCGTAACTTGATAGACGACTGTCTTCAAGTGGTCTTGCCTGGTTTTATCCTGTCAGAGCGGCAAAGGAGAGCTTACACTCACTACCTCAACTGACAACAGCAGAGACAGCAAGGGAACTCCTCGCTTTCTCGGCAGTGATGCAGCGGGACTTGCTGAGAAATGGCATTGGTCAGGAGATAGACGAACAGAAAGTCTCCGTCGTAGCTTTTTTTAAAATTTTTTTTACCCTCCCAGTTGTGTGCCTTTCACCGGCAGCTCCCCTTCCGCCCTCCCGACCTCGCCTTTCCTTTGATGATTCCATTTCAGGGTCCACACATACAACCCCGGCTCATCGGTAAGCCCCGCGTGGTGTACCCATGTCGACACTGTGCGGCACCGCTTGCATGGCTGCGGCAGCGGCTGCACAGCCGGGGGCGCTGGAGGCGGCGGGGGCTGCTGCGGGGCGCCGGCGTAAGCCACGCCGTGGCAGCACCGATGAAGGCCGCCGCCTCCATGGCCAGGCACATGGGCCAACGCGGGCCTCTTTAGTTTGCGGCGCCCGGCTTGGCTTGGAGAGGCATATTCCGGCGAGGCCATGCGACCAGAGTCGGCAGGCGGCGGGCACCAGGTAGGCTGGATGGGGTTGACAGCGGCGTCTGGACTACGGGCTGGTAGGCCGGCAGGCAGGACGAGGAGCGGCGGACGACGGGCATGATGGATAGCAGGTAGGGCGGCCAGAGCGATGGGGTCGGCGGCTGGCTCGACTATGGGCAGGTAGGCCGGCAGGCGCAATGGGGTTGGCGGCTGGCTGGACTGTGGCAGGTAGACCGGCAGGCGCGATGGGGTCAGCGGCTGGCTGTACTGCGGCAGGTAGGCTGGCAGGCGTGATGGGGTCGGCGGCTGCTGGACTGCGGGCAGGTAGGTTGGCACGCAGGACGACGGGCGGCAGAGGGCTTGTGACAACCACTAAATCTGACCGTTGATCAATCACAAGCTATCAAGATATATTGAGGGCCCCACCACCAATACCTGTCCGCGGAGTAGCTGTTGTTGCCACTAGGGTTGGCTAGGTGGCGTATTGAGCTGCACCTTGTTTATAATTAAGATGAACTCTCTCCGAAAGGCACTGCTGCCAACCATATCCTCCTTGATGTATGTAGATGACGTTCAAATATCTTTCAAATCATGTAATATATCTATTTGTGAACGTCAGGTCCAGCTTTGGGTAAACAAACTTTCCCGCTGGGCAGATGAAAATGGATTTAAACATAATCCTTCTAAAAGTACCTGCGTTATATTCTCAAAAAGGCGGGGCATCCTGCCCGATCCCGACGTAAAACTCTTTGGTGACTCGATTCCAGTAAAAAGAGAACACAAGTTTTTGGGTGTGGTGTTTGACGAGAAACTCAAATTCATCCCTCACATCTCTTTTGGTGCTGACAGACATCTTCTTTTACGTGTTTTTACCAGCTTGATAGGTTCACAATTGGACTATGGTAGCGTTGTCTATGGGTCAGCCACTAAAACATCCCTCAGAATGCTGGACCCTGTGCTTCATCTCGGGCTCCGCTTGGCGTATGGTGCCTTCCGGACTAGTCCAGTTGAAAGCCTGTATGTAGAGTGCAACAAATGGAACCTACAACATCAGCGAGCATACACAGATCTCCTTTATGCTTTTAAAATTTCATCCATGCCTCGCCATCCTTTTAAATCAGTTTTTTATGATACATCCATGACTGAACTACTTTTAAATCGACCATCGTTCTCTGCGCCCTTCTCTTACAGAGTTAGGAAGCGTCAGAGCTTGCTGTCTCCTTTTTAGATACAATCCAAAGTTCTCTAACGGATTTTATAGCCCCATGGCATCTCCGCCCTGTATCATGCGACACATCATTCACACATGTAGATAAACACCGAGCTCCCACATGTGCAATTCTGCAACACTTCTTGTATTTGCAGCAGTAGTATCAGTGTTCTGAATTTTATATCAGTGTTCTGAATTTTATACAGATGCCTCGAAAACCTACACCTCGGTGTCCTGCGCGGAGCATGGGCCCTGCCGTAGTGTCACGAGAACTCTTAACAGTGATACAAGTATCTTAACGGCAGAGGCTTATGGTGTACTTGTTGTTAATCATATACTTCAAAGCTACATCCCACAATCCATTATCTATACAGATTCCCTCAGTGTTGTGCGGGCATTGTCGTCAACAGTCTTCAAAAAATCAAGTAAATGTTATCATCAAAGGTATTATGTCTGTGTATGTCCACAAATTTTAACTCGTCCTTTCCTGGATCCCTGGCCACTGTGGTATAGCCGGGAATGAAGCAGCGGATCGAATGGCTGCTGCTGCTACACTCTTGAATACAGTAGACATAACCACATTACCCTACACCGATGTGAAACCACACATCAGACAACTTCGCAAAACATGGCAAACACAATGGAGGGAACAAACAGACAAGTTACACGTAATAAAACTACACTTAAGACCATTCACCACCGACACACGTAATAGATACAGTGAAGTCGCCTTGGCTAGATTAAGGATAGGGTACACACATGCAACGCACTCGCACCTGCTCACTGGATCTCCAAGACCTCTGTGCAGCAGGTGCGGAGATGCCCTATCCGTGATCCACATCCTCATACAATGTAACCCACTCGACATAACACGACGCAAACACTTTTCCCAACTACACACACGACATATTCCACCACAGCCGTCATACTTCTTAGCAGACAATGCCATGTTTTCTGTTCAGCGCACCTTTAAGTTCCCCCCGCACGGGGCACCTTGAGTAATCTTGGTGACGGTACTGGCGATACCGCGGACCCCGAGCCCCCAAACATAAGCTGGATCCAACCGTGGCGATGTGTTTATAGGTGGAGGGTTAGAAACCACGAACGGTGTCCGTCGGAGCCCAGGTCAAGCTCCGGCGGATGGGCTCCCTCTCTGTTCACCAGGCAGGGAGCTCCGGGACCTCTCAAGCTATTAGGGTAAGGTTTGAGACGAAAGTACCCCCGTCCCCTACTTTTTTCCAATGCTATATGGATAATTCAAAACCCCCCCCAAACGTGATCGGCCCCCGAAAAGGGGCCGCACCGAAGTTTCCTTTCCATCCCTTCCAACAATCCACATTCCGAAACCTGACAACTATCCTCGATTCTTGGTTATCGAGGCAGTTGACAAAACAAACCCTGTTTCTTCCATGTCCATATTGATCACTAAGTTCCTGGAAGGCATCCTCGGAAAATCGTTCGATGCTAAGAAACTCCGTACCGGTGAAGTTCTAGTTAATGTCAAGACGCAGCAACAAGCCACTAACCTCCTGTCGCAAACCTGCATGGCAGATCTGGCCATCAGATTCACTCCCCATCGTAGCCTCAACAGCTCTCAGGGTGTGATTTCGGAGACTGATTTGTTGAGTGAGACCGAAGCTGATCTGTTAGAAGGCCTGAAAGATCAGGGTGTAAGTGCAGTGAGGCGTATAACCATCAGACGAGACAAGAAGGAAATCCCCACAAAACATATAATCCTGACTTTCAACCGCTCCACACTTCCTGAATCCATTAAGGCAAGCTTTATCTCGTGCTCTGTTCGAGCGTACATCCCGAATCCGCGTCGCTGCTACAAGTGCCAGCGGTTCGGGCATGGTACCAACTCGTGCCGGGGCAAGCCAACCTGCGCTAAATGTGCCCAACACCATCTCACTGATGACTGTTCATCCGATCAACTGCTCTGTGCCAACTGTCAAGGACCTCACGCTGCATATTCGCGAACCTGCGAGCGGTTCAAGCTTGAGAAAAAAATAATAAACATCAAGGTCACGGAAAACATCACCTTCCCAGAGGCGCGAAAGAGGTTCGCCTCTTTCCCTGGGGAGGTACGCCGACGCAGCTCGCCGAGGGGCAGAGCGGCGTTTGGTTTCGGCGGGAACCCAGTACCGCGAGTCGAACTTGGTCCCGCCCCCGCCCCCCCCCCCTGGGTTGCCTCAGGCAGCCCAACCTGCCTCCGCACTGCTCGCTGAGCCAGCAGCGGCTGTGGGGGCAACCACGTCTGGTGGAAGCGATGCTGCATCCTCCACTTCCACTCCAGCGTCCCAAACCACGGGCGAGGGCGCAGAGGAGATGGACTTGGGGGAGCCAGCGGCAGCTACCACCACCACCGCACCGCCTGCGCCATCCGAGGCGTTCCTGAATTCCTCGGTGGTTGCGGGCAAGGAAAAGCGCACCCCAAAGGGTTCGCGGTCCAAGGAGCCTGATCCCGCAGGCGCTCCGAGGACATCCGAGGATGAAATCGACGTCGGTCCGTTCTTGTCTGCGGTGCACCGCAAGGAACGCGTCCCGACGCCAAAGCCTCCCGACAAGCCAAAAAAGACGAGAATCACAGCCCCGAAAGACGACACATAAACAACACAGTCCAGTAGCTCCGAACACTTCATAATGGGGAGAGAGAACATAGTACAATGGAACTGCAGAGGCCTCTTTAAAAATCTTGACCATGTAAATGAAATACTGCATGCTAATCAGCCAAGTGTAATGTGTGTTCAGGAAACACATTTGAATTCCAAGCACACAAATTTCTTGAATAGTTACCTGGTATACAGAAAGGACAGGGATGGCTGCACACACTCTTCTGGGGGTGTGGCCATAATCGCCCGGAAATCTTTAGCATGCCACCCTGTCACTTTGAACACTATCCTTGAGGCTGTAGCAATACGCTTAATAATATTTAATAGGTTGATAACGGTATGCTCCATATACATTCCTCCTGATGTCACACTTTTGAGCTCTGACTTCGAGGCGCTGGTTGACCAGCTGCCCGAACCATACATTCTAACAGGCGACCTTAATGCTCACAATTCTCTTTGGGGCTCTTCTCGTACGGACGCCCGGGGTTGCCTGATAGAGAGGTTTCTTACATCCTCTGGAGCATGCCTTTTCAACAATAAACAGCCTACATACCATAACTTAGGACACAATACATACTCGCGTCTTGACTTGGCGATTGGTTCCGCAGTTCTCTTTCCATGTCTTGAGTGGGGTGTGGGCACAGACCCATATTGTAGTGACCATTTCCCCACTTCCCTAACGTACATAGGTAAAGGCCCATGCAGTCCATCTTCCCATAACAGGTTTAATGAATCAAAAGCAAACTGGAGCACATTCACAGAAACATCTAAACTACACCACACAACCATAAAACACCTACACGTGGAGGAAGCAGCCCAACTCGTCACGGCACACATACTCGATGCCGCCGAAAAGTCTATGCCCCAGGCCTCCAGTGCATCCCGCAACCCAAGGAGGCCCTGGTGGAACGAGGATTGTAGGCGGGCGCGAGAGGCCCAGAACAAGGCGTGGGGTGTCCTTCGCAGGTACCCCACGTCGGCTAACTTAATTTCTTTTAAAAGAGCAAAGGCCTTGGGAAAGCGCGTGCGCCGTGAAGCAAAACGGGATAGTTGGCGCTCCTTCATAACATCCGTATATTCATACACAGACACACGCAAGGTATGGACACGAATACGTAAACTTAAAGGACAACATACACATAGCCTGCCCTTGGTCAGCACGACTGGGGACACTAGAAGATCAGGCTAACACACTTGCACAACACTTTCAACACGTGTCAAGATCTGCACACTACACAAACACTTTCCTGAAACATAAAGCCTCTTGTGAAAAGAAGTCCCTACGCGACAACAACAAATCGCAGACTTCTTACAACTCCCTGTTTTCACTACATGAGCTGAGGGCTGCTATAAGCATGTGTAAACCCTCAGCTCCAGGCCCAGACAACATTACATATGCAATGATACAGCACTTACACGCGGACACTCTTGTAACACTCCTTCACCTTTACAACAAGATATTTCTTTCGGGGCACATTCCAAAGTCTTGGAGGGAGGCTATAGTTGTAGCATTCTTGAAAGAAGCGAAGGACCCTTCCTCTCCTGCTAGCTATCGACCCATTGCCCTGACCAGCTGCCTGTGCAAGCTTCTCGAGAAGATGATAAATCGCAGGCTGGTGTACTTCCTTGAGTACAACGGTCTTCTCGAGAGCTGCCAGGCAGGCTTCAGGGCGGGGCGATCAACGAACGATCAACTTGTAGCTCTTGAAACATATATAAAGGATGCCTTTGTGCATAAACAATTTTGTCTTACGGTGTTTTTCGACATAGAGAAAGCCTATGACACCGCTTGGCGGTACGGTATCCTCAGGGACCTAAAGTCAATCGGTGTTGCGGGCAACATGTTGAACATCCTTTGTAGTTATATGTCGGAGAGAACCTTTCGCGTCAGAGTTTGTTGTGCACTGTCAAATGTTGACGTGCAAGAAAATGGCGTGCCGCAAGGTGGAGTGTTGAGCTCCACCCTCTTCATAGTAAAAATGAACTCTCTTGGAAAGGCACTGCCACCTACAATCTCTTATTCTATGTATTTAGATGACGTGCAGATATCCTTTAAATCGTGTAACCTGTCCATCTGCGAACGTCAAGTCCAGCTCGGTGTCAAGAAACTTGCCGGCTGGGCTGACAAGAATGGCTTTAATCTTAATCCCGCGAAGAGCTCTTGTGTTCTGTTCTCCAGGAGGCATGGCGTCCACCCGGACCCAGACATCACTCTTGCGAATGTGCCAATTCCTGTGAATAAGGAGCACAAGTTTTTAGGTATTTTATTCGACGAAAAACTTACATTCATCCCACATATCAGACAGCTCAAATGCAAATGCCTAAAAACAATGAATATTCTTAAGTTCCTCTCACATCAATCTTATGGGGCCGACAAACAACTCCTGCTGCGCCTGTACACAGCGTTGGTGGGGTCTCGGCTCGACTACGGCAGTGTAGTGTATGGGTCGGCTACAAAAACAGCACTGAAAATGCTCGACCCAGTGCTGCATCTTGGCCTTCGCCTCTCATGTGGCGCATTCCGCACTAGCCCTGTTGAAAGTCTTTATGTCGAGTGCGACAAATGGTGCCTAGGGCATCAGCGGGAGTATGTTGACCTGTTGTATGCATCCAAGATCGTGTCTCTGACCAACCATCCTTTTAATCCCATCATGAACGATACATCAAATTTACAACTCTTTTTAAACAGGCCACCTATTCCCTTACCGTTCCCTGTCAGAGTTATGGAGGAGGCTTCTGCACTCCATGTCCCCCTTTCACACACACACAAGACACCCATTCATAATTTCATCGCACCATGGCATCTTCGTCCTGTAACATGCGACCTGTCATTCATTCGTGTAGAAAAAAAAATAGGGTACCCAGGAATGCAATTCTGCAGCACTTCCTGTTCCTGCAGGACAAGTACAGATGCGCAGAATTCTATAGCGACGCGTCCAAAACTAATTCTACTGTCTCTTGTGCAGCACACGGACCAAATTTTAGAGTTATCAAAACAATGAATTTTCACAGCAGTATTTACACGGCAGAAGCGTATGGCATTTTACTCGTGTCCCCCGCACGGGGCACCTTGAGTAATCTTGGTGACGGTACTGGCGATACCGCGGACCCCGAGCCCCCAAACATAAGCTGGATCCAACCGTGGCGATGTGTTTATAGGTGGAGGGTTAGAAACCACGAACGGTGGCCGTCGGAGCCCAGGTCAAGCTCCGGCGGATGGGCTCCCTGTCTGTTCACCAGGCAGGGAGTTCCGGGACCTCTTTGGCTACCAGGGTAAGGTCAAAGAAGAAAGTACCCCCGTCTCCCTGCTTTTATACTATGCTTTATGGTATTGTCTAAAACCCCCCCCAACCGTGATCGGTCCCTGAAAAGGGGCCGCACCGAAGTATCCTTTCCTCCGTTGCCGTCGTTAACCTTTCCTGAACCGGACCATTTTTCTCGATTTCTTGTGATGGAATCCCTCAATCCAACCCACCCTCTTGCATCTCAGTCAGTCTTCTTGATCGCCAAGTATCTTGAAGCCATAGTAGGAAAATCGTATAAATGCAAAAAACAAAGGTCTGGTGAACTCTTAATTGAAATAAATGACAAGCAGCAGTCTGCAAAGCTTCTAGCTCAGACTAGACTGGCTGATCTTGACATCCGGGTCACACCCCATCGGAGCCTCCACAGCTCGCAGGGTGTGATATCCGAGACAGACCTCCTGAATGAAACCGATGCGGATCTCCTTGCCGGCTTGAAGTATCAGGGCGTCACTGCCGTGAGACGCATCACCATCCGGAGAGACGACAAGGAGATTCCCACCAAACACATTATCTTGACTTTCGACCGCGCAATTCTTCCACAATACATAAATGCAGGTTTTCTCCGTTGCTCCATCCGTCCGTACATCCCGAACCCGCGGCGCTGTTTTAAGTGCCAGCGGTTCGGGCATGGTACGAACTCTTGCCGTGGCCGAACGACGTGTGCAAAGTGCGCGGCGCACGATCATCCGAGCGAGAACTGCTCAGCCGAAACTCTCACTTGTGTAAACTGCGGGGGGCCGCATGCGGCATACTCCCGCAAGTGCGAAAAATTTCAACTAGAAAAGAAAATCATCAACATCAAAGTCACTGAAAACATCACCTTCCCAGAGGCGCGAAAGAGGTTCGCCTCTTTCCCCCTGGGGAGGTACGCCGACGCGGCTCGCCGGGGGGCGGAGCGGCGTCTCGTTTCCACAGGGACCCAGTTCAGCGAGTCTGACCTGGTCCCTCGCCCGCCCCCCCCTGGGTTGCCTCTGGCAGCCCAACCCGCCACCACGCCGCTTGCTGAGGCAGCAGCGGTTGTGGTGGCAACCTCTTCCGTCGGGACCGGTGCCGCTCACGCCTCTGTCTCCCCGCCCTCCAGTGCGTTGGAGGGTACAGAGGTGATGGACACCACGGGCCCCGCACCGGTTCCCACCGCCACCGCACCGCCTGTGCCACCTCTGGCGCCCCGGACGCCCTCGGCGGTGGCGGCTCAAACGAAGGGCTCCCGAGGGGGGGCCAAGTCCAGGGGGCCCGGTCCGTAGCTCTCACACTAAATAATGGGAAGAGAAAACATAATTCAATGGAACTGTAGAGGCCTTCTTAAAAATCTTGACGATGTATACAAAATACTGCATGCTAATCAGCCAAGTGTGATGTGTCTTCAGGAGACGCATTTGAATTCCAAGCACACAAATTTCTTAAATAGGTACATGGTCTTCAGAAAGGACAGGGATGGCTGCACACACTCTTCGGGCGGTGTAGCCATAATAGCCCGGAAATCCCTAGCATGCCACCCTGTCGCTCTCAACACCGTCCTTGAGGCTGTAGCAATACGCACAATAATTTTTAATAGGTTGATAACGGTATGCTCCATATACATTCCTCCTGATGTCACACTTTTGAGCTCTGACTTCGAGGCGCTGGTCGACCAGCTGCCCGAACCGTACATCCTAACAGGCGACCTTAATGCACACAACTCTCTTTGGGGCTCCTCCAGAACGGATGCCCGAGGTCGCCTGTTGGAGAAGTTTACATCCTCCGGAGCATGCCTTTTCAACAAAAAACAGCATACATATCATAACTTAGGACACAATACATACTCTCATCTTGACTTGGCTATTGGTTCCGCAGTTCTCTTTCCATGTCTTCAGTGGGGTGTGGGCACGGACCCATATGGTAGTGACCATTTCCCCACTTCATTAACGTATATAGGTATAGGCCAGAGCAGTCCATCTTCCCATAACAGGTTTAATGAATCCAAAGCAAACTGGAGTACATTCACAGAAACATCTAAACTACACCGCACAACCATAAAACACCTACACGTGGAGGAAGCCGCCCAACTCGTCACGGCGCACATCCTCGACGCCGCCGAAAAGTCTATTCCCCACGCCTCCAGTGGGTCCCGCAGCCCAAGGAGGCCCTGGTGGAACGAGGACTGCAGGCGGGCGCGAGAGGCCCAGAACAAGGCGTGGGGTGTCCTTCGCCGGTACCCCACGTCAGATAACATCATTTCTTTTAAACGGGCAAAGGCTTTTGGAAAGCGAGTGCGTCGTGAGGCGAAAAGGGAGAGTTGGCGCACCTTCCTCACTTCCATCAACTCGTACACTGACACACATAAAGTCTGGACACGAATACGAAAACTAAAAGGACAACAGACACACAGCCTGCCCCTGGTTAGTACAACAGGGGACACACTGGAAGACCAGGCTAACACACTTGCACAACACTTCGAACACGTGTCCAGTTCAGCACACTACACAAACACTTTCATGAAACACAAAACATCTGTAGAAAAGAAGTCCCTGCGTGATAACAACAAGTCGCACACTTCTTACAATTCTCCTTTTTCAATTCATGAGCTGAAGGTTGCTCTGAGCACATGTAAGCCTTCAGCTCCAGGTGCAGACAAAATCACATACACCATGATACAACACCTACACCCAGACACTCTTGAAACACTCCTACATCTATACAACAACATATGGCTTTCGGGGCACATTCCTCGCTCTTGGAGGGAGGCTATAGTAGTGGCTTTCCTGAAGGAAGGAAAGGACCCTTCCTCTCCCGCCAGTTATCGCCCCATTGCTCTGACAAGCTGCCTGTGCAAGCTCCTCGAGAAGATGATAAACAGGAGACTCGTGTACTTCTTAGAGTACAACGGTCTTCTCGAGAGCTGCCAGGCGGGCTTTAGGGCGGGGCGATCTACGAATGATCAACTCGTTGCGTTAGAGTCATATATTAAAGATGCTTTCCTGCATAAGCAGTACTGTATGACAGTATTCTTTGATCTTGAAAAGGCGTACGACACTGCTTGGCGGTACGGCATCCTCAGCGATTTGAAGTCCTTTGGTATGTTGGGTAACATGTGGAACACGCTTGCCAGTTACCTCTCTGAAAGAACGTTTCGCGTGCGAGTTGGAACTGCACTCTCTAGAGTTCATGTGCAGGAAAACGGTGTTCCGCAAGGTGGAGTTTTGAGTTGCACGTTGTTTATTGTAAAAATGAACTCTCTTCGGAAGGCTCTGCCACCAACCATTTCCTGCTCAATCTATGTAGACGATGTGCAATTATCCTTTAAGTCTTGTAACCTGTCTATCTGCGAGCGCCAAGTCCAGCTTGGTGTTAACAAGCTAGCTGGCTGGGCAGATAGCAACGGTTTTAAATTTAATCCAGTGAAGTGTACTTGTGTTTTGTTTTCGAAAAGGCGCGGCATTCGGCCGGATCCAGACATCAAACTCAATGGTGTCTCAATTCCAGTCAGAAATGAACACAAGTTTTTAGGTGTAGTCCTTGACGAAAAGCTCTCGTTCATTCAACACATAAAACAACTTAAACATAAATGCTTAAAGGGCATGAATATACTCAAGGTTCTCTCCCACTCTTCATATGGGGCTGACAAACAACGTCTGTTATGTGTTTTTACCAGCCTGATAGGTTCACGATTACACTATGGAAGCGTTGTTTATGGGTCAGCAAGTAAGACATCCCTGAAAATGCTGGACCCAGTGCTTCATCTGGGGCTCCGGTTGGCATGTGGCGCCGTCCGGACTAGCCCGGTCGAAAGCCTCTATGTGGAGTGTAATAAGTGGAACCTACAACGTCAGCGAGCATACACAGATCTTCTTTTTGCTTTTAAAATTTCATCTATGTCACACCATCCTTTTAAATCGGCTTTTTATGATACGTCTCAGACTGCACTACTCCTAAACCGACCATCGTTCTCTGCGCCCTTCTCTTACAGAGTTAGAGAGGAAGCGTCAGAGCTTTCTGTCTCCTTTTTAGACCCCATACAAAGTTCTCAAACAGATTTTATAGCACCATGGCATCTCCGCCCTGTATCATGCGACACATCCTTCACACATGTAGATAAAAACCGAGCTCCCACATGTGCAATTCTGCAGCACTTCTTGTATTTGCAGCAGAAGTATCAATTTTCTGAATTTTATACGGACGCCTCTAAAACTGCCACCTCTGTGTCCTGCGCGGCGCATGGGCCCGGCCTTAATGTCACTAAAACTCTTAACAGTAATACGAGTATCTTTACGGCAGAGGCTTATGGTGTACTTCTTGTTGTTAATCATATCCTTCAAAGTCACATCCCACAATCCATTATATATACAGACTCCCTCAGTGTCGTGCGGGCGTTGTCGTCAACAAAGTCTTCAAAAAATCACGTTGTAAATCTAATAGTCAAGGGTATTATGTCTGTGTATGTCCACAAATTTGAACTAGTCCTTTGCTGGGTCCCTGGCCACTGTGGTATAGCCGGGAACGAAGCAGCGGATCGAATGGCCGCTGCTGCTACACTCTCGAATACAGTAGACATAACCAGATTACCCTACACCGACGTGAAACCACACATCAGACAACAACTTCGCAAAACATGGCAAACACACTGGAGCGAACAAACCGACAACAAGTTACACGTAATAAAACCACACTTGGGACCATACATCACCGACACACGCAATAGATACACTGAAGCCCCGCACGGGGCACCTTGAGTATTCATGGTGACGGTACTGGCGATACCGCGGACCCCGAGCCCCCAAACATAAGCTGGATCCAACCGTGGCGATGTGTTTATAGGTGGAGGGTTAGAAACCACGAACGGTGGCCGTCGGAGCCCAGGTCAAGCTCCGGCGGATGGGCTCTCTGTCTGTTCACCAGGCAGGGAGCTCCGGGACCTCTCAAGCTATTAGGGTAAGGTTTGAGACGAAAGTACCCCCGTCCCCTACTTTTTTCCAATGCCACATGGATAAATCAAAACCCCCCCGCAAACCCGATCGGTCCCTGAAAAGGGGCCGCACCGATGTTACGTACCCACCCCTTCCAACTCTCACTCTCCCGAAACCTGATAACTATCCCCGATTCTTGATTATCGAATCCCTTGAAAAAGACAAGCCAGTTGCCTCAATGTCCGTTTTTCTGACTACAAAATTCATAGAAGGAATAATAGGTAAACACTACAAAGCCAAAAAGCAAAGAACTGGAGAGTTGCTGGTAGAAGTCACCACCCAGCAACAGGCCACAAGCCTCCTGAGCCAGACCCGTATTGCCGATCTTGGCATCAAGGTCACGACCCACCGCAGCCTCAACAGCTCACAGGGCGTGATCTCAGAGTCAGATCTGGCAAACGAGACGGAAGCCGATCTTCTAGAAGGCCTGAGAAATCAGGGTGTGACGGCAGTCAGGCGGATAAACATAAGACGAGACAATAAGGAAATACCTACCAGGCACATAATTCTCACTTTCGACCGTGCAACTCTTCCAGACCATATCAATGCAGGATTCATCCGGTGCTCTGTCCGAGCGTACATCCCGAATCCGCGGCGCTGTTACAAGTGCCAGCGGTTCGGGCATGGTACCAACTCGTGTCGGGGCCAACTAACCTGCGCCAAGTGCGCGCAACAAAGTCATCACTCTGATAATTGTCCCTCTAACCAATTGCTTTGTGTGAATTGCAAAGGACCTCACGGCGCGTATTCGCGAGCCTGCGAGACATTCAAAATTGAAAAGAAAATCATCAACGTCAAAGTCACGGAAAACATCACCTTCCCGGAGGCGCGAAAGAGGTTCGCCTCTTTCCCCCTGGGGAGGTACGCCGACGCAGCTCGCCGGGGGGCGGAGCGGCGTCTAGTTTCGGCGGGGACCCAGTACCGCGAGTCGGACTTGGTCCCGCCGCCGCCCCCCCCAGGGTTGCCCCAGGCAGCCCAACCAGCCTCTGCACCGCTAGCTCACCCAGCAGCGGCTGTGGAGGCAACAACGTCTGTTGGGGATGCCGCTGCATCCACTGCTTCCTCTCCACCGGCCCAAAGCACATGCAAGGGCACGGAGATGGAGACGGAGGCAGTCGCAGCGACCCCCTCCCCCGCCTCACTGCCTGTGCCACCTGTGGTGCTCCCCACGCCTTCGGCACTGGCAGCGCAGGCAAAGAACACCCGAAAGGGTACCACGCCAAGGGGGCCCAGTCCGCTGGGCACCCCCTTGCCTTCAGATGACGACATGGACGTCGAGCCCTTCCGGCTTCCATCGCAGCGCAAGGAACGGGCTGCGACGTCCAGGTCAGTAGAGAAGGCCAGAAAACCCCTTCCAAGAGTGCAAGCCCCGAAAGACCCTACATAAATAATCACACTCCAGTAGCTCTGAACACATAATAATGGGAAGAGAAAATATTGTTCAATGGAACTGCAGAGGCCTTCTGAATAATCTTGACGACGTTTATGAGATTCTGCATGCCAATCAGCCAAGTATAATGTGTGTCCAGGAAACACATCTGAATTCCAAACACACAAATTTCTTGAATAGTTACATGGTATACAGGAAAGACAGGGATGGCTGCACACACTCTTCTGGCGGTGTTGCCATAATCACCCGGAAATCCTTAGCATGCCACCCTGTCACCTTGAACACCGTCCTTGAGGCTGTAGCAATACGCCTAATAATATTTAATAGGTTGATAACGGTATGCTCCATATACATTCCTCCTGATGTCTCACTTTCGAGCTCTGACTTCGAGGCGCTGGTTGACCAGCTGCCCGAACCATACATCCTTACAGGCGACCTTAATGCTCACAACACTCTTTGGGGCTCTTCTCGCACGGATGCCCGAGGTCGCCTTATAGAGAAATTCCTTACATCTTCAGGAGCATGCCTTTTCAACAATAAACAGCCTACATACCATAACATAGGACACAACACATACTCATGTCTTGACTTGTCGATTGGCTCCGCAGTTCTCTTTCCTCTTCTCGAGTGGGGTGTGGGCACTGACCCATACGGTAGTGACCACTTCCCCACTTCACTCACATACATAGGTAAAGGCCCATGCAGTCCATCTTCCCATAATAGGTTCAATGAAGCACGAGCTAACTGGAATACATTTACAGAGACATCCAAACTACACCACACATCCATAGGACACCTACACGTCGAAGAACCTACCCAACTCCTCACGGCGCACATCCTCGACGCCGCCGAAAAGTCCATTCCCCACGCCTCTGGTGCCCCGCGCAACCGGCGGAGGCCGTGGTGGAATGAGGACTGTAGGCGGGCGCGAGAGGCCCAGAACAAGGCGTGGGGTATCCTGCGCAGGTACCCCACGTCGGGAAACCTTTTATTGTTCAAAAGGGCTAAGGCGATGGGAAAACGTGTGCGCCGTGAGGCAAAACGAGAGAGTTGGCGCTCATTCGTAACATCCATAAACTCTTACACTGACTCTCGCAAAGTCTGGACACGAATACGCAAACTAAAAGGACAACAGACACACAGCCTGCCCCTGGTCAGTACAACAGGGGACAAACTGGAAGACCAGTCTAACACACTCGCACAACACTTCCAACACGTGTCCAGTTCAGCACACTACACTAGCACTTTCATGAAACACAAACAATTGGCTGAAAAGAAGTCTTTACGTGATAATGATAAGTCAACCTCCTCTTATAACTCGGAGTTTTCACTCCATGAGCTGAGGACCGCTCTGAGCACTTGTAAACCCTCAGCTCCAGGCCCAGACAACATCACATATACAATGATACAGCACCTACACTCAGACACTCTTCTAACACTCCTCCACCTATATAACAAGATTTGGCTTTCGGGGCACATTCCTCGCTCTTGGAGGGAGGCCATAGTAGTGGCTATCCTAAAGGAAGGGAAGGACCCTTCCTCTCCATCCAGTTACCGGCCCATTGCTTTGACAAGCTGCCTGTGCAAGCTCCTCGAGAAGATGATAAACCGTAGGCTCGTGTACTTTCTTGAGTACAATGGTCTTCTCGAGGGCTGCCAGGCAGGCTTCCGGGCGGGGCGATGCACAAATGATCAACTGGTTTCTCTAGAGGCCTACATAAAGGATGCATTCATTCATAAGCAATACTGTATGACAGTATTTTTTGACATTGAAAAGGCATATGATACAGCATGGCGCTACGGCATTCTTAGAGACCTAAAAGCTTTTGGTATCTCGGGTAACATGCTGAACACTCTTTGTAGTTACATGTCTTCACGAACATTTCGTGTCAGGGTCGGTTCGGCACTTTCAAATGTTCACGTGCAGGAGAATGGCGTGCCTCAAGGTGGCGTATTGAGCTGCACCTTGTTTATAGCTAAGATGAACTCTCTCCGAAAGGCACTGCCGCCAACCATATCCTGCTTGATGTATGTAGATGACGTTCAAATATCTTTCAAATCGTGTAACATATCCATTTGTGAACGTCAGGTCCAGCTTGGGGTAAATAAACTTTCTCGCTGGGCAGATGAAAATGGATTTAAACTTAATCCTTCTAAAAGTACCTGCGTTGTATTCTCAAAAAGGCGGGGCATCCTGCCCGATCCCGACGTAAAACTCTTTGGTGACTCGATTCCAGTAAAAAGAGAACACAAGTTTTTGGGTGTGGTGTTTGACGAGAAACTCTCATTCATACCCCACATAAAACGACTTAAACAAAAATGCCTAAAAACAATGAATATTCTAAAAGTCCTGTCTCACCAATCGTACGGTGCAGACAAACAACTCCTGCTTCGACTTTATGCCGCGTTGGTAGGGTCACGGTTGGACTACGGAAGCGTTGTGTATGGGTCAGCCACAAAAACAGCACTTAAAATGCTCGACCCAGTGCTTCACTTAGGGCTTCGCCTGTCTTGTGGGGCGTTCCGTACCAGTCCTGTCCACAGTCTTTATGCAGAGTGCGACAAATGGTGCTTAGCGTACCAGCGAACTTATGTTGACCTCCTATATGCCTCCAAAATCTCATCAATGAATAACCATCCCTTTAAACCGGTTTTTAATGATACGTCCACAACTAAACTCTTTTTAAACCGCCCATCTATTGCTGTTCCTTTCTCGCAGAGAGTGAGGGACGAGATGACTATTCATGACGTCTCCCTCTTAGACACATTCAAATCATCTCACACTGATCTTGTAGCACCATGGCATCTTCGTCCTGTGGCATGTGACTTGTCTTTCGTACAATACAACAAGAACAGGACACCAAGAAGTGGGAACATTTCATGCATCTACAGAATAAATACAGGGCTGCAGAGTTTTTCAGCGATGCATCTAAAACGTCCACTGCGGTGTCTTGTGCTGCGCATGGGCCTAATTTTGAAGCATGTAAAACAATGAATGTTAATACAAGTATTTTTACAGCAGAGGCATATGGCATATTTCTAGTTGTAAGTCACATAGTTGAACATCATATTCCTACATCCGTCATTTATACAGATTCGTTGAGCGTCGTCCGTGCATTATCATCCGGAAAGTCATCAAAAAACCATGTCATTAATCTTATCTTCAAAACGATTATGGTAGCTTATTCTTCAAACCTTGGGTTGACTGTGTGTTGGGTGCCAGGCCACTCTGGCATTGGCGGTAATGAAGTGGCGGATGAAATGGCCGCCAATGCTGCACTCCGAAACACAGTCGACATGGCAACACTACCTTACACAGACCTCAAGCCACACATTAGACAACAACTCCGTAAAACTTGGCAAGCAGACTGGAGCGAACAGACAGACAACAAACTACACGTAATAAAACCACACTTGGGACAATACATTACTGACTCACACAACAGGCACATTGAAGTTACCTTAGCGAGGTTACGGATAGGCCATACGCATGTAACGCACTCGCACCTGCTCACGGGATCTCCAAGACCCCTGTGTAGCAGGTGTGGGGAGGGCCTATCCGTAGTCCACATACTCATACAATGCAAGGCACTTGACACAACACGACACAAACACTTCAGAGAACTCTACAGACAACATATTCCCCTACACCCATCTCTGTTTCTAGGTGACGATGCCATGGTTTCTGTGAAACGCGTTTTTAAATATTTGTCAGATGTTAAGTTTTTAAACCTCATTTCCTATCATGCGTAATCATATCTGGCCCTATACACCAGCCATCACCATTATCTTTATTGATCTTACTATGTCCAGTTTACACATTTTATACATAGCTTTTGTGGTAATCACTTGTTTTCATTAAATAACTTCTCTGGCGCTCTTTGCCCTCGTCGGCCTTGCGCCATTAAACACCAACCATCATCATCAGATACACTGAAGTCGCCTTGGCTAGATTACGGATAGGGCACACTCACGCAACGCACTGGCACCTGCTCACTGGATCTCCAAGACCTCTGTGCAGCAGGTGCGGAGAGGCCCTATCCGTGATCCACATCCTCATAGAATGTAAGGCACTCGACACTACACGACGCAAACACTTCCCTCAACTACGCACACGACATATTCCACCACACCCATCATACTTCTTAGGAGATGATGCCATGTTTTCTGTTCAGCGCACGTTTAAGTTCCTATCAGAAGTTCACTTTTTACAACTCATCTCATACCACCCATAGCTTTACCCCTGGTCCTATACACCAGCCACCTTATTTATTTTTTAACCACTCTTTTTCTTCACCCTGGCCCTTTACACCAGCTGTACTCATAGTTTTTAACTGATTTTATTTCGTGTTGTCTCCTCATCAAATAACTTTCTGTTTGGCGCTCTTTGCCCGTGTCGGCCTTGCGCCAATAAAATCAAACCATCATCATCATCATTTTACTCGTGTCAAATCACATCCTCGAACATAAGATTCAAAAGTCCATCGTCTACACAGATTCTCTAAGCGTTGTGCAGGCATTGCCATCAGGAAGATCGTCAAAAAACGATGTAATCAATGTTCTTTTAAAGGTCATAATGACTGCATATGCTTCAGATTTAGAAATAACCATATGCTGGGTACCAGGTCACTGTGGGATACCTGGCAATGAGACCGCTGATCAAATGGCTAGTGCGGCTGCTCTCATGACCACAGTTGACATAACAACAGTACCTTACACCGACCTAAAGACACACATCAGACGACAGCTTCGTAACACATGGCAACTCCCCGCACGGGGCACCTTGAGTATTCATGGTGACGGTGTTGGCGACACCGCGGACCCCGAGCCCCCAACATAAACTGTAACCTACCGTGGTGATGTGTTTCAAGGTGAAGGGTAGAAGCCTCAAACGGTGGCTGTCGGAGCCCAGGTCAAGCTCCGGCGGATGGGCTCCTTGTCTGTCTACCAGGCAGGGAGCTCCGGGACCTCTCAGGCTATCAGGGTAAGGTTTGAGAAGAAAGTACCCCCGTCCCCTGCTTCTATTACATGCCATATGGTAAATCGTAAACCCCCCCCCCAAACATGATCGGACCTTGAAAAGGGTCCGCACCGAAGAATCTTTTCCACGTCTTCCTGCCATCAACTCACCGAAACCTGACAACTACCCACGTTTTTTGATAGTTGAATCGGTTGACAAATCCAAGCCTCTTTCCTCACAATCTGTATTTCTTGTATCCAAGTTTCTTGAATCTATCCTAGGCAACACATACAATGCTAAAAAACTAAGAACTGGCGAGGTCCTAGTTGAGGTTAACTCACAGAAGCAAGCCACAACTCTCATGAGTCAAACCCGCATGGCAGACCTGGATATCAGAGTCACACCCCACCGCAGCCTCAACAGCTCCCAGGGTGTGATATCTGAGCCAGACCTCCTAACCGAGAAAGAGACCGATCTGCTCGAAGGCCTAAAAGATCAAGGCGTGACAGCAGTAAGGCGCATCGTCATTAGGAGAGATAACAAAGAAATAGCCACCAAACATCTGATTCTGACTTTTGACCGCTGCACACTGCCCGAGCATATCAACGCAGGTTTCATCCGTTGTTCTGTCCGGCCATACATCCCGAACCCGCGGCGCTGTTTCAAGTGCCAGAGGTTCGGGCATGGTACCAACTCCTGTCGTGGCAGAACAACATGTGCCAAATGTGGGCAGCATGATCATCTATCCGACAACTGCACAGCAACCAACCTTACCTGCCCGAATTGCCAGGGTCCACATGCAGCATACTCTCGCGCCTGTGAAAAGTTCCAACTAGAGAAGAAAATAATCAACATCAAAGTCACTGAAAACATCACCTTCCCCGAGGCGCGAAAGAGGTTCGCCTCTTTTCCCCTGGGGAGGTACGCCGACGCAGCTCGCCGGGGGGCGGAGCGGCGTCTGGTTTCGGCGGGGACCCAGTACCGCGAGTCAGACTTGGTCCCGCCCCCGCCCCCCCCAGGGTTGCCTCTGGCAGCCCAACCCGCCTCCGCACCGCTCGCTGAGCCAGCAGCGGCTGTGGTGGCATCCACGTCCTTTGCGGATGCTGCTGCACCTACCGTTTCCCCCTCTTTACCGGCCCGAAGCACACGCGAGGGCCCGGACGAGATGGAGACGGAGGCGGTCGCAGCGACCCCTCCCCCTCCTCACTGCCGGTGCCATCTGGGGTGCTCCCCACGCCTTCTGCACTGGCAGCGCAGGCAAAGAACACCCGTAAGGGTACAATGTCAAGGGGGCCCAGTCCGTTGGGCACCCCCTTGCCTTCAGATGACGACATGGACGTCGAGCCCTTCCGGCTTTCATCGCAGCGGAAGGAACGGGCTGTGACGTCCAGGTCAGTAGAGAAGGTCAGAAAACCCCTTCCAAGAGTGCAAGCCCCGAAAGACCCTACATAAATAGTCACACTCCAGTAGCTCTGAACACATAATAATGGGAAGAGAAAATATTGTTCAATGGAACTGCAGAGGCCTTCTGAATAATCTTGACGACGTTTATGAGATTCTGCATGCCAATCAGCCAAGTATAATGTGTGTCCAGGAAACACATCTGAATTCCAAACACACAAATTTCTTGAATAGTTACATGGTATACAGGAAAGACAGGGATGGCTGCACCCCGCACGGGGCACCTTGAGTAATCTTGGTGACGGTACTGGCGATACCGCGGACCCCGAGCCCCCAAACATAAGCTGGATCCAACCGTGGCGATGTGTTTATAGGTGGAGGGTTAGAAACCACGAACGGTGGCCGTCGGAGCCCAGGTCAAGCTCCGGCGGATGGGCTCCCTGTCTGTTTACCAGGCAGGGAGCTCCGGGACCTCTTTGGCTACCAGGGTAAGGTCAAAGGAGAAAGTACCCCCGTCTCCCTGCTTTTATATATGCTTTATGGTATTGTCTAAAACCCCCCCCAACCGTGATCGGTCCCTGAAAAGGGGCCGCACCGAAGTATCCTTTCCTCAATTGCCGTCGATAACCTTTCCTGAACCGGATCATTTTCCTCGATTTCTTATCATGGAATCCCTCAATCCAACCCACCCTCTTGCATCTCAGTCAGTCTTCTTGATCGCCAAGTATCTTGAAGCCATAGTAGGTAAATCGTATAAGTGCAAAAAACAAAGGTCTGGTGAACTCCTAATTGAAATAAATGACAAGCAGCAGTCTGCAAAGCTTCTTGCTCAGACTAGACTGGCTGATCTAGACATCAGGGTCACACCCCATCGGAGCCTCAACAGCTCCCAGGGTGTGATATCCGAGACAGATCTTTTGAACGAAACGGATGCGGATCTCCTTGCCGGCTTGAAGGATCAGGGCGTCACTGCCGTGAGACGCATCACTATCCGCAGAGACGACAAGGAGATTCCCACCAAGCATATTATCTTGACTTTCGACCGCGCAGTCCTTCCACAACACATCAATGCAGGTTTTATCCGTTGCTCCATCCGTCCGTACATCCCGAATCCGCGGCGCTGTTTTAAGTGCCAGCGGTTCGGGCACGGTACAACCTCTTGCCGTGGCCGAACGACGTGTGCGAAATGCGCGGCGAACGATCACCCGACTGACAACTGTCCATCCGAAACCCTCACTTGTGTGAACTGCGGCGGTCCGCATGCAGCGTACTCCCGCAAGTGCGAAAAATTTCAAATGGAAAAAAAGATAATTAACATCAAGGTCACGGAGAACATCACCTTCCCAGAGGCGCGAAAGAGGTTCGCCTCTTTCCCTCTGGGGAGGTACGCCGACGCGGCTCGCCGGGGGGCGGAGAGGCGTCTGGTTTCCACAGGGACCCAGTTCAGCGAGTCTGACCTGGTCCCTCCCCCGCCCCCCCCCTGGGTTGCCTCGGGCAGCCCAACCTGCCACCACGCCGCCTGCTGAGGCAGCAGCGGTTGTGGTGGCCACGTCTTCCGTCGGGACCGGTGCCGCTCCCGCCTCTGTCTCCCCGCCCTCCAGTGCGTTGGAGGGTACAGAGGTGATGGACACCACGGGCCCCGCACCGGCTCCCACCGCCACCGCACCGCCCGTGCCACTTTTGGCGTTCCCGACGCCCGCGGCGGTGGCGGCTCAAGCGAAGCGCTCCCGAAGGGGGGCCAAGTCCGGGGGGCCCGGTCCGTCGGGCACCCCTCGGACATCTGACGACGAGATGGACGTCGGGCCGTTCCTGCCTGCAACGCAGCGCAAGGAGCGGCCACCGACTTCCAAGCCTACAGAAAGGCCCAAAAAGCCCAATCCAAGAGTAACAGCCCCGAAAGACGACACATGAACACACACGAACACACACATTCCAGTCATTCTTAAATTTAAATAATGGGAACAGAAAATATTATCCAATAGAACTGCAGAGGCCTCCTTAAAAATCTTGACGATGTGTATGAGATTCTGCATGCCAGTCAGCCAAGTATTGTGTCTCCAGGAAACCCACCTCAACTCTAAACAAACAAATTTCTTAAATAGGTACATGGTATTCAGAAAGGACAGGGTTGGCTGCACCCAGTCTTCAGGAGGTGTGGCCATTATCGCCCGGAAATCATTAGCATGCCACCCTGTCACTTTAAACACTGTCCTCGAGGCTGTAGCGATCCGTACCATAATATTTAATAGGTTGATAACGGTATGCTCTATTTACATCTCTCCTGGTTTTGCACTTCTGAGCTCTGATTTAGAGGCACTGGTTGACCAGCTGCCGGAACCATACATACTAACAGGCGACCTTAATGCGCACAACTCTCTTTGGGGCTCCACCAGAACGGATGCCCGAGGTCGCCTGATAGAGAAGTTCCTTACATCCTCCGGAGCATGCCTTTTCAACAAAAAACAGCCTACATACCATAAGTTAGGACACAATACATACTCGCATCTTGACTTGGCTATTGGTTCCGCAGTTCTCTTTCCATGTCTTGATTGGGGTGTGGGCACAGACCCATATGGTAGTGACCATTTCCCCACTTCATTAACGTATATAGGTATAGGCCCGAGCAGTCCATCTTCCCATAAAAGGTTTAATGAATCACAAGCAAACTGGAGCACATTCACACAAACATCTCAACTACACCACACATCCATAAAACACCTGCACGTGGAGGAAGCCGCCCAACTCGTCACGGCGCACATCCTCGACGCCGCCGAAAAGTCCATTCCCCAGGCCTCCAGTGGGTCCCGCTGCCCAAGGAGGCCCTGGTGGAACGAGGACTGCAGGCGGGCGCGAGAGGCCCAGAACAAGGCGTGGGGTGTCCTTCGCCGGTACCCCACGTCGGACAACCTCATTTCTTTTAAACGGGCAAAGGCTTTTGGGAAGCGAGTGCGTCGTGAGGCGAAAAGGGAGAGTTGGCGCACCTTCCTCACTTCCATTAATTCATACACTGATACACACAAAGTCTGGACACGAATACGAAAACTAAAAGGACAACAGACACACAGCCTGCCCCTGGTTAGTACAACAGGGGACACACTTGAAGACCAGGCTAACACACTTGCACAACACTTCGAACACGTGTCCAGTTCAGCACACTACACAAACACTTTCATGAAACACAAAACATCTGTAGAAAAGAAGTCCCTGCGTGATAACAACAAGTCGCACACTTCTTACAATTCTTGTTTTTCAATTCATGAGCTGAAGGTTGCTCTGAGCACATGTAAGACGTCAGCTCCAGGTGCAGACAAAATCACATACACCATGATACAACACCTACACCCAGACACTCTTGAAACACTCTTACACCTATACAATAAAATATGGCTTTCGGGGCACATTCCTCGCTCTTGGAGGGAGGCCATAGTAGTGGCTGTCCTAAAGGAAGGGAAGGACCCTTCCTCTCCTGCCAGTTATCGCCCCATTGCTCTGACAAGCTGCCTGTGTAAGCTCCTCGAGAAGATGATAAACAGGAGACTTGTGTACTTCTTAGAGTACAATGGTCTTCTCGAGAGCTGCCAGGCGGGCTTCAGGGCGGGGCGATCTACCAACGATCAACTCGTTGCGTTAGAGTCTTATATCAAAGATGCTTTCCTCCACAAGCAGTACTGCATGACGGTCTTCTTTGATCTTGAAAAGGCGTACGATACTGCTTGGCGGTACGGCATCCTTAGCGACTTGAAGTCCTTTGGCATGTCGGGTAACATGATGAACACGCTTGCAAGTTACCTGTCTGAAAGAACATTTCGCGTGCGAGTTGGAACGGCACTTTCTAGGGTTCATGTGCAGGAAAACGGCGTGCCGCAAGGTGGAGTTTTAAGTTGCACCCTTTTTATTGTAAAAATGAATTCCCTCAGGAAGGCGTTGCCACCGTCGATTTCCTGCTCCGTTTATGTAGACGACGTACAATTATCCTTTAAGTCTTGTAACCTGCCTGTCTGCGAGCGCCAAATCCAGCTTGGTGTTAACAAGCTAGCTGGTTGGGCAGACAGCAACGGTTTTAAATTTAATCCAGGGAAGTGCACTTGTGTCTTGTTTTCGAAGAGGCGTGGCATCCGGCCGGATCCAGACATTCATCTCAATGGTGTCTCGATTCCTGTCAAGAAAGAACACAAGTTTTTAGGTATAATCTTTGACGAAAAGCTCACGTTTATCCCACATATAAAACAACTAAAACATAAATGCTTAAAAACAATGAATATCCTGAAGGTTCTGTCGCACATTTCTTTTGGTGCTGACAAACAACTTCTTTTACGTGTTTTTACGAGCTTGATAGGCTCACGACTGGACTATGGTAGCGTTGTCTATGGGTCAGCCACTAAAACATCCCTCAGAATGCTGGACCCTGTGCTTCATCTAGGGCTCCGCTTGTCGTGTGGTGCCTTTCGGACTAGTCCAGTCGAAAGTCTGCATGTAGAGTGCAACAAATGGAGCCTAGAACGTCAGCGAGCCTACACAGACCTGCTTTATGCTTTTAAAATCTCATCAATGCCTCACCATCCTTTTACGTCAGTTTTTTATGATACATCAATATCTCAACTTCTTGCAAATCGCCCATCAGTCTCTGCTCCCTTCGCTTTCAGAGTAAGAGAAGAAGCGTCACAACTTGATGTCATGTTCTCAGACACCATCAAAACCTCCGCTACTGAACTTCTAGTACCGTGGCAGCTTCGCCCGATATCATGTGATGTATCTTTTACAAGTGTCGAGAAAAACAGAGTGCCTAGAAGCGCGATCGTGCAACATTTCTTGTCCCTTCAGCACAAATACAAGTGTGCTGAATTTTACACAGATGCTTCTAAAACTGCCACAACTGTTTCCTGTGCTGCGCATGGTGGTGGTACCTTTAATGTCTGTAGAACTATGAATAGAAATACAAGTATCTTTACGGCAGAGGCCTATGGCATACTTCTTGTAGTTAAACATATTGTTCTAAGTCGAATTCCGAAATCTGTAATTTATACTGATTCTTTAAGTGTTGTGCGTGCATTATCCTCACAGAAGTCTAAAAACCATGTGGTCAGTGCTCTCATTAGTACTATTATGTCTGTGCATGCGTTAAACCTTGAGATGACCGTGTGCTGGGTGCCAGGGCACTCTGGAATTCCAGGTAATGAGACCGCAGACGGAATGGCGGCCGCTGCTGCCCTTACAACAACAGTTGACATAACAACAATACCCTACACCGACCTCAAATCACACATCAGACAACACCTTCGCACAACATGGCAAGCGCACTGGAATCAACAGACTGACAACAAACTACACATTATAAAGCCACTCTTGGGAGCATACACCACTGATACTCACAACAGACACAACGAAGTTACCCTGGCTCGATTACGGATAGGCCACACGCATGCAACACACTCCCACCTGCTCACGGGATCTCCAAGACCCCTGTGTAGCAGGTGCGGGGTGGGCCTATCCGTAGTCCACATACTAATAACATGCAAGGCACTTCACACAACACGACACAAACACTTCAGAGAACTCTACAGACAACATATCCCACTACACCCATCGCTGTTTGTAGGTGACGATGCCAGTGTTTCTATGAAACGTGTGTTTGATTATTTGTCAGATGTTAAGTTTTTAAACCTTATCTCATATCACGCATAATCAAATCTGGCCCTATACACCAGCCATCACCATTACCTTTAATTGATTTTACAATGTCCGATTTACATGTTTTTATACCTACCTTTTTATGGTAATCACTTCGCTTCATTATATAACTTCTTTTCTGGCGCTCTTTGCCCTCGCTGGCCTTGCGCCATGAAACACCAACCATCATCATCATCAGGGATGGCTGCACACACTCTTCTGGCGGTGTTGCCATAACCACCCGCAAATCCTTAGCATGCCACCCTGTCCCCTTGAACACCGTCCTTGAGGCTGTAGCCGTCCGCACAATAATATTTAATAGATTAATAACGGTATGCTCCATATACATTCCTCCTGATGTTGCACTTACGAGCTCTGACTTCGAGGCGCTGGTAGACCAGCTGCCCGAACCATACATTCTAACAGGCGACCTTAATGCTCACAACTCTCTTTGGGGCTCTTCCAGAACGGATGCCCGAGGTCGCCTGATAGAGAAATTCCTGACATCTTCTGGAGCATGCCTTTTCAACAATAAACAGCCTACATATCATAACATAGGACACAACACATACTCATGTCTTGACTTGGCTATTGGCTCCGCTGTTCTCTTTCCTCTTCTCGAGTGGGGTGTGGGAACTGACCCATATGGTAGTGACCACTTCCCCACCTCACTTAGATATATAGGTAAAGGCCCAAGCAGTTCATCTTCCCATAATAGGTTCAATGAAGCACGAGCTAACTGGAACACATTTACAGAGACATCGAAACTACACCACACATCCATAGCACACCTACACGTAGATGAAGCCGCACAACTCCTCACGGCGCACATCCTCGACGCCGCCGAAAAGTCCATTCCCCACACCTCTGGTGCCCCGCGCAACCAGCGGAGGCCGTGGTGGAATGAGGACTGTAGGCGGGCGCGAGAGGCCCAGAACAAGGCGTGGGGTGTCCTTCGTCGGTACCCCACGTCGGGTAACCTCATTTTGTTCAAACGGGCCAAGGCGTTAGGAAAACGTGTGCGCCGTGAGGCAAAACGAGAGAGTTGGCGCTCATTCATTACATCTATAAACTCATACACAGACACACGGAAAGTATGGACACGTATACGCAAACTCAAAGGACAACATACACACAGCCTGCCCCTGGTCAGTACAACAGGGGACACACTGGAAGACCAGGCTGACACACTCGCACAACACTTCCAACACGTGTCCAGTTCAGCACACTACACGAACACTTTCCTGAAGTATAAAGCCTCTTGTGAAAAGAAGTCCCTACACGACAACAACAAATTAGAGACTTCTTACAACTCCCTGTTTTCACTACATGAGCTGAGGGCTGCTCTGAGCACGTGTAAACCCTCAGCTCCAGGCCCAGACAACATTACATACACAATGATACAACATCTACACGCAGACACACTTGAAGCACTTCTACATCTATATAATAAAATATGGCTTTCGGGGCACATTCCACACTCTTGGAGGGAGGCCATTGTAGTGGCTTTCTTGAAGGAGGGAAAGGACCCGTTGTCCCCCTCAAGTTACCGTCCAATAGACCTGACGAGCTGCCTGTGCAAGCTCTTCGAGAAGATGATCAATCGCAGGCTTGTGTACTTCCTCGAGTACAATGGTCTTCTCGAGAGCTGCCAGGCAGGCTTTAGGGTGGGGCGATCGACGAACGATCAACTGGTTGCACTTGACTCATACATCAAGGATGCCTTCGTGCATAAGCAGTACTGCTTAACTGTTTTTTTCGACCTCGAGAAGGCCTACGACACCGCTTGGCGTTATGGGATCCTTAGTGACCTCAGGTCATTCGGTGTTTCGGGTAATATGTTGAACACCCTTGTTAGTTATTTGTCGGAGAGAGCGTTCAGAGTAAGAGTTGGTTGTGCACTTTCAAAGGTTCACGTCCAAGAAAATGGCGTGCCGCAAGGTGGCGTGTTGAGTTGCACTCTCTTTATCGTAAAGATGAACTCTCTTGGAAAGGCACTGCCACCAACAATCTCTTATTCTATGTATGTAGACGACGTGCAAATATCTTTTAAATCATGTAATATGTCAATATGCGAACGTCAAGTCCAGCTTGGTGTCAAGAAGCTTGCCGGCTGGGCAGACAAGAATGGGTTTAAATTGAATCCTGCAAAAAGCTCCTGCGTTGTGTTCTCCAGGAAGCGCGTGGTCCATCCGGACCCAGACATTACTCTGAATGGCGTTTAGCTTCCTGTCAACAAGGAGCACAAGTTCTTAGGTGTTGTGTTTGACCAGAAACTCACATTCATTCCACACATCAAGAAACTTAAACATAAATGTCTGAAAACAATGAATATACTTAAGGTTCTCTCCCATCAATCGTATGGTTCCGACAAAGAACTCCTACTACGGCTCTATACTGCTTTGGTTGGGTCTCGTTTAGACTATGGCAGTGTGGTATATGGGTCGGCGAGTAAAACAGCGTTGCGAATGCTTGACCCAGTGCTACACTTGGGGCTACGGCTTGCGTCGGGTGCTTTTCGCACTAGCCCTGTCGAGAGTCTGTATGCCGAGTGTAATAAGTGGAGCCTTGAGAACCAACGGACATACATGGACTTACTTTATGCTTTTAAAATTTCATCTCTGAATAACCATCCTTTTTATCCTGTTTTTAACGACACATCCACATCTGTGCTCTTTGTAAATCGCCCATCCGTTCCTCTGCCCTTTTCACTTAGAGTGAGAGAGCGAGCCTCGGATCTGAGCGCTTCGTTTTTAGATGTGTACAGATCAACCTTTTCAGACATTTTACCTCCTTGGAAAGTTCGTCCTGTGTCCTCCGACCTTTCTTTTATGAAACTTGACAAAAATCGGGTACCGCGAGCTGCAATACTGCAGCACTTTCTGTCTCTGCAGTTTAAATACCCACTTGCACAATTTTACAGTGACGCGTCTAAAACCTCCACTATGGTCTCCTGCGCTGCTCATGGTCCGAATTTCAGTGCAGCCAGAACCATGAGCGTCCACACGACAATTTTTTCAGCAGAAGCTCATGGGATTTTGCTGATTGTACGACACATACATGAAAATCAAATTCCGAAGTCTATCATCTACACAGATTCCTTGAGTGTTGTTCGCGCACTGTCATCGCATACACCCCCCAAAAACCACATAGTTAATCTTGTATTTAACATTATCATGTCTGTGTATGCAAAGAAGCATCAGCTGCTCCTCTGCTGGGTTCCAGGACACGCTGGGATCGCTGGGAATGAGTTGGCAGACGAGAGGGCAGCTGCTGCTGCACTCAGGAACACTGTAGACATAACAACCGTACCGTACACAGACCTCAAGCCACACATAAGACAACACCTGCGCAGAACATGGCAAACACACTGGGATGAACAGACAGACAACAAACTACATGTAATAAAGCCACACTTGGGACGGTACACAGCTGACTCACGCAACAGACACACGGAAGTCGCCTTGGGTAGGCTACGGATAGGGCACACGCATGCAACTCACTCGTATCTGCTGACGGGATCTCCTAGACCCCAGTGCGGCAGGTGCGGAGAGGCCCTATCCGTAGTACATATACTAATCACATGCAAGGCACTTCACACAACACGACACAAACACTTCAGAGAACTCTACAGACAACATATTCCCCTACATCCATCGTTTTTCCTAGGTGATGATGCCATTGTATCCGTGAAACGTGTGTTTGAGTATTTGTCCGACGTCAAGTTTTTAAACCTCATTTCCTATCACGCATCATGAAATCGGGCCCTATACACCAGCCATGCTCATTGTCGTGTTGTGATTTTACTTTTGTTTTTGCTGAGTTTACGTAGGGTTTAAGGTTTCACCCCTCATATATCACTATTTTTTTGGCGCTCTTTGCCCCAGTTGGCCTTGCGCCATAAACATCCAAACATCATCATCAACACATGGCAACTACACTGGAGTCAACAGACAGACAACAAACTACACGTAATAAAACCACAACTGGGACGCTACATAACTGACTCACACAACAGATACACTGAAGTTGCCCTGGCTAGGCTGCGGATAGGCCACACACATGCGACGCACTCCCACCTGCTCACTGGAACTTCGGGACCCACGTGTAGCAGGTGTTGAAAGGGCCTATCCGAAGTCCACATACTAATCACATGCAAGGCACTTGACACAACACGACACAAACATTTCCCTGAATTGTACAGACGACACATCCCTCTGCACCCATCATATTTTTTAGCCGACGAACCCATGTTTTCGAGTCAGCGTGTTTTTTAAGTTTTTAGCTGAGGTGAACTTTCTGCAGCTCTTGTCATATCACGTGTAATCATCCTGGCCCTATACACCAGCCATCTCCATTGTCTTTTGTTTTGCATCACTTTTACTTTTAGTCACATGTTTTAGTGTGTACAGTCTCATCACAATTCAGTAACTTCTTCTTTGGCGCTCTTTGCCCATAGTCGGCCTTGCGCCAATAAAACCCAGCTATCATCATCATCAACAACCTATTTATGGCAGAGAGTCGCACTAAATGTTTGCATAAATGGTTTAAAAATAACTTAGTAGTGAGCCGATGCTTTCTTCGCAAGTCCTGTTGTTACCAAACACCAAATATCTGTACTGTGATGTGTGCTTGCATTTGCCCTGACAGTCTGCTTGCTTTGTTATTGTTATTGAATTTGTGCGCAGCACCGTTTCCTGAACGCGACCAAACAGCCGAAGCGGTCCCTGTTTGCCGCGGATGGATACCACGTGTCCAGCGGTATGGGCGGGGCATTCTCTCGCCAGAACGAGCTGCACATGGTGCCAAGTACACCTCCTGCTGTGTCCGCTGTGGAGCCAAGGGCCACGAGAGGAACGACTGCCTGCAGTACTCCTCGCCGTCCTGAGGTGCAACGAGGCACCAGCGAAGACCATCGGCTTGTTGAAACGGCCCTTTTCAGGGCCACATATTTGCCTGCCATGCGGTATTCGCTGCAGCCAACCCTCGTCACCCCGTAACCTGCTGTCTCTAGTGGTATGGTGAGCATAAAACCCTACTTGGTGAATAGGTGGTGGAGAAAACTACTTGCACATTCATTGCAGTACAGGCAGCTAACCGTGTGCATAAACACGCAGCCATGATTTGTGCTCGCCCTAGGCCGAGAGTTACACTTTCTTTTTATATGCTCTTAATTTCGAAATTCTCGACTTGCATGTACACCTTCTCCCAAACACGAATCAGAAATGGTTTGTTCCATCCAGTTGATGAAGGCTCAGCGTCACCCGCCGCGGTGGCTCAGTGGCTAAGACGCGCTGCTGAGCACAAGGTCGCGGGTTCGATTCCCGCCCGCGGCGGCTGCTTTTCTGATGAAGGCCAAAAGCAAAAACGCCCGTGTGTGCGAGATTTCGGCGCACGTTAAAGATCCCCAGGTGGTCAAAATTATTCCGTAGCCCTCCAATAGGGCGCGCCTGATCGCCTGCGTTGCGTAGGCGCGTTAAACACTACGATCAGTCAAGCCTCAGCGTTTCCTCTGCCCTAGGGAAATGTGCTGCTAATAGCCATGCCGCATTGTTTCTTTCGTCAACCACTGATTTGCACAGAAGATGCCACACTTGCTTCCATTTACTGAATGCTGCATGGCTGTGTCTGCTTAACACATCATTTCTGGTTGCATGCAAAATACTATATATACTGTGAAGCATCAGCTAACCTGAACCAAAGTAATTATGGCTAGCTATTTTGCAAGGAGTCCTCTAAAATCAGGATTCAAGAATAGCAGTGCAGATGTTTGTACGAGACATGCACACTTCATTGCACGACATCCTCATTATTAGCTTTAAGATAGCTCTCTACTTGCTGCTGTTCTGCATCAGAGCTTTAGGGCAGTTTACATTGGCATGTTGTAAGCTTTACAGTGCATCTCGGAAAGCTCACGCATTCTGCAATTAAATGTAGTTGTTGCAGAGTTTTTGACCCCGTCATAATTCTAGGCTTTGCTGCTGTTTGGCACAAATACTTTGTTGGCCAATTTTACTTGTGTGTGCTTGCTGCATGAATATTGTATGTACTGTACTCTTGCCGCTGCAGAGAAAGGAACGGATTCAGATGACAGAGCATGCATTTGAAGTCTGTGGGAGGGGCCTTTGTGGTGCAGTGGACAGTACGAGGCTGATTATGCACAAATATTAATCATCGTGACTCAAAATGTCCATGGCAACCAACCTGCACCAAGGCATTTTGCTAAGAGACTTTATTCTTTATTCTGTTACCTGTCCATGTGCGCTGCATTCTACCATTTAGGATACCGCAAAGTTAGGGGGCTACTATGTAAGCTCCTTTTGCTTCAAAACAAGCGCCTTGATGTCTGATGTCTTGGGGTTTGTTGCCTTTTACTGGGTTTCATGGTGGTTCTCGAAACACTTACAAACCACTGCATTGCACACACCCTTGATAAGCGTCAGTTTCCATCTGATTAAAATTAAGCATAAGGCTACCACGTTAGGACGCCCCGATTGTTTGGTTGATCATTAGCGAATAAAAAAAATTTGTAACACACTGAAAGTGCTTATCAAGCAACACACCATTAGGAATAACTGTTGAGCCATTGCTTTGATCAGGGGAGTTATCTGAAGGCGATTCCTCTTGTTGAAATGTTGGTTCCATCAAGGTTCCCATTGTGGCGCTCAAAAATTGACACAGCTGTGAAAGACCCAGAAAACCCTTGCATTTCCATCATGCAAACCAGCATGAATGCCATTTTTCTTGGAATGCTGCAGGTACACAACGAACCACCACGTGAAAATTAAGTTGCAGAAGTTCGTAATCAAGCGGTACTGTTGCCAGTCTTTCAATTGAGGTGTGCTCATGGCAGCCTCCACCATGCACTCAATAGTTCCCATTTCTCACCCTGGCCTATATTGCTTTCTGTAGCAAAGAGATGTCTCTGAAGCCAACTTTCCAGATAAATCATGTTTATTTGGATTCGTATAAATACAGTGTAGGCCCCATTGCGAAGGTAGTGTGGCAACACTCCTATTAGAGCACATCTCAAGCAATAAGGGGAAACACCAACTGCAGCCCAGGCGACACATTTCTCAACATGCCTTCAGCTCACTCAGTGTTGCATTCACAGCTCAAAATGAAAGTTCTTGGAGCACCAGTGACTTGTCCAGTAACAGGCGCAGCAGCCAATGGGGATGGGGCATCTTCATGACAACAGGAACTTGCTGAATACAGAAAAATGAAACACATACAGCATGAGGGACCATACTCTGCACGACTGCATTTTAGGTAGTTGGACTGACAGGTAATAAACGAGTTTGTTCTCAGCTCACAAAAAAGCCTGGCACATGTTTGGGGAGGGGGCGGGGGTAGTGCACATCCAACTGCAGGCAAAAGTGGCGACATTCCAAGGCACTGAAATTTTTGTAGTGCCTGTGAATGTGGTCTACTTGTAGCAAGCGAAAAAAATGTACAGAGGCTGTAAGTGAGCCTTCACATCCGTCAACGGTAGTGAAACCCAAATGTCAATCTGAGCAGGCCACGAGTTCTTTTGTAGCATGTTTTGGCAGCATGACAAGCTAAGGAGGGTTGCAGCATGCAGTAACTGAGGACAGCTAGGCTGTAATTTCGGGGAATAAATAGGCAAAATACGATGGTGCCGTTGTGTCAAGATTACGGTGCACATTAAATAGCCCCAGGTTGTCTAAATTAGTCCGTAGATGTCCGTAGTCCGTAATCTGTCGCTTCCATGTCCGTATTCTTGATCTCTAAATTTCTGCAAAGCACCATAGGTGGCAAATATTCAGCTAAAAAGCTCAGGACCGGAGAAATCCTTGTAGAACTCAATGCCGAACAACAAGCCCGCACTCTTCTTGCACAAACCCGCATCCATGATCTCGACATCAGGGTCACGCCACACAGGAGCCTAAACAGCTCTCAGGGTGTAATTTCTGAGACGGATCTCCTGACGGAAACAGATGCCGACCTTCTCGAAGGTTTAAAGGATCAGGGCGTCACAGCTGTGCGGCGCATCACGATGCGCAGGGACGGCAAGATAATCCCCACCAAACACATCATCCTGACCTTTGACCGCTCGGCACTTCCACAATATATAAATGCAGGCTTCATCCGATGCTCCATTCGACCTTACATTCCGAACCCGCGCCGCTGCTTCAAGTGCCAGCGGTTCGGGCACAGTACAAACTCTTGCCGTGGCCGAACGACTTGTGCAAAATGCGCCGCGTACGATCACCCCAGTAACAACTGCCCATCCGACACTCTCACGTGTGTGAACTGCGGGGGGCCGCATGCAGCGTACTCCCGCAAATGTGAAAAATTTCACACAGAGAAAGAGATCATCAACATCAAGATAACTGAGAACATCACTTTCCCAGAGGCGCGAAAGAGGTTCGCCTCTTTCCCCCTGGGAAGGTACGCCGACGCGGCTCGCCGGGGGGCGGAGCGGCGTCTGGTGTCCACAGGGACCCAGTTCAGCGAGTCTGACCTGGTCCCTCCTCCACCCCCCCTGGGGTGCCTCAGGCAGCCCAATCTGTCGCCACGCCGCTTGCTGAGGCAGCAGCGGTTGTGGTGACAACCTCTTCTGTAGGGACCGGTGCCGCTCCCGCCTCCGCCTCCCCATCCTCCAGTGCGTTGGAGGGTACCGAGGTGATGGACACCACGGGCCCCGCATCGGCTCTCACCGCCACCGCACCGCCTGTGCCACTTTTGGCGTCCCTGACGCCCGCGGCGGTGGCGGCTCAAACGAAGGGCTCCCAAATGGGGGCCAAGTCCGGGGGGCCCGGTCCGTCGGGCACCCCTCGGACATCCGACGACGATATGGATGTCGGGCCGTTCCTGCCTGCAATGCAGCGCAAGGAGCGGCCTCCGACGCCCAAGCCAGCAGCAGAAAGGCCCAAAAAGCCAAATCCTAGAGTAACAGCCCCGAAAGACACATGAACACACATACACACAGACTTCAGTAGCTTCTAAATCTCCATAATGGGAAGAGAAAATATTACTCAATGGAACTGTAGAGGCCTCATTAAAAATCTTGATGATGTCCATGAGATATTGCATTCGAACCAGCCAAGTGTGATGTGTCTTCAGGAGACGCATTTGAATCCCAATCACACAAATTTCTTAAATAGGTACATGGTATTCAGAAAGGATAGGGTTGGCTGCACACACTCTTCGGGCGGTGTAGCCATAATAGCCCCGAAATCCCTAGCATGCCTCCCTATCACTCTCAACACCGTCCTTGAGGCTGTAGCAATACGCACAATAATTTTTAATAGGTTGGTAAAGGTATGCTCAATTTACATTCGTCCTGATTATGCACTTTCCAGCTCTGACTTCGAGGCGCTGGTCCACCAGCTGCCCGAACCGTACATCCTAACAGGCGACCTTAATGCACACAACTCTCTTTGGGGCTCCTCCAGAACGGATGCCCGAGGTCGCCTGATAGAGAAATTTCTTACATCTTCAGGAGCATGCCTTTTCAACAAAAAGCAGCCTACATACCATAACTTAGGACATAATACATACTCACATCTCGACTTGGCTATTGGTTCTGCAATTCTCTTTCCATGTCTTGAGTGGGGCGTGGGCACTGACCCATATGGTAGTGACCATTTCCCCACTTCCCTAGCATATATAGGTAAAGGCCCATGCAGTCCATCTTCCCTTCCCCACGCCTCTGGTGCCCCGCGCAACCAGCGGAGGCCGTGGTGGAATGAGGACTGTAGGCGGGCGCGAGAGGCCCAGAACAAGGCGTGGGGTATCCTCCGTCGGTACCCCACGTCGGGAAACCTCCTCTTGTTCAAACGGGCCAAGGCGTTAGGAAAACGTGTGCGCCGTGGGGCAAAACGAGAGAGTTGGCGTACATTCATAACATCAATAAACTCTTACACAGACACAAGGAAAGTATGGACACGAATACGTAAACTCAAGGGACAACAAACACACAGCCTGCCTCTGGTCAGCACTACAGGGGACACACTCGAAGACCAGGCTGACACACTCGCACAACACTTCCAACACGTGTCCAGTTCAGCACACTACACAAACACTTTTCTGAAACATAAAGCCTGTTGTGAAAAGAAGTCCCTACGCGACAGCAAGAAATCACAGACTTCTTACAACTCCCTGTTTTCACTACATGAGCTGAGGGCTGCTCTAAGCACGTGTAAACCCTCAGCTCCAGGCCCAGACAACATCACATACACAATGATACAACACCTGCACGCAGACACACTTCTAACACTCTTACACCTCTATAACAAGATCTGGCTTTCGGGGCACATTCCGAACTCTTGGAAGGAGGCTATAGTTGTAGCTTTCCTGAAGGAGGGAAAGGACCCGTCGTCCCCCTCAAGCTATCGTCCTATAGCCCTGACGAGCTGCCTGTGCAGGCTCTTCGAGAAGATGGTAAATCGCAGGCTCGTGTACTTCCTCGAGTACAACGGTCTTCTGGAGAGCTGCCAGGCAGGCTTTAGGGTGGGGCGATCGACGAACGATCAACTGGTAGCTCTTGACTCGTACATCAAAGATGCCTTCGCGCATAAGCAGTATTGTTTAACTGTCTTCTTCGACCTTGAAAAGGCATACGACACCGCTTGGCGTTATGGGATCCTTAGGGACCTCAAGTCATTCGGTGTATCGGGTAACATGTTAAACACTCTTGTTAGTTACTTGTCAGACAGAACGTTTCGAGTAAGAGTTGGTTGTGCACTCTCAAACGTTTACGTGCAAGAAAATGGCGTGCCACAGGGTGGCGTGTTGAGCTGCACTCTCTTCATAGTAAAAATGAACTCTCTTGGTAAGGCACTGCCACCTACAATCTCTTATTCCATGTATGTAGATGACGTGCAGATATCTTATAAATCATGCAATATGTCAGTCTGCGAACGTCAAGTCCAGCTTGGTGTACAGAAACTTGCCGGCTGGGCAGACAAGAATGGTTTTAAATTAAATCCTGTAAAAAGCTCCTGCGTTGTGTTCTCCAGGAAGCGCGGGGTCCATATGGACCCAGACATTACTCTTAATGGCGTGTCACTTCCTGTGAACAAGGAGCACAAGTTCTTAGGTGTTGTGTTTGACCAGAAACTCACATTCATTCCACACATCAAGGAACTTAAACAGAAATGTCTGAAAACAATGAATATACTTAAGGTTCTCTCCCATCAATCTTATGGTTCCGACAAAGAACTCCTACTACGGCTCTATACTGCTTTGGTTGGGTCTCGTTTAGACTATGGCAGTGTGGTATATGGGTCGGCGACTAAAACAGCGTTGCGAATGCTTGACCCAGTGCTACACTTGGGGCTCCGTCTCGCCTCGGGTGCTTTTCGCACTAGCCCTGTCGAGAGTCTGTATGTCGAGTGTGATAAGTGGAGCCTTGAGAACCAACGAACGTACATGGACTTGCTATATGCTTTTAAAATTTCATCACTGAATAATCACCCTTTTTATCCTGTCTTTAACGATACATCAACATCTCTGCTCTTTGCAAATCGCCCATCCGTTCCTCTGCCCTTTTCACTGAGAGTGAGAGAGCGAGCCTCGGATCTCAGTGCTTCGTTTTTAGATGTGTACAGGTCATCCTTTTCTAACAGTTTACCGCCTTGGCAAGTTCGCCCTGTGTCGTGTGACCTCTCTTCTATGAGACTTGACAAAAATCGTGTACCACGAGCTGCAATACTGCAGCACTTTCTGTCTTTGCAGTTTAAATACACATGTGCAGAATTTTATAGTGACGCTTCTAAAACCTCCAGTATGGTGTCGTGCGCTGCTCATGGTCCTAATTTCAATGCAGCCAGAACCATGAGCGTGCACACATCAATTTTTTCAGCGGAAGCGTATGGAATTTTACTGATTGTACGACACATCCTTGAAAATCACATTCCCAATTCCATCATATATACAGATTCTTTGAGTGTTGTTCGCGCACTGTCATCGCACAAGCCCCCCAGAAACCACATACTTAATCTTGTATTCTGCACTATCATGTCAGTGTATGCACAAAAGCATGAGGTGGTCCTCTGCTGGGTCCCAGGACACGCAGGGATCTCTGGGAACGAGTTGGCAGACGAGAGGGCCGGTGCGGCTGCACTCAGGAACACTGTGGACATTACAACGGTACCCTACACAGACCTCAAGCCACACATAAGACAACACCTGCGCAGAACATGGCAAACACACTGGGACGAACAGACAGACAACAAACTACATGTAATAAAGCCACACTTGGGACGGTACACAACTGACTCACACAACAGACACACGGAAGTCGCCTTGGGTAGGCTGCGGATAGGGCACACCCATGCGACGCACTCGTATCTGCTGACGGGATCTTCTAGACCCCAGTGCGGCAGGTGCGGAGAGGCCCTATCCGTAGTGCACATACTAATCACATGCAAGGCACTTCACACAACACGACACAAACACTTCAGAGAACTCTACAGACAACATATTCCCCTACATCCATCGTTTTTCCTAGGTGATGATGCCATTGTTTCCGTGAAACGTGTGTTTGAGTATTTGTCCGACGTCAAGTTTTTAAACCTCATCTCCTATCACGCATAATCATATCTGGCCCTATACACCAGCCATCACCATTGCCGTTAATTGATTTTATTGTTATTTTGGCTTTAGTAGCCTATATTTTATTTTAGATACTTTTGTTTGGCGCTCTTTGCCCCAGTTGGCCTTGCGCCAAAAAACTCTAACGATCATCAGTCCATCTTCCCATAAAAGGTTTAATGAATCAAAAGCAAACTGGAGCACATTCACACAAACATCTCAACTACACCACACATCCATAAAACACCTACACGTGGAAGAGGCCGCCCAACTCGTCACAGCGCACATCCTCGACGCCGCCGAAAAGTCCATTCCCCACGCCTCTGGTGCCCCGTGCAACCAGAGGAGGCCGTGGTGGAATGAGGACTACAGGCGGGCGCGAGAGGCCCAGAACAAGGCGTGGGGTGTCCTTCGCCGGTACCCCACATCAGATAATCTCATTTCGTTTAAACGGGCCAAGGCTTTCGGGAAGCGAGTGCGCCGTGATGCAAAAAGGGAGAGCTGGCGCACCTTCCTTACTTCCATCAACTCGTACATTGACACGCGAAAAGTATGCACACGAATACATAAACTAAAAGGACAACAGACACACAGCCTGCCCCTGGTTAGTACAACAGGGGACACACTGGAAGACCTGGCTAACACACTCGCACAACACTTCCAACATGTGTCCAGTTCAGCGCACTACAGCAACACTTTCATAAAACACAAAACATCCTGGGAGAAGAAGTCCTTGAGAGACAGTAATAAGTCGACCTCATCTTATAACACCCCCTTCTCACTGCATGAGCTGAAGATCGCACTTAGTACTTGTAAACCTTCAGCTCCAGGCGCAGACAACATTACATACACTATGATTCAACACTTGCACACAGACACACTTGAAACCCTCCTTCACCTCTATAACAAAATATTTCTTTTGGGGCACCTCCCAGGGTCATGGAGGGAGGCCATCGTAGTGGCCTTTCTGAAAGAAGGGAAGGACCCTTCCTCTCCCGCAAGTTATCGTCCCATCGCCCTCACAAGCTGCCTGTGTAAGCTGTTTGAGAAGATGATCAATAAGAGACTCATGTACTTCTTAGAGTACAACGGTCTTCTCGACAGCTGCCAGGCTGGCTTCAGGGCTGGGAGATCCACCAATGATCAACTGGTTGCATTGGAAACATATCTAAAAGATACCTTCATTCATAAGCAGTATTGTATAACAGTCTTCTTCTATGTGGAGAAGGCCTATGACACGGCCTGGCGGTACGGCATCTTGTGTGACCTCAAGTCGTTTGGTGTTTCTGGCAACATGCTGAACACGCTCAGTAACTACATGTCGGAAAGGACCTTTCGAGTGAGGGTTGGCAGTTCCCTTTCGAATGTATATGTGCAGGAAAATGGCGTCCCTCAAGGCGGTGTCTTGAGCTGCACACTGTTTATTGTTAAGATGAACTCACTTCGGAAGGCATTGCCACCAACCATTTCCTGTTCTATATATGTAGATGACATTCAAATATCCTTTAAATCCTGTAACGTTTCAGTTTGTGAACGCCAAGTCCAGCTTGGGGTGAACCAACTTGCTGGCTGGGCAGACACAAACGGTTTTAAACTGAACCCTGGAAAGAGTACTTCTGTTGTGTTCTCCCGCAAGCGCGGGATTAAGGCAGACCCGGAGATCACCCTTCATCGCGCTTCTATCCCGGTAAAAAAGGAGCACAAGTTTTTAGGTGTCATATTTGATGAAAAACTCACGTTCATTCCACACATGAAACAACTTAAACATAAATGCCTGAAAACACTAAACATTCTCAAAGTCCTCTCCCACCAGTCGTATGGTGCAGACAAAGAACTCCTTCTTCGCGTCTTTACCGCCTTAGTCGGGTCTCGGCTAGACTACGGTAGTGTTGTGTATGGGTCGGCATCAAAAACAGCACTAAAAATGCTTGACCCAGTTCTCCATTTGGGCCTGCGCCTTGGGTGTGATGCGTTCCGCACTAGCCCGGCCCAGAGTCTGTACGCTGAAAGTAACAAATGGTGCCTGGAACATCAACGAATGTACATAGATTTATTATATGCTTTTAAGGTCTCATCATTCAATAACCATCCTTTTAAACCTGTCCTCAACGATACATCTACAACCCAGCTATTCTCAAATCGTCCATCTGTTCCTTTGCCCTACTCTCTGAGAGTGAGAGAGGAAGCTTCAGGTATTTCCGTTGGGTTTTTAGATGTCTGTACATCATCATCATTTTCTGACGTTATACCACCATGGCAACTGCACCCTGTTTGTTGTGATGTTTCTTTCATGAAAATAGATAAAAACAGGGTTCCGAGAGCTGCGATTCTGCAGCATTTCTTGTCGCTTCAGGATAAATATATGTTCCGAATTCTATAGCGATGCCTCGAAAATTTCAACAACAGTGTCCTGCGCGGCTCATGGTCCCAACTTTATTGCTTGCAGAACCATGAGTGTACACACCACTATTTTCTCTGCAGAAGCATATGGCATCTTACTCATCGTTCAGCACATTCTTAAAAAACAAATTCCTAAGTCCGTCATCTTCACAGACTCTTTGAGCGTTGTGCATGCATTGTCTTCACACAGACCCAGGAAAAACCACATTGTCAATCTTGTCTTTAATTTCATAATGTCTATATATGCAAATAATTTTCAACTAATCCTGTGCTGGGTTCCAGGCCATGCTGGAATCGCGGGGAATGAGACCGCTGATGAAATGGCCGCCACTGCTGCACTTGCAAACACAGTGGACATAACAACAATACCCTACACTGACCTCAAGTAACACATCCGACAACACCTTCGCAAAACATGGCAAGCCAACTGGAATACACAGACAACAAGTTATACATAATAAAGCCACACTTAGGACAATACACTAGTGACTCACACAACAGATTCATTGAAGTTGCCCTAGCTAGATTACGGATAGGCCACACACACGCGACACACTCCCATCTGCTCACTGGATCTCCAAGACCCCTGTGTAGCAGGTGTGGGGAGGGCCTATCCGTACTTCACATCCTCATTACATGCAAAGCACTCCAGACAACAAGACTCCAGACAACAACACTTCCCTCAACTCTACAGTCAACACATTTCACTACACCTCATACCACCCATAGCTTCACCCCTGGTCCTATACACCAGCCACCTTATTTATTTTTTAACCACTCTTGTTCTTCACCCTGGCCCTTTACACCAGCCGTACTCATAGTTTTTAACTGATTTTATTTCTTGTTGTCTCCTCATCAAATAACTTTCTGTTTGGCGCTGTTTGCCCGTGTCGGCCTTGCGCCAATAAAATCAAACCATCATCATCACCCAGCACTCTTTCTAGCGGATGATCCCGTGATTCCTGTGCAACGCACTTTTAAGTTTCTCAGTGACATCAAGTTTTTACATCTCATTTCCTATCACGCGTAGTTTTTTAAAGCTTTATTTCATTCCATGCACCCTCACAACCTGGCCTTTTACACCAGCCATTCTCACTGTCTTTTATTGATTTTACTATTGTTCTTGCTTACTGATTTCAGTGTCTACGTTCTCACCTCTCATATTTAACCACTGTTTTGGCGCTCTTTGCCCAAGGTGGCCTCGCGCCATTAACATCCAACCATCATCATCATTGTTTTGCAGGTAGAAGGCCGTTTGCATCGCGTGACCGTGAACCTAAACGCGAGGTTACACGGCCTTTAGTGTGGCCGCAGCAGTTTTGCGAAACGGCTCGCTCTAACAATGCCGCAATGCTCGGTGCCAGGCTGCAAGTCGCGTTCGGTACCCAAGGAATTGGGCGTCACTTTCCACCCGTGAATGCATCATTCCGCTGACTACTATTACTGTACATTGGTGTGCATTCATTTTTTGTTTGCAATCGCCGCCCTTTATAGGTTCCCAAGTGATGGAGAACGCCGCAAACAGTGGGCGAACTCCTTGCAGCTACCGGACTGGAAAGTGCCCAAGTATGCGTTGCAGTTTCACTGGCAATCCCAGAGATGACTAGTCAATTAAACGGCCGGTCTATATATTTAGGTAAGCAGCACTTCCTGCAGATTTCAAGCTAAAAATTTTTGGAATGTTTTTACCGTTCGCGTTCCTTCAATAGAGAAATTTTTTCGAAGGAGGAGCAGTAGGAGGCAAAACGTTTTATCGAGCAAAAAAAAGAGGGTGGGTGGCGTCAATAAACTTTTTTTCGCCAAGTTTCAACTTGTCTCAGTGTCAATAAATTCAAGGTGATATGAGCTGCAAACGTTCATACACTAACTTCGTAGTCTGAAGCGTTGAAAAGCGAAATCCAGAGCGAGACCACAAAAAAGATAGATTGCAGATCCAGCACTCTTCAAGTCAACAGACGGACACCTACCAAGGTAATAGGACGATGGAATTATATCAACCTGGAATCTACCTTGTAACAATTGCAAAGGCACTGCCGCGCATCACCGGCCTAGCAAACTACATGCAGCGGCGATAACCAAAAAATTCAGTTGCGAATCGTTCGGTTGCAAGTCGCCTACGCACTTGTTCAGCGTAGTCGCCTACGCACTGCACTGCACACTGCACTTCCCGAAAATCTACTTGACGGGTGTCCGCGCGTACGACGGGACGGCGCGTTCACGATATCTGCACTTCAATAGGCGCGTCGTGATCGCGACCGGAGCAAAAGCTTGACGCGGTGCAAGGTGCACTTGCAAGCAGAAATTAAATGACATATTCACATCGGCGCAGCTGTCGCAGCTCTCAGCATCCTTTTCGAGTTCCGCAAGACCACAGCCCAGCAAAGCGAAGCAGCAATATTCGCAATCGGACGACAAGGCAGGCGCTGCCTTTCCTCCATGACTGGCGGACGGCGGGCGGGCCGTTGCTAGGACGCCGTTGCTAACGCTACTTCCAATGGCCGCCGAAAACACGTGACTTCCTCCACACTTTTGCCAATGAGCGGGGATAGCTGGGGGCCTCTCCTAAGCTTTTTTTTCCTCCATCGCGGCGAGGCTCGTCTCCACGCTCTTCAAGGACACAGAGGCCCCGTCGATCGCAACGGAGTCCTCCTCTCTTCCCTCTCTCGGACTCAACGTGCCCGAGGCTATGAACGGCTTACGAACTCTGGAAAGAGCGTTGTGTGTGTCTGTGACGTTCGTGGCGTGTTGCCGCTTGTTGCGTTTGACCGTTATCGCTTTTGGGTATAAATAGAGCTGCCCAAGCATTGTAACTGATTCTTGTTAGAGCAGCGAACCGACGTTGTCGCTCTGCTCGAGTCCTGTATTGTAACCTCGCCCGTCGGGGCATTGTTCTTTGGCTTCGGCTCACCTCTCGCTATTAAGTAAACAGTTACGTTAGCCTACGGCTTTTGGACTTTTCACGGCTGCAACAGCGGCTGGCCGCTCGCATTATACACGCTACCACTCGTATGTCCGAGGCCACGGAGATTGGATCGGGTGCCGCCGCCCGGTCGCAACTACTGGTTGGCAGCGGTCGGATGGCAACTTCGTAACACCTGAAGCGAGCGGTGCGAGACCCAACACCACGGACGTCAAGGAGGCTTCGAACTTCGCAGAATTCACGGTGGTCAAGGGTGAGTGCGGGACTTTTCTTCACTAAGTTTTACCAAGCTTCTGAGGATAGCTGGTAGGGCGTGTGTTTTTGTCGCGTGGGTTATTCGCGCAAAACATTTTTGGAGCAGTGGGAAAGCAGTACTCTAGACCGGCCATGAATTTGAAAGCGTTGAAGAAACCGCAGTTGTTGGAGCTTGCAAAAGAGTTGCGCTTGGATGTTGCGGACGCGCTGAGAAAGCCAGAGCTGATACAGGCTATACTCTCTGTCGGGGCTGACGATGAGGAGCTGTCTGAGTGCATTGAGCTGATCAATGACAAGGAGACCGCGAAACGTCAGGCTGCAGAGGCTGAGCGCGAGCGAGAAATGCGAGAATACGAGGAAAAGATGCGATGGTACGACCTCGATATCGAGCGAATCCGAAGGGAAAGAAAGAAGCTCGAAAGAGAGAGACTCCAACGGGAGAATAAGCACCTAGAGCATGAAATTCAACTCCAGCAGGAAGAAGTGAAGCCCGAGTTGAAATTGTTGCTCGAAAAAAACCTCGTTGTCGAGGAAAGCACCGTGCCAGCGCTGCCAATAGCAGACGCTCGGGAGCGCGAGTCGGAGGTGATGGTTGCGGCTCAGCATCGCGGCAAGGTTGCAGTTAAGTTCGCGCTCCGCATGGAATTAATGAAGGCCGCCGGTGGCTCATGTATTGGCGTCGCCTCCGCTGGTAGCTACGATCCTGTGTCCCTTTCATGTAGCCGAACGGACGCCAAGTTCGGAGCCGCGAAGAGCGTGTGTTGTGCCCCTCCTTTTGTGTGTCAAAGGACGGGGGTGCTTAGCCTGAGTGCCTCTGTCGCGCCGGAGGTGGCTGGGTCATTCGGCATGACAAGCTGACGGGAAGCTGAATGACGGTGTGTCTCATAGTGTTGAAAAGGCGCGCGGTGTAAGTTTTTGAGAATCTGGGAAGCCGGCGCCGGGCGCCCTCCGTTGGTGGGTCGTTCGCCTGGAAGATTTTGCTTGGGCCTGAAGCGCCTCTCCCCTGGCGACAGACGGCGGCGTACTTAGTCTGGGAGAGGATTAGCGGCGACTTCCGCATTGTCCCGACGCGCGCGCAGCCGAGGGGTCAAGGCAGACGCGGGGTGATGGTAGCCGCGCAAAGATCGCCCCAAGCCCTCGGCTTGGATTTTGTGCAGATGCCGCCCGCTGAACGTAATGGTGTCCACTTAGGCCACAGATGCCCTGTATTTGCTTGTCGGGTGCTATAGCGTTCGTGGGAAACGCACTATGAGTGTGTAAGGGAGAGTGTTAGGTCACGTGACCGCAGTTGGGGACATGTGTGGGATTGGCTGGTTCCTTTGGCCAATCAATGATTTGTATTAATTGTTTTGAAGAGCTTTTCTCTCTTTCTTGTACGCCCCCTTTTTGGAGGCGGGGTTTTTGTTATCAAAACCGGAGTGTTGGGTTTTCTCGGGGGTCGGTCGAGAGGGGGATCTAGTTCAGTATAGATCTCGGCCGAACAGGCTGCTGCTGTCAGAGTGACAATGTAACCGTCACTCTGACCTGATGTAAAGTTGGAGTAATGTAAATAGTGTAAATAAACCTAATATCCAGCAAGGAAGGCAGTCCTCATCCCACACCCGCTCCAAGCATCGGTCGTCGGTCATCGGAGCGAGTCGAGATCATCCTCTCGGCTCGTGCATCAAAAGAACATCACTATTTCGTCTCCATCAGTTCGCCAAGAAGATGGAGATTGCTGAGAGAGATAACGACGGTGCATTAGCTCAGACTGTCGGCAGAGGCGGCAGAGGGCAGTGCGTGTCCACTGAGTGCGATAATGTGTCGTCGTTTGTTTCGGAGATCTCGGCGGAGTGTTCGGACGGGTCAAATTCGCGGGAGGCCTTGGGAACGGCTACCGAATTGAACGTGAACATTTCGCGAGATAGCGACGTTTCGCAGGAATGCGTAAACGATGAGGTTACCGAGAGGCCGCACGAGTCCGCTGAAACGGAGGTTGTTCCTTCGGACGGTAGTGCGGAAACGAGCGATGTGGTGGCAAAGCCTGCAGCCGAGGCAGCGAACGGTTTGCACGGTTCAGTTGGGAGAAATGACGATCTCGCCACTGAGCAAGCCGATTCCGTCGTGGCACAAGCTCATGTAGCTGACCTCGAGCAACGGCCAGCCGAGCTCGTAGAGATTCAGGTGTCTGGGGCGGCTGAGCCGTCTTTTGAGACAGGGCAGCTTGGATCTAGTGTAGCCTTGACAGCCGCAAAACAGAACGAAAACACCCTTCGGTGTTCGCTTGCTGAGGCTGTCGCCGAAAGCGCGAGGGGCAACGAGGTAGTGACTGTTCGAAGCTACCAGGTGTCTAATGAGCACGTCGTGCCCTTTTCACTCCCAGCGGATGCTCCCGATGATAGGCCAACATCGGCTGAACTAGTTGAGGTTGCGGTGTCGACTGCGGCTTAGCCGAAGTCGGGAACCGACCAGCATAGAGGAGAGAACGTAAACGCGTTCCGGCGTTTGCTTGCCGAACGCGTTCGTAAAAAGGCGAGCAAGAAGGATAGAGGAAAAACTTCCGCGCGTTCTTGTGGCGCGCGTTTCAGTGGGGGCACGCGAAGGGGCAAAGCCGTGAGCTCGCATCGCGCCAGGGGAACGCCGCCTCCAAAAAGGAGTGCGCGCCTAACGTATGAACGGTGAAAAATCCCGCTCGCTCCTCCGCGCGCTCGACCTTTGTCGAACAAGACCACCAAGCCACACATAAGACAACACCTGCGCAGAACATGGCAAACACACTGGGACGAACAGACAGACAACAAACTACATGTAATAAAGCCACACTTGGGACGGTACACATCTGACTCACACAACAGACACACGGAAGTCGCTTTTGGGTAGGCTACGGATAGGGCACACGCATGCAACTCACTCGTATCTGCTGACGGGATCTCCTAGGCCCCAGTGCAGCAGGTGCGGAGAGGCCCTATCCGTAGTACACATACTAATAACATGCAAGGCACTTCACACAACACGTCACAAACACTTCAGAGAACTCTACAGACAACATATCCCCCTACATCCATCTCTGTTTCTGGGTGACGATGCCATGTTTTCCGTTAAACGTGTTTGAGTACTTGGCAGATGTGAATTTTTTAAACCTCATTTCCTATCACGCATAATCAAATCTGGCCCTATACACCAGCCATCACCATTTCCGTAATTGATTTTATTGTTGTTTTGGCTTTAGTAGCCACTATTTTATTTTATATACTTTTGTTCGGCGCTCTTTGCCCCAGCTGGCCTTGCGTCAAAAAACTCTAACCATCATCATCATCGAACAAGACGACCGGTGTCTTTTCACGCGGTCGCAGCAGTCTCTTTCAGAGAACGGGCGCACCTAAAGTGCGATACAAGAAGGGGAAAACTCGGAGCAATCATGAGAACTCGAATCGCAGCTCTCAGCGCGAGAAGTGGCTTGTAGACGCCTGACTTTCTCAATTTCATTGTTTTTCCTGGAGTAGGTTTCGCCCTTTACGATTACATTTCTTTTTGTGTGGGACATTTCCAATCACGCGAAATGTAACCTTTCAGGTTTGTCACTTGTTTAAAGTACTGCTGGGCTAAAATATAACTAGAGTAGTTAGTTATTAGCGTATTTTTTTGCAACTAAAAGCCTGGTACAGCTTCAGTGTGGATTTGTCTTCGCACTTGCCGGTGATGCGGTTGTGTCTTCCTGTGTTGTTCTGTTGCTTGCCTGACCAAGCCAGAGACGTTCTTGGGGAGCCACTACTCGTCCAGTGACCCGCCCGGTGAAGCTCCAGCACGGTGTCGTACAGCCGAGGCCTGGAGTCGAGCGTCTGCCGAGCACTTCACTTCGAAAGCATCCCTCCGGACAACGGTTGAAGACCCTTATCCATCGGGATCTCGGACCCCCGGCGGAGAAGCTGTTACGAATCGGCCAGCGCCGCCGTACTGTCCCGCATCACTCCTCGGCTGTGCGGCGAAGCCCCTGCCTGCGCATTTGAAAACAGGCGCAACCATGTCAGTAACAAGTTGCGACAAGCCGCGTCAGACGCTTTGCTCTCGGCGCATTTCAAAACTTCGGCGGTTGGCGGCGAGGCTCGTCTCCACGCTCTTCAAGGACACAGAGGCCCCGTCGATCGCAACGGAGTCCTCCTCTCTTCCCTCTCACGGACTCAACGTGCCCGAGGCTATGAACGGCTTACGAACTCTGGAAAGAGTGTTGTGTGTGTCTGTGACGTTCGTGGCGTGTTGCCGCTTGTTGCGTTTGACCGTTATCGCTTTTGGGTATAAATAGAGCTGCCCAAGCGTTGTAACTGATTCCTGTTAGAGCAGCGAACCGATGTTGTCGCTCTGCTCGAGTCCTGTATTGTAATCTCGCCCGTCGGGGCATTGTTCTTTGGCTTCGGCTCACCTCTCGCTATGAAGTAAACAGTTACGTTAGCCTACGGCTTTTGGACTTCTTCACGGCTGCAACAGCGGCTGGCCGCTCGCATTATACACGCTACCACTCGTATGTCCGAGGCCAGGGAGATTGGATCGGGTGTCGGTGCCCGGTCGCAACAGGAGCCTACATGCGCCGCGCCTTCGTCGTTTAGGGTGGCGACAGCAGAGTCCAAGGTTTCCTAACGGTGGCCGTGGCGGCCGCCAAACTTTACGGGCCGCCATATTGGGCGCCTAGTGCCCACCCAACCTAGGGAGCCGGCATGCGCCGCGCCTACAGAGGCGCGGAACAGGCTATCTCTAGCACGACCCGCTTCGAAACGATCGTGCGTGGTTATCGCCAAGCAGCTTTCCAAAAACTTGCTGCTGCTGGGCACAGTTGAGATCGTGGGATCATTCGTTTAATGCGGCATTCACGTCCTTGGTAAAAGCTTGCCCGTGCCTCCTTTGGAGGCACTAGCTGTGCGTAGAAGCGCGCGACTACGCGATTTCTCGTGCCTGGAGCTTCCTGTGGCGCATAGCCGGTGTATCTTGTTTTTCACGTGCAGAATCGTGCTACGGTGCAATTATTTTCGCAGGTCAGTTCGGTGGCAAGCAGGAAATATATCTCGGAATTATCTACTAATACATAAGCATTCTTCCGCCGCTTGTTGCACCAACGTTTCATTTCCTTGGTAGCCTCAGATTTTTCAGTACATCTTGTCGGTGCTGCTCAAAACTCGAATCTTCAAAATGCCTAGAAGAAAAAAGTCAATCTTAACAACAATATTTGAAAACCATATAATGCACTTGAATTACTCGCTCGCGAGGCAGAATGCTTGTTTTCGCGCGTTTTTTTACCTCTTGGAATGGAAATTGATTATGCCGTCTAACTAATGCAGTACGGGAATTTTTATGGGACGGTTCGCCACAGAAATCTTTGCAGACTTTAGTGACCCCTCATACGCAGTTTGGCAGTGTTTCAAGAAATAATCAATAATATATTCCACCACCGCGCGGAATATTAGCACATGCAACGCAGGGGACCATTTTTTAGCCGACCCGATGAATATCCAGCACACGGCAGCTTCAAAGTCGATTGCCGAACGCAGCTGAGTGATGAGAACATACTCTGAATTGCAGCGCGTTCGAAGATTGCGCATTCGCCCAGCGATCGCTTTTGTCGCTTGGTATCAACCAATTTTTGTCGCAGTGACGAGAATCGCGCCTTTCCTGTCGCAAGCGTGAACGCTCCGGGCCTTTCGGGGATGTTTTATAACCAGGCTTAATTTTGAACATTCACGTTTCATGCATGGTTAAACCGGCATAATCGAGCCACGCAAACAATCCACTTGCGCGCACGCTGCATTCGCACGCTAAATTGCCGCTCGGCTACGTGCAGCCGTCGGTGAAAGCAATCAAAACAGGCCATGGCCTGCGCTACCGGTGCGCAATGGCGCTACGGCGACGGAGGAGACGTTGAGGACACGACGACGCTCGCTGAAAGCGTTGCAGGTGCAGAGCATCTAAATATTAGAATATAGCTGCAAGTACGCGTGCAAAAAACATGAACCGAGGTGCAATACTCACAGCGCAAACACGAGAAGCAGCAGTGGGCACTCAGGGGTCCCTTTTCACTTGAACGAGCCAGCGCTTTCTTCGGTTCGGGCTGGCCGGGAAGCGGAACATCTGTGTGCCTTTTCTGCAATGGTTCGTACATTGCGGAACGCAACAGCCGGGCATTTTTGGTGCTCATACAACTCCCAACACGTTCACCGAGCTGGCATGGTTATGAAAAGCTTCCCGTGGTCAACAAAAGTCACTGCGAGTCACAGGCGGCAAAGACGCAGCCCTACGCACACCGCGGCAGTGAACCGACTGGGAGTCAACATGGCGCCGTATCGGCCCCGTTGGTATGGCAACGTGTGCTGGCAACGCTACCCGACGGCGGAAGGCGGCACGGCTGTCCATAGACGGCTGTCCATAGATTTAGCAAATGTAGGTCGGGTAGTTGTAATGTAGTTGTAAATGTCATCGATGTGTAGTCTTCGACTGTGACCGATTTTGTGGCTTCCCGCAGAGCAATACCAATGCGTGTGCAGATAGGATCTGCAGGATCTGTTTCATTTAGGATGGTGCGAAACTTATCCCATTTTTCGAAATTGATCTGTTCTTTCTCTAGTATCACTTGCAATGCTTGAGGTGTTATTCATAGTGGCAGTTGGTCACTTCTGAGTGTGTCTCATGTAGTCTGCCAAATGCCTGGAAGGTTGGGAGAAGCCCAAGTACGGTCCGGTATTGTGTCTCACTGCGACGCAGCATTCTCTGCTTTCACCCCAATTTTTTGTCAAGGTCGTGTATTGTAAACCAAATCCAATTCTTTTAACTTTGGTATAACATCTTCATTCCAGATTTCAAGTTTGGAGACAGTGGGTAATGGAGCACTAATTCAAATTGAATACCACTTTATTTTTGCATTTCAGCTAATGCTGCCAAGAAAATAATAAATCCTCAAAGGGATTCCCACTCAACGTACACCGGCCAGCTGACCACTGTAATGTTCAGTAGCGCTAGGGTTCATCCCAGACATTGTGGATCATGTGGTGTGCCTGTGTCGAAGTGGAAGTTGCGGTCGTTGTCATTGCATTGGCAATGTCAGTGCATGTAAGTTGAGTGTGGGTAGTTCCGCTACCCTTGAGAAAAACGGTACATGCGCCAGTAATGGTGTGGCTGTCCTCAAGAAGGTATGCAGTTCGGTCACGCAGAGCTGTAGTGCCAGCTGGTTTGGGGCGAGACAGCGGTGAGCGAATCTTAAGTCTTACTTGCCTTAGCATCCTCGCTGCTCGCCTGGTCGGCCCCTCGTCGCCTTCGCGAGTTTCTTTTCACTAAATGTTGCAGTAGGGGAAGCAAGGCAGCAGGCCTCTGGGTCGTGGCTGATCGGCGCAAAGACGACTTTTTTAATGGAAGCACCAGCTCTTTGCATGTTTTTTGGATGTGCAGAGGCTCTTGGCGGTAAGCGGTAGCACATTGATGTCTGTTTTGGGTTTAGTAATGGTCTCCATATAAATAGCAAAGGTTCTTTTTGTGTTTGCGAACCATTGATGGGCAACTGGAATGAACTTCAGATATTGCTGGCATGTCTAACCCTGCACTTGCTGTGTATCTTAGTACCTTTTGTCATAAGTAAAGCTGTCACTGGATCAGGTTGCCTTTGTGTCGTGCTGTTGCTGGAATTTTCCCTTATCAGCATGCTTGCCCTTGTGCTAGTTGTGTGGAGAGCTTATCCAGGGCAGCAAAGGGGCTATCTTGCACGCTTTGATGCTAAATTCTACGGTTAATCTGTTCGGTGGCGAGACCTTACTGCCTGGAAGTTGCATTGCCCACATGCAAAGTTGTAGGTCACACGTCGATCGCACCCACATCCGTGGTCACATCTGCAGTGCATTTATGGTGTATGAATAACAAGACCTACCACAGCTGTGGCTGCCAGCTATTTCCATGTTCACTGGCTTCATTCCCTGTCTTGTGTCCACCCTAGCTTAGTGAGCCATGCAACCTATTTTCATGGCATCATACAAATGGTACAACTTGTTTATTGCAAGCCACTCTCTTTTATGTGAATATGACCATCAGGTTTTTTTCTGAGACGTAGCTGTGGAGCTGTGTAAGCTTGACCTCTGTCCGTGCGGATGATTGGCACAAAACTTGGCGCAGCAAAGTGGAGACGGGGAGGTGCTAGCCCAAGAAGTATGAGGGGTAGTGGCGAGGAGACAAGGAGCCCAAGAGCAGGTGGGGGGCACAAAAAAAACGTTTCTTTGGTGGGAATTGCGACTAAGTCCCTTGTGTTATGAAGCTGGAGTCTATGTAATTGCACTATCATCACAGTCGCAGTACACAGCATTTCCTTAGGGGATGTAGCATGGCTGTTAGCTTTGGACTTTGACTGAGCTGAAGTGGGCTGTGGTAGTTTAGATTTTGAACTTTAGGAGGGTGTATTCGGGACTTCGCCTTACGACTTCGGCAATATCAATTTTGGGCTTTGATTTTACTCAGTTTGCATGGAGAAGACCACCAGCTCCGCTGTTTCCTCAGTCTTTACATCTCAATTGCAAAGGTGGGTATTTTTTTTTGCTTACTTATGGATGACTTCTAATGTGCAGTTGTAAGTTCACCATTTTGGGTAACTTGGTATCTTTAGCACCCTGGTTCCTGCATTTTGTCGTTAGCATCTAATCTGAAGCACGCACTTGTTGAGCACTTGCCCTGTATACTGCTGTAGTGCATGGTTGTTTGTTCTTCATTCTAATTGAGTGGTGAGTTTTTAATGCATTTCCAAAGCCCATCTGAGTGTTTATGTGCACACTGATGGGCCAGTGAAATGTGAACACAAAAATGTGAACCAGAACATGTAAACCCAAAAAATACTATTCGTGTATGGTAATTAATGCCGCACTAATGTCAAATTTGGAAAGCCCCAGTACCCAACTTTGGTACTGTAATTATGCCACGCATCTATATGAGTGCAATGGAAAGATAATGGCGCTGTTTGTATGTTCTGGTTCGTATTTTCGTGATTGTGTTTCATTTGTCCTTGACTACACATTAGTAATTTGTGTAGCCACTTATATATGCTGTTTTTATGTGTCAAGCACCTAATGTGCATTAAGTGTGACTATAGTGTGCTACAGTGAACTATATTTCTAAAAAAATTGGTTTCTGACTCACTTGTGCGTATGCATGACAACTGCAGGAGTATCTCAAGGTAAGTCACTTTGTATTGCAGGCTATTTTAGCACCATGTTGTGACTGGAGATGGATTGCATATGTGAACTGCTGAATGTGTGTATTTGAGAGAGACAGACGTGCACACAATAGGTATGCTAGAAAGTGTGTGGACTTCATACGACAGCTGCAATTATACTAGGCCGTTATTCGCTAGGCAAGGCTCACTGCTTGTGAATTGCTCCGCTTTACTTACACATGCACTGCTGCCATGAGCCCTTCTGTATATGAAACATATGTGACAAAGGGACGCCCTTTCTCAAAGTGCACAAAAAGTGTAGAGAGAAGGTCAGGGGCACTTTCCATGGTCTAGCAGCATCCAGTACAGGCATGCTGGATTTATATCCTGTTGCAATTTCTTAAATACCGTGTGTTGCATAGTTTTCGCCTAAAAAATAGTGTTTGTGATGGAGCAAGACACCTGTTATTAATATACAAGCTAGTGTCTGTCGTATGCCTGTGGAATGATTTTAGGTGAATTGATGTCCTATTAATTCTTGTAGTTATTGAGTAATTTAATTTCATACTGCCTGCATTCTACATTCGTGCACGTAACTCACGTGCTTCTTTTGGTTTTTCTCAGTTTATGATTCATTTGTGACCTCTGCAAATAAAACATTACAACAAAGCTTCTGTGTGAATGTCCTTCACTCCATGGGTGCCCTTGGCCCCATGTAGTGCTCTATTCTGTTGGCATGTCAGATCTGGCCACAGTAAAAAGTTAAAATAAGCTTGTGTATAAGGTGGAATCCTCTGCGAAACTGGAGAATAAGAAGTTCAATCTGGCATACCCTCTCCCGAATATTACATGTGCCACAAGAGTGGTCCCACATCGCCAAGTCAATCAGCTTACTTTGCAGCCAGCGGTGACAAGCATTGACCCAAGCTTTTGCCTGTCCCAATATATCCAGCCCCACTTAAAAAAAAGAGCTTATACAATTTCTGCCTCGACTAGCGTCTTACCCATGACATCCCAACATTTGTGCAGACTAAGAAATATGCCACGGAAATAAAAACCTTGCTTTTAAATCAACTTATAAGGAAAGAAAGCATCTTGTAGATTGAAGCTGATAAAAATTGCAATATTGATAACACTTCTAATTGCTCATCTGAATTTCTTATAAAACGACCTTTTGTACATGAATACGTGTTAATGAAAATGAACAATTCTTTGCTTGCATAAAATAACTGAGAATGTGCTTCCCCTCCTTGGAGGAGAATTTCTGCGTTCTTAGATGATAATGCGCACTAAACGCACGAGCAAGATTAACACAATTCAGCGTAATTGCATTGCATTTGCACTGTGCGAGTTTTCTAAACATGTTATTTCGTTTGCGGCACGTGTATGCCATCATGTTCGCAATTTCGTTTGCACTAGCTTTAGGTGGTGGAGCCCATGCAGAACTTAATTGCAGAACTTGCAGGTGGTGGAGCCCATGCAGAACTTGACAATCCACACAACCCCGTATGTTATGGTCATAAATAGTAATTCGGATAAAGAACCACTTAAAATAACTAATGCCTACCTCTCAAACTCCTTCTGCAGGGTTTGCGAGTGCATAGTCACCAAAATGTGATTTATTACCAAATAAGCATAATAAAAAAATGTACAGTTAAATGGAAGGCATGCTTGTGACTACTCCGTTTCATGGCATCATTTCATCGGTTATGCTAACTTGACGGGCACACACGTAGATACCGAAAGCTACATTCCCACACGCTGTTGCGGTTTCACATCAATGCGCCTACATGTCATCATGGCTAACCTTCGTAATCCGTGTGGGAATGGCAGTGTGCAAAATTATCCCGTATGCACTGTGTTCATGAGAAAGCAATCTGTAAAACAAAAATTGAATTTTTTGGGAACAAATTGGAACAACTTTAGGGCAATGAGAAGTGTGCGCCATTAATGTTGCAATCGCTGTTCCAAAGATAAAGTGGGCAAGCTTCTGGACGAAAAACCCACCTTAATAAAAGATGTTTATACATTACTTTTTCAAAGGCACTTCTTTTGCAATGACCCCCCTTTTTTTGTTGAAAGCAGCGATTGGAGGCTGCCAACCTAATCACCGTCCCATCTATCTGGTTATGCGGACAAGTGCAACATCTCCAGGCATGCTACGACAATGCTCTAGGTGGTGGCGTATCAAAACGCGCTCTGAAGCTTACGCAATCACCTATTGCATTCGACCTGTACAACCACTTATATTTTTCAGCAGACGCACCTCATCATGTTCCATCTCAGGTAAGCATAGATTGATAGTTTTTAAAAGCCTGCGCTAAAAAAAACAAGCTTCCGTGTGGGCAAGACCTACATTTACGGCCCTTCGCGGCGAGCTCATTGCCAAAAAATAATGCCGGAACGTGTGCACTTGGAAGGCAATTATTTTTGCAAGGCATGCGAATAGTCTTACACACACTAGTTGTTTTCTCGTATGTATCTATATAACTAAGAGCTTTTGCAGCAACTACCAATTGAATATAGAAGAATACGAACACTGCAGCAAGGGTACACATTTTTATTGCATGCAAAACAAGACCCACAGCAAGCGAAACTAAATGTAAACGAAAAAAATTACCCCAGCTTGCCATTCTTACGAACTGCCTAAATAATTATGCATACTACATACTGTCGACAACGATAACTTAAAAATCCCACATGGGCTTCGTCTGTTTCTCAGGTAACTTCCAAAACATTTGAAATTCTGCGCGAAAACCTTTGCACTTCTAATTTATAAGTGCACGCTTAGGCAGGTACTTCACTATGACCCAACCGATACTTTGGGCGCAAACTACACTTTGCGATGATCAACTTACCGCAATCAAGCAGATACCACGAATACGGCCTGAATGTTACGTGCGCGCAGGTCACCGAACGTTTCGTGAGTAAATTATTTGAACTGCGTGAACCCAAGCATTAGTTAAACGCTACGAGCGCAGTGCTTAACTGGTTCACTGCGTAAACTTTTAACACAATTTCTTCCCCACAAAGCAAGCCCACGCACCAGGCGCCTTTTTTTGCAACATCAGCTGAACGACTCCACAGCTGGTGCGGTTGCACGGTTCGAAGCCGGGCCGGATACACGGTGCTACTTCGAAACACTGGTTTCCACGCGCAAATGCTTTTTTGTTTTCACCTTCAAAACCTTCTGACCTAACACCTGGTCTAACAAAACCGAGCAAAACGGTCTTGAATAGCAGCCCCAGTCACTGGATAAATTATTCCTGCTGAACACTTCGGCCCATACTGAGCTTGCGAAAACATAAATTATCACCTACAGAGACCGGTAGTACTTTTCGCACTTAGTTTAGTAGCCTAGGCGCTGATTATTAACGACAGGCATCGGTTACTGGCGCGCAATTAACTTCTCACCGCTTCGTTTTCTTGCGGCGTCGAGCGGGCTTCTTACACACCTGGCCGCCGCCATGTTTACGCTGCGCTCCAGGAGCTTTCTCTACGGGGGAGGCCATGGAGGAAAGAAAAGAAAAGAAAAAGAAAAAGTATTCTTTCCTCCATGGGGGAGGCGGAGACATGCTTTCTCTATGGGCGCGGCGTAAATAAGGCGGAACAAACAATTTTTGATGACGTTGGGCGTAAATATGGCGATAGGACAGCAGTTTTGCGTGATGCTTTTCGTAATCGTTGCGTCACAGCTCGACAGGCTACTCCCCCTGACCGAACTCTTGTAAATAGAAGGCTTTGCATTCCTATCTCCCCCCCCCCTTCTCCGTCCGCCATACCACCGCGAAAAGAAAGAAAGGAAACGAGCTAGCTTAAGCGCGCGTGCATCCATTTTAATACTTCATAATTTTCTCTGCCGATTTATTCTTGCAGTCGGTGTTGGTTCTACTCAAAACTAGCCATTGATCGCACTTACGGTGGAGTGGCTAAAGGGGTGGAAGTGGGGAGGGCTAAGCACTGCCGGGTATAACCAGCAGTGCTTATACCAGCCCCCTTGGTAGAGAGAGGGGGGTGTCACTTGTGCTTCTCCTAAGTGTAAACTGGGCATCGAAAACGTGAATACGACTGTCGCGGCTCTCGCAAAACCAGCCTATTCAAAATTTTCCCCTCTTACAATGGAAGAAAAGGAGGAATGTCTCGGGTGTCCATGATATGCTTGACTTTTAATTGCAGGTGGGGCGACTGAAAGGAACGACGGCGATTCCTGGAGAGGGGCGCCTTCCGTGTGGCCGCGACGCGGGGAAGCCTTGCAGCCATCGAGCTTGTTCCTCGACGGGGGCGACAGGCGCCAACGATCCTGGTCATTCTGTCCTCAGCAGCTTTTCGGGTGGCTTTTTGTTGTGCACTAGAGAGGTTGTGTGAGCTCACGCCGAATGCATCGCTTTTTCTTGCATCAATGCGGTGACTCTTTGGAGAAGGTGATTGCCGCTATGCCTGTAAGATTTCCACGGGAAGTTAAGCATATTACTGAAAAAGAAATCTGGGAAGGTTAAAACTTACAGACGGAGAGGGGGGGCTGGGAGAAATAAAATGAAATGAAAGTACGTATGTAAAGCTAAAACGGAGGTTGGTTTGACCGAACAGAATTGGTGGTATTTGTACGCACAACCTGTACGCGCTTGAACAGCATTGAGGAGATATAGGAGCTGCAGCTGTTTTCAGAAGGCCCGTTCTTCCTCCGCGACAATATCCTAGACTTGTCCGTAAAAAAAAATCTGGCGAGAACAGTGTCTCCAAATTCATTTAAACATGACAGCGCAGACTAAATAAAATTTTTTCATAAGATTGTCTGCATTTTTATGGCAACCGAATGTTTATGAAGTTTTGGATTGTGAGAGTGTGCATTTTATTTAGAAAAAATTACATAAAGAATGCGTTAGCCATCGTAAACATCGTCTTTGCTCATTAGCATGCCCCAAAAAACAGCGAATAAAAATAATGTCTTGTCGTAAATAAAAAAACAGGGGCAAAATAATTCAATTAGCTGGCTGCAAAACAGGTGTTCCCTGAACTAGGTATTAAAGAAAAATACACAAATGTTCAGTTTCTAAAAATACCTGTCAAAAAATCGCGAACACGGCATCAATATTAAAATGCAATCGCTGCCCTAGATTGTTCTCCAAAACCCATGTTAAGCGAAAATAAAAATATAACGGCTGTTTCAAACTAACAAGCACCCGATAATACGGTCGCCGAAATGTTCGCGCAAGGAAATGCCGTGCGCCGAAACGTCCGTACACCGATATGTGCATCCACCGAAATGTCCGCACACCAAAATGCCCGCACCGAAACGTCCTGCACTGGAAGTATTCTAGTTCATTATACTTGAATGTCCAGCAACGAAATGTCCTAGACCTGGGACGACTCTGTGCGCTTCTTTGGTGGAGCTCCCGCGGCTTCTAGTGCAATTTTCACCGATACTGATGAAACCTCGCAGCGTAGAGCTTCTATGACATTCCAGACACTGAGATGGCTGTGTACGACTAAGCTACTAAACCGACGGTTCCAGGCTTCGCAGTTGTTGTTTGTGTGGTTTTAATCCAATTACTTGCATTAAAATTTTTAATCTACGCTCAGCCCTACCATCCATCCATCCATCCATCCAGCCACCCACCCATTCATCCATCCATCCATCAAACCGTCCGTCTGTCGACCCAATTTGGTTTGTTAGGTTTTAGCCTCCAGAGGCGTTAATTTCTGCCCCTATAGGAATAATAAAGCATTCTATCTCTTCCTCAACCAGTTGGCTAAGACACAAAAGGGTAAAATCAGGGGAAACACGTCGACTAGAGTATGGGACCATTTTTTTCTATATGGTCACTGGGACCATTTTTTCCGTTTCCGGGCTTCACCCATCACAGCCACGGTGGCTGCTTTTCAGATTGAGTGGAAAAGCGAAAACCCCCGTGTGTTGAGATTTTGGCGCACGGTAAAAATCCCCAGGGCATCAAAATTAATCCGGAGCCCCCCACTACAGCGCGCCTCTAGCCCATGTGTTTTTTTTTACTCACAGGTGTCAAAAAACACATGGGCTATGAGGCGCTTCGGATTAATTTTGATCCAGTGCGGACAACCAGCTTCGGTTGGTGGAAATGGTCGTCGCGGCTGGCACCACGAATAGGGTCCTGAAATGACGACACTACTCCGCAATTTTTCTGCTGACGAAATTTATTCCCTCTCTGTCTCGCTCTCACTCTCATAACCCATGTGTAGCTTCGGTGCGCTAAACCCCACAATCAATCACGTTCACGTCACGCAGCACGCGCTATTAATACACAACTTTTACGTTTCAAAATCATAGCTTTTGTGAATCTTGCGAAGCGTGGACATTGCACGTCGAAGCTCTGTTTGGGCACTCATCGCCTAATTCGGCTGTAAAGAACTCACAATGAAGGCAAGGAGTAAGAACGCATTGGTAGACAACCCTCTGAATTTCTGTAGATTTTCTTATGGTACCTTTCACCATTATTTCTGAATTATTTTTCTCCAAATCTTCTAGTTAACTGGCCTCCAGCGCAGAAAGGGCAGCATGACGTACGCTCCTCGACCGTCAGGGACGCTATTTTATCACAGCTGCTCAAATACGACATTGGTTATCCGTAGTTGTGCGGGTATTAGAATTTCCTTCCAATTTTGTGTTTCACATTCGTTTAGGTAATGCATTGCTGACGTTAATGAGTCGTGAATGCTTGTACCAGGCTCACAGTTGCGGAGATCCTAGCTGCGCTTTCATAGACCCTTCCTGCGTACCAAGACAATTCATTATTGACCCGCTTCCCGTGCACTCTTCCCGTAATGACGCTGACAATTCAAGCTTGCGTGCTACTGCGGCGGTTTCTTTTGCACTGTTCCCGTGCTGATTATGGGGTTTCATTCTTCGATGTTAGCGGCTTGTCCCCTTGAGAGAATCGACGAGTGGTGGGAGGAGCTGGCGCACTGATTTTGGAGACTTGTGTACTCCGGTCGTTCTCTTTCATCCGCATTTATTCTTTTCAGTCTCTCTGCGACCGCTACTTTTGTGTTAATGTTTTATTTTCTTTGCAGTGTATACTTTTATCCCCGTTGGATGACGATGTTATTAATACGCTAGAGACCTGCCTTTATCAAGAAGGAAGGTGCTCAAATACTTTTGAACGAATATGGCTTGAGGGGCTGAAGTTTGCGTTCGCTCCTGCCCTCCGTCCTACTTCCCTTTGGAGAAGAAAGAAAGAGGGCTATTCACACAGAGAGAGTTAGGTAGGTCTGTTTAACCATGGATGCCTGGAGTAACGTGGTTGCCTAGTCATTTTAGAGTTTCTGAGAAAGCGTCTAAAACAAGAAAGATGTCGTGCTTGTGTGGCAGCGAGAGAAGCTGGGGTGCTTCAAGAGGATTCTGAGTCAAGCGCGTCGAGACGGTAGGCAATCACGCATTTATCCTTTGTTAACAAGGTCGCGGTACGCATGCAATGTAAGAGCATTGGTATGGGACGGGCCGGGAAGAAAAGGTATTCGGAGAAGGAGGAGAAGGAAGGGGACTAGAAGTCTCCCCACACGAGCAGCAGAATGAGCTTATTCCAGGCAGAAAGTACAAATCATCCGTTGACGCATGGTGGATCGCGATTATTTCCAGACGAACAGCACCGCTGAGAGAGGCATTTCTTGCAGAGGGAGAAACGACAACTTCCAGCAAAGCGACGTATTTTTCTTTCATACTCTTTCCCATTGGACCACAGATATCCGTAGGACGTCCGTTTTACAGCCGAACGTCCAAGTCCCGCGCTCGACGTCTGGTGGACGTACTTCGGATATATTTTTCTGGGAAACGTGAACGTCCGTTCCTTAGGCCTGCGTTGGTTTCTAGTTGCTGGCGCACGGGAGGACGATGTTTCCTGGTTTTGTTCTGTATTGGCCATTTGATCATTTGCGCCGGCGACGTGGAAACAAACCCAGGCCCTGACAAGCTGGATCAAATTCTTGGGCTTGTTAACGAATTAACCTTATCACATGAAAAATTTCACAAAGAGACATCAAACAAACTAAAAGATATTCAAACAAACGTCACGGACATCAAAAGGCGACTCAGCGGTGTCGAAAACCGGTTAAATGCGATTGATAATCTGTGCCATGACGTCACCACGGTTAACTCCGTCGTTAAAGAATCACAAGAACAGCTGAAGACCATAGAAACTAAGCAATTGGAGCAGGCCAATCTGGTTGTTGATGACCTAAATAATCGAATGCGCAGAAATAACCTCATATTTAAAGGAATTCCAGAAGAACCCCAAGAAAAATGGGGTGATACTGAACGAATCATCAACGAGTTTGTTTCCACCAATCTAGGCTTGAAGGCAGGCGAAATTGAGCGAGCCCACAGAGTAGGCCGACCTAAAGCAGATCACATCCGGCCAATTGTCGTGAAATTCGCTACCAGTTTGTTTCAGTAAGCGATCAGTCTTCTGCTTTAGCAAAAGTTACATCTGGCGTCTCTCAAGGCTCAATACTTGGACCAATTTTATTCCTAATTTACATTAATGATATCAGTAAAAACATGTCTTCAACAGTTCGATTATTTGCGGACGATTGCGTTCTCTATAGACAAATCAAAACCTCTGAAGATTCTAATACTTTACAGGCCGACGTAAACAAAATCTCCCTTTGGTGCGAGAACTGGCAAATGGAAATTAATGTTTCTAAAACAAAAGCAATGACATTTACCAGATCTAGTAACGTTCAGTTCACTTCGTATTTTATGAATAACTTGTGCATAGAAAATGTGACTACGTTAAAATATTTAGGAGTTCATTTAAGTTCTAACCTAACATGGAATGATCACATTGATGAAATAATTTCGAAAGCAAATAAAACACTGGGATTCATTAGGCGCAACTTGTATTTAGCAAATCAGTCAACTAAACTATTAGCTTACACAGCTTTAGTTCGTTCAAAAATGGAATAGGCTTCTATAATATGGAATCCAAATCAAACGTACCTAATAAACAAGCTCGAGTCGTTACAAAATAAAGCAGCTCGTTTCATTACCAAGAACTACTCCAGAACATCCAGCATCACGGCTATCAAAGATTCCCTCCAATTACCCTCCCTAGAAAAACGGCGTCTACTGGCTCTGCTCTCGCACTTCCACAGAATGTATCATACCCCATCATGCTTCACTGCATCCCATATCAAGCCACCTCATCAAACTTTTTCGCGCCTCGACCATCCCTTCAAAGTCCGCCCCATTTTCGCGCGTACAAATCTCCTTCGCCAATCACCGCTCTTTCTTGCCATTTACCACTGGAACAAGCTGCCTGAAGAAATTGCCGCTATTCGTGATCACGAGTCATTTGTTGCACAACTGAAGCGCAATATGAACGCGCATGTCTTGTAAAAACAGAAGTGTGTGCTTTTAGCGACATGAACTGAATTTACAGGTTTTGTATTGAGTGTTTTTAGTTGCACCCATTTCTTTTTCCTGATTCTCCTGTTCTTTCTTTATTTCTTTATTGTTTGGTAACCTGTAATATGTAATAAGTTGCATTTCTCTGCGAATTGTGTTTAAATGTTTGAAATATCTCGTTGTAATCACCCCCCCTATGTAATGCCCGCAAGGGCCTTTAGGGTATCTGAATAAAAAAAAAATTTGGTCCGACGGACGTCCAAGCTACGTTTGTGCATGGACGTTTACTATGGTCCCATCAATAACGTCCGCTGGACGCCCATCGTACGTCTGTATGGTTGAAGCAATATTCCTCGACCATGTTTGTAACTTATCGTAATTAACCTCGCGTTAATTGTGTTATCTATAATCTTGCTGCCTGCAGCGGGACGCAAACAATTTGTAAGCTCTCGCGCCTTTCTGTCTCGCTATATTCTTGCTGCCTGCAGCGGGAGGCAAACAATTTCTAAGCTCTCGCGCCTTTCTGGCTCGCTATATTCTTGCTGCCTGCAGCGGGAGGCAAACAATTTGTAAGCTCTCGCGCCTTTCTGGCTCGCGCACAAATAACTCGTTGCGGGCTGAACGAGTCAACTTCGAAGTCAAAAAAAAAGAACGACAGCAGATCTCGTAAAGCTTTATAAAAACAGTTGGGTTGACGTACAATCTTTTATTGTTTGATTTGCTGCTAATTAGGCTAAAAAGTATTTTTTGTGACTACAGTTTTGCATTGTTTTTCTTTTGTGCGATGCAAAGCCAACACTGGTCAAGACACGTCAAGCCGTATAGCCGTAGCCATTCGCTTTTGTGTGCGAGTTGCGAAGCACCAACGAACTTCGATTATCTTAGAGAAAGAAACCCTGCTGCTTTCTTCTAGACATCTTTTTGCATCCTCAACAAAAGGTAAGACATTTTTATAAGTTCCGGTGAGTGGGGAGAGGGCGGGGAAATCGCCTTTTGCTTTCCGAGTACAGTAAAGGCCGTACTAGCCGTACGCTGTGCTGAAGTTAGGCCTGGATTAGCGCGTTTTTAATGACAGTGTAAAAACGCGCCCAGGGAATCACCTTTTTTTCGCAAACGTAGGCGCGATAAATTAGTTATACCGTTTCCTTAAATCTATCAGCGGTTTGTGCGCGTACTCTCGTTGAAAGATAAAGTTGTTGAGTATGCCCGCGTTCGCATTCAGCCCGGCGCTACCTACGACATGGTGTGCGCAGTGGCTACTTTACATTTTCTCAGGTTTACGGAAACGGTTGTAACAATAGGCAGTTTTAGCATATTGTTACGGTGTTTGCGTTACCGTTTACCGTGTTACCGGAAGCCGCTGGCGACGGTGAAGCCTGTGCCGGTAAGTTACCGTTCGTGATAACTCTCGCGCTGTGCACTCACACGGTAAACGGTAACGCAAACACGGTATCGATATGCTAAAACTGCCTATATTAGGCAGTTTTAGCATATCGTTATCGTGTTTGCGTTACCGTTTCCAGTGTTACCGGAAGCGCTGGCGACGGTGAAGCCTGTGCCGGTTATAAGTTACCGTTCGCGGTAACTCTACCGGAAGCCGCTGGCGACGGTGAAGCCTGTGCCGGTAAGTTACCGTTCGCGGTAACTCTCGCGCTGTGCACTCACACGGTAAACGGTAACGCAAACACGGTGCCGATATGCTAAAACTGCCTAATTTTTACTGTGTGAGCTCGTTGAGGAGTTGCGTTATGCATTGGCCTTGAGGTGAAATGTAGGCACGGTGTCAGGAAACCTGTAAGAAGCCGTACGGTGCGTTTTAGGTAAGGGGGTGGGGGGGTGATTTCACGACCCCAGAGGGGACGCGGCCGTAGTGTTTACGCCGAGGTGCCCTTTAGTGTGGCTCATGCCGGCGAACGCGGTAAAGTAAACGCATTTTGCTGACGTGAGCATGGAGCGTGTACTAATATATTTGCCGTGCTTGCCTATGCACTTGTAGACGCACATATCAATACCCGCCGCGGTGTCTCACTGGCTAAGCCGTAGTGCTGCCGAGCCCAAGGACACGGGTTCAATTTTCGGCCGCGGCGGCCGCTTTTCTGATGGAGGCGAAAAGAGAAAACGCCCGTATGTACGACATTTAGGCGCACGTTAAAGATAGCTAGGTGGTCAAAATTAATCAGGCGCCCTTCACTACGGCGCGTACACCTCATAATTGATAGACGCCGTCAAAGCGCGTAGGTGAAAAGCGTGCATCGTATCGAAACGCAACCCACTGACTCTGGCAAGCTTGGAGTTTGGCTACTTGGTGATTAAAAATATTGAAATATGAGGGGAGGGGGGAGGAATTTAGCCTGGCCAATCAGGCTTTCGGTGCGCAAATTTAAGTCCCTCCGCAACTGCCAGTCACCGTGTGAATGTATTGTGTATAAAGGCCCATTCATACTTGCGACAGGAGCAACAGAAGCGGTGCTGATTTCTTTTCTTGTTGCTGTGACGAAAATTGCCCGAATCTACATTAGCTGTAGATTCGAGCCAACCAAAATAGTTAAAAAGCATGCTAAAATTAATTTTGTGTGTCTAATAATGTAGCCACATATAGGAATAAATAAACCATGAAGTTTGAATTTACACGCATATTACTTCTTCTGTCGGGTGGCTCCAAAAAGAAACCTGTAATTGTTGCTTTTGGTTTTGCAGGTGCTGACCGAAGAGTTGGGGAAAAGTTTGAGCCGAGATGTTCCTGGCATGAAGCGTGATGGGCACATGAAAGGTTGTACTTACATTGGAGGTTATGGAGCGTTAAATAAAAAAAATCTCAAGCTTTGCGACATTGTCTCATCTGTTTTGCATCCCATACTTTGCCACATGTAATCAATTTCATTCAATGTATGTGTTTTCAGCAGCCTGCTTAACTGTTCAATACTTCACTTTTTCAAGCTAACTTGTTCTTTAGCGTGCATTGCTGGAAGTTTTGTCTTTGGCAATTTAATGGAAATATCCCAAACATACTCGATATAGATTCATAAAGCTTAGTAGTGTAGGTTTCAGTTTTTTAGTAAACTTGAGAACCTGTACTTGCTGTAAATTTCAGTGCTTTATTCATAACATGCCTTGAAGTACTACTCCAGCTTTAAGAATACTCAATACAAAAGCTTCTTCTGTAGCTTGTTTTTGCAAAAAAATAATTATAAATGCTTGTACCACACACTGTGTGGACCAACAACTCCACACCCTATTCATATTTTTGTTGGCCAGAGTGGGAGCAGTGATGCTTGCAGGAGCATATTACAGTGGAAAGTTGCGAGCTTATTATCGTAACCGCTTTTCAATACGGAACCATGTGTACACTGCGGGCTGTCATGTTGAAGCATCCTGTTCACCGAAGTGGTAACAGCCTACTACAACATATTCATATTTATATATGTTGACACAACAGCCCGCAGTGTATGCATAGTCCTTGTTGAAAAGTTATGATGATAAGCTTGCAACGTTCCACTGTATTATGCTTCGGTAACATCACTTTTTGCAGTCTTGGCAAGGGAAATATGAATAGGGTGTGGAGTTGTCTGACCACAGAGTGCATGGGGCAAGTATTTATAGTTAGGGTTGTGCCAAAACAAGCTATAGAAGAGGCTTTTGTATCAAGTATTCTTAAAGCTGGAGTAGTACCTCAAGGGATGTTATCAACAAAGCACTGAGGTTTACAGCGAGTACAGGTTCTCCCCGATTCTAAAAATTGAGGACTAGAAGTGGACGTCCAGCGGACATCCAATATCCGCATTTTGTTATCCCTTGGACGTCCCCTGTACATTTCGGTTTGGAAATGTCCAATTTTGAACATCCGCCGGATGTCGTAAAATCTGGCTGGGACGTCTGTTGGACGTTCGTAGGATAACCAATTCCTTTACATCGGACCATCCCACGGACGTCTGTAAAACGTCCGCTGGCTTTCTGCAGATGTCTGACGGACATCTGACTGTCCAACATCGGATATCCAGCGGATGTTCGATGGACGTCTGTGGTCCACTGGGTTCGTTCTTCAGAAGAGTCGCCCTTCAGCAGCTCCCCTCAAAGAAAAAAATAATAGGTGGGGCGCGGGGCCGGCGGCGTGCTCATTTCCGCGACTTCGGCGGCGGCGCAGATGGTGCGACCAAAACAGGCGGCGGCGTGGCCTGGCGGCGCACAGGTCTCATCGAATCCAATCCAATGCCCCTCGCGAGAGAGTGTTCGCTATCGGAGAGGAGAGGGGGTGAGCGGCGGAGAGCGCATCTCGCGCGGCGAGGAGAATGGGGCAGGGGTGTGGACGGACAACAACGCCGTATGGAGGGACAATGCGAGTGAATGAGATGCAGTCCCATCTAAAAGCTCGGCCTTTGTGTTCTGAAATACTTGCATTATTCTTTGTCAAGTTTTCAATGCTTCCTGCGTAAATGCCCTACAGTCTGCCTGGAGGAGTGTACTATTCAGTAACTTTAGTGGGACGGCAATCCCCTTTAGGTGTAAGTACCACTCCTCGATGAGGTAGAGCAAATCACTGCAAAGTTCACTATTCAATGCAATAACGAACTTTAAATTTATCAAGAACAAATAATAACGCAAAGACGGCGTTGGTTGACCATACTCTTGCGGTTAGGCATGCAAGTTGAGCAAAACCATGCTGCATTTGGAATTTTGTTGTGAGATCTCGGGAAAGAATTATAATGAGCTCCTACCATTCTGGTTTCAAACATTAATGAAAGGACATACTGTTTAGTAGGCGCGTGCGCTGCCATTGTTGAGCCGAGCACACACTGGCGGTTTTAAAGGTAAACTATAAAACAGCATTGGAAGACGCACAGGAACCTTGTGGTTTTCGTTAGCGACTCGGGAAATGGAAATATATTATTATGTTGGGACGCTCCTTGGTCAACCAGAAAACAGAGTGCAGTGGGAAGCTGCACATGACCTTCAGGCTTGGGTCGATGCTCGACACGAGTCAACATTTTGTTGCCCGCAGCACCAAGAAAACATGCGTAATGGCATGGCCCCGTGTACATAAATGCCGCAGACTACCGTATTTCAGCATGAAATGGACAGTAAAGGTACAGTTAAGGTGGTACAGCGACCGTGATGTTCAAATTGAAGCATGGTTTCAGGCTACGACACAATACATTGGCAAATAATTGCAAAGTTGTTTACAGTGATAATTCCTCGGCCATTTCGGTTACTTCAGTAATGCTCGAAGTTTACTTGATGCGATATTTTAGGACGTATAACAGTAGTGGATCCAGGCAAAATCACTTCAGCGCGCACCCGTATGTGGGGCGGGGGGCGGAAGTGTACTGGTGTTCTTGAGAGGGCCTGTGGTCTGTAGCCTGTTTTTTAAATGCGAATGCATTTCTTAGCCGCGGGTTGTCTTGCGTCGTTGAGCGGCGTGCGCCTAGCAACCGGAGCAGGTTGCGGAGTAGCGGAGGGCAAGGGGAGAGGAGGAGTGCGCTCGGCGTGTGAGGGCGCTCGAATCGCGGAGCTCGGGGCGGAGAGAGAGCTCGCGCGCGGGCTGGCGCGGGTCTCTCTCTCCTCTCCGCGTACCCCTCTCCGCTCGCTGCGCATATAAATGCAGGGAGCGCGTGCCTCTCTCCGTGACTGCTTGCCGACTGGCGCCTTGATAGCGATGGAAGTCGGTGAAGTCGAATCCCTCGCGGCAACGATACTGCAAAGAAGAATTCGGTGCACCCAATGCATTCGCATTTCCGCACGATCCCCTTCGGGGAGGTGGGGGATTTTTTTTAATTAGTACATTCGTTCATCATGCCAAATCGATTGAGCATTGAAAGAACGATACTCTTGAGCCCACAAAACTGAAGGAAAACTCTACTAGAAAGGCACGTTGGTTTCTTCGCCACCAGTACCCTTCACTTGCGCCCACTGCTATGATGATTTTAAAATTGGGTGTAGCAGTGAATGCGTGCGTCGGTATGAAACGCGGCAACAAAAGTTCCGATAACGGGCACACCATGCGACAACGGCTACCTCACATCGAGTTGCGTGAATATAGATGAAGCAAACTACTAAAGCTGCAGCGTACACAAATATATTTTAAATGCAGAGCATTTGTATAACTCACGATGTCACCCGTGCGTCGGCGTCCGCAGCAGCCAGCCTCCCCCTACACTATAAAAAGAAATAACAGTTACCGGCGCCTGGTTTCGATACCATGACCCTGCGGGCGGAACGCAAGGTACGTGGTGCTCTACCCACTGCGCCACAAAGCCGACACAGAATGAAATGCTACGAATGCGCCTTATATCCTTGGCTCATTCAAACTACGTCAAGAAGCTGCTGATACAACGCATTCACTACCTGTGGGCGGAACGCGAGGTGCATGGTGCTCTTCCCTCTGCGCCCCAAAACCGACACAGAATCAAAGGCTACGAACGCGCCTTATATCCTTGACTCATTCAAACTACGTTGTCAGCGGCGTGCGTTAGCGACTCAGCGGCGTGCTAGCGGCGTGATAGCTGCGTGGTGTAATAGCACCAACCCCCCAAACACTAAACGTTAACGCAATACACTCACTCCCTATGCGACGCATTTACTCGAGTCCCCCTCGCGGGGAGATGGGCCCATTTTTTAACTCTTCATGTACTTCATGGACAGCAGTAACTCTTAATGAACTTAACGCTGTTCCGATACGCTTTGAGTAACCCTCGTCAACTTTGTGCATCATAGGATAGTTAAGCATTTATATGAGTAGAATTTACGTTTTCCGCCTTTCAAAGGTACCTACCCGGTTTATAGGTGGCGCTCCTACAACAACCAATTCAAACGCAAAAATTGTATTAGAAATAAAAGGAGATATAACTTTTTTTTGGCTCACAGACATAAAGGTACTGTGACGTCGTGTAAATATTAGGGAGCAATTATTTAAATATTAGAAGAGACAGTGATCACGCAAGCATAAATCAGGGGTCAAGAGACGAAAATGACTTACCATTGCGGCCTCTTTTGTGTGTTGCATGGCACTTCGAGTGTGAGTTTCCCAAAGCCAGGGCGCTTCTGCCCTTGCACCGTTCTCTCATGTCGGCGTTGTTGTGACTCAGGCCCCTGAATATACACAGCTCTGGGCAGCCGCCGCCCAGGCAAAAAGCGGCCGTGGACGCAATGCAGGGGCTTTAGTTGTGACCGAGGTCGAACATGGCCATCGGGTATTGGTTACTGTCGCGACCGCCGTCTGCCCGTGGTAGGGCTGGTGACTGTCGCGTCTTCGCGCTTACAATAAAGCCGTGCCGGATTCGCCGAACCAATGCGATACGCTGCTGTCGCATTCATGTAAAGCCGCTTTGGGGTAGCGCGCCCTTTTTGTCAAGTGGGTGTTCCCCAGTTTCCTAGGTTAGCGAAAAATACCGCCGAACGAATCTGCCTAATCGCGGAGGAGAAAATGTCTGCCTGGAACACCGCTTTCAGGAGAGGATATGCTGTGCGCGCAAGCTGAGGCCATACAATTATCCCACGCCAACACCCTCCCGGGCTCCACAGAAACGTGAAAAAGAATGAAGGGGTGACCTGCAGAAGAGGGGCATACTTTTCTGTGCGCCTCACCCACAAAAACCCTCTGCCCCCCCCCCCCTCTCCCCTCCCCCGACAGTCATCCAGCTAAAGCAGACGTTTCGCCAAATACGCCGAACCATCGTTTTCTTCAGAACCACCACCGCTTACACGTGGTTCTGCTTACGCATACAAAGATCGTCTTTTTCCTTTCGGGCCTACATCGTGCCAGTCTTCACCCATCAATGACCGGCGGTCCCTCTTTTTTTCGCGCACTCCATCCTTCCCAGGCCATACCATCTACTCTGCTGAGAACGACTCAGCCGGGCAATTATTCTCTGTGTGGCGACATGCCACACACAAAGGGACACAACGCACGCCTTTGGCATCCTGTGGGCTGAGCTTACCCGAAGGCACCATCGCTTTTGGAGCTGCCCCTGTCCGCAATTATCCTGACCTGGGCGCTTCGTTTTGTGTAAGCACCAATGCGTCAGGACAGGCATTCAGTCGTGAATATTTTGAATAGTAGCATGACCGAAGGTTATGCCCCTTTGTTTACAGGCGCCGCAACAGGCAGCACGGCGCCGGCCGGAAAAATTTCGGGGGGGGGGCTTGAGCCCGGTTAGCCCCCCCCTGGCTACGCCACGGAACCAAAGCTCCTGCGGGCGCATGTGATAGGTTAAAGCGCTAGACACATGGACGACGGGTGCAAGCGATTCGCATGCGACTGATCCGCTAATACCGGTCCTAACAATCAGTCGTAACGATCAGTCGCATGCGAATCGCATGCACCCGTCGTCTGTGTGTCTAGCGCTTAAATATCGCTTGACTTTTTAGAAGAACGACTATTAAGTGACGTATTATGAAAGAGCCTAAATGACTTCAGGCACCTTGAAGATGCCTGTATAGCTGGAATCCCGTAAAAGTATGTCGTTTTAAGGAGACTTAAGCCGGTGTATGTACGGCTGCGACAAAGCGACAGGTAAAACACGTTGGACCTATGGCGTGTATATATATATTTTTTTTTTGGGGGGGGGATAAATACAGGATGTCACAACAACAAATGAGCGCCTGTAAGCAACTTTAAAGGGGCACTGAGACAAAAATTTAGCATCTTGTTTTTTTTGTTGCGATAAGTAGCTAGTAACCTGCACGCCGGTTTCGTTCAATAAAGGATTTTCTCTCTCTCTCTCTCCCTGAAAAGGGGCCGCACCGAAGTATCCTTTCCTCGAAGTATCCATTCCTCCGCTCGTCTATCGTGCGTACGGTCGGTTGTTTTCTTTCATCATCGCGCTCGCTACTACCGCACTCGTCATGTCTGGTCGCGGCAAGGGAGGCAAGGGACTCCCATGCGGCTGCGTGTGAGTGTGAGATGTTCGGAGTCGTGAACTAATCCATGCGTGTGCTTTGAGCTTGCTTTTCAGCCTCCTTTCTTGGATAGAATACAGCAAGTCTGAAGTCGACTCGGTGAGTCTTGGGTGTCTGTTGTTCTTTGTGGTTCTCTGTCAGGCTAGCGTAGATAGGAGGGTTTTCTTATCTGTTCGCGGGCCGCGATGGCGAGCCGAGGTGCGCGGCTACGGCCGTAGACGTTTTTCGCGCGACTCCCACGTGGGGTTACGAATGTGGAACTGGTGAAGCTGCTCGTGCAGCGCTTCACAAACAACGAGTTGAGCGGAGTTCAGGATTTCTCGGCAGGGAGATTTGAGGTTATCTTTAAGACAAAGGACGCGGTTGATCGCTTTCTTGCCGATCCCGTCGTTGAGGTGCGAGGTGAGCAGGTGCGGTTTGAGTATCGAGGGTCGCGAGTGAAGATTGTGACGGTATTCAGCTACCCTCTCGAACAGCAGGATGAAGAGCTGAGGCGCGTGTTGGGCGGGTACGGAAGCGTGCACGCCATGCAGCGCGAGACGATCCCAGGCTTCGCGGACTTCCTGTCGGGGACGAGGCGCGTGCGCAAGGACATGGTTCGTCCTGTCCCACACCTATCCTGGATCGCTACGTCGCGCGTTTCGAGTACGAAGGCGTGGTGCATCAGTGCGTCCGCTGTGGTTGCACAGGCCACTGCGCGGCCGCATGCGCTACGCCCAAGTGCTCGCGCTGCGAGCAGTTTGGGCACGCATCGTGCGAGGCACCGTGCCCGCAGTGCCAGGGCGACCACGCGCGGTACCAGTGCCGTGTCCGCTTGTTCGCGGCCGCGGTAAGGCCACCTTAGCCGCGGTTGCAGCGCGGGCAGCCGCTACTGTAACCAAAAACGCGGTGCAGGACGGGGAGAAGCGCGCCGACACAGAAACCGTGAGCGCAGACGTCGCGACCAACGACAGCGTGGAAGCGGGAAGCCACGTGGCGCACGAGGGTGACGAACACGCCGCGCCGAAGGGCGATGACCCCGCGCCGGCGCCGGCGCCGGTGTCCGCGGAGGCCGCCGCCGATCCTCCCGCGGCGAAGTGCGAGGAGGTTGCGCCGCTCGTCCGCACCCCAGCAAAGAAAAAATTAAAGCCGTTCCACTCAACGTGAAAGCTGTCGCAAATGCAGAGCAGTGATTCGCCATAACGGCCTGTGGCACCTTTATACGCTTACTGCTACTACCCATCACGCTCTTCGCCTCCCTGTCTCACTTCTTTCTTGATGAATTGAATGGAGGTTTGTCCAAAGCAGTTCAAATTTCCCGCTTTCGCAGTGTTCGCGCGCCCCCTGCCTGGAACGAACAGCGCGAGCGGTTCTCGCACGTGCCGGCACCTTACTGCGCAGTCCACAACGCGTTGTTTTTGGCGGTCCCATCTCCCCGCGAGGGGACTCGAGTAAATGCGTCGCATAGGGGGTGGGTGTATTGCCTTAACGTTTAATGTTTGGGGAGTTGGTGGTGGTGAATGCGTTGTATCAGCAGCTTCTTGACGTAGTTTGAATGAGTCAAGGATATAAGGCGCGTTCGTAGCCTCCCATTCTGTGTCGGCTGTGTGGCGCAGTGGATAGAGCACCATGTACATTGCGTTCCGCCCGCAGGGTCGAGGAATCGAAACCAGGCGCCGGATAGTATTTTAAATGCAGAGCATTTCAGTAACTCACGATGTCACCCGCGTTGACGTCCGTAGTCGTAGTCCGCACCCCTCCCCCTACACTATATAAAAAAATACTATCCGGCGCCTGGTTTCAATCCCTCAACCCTGCGGGCGGAACGCAATGTACATGGTGCTCTACCCACTGCGCCGCAAAGCCGACACAGAATGGGAGGCTACGAACGCGCCTTATTTCCTTGACTCATTCAAACTACGTGAAGAAGCTGCTGATACAACGCATTCACTACCACCAACTCCCTAAACACTAAACGTTAACGCAATACACCCACCCCCTATGCTACGCATTTACTCGAGTCCCCCTCGCGGGGAGATGGGCCCAATTTTTTTTTATATAGTGTAGGGGGAGGGGTGCGGACACCGACGGTGCGGGCTACGACGGACGTCAACGCAGGTGACATTGTGAGTTACTGAAATGCTCTGCATTTAAAAGAACAGGTGCAAGGCGAAGCGCAAGTAGTTTCAGGAGCGCAAAGAGGACGGTTCAAGGAGGGGGCTGCGCAAGGCTTCGGACAGCGAAGTCGAGCCCGATGCTGCGAACCCTGTTTGCAGGCACACAGTGTCTCCTGGCGCGGAGCCCAGCAGCATGGAAGACTCTGACCTTTGCAGCACCGACGACGAAACCGAGATGGACGCGGGCGCGAATGCGACTAAGTAGGGCAGTATACTAGAGTGCATCTCCTGCTGAACCATGGTTAAAACCCGTCAGTCCGCTTTTCTTCTTTTTACCACTGTTTGTGCACTATTCGGCCGTTAACTGAACCCCCTAACCAATTTAAACATGGGCCATTCCCTCACCATTGCAACCTTTAACTGCGGCGAAGTGACGAAGCCTTTTAAGGAGGCTGAAGTAATCGAGTTAGCCCGCTCGAAGCACATTCTTTTGTTGGTTTTACAGGAGACCTACATCCACCGAGTAGGGCAGATTAGGCAGTTCGACAGCAATTTCGGCCCCAGATCTCTCTGGAGTTTCGGAGGGACGGGCTCTCGTGGCGTCGGAATTGTTCTGATGCCACAATACAAGGGCTCGATCCTGCGTCACTCCCGCGACTCTGACGGCCATGTGCTCTCGATCTATCTAGACTGTGGCACGGGCATCGTAAATATTTACGCCCCGAATAGCTGGCCGGCTACCGCAGAGAGAGTTCTTTAAGGCGCTTGATTCCGATCGCGTAGGCCTATCGCGACTCGTTCTCGTGGGCGACTTTATCTGCACGCTTCTCGCGTCCGATCGCGTTACGCGCAGCAGGGTGAGCTCCACTCTGGAGACCAGCGGGGCGTGCAGAGAACTTCGCGGGTTGGTTGACGAGCTAGGACTGGTCGATGCCTGGTCTTTAGTTCGGCCGGGCCAGTCAGGAATGACTTGGACCGGCCAGGGCTCGCGGAGCAGGATAGACCGGTTCTACGTTTCTCCGTCGCTGATCCCGCGTCTCCATTCCACTTGCAAGGTTGCCTCTGCACTCTCCGATCACGAGCTTGTTTCGTTGCGCTTCGCGGATTCCGACTTCGTGCCATCCTCGCGAGGGCCTTGGCGTCTGAACCCGCGACTGCTCGAAAACCCGTGCGTTATGGTACAGGTAGAACACCTTGTGGCCCAGAGGGCGTCGGGCTTCGATGCGGAGCGGTGGGATGACTTTAAAAATGAAGTGCGCGAGTGCCTCAGGTCCTGGGGCAAGCGGCTGGCACAGGAGGAGCGCGTGGCGATTCAAGTCGTGTCAGACGCGATCCTCCTGCTCTCGTCGCCTGTTTCCTGCGGCCCTGGGGTAGCCGCTGCACTTGTTGAGCTTCGAAGGGAGCATCGGCGCCTCCTTCGTATCCGATGGGATGGCTTACGCGCTATCGCTCGCGCCGAACGTTGGGAGTTAGAGACATGGTGTTCTCGCAACATTTTGAGGCGTAGATTAGCGCGATCGTCCACTTTTCTTTCGTCTGTCATCGATCCGCACTCAGGCACCGTAGTGAGCACGCCAGACGCTGTCTTGGACGCAGTGCGCCGGTTTTACATTGACCTGTACAAAGCCGAGGCAACAACACCCGAACTATGTCCCCTCGAAGGGCCGCGGGACCCACCCACCGTGAGTGGTGACCCAATCACCGAGGGCGAACTGCTCGAGGCACTTAAGAAATCCAAACGCAACCGCAGCCCAGGTTCGAATGGCCTACCTCCGGAATTCTACCTGAAGTTTTGGAAGCAGTTGCGGCAGCCTTTCACAGCCTTTGTGAACAGGCTGCTCAGTGGTGGGGTTCTGTCAGCATCTCAAAGGGAAGGGCTGATCACTCTCCTGTGCAAGGACGAGGCGAGAAGCTCCGACCTGCGAGTCTGGCGCCCCATCACGCTGCTCAATTGTGATTATAAGCTGACTGCGAAGTGCGTCGCCACAAGGTTGACCGATGACATAAAAAGCATCCTAGGTCCGTACCAGGCGTGCTGCGTGCCCTTTCGCTCGGCGCAGCTGCACGGTTTCGCTATTAGGGACTTGTTAGAGTGGGCAGATATTAAAGGCATTCAGGGGCTGCTTTGCAGCTTCGATCAAGAAAAGGCATTCGATGTAGTTAGCCATTCGTATATTTTCCAGACTGTGGCTAAGGCGGGTTTAACCCTCAACTTCCAGAACATGGTTCGTGTACTCTATAATGGGCCCACTTCCGCGCTTCTAATTCACGGCCGCGTCTCAGATAGCTTCTCTGTTGGGCGGGGGGTCAGGCAGGGATGTCCTCTCAGCCCTGTCCTGTATGTACTCGCTATCGAGCCACTCCTACAGCGGCTCGCGTCTGATCCGCGCATTGGTAGTATTCCGTTGCCGCCGGGTGCCCCGCGTGTTCCCATCTTCGCCTACGCCGATGATCTGACGATCGTCGTGCCAGACGAGAGCTCTCTCTGCTCCGCGCTGGCCGTGATCGATCGGTGTGGCCAGGCAAGTCGCGCGCGGCTCAAGAAAGCTAAATGCTCCGTGATGTACCTTCGGGACGCACCACCGCAGCCCAAACACGGTCTCCCGGTGGCCTCGGAGACTAAGGTCCTCGGGTTTTGTTTCTCCGCGACTGGTCCATCCCCTAGTAACTGGAATTCTGCCATGACTAAGCTCCAAGTAAAAGCGCATGACTATGACTCGCTCCGCTGTCCCGTCAATGCCCGCGCCACGATCGTGCGGACTTTGCTGTTCTTGCTGTTGAGTTACGTCGCCTCTATCATGACCGTGCCTGCGCGAACCAAACTGGAGGCTGAGCGCATCGTGCTCCGTTTCCTCTGGGGTAGCCAGCCAGACAAGGTCAAGAGGCAGGTCGTGCAACTGCCCAAGAGCAAGGGGGGCCTAGGCCTCACCGATGTGGGAGTGCTGGCGACAGCACTGCACGTGAAATGGACGCGGGTGGTGCTGGATTGCGACATTCCTTTAACCAGCTGCTTCGCGTCCTATTTTCTAAGCACCCGACTACGTCTGTTCGCGCGAAGCTCCGTCCGCAATAACGTCGCCCGCGCGGGCACGCCATCGTTGTTTTACACAGGTGCGGCCAACTAGCAGCAAATAACTCCAGACATAGACTTGTTCGCGACTCCATTGAAAGTGTTGGCGGAAATGCTGTCCCCCAGCCCCCCACCGCATCTACAGCAGTATTCACTCACCCGTCAGAAACCCAGTTGGCATTTCATATTGGCACAGTTTTTAGAGCCTAGCAGAGCAACTTTCCAGTGGCTGTTTGCGCGCGGGAACCTTCCTATCCTTCCCACATGGAGGCAGGACCCTGTGGGGTTGGTTCCAGCGCTCCGCGGAGCCCCTTGTTGGTTCTGCGGGGCGCCCGAGTCCACGGCGCACAGCTTCCGCGATTGCGCACTCCCGCAGGCACTCCTTCGAAAATTGGCACAGTTGTTTGACATCCCTGGCATCCCGTATGAAACTCTGAGGTTCTTCAATCCGCTCCCGCGCGTAGCAGTAAACCAGTTTGTTTTGGTCCTCGTGGAGTGTTCCTATCAGGTTTGGGTGGCCCGCTGCGCTGCCGCTTACTCTGAGTGGCGGCCAGGCCTCCACGAAGTGCTTGCAAAAGTGCGGAAGGAGGTCTGGTTCCACCTGAAAAGAGAGCAGCGCAGGCTTGGGCCCCAGGACTTCGCATTCACCTGGTGTAGTCCAGCAGTAATCTTAGAGGAGGCTGGGGGGAGCATCAAGGTGGTGTACTAATGTTTTTTTTTTGTTTTGTTTTTCAGGCTGGCTAACATTTTTTTTCTTTCTATGTAGCCATGGGCATTCACACCGCCACCCTTGCGCCCCCCAGGGGGAAGGGCCGCCACTGTAAATCAAAAGGTTCCCCCTCGCTCCGGGGGGGACCCTACCCTGAGTGGCGTTATCGGAGTTGAATGATGATGGTTGGCTGAGTTTTGCTGCTCCGGGGTGCGGCACATTGGTGCCAATCCCTCCACCACCTGACAACGGTAGGTCAAGGGAGATAGTACCCCCGTCTCCCTGCTTTTATACTATGCCGTATGGTATTTTCAAAACGCCCCCCAACCGTGATCGGCCCCCTAAGAGGGGCCGCACCGAAGTATCGTTTCCCTTATTGCCATCTTTGACATTTCCTGAACCAGATCATTACTGTCAATTTCTCGTGATGGAGTCCCTCAATCCAATCCACCCTCTTGCATCTCAGTCAGTCTTCCTGATCGCCAAGTACCTTGAAGCCATAATAGGAAAATCATATATATAAGTGCAAAAAACAAAGGTCTGGTGAAATACTAATCGAAATAAATGACAAGCAGCAGTCTGCAAAGCTGATGATGATGATGATGATGGTTGGGTTTTTATGGCGCAAGGCCGACTAAGGGCAAAAATGCCAGAGGAAAGGTTATTTAATGAAGTGAAGTGGTTACCACAAAAAGGTAGGTAAAAAAGTGTCAACCGAACATGGTAAAATCAGTTAAAGATAATGGTGATGGCTGGTGTATAGGGCCAGATTTGATTATGCGTGATAAGAAATGAGGTTTAAAAACTTAATGTCTGACAAATACTCAAATGCACGTTTCACGGAAACCATGGCATCCTCGCCAAGAAACAGCAATGAATGTAGGGGGATATGTTGTCTGTAGAGTTCTCTGAAGTGTTTGTGTCGTGTTGTGTGAAGTGCCTTGCATGTTATTAGTATGTGCACTACGGATAGGGCCTCTCAGCACCTGCTGCACTGGGGTCTAGGGATCCCGTCAGCAGATACGAGTGAGTTGCATGCGTGTGCCCTATCCGTAGCCTAGCCAAGGCGACTTCTGTGTTTCTGTTGTGTGAGTCAGCTGTGTACCGTCCCAAGTGTGGCTTTATTACATGTAGCTTGTTATCTGTCTGCTCATTCCAGTGTGTTTGCCATGTTCTACGCAAGTGTTGCCTTATGTGTGGCTTGAGGTCTGTATATCCCTTTCCTGCCCAACATAAAGATTTTAGAAAAAATGGCCACAAGTAATTAAATTTTGTGTATTTACCCCTTCCCATTGTTGCTTCAACAAGTTAAAATGGAAAGCCCAGAGTATTTCACACAGAAAACAAACCCACACATATGTGTTGGCTGGGCTTCTATTTGTATGATCTGCGGGTAGTAAGAATACCTTAAAAACAGCATCAGGCGCAGAAAAACTACAATTTTACGTATTATTTATAAGTTTTATATTGTTTTCAGGAGTGTTTATATAATAAATAGATTGGACTATGGGAGTGTTGTGTGTGGGTCAGCCACTAAAACAGCACTTAAAATGCTCGACCCAGTGCTTCACTTGGGGCTTCGCCTCTCTTGTGGCGCATTCCGTACGAGCCCTATACAGAGTCTTTACGCAGAGTGTGACAAATGGTGCTTATCACACCAGCGAACCTATGTTGACTTGTTATATGCCTCTAAATTTTCATCAATGGACAACCATCCTTTTAAACCGGTTTTTAATAATACATCCACAGCAAAGCTCTTTTTAAATCGTCCATCCATTCCTGTTCCCTTCTCGCTCAGAGTAAGGGACGAGGTCACTATTCATGAGGTCTCCTTTGTAGACACATTCAAGTCATCTATCACTGATCTTGTAGCACCATGGCATCTTCGTCCTGTTGCATGTGACTTGTCTTTCTTAAAATACAAGAACAGGACACCAAAAAGTGGGATTTTGCAGCATTTCATGTATGTGCAGGATAAATACAAGGCTGCAGAGTTTTTCAGCGATGCATCGAAAACGTTCACTGCAGTGTCTTGTGCGGCGCATGGGCCGAATTTTGAAGCATATAGAACAATGAATGTAAAGACAAGTATTTTTACGGCAGAAGCATATGGCATTTTTCTTGTTGTAAGTCACATAGTTGAACATCATATTCCTAAATCCATCATCTATACAGATTCGCTGAGTGTCGTCCGTACATTGTCATCCGGAGAGTCCTCGAAAAACCATGTAGTTAACCTTGTCGTGAAATCAATTGTGCTGGCATATTCTTCAAACCTTGAGGTGACTGTGTGTTGGGTGCCAGGCCACTCTGGCATCGGCGGACATGAACTGGCGGATGAAATGGCCGCCAATGCTGCACTCCGAAACACAGTAGACATAACAACACTACCTTACACAGACCTCAAGCCACACATAAGACAACACCTGCGCAGAACATGGCAAACACACTGGGACGAACAGACAGACAACAAACTACATATAATAAAGCCACACTTGGGACGGTACACAGCTGACTCACACAACAGACACACGGAAGTCGCCTTGGGTAGGCTACGGATAGGGCACACCCATGCGACGCACTCGTATCTGCTGACGGGATCTTCTAGACCCCAGTGCAGCAGGTGCGGAGAGGCCCTATCCGTAGTGCACATACTAATCACATGCAAGGCACTTCACACAACACGACACAAACACTTCAGAGAACTCTACAGACAACATATTCCCCTACATCCATCGTTTTTTCTAGGTGACGATGCCATTGTTTCTGTGAAACGTGTGTTTGAGTATTTGTTAGTCAACCCAGGGGGGGGCGGGGCGGGACCAGGTCGGGCTCGCGGTACTGGGTCCTTGCCGAAACTAGACGCCGCTCCCCGGGGGGCGGAGCGGCGTCTCGTGTCCACAGGGACCCAGTTCAGCGAGTCTGACCTGGTCCCTCTGCGCCCCCCCTGGGGTGCCTCAGACAGCCCAATCCGTTGCCACGCCGCTTGCTGACGCAGCAGCGGTTGTGGTGACAACCTCTTCTGTAGGGACCGGTGCCGCTCCCGCCTCTGCCTCCCCGTCCTCCAGTGCGTTGGAGGGTGCCGACCGGATGGAAACCGGGGGCCCCGCATCGGCTCCCACCGTTACCCCACCTCTCGTTCCACCTCTGGTTCCCCGGATGCCCTCGGAGGTGGCGGCTCAAATGAAGGGCTCCCGAAAGGGGGTCAAGTCCGGGGGGGCCTGGTCCGCCGGGCACACTTCTGGCATCCGACGAGGAGATGGATGTCACGCCGTTCCTGCCTGCAACGCAGCGCAAGGAGCGGCCTCCAATGTCCAAGCCGACAGAAAAGCCTAAAAACCCTAGAATAACAGCCCCGAAAGACGACCCATGAACAAACACACACACACTCCAGTTATTCTTAAATTTACATAATGGCAACAGAAAACATCATCCAATTGAACCGCAGAGGCCTCCTTAAAAATCTTCACGATGTGTATGAGATGCTGCATGCCAATCAGCCAAGTATCATGTGTCTCCAGGAAACTCACCTCTACTCTAAACAAACAAATTTCTTAAATAGGTACACGGTATTCAGAAAGGACAGGGTTGGCTGCACACACCTTCAGGAGGTGTGGCCATTATCGCCCGGAAATCATTATCAAGCCACCCTCTCTATTTAAACACTGTCCTCGAGGCTGTAGCGATCCGTACGATAATATTTAATAGGTTGATAACGGTATGCTCCATTTACATCTCTCCTGATTTTGCACTTCTGAGCTCTGATTTCGACGCACTGGTTGACCAGCTGCCCGAACCAGTCATAGTAACAGGCGACCTTAATGCGCACAACTCTCTTTGGGGCTCCTCCAGAACGGATGCCCGAGGTCGCCTGATAGAGACGTTTCTTACATCCTCCAGAGCATGCCTTTTCAACAAAAAACAGCCTACATGCCATAACTTAGGACACAATACATACTCGCATCTTGACTTGGCTGTTGGTTCCGCAGTTCTCTTTCCATGTCTTGAGTGGGGTGTGAGCGTGGACCCATATGGCAGTGACCATTTCCCCACTTTATTAACATATATAGGTACAGGCCCCAGCAGTCCATCTTCCCATAAAAAGTTTAATGAATCAAAAGCAAACTGGAGCACATTCACTCAAACATCTCACCTACACCACACAGCCATAAAACACCTACACGTGGAGGAAGCAGCCCAACTACTCACGGCGCACATCCTCGACGCTTGCCAAAAGTGCATTCCCCAGGCCTCAAGTGCGTCCTGCAACCCAAGGAGGCCCTGGTGGAACGAGGACTGTAGGCGGGCGCGAGAGGCCCAGAACAAGGCGTGGGGTGTCCTTCGCCGGTACCCCACGTCGGATAACCTGATCTCGTTTAAACGGGCAAAGGCCTTTGGAAAGCGTGTGCGTCGTGAGGCGAAAAGGGAGAGTTAGCGCGCTTTCCTTAAATCCATTAACTCATACACAGACACTCACAAGGTATGGACAAGAATACGTAAACTTAATGGACAACACACACATAGACTGCCCCTGGTTAGTACAACAGGGGATACACACACGAAGACCAGGCTAACACACTTGCACAACACTTCCAACACGTTTCCAGCTCTGCACACTACACAAACGCTTTCCTGAGACATAAAACAGCTTGTGAAAAGAAGTCCTTACAGGATAATAACAGGTCAAAATCTGGTTACAATTCTGAATTTACACTCTATGAGCTGAGGGCTGCACTGAGCACATGTAAACCTTGAGCTCCAGGCGCAGACCAGGTTACATACACCCACCATGATACAACACCTACACCCAGACACTCTTGAAACAATCCTACACCTATGCTACCATATATGGCTTTCGGGGCACATTCCAAAATCCTGGAGGGAGGCTATTGTAGTGGCGTTCCTGAAGGAGGGTAATGACCCTTCTTCTCCCGCCAGTTATCGACCCATCGCCCTCACAAGATGCCTGTGCAAGCTTCTCGAGAAGATGATTAACAGGAGACTCATGTACTTCTTAGAGTACAATGGTCTTCTCGAGAGCTGCCAGGCCGGCTTCAGGGTGGGGCGATCCACAAACGACCAACTCGTCGCCCTTGAGTCGTATATAAAGGATGCATTTGTCCACAAACAGTTTTGTGCTATGATCTTTTTTGATCTTGAGAAAGCCTAGGACACCGCTTGGCAATACGTGACACTTAGCGACCTGAAATCATTCGGTGTTTCGGGCAATATGTTTAACACTCTTTATAGCTATTTGGCAGAACGAACATTTCGGGTAAGAGTTGGTACTGTCCTTTCAAATGTTTTTGTGCAGGAAAATGGTGTGTGTCAAGGTGGCGTTTTGAGCTGCACGTTGTTCATAGTCAAGATGAACTCACTTCAAAAGGCGTTGCCACGAACCATTTCCTGTACAATGCATGCAGATGATGTCCAAATATCTTTTAAGTCGTGTAATATGTCAATTTGCGAACGCCAAGTCCAGCTTGGTGTTAATAAGCTAGCTGGATGGGCTGATCAGAACGGTTTTAAGCTAAACCCAGTTAAGAGCACTTGTGTTGTGTTCTCCAAAAGGCGTGGGATCAGGCCAGATCCAGGCATCAAACTGAATGCAGGGGTGAGACAGCTGTGCATATTGCGCAGATTTGATACAGATTTGTTTTCCTGCGCCAGGCTGCTCCAAAAGCTTTAAAATTGAAAAAATTGCGCCATACTGCTCCAAAACAATCTGAGAGCCAAGAATTTAATGTTACCGTCAGTTTCAGTGGGGAAAAATGCTTACTGACAGCATAATTTTCCAACACAGCGAAGGTGATGCTGTTTGTAAAGGTTTGATTGATTGATCATTCCATAAAAAAAAAACCGCATAAAATTGTCCCCGAGACAGTTTTTTCGAAAGCCACCGCAAAGTCCTGTAGAAAAAATACTTTTGTGTACTGAGGCGTCAAACCGCTTGTGCAAGTTGATGAAAAAAACGGGAATTTTTGGAGCGCCGTATCTTCGGAACGACATTACTGGGCGCCGCCATCTTGGTGTGAATATGTGGAAACATGGCCGACGGGCGAAGCAGTTCCTTGTGGTTCAAGCAGAGCGCTCTTCGTTGATTTCTACCTTGGTTTTAGTTATGGGGGCACCTGGGTTCACATTTAGTCGTTTGATCTGTTGCGGGAAGTTGCGCGGCTCAAAAGACGGGAGTTATTCGAAAACAACATGGCGCCCGCTAATTTGCCGTGTTTCGGCCTTGAGTGTGAGGCCAGTGCGTGCTTGAAGTGAAATTTCGGACTCATTGCGGTGTTATAAAACGCGGAGTTATTGCCGCCTTTCACAGTGAACTTACGAGCGACGGGATTGGGACGATCGACGCTGCAGAATGGGCGGCCCTATAGCGGGACGGGCTATTATTGCACGCTAGTAATATTGGTTCACCTATCTGAAGTGAAATTTAATGTCAAAAGGGAGGTGGCTAAACATACCAACGTTACTCAGATTATGATCGTAGTGAACGTGCACCTTGAGATTGAAATGGGAGGGCTGGTGGGGTGCTACGACTGTGGCCTGGCTTTGCGCAACTTTTGCCGTGGCTCTACAGTTGTGCGTAAAGACTAGTCTGGGATTACAAAAATAACAATTTCGGCATTCACATAATAATCAAAATGGCTTACGATTGCTTAGTTTGTCTATTCGACATTTTCAAGGGAACTCCACGCTATCTATGCATAGAGCCTAATAATTAAAAGAAAATGGATATAATAGTATAGTAAAAAGGTAGTGCAGTTCATAGTAAAAAGGTAGTGCAGGTCGCACCTTGTGATACTCTGGTAGAAAAGAACTGGAAAGGCTGTTTCAGTGTTATGTAAATTCAAAACCGACTAAAAAGTGCGCTTTTTTCGCCCGTGAGTTCCCAAATATTTTATTTTTTAGGCTCCTAAGGGGACATAATAAATGTCGTTTTTCTGCTCCAAATCAAGGTTCTTCTGCTCCAAAATAGAGATTTCGCTGCTCCAAAAACTGCTCCCAAATCAGATTCAGCTGTCTCACCCCTGTGAATGGTGTCTCGATTCCGGTCAAAAAAGAACACAAGTTCCTAGGCATAGTCCTTGATGAAAAACTTTCCTTTATCCCTCATATCAAACACCTAAAACAAAAATGTCTTAAAACAGTGAATATTCTCAAGGTCTTGTCGCATCACTCGTACGGTGCTGACAAACAACTTCTGCTGCGAGTATTTACCAGCCTGGTAGGATTGCGGTTAGACTATGGGAGTGTTGTGTATGGTTCAGGAAGGGAAACTGATTTGAAAATGCTCGACCCAGTGCAGCACTTGGGCCTTCGACTTGCGTGTGGTGCTTTCCGGACTAGCCCTGTGCAAAGTCTGTACGTCGAGTGTGACAGATGGTGCCTAGGGTACAAGCGCGAGTATGTCGATTTACTATATGCGTTTAAAGTTTCATCAATGTCTCACCATCCCATTAAGTCTATAAGGAACGATACAGCTACATACCAACTGTTTTTAAATCGTCCATCAATTTCTGCGCCTTTCTCGCTCAGGGCGAGGCAGGAGGCCTCTGAACTTTCTGTCTCGTTTTTAGACACTTTTAAAACATCTCTCATTGATTCTATAGCCACATGGCATCTTCGTCCTGTATTGTGTGATTTGTCGTTTACGCAATTTAAGAAAAACACGGTGCCCACAACTGCCATTTTTTAGCATTTCATGTATCTTCAGGCGAAATATGGGGCGGAAGAATTTTTAGTGATGCATCAAAAACATCCACTGCAGTGTGTTGTGCTGCACACAGACCCAACTTCAATGCTTGCAAAACAATGAATGTGAATTCCAGCATCTTTACGGTGGAAGCATATGGTACATTTCTTGTATCACATTATCGAACGTAACATTTCTAAGTCCATCATTTTCACAGATTCACTTAGCGTCGTCCGCACATTGTCGTCACAAAGTTCTTGCAAAAATTACGTTGTAAATTTTGGTTTTAAATCTTTGATGTCAGCGTATGCGTCAGGTCAGAGTGTGACCGTCTGCTGGGTTCCAGGCCAAGCAGGGATCGCTGGCAATGAGTTGGCTGATGAAATGGCGGCTGCTGCTGCACACAGAAACACTCTAGACATCGCAACAGTACCCTACACTGACCTCAAGCCACTCATCAGACAACACCTACGTAAAACATGGCAAACACACTGGAGTGAACATACATACAACAAACAACATGTAATAAAGCTACACTTGGGACGATACACAACTGACTCGCACAACAGACACACCGAAGTGACCTTGGCAAGATTACGGATAGGCCACACACATGCAACACACTCGCACCTGCTCACTGGCTCTCCAAGACCCATGTGCAGCGGGTGTGGAGAGGGTCTATCCGTAATCCACGTACTCATCCAATGCAAGACACTTCACACAACACGACACAAACACTTCAGAGAACTCTACAGACAACGTATTACCCTACATTCATCGTTTTTTCTAGGTGATGATGCCATTGTTTCCGTGAAACCTGTGTTTGAGTATTTGTCAGACGTCAAGTTTTAAACCTCATTTCCTATCACGCTTAATGTGAATCTGGCCCTATACACCCCAAGCAACCGCCGGACATCCGTCGAACGTCCGACGTATGTCCGCTCTGGCTCTAGCGTATGTCCGAAGGATGTCCGTTTGGGAGCCGACGGACATCCCCTGTACGTGCGACGGACGTCCGGTTTTAACACTTCCGTACGTCCTATCGGACGTCCGGAATTGGATACGTCACCGGACGCATTTCGGATGTTGCGTACAATTTTACGGTATCATGCTCATGTACAATTTAAAACATACACAGTGTTTTGCAGCAGTTAAACTGCCATAAATGAACACTTATTCGCCTCTACCATTCAATTCACACATCATGACATCTTGCTTCGGCCATTTGTCCAGATTTTCTTGAAGCCAAAGAATGTCATATCCTGGAGTTGCTCTTGCTACAATCAAACATTTTTGGGTGCCTGAGGAAGAAATTAAATGTGATGATAAGAGAACAAATACAAATGTTTCTTTGTAAAACAGTATACGTGCAACTCAGCCGTGTGCTTTTTAAATGACGGAAAGATATAGTATGTGTTTAGCGGAAAAACTAGCAGGGTAGGGGGTGGGCCGCATTTACCAGGGTTTCGAAACAATCCATCCCTAGAAGAAAAAACACAGGCAAATCAGGCGCAGCATAGTAGATCAGCTCAAGGAATTGAGGTTTGAACAGAGCAAAGTAGACGCCATTCTGGAGGTGACTCCCATACCAGCAGCTGCAAAGTTGCTGTGAGGAGAAGACATTCTATAGCATTTCCACCTTTAGGGTTGCCGAACTTTCCACACCGTCCACCCAAGAGTCTGTTGTGCCACGGAGCGCCAAGAAAAAACACAGGTCATTCCAGCCAGAATCAAACAGTCAAAGGTTGCCGGAGGAATGAACCACTCACATGAAAATAAATGCCGGGTTGCAATGGGCACGACGAATTCCACGAAAACCCACGATGTTCAGGCTCTCATTACTGTCTGCTCCGGCTGGGACTGCAACACCACTGCACAGTGCAAACCTAGAAGAAAAGATATATGCCTGAAAATACATTGCAAGGCCAAGCAAAACAGTAAGTGGTTATGAAAAGATGAGCCACTCACATCTTAGATGCTGCCAGGTTGTCTTGCAGATCAGAAAATTTCTTCCAAGAACCACCCGGATGATATTCAGACTTTCACTGTTGGCTGCATTTCAATTTATTACAGGTGGCAATGGCAGTTGGCAGATTGACTCAGTTTAAAACCGCACAGGGCAAGTTTGCCTGTCAGTGAAACGTATAGCCGAAGCATAGAAGCCATGAAAAACCCTGCACAGCGCCACTGTCAACTGTTTAGTTCTAACAGGCAGTGTGCCAAAAAAAACTAAGCCACTGAATCTAAGTCTTGCTACCTCGCCGTTTTACTGAGATCGGAAGCAGCTGCCCTCTTCCGAAGACAATAAAGCAGCTACAGTTGGGCACACTGGCCTGAGCTCGTACTCATATGACAGGAATATTCAGCGAGGCGTATATGCGGATCTGTAAAGTGCTAAACTGTGTGCAGAAATGGAATAACAACTGATTGATTGTGCGAGGGAAGTCTGACAAGTTTCTGCACATTCCTCATAGGCCAGAATCTTGTGCCAGAAAGTTGAGAAACAGCAGATGCCAATGGAGCTAGATGGAAATGCCCTTGTGTAGAAGTCTTTTTTGTCTGTGAACTCTCGGCCAACGATGCGTGGTGCCTGTGTTGAAGTGGTACGAGCAAAGCTGTCTGGAATGATGATAGAATTGTCTACCACACAGCATTTGTTGGGAGGGTTCACGGCAAGAGTGAAATCCCGAAATTCTGCACATCTGTACTGAGGGGGTGTCAAGCCAGGTGGAAGCAAACAACCTTTATGCTCCTGTACAAGCTGAAAGATGTCTGATGATGAATTCCGTGCAGAAGAGGATGTGCGCGCAGCCAGTTTTCCTTCTCGTTCTTTAAGGCGGTTGTACAACTGTGCCAGTGGAGTGTTCTGACCTCTGAGAAGCCGCTTAAGAAACTGCATATTATTCTCAAATGGAAAAGCACTAAAAGCATACACAGGACCAAAGTTGCGTACATCATTTGCTAGGTGCAACACACAATGAACATTGTATGACACACGGTCAGTTTCATAGAGTATGGCAAATGTCTCAACAAAGTGCTTATAAAGAGACTGCATAATCAACATACTGAGTGCACAATGTCGGGCTCGACACCAAAAATGTTGCAAAATGCAAAGCAAGAAAGTTTTTGTACCGGTCCGACCGAAGGACTGATTTCCAAACAACAGGCCCACTGTAAAGTAAAAAAAATCTGAGCTCTGTCGCCTTCCAGCGCTGTACTTCACTTGTACTCCTAGGCTTCCGCGCGAACTCTTTAGGTACATGTGGCCCCAAAGAGAGGGTCAACTTCGACAGCTGCTTTCGTTCACCTGGGCCAAAACGTACTTCAAAAGGCTTTTGATATGGGCCACGAAACCACAGATCGAGCAGCTTCTTTGTGACTCCAAGGCAGAGTAAGTGCCTATAATCAAGCGGCGCAGTACTGACGATATCGATGGGAAGTGTGGTCATAGGTGACACACCGAGGTGGTGATCGTAATCTGTTTGAAGCCTGACTGATTCATCAGTACGCAGTGTGGAAATCACAGGCGGGAAATGTGCTCTGTGGTTTAGGTTGTCCCCTTCAACTGTGCACTTGGGACACCCAAGGTGGGCCGTGTGAGGCTTGATGCAGTACACAAAGGCCCGAGCCGGTGCGTCACAGATGAAGCTGTGCACAGAGACTTGGATCACGCGCCCATTAAAACTCATTCCGTTTCTCATGAGTTGTTTCAGCTTAGTTAGAAATTGGGCTAAATATTCCTCTGCCGAATATGGTTTTCCTGCACCAGCCCAGACACCAATGACGAAAGGCGCTGCATCATGGTGTTCAAGAATTCTGCACTGGATGGGCCACAATTCTTTTCTCGAGCTCTTGGAAATCGGCAGCCCGTCAAAGCTGAACTGGAGAGTAATGGATCTCCCTGGAGAAGCGTCAGCGAGGGCGAGGGCGTTTCTGAGCTGATGCTCCAGCCCTAAATGGCAGTAGTGCCCCGGGGGCATTATTGTCACTGCAGAACGCAGCGTATCTCTCGGCGTCCGCAACAATGTACGAGCGTCGCTGGGCAGACAAGATACGTGGGACGGACAAGATTTCAGCACCTTCAGCAGCGAGGTTAGGGCGGCCTGCGTAATGTTCTCCCGCAGGGCCCACGCCCTTAGCCCTGCAGCTAAGTCGCTACAGTCAGGCCTTTGTTGTGCGTTAGCGGTGCATTGTAGGGTCAGTTCGAAGACTGGCTCAGAAGCTAGAGGTGGCGAGTCCGGTACACCGTCTTCTTCACTTGACGTGTCTGTACACGTAGCTGGCATCTCCACGGCACTGGCTTGCAGTGTCGCCAGTTCGTCACACAGCGTCGCTGGTTAATCAGAACTGTGAACGTCAGGTGTTGCTTCATCACCAAGAACGTGAACACAAGTTGGACACGCGCTGCCGGCGCCACAGTTGTTGCCACCGCACGAAACGTCATTACGCTGTACTGCATCGGTCATACAACATGCTGCGGCTTCCTGGCGGATGGGTCAACCGTACCTCTCGAACAGTGTTCTCGTTTCCCGCCAGGCTGTTAAACGCGTTTTGTCCAGGGCTTTCGGCATGACAACTAAGCTAACTCAAACTGCACTGTGAAAACTTACTTGACCAACTCAACAAAATGCATCCAGATGTCTTTGAAATACGTAGTGCGCGCATAGTTCACATAACCACCGTAGCCAACGTTCTTGCCGTCAAGTAGGGAAGCATCCATGTTTGATATAGCAGCGATGATAGCGATGTTGATGTCGACACCAGGCGACCAGGCCACCGCAGTGGCCGCAGCTTGCGCCACGGTGAATCCAAACAGTAAAAAACAAAAACTACAACAATACAACACGCTCTGCATCTTAGATTAAAGATAAAAAGCTTCTCGCGTTACACTGTGAACAGTTTACTTCTTTTTTTTTCACTCTTATCAGTTATTTCCCTTTGTTACCAGCCAAAACATGCTAGAATGTGAAAATATTTTCATTAGAGTTTTTTTGTCTGCATTATGTTTTAACTCTTACCGAAATGAAGTGAAGTTTTTTTTCTGCTGTTACAAGACTGACTTCTAACAAAAAGAACGTACTACACATTTGGGTATTGGTATACCGAACACATTGTCTCAAATAGTTGAAATTCTCAAACTGCGGAACGCCGAGCTCGCAAAACGAAAAGCGTTTAGTGGTTTAAGTATTTAAGTACTTTTGTTTAGAGCATCCGTTACGCATGAGCCGCAGAAAGTGTGTTTTTTTAATAATACGCATCTACTTCTCATACATCTATAGGCCTCCTGCGCTGCCCAGGGGGCGCTGCGCAAGCGGCTTCCGGGCAGTACTTCCGGGTAATACAAAGCTGCGTGGGTCCCATAGGATCCCGTGTTGACAGAAGCAAAATGAGCTCGACGCTCCCGATTATTTGGCGACGTGGTCACCAGCTCATCCCCGACGCGTTCGATCTATTTCATTGATCAACTTGGCATTAGGGGAAAAAGCTTTGCAGCGCTAAACACGTTTACAGCGCCGACGAAAGTGCCGGGACCGTGACGGCGTCTGCTACTCGCAGGTTCACCGATCGATGGTCGTACGAAGTGAAATTTTAAGTAAAATTTCTAATTTAAACTACTGCTCTAGGTGACAAAGACTTCTCAAAAACAGCCGATCAAAAAAGAAGAGTGACACAATCGGCGATGATCGCGCTTTAACAAGCCAGCGAGTCCGGCGCACCGCAGGCTCGCCTGCTGCGGTGCGCCGCTCTTTTGCGTACCTGCACACTTTGCGTGCACTTTCATTAAACAGTGCTCGTTTGCGTCGCCGTAACGAATACATGGTGAAGCGTTAGCTTGCCGTTTTGTTGCGTGTCTCAGTGACAAATTGCCGCGACCGTCAGAAGCGTGAAATCTGTTTTGCGATTCCGAAATTAGTGGCCGTAAAACAAAGTGGTGGAGCGAACTAAGAGGCCGCTCGCTTTCCTTGTTTGCTCTCACTTTACTTAATTATGCTCTTGCAGCATACATTCCCAGTTCGCACTTAAAAGCCTAGAATGAGGGTCAGCAACGGCCGAGTTCCATGCAGCCGACACGGCGGCGGGCTAGACGGCAAATCAAGGGGGGGGGGGGGGGGCGGAGGGGGGGCTTTGAATGCAAAGAGAAAAAATTCAGAGAATTTCTAATAGTAATGACAATATTCTGGCGGAGTGTGAACATGGGGGGGGGGGGGCAAATTCAACTGGAGGACGCCAATTCTCTGTTCTTGTCTCGCTGTCTAACTCCATTTGAAGTCAAAACTGACGTGTCGGCGTTAAGATTCGACGACCCCTGCACTAGAAAACCAACACAGTCAGTGATTATCGTATGTAAATATTCGGGGCCCCGCGCCGTGTATGCGGCTGTGTTGTTATGCTGTGCGTGTGATTTGGTGCGTGTTTTGCGTCCTTTATTAATAGCGCTTAATTTGTTTATTTAATTGGCGCTATTGCCCCACCTTCTCGCTAGTATACATGTACCCTGCCGTTCGTAAATCGTGCGGTGTAAAACGTTACGCAACAATCATTTAGTTTGCGAAAATACGAAACAAAATTTTCACTCGTTTCGAAGGCAGTGCCAGGCCAGCAGTGTCAGCTGAGTCGGCTGCTCCCAATGAAGCAACCTTTTGCAGTTACCTCAGGATCTAAGATGAGCAGCGTTCCGTGTTTATGCTACTCGTGAACTTTCCTTTGTCAACCACACGCAAGAAGAAAAAAACTGTAACTGTCGTCAAACAGTTAAACCACCCGACCTAGCGATACTGTCCCACGCCGCGACCACCGCGACAGCTCGCTCAAAAGAAAGCCGACAAATCGGCTTCTTTTAGCGGATATTATTTTGTTTAGCCTCTGCAGATACTTTAAGGGCTATTTCATACAGTATGCAGTCATTTAAATACGCCAAAGCGCCACAACCAGCGCCACAAACAGCACAGCGCCACAACCAACTTTCACTCTGGCTTGTAATTGAAAACACATGGAGGGCGGTGAGGGTCGTCTGCTTTTGTACTACCCAGAGGCGTCCGCCGCTAGGGGCGCTGCATGTCGCCACGAGCTGTCGAGGTGTGCGGACGTACAGAGCGCGGCGGAGGCATGGACGACAAAAACGGATAAGTGTTTCAAATTTATTATTCCTTTTTTAGAGTGACCATGTTTTAGAGAGAGATGTAAGTTAGTTGAAAGGGGCAGTAGTTGTTAGCGTAGGGAAGTGACCGAATCAGAGGTGTCGCGCGGTTGTTGCACGTGGCGGTTTGTAAGCGTTGGTAATTCGTGAAAGAAGAATTGATGCTGTAGGAAAGAATCGCACGTTGCGGCTTACTTTTAGATTGGAGGGGAGCGCGCGAGAAGGCGGCAGGGAAGTAAGCTAGAGTTGGGCACGCCTTGGACGGGCAGTACCATGCCTCAGAGGAAGAAGCCGGGTGTGATGTGCACGGGGTGCGAGCACGAATACCCGCTCGAGGAGACGAGATTCGAGTCGGTCGAGGACGCGGAAGGGCAGGACTTCATGTGCAGAGCGTGTGTGCTAGCGTCGCGCCTCGACCGGCTCGAGGAAGAAAAGGAGCAGCTCAGAGTTCAGGTAGGCGAGCTACAGGAGGAGTTTAAGGATGAAAAAGAGCAGAGGAAGGCACTCGAAGCGAGGTTGGCGCAAATGGAGGTCAAACTGGCGACGAAGGGTGACATCCCAACAAACGATGAAGCAGGTCACGAGGCAGGTGTGTCGGCAGTGCTTGACCCCGAGAAGGGAAAGGAGGAGGACAAAGACGCCACGCCGGAAGACGATCCCGGACTGGCGCTGACTCAGCCGGCGCGGGAGTAGGTGGCCGCGCCGGGGGGCAGCCAGGAAAAGGAAGAAAGGCGCATGGTGATCGTGGCGGGGGACTCCAACATGCGGTACTCAGGAATGGAGGCCGTGTGAGAGAGGACGAGAGAGTGCAGGTTGGCGTGTTCCCGGGGCAGACGATCAGGGTAGTGTTAGAAAAGGCAAAGGATAAAATGTGGGAAAATATGCAGGGGCAGAACCTAGTGATTATCGCAGGAGGAACCAATGACGTTCTGCAGGGAAGGGGCGCGGGAGTGCGCAAGCAGTTAGAAAAGGGGGTGAGGAACTTCGGGCGGTGTGCCCACATGTGCACGTCGTCGTGAGCACAGTACCAGAGATAATTGGGAGAGGGGTACATGTGGAAAGGGAAGTTGTAGAGGTAAACCGAGACATACGGGAGCTGGGCAAGGAGCTGAGTTTCGCTGTCGTAGACATCAGCAGGGATGTCCGATGGATGGGCCGGAAAAGGGCGTTCCAGCGTGACGGAGTGCATTTCAACGGGCAGGTGGGAGCAGCCATCGGAAGACGACACGCGGCGCGAACTGTGGCTTTTTTAGGGGGCCCACAGGCCTTTGCGAAGATGGCGTAGACAAATGCAAGGAGCAAAATGAGATAGCGGGGTCGGTGCAGATCGGTGCAGGCAAACGAAAGGGACGACGACGGCGTGTACAGAAGAGAGGGGGAAAACTGAATATCGCGTACATAAACATGCAGGGTGGCAGGAAAAGAGAGAAGTGGAGGGAGATTACTAAGCAGCTAGAAGAGGAAGATATCCAGGTATACGCTGTGACCGAGACGCACCTACGGGACTTGGAGGAACCTCCGGTAATCGGAGAGTATGTATGGGAACGTTGTAACAGGACGGCTGGATTGAGAAAGGGCGGAGGAGTAGGTATGCTGGTACGACAGGGGACTAATTGGAAAAGAGTGAAAGAAGACTGTAAAGAACATGTGTGGATGAAAGGGATAGTGGAGGGTAGGGAGATGGCTTTAGGGGTGTCTTACCTGTGGACGGGTAAAGATAGCAAAGAACAAAACGAAAAACTGGTGGCGTGTCTAAAAAAGGACATCGAAGATTTGAAACGTTCCGGGGAGGTACTATTGGTAGGGGACATGAACGCCCACATTGAAGATCTAGACGGGTACACCGACTTCAACGGAAATCTAATGCTAGATATGTGTGAGTACCAGAAGCTGATCATAGTAAATAGGGAACAAAAATGCGAGGGTCAAATAACGTGGGAGTGTGGTAGGAGACAGTCGAGTATTGACTACTGCCTTATTTCAGAGGGACTTTATGAGTGGTTGGATGGAATGACCATAGATGAGGAAGGGGCCCACAGTCTGGGCAGTGACCACAAGCGCATAAACGTGAGTTTTGGGAAACTGGGGGGTGAAAAAACGGGTCGACCGGGGCAGCGCACAAAGTTAAACAGCAAACAAATTGCGGATATAAACAAAAGCATAGAGGCTGACATAGAAAGAAATCCTGGAGAAGAGTGGGGATATGACAGGCTCATCAAGACTATGCAGGAAAAAATAGTCAAGGCAGAGGGGGCCAATCGATGGAGAGGAAAAAAACACCCAAAAGCTGGTGGAACAAAGAAATAAAGGCGGCGATAGAGAGGCGTAAACAGGCGTCTGGAGAGCACAGGTAGGCCAAGAGGATGGAGAGACATCAGGAGGAGGTGGACCTAAAATGGGAGCAGTATAAGCAAATGAAGCAGCAAGTGCAGCAATTAGTGCAGGCGAAAGTAAAGGGGGACAGTGAGCGATGGGTAGCACAAATACGAGGAAGGGGTAGAGACGCGCCGAAAAGGTTTTGGAACCATGTGCAGGCATTAGGGAAACGTACGAGTCCCACAGAAGGCGGCACTATAGAAAACGAGCAGGGGCAGACGCTCAAGGGAGAGGAAGCATTAGCATACCTGCACAAAATCATCACGGAGAAGTTCGGTAAGGTGGATGAAGAGGCCCCGCAGCGACAGAGATGTCGCGGCGGGTAGGCCGAAATGTCTGGAGATAGATGGGGACAAGCTGAAATGGAAAAGAGCAGAGGAAAAGGTCCCCAAGAATACCGCGGCAGGCACGGATGGGATACCGATGGAGTTGATTAACCAGTTAGGACCAAAGGGCAAGGGAAAGCTACTGCAAGCCATCAGAACAATGATAGAAGAAAAGGCAATTCCGGCCGCGTGGCAAATGAGCAGGATGAACTTAGTGTACAAGGGCAAAGGACTCAGGGCAAACCCAAGCTCGTATAGGCCAGTAACCGTCACGTCAGTGCTGTACAGGTTAGCAATGCAGGCAGTGAAGTTCGAACTAGAGTAGTGGGTGGAAGAAAATAGGATATTAGGGGAGCTTCAAAATGGGTTTCGAAAGGACAGAAGACTAGACGACAACTTATTCGTGGTAAGCCAATGCATAGAGGTGGCGAAGACGCAAAACCGACCTTTGTAGTAGCCTTCCTGGACATTAAAGCGGCGTACGATAATGTAGACAGGGAGCGGCTTTGGAGTATCCTGGAGGACGAGGGAGTTGGGGCAGAATTTATTAGCTTACTCAGGGAGCTATACCGGGACAACCAAGTGCAAATAGTGTGGGAGAGGGTAACATACAATAGGCCTGTATACACCTACAAGGGTTTGAAACAAGGATGTCCTCTCTCTCCGCTGCTGTTCATGATCTACATGACGGGGTTAGAAAGGAAGCTAGAAGTCAGCACGATGGGGTTCGACTTATCCTACATGAAAAACGGGCAGGTGGTGGAACAACGGGTTCCGGGACTAATGTATGCAGACGACATATTATTGATGGCGGACAACCGGATAAGTATGCAGGGCTTGATGGATATATGCGGTGAAGAAGCGACGCACCTAGGGCTATCCTTTAGCAGAGCAAAATCGGGGATCATAGTCTTTAATGATGGCGAGGAGCACAAAACGGTATCAGTGCAGCAAGTAGAAATATCATTGGTGAAAGAGTATAAATATTTAGGAGTATGGCTGAACAACAGCGAAGATTGCACGCAGGCGCATGAGGCTCACCTTAAGACGAAAGGAAGACGGAACGCGGCCATAATGAAGCATAGAGCCCTCTGTGGATACAGCAAATACGAGGTGGTAAGGGGAGTCTGGAAAGGGGTCATGGTACCAGGATTAACTTTCGCTAATTCGGTTCTGTGCATGAAGCCAGAGACCCAAGCGGGCCTGGAAGTAAATCAGAGGGCGGTAGGCAGATTGGCCCTAGGGGCCCACAGTAAAACTACAAATGAAGCGGTACAAGGGGATATGGGCTGGTCGTCTTTCGAGGCGAGGGAGGCGCAGAGCAAGATAAAGTTCGAGGAGCGACTTCGTAACATGGATGACGAAAAATGGGCCGCGAGGGTGTTTAAGTACCTGTATTTGAGGAGCGTGGACACGCGGTGGAGACGGAGGACCAGACAGCTGACCAAGCGGTACGGAAAGTCGGTAGGGGAAAGCGGGGTTTACACAACAGTTAAAAAGCAGGTAAAGGCAGCAGAGACGACGAAGTGGGCACAGAGAATGGAAGCGAAAAAAACCCTGGAGACTTATAGGGCAGAGAAACGGGAAATTAAGAAGGAGGGATTCTATGGCAATACGAGAGGCAGTGCGTTGCTCTTCGAGGCACGGGCAGGGTGCCTGAGAACCCGGGTATACATAAGGTGACCTTAGGTATACACGGGTAGCTACAGGCAGCAGGATGAAACGTGTGCATGTTGCGGCAGTGATCGGGAAACTATAGACCATATTGTCAGGAGCTGCACAGAGATACGGCCACCGCGGGGTGAGGGGGAAACGACGCTGGCGGAGGCTTTGGGATTTGGGGCGAGGGGGAACCTCAACTTCAAGGCCATAGAGGTGACGAAGAGGCGACGGGTGGTGGTGGAGGAAAAGTAGGGAAGGGATGGGTACGCAGGCGGAGTAATCATGCGGACGAGAATTTAGAAGAGCGACGGGAGAAAAAAGGGGGGTGGGAGCGATGAGTTTAAAACAGAAAAGAGGGAGAGATGGGAGGGAGGAAGCAAATCTATAGGTTAGCTGGGAGTAGGGCAAGTAAACGCAATAAAACAGGCAAGTCGGTTGCTCACAACCGGCGCCCCGATTCAAAGGGAAAGCCACTAATCATCATCATCATCATCATCACCAGAGTTACTGAATATAGCAGTTGCAAAACTCCCCTAGGCCCCATGTATCAAAAGTGGCCCTGAGATTGGTCCTCTGCTTTGGATCTTGTTTTACAGTGGGGCCGTCTTTTGGTGACAAAATAAACTATACAACGTGCTTCGCCGCTCGACGACCTGGGCGAAAAATGGTATTTGAGTGCTTACGTAAATTTGTTATGCCAAAAGAGCCCAATGTGTTGAACTATGCAAGTGTTTTATATACATACGGAGCAAAAGTAGTAAACAGAAATGCGACCATGGGGTCAACCGTCGCTTACGCACTGTCGTCTGCTGCGCGTCCTCTTCGGTCTTCTGGCCACAAAAAAATAAGTCGCTTCGACGGCTTTATGCCACCTGAAGCTGATTATTTAGAGCCGCTTGATCGGCTACTGGATTATTTTTGGCATACAATGCGCTGTAGGCTAAGCGATAACTCCGAATTTGGTACTTCAGTTCGGACCTATGTTGTGCCGGAGTGCCCGCAGAAGCGCTAATTGGTCGAGGCAGATGCGCGGACGCAGAAGCAATCACCACCGAAAAACCGGAGTTAAGATAGCAATGAATAACTTCAGAAAGCAAAAAAGTAAAGATTTATGCACTTTAAAACAAAATTTAACCTTAAATTGTCAGTTTGAATAAATATTTTGTTTTTTGGATAGTGCATGCGGCGGCCGCAGTGGCGCCACGGTACGCACGATCCAAAGCAGGGCAAACGGCCCAGGCGCGGGCCGTTTTTTGATGCGGAGTTTCGCAACTGCCTACATCGAAGAGCTCTGGCCAAAACTCCAGCCCAGGAGGTATCCGTACCCGTATCCGTGCCTCCGTATCTCCCTACCTGAACCGCCTGAACCATAGAGGAACCAGGATGAGCAGTAGAGTTTGAACGACAGCATTTGAGCGCACCTCTGCGATAGCAGCAAGTTGGACACCAGCATTGTTTTGACTCAACATCCCATTGTAAGTGACCATTGCATGCAGTTCTACTCAAGCGAGCTCTTTTCCTTTCTCTTGTTCGTCAATGGACCTTTTTCCAGTAGCGATCTGCGCATGCGCGGGCTGCCGGTCCGCCATTCTTGGCAGGCGCCTCGGGCAAAATAAACAAAAGCGCGCCCCTCGGTTTCCTGCTTAGGGAGCGGCTATAATCTGCACGTTTTCTTTTTTTTCTCTTTGGACTCCTCGTGGTGGGTTCGTACGTGCATACAATAATGGCTTTCTAAGAAAAGGGGCGAAAACGCTTGAGGCTGACCACGCTGCCAGCACATGGCTGCCAGTGAGGGGGTTACGAAAATGAAAAAAAAGTGGGGGGGCCGCTTCGAACACGGCAGATTAGTCACGAGAACGTTCGCCTGCTACTGTGACATTCATGTGAAAGGTGGGGGTGACTGGTCAGTGCGGGAGGGGCTGCAGGACCAGCGGCGTGTTTGTGCCCTCTTTCTGTCTGTGTCAGTAGCGCTGTTATTATGGACCAGGATATTTTGTGCACGAGTTCTCGGAAAGCCAAACTTTCTTGGGGGTGCGCCTTACTGCCATTTTTAGTTCGCCGTGGCGGCCGCTAGAGGGACCGGTACTGGAAAAAGGTCCATTGTAAATAAATGTTTGGTATTGCGTAAGAGTTACTTTTACAGTGCATAGTAGGGAAGTTAAGTGTACTTTTGAATTGTGGCTTGCGTGTTGCCGGTGGGTGCTTTGTAATGTCACGCTGGCTACGTTTGTCGGTTGGCCAGCATGCGTTTCTGGCGCACGTGTCTCAAACTTCACAAAATACGGTCAAGTCAACTGACTGATCGAGATGTAGTTGGCACGAAATACCTAAGGTCTGATCTGTTGAAATTACCCTCCCGATAGAGCCTCGCTCTGCCAAAGCTGTTGTGCCAAGCAATCAGTGCCGTAACAAATGTGTGAGGCTACAGATTGATTTCGATTGCTTTTGCAATCGCGTGTGCGGCCATGACTCGGAACGCGCGACTCCATGCTAGCTGAATACTGGCGCAACATGCATGCCGCTTTTTTTTGTTGTTGTAGCGGCTTGGCAGCCACTATTGACGGTTGATTTGATTTGTTTATTTGTGGTCAAGCTGAGGTCGCGAAATACACTGATAAAAGAATAACAAGTGGCAAAAAAGTCCCTTTTTACAGTATCGGCTCCTCTCTCCCCGATGAGGCGCTACAATTAGTTGCTTGCGCATTTTGTTGCTTGAATTTTCATTTGCCGCAGCCCGTTTGCGCCAAGTGTCGCAATCGCTTTTAATTTTTTTTCTTGTAGTACAGGGGTCAGATTTCAATTTTTTCGTATGAACTGTGTAGTTGACTTTTAAATGTTATCTTTAAAAATGCTTTTTGCCCAAAAGCAGTTTCGAGAAGTTTTAGTTGACCAGTGGTATGTTTGTTTTTTCACAAGTGATCCACAATGTGGTAGTGGGCCTCCTTGATTATCATGACATGTACTGCCAGGGATGTCATGTAGAGCTCAAATTTTTATGTACTCGTGTGGGAACAGCACGTTGGATTGCCTGTGGGCTATATATTCAAGCCTCGTAAATTGAGAAGGCCCATTATCTCTCTGTGCTGTACTTGTAGGAAAATTGCATATTTTCAGATGTGTGCGATCGTGGAATTTGATGACGGCAAGGAAAAAACTGTGGAAATGGTTCCGTGCGCATGGCTGAATGGTGAAAAGTGTTGGTGGCCAAATGTACCACCTGACAAAGCTGCCAGGATGGCAAAAAAAGGGCAGCCACCAGGCCCAGGCTCTCACCTTTACAATGCGGCCGTGAAGGGAGTGTTTGGTGAGTCTAAAGCATGCACTTGTGGTCTGCGCAAGTACTGATAAGCACTTTTATTTTACATTAACTAGGTTCATATGAGCAAGGAAGGAAAAAACTGGAAATGGCCCAGTTCACTTCCGACCTTTCTGGTGGGGAGGACATGCCCAGAAAGCGGCGCCGAGCAGGGGTTTCCGCAGGCATCGAATCAAGGGGGGTGTCTCAATGGCTCTGGGGGGGGGGGAAGGGGGGGGTCATAAACTAGACAAGCTGTTTTTTTTATCCCACTAGTTAAATAATAGACGTCTGTTAACCAAACGCTCATCCCCGTGACGTACGTTTTTCATTCTCTCTCTCTCTCTATATATATATATATATATACACCTGAGAGGCGGTGCTTTCTATTCAATCTAAGAAAAAAACAAATTTAGAGAAATTCATTTTTTACCATGAAAGGTCCGTATTCAGTTTTTTTTTAATTTCTCGCCATTTTTCAACGTATAAGGGCATTTTCGAATTTGTTACCAGGGCCAGTGACGAAATTTGAGTTCTTTGTTTAGGTAGTACATGAATTATGCAGCACTTATAAATCAGGCACCGATTGTACGCTCCCAATTTATTAAAACGCCAGGATTAGCTTCCGTAGCGCTTCGCCTCTCCAAATTTCCCATTTTAACCCAGCCGAAAAAAACCATTGGCCAACCAATTGGTCAGCCAATTGGTCTCCCAAATGGCCGGCCAATGATGTTTTAGGCACCCATTGGCCGACCAATTGGCCAACCCATTGGCCGACCAAATGGCCGACCCATTGGCCGACCGATTGGCTGACCCATTGGCCGACCTATTGGATCCCAATAGGTCACCCAATGGGTCCCCTAATGGGTCACCCAATGGGCCCCCAATGGGTCCTTCCTTTTCATGGCTTCAAATAGCCCTTCGTTACCTCCACTTGGCTGCCAAGCAAATGTAGCATTCCAACCCTTTGGCTAGGTCTGTGCGTGTGCAGTGCCTTTTTCGTTGAACCCTGAAAAATGACAGCAAACTTACTGCACAATGAACATTTTATTTTCTAGACTAGTACTCCTCCGATGAATAAGCCAATTGCCCGGCCTAATCATCCTCGCAATGAGTCGGCAGTCCTGTCCCGTCACCATCTTCATGGTCACGTGGCAGTTCTCCCCTGCGGCCAGCTTCCCTGTGCGATGTAAGAATAGTAAAAAAAAGTTTGTTAGAAGTTGTCAAACAACCAGCAAAAACCGTTTCCTGCTGCTTTAGAGATTATTGCTAGGTATGCTAAGCAAGGGGTAAACAGGCTACCCAAAGTGCATTTAAATGCTCACTGTGCCAAACCATTTCTCATTTCTTGACTGTTGGCACTTGCCATACATAAAAATTGTATTGCAGTCAATCGCGATGTTTTCTACAGATGTGGCGCGACTTTCCTACTTTGACAAAAATTTTCCTAAAGAGACAGTAAAGGATGAATAAATCTTTGTTTTTACTGAAAGCTCAGACGTTTCGCAGCTCTCTTGGCTTTTGTTTGACGAGCAACAATGCATTAGTCACTGAGAAATAAGCAAACAAATCTGGCATTTTCCCTCCCCCGCTTCCCTTTCATTTTTTTGTGATGTAGTTGTTGCGTAACAAAGAGCAGCATATAAAAGCTGTAGTATGCATTTTTTAGATACGTTGAGCTCATTTAAGGTTTTGAGTGGCGCTTATTTCACGAGCTCAACAACTTCAGAACAGTTTATTCGAAGAAAAGCACATTTACAGATGCTTCTCCAATGAGCTCTTGCCGTTCTCAACTTATGTGACATCACAAGCCATAGTACCCGAAAATGTTGGGGCATTGTCGCCTGTTTTCCTGTTTCTGGCATTTTCTGCCTTATTCAACACCTGCCGGTTGCGAGAATGGCGTGTTTAGATTCTCAGCACTGTAATCTATTGATGCAAGTCAACTTGTTTTTACCCTTTAGTGTCTCTTTAAAAATAGAGCTCAAGAGAAATGGCAGTCCACAAAGCTTGTGAAGGTTCCATAAAAACTAGCAATGTCCCACTTTTCATTGTGGTCTCTCTTTTGTGCTCATCATGAATTTTTCCACAAAATTAATCTCGATAGCCCATTCAGCATACCTTTTTGCCATCTTCTCGTTGTCGGCAAGCTTCTCAATGATGTATTTGTTGACGTTTTTCACCGCCAGGTCGAACAACTCACTCCCCGGGAGAGTTCCCTTTCTCTTGAGGCGCTCGATATAGCAGTCTGCATTTTACAGAGATAAAGTAAGTCACAATTAGATAGCAAACAAGGATGTTTCCTTTTAAACATATTCTTCGCAAAATGTGACTGCAGTAATGCAGCATTTCACAGTGCACACTGCTAGTATGGTTGTAAAATTTGAGTATAGCATATACCTTTTGTTGCAACTTGCAATGCATATTCATTTACGCACAAAACTTCACCCAAACAGACACAAGTCTCTTGTTTGGCTGTAAATTAGAATTGACAGTCAACTGCAGAAAAACTTTGACCTCTGAAACTATTTTCATCTATACTGTGCCTAAAAAAACTCAGATACAAAATGTGAAAGCTGAATTATGTGCACGCATACCACAAGCCGCCCACAAATATCATCAATTTTGAAGCTGAAACTGAGAACAGTGGCCATAATGGCAAGACTGAAGCGACTTAGAAGCAGTCTTGGGCACTTCATCCTTTGTGGGGTTGAACGCGCTGCAGCAATGCTGGCGATGAGGCGCGCCGTAGTGGAGGGCTCCTGATTAATTTCGATCGCCTGGGGATCTTTAACGCGCACCTAAAACTCGAACACACAGGCGTTTTTGCTTTCTGCCTCCATCAGAAAAGCGGCCGCCGCGGCTGCTCAGTACTGCAATGCCATAGCCACTGAGCCACTGCGGTGGCAACCAGTTAATAGTAATGCGTTATCGGTCACTAGTTACTCTTTTCTGCAACTTGCAACTGTAACACTGTCACGTTTTTACACGATCACTGTAACACGAAATACCGTTAAGTGACGTTCTTTTTTTATAAAAACCGATCCAACAGCAACGCTCGTTAAAGGCTGACAGCAGTTTACGCTTTCCTCTCTTTAGGACTTTCTTTTTTCCCATACACTCTCTGACTTTCACATTTCTGGCACACTTTAGTTTAGGAGAAGTCACTAAGAGGGTTATCTTTCCTGCAGAATACCGAGGTTGGTCCGGTCCTTGAGGTTATTTAATTTTCATACTTTTATTTTTAAAAACTTTGGAGCTATTTTAAACTATTTTAATTCGCACCAATTAAGTCATCTCACAGGCCTACCACTCATATGCCAGTTGACGTAGTGGTATCTACTGCACGTAAAAAAGGCAAAATGTTCGTTTAGCTGACCTTTAACAAAAGCTTTATGAAGTGTAATAGCTGCAAGCATTGAAAATTATAGCAAATTTAAGTTCAATGGTCCTACAAAGTTAAACCTCAAACATTTGGTAACCTGTGCAAGAAAGAGGAAACCGGCTTTTTCTGAGAAACTTAGGCCCTGTGAAAATCACCATAATCTGCCTATTTAGGTTTACTGCTGGATGAAGGCCTGGCTACAAATGAAGCTTGTACCATGCGGGATGACTATACTATCGGGAGCAAGCAGTGTAGCATTTCACAAGCTGTCAGAGAAGTTATAATTCTTGTCAGTGCACTTACCGCGCAACACTTCCACCTTTTTTGGAGTGAGTGCGTCTTTCCTGGGGCGACTTGGGAAGCGAGGGCTGTGTTTGCCTAAAAAAGTGAAGTGATAATGTTCAGATCAAGGTGACAAAATGAACACCACAAACAGCCCCTTACCAAAAAAAGACCGGTTTAACAAAGTTGATGGCTCCCAGATCGCATTCCAGAAGCTCCTTCACGTAGAGGGAGTCTTTCGGCTGCCTTTCGATACGGGTCCACACTTCCCGCCGAATTTTGACACCCTGCCCTATGTCAACCTAAAAGGAGTATAACAAACCACAAGAACATGTCAGTCTGCACGAAAATCAAGACAAGTTAAATTCACAAACAAATGCAAAAAACTTGCCGCTGAACACACACAACACGTGCACAGCATGCGTTCAAATGAAGGCCTCGCAAGCTACACTGATCATGAAAAAATTTATGGTGGTTGACACTACACAAGACAACCGCGATCCACAAAGGTGACTGTGCTTCCCAAATTTTTACTAATATAAGCTCATCTTTATTTCACCTGTTCTATACCTACAGCATTACATAAAATCCTCTTAAGATGCTTTTGCCAGCTCCAACCCTTTGCAAGTTGAGCCCCATACATTTCGTTCCCCATCCCTCCACCTTGTTTCCTGGAACTAAACTTGTTAGTTGTGTGGCTTACATGGCTCCCGAGAAATTTTCGAAGCGTGGACATTTTTAGAACAAGGGGAAGGGGGGTCGGGAGATGTGAAATTTAATAATTTTTTTTCACACCAATTGAAAAACTTTGGTAGAATGCTGCATATTGCAGTGCTGCAAAAAAAATTTTAAAAATTAAAAAAAGCACTTATGTGGAGTGGGGAGGTCATTTAAACACCAGGCCTTCGGACATATGTACAGCCTCAGTTTAAACCCTGCAAAGCATTGAGGGCCCTAAAACAGAAGGATGATATTAGGGTGACCTGAATGCCAGTGCACATAGGAGCCTAGGGAAACACCACTGCACCTCCCCGTATAAGCTATGCGAATTTTGACACTCCAGTTTGCAAAGCCAACATGCAGTATCCCTTTCTGCACTGCCAAACTCTTGATCTGCTAAGCTATAAAATAGTGTTTTTCCACATTCTGATATTGAAGCTGTGCGTAGGGGCACACTTGTGCACCCTCAGCACCCAGTCACACTAGCCCAGTTCAGTGTTGCCATCAGTCTGGCATGTGTGATTTAGTAACCGGTTCCCCATCCCCTCCCCTATCCGCCTCTTCCCACACCAGCAACCTATAGTCCTGTCACAAACCAAATTCGTCAATCAATCAAACCACTCAAATTGTGATGACAACACGCAATTAAAAAGTTTAGCGATAACCAATACCAACTCTGAAATCCTAATCCCTCAATCTCCAACTCACCAGGTCTTCCATGGGCACACCAGGGTCATGTTGCACATTCCCACTGCTCCTTGATAGAACAGCAGGCTGTGGAGGAGCTTGTGACGGAAGGGCAGAGGGAGGCAAAGGCCGAGGGAGGGAAGGGCAGCTGGAGGTGGAAGGAGGGTTGAATGGAGGGCAGGCTGAGGTGGATGGGTGGGCAGGGGGAGGGGAAGGCATGTCGAGGGAAGTGCAAGCCGAGGTACAGGGACGGGCAGGCGGAGGACAGGGCAGGTTGAGGACAGGGCAGGTGGAGGTAGAGGGACGGACAAGGGCAGGTGGAAATGGCCCTGTAGCTGCGCTGGCAGGCTGGCAGGGCTCAGTGGGGGACCGAGGGGGGCGCTCTTTTTCTTCTAGCCTTCCATCTGAAAAAAAAAATGATACCCCTGTCACACGGGCACTTTGAATCGCGATTGAGTCGATCCGACCGGGCTCAATCCGGATCGGGTGCTGCTACACGGCAGTTTCAATGACAATAGATTTCGATCCAGCTCGAACTCAATCCCTGTTCCCGAAGCACGATTGAGATTCTCGAGCGCGATCAGAGGAAACTGGTGATACTCTCGTCCCCACTGAGCAATGGCACAGAAGGTGACAACTTTAACGCCACAAATTGTATCAAATAACTTTACCCAAGTAAATGCGCGATCAGATTTATATAGTTACGCAAACCTACGACTGCGTAAAGTTACCAGGCGGCAGCCACGAAATACATTTTTGGCGGCCTTTGGCGTACGCGAGAGCAACTGAAGCAACTTCTCACTCAGGATTGAGACGTGCCAAGTAGCAGCGCCGATGCGTCAAGCGCGCTGGAAAATTAGATCGCAATTCACTTCAATCGCGATTGAAAGTGCCCGTGTAACAGGAGTATAAAATAGAAATAAAAAGAAAATGAAGCCCGCAAGAACCAAAAATTATTTTTTCTGTATGCAGGAGTTGCTACAAATAAATTTTCCTGTTAGCCAATGCAGAAAAATGAATTTCCATGTCAGCCACAACATAATTTCAGGGGAAATTTCTCATATAAACTATCCATATAGAGGCTTTCCATATGAGCAATCATACTAGCACATATTCCAACTTCCACATGTAAACTTGGCCAGCGTTTTCTTCTGAAGTAAAAAAAAAAGGTGATACCTGCACTCCTGCGGCTACCAAACCTGGCAATCACAGCCCGTTGCAGGCCCTTGTTCAGTGCTGCAAGTTCGGCAATCTCTTCTTCTTTTTTTTCCAGCTTTCTTTCTAGCTCTGCAATAGTGTCTTCTGCGGCCCGTAGTTTCTTCCGTACAGGCTCGTCCGCATCGTTGGCCAGGGCGCTTTTTTTCCTTTTAATGATGTTCAGGATTTCCGCCTTCCGGGTCTCCCGCTTGCCTTTTGGCGGCTACAAAGCAAATGCACAGGTGTTAGTCAAACAGTTATGATATTGCTATTTTAAAGCTACTTACCTCCTCCACAACATCCTCGTCATCTGTGTCCTCATCATATGCATAACTTCTTTTTACGCGGTGGCGCTTCTCTCCTTGCAGTTTTTTTTTAGGTGTTCCTCCGACTCTAAAAGTGGCAGATGCAGGTGCATGTATTAGTGAATGCATGCACATAAGGTCAATCTACAGCAAAGAAAATTGTGCATACACACAAACCATTATAGGTTTCAGCAAGTGCTCTGATAAGAGATGTTGGAACGGGGCAGGTGCCGAAATGTTTCGGTATACATTGACAAGCATTAACACAAATCATGAACCATTCCACTCGATGCAGATGGACAACAAGCGAAATAGCCACACCCATAAATTTGTTTTACAAGTGAGGGTACCAGTAAATTTTGCACGTTAGCGTTCGCGGCGGTCATCTGGGAAAAACACAAACACATCGCAAAAAAAAATTTATTCTTATGCATAATTCCTAGAGACTTAATTTCTATTAAACAAGCGCGCGATCGACTGCACAGCGTTCGCGCGACAGCCTAGTGTTGATCCGTGATGCGGTGCAATTTTTTTTTTTTCATAAGCATGGGCAGGGGCCAAGATATGCTGTACAGCTGGCGGGGCAGAATTTTTCGCGTGATAAATAATGTAAAACACGCACAGCGACGTGCACGTGCTGCTAGTCGGCTACTTGCGCGCGTAACTGGGTGCCAGCCGAGCATGCATGCAGGCACGGAATCATGAACTTATACGTCACCAGCTTGTTCCATCGAAATAATGTCATTATACTTCAGCAGGAAGGTCTATGTGCAAGACTTACCTGCTAAAAGCAGCACTCTTGCACGGTAGAAGTCTGTCGCGCCGTTTTCATCTGTCCAGCTCACCAGGAGCGGAGTCACTGGAAAATCTTCTGTATCTTTGCGGGCAAAATCTTTTATGTCAGTAATACTGACTACGGCACACGTCCGATCGTCCACATATCGGACGTACGCGTGGGTTATCATTTCTGCACGTGAAGCTGCACACAACGACAAAGGCGGCCTCACAGCCTCACAATCAAGCATCCGACCATGAGTTAAGGCCGACAAGGCATCAACGGCGTGACGGTAGTACAGCACATATTTGTTTTAAACGTGTGTAAAGCAAAACAAAAATGCTTTATATATTTATATATAGAAGTATTTAAAGGAGCCATGAAGAGAAAACACAAGTTTGGTTCATTCGATACATTGCCTCGTTAGAACCATAGCGACACCACTTATAACGCAAACTTCGCTCAAATAAGCTACATAATTAGGAAAAAAGGAAATGACCATGCGACCCACCAGCTCATTTTCCGCAACAGAACCTATGCCGTCACATGGGCTAAGCTCTGCGATTGGCGGAGGCCGGCAAAAGCAAACACATGTTAGGCAGGGCTTACAGCTTGCATAGCGAGCTAAATGCCCGTGAAACATACTGCACATTCTTTTTATGACAAAGAACGGTGGAGTAAACGGTTGAAGGTCCGAACGAACTCGCAAGCGTGTGCGCCAATGCGTACGAAACTAGCGCCGCGGCCGAGCTCGACATCTCGCCGTCGCGCAGACGAATTTTCGGGTTCGAGGCTCTTCGGGGCCAACGAACCGTTCCAGCACGCACAGCCGCGACATTGCTTCGTATCGTAATCCCTTCACAGGAGGTTGGCCGTCATATCGCCAACCAGCAAAGGTAAAAATAGAAACGAGGGGAGTAAGGAACAGCAAGAAGCGACGAGATAGTGCCAGTCGTCGCGTAAGTTTCGAATGGTGTTGGCTTGCTGCTGTCGTTACGAGCTCGTTTCCAGTTTACAACCACTGAAAACTTCAGTTTGTTCAGTTACGGCAGGGACCCTTACGTTAGCTCACTCCTGGGACATGCTGGCGCTCGTCGCCGACTTCGTCAAATCGCTCTGACCTTGGGGAAAAAAATGCCGTAAACACCGCGCATTGACGTTCGTATCTTTCTGGTCGAAGCAGAGAGCTCGCGCGAACGGCTTTCCATACACGACACCGGCCAACTGGCATAAGTGATACTGCTACTGAAATTGAACTATTATTAACCGTAATCAAAATACGGCACATACGTACCAGTCTATATTCGTCCGTCGCGACGGGGCTGACGAGGCAGCGGTGCCGACGGCTGGGCGTTCGTCTGTTGTGGCTATCGCGGAATGGTCGCTTTCCCGTCGACCGCGTATCCCACAACTCTTGCCGCTCGTGCACTTAGAAGCATTGAGCGTTTTTGTGGTGTGAGGTTGTTAAATGCAAGCCCGAGCTCCTCGGCGAGAGTTTTGTTCTCCGGATCAGGCGATTCCATGACTAGGGCTGCGGGTGCACTAGGTTTTACTAGTATTTCTAAAATGGCCGCCGTCTCGATCGACTCCCGCGTGTGGGTGCTATATGGAGTCGACATACTAAGTATCTGTTTCATGGACCGGCTCTATGACGCCATTGTACACGTCACGGAATGTTCAATTTTAGCGGGAGATTTAAAATTTTGGCGTAAATTGCCTTATTTTTCAGTGAATAAAGCATCATTTGCTTCCGGGAAAGCGCTTGGGGTACTATGAAACACCTAATCTTTCGAATAAAACAAACTTTTGTTTTCTCTTCATGGCTCCTTTAATAAGTAGCTTTTATTAAATATGCGTCCTTTTTTCGTGGGTTGAAGTGAATACACGTCTACTGCGTCTACTTACTAGCAGCGCCTCCAAGGAAAGGCAACGCAAGCAACGCCAGGATCACGCATGGGATCACGCCGCTACCGCTAGGCTAGCCCAGCCCTGTGCCCAGCCGGACGTGGAAAGAAAAAGTTCGGCTTATGAGTTGAGTCAAGCGTGGCATTAAAACCTTCGGTTGGCGAAGCTGTTCGTGCTCAGAAATGGGTAGCCCAAAAAAGCGCAGAAAGCGAGGCACGTACAAAAATTACCTCAACCCGGGCGCGGAATTCAAAATTCCGAGGTCGACTCTTGATTCACAGGCCCGCCGCGAACGCCGTGAGGATGCGAGCGACGTGGTAAGTCCTGTTCATTTTCTTGCACAGTTTCATTCGTGAATGGCCGTGTAGTTTCAGCTACATTGACTTAATTCGCACGTATACATGTGCAGGAACAATACGAATGCGACTCGGACGACACGGACCAACTAAACGTGGGCTCGGACGGTGCCCTGGCAGGCCGCGAACACCGTGAGGATGCGAGCGACGTGGTAAGTCCTGTTCATTTTCTTGCACAGTTTCGTTCGTGAATGGCCGTGTAGTTTCAGCTGCATTGACTTAATTCGCACGTATACATGTGCAGGAACAGTACGAATGCGACTCGGATGACACGGACCAACTAAACGTGGGCTCGGACGGTGCCCTGGCAGGCCGCGAACACCGTGAGGATGCGAGCGACGTGGTAAGTCCTGTTCATTTTCTTGCACAGTTTCATTCGTGAATGGCCGTGTAGTTTCAGCTACATTGACTTAATTCGCACGTATACATGTGCAGGAACAATACGAATGCGACTCGGTCGACACGGACCAACTAAACGTGGGCTCGGATGGTGCCGTGGCGGGCCGCGAACACCGTGAGGATGCGAGCGACGTGGTTAGTCGTGTTCATTTCCTTTCACAGTTTCATTCGTGAATGGCCGTGTAGTTTTTGCTGCATGACTTAATTCGCTTGTATACATGTGCAGGAACAATACGAATGCGACTCGGACGACTCGGACCAACGAAACGTGGGCTCGGACGGTGCCCTGGCAGACAATCTTGCGGCGGAGATTGAGACAAGCGTAAGCTTTATATGCATTTAATGATTTAACTACCTGAACTAAAAAGTGCAGCAAAATGGTATGGTGTGTCATGGTTCTTGCCGTTCGTAGGACGCCGAGAGTTCATGCGAACCCAACTGCGAGCCGCCTACATCAGCGGACTTGCCGACCGTGGCCGGTGGTACGTCGGATGCAGAACCGAATGTACGTACTCAGTTTGGGTGATTTTTAATTTTTTTTCTATTCTGCAAGCGGGGTACTGAGGTCGACGTGTACGTATGAGAGGCAGCTGTGCATAAATTATAGCGGCTACCTCAAGTAGTATAAATAATGCTTTAAAGTTCGAAAAGCCTTCTTCATGAATAGCCCTTAAAATAAACCTATTTTTAGAAGATTCGTTTGTAAAATCAGTTCTGTATAAAAACAATGTAGAATGTGTATTGCCGTAGGAGAATTTTTATGCCCTTTTTTTGCGCCATATCTGAAGGGTTTTTGGGCTTCACACACGTGCGTTGTTATATTTGTCACAGGACTTTGAAGGGGATTACGAGTACTCGGACTACAGCTTCTCATGCAGTGCCTGCAGCAGCTCCAGTGATGATGAGAGAAGTGACACCTCGGTAAGCCCTTCTATGCTGTGAACCCGTCGTGGTGGCTCAGTGGCTATGGCATTGCTCTGCTAAGCACAAGTTCATGGGATCGAAACCCAGCTGCGGTAGCCACTTTTATGATGGAGGCGAAAAGCAAAAATGCTCGTGTGTGCGACATTTCGTTGCACGTTAAAGATCCCCAGGTGATGATCCCTCCACTACGGCATGCCTCATCACCTTCGTTGAGTCGGCGCGTTAAACCCCACAATCAATCAACCTTCCATGCTGTGAATATTAAATCTTAATTAGCTACAGTTGCACACTGGCTGGAGTATCACTCTCCGGTGTACAAGCTTAGTTGAAGGGTGGAAGTATTAATTTATAATGCTAGGAGCTGGTGCAGTCAATATAGCGTCATAAATAGCCACATTTCTGGCAGCAGCAGTTCTGCCATCTTTTTGTATGCCCCGTTCAACTATTTCCACCTGTCTGTACACCAATAAACTGGTATTTACACTTGGGATTTTTTTTCTTACATGGTCGTACAGTTTGTTGTTTGTCATCATAGCCTTGAAAATAATGCCTCATCACTGTTGTCTTTGTGCAGGAGCCTGATCCCAACCAGCCGGGCAGTGGTACAACACATCACTCTGAGATTGCTGGTCTTTTTAAAGAGGTCCTGTCTCGGAAGCTGGTGGTTTTGAAAGGAGACATCCTACTCATGGTTCTGAAGTACGCTCTGCGGATGAATTTGTCATTCACAGGCCTAGCAAGCCTTGTGGACATGATCAACTCATTTTTCGATAGTCCTGTTCTTCCCCGTTCTAAATATTTTGTTAATAAGTTGTTAGGTTGCCAAGGGACCCAGATGACATTTCATTTCTTTTGCCCTGAGTGCATGATTTACGTTGGTGAGGGTGGACCAGGAGTATCACTGCAGTGTCCTGAATGTAAGAGGGTGTGTGGATCGTCTCCACTTTGCGATGCACCTTTTTTTGTGCTTTTTGATATTCCCTCACAACTTCAGAAGCTCCTCAAGGGCTGTGAGTTTCTGGATTTGACAGAGCCCCTCGAGTTCAATGGCACTTTGAGCGACATGAAGGATGGGAGCATGTACCGAGACTTCGTGACTGCAACAAGAAAAGCCGGCCACAGGATAAGCTTTTCGTGGAACACAGATGGCACCCCCGTTTTCAGATCGAGTCGCACATCTATTTGGCCAATCCAGCTTGTCGTGAATGAACTTCCCGTACCCGAAAGAATGAGGAAGCTTGTTTTGGCTGGTCTCTGGTTCGGGAAGGAAAAGCCCCATATGGGCATCTTCCAAGCACCACTTGTCGAGACGATGCATTCTCTGGCAGACGAGGGATTTCTGCTTCACCACAAGGGGAAAGAGAAACTCTTCAGGGGATTTTGCATTTGCTGTGCCGTAGACTCAGTTGCAAGAGCACCCATGCAGGGCATGAAACAGTTTAACGCGTATTATGGGTGTAACTGGTGCTTGCACCCAGGTGACACACTAGGGGGTAAGGTGGTAAAGTACCCCGTTGAACAAAATGCTGTTGAGAGGAGCGAGAAGCAGATGGTAGAAGACATGGAGAAGGCAGCCATGCAAGATAAGCCTAAGCCGTTTAATGGTGTAATTACCGTCTCTCCACTGATCAACATGCCACAATTTCATATAGTGTGGAGCTTTGTTCCGGACTATATGCATTGTGTGCTGTTGGGAGTGGTGCGCCAGTTTTTAGAGTTGTGGCTTGAATCAGCCGGAAAGACGTTCTATGTCGGGCGTAGCCAGCAGGCCATTGATAGCAGGTTAATGGCTGTTTCACCACCAAAAGATGTAAGGAGAGCCCCAAGGCCCACCAAGGAGAAGCGCTTTTGGAAAGCAAAAGAGTGTGAAAATTGGCTGCTTTTTTACAGCTTGCCAGTACTGGATGGCATTTTGGATCGGCAGTATTTGCAGCACTGGGCCTGTCTGGTGGAGGCTCTGCATATTATGCTGGAGCCCAGGGTGTCATTCACTGACCTTGCTGTTGCAGAGGGCCTCCTTTTGGACTTCCATGGCAATGCTGAAGTGCTGTATGGACCTGAGTGCATGACGTACAATATGCACCAGCTGCTCCATCTCGGCAAAAGCGTGCGCCATTGGGGTCCACTGTGGGCGCACTCAGCATTTCCTTTGGAGGCGGGTAATGGCACCCTGAAGGCAGCCGTGAAAGCTTCCAATGGCATTGCTAGTTAGATAGGCCGGATGCTGCAAATAGACACTGTTGTGGAACAGTGTGGTGAGCTTAGCACGAACCAAAATGCCCTCGAGTACTGTGCATCACTAACTAAGACGTTAACCAAAAAGGCCATTTCCACTTCTGAGGGGGTGCATTTCTTGGGCAGGGGCAGCCCGTTCATGGCTCCTGACTGTACTGTCAGAAATGTGGAGCTTGTGTCGGGAAGTTGTACTGAATTCAACCGTATCTGCTTTAATGGTAGCATAATCACCAAGAGAGTCTATGCCCAGGGCAAGAGAAACAACAGCTCTGTTGTGCAGGAGAGTGTTTTTGCTCTTCGCCTTCATCAGAAAAGTGGCCGCCGCGGCCGGGAATCGATCTTGTGACCTTGTGCTCAGCAGCGCAACGCCATAGCCACTGAGCCACCGCAGTGGGTAGTGGTGCGACTCATAATTTTGATTTACATGCTGCCATCCTTCTATAAAATTAGTGTGCTAAGGTGTCATTGAACTAAAGCAGTAGGCAATCGAGGGGTCTTCTGCTGTTATCATGCGTGTGGTTGTGTCCACTTCAGGATGAAACCCTCTCCCAAAAGTCTTCAGCCACATCTCTGAAGTGCTGGCCGAATCCATTTTTTGTGAAATTTCCGTAGTGCATCCCTCCATTGAATCCTTGGCAGGCCTCTCTTGCATTTACAATCTATTGGGAGCCACTACTCTGTCAAACGGGTTGTCCATGCGCATGACATGACCTGCCCATGTCCATTTTCCTTACTTAATTTCAGCTAGAACGTCTTCCACATAAGTGTGTTTGAAGGGACACTAAAGGCTAAATGAAGTTTTGTTTTTACTGAAAGATCATACGTTACGTAGCTCTCTTGGCTTTTGTTCGATGAGCAACGATGTGTTACTTGCTGAGAAATAAGCCAACAAATCTGGCATTTTCCCTCCCCCGCTTTCCTTTCATGTTTTCGTGACGTATCTGTTGCGTTGCAAAGAGCAGCATATAAAAGCTGTAATATGCATTTTTTAGATACGTTGAGCTCATTTAAGGTGCGTTTATTTCACGTGCTCAAAAACTTCACAACAGTTTATTCGAAGAAAAACGCTTTTATAGATGCTCCTCCAGCAAGCTCTCGCCGTTCTCAACTTTTGTGACGTCACGAACCGTAGTACCCAAAAGTGTGCGGGGCTTCGTCGCCTGTTTTCACGTTTTTGGCATTTTCAGCCGTATTTAACATCTGCCGGTTGTGAGAATGGTATTTTTAGATTCTCTGCACGGTAATTTATCGAAGCAGGCAAACTTGCGTTTACCCTTTAATGTCCCTTTTATCCACACAGCAGTTTCCTTGTCCCTCAGCGTGACTCCTAGCATTCTTCTTTCCATAGTCCGTTGGACTGATATGTTTCCTTTCTAGTCATTTAGTGAACCCCCACAGTGTGTTGCTGTAATTTCATACTATGTAGAAAACATTTGTTTTTTTCACTATGTTGCTGTAATTTCATACAATGCACATTGCATTACACAGGTCATTAGTTCACTACAAAATGTTGTGGTTCTCTTCCACCACTTATATTTGCTGTGGTCATTGTAGAGAGCTTGTGAAATGGTTTCTTTTTTCATATGTAATTTTAAATTGTGTTTTAATCAAGGAATTTATAGATGGTTTATATACTCTGTTCCATTGTGGGTATGTGCAATTCTTACACCAACTTATCCTGTTTGTTTTGCATTGGCTATGTAGAAAGTGTACCCTGGGTCTATAGTGATATGGTTTACATGAGGTTGTATCATTTAAAGTGTATGTACAGTGCCCTAGAGCTTTTCCTTCTTTCTGAATTTTGTTGCAGGAGTAGTTCAAACATATTTGTGCACTAATTGCAATGTTGTGTGTGGTTCATTGGGAACATTTGTAAATAATCATGCATTTGTAAATAGTTCTGTATTGTAATCATATGTAAATAATTGATGTAAAAATGAATAAACTGATTATTAATAAGCTTTTTTGCTTTTATAAATTTCTTGCACACATCCCTGACAGTAACCGAGAGGTTATCACAAAATATCCTAGGAAATAAGCTTTAGTTTTGATAGTTGAGTGTCTTCAATTCAAGAAGCTCACCACTGAATGGCTCAATACAAGATATGGTTCCAATGGGATCGCAATACTAGAACTGATATTTAATGGGTTTTGATCAGGGAGCACATGTGTGCAGTGCAGTCACCGATATTGATTTTCCAGATGAGGTCACAGTGCATTTCTTTGGTCTTTTAATTGGTATTGCCCAATTGCAGCTCTCTTTCATTTGCCCATACAATTTATGTAGTGAAAGCAGTTACAGACTGCTACCACCGCAGAACTTCTCTGGGCCGGTAAACTAACATATACATATCAGATAAAATGAGTTAAATTAATTAGATACAACCTGACTGAACTTTCCCATTGGGTCATCTTTTTGCAGCCAATGGGTCCAATTAGGCCAACAGGAAGCAGCCATCCAATTGGTTTGCCAAATGGCCAACCTATTGGAGCATGGGCCCAATGGGAATCACTCCAATAGGTCAAGCCAATGGGTCCAATTGGGCCAACAGGAAGCAGCCACCCAATTGGTTTGCCAATAGGTTTGCCAATTGGCCAACCTATTGGAGCATGGGCCCATTTGGAATCACTCCAATAGGTCAAGTTGGACCCATTGGCCTTCCAAATGGACCCATTAGGTGACCATTTGGACCCATTGGGTTTCCAATTGGGCCAATTGGTCGGCCAATGGTTTTTTTTGGCTGGGTGTAGTCTTTCGCTCCTGAGGTGATAATTGACTCTGTGCACGGAGCAAGAAAGCATGCTCGCTCCGTGTTCACGGGGTGGGACTAAGTGCCACCAGCCGGAACGAACTGTCAGGGGCGAGGAGCAAGGCGCATTCTGGGAATGTTTGGCAATAATTCAACCCGTGAAATTGAAAATCGTCGTCAGGTTCGTTTCCCGGCCGAAGCGGCCGCTTTTCCGATAGAGGCGAAAAGCGAGAACGCCCTCGTGTTCGAGATTCTGGCCACGTGAAAGATCCCCAGGTGGTCAAAATTAATCCCGATCCCTCTACTATGGAGCGCCTCATCGCCTGTCTGGCGTCGCGGAGTTGAACCGCACAATCAATCAAAAATCTCCCCCAGTTGGTGCGCAGTTCCCGATGCTTCCCACCCGCATGATCCACACTGGAGCCCGCGTATTTAAGGTAATTTTACTTGCTTTGAAGTCAATGCTACTAGCACGTAGCGCAGCGTACACACCGCACTACACCCAAACAATCGATCCTGTGAGACGGGCACCGTACTCGCGAAACCACGGCGGTCCGATTTCAAGTATGCGAACAAAACGGCTTCTTTCCAATGCTGTGAGCAGCTAATTAATTTGTGCTTTCTAGTGGAAACACAAATTCACTGAAAAAACTATGTGGAAACGTGAAAACGTGCGCACGAACGGTTCCACCTGCGTTCTGGCTATGCATGGCAAAGTCAATACACCATTTTCCATAAGCAGTCGGGAAAGGAGGAAAATACTCTCAAACCAGTTCTCTCGGCGGCCGACCAGTGTTGCCTGTGCGCGCTGGGCTGCTAACATCGCTCGGCGCGGTGTGCTCCGCTGCGTAGTTCAGGGGCATTTCGCACCGCCTGCTTAGTTTTTGCGGAACTTTCAACTGTTTTAGCCAATGCTGCGATGCCGTTCAAGGCGCAAACGTCGCTCGGTCAGCACTGCGCGGTGGTGGGTTATTGAACAACCAGAGAAAGCGAGGAACAGTCGCTGACAGCACGCATGTGCACGACACTGCCTGGAGAAAATGCAGTGCGGTTGCGGCGTGTTTTTGCTGCATCGCTTCCCAACACACACCGAGTTGAGATATTGGTGGATGCTTTTGATAAATCGCAACGACTTTGTACCGACGACCAACTCCAGGGTTTGTTGGGTGCACTCAAGCAGACGGATCAAAATCCATTTATCACACGCAAAGCTGCGACAGGGAACGGAACCCCCTGAAATGTTAGAAGCAACTTTATCCTTTACAATACAGCATTGATTGATTGGTTGATTGATTAATTGATTCATTATGGTGTTTGACGCCCCGACGCTTCATGGGTGATGAGCCGCGCCGTAGTGGAGGGCTCCGGGTTAATTTTGACCACCTGGGGATCTTTCACGAGCGCCGATACAATACAACATTACAATTCCTTCTGGTTCCTTGTAGTCAATTTAAAATACCATATATTGTTTAATCATTACAGCCGATTGGCATTAAACAATCCCCTTTTCATCTAATCTAACCTTTAAAATCACGGCGTTTTGTTTACTTTTTTACAGGCCAACGCATTCCACTGCCAAACGATATGAAAGGATAACTTTCTCCGTCGCGCACTGCTGGTCGATAACAGGATAAGCAGGCAGCCCAATGTGGAAACGCAGCTCGAGATACGCGTGAACGCTGCATTTGAAAAATAGCTCAACCTGTTCACAACGCGGTCAAAGGAAAAGCTTCTAATCCTTTTGCGTTGCCACGGAATCTAATTAGAATTACAAAACAGTCACTGCTGTTGCGTAAAGCATTTGTGGTGCAAGCAGCGGTTTCACAAAGGTGGACTCCGAGCGATAGGCCACATGCGCTGCGCAGAGTTAGGTCAATCATGATCACGATCATGATCAACCAATATGAACTCGCCCGAACGTCAACCCTTTTGCTCAACCTTCGAATAGTAATTTGACTGGTTGTGCGGTCGTGTTATTTTTCCGCCCAGGTAATTTCGTTTCGTCAGTAACCGTCATAAGTCTAGTTTTAAGAAAGATTATACTACACTGCAATGTCAACAGCGTAGCAATCGCTTCGTCGAAAGTCCAATGAAAGCACGGATCACCGTGACCCACATATGCTGTGCGCGCTTCGCATTCGACATCCGCGCTTCCGTAAACATGACTAATCGGTGAAAATAACAAGCACGGTGGCATTGAAAACATGTATTTACTCCCCGATATCGATGTCTATGTCAGTCGGTGCCATACTGGTACGTTTGCATCGCGGAACTGCGGAGCACCACCGGCACCACCACCACACTGCTACTGCTGCTCGCAACAGCCGGGGGCGGCATTTTCCTCTCTGGCAGCAAATTAAGACCTAAAATCCGTCCGCAGATGATGAAAACAAAACAGAACACACACACACAAGTCATGCACGGGTAGCGAGCAGACGCACGGAAAGAACGGAGCACTTAACAGCCCAGCGCGGAGGTTTCGGCGGTCGCTTCATAGACGGCGCTAGCGTCCGGTCAGAAAAAGCAAATGGCGGCGCCCACCTCTAGCAAGGAAAATGGTGTATATCGCTTGCTTTCCTCCTCCGTACGCGTAGTCAACAGTTCCGTCCTTCGGTCTATTCCTACCCCGGTGCGGTATAATTACCGTAGTATGTTTTAATTTATATAAAACTTAAAAATTGCGCATACTACATTTGATCCGGTGCCGCCAAGCAGGAACGCAACCGAAACCCGAGCACGCTGGCGAGCGGTGGCCGACCCAGTGTTTTTCTTATTCCCCGATGGCGGCGCTGGGTGTCGCGGCTCAGTGTCGCCCTCTGTTCACTGCACGGCGCCTGTAATTCTAGTTCACTCTGTACTCTAGTTCACTTCCGCCGAATCACGTTGACGCTAGAGGCATTTTTTTTACCTGAACTGGCTGCACTGGTGCAACCTGGTGCAAGCAGTGCAGCATAATATTCATTTTTTTTTACCAGTGCAGGAGAACCGTGGCTCCGCCCACTTGCACGTTTCCATTTTTTTAACCGAAATGGCTGCACGGAACTGCACAACGTTGCATGCTCATTTTTGTGAGTTCACGTGACAAGCCGATAAAAACCGCGGGCACTTCAAACATAGGCCGCCATCTTGTTTTGCGCTGTGGGACGCGAGCAGACGACACGAAGGCGGTCGCAAAAAAGCTTGTTCAAAAATGGCAAAGTTTACTGTGGTGAGCGAAGACGGCCGCACACAGGAGCTGCATCCGCTTATCAGTGAGACTGGTGAGCTCATCTGACAAGGAAGGGAAGTCGTGTGTATCAGAGAAGGTGCGTTAAATTACGTTTGGTATGTGCGAGTTCGCGCGGTTTGAGACTCAACAAATCGCTTTTGGCTTGCTGCATAATGTTCCGGCTGTACACCTGCTGGCAATGGTGCTTAATGTGGTTGCCTCTTGTCCGGCAATGCATGTATACTGACAAAAGCTTGCGGTACTTTTATATGACAACACATATATTATACACGCAGACGGAGTGCCCATTCTTGTACCGCCGGAGCAGCTGGGCCTGGCGAGTGCAAATGTGCAGGCGGCCGATTTTTCCGACGAAGTGGCAGCTGCCGTGGCGCCGGGCCGTCCCGGCGACACGAACCATCACCCGGCGGACGTTTGCGGCGCGACCGGAGGCGACGACGACGAGCCTGGCTGGAGCTTCAAAAAGACAGCTCATTTCATTGAGCTGTGTGAGGTGCGTACGTCTGTGTGTTTTATTCTCGCACTCCGGCGTCTTATGTCGGAAAGCACGATGAAATTCTTGGATTACGTATTTCGCTCATGTTTTCACACACTGTATCGTTCGCGTAGCGTTCGAGACATCTTTTGAAATTGCATAATTCTATGCGCTTAATTACGTATACATATACGTGGCTGGCCACATGGACACAGTATTTCCAGCTGGAAACGGTTCTTTCCAGTGTTATGTCCCGCTGGAATACGTGGTCCCAGCAGGAAATGGTAGTTCCCAGCTGGAAAGAACTTCCAGTCTAGCTGGGAATGTTGCATTCCAGCGGGGAACTCATTTCCATATGTACTCCAGCTGAGAAAAATTTCAGCTCCAACTATACTTATCTTGGGAGGAAGTTGCCAATGTGTCAGTTGGTAAAGGTAATTCCACTTTTGGTCTTTTAAACGGCCAATCATTTAATTATTTTTTTTTGTGTGTGATTTCAGTGAAAGATATACGATTCGGAACATGTCATGTGAAGCAGTTCCTGTTTCATACAAAGTCCTCAAAGCGTCGACCACATTATTTATTTATTAGCGGGGGGTTAAACAAGTTAGTGAGACTCGTTAGAACAAATTTCTTCTCTTTTATGCATACCTCAAAATCGCGACCGGTAAGGACCCCCGACACGAAAAAAAAAATCATTTTTACAGAAAAGATGTTGGCAACATGGCTCATCAGAAGACTTTTTTTAAAACCAAGTCAAGACACGTCAAGCCAATCAAAGTTTGTGTAAAATGGCGGTCAAGTTAGCTAGCTGTAAGCAGCACGCGCGCTAAGAAACGAGTCAATTACATCATTAGAAAGTGTGCTAGGCGGCTTTTTACTTGGCGGAGTGCGCACATTGTGTAACCCAGTAATGTGGATGGAGGTCTACAGGGCTCCTAATTACCGGGAAGGGGTGCAGGCCTTACTTGCCACAGCCGTGGTGGACAATGAAGAGGTCGATTTGTGCTCCGCACCGGCTTTGTTCTAAGACGATTGAAGTGCAGTCATCGCAACCGTTTCATTGTGCGTTTATCTCGCATCGAGTTTCGACGTAACCGTTACTGCTCCCGTTACCGCGAAGGTAGGACTTCTTTATTACCTGTCTTTTTATTGCTTGTAAGAACAGATCAGGGCCTGTATACAAAATGAAGCACTAAAAGTGCGCGCGCGCACACACACACACACACGTAGACAAGCAACTGTGCTTTTGTTTGTGTCCACCTACAGCTCTATCTTCTGTAAGTTGCCATTCACGAACTAGCCCAACACCACATTTGCCTGTTTTAAGTTGCCTAATGCATAATGAAATGTTTTCCTGTACTTTCCACTCGTGTTGGCTTTCTTGCTGCCTGCGTGACCGTTGTTGTGTAGAAATTCTTTCGCAGTAATTTAGGTAAGACTGTTTGTTCTGCCTAATTTTTTAAATGCGGATGTACTTGCATGTTCATTATCTTCACTCGGAAGCACTTTGCCTTAGTACAATGTTCTTTTTTTTTGCACTGTACTGTGCGTCCCATCTGGGTACGTAACCTGAGCCCTGAAAAATACTAGCAGAAAATGCTGCAGGAAATCGTATATTTCCAGCTGGAAATGCGAAATTTCCAGCTGGATTATGGAACCGGAAATCTCTTCCAGCTGGGAAACATTCCAGCTGGGAATGCCAAATTTCCAGCCGGAGTTTTCAGCTGGATTATGGAACCAGAAATTTCTTCCAGCTGGGAAACATTCCAGCTGGAAAGCAAATTTCTAGCTGGGATATTTCCCAGCTTGAAGATATTTCCAGTTCCATAATCCAGCTGGAAATGGAAACCTTTTTCACCTGATCAGGTCTCATTTTATATCTGAGACAAGTGTATATGTAGCATGAAACAAAGGAAAGTGCTGAAGGGCAAGGAAACAGTGAAAACACAATTTGTCTGTATTCGTGAAACAAAGTTTGCTTACATTTTGTGCGTTCTATTTCGTACCATGCAGGCCAGGCTCTGCAACAGTACAAAAATTTTTCGCACCAAAAAGGCAATGTGGGAGGACGTGGCGAAGTACATGAACGTGAAATTCCCGGATGACATAATCACCCCGATTCAAGCTGATAACAAGTGGAAATCGCTCGAAAGAGCGTACAAGAGGGCTTCAGACCCACAGCACGGAGATCGAGGAAGGAGGCGTATGCCGTTCCAGGGGTGAGTAATTGTTAAGTTTAGATTTTATTTGCCACTGTTTCTCTAGCTGCGGCCCTGATCATTTGTAAAATGCAGGCAGCTGTCAAGAATCCTGGAGAAGCAGCATCATTTCAGGCCCCAATTTGTTGCTGGACCTGGCCGTACACTGTCCAACACCAGGTATGAATAACTCGCAGATACATATATATCCGCCTTTTGATGAATTACCGTATTTTCCTGTGTATAGGCTGCGGTTTTCTCTGAAATTTTTGTTGATGCGTCTTATCCACCGGTGCGGCTTATGTATGGAGTAAATTCGCTCAGTGGCGCCTACGCGTGGTCCGCGCTCGAAAAGGTGCCTGTGTGCCGCGTGATGTCAGCGCACTTTAGGAGACACATTTCTATGGTCTAAATGAAGCCGAAGGCCAGTGCTACGGCGTTTCTCATAGCCGATACGTCGCCTCTGGACGTCAAACCGAACAATTGGCAGCTTTTTCTGGTCAAAAACAACGATAACGGCAGAGAACAGGAAGGATAACGGCCTGCTGCAACCGCGCGCCACCGTCCACCACGCAGAGTAACTACAGTTAGGAATAAATTCACAGTAACATCAAATGGGGTTGCAAAACCGAAATGAAGCTTATAAATTATTGCAGCCAGTTTTACTCTGAAGGAGGTAAATGTGCTGCACTTTTTAAAATGACGCCTTCCTGCTAACAAGTTTCAATTTTCGGGCCGCTTCCGAATGCCGTGACACCTTGTGTCAGCTTGCGTCGAGCTTCCCCCGTAGGTGAAGCCTAGCATCCGTCGTGCATTTACCTTGCGTCGTGTCCTAGTTCTCGCTAACCATACGCCACCTACGAGGTGAAAAAGTTATGATGCGAAGTTCAAGCTACGTGCACTTGCATTTGCACAACAACATAGAAACCGGGCAGCGGGAAGGCAGTTCGAGGGTTAGTGAGAAAATTATACGGGACTGGCTCAAAGTCACCAGCGTGCTCCAGACTATGAAATCTACAAAGGAGGCCAACCGCGGCAAGAACGCACGCTGGCTGGAGCTCGAGGATCGTCTGCGCATGTGGGTGCTTGAGCAACGAACCAAAGGCAGGGGGCCGTCTACAGTGCAGCTCGGTCTCAAGGCGAAGACGCTTGCAACAGAGGCTGTTGGCTTTACAGGCGGTTCGTCGTGGTGTTTTCCCTTTATGTGGCGCAATAGTTGTAGCTGGGATCATAAAGCTGTAGCTGGGACTCGTCCCGTCCGCGAGTGGTGACGATGTCGGCGAAGAAGGCATCAGTTAGTCGGAGGACGACAACGATTCGCCTGCGGAACTCCCAATTGAAGTTGCTGAATTATGTGTTAGCCAGTCAGAGGAAGAAGGCTTCGATGGTTTTGCCTAAACGCCGGCTGTAAGTACATGTCATCTGTGCATCAACAAACCATTTCTGAGTTTTGGCTAGACTTTGGACGGGAGGTACACGTGTCTAGCGCTGTTTACCGGGGAATGCGTTCAGAGGCGGTGGCCGCCGCAACGATGTACTTTCGCCGCACTTTTAACGAACTGATCCTGTATAAGGTTACCTAATGAACAAGTGCGTCTTATTAATTAGTTGAATGAAGTGTTGCGCTGGTTTTTACTCCACTACAGCGAGGCACGTCACTTCTTATTCGGGCACCCACCTTGCTAAGGTTATTGGCAGCCAACAAAAAACAGCACCACTCCTGCTCTTCATACAACTTGTAGGTAGCACCACCAATGCATGAGAAATGTAGAACAGCATGCTCCCCAAAAAAGACAGGCTTGATTTTTCTCTGTTTGCAAGGCAGGTATTGCGCAACGTAAGTAGGTGTAGTTTTTCAAAAGCTTGTTCTTCAATATTTTAGTTCAGTCTATGGACCAGTGTGCCGTTATAAGTAACCAGTCATGATGCCTGTGATGCACTCATAGCTTTTTTCTTTTACCCTATCAGCCCTCCTGAAGAACCACCACCACGAGAGGCTCCTGAGGCTGATGCCACAAGCCAGGGCGCTGCTGCACCCAGGGACCAAAAGAACCCCAAGGGACGACGCCGCGATGTGCAGCAACTGGCACAGACTTTTGCTGATGCCATGCGCCTAAATGAGGAAAACACAGAGAGGAGGCACAGGGAAAAAATGGAGTCCAGGAAAGTGAGAGAGGCTTTGTTGAGAAGGCTAGTGGAGGCAGTGGAAAAGAAGACTAGTCATTAGTTTTTTTTCTTTTCTGCTGGCAGAGGATGTGAGGTTTTTTGACGTGTCCCATTTTCTCCTCTCTCCACAGCTTCTGTAGTATCAATTTCTGTTTCCGTTTCCATTTTTCTGTTTTATTTAATCTGTGACTAGATATATATTTATGTATCTTTGGGGGTGTACTGTGACCAATGCTTACCAGCTGGAAATATTTTTAGGGCCAGTGTATACGCCTGTTTAGTTTTGCACCACGAGCTACAGCTTTCTGTACGTGTTGCATGTGACTATGCACAAAAGTGCATTTTTTTTGCACACTGAAGCCGTACCTCCGCACATAGCACATGTGCATGTATATGAAGCCTAACTCTCTCGAGGCATGCACAGGAGATGAAACATTGTATTGAGCAAAAGGGAACTTTTTATTTTTAGCGAATGGATGTGTTCATATATCATTTCTTCAACAGGCAAATACCCATATGCCTACAGCTTACCTGCCAGTTTGTACATGTATTTTGTAATAAGTGCGAAAGTAGTAGTGCGGGCATATCCCTAAAGGTTACTTGCCCGGTAGGCTGTCCCTTTTGTTTTGACCAAACAGTGGCGCTCAATGAAGTGCGAGTAAAAAGAATTGCTTTAAGACATCAGTCCCCATCATGTAGTGCCTGCAGGGCCATTTGCTGTGCACCAGTTTTTCTCGGCACTCTTTTTGTAAGGTCGAGGACTGTTAGCAGATCATTTTATCAGTGTGTTTCGTGGTTTTCATGCAAGCTGAGTTGTGTGAATAGCAGCCACTGGAGTCTTTCTTGTCTGAGTGTCTTTCGCGGCGAGTATGTTTCTAGGAGACTGAGAGGAGAGGAGTGACTGTTATTGACAGATATTTTTTTCCCATTTGTTTTGGGAAGCCACAGGAGTGTGTTTCTTGTCAATTTAATGAGGCTCCTCATCGCATTAGAGCATGCAGGAATGGGCGTGTTATGTTAGCTAGAGTTAAGAGAACTCTGAAGTTCCTCAAAGGGGTCAGGAAGTATGAATGGGGAGCCGCAACACGGTGGCTGGAAATGTTGAACTGCCCAAAGTTACGGGGTGGTTGGGTCCACAGCTGTGGCTACGATTTGCGCTGATGAGGAAGTCATGGTTCTTTTGTCAAAAGGGTGCGATGAGAGTACGTGGGCAACAGGGGTGGGCTACAATAGATGACATCATTTGCTAGGAGTGCAATTTCACGCATGAATTGTATGTACACTTCTTCACGGGTTTCACGGCCGGAGGTGTCATGGTCGTAGCTGGAAGTTTGCAGGTGTTTGGTTGTTGTTGTGTTGGTGGTGGTGTTCGCATTGGATTTAAGGCAATCTCTGTATACCGTCATGAGGGAGACAGTGTTTGGTCTCATGACTGTTTGTACATACACGTTCATTCAGTTGTTGCCAATCGAGAACAAATGTGCGTTACTTGATAGTACCAGCTCAAGCTCTGTTGTGATGTCCCTTTGGTAGGTAGTAATCAGTTTGCAAACCGTGGTGTTTGGTGTTTTGAGGGGAGAGGGGAGCCATCGTGGATGTGGGCCCGGACTGTGCCCATCCCGTGGTGTTCTGAGCTATTTGCTGTAAATATTACGTGTAAATTGTTTGTATTTTTCTGGAATAGAGAGTCGTCTGTAAGGCACCTTTGACCATGAGCCAACCGTGATCGATCGATCAATTCGACTCAGCCCATTTTTAAATTTTTACCCTTTCGCAGATGGTACTACTGTCTTGGTACGTTTGTTTATACGGTGCATTCGGAAGGACTTAGCGGGCTCACAAAGTTGACGGAGGACATGTGAGCATTCATTAATGCGCTTTTATTAAGTATGTTTAACACTGTCTGCCAGTTTGAGCAAGCATATTTGTTCACACAACAGCGGTCAGTCGAAGTGAGTGTAGCAGCTCTTGCATGCACCAAACTGCGTTGCGGTAGCACAGCTAGAAGACTTGCATAAATCGCTTCTTGGTTGATACATCTCTAAGAAACTGAAATCGCTTGTGTAGATGACCTAGATTTCCAATAGCCCCTTTTGCATTTCATGGAATGTGCCGTGCTTCGGTAGGAAGGCATCCACAGGAACAGAAATGTGGCTCGGGTTGGCTATGGTGAAGCTGGAACTGTGCTGGTAGTGAAAATGTCCGCAAGCTTATTGGCAAGACACATAGAAAGGAATGCACAGCTGTCGCATAATGATATTTGTGAACAGTGGGTACATGGACTGAGCAATAAAGCATGAGTTGTATATAATTAAAAAAAGATGGAGAAGTTCTAAAAAAATTAGCACAGTGTAATGCTTAAGATTCAGTTAGCGTGTTCCCACTACTCAGGCAAGAACAAAATCTTGAAAATTGTGCATATGCGTACAGTTAAGGGGACAACTAGGCGGCGTTACAGGGCACATTAGAGGGACCCAGAAAATGTGTCTTGACGGCCATGGTATCTTGTAACCATAAACTGTAAACACACTGAGGAGTCGCCCTGCATCAGTTATTATGAATGACTTGCAGTTTCCTTAAACATAGCACAAGAGAATTGGTCATGCCAGAGAAAAAAAAACGTCATTCAAAGTAATTTTAGTGACTTCATTGCACTCCTTAACTCGTGGAGGTAAAGCACTGCCCTGTGCTAGCCTGGCTGCTGCTCACAATACTGTTAAAGTGTTCAGCGATGGTTATAGGCCTCAACTTCCCGCACTTCCTGCACTGCAAATGTCTTCATCGGCCTCCCCTGGTTCTTATCATCCGGGGCAACATTTACTTGCGTGAGGATCACATGATCTCTGAAGTATTCGAGTGCACAAAGGCAAACATCTGCACACATAAATTCCTCAAGAGGTTCAAAACAGCAGCCTTTTGATTGCAAAGCTAACCTTCATCTTCAAGGCAATAATCCACAAGACCTTCCACATATAAGCCCTTTTTGCATCATGCCTCTGCTAAATAGCAAAGAATTTGATCTGGGAAGGTAAAAAAGTTGCCCTAAGTAGCAGAGGCGTCTTTTGTAACCATGTCTCTTGTATGCAGTGTAGCTAACCACTAAAATAGGGAAATCAACCAAAATGTTTTGTGATGTTTATTATAACTGAGCATCTATTGCAACAGTGCCTTGTGTACTGAGGTTTTAGAAGGGCACCCACGCAACTATCCAAGTACACAACACAAGTATAAATGCAGGACGCGCTTGCACATCAAGGGAAAAAAAGCGACTGGAAAACTATGAAGCTCTGGTGAAGGCGAAGCGCAAACACACTTGTGTATCGAGGTTTCAGCAAACTGGAAATCCCCAAGTATTAAAAGCGATCCGAAGCCCTCCACAACGGCACACTTTGTAGCCTAGTTGTAGATTCAGCATGTAAAAGCATTAAACTTGGATTTTTCATTTTTAAGCTATGCACTTTCACAAGCGCTCCACAAAAGCGAAGTCAGGTCTACCATTTGGCTAAGTGGCAGTTTGCAGTGTACACAAAAACACACAAACCAAACAGTGCATGTCAGTATATAAAAGCGTGACAAAGAAAACAGAACCCCCCGGAAAGTGATACCACAGACTATTCTTGTGTATTAACATCAATGCGACAATCTCTCCTAGCACCATGCGTGTACAAAAGGTACGTACAGCGCAGTGGTTTGTCTTGTCCGAAACGACTAGAACTGATGGCAACCAGACTTTTCTTATGTAAGACACTAAACACAACAGTCTCTCCTAGCACCATGCGTGTACAAAAGGTACGTACAGCGCAGTGGTTTGTCTTGTCCGAAACGACTAGAACTGATGGCAACCAGACTTTTCTTATGTAAGACACTAAACACGACAATCTCTCCTAGCACCATGCATGTACAAAAGGTACGTACAGTGCAGTGGTTTGTCTTGTCCGAAACGACTAGAACTGATGGCAACCAGACTTTTCTTATGTAAGACACTAAACACGACAGTCTCTCCTAGCACCATGCGTGTGCAAACAGTACGTACAGCGCAGTGGTTTGTCTTGTCCGAAACGACTAGAACTGATGGCAACCAGACTTTTCTTATGTAAGACACTAAACACGACAATCTCTCCTAGCACCATGCGTGTACAAAAGGTACGTACAGCGCAGTGGTTTGTCTTGTCCGAAACGACTAGAACTGATGGCAACCGGACTTTTCTTATCTAAGACACTAAACACGACAGTCTCTCCTAGCACCATCCGTGTGCAAACAGTACGTACAGCGCAGTGGTTTGTCTTGTCCGAAACGACTAGAACTGATGGCAACCAGACTTTTCTTATGTAAGACACTAAACACGACAATCTCTCCTAGCACCATGCGTGTACAAAAGGTACGTACAGCGCAGTGGTTTGTCTTGTCCGAAACGACTAGAACTGATGGCAACCAGACTTTTCTTATGTAAGACACTAAACACGACAATCTCTCCTAGCACCATGCGTGTACAAAAGGTACGTACAGCGCAGTGGTTTGTCTTGTCCGAAACGACTAGAACTGATGGCAACCAGACTTTTCTTATCTAAGACACTAAACACAACAATCTCTCCTAGCACCATGCGTGTGCAAACAGTACGTACAGCGCAGTGGTTTGTCTTGTCCGAAACGACTAGAACTGATGGCAACCAGACTTTTCTTATCTAAGACACTAAACACGACAGTCTCTCCTAGCACCATGCGTGTGCAAACAGTACGTACAGCGCAGTGGTTTGTCTTGTCCGAAACGACTAGAACTGATGGCAACCAGACTTTTCTTATGTAAGACACTAAACACGACAATCTCTCCTAGCACCATGCGTGTACAAAAGGTACGTACAGCGCAGTGGTTTGTCTTGTCCGAAACGACTAGAACTGATGGCAACCGGACTTTTCTTATCTAAGACACTAAACACGACAATCTCTCCTAGCACCATGCGTGTGCAAACAGTACGTACAGCGCAGTGGTTTGTCTTGTCCGAAACGACTAGAACTGATGGCAACCAGACTTTTCTTATGTAAGACACTAAACACGACAATCTCTCCTAGCACCATGCGTGTACAAAAGGTACGTACAGCGCAGTGGTTTGTCTTGTCCGAAACGACTAGAACTGATGGCAACCAGACTTTTCTTATGTAAGACACTAAACACGACAATCTCTCCTAGCACCATGCGTGTACAAAAGGTACGTACAGCGCAGTGGTTTGTCTTGTCCGAAACGACTAGAACTGATGGCAACCGGACTTTTCTTATCTAAGACACTAAACACGACAATCTCTCCTAGCACCATGCATGTACAAAAGGTACGTACAGTGCAGTGGTTTGTCTTGTCCGAAACGACTAGAACTGATGGCAACCAGACTTTTCTTATGTAAGACACTAAACACGACAGTCTCTCCTAGCACCATGCGTGTGCAAACAGTACGTACAGCGCAGTGGTTTGTCTTGTCCGAAACGACTAGGACTGATGGCAACCAGACTTTTCTTATGTAAGACACTAAACACGACAATCTCTCCTAGCACCATGCGTGTACAAAAGGTACGTACAGCGCAGTGGTTTGTCTTGTCCGAAACGACTAGAACTGATGGCAACCAGACTTTTCTTATCTAAGACACTAAACACAACAATCTCTCCTAGCACCATGCGTGTACAAAAGGTACGTACAGCGCAGTGGTTTGTCTTGTCCGAAACGACTAGAACTGATGGCAACCAGACTTTTCTTATCTAAGACACTAAACACAACAATCTCTCCTAGCACCATGCGTGTACAAAAGGTACGTACAGCGCAGTGGTTTGTCTTGTCCGAAACGACTAGAACTGATGGCAACCAGACTTTTCTTATGTAAGACACTAAACACGACAATCTCTCCTAGCACCATGCGTGTACAAAAGGTACGTACAGCGCAGTGGTTTGTCTTGTCCGAAACGACTAGAACTGATGGCAACCAGACTTTTCTTATCTAAGACACTAAACACGACAATCTCTCCTAGCACCATGCGTGTGCAAACAGTACGTACAGCGCAGTGGTTTGTCTTGTCCGAAACGACTAGAACTGATGGCAACCAGACTTTTCTTATCTAAGACACTAAACACAACAATCTCTCCTAGCACCATGCGTGTGCAAACAGTACGTACAGCGCAGTGGTTTGTCTTGTCCGAAACGACTAGAACTGATGGCAACCAGACTTTTCTTATCTAAGACACTAAACACGACAATCTCTCCTAGCACCATGCGTGTACAAAAGGTACGTACAGCGCAGTGGTTTGTCTTGTCCGAAACGACTAGAACTGATGGCAACCAGACTTTTCTTATGTAAGACACTAAACACGACAATCTCTCCTAGCACCATGCGTGTACAAAAGGTACGTACAGCGCAGTGGTTTGTCTTGTCCGAAACGACTAGAACTGATGGCAACCAGACTTTTCTTATGTAAGACACTAAACACGACAATCTCTCCTAGCACCATGCGTGTACAAAAGGTACGTACAGCGCAGTGGTTTGTCTTGTCCGAAACGACTAGAACTGATGGCAACCAGACTTTTCTTATCTAAGACACTAAACACGACAATCTCTCCTAGCACCATGCGTGTGCAAACAGTACGTACAGCGCAGTGGTTTGTCTTGTCCGAAACGACTAGAACTGATGGCAACCAGACTTTTCTTATCTAAGACACTAAACACAACAATCTCTCCTAGCACCATGCGTGTGCAAACAGTACGTACAGCGCAGTGGTTTGTCTTGTCCGAAACGACTAGAACTGATGGCAACCAGACTTTTCTTATCTAAGACACTAAACACGACAATCTCTCCTAGCACCATGCGTGTACAAAAGGTACGTACAGCGCAGTGGTTTGTCTTGTCCGAAACGACTAGAACTGATGGCAACCAGACTTTTCTTATGTAAGACACTAAACACGACAATCTCTCCTAGCACCATGCGTGTACAAAAGGTACGTACAGCGCAGTGGTTTGTCTTGTCCGAAACGACTAGAACTGATGGCAACCAGACTTTTCTTATGTAAGACACTAAACACGACAATCTCTCCTAGCACCATGCATGTACAAAAGGTACGTACAGCGCAGTGGTTTGTCTTGTCCGAAACGACTAGAACTGATGGCAACCAGACTTTTCTTATCTAAGACACTAAACACAACAATCTCTCCTAGCACCATGCGTGTACAAAAGGTACGTACAGCGCAGTGGTTTGTCTTGTCCGAAACGACTAGAACTGATGGCAACCAGACTTTTCTTATGTAAGACACTAAACACGACAATCTCTCCTAGCACCATGCGTGTACAAAAGGTACGTACAGCGCAGTGGTTTGTCTTGCCCGAAACGACTAGAACTGATGGCAACCAGACTTTTCTTATCTAAGACACTAAACACAACAATCTCTCCTAGCGCCATGCGTGTGCAAACAGTACGTACAGCGCAGTGGTTTGTCTTGTCCGAAACGACTAGAACTGATGGCAACCAGACTTTTCTTATCTAAGACACTAAACACAACAGTCTCTCCTAGCACCATGCGTGTACAAAAGGTACGTACAGCGCAGTGGTTTGCCTTGTCCGAAACGACTAGAACTGATGGCAACCAGACTTTTCTTATGTAAGACACTAAACACGACAATCTCTCCTAGCACCATGCGTGTACAAAAGGTACGTACAGCGCAGTGGTTTGTCTTGTCCGAAACGACTAGAACTGATGGCAACCAGACTTTTCTTATCTAAGACACTAAACACAACAATCTCTCCTAGCGCCATGCGTGTGCAAACAGTACGTACAGCGCAGTGGTTTGTCTTGTCCGAAACGACTAGAACTGATGGCAACCAGACTTTTCTTATCTAAGACACTAAACACAACAGTCTCTCCTAGCACCATGCGTGTACAAAAGGTACGTACAGCGCAGTGGTTTGTCTTGTCCGAAACGACTAGAACTGATGGCAACCAGACTTTTCTTATGTAAGACACTAAACACGACAATCTCTCCTAGCACCATGCGTGTACAAAAGGTACGTACAACGCAGTGGTTTGCTATGCGTACGCACGATGCTGTGTATGACACTGCGTGCGTAAAGCACGGTGGTTTGAGTGGACCTTACAAACTGAGGGCTATTTCGTCCCTGAGGTCTCCCGCACAGGGCTGAAGGTCGCTGTCGTCGTCGGGAAGAGGAACATCCAGCCCTGCTCTGGGCAGATTGGTGTTGTCGTCGTCACTGGTGCGTATGCAGAGGTTGTGCAGCACGCAGCTCCCAATGATGATAAGAACGGCTTGCTTGATCGACAGTGCGTTGACGTAGAACAGCCTCCGGAAGCGATTCTTCAGGAGACCAAAGGCACCCTCAATGGTGACCCTTTGCTGGCTGTGCAGCCTGTTGAAATCCTCTTCGTGCTTTGCGAGCCTTCTTGTTGTACTTTTGTACGGGGGAAGGAGCCAGGGCAGCAGAGGGTACGCTGAATCGCCAAGGAGGTAGCCACCTGCGTTACACATGTGCAAGCACATCACGCATGAAACTGCAGTATATGTATAAGCATTTCTGGAAGCCGAATGACAAAAAAGAACGAAGCTGTGTAATGACCCTCATCAATGCTGCGCGCAAGAAAAACCTTCGAAACACCCCACTGAGTTATTGTTCTGCATATATGGCTCCTGTACCCATGTTCAAAAAGAAAAAAATGCTGTTGTGCTATTTTTTACATCGAACCTTACACTGTACGTGCAGCACACTGTTGAACATTGGCAAGTGCTGCGTTCGAATTATTATTCAGGGATCGATGAAGCTAGAAAGACAGTGAGCAAGCAGCTGGAAACAAAACATTAAAGCTAGCATCAACTTTTCCACGTCATGTCTTCAGCAAAAGTAATTTAGCGTGCCAAAGCACTGACACAGTGCTGAGGAGGATTACACACAAACACTAACCAGTACAATAGTCGAGTTTTAACAAGACCTACGTTTGCCGCATACTTGAATATATGTTTATTTTATTTTTTTTCTACTCAAATAAAAAAGTTGACATAACAGTTATGATTTTTACAAACTGTTTATCAAACGGTTAGGTACACTCTAGCCTCCTTAGCCCCTCCTTATAAGGAAGGCTTACGGAGGCTAGAGCGTGTGGGAGTGCCTAAACCAAAGATAATGGAGCTTTGAGCGACACGCATGCATGCTTGTTGACCATGCAAGAGAACCAAAATAAGTTGGACACAAGTGACATCAATCTTGCGAAAAAAAAAAACGTCAATTTACATAGGGGGCGTGTGTTTACAGCAGCTCATGCTCCCGTTAAATTTTCCCATGTTTCCCCCGTGAAACTTGTGAAGCGCATTCCTAGCAACAAAACATACTTTCCAGCTTCATTTCTGTCTACATTTGCAGATTCTAGCTGGAATCTACAGCTTGAAACTAGAAATATTCTTAGTCTAGCTAGAGACGATTATTTCCAGCTTGCAGAGTTTTTTGCTTAGAGCTGGACTGACAAATGCTCCCTGGAAGTAATAGCGGCAAGCCGGAACGAAATCTCAATCCAGGCAAAAATGAGCTAAAAACTTAATTTCTAGCTATAGAATTAAATTTTGCCTATTTCTGGTTCAATAATAAAAAAATATGAGTTTCTTCTCGGTTGCTATATATATACATCTAGTTTCCCCCCTTGAGCTGTTCCCCATTTTTTCGCCATCCGGCACAGAGGACTGTCGAACCCTCGTCACATATATGTACGCAAACGTACGCACGCACGCACGTTCCTACGCAACTTAATGGTCTTGCTTTCTACCCTTTTCTTCAGTTCAACAGAGCAATATCTAGCGCTCACCTTCACACTTGGCAGCAGCGTCCTCATAAAAGAAACTTTTCTTGAGGACCCGGGCATCATGCGCAGATCCGGGGTAGCCGGCGAACACGTCGACGAACTCTTTCCGTTCGTTGCAGATTCCTTGCAGAAGGACCGAGTGGTATTTCTTGCGGTTGTAGTACGAGTGTTCGGACACCGCTGGCTTCGGTATTTCGATGTGACAGCCATCGATGCAGCCGATGACGTTCGGCAACCCCTGCTTGCCGCTTTTCGTCTTTGCCATGGTGCGGAAAGCCTGGAAGCTGCGCTCGCGCTCGGTCTCTGTCGGCCAGCGGATAACTTCCTCTGAAATGCTGAAGAGGAAGTCCAGCAGGCGGTTGAGGCTGTTTTGTACCGACGACTCGGCCACATCAAACTTGTCGGCGATATGGTTCATCGTCATCTGCGTGGCCAAATACGTCAGCCCAATCAAAAATGTTTTCTCGGCCGACATTCGCGGTCTTCCATGCACTGCCTTGGGGTAAAAAGGAGACGCCTCGAAACGTTCGATGAGGTGCCTGGCCGCGTCGCGCGGTAGCCGGAAAAGTCGCTGGAACTCGAAGTCCATGTAGCGCGGTACCACCGTTTCCACGTACAGGGGCACTCGGTTGCGTTGCACCCTGTACAGCAACAAGGACATCTCATGCATTAGCATGGTTGTTTCGGAGCCCGACTCTTCGTCAGACGAAGAACTGTCGTCGAGAAGTTCTGCGGCGAGGGCTCTCACAGCATCCATGTTTGCTCTCTGAGATGACACATTCGGTTTTTTATAACGCACGATGAGGGTGAGGTCTGTAAATGTGTGTTTTGTGGATGTATTTCGTTAACTACAACCAAAAAGCAATTTTAAAATGATTGCATTTTTTTTATTGCATTGAAAAATGTCTGCGGTGGCGCAGTTTTATTGTCGTCGTCTGCTGTTCCAGCAGACGACGGTTCGTCTCGTTTGATTGGATAAACGCCGAGTGAAGCATGACGTCATGACCTTACTGCACTGGTCCGCACTGCACTGCACTGACCTGCACCGCTGCAGGTTAAAAAAAATGCCTCTGCTAGCGACAGATTCCACTCTAAGTAAGCTAGTGAGAAACTCTATGGTTGGCCGGACAGAGCGCCCCTATGGCGTACGCCAGAGTACGCCGGTTCCTACGTCGTTGCGCGAGTACGTCGGTTTTACGCGTGCATGTGGTTGGGCCTTTAGTTCCTCACGTAACATCTATTGTCCCTGTCGTTATAACTGGTTCCACTAAAGTGTGGTGCAGGAGCGGTCCCCCTTTCTTGCTGGTTTACAAGTTCCCCTATCCCTCTATCCACAAATTTAATGGTCCTGTGCATAAAGTACATAAATAAGACGACCGCGGGGCGCCATTGGCGAAAACACCTGCCAAATTCTTTCCACTAACACAGCACAATACAGATTCAGCAAGCTGACACCAAAACAACAAAATTTTGGTCCATCTTTCACATTCCAAAGTTTGTTGTTCTATTTAATCCTACCTAACTGTGGCTTCAAAATGTTGAGAAGTTCATGATGTTCTGCAATTTTTATTGATTGTTGGCACGCGGCGTGCTAACTAAAAATAAAATTTGTTCCCACGCGGCGTGCGAGCTAAACATAACTATTGTTCGCACGTGACGTGCGAATACACAAGCCATGGCCGACTGTTGACGGCGTGGTTGGCGGCCCATGTGCGTTGTCCGTGTTGTAATTCGTGTTTTCTGTGCGAAATACCGTCGTAACATGTGTGCGCGCTTGTGGATAAAGCCTGCTTGCAACTTTGGAAACACGTGAGGGGTTAAGGATAAGCTGAAATGCTGCTGCAAACGATCGACGAACGGCGGCGTTTTCCTGTGCCGGGACAAAGAAGTTCGGTAAGTTCATTTTTGCTGGGCCGTTTCTTGCGCGACTAAAGGTCGGTGCCAGAAGCGTGTTATGGCTTGATATCCCGCTTCCGCTTCAGTCTCACGGCGTGGTTCGTGCAAAGTAAATGCAATTTACTGGCGCTGCTGAATATGTCTAGCGTTGCTGACTAACAGGTGGTGGGAAGTTTGAAATAATCGCCGGTGCTCTTGATGACATCGTGATGAATCGAGGTGTTTTGTACCGTATGCGGGTTTTTATTCCGCGAGCTGTGTGTATAGATGCGGCTGTACGGTTTCATCGCATTTTCCTTTTATTTCGATAGCTGTGCCACTTCGAACAAGGCAAAATACAATGTGCGACTGCTCAACTTATCGGAGGTGAAGCTTGCCTTGAGAAAAAAGGGAACACGAGAATAGTTTGAAAATGTGAGCTTGGCAATAGAAGTGTTTTCCCATTTTCTTTTCGCCTGGTTACTGGCTGAAAACCTTTCCTAATGGCTTTCCCGGTTCTGTTTCTTCGGAAACTATTTGTTTTCTTTAAGCAATTCGTAGTTCAGGAGCACCTCGGCTGAGTATATTACACATTGCGGTAAACGCTATCTACGCTTTCATCGCAACTCTTAATCCCTTCAAGCCATTTATTTCAGCATTGGTTTTAAGCACCCTTCATCAATTCTGTTGTTAGGTTGGTCAACATAGCTGTCTTGACAACAAAGCAGTCATTGAATGAGTGTGCTTACTTCTCCGAATGTGTAGTGTACGGTGAGCTTTTAACTTTGGCTGGTAAGGATGTTTATGCTTATGCAACTTTTCTTTGCCATGTTTTCATTTAAAAGTGGCTGTAGCTTCAGGAGGTGGGCTGTGTGGCAAGATGAAAAGCAATACAGGTACTTACTGCATTTATGTGACCCATATATGAACCCAGAAATAGAACTGGACATCTGAGTTTGTGTTTGAGTGCTGTAGGTCCTTTACAGCACGAATTTATGCCCACCTAACTTGTGGAAGTGCGTTCTTGCGTTACCACAGGAATAATAGTAGTATGTAGCCCTTTCAGTGGTAGGATCCTTTGCATGTTTAAGACATTTCAATTATGTTGACTGTTGCCCTTTCTTTGTGCTGTAAGTGAATTCTTGTTTTATATTTTTTGGGGCATGCAAACCAGGTTTTGTGCGTTGAGAGTCCTTCAACATCTGCTTGAGGCTGGGTAGCTGTTATGTCGTTATGCTTGTAATGTGAGCAAGCACAAGGTCTTGCAGGTGCAGTACCTGTGCTGCAAGAAGTAATTTTGACGCTGAAGCTGCAACCAAACTGCATCAGGGCTATGTAGCTGCACCAGGGGTAACTGACAGGAGCATATCACATCCGCATGTATATCGACAGTGATCACCTCTCTATACCTATCAACCCTTCTGTATTAGTGTTGCATTGAGCATTATTCATTGCATGTTGGATGCTGCGCCAGTGGGGTGATGGCGCTCTTAGCAGACACTTCTGGCAGCACATCCTACATGCTTCCAGTGAATGTTATCTAGTTAAGCTGAACCTCTTGTGCACACAGGAAGGCAGAATGAGTACACTAACTGCTCTTTTCTTTGAATACAGAGTCCTGACATCTTTTTGTCGCAATCTATGCGCTGAGTTTACATGGGCTCCTTGCTAGTGGTCAGTTAATCAGCCGTTTTGCCATGACTCAAGCAAAACAAAAATAATGGTAAGGTTATGGTGAGTATCCATGCAGGATCCCCAAGGTATTTTCGAAGTTTAATTGTGAATTGAGCTCTCGATTGACTTTTTTGCCTTGCTTCTTTTTTTTGCATTTGAGCACACCCAGCCCTTTTTCTGAAATCAGACTCTGCATATTCCACTGAGCTGCACTGTTCGTGGGACCTGCAGTGAGGCATCTTTATTCTGCAGTTCTATATGTCAACTGTATACTGTGACTGCTCAAAATGCCTAAGCACAGTGCTTAAATTTTGCGCACAGGCTGGGTTGTTGTGGCATGAACATATGAGCGATTTGAAATTGATTGTAACCAAATATGTTGTTCTAGAAGGAAACTGAACCATTAAGCTTTCTTTGCCATCTTTTGTTTATTAATGTTTATTACTGAAAAATATTGTTTTTCATGTATTTAAAATGTCTTTAGTGCCCCTAAATGAGTGCAGACAAAAGTTTACAGTTTGAGTTCTGTTTTTAAATGAAGCATAGTCACATAGTACTCACAATCACGAGTTTGCTTTCTGGAATAATAAAAATTGACAATTTCATTCATTTGGGCCAGTGAAGTGACCGCACATGTTGATGGGCAAGTAATACCGTCATATTGAACTTATATTTGGCTAGATGTGCGAAGGATGTAAAAAAAAAACACATTGTACCAAAACAATGTAAACCAGAAGCAGTCAAAAGTTTGGTTCTTTGCCCTATAGGGTAATGTTAGTACCTAAGCAGTATTTACTGTATTCACAAGCTTGACACATTGACACTGTAACGCACCCACAGCAAGGCTAAGTGGCTAAGGTGTTGTGCTGCTTAGCCCAAATTTAGAGGTTTGATCATGTCCCCGGAGGCTGCTTTTCTGATGGAGGCGAAAAGCAAAAGCACCCTTTGTGTGGGGATTTCAGCATAAGTTAAAAGTTTCCAGGGGGTCAAAATTAATCTTGAGCCTTCCATTACGGCATGCCGCATCGCCCATGTGCAGTTTCAGCGCATCAAACCCCACAATCAATCAATCTGACGGTGTAATGTGACTTTTATGAGAGCCTTGTGGTGGGATGAAAGGGCGAACGTTACCCGTAGCCCTGGCAAAATAAATGCATCAAAGGTACGGATGGGTATGTTTGCCTAGACCATGCTGGCTTGCTCTCATGCATTGTCTACTTTAGGTAGACGTTGGGGCAGCAAGGCGTTGCTCCCTGATGCTTTGGCCGCAACCCCCCTTCTGGCCAATTACTTGGTGTGTTTACATTGTGCAGTGTTTAGTGTCCACTTTTTTTTGTTGCCAGCATGGGTTCCCGGAACGGTTTTTAATCATTTTTTTTACTTCCAAGGCTTCTCTCTCATCGACAGTGAGGCACAAATAGAATTTAGTTTTGTTGTCGCTTATAGTCTTGCTCTTATGATCAAGATCAGTCGAAAGAAAGCACACAGAACATAGTGTATGCTTATTTTAAAGGGTGCCCTTCCAAAAATAATCCCAAAGACAACCATGTACCATGTTTACTCGATTGTAATGCGACCACGATTGTAACGCGAGGGGTATCTTTTTGTTGCACCAAGAAAGAAAAGAAACAAGAGCCGCCAAAGTGCTGATGTGAGTCTAGTGAAAGCATGGGAAAGTACATTTTTTTTTTCAAACACTGGGACTAGACGCCCACCTGTGACTCTTTTAACTTCACAGGAAGCCCATCTGTCAAGCGAAATAGCTTGTTTTGAGCTGTATCAGTTCAACACTGACCACCATTAGGCCGTTGCGCTGTTTTGTGACGAAATCAGCAACAAGCTTTTGTAATTGGACATGGCGGCTGTAGCAAGGCCTGCGGAAACCTTTTGGGCCGGGTTCCCATCTGAAAAGGCGCTCCTGCAGGAGCTGTGATCCACAGATGGTCGATACGTTGATTCTTCGGGGAGCTGCTGAAGTGCCAATTCTTGAGCCATTAAAATAGCGCGTCTTGAAAAGGGGGTCATACTGAGTGCAACACGTTGCCGTAATAAGGGGAGCTTAAACACTTGAGGGCAACGAAAGCCACCTATGCCTCTATACAGTAGGGTGCAAAAACAAAGGGAAAATGCTGCGCACGCCATCAACTACTGCAGAAAAAAAGCGAAGAAATAGAAAAAGCCGTTCTTGGCTTGCGGTGGATCCGAACGCCTCTGGCACATCTTGCTGACATGATCGCGAAATGGTCAAAACTGTAGTGATTGATGACAGTTGGGTGCATCATTGCACTTTTTAGGCAACTTTAGTTTCGGTATTCGATTGCAACGCGAGGGTTGACTTCAGGTTGCAAAAAAAAAAAGAATATGTGTTACAATTGAGTAAATCTGACAACCTTAGTATTTGTATTGAACTATTTAAGTTCAGTGTAATAAATGTATGATATTTGTTCACTTCCACTATTGTTTTTATTGTTCAGCATACTAAAACATGACAGCATCAGGTGACGTTTTCAGATTGCCTACAGATGAATGAACGTATCTCGCTCATGGAAATTTGCTAAAGCACTGATTGAAATTTTGAAAAACTAGGGAAATTTTGACGTATCAGTTTGGTAGACAGCCTGACTATACACTACAATTGTCCAACCCTCTCAGAACGACGCCATTTTTCAAAGATTGGTGTGCCGCCGTGCAGGCGTTTCCTGGGGGACAGCGGGAGCAGCCACGGCCCCAGCCACATGCCACCAGCTGCGTTGGACTGCGTATCGTGTGGCTGATTCGGACACCTAATCTGATTTGAAAATTGGTAAGTTCATTGTTCAACAGTTTGCAACCCACAGTTTAACAGTGCAGTAGAAAGTAGGTTAAAGGCGAGTGAAAACTAGTTGCGTGCGAAAATCGCGTTTGCTGTACACATTCCGCAAATGGACCATGCTGTGTGTTCTCAATCGCGGTTTGTGGGCCTATATTTTACTTGCCAGGCTTTTTGCAGTCGACTGCTGTACCCGACTCCTATACGGTACTCTGGTAGCTGTGCGCTCACTTTCCCCGCAGAGCTGAGCTGTAGCACTAGGGAAGGGTCGATTTTTGTTGGTTTTGTGTCTGTAAAAGGAACAGAGCTAACTTGGTATGGGGATCAATAACTGGGCTCTGAAAACAGTGTACGACTGCACTTATTCTTGCAAAGCAAGCTGCTAGATTCAAAGTATCTTCAGTTGGGCATGATGATCTATTGGCAGCAGCACTCAGGGTCTCCAAAATATTTTAAATGCAGAGCATTTCAGTAACTCACGATGTCACCCTCTTTGACGCCCGTAGTCGTAGTCCGCACCCCTCCCCCTACACTATATAAAAAAAAAATACTATCCGGCGCCTGGTTTCGATCCCTCGACCCTGCGGGCGGAACGCAATGCACATGATGCTCTGCCCACTGCGCCACAAAGCCGACACAGAAAGGGAGGCTACGAACGCGCCTTATATCCTTGACTCATTCAAACTACGTCAAGAAGCTGCTGATACAACGCATTCACTACCACCAACTTCCCAAACACTAAACGTTAACGCAATACACCCACCCCCTATGCGACGCATTTACTCGAGTCCCCCTCGCGGGGAGATGGGCCCAATTTTTGTTGTGGTGTTTATTGCATGACGATCTTGTAATTACAATGGCTGTTTGTGTACTCAACAACTGTGCAGTGACGCTTGAACAAGTAGCCTTCGCACATTGTTAACTTCACGAAATGCACACCAACCTGCATGCTGTAGAAAAAAATTTCGCGTCTGGAAATTGTAGGTATAGCATTCATTTTCAGGAGGACTGGCATGACAAAATATAACACCAAGAGGCCATGAATCGGAAAAGACAACGTGTGACACGGTGCATTTGCGGCATGTGCACAGCATGGGCAAACCCAGCATGCAATTGTCACTCACCATGAATGCACTCTCCAGTGCACTGTAAAGCTGTAGGGTGCTGACTCGTTGATTGAAATTGTACTTGCCAAAACCTTGGTGCCGAGAAAAAGTCTGAAATGCAATTGAGTATGCATTGTTTGATGATAATGGTAGTGTCTAACCTCATCGGTGCTTTTTCTGAGGAAGTTCATAGCATTGTAGATGCACTTTGGAAGATGCGGCTTCTCACACAAGTTCACGATGTGTGATCTGAAATTCGCGACTGCACTTAAAAAATTTCTCACTGAGGGCAGCTGGATAAAACATGAATTATAATCATGCAAAGAACTACATATAGGCGACATAAGTTCAACAGAGATTAACCTTTAATGTCTTTTAAGGCCAGCTGTACTCAAATTTCACTTTGACCAAATTTATTCTTAATACTTAGTAAGTACCCCCGAATCAGCTGGGACACGAGTGGTAGCCCCGTGAAACGCCTCGTTAATCAGTCAGAAGCGTTTAAAAAAGCTCTGCCACAGACCACGCTGCACCTGCCAGCGGATCGCGTAAAAAGTCATGACGCGTCTGTGACACTCCAGCCGACGGGGGCTTCTTTCTCTGGCCAGCCACGCTGCTGGAGAACCGGTGGAGCTCTGCTGCACACGCTTCAACCATTTGCTGCCCCGTGCGCGTATAAAGATTGCGCGCAGACTTTCTGGACGGCCACAACGTCCCTGCAATGGCCGCGCTCTTGTTGGTTTCGGGTTCAAAATTGCTAATTTTTGCTGACCGCTTGTGGCGTCCACGTGCGTATTTAAGCTGGTGTATTTTGCATGTTGCTTTCTTTTTAAGCAGACTATGCGGAAATAGGGTTTTGAAGAGGTCGAAATTTCGAGTGCAGTTGGCCTTTAAGCAGCATTTATTCACGCTTTGTCAGAAACTTTGTCAGAAACTACTGCAGGAACCCCCCTCCCCCCCCCCCCCCCCACACACACACAAATACACACCTTTTTTGGTATCTTTCTTTATCAACAACTCTGCACACTGCAATATCTGTGCCTGCAAAGCTCGTGCAAGCGTACTGTTTGTTCCCTGCCATGTCTGTGGCCTCTACAATATTGTGGCAGCAGAGTATTAAATCCAGGTAATTGACCATTCATATTCATTGTGAAAAAAATGGGCCTGTTGTTTCTTATAACATGTGCTTTTTTTCAGGTTCAACACTGGGGACTCCTATGTGCAGAATTTTAAAGCGTATGCTTCTTGCCATACCCATACTTTATTACACAACACTAAATTGAAAATGCAGTACTATGCTGTAATTTAAACAACTAAAATAAGGCCAATGGTATGTAGGCTCTAAAAAATACAATAATATTAGTAGGTGGTCCAGGTTCTAGAAGCATTCCTTTCATATCATTCATTCTAGCCTTTTTACTCAGTGGCAAAGCAGAGCTTGCCTTACATAGCCTGTGTGCTGCTATGAGGCTTTTTGATCTTGAATTGAACGTTCAAGTAAATGCTAATGTACTGCAGCGTAGCTGAGGTGCACTGCTTAGTTGATATAGTTAGAGGTGGGAAAATGTATGATACTCAATAGTGAGAGAACTGCATCAATAAATATTTTCAAAATACACATTTCATAGGCTTTGTTTTTCCAACTGAGAGATTGGAATAGTACTCATGCCTATTTTAATGCAAACTTCAGTCAGGTATGTAATGAGTAAAACTCGCCAGCTAGTTTTCCACAGTGGACTTGCGACGCTTGATCTCATTCAAGTGATGGTGGGGTGACAACCAAAATAACTGAATATTAAGACAGTTTTGTTGAATTCTAGCCAGAAATTGCAATGCTCCATGTCAAAATTAGCAATATTTTCTAATGCTAACATAAAGGACAACCCACAGGAATGCAGTTGCTTAGGGAAGGGCAGCATAAAATGAAGGCAGGCTGTTTTGCAGATGGTGGGGATGTTCCACCATTCTTGGAATGGCTCTTGAACTGCATGGCAGCTTTTAAAGTTGAAAGATTATCGACAAATCATGCCTGGCATTCCCTCGGAACTCCCTGAGAGCTCACGTGAGCTTCAGTTGTCCGCTTCTACTTAGTGCCAGCACCTAAAGAAAGAACACAGCCCATGGCTATGCCGTTTTGCACTTAAAACAGTAATAAGCTCCAGAAGGTTTGATCAGCGATTCCACAGATTTGGTTTCATTACAACGCGGTTGAATCTAGTGTGCTGACTGCCCGTATTTTTGCTGCTCCCTTCCAGTGTGTTACAGGGTTTTGCCACATTATAGTGTGGGGAAGAAAAAAAAAACTCAGTCAGCCCCTTAAAGGAGTACTGGCACAAAATTCAAACCGGAGATTAAAAAAGCTTTCCTTGTGTATGAGATACCCCTGAGGAAGTTCAACCTGTACCTGTATAGTATTTAAGTCAGTGTCAATCTTTGCTTGCTCAAAAAAAGTTCAGAACGGATTCCCTTTCGACATCGACATCGGTGTGATGCCATGTGTGCCTCTCCCCAAACTGCCGAAGTCAGGGCTCCTGTGATGTAGCCAAGTTGGCTTGCTGCTGTTGGGCCGCGCTGTTCTGCCTTGGGCACCACGTCAGTTTTTGGGACTGACGTCGTTCTGCACAAGTGCGTGCAACCATGGCCAGTGTGATGTACATATGCTCGTGTCTAGAATCCGCACAAAAATACTTAGCGCAAGCATTTCATGTCAGTACTGCTTTAAACACTGATCCTTCAATGATGGCGCCAGTGTTTTCATTGACAATTGTTGAGAGCCATGAGCTGCTGCCCAGTCTTTGAAATGAAAAAAAAAAATGTGTTGTAGTCACGAGTGAAAAGGAAGGTAAATGCACAAGACAAGCAATACATAAGGCAAAGAAATGAGGAGTAACTATAGCACTTGTGTTTTTTATTTTTTCTTTGTCTTATGTATCTCGCCCGTTTTGCATTCTCCTCTTTTTCAACTTAGAATGTTGTTGCCCCAGCCTCAACCCTAGCAAGCCTTCATGGGCCGTAAATTATGAAGGGTTTAATGGGTTTGTACGCTTGCGTGATGCATGCAAAGGAGAGACCTTACTTATTTCCATTAACTTCGAATTGAACAAGTAGGGACAGGTTAAAAATTATTTGCAACTTTTGCTGAATGATAGTTTATAGCAGGGGTTGGCAACTTTTTCAGGCGGAGAGTCGTTACATGAAGCCGACTAGGAGTGAGCCGGAGGGCGCATTGGTTGGGGGGGGGGGGGCAAATAAAAAATTGCAGGCAAATTAAAAGTTTTGGAAAATTGAAAATAGTATACAGACCTAGACTAAGAATCATGAGCATGTTTATTTTAATCACGAATGTAACGAGCTTTCATGCCATTTGAGGTCGAAACTGTCATGTCTGCGTTGAGGCAGTAAGCGACAAGGGGAGGAGGAGGGGGCCACCATTGTGCCTGGAGCCGCATAATACCGCCCCATACCCGCCGCGGTGGCTCAGTGGCTAAGGCGTTGCGCTGCTGAGCACGAGGTCGCGGGTTCGATTCCCGGCCGCGGCGGCCGCTTTTCTGATGGAGGCGAAAAGCAAAAACGCCCGTGTGTACGAGATTTCGGCGCACATAAAGATCCCCAGGTGGTCAAAATTAATCCGGAGCCCTCCACTATGGCGCGCCTCATCGCCTGCGTTGCGTCGGCGCGTTAAACCCCACAATCAATCAATCAATCAATACCGCCCCATGGGCTGCAGGTCGCCAGCCACTGATTTATACCATTTTCGTATATCATCTGAACATGAAGCACTGGGCAACCTCAGGTTGTCAGCTCATGATGCCCTCACTTGTTGCAAACACCCAGATTATTTCCATAAACATCACCCATCACTGTCACAAGTCGAGGCAGGTTTTTGTGGGACAAACATGCTCTTGTTACGTTGAAGCCCTTGTGAGAAGGAACCGCTGTGTCAAAGGACCTGTTTACAGACTAGTTTCCTGGTGCTAACAAATTCCAAAATTTTTATGACAGCTTCAAAGATTTTGAGGGGGTCTTGAGGACCGAAAATTTGTCAAAAAATCAATTTTCTGTATTAATTTTATTTGCAGTCTACAGGTCCCAAAGAATGTACCTGCAAAATATTATAGCTGTATCATAAGTACAGTGGTGAGACAGGTGCGCATATTGCGCATTTTTGATACAATTCCATTTTCCTGCGCCAAGCTGCTCCAAAAGCACGAAAATGGCGAAAATTGCGCCAAACTGCTCCAGAAGAGCCTCAACGGCACGGATTTTGATGCTCATGTCAGTTTCGGAGGGAACGAAAGCCTCCCGGCCGCATCCCGGTCACCGCTTTTATCGTCGGTCAATCGCAAACACAGAAATGGCACAAATATAAAGACTGAAACGAAGCAAGCGATAGCTTCTAAAACTCGATTCGCTTTCCCGGAAGTCCGGGTTCGTTGAAACGGCCTTCTCGATTAGGCATCGCTGTGGCAACAAACATGGCCGCCGCCTGATCTGGCTGCTACCAACGCGCTCAGTGCGCATCGCCGATATTTTCCCTGTTTTATGTTACGCTATCAGCTGGGTTCCAGTCTATTCATTCTATCTGTTGTGGCTCTGAACAGTGACGTTAACGCGGGGATATGGTTTGAGATTGGTGCCAGATTACGGGAAGTTGCGCGGCTCGAAAAAAAGTTCATTGAAATGTGGGGCCTACGACTTCGGCGTGGTTTGTCCTTGAGTTGCGAAACGCGGTGCGCGCGTCTATAATCGGGTTCGTGAAGTGATTTTTTTGGCGCGTTGTGGTGTTATAAAATGCTGAGGTGTTGCTGTGCTTCGAAGCGCGATTGCGAGCCTCGGGGATGGAACGGTCGACACGAAAGTTGCGGGCTGTGCTGCGGCGCCGCGGCCTGTTTAGGCAGCGTCCAACAGCTGCAGGACTACACGGTTGCCATAGAACATAACACTTGATGTATGCAAAGTGAAATTGAATGCCAAAATCTAGGTGGCTAAACAGTAACGCTACTCAAATGACCATAGGGTGAACCTGCGCCCCGGGGACTGAGGCTGGTTGGGCTATGCGACCGTTAGCTCGAAGTTGCTCAACTGTTGCCGCAACTACACTCGTTCGTACAACGCAGCTTGGGATTACAAGAAATTATAATTTTAGCATTAAAACGGCAAAAAAAAACGCCACAATTACGGAGCCCTTAAATTTGATAAGAGTTTTAGCAGTCCGTCTGTTCCGTCGTGTACATAGTTACCGTGCTGACCGGGACTCGACTGGGCATTTGGGCATTCGTAGCGGTAGGGGGATTACTTCCGCGGGCTTTCCTTCGCCTTGTCCGCGCCTCCTCGCCCTTCCGCGCGCGCAGGCGCAGACTGGACCCGGCAACCCGGTAACAAAGTAACCAACAGAACAGACGGACTGCTAAAACTTTCTAATGTTAATGGCAGTTTTGTTGTTAGTGTTGCGTGCAGCCGCAACACAATATCACCATTTAGGAAAAAGGTAGTGCAGTTAGTACTTTGTGATACTCTTAAAAACTCTTTCAGGTAAGGCTGTTTCAGTGTTCTGTGTATTCAAAACTGATTGAAATGTGCACTTGACCCTGCAAATTGCTGAAATAATGATTTTTTAAGCTCACAAGACGATGTATTAAATGTCCCTAACTGCTCCAAATCAAGATTCTTCTGCTCCAAAATCGAAATTTTGCTGCTCCGAAAACTGCTCCCAAATCTGTTTGGGCTGTCTCACCCCTGTAAGTATTCACAAAGCTGTCACTCTTTCAAGTCGCCTAAATGACCATTTTTTGCCTATGTTTGCAAACTTTGTGCCCTGCTTTCTCAGAACCAATTTTTTTCCACATGGTGAGCTGTCGGGTACAATATCTTGGGATATACTGGTTCGATTTGCATCATTTTTGCTGCATTCGAAAGCTCATGAACTGAACAGTGCAATAAAACCACAAAATTACCGAATTTCGTTTTGCTGGCACAAGATTTTTTGCAGTTAGTTTTACAAAAACATTGTAAATTGATGACCTGACATTTACGAATTTTACAGCGTTTGCAGAAACCATGCTAAAATTACTGCAGTGGTATAGTTTCACTCCCTGGTCCTTTTAGAGCACAAAGGGATAAATGTATTTGAATATTTTATAGGTACATAATGAAAAAATTGCCCGAAACGAAGTGACATAGCATGTTGCACAACTCTAAACTTACACCCAATAGATGAAAACTGACTGCATATTTGTGCTCAGGATGTTGAAATACACTCAACGTGTACATTTCAAGCACATATGTTAAAAAATAACAAAAATGTCCTCAAGAGCAGTGTCCCCCTTAACGAAAAAATTCTTTTTACAATTTTCTAACAGCTTGTGACCCCGCTCAAGCATTCGAAATGCTTCCCCGGTTTTCTGCTCGTTTGAGATGCTTTTTTATTTTTCATTCACAAGATATCATGTAGTATAATCTGTGGTGTTTGTTTTTTTTAACAGTGCCTGGCATGGGCTCCCTACTACTGTCCTGCCACAACCGCTGTGGGCAAGAGTGAGTGAAAGCTGTGCGTCACTGCAGTCAATCTCGCAAGGTTTGTGGGCTTTCTGCATCTTCAAGTTGAGGAAATTGACTGGCATTTTAATAGGCTTTAGGCAATACTTGCTGTTCATACCGTACTTACCCGATTCTAACGCAACCCCATTTTCCTGGCAAAAAAAACAAAAAAACTTGCACCTCCGATTGTAACCTGCACGGAACTTTGTGACCCAGAAAAACAAATGCGAGAAAAACGGGCGATTTATTTCCCGAAGTAATCTCACTCATCTTACAGCTCGTCGCTCTCCGAAAGCTCCTTGTCGCTTTCCACTGACTACATCTCTTTCTCGGTGCCGTCAAGTACGTTCGCAGTGCATGTTCAACCATGGTCGATGAGATCCTGGCTCATGCCTCACACGGCCATCCCGCGAGCTTCTCCAGAGGTGCATGCTTCAGCCGCCCGCCCGTTTTGAACGCGTGAGAGCCGCTCGTAAGCCACTCGTGGAAGCCGCGCACCGTCGTTGTCACTGCTGCAAATTGCTGTTATTTGTGTGAACGCCGATAGAAACACCTTGGCTTCGTGCGTCCGAAAAATCATTGCTAAACGTCATGGAGGAAAGCTATAAGCTTTCGCGCCATCTTGAGATGGCGATGGGTGGGACGAAATTTACGCTGTTTCGGCAGTTTCGGTTTCGTATCCGGTTCGAATGCGCATGCGATTTTTTGGCCTATTTTTCCAGAAAAAAAAGTGCTCATTAGAATCGGGTAACTATGGTAGTTACTGGTGGGTTCTGTAGTGTGTCGGGTCGCGACTAGATGGCGCCACGGCGACCATCATCATCAGTGGACTCTAGGTGCTCTAATAAAGCAAGCTCCCCGCCGAGGCGGGTTATGTTCCTGCTGGTGCATCGTATGTGTGTGTGTCTCTCAGGGTTGCGTGCTCTGCCGGGACAGTCCCTCGGCGTACCCGCTCAGCCACCCTCAACATGGTGTCAGAAGTGGCTTTAGTTCTTCGGTTCAACGCTCGTCTGTAGTTCAACGGTTCAACCAGTTCAACCCCGTACGCCCGTCATGAGACAACTGCCGCCGCCCCCGCCATGACTACCCCTGCCATCGCCGCCGCCGCTGCGCCGCAGCTGGCTCAGCTACGCCCACCACGGCCTTTCGACTTCGACAACCTCGGCTCTTGGACTACGTGGCTGCTCCAATATGAGGATTACACTTTCGCCGCGGGCCACTACACAGCACCGCCGGAGGTTCAGGTGCGTTCTATGCTCTACTGTATGGGTCCGCAAGCCCGCGTCGTACTCGCAACCACGCCGCTGGGTGACTGCGAGCTCAAAGACGTTGCCGCCGTCAAAAAAGCGTTTACCGACCATTTCATTCATCCGCCCAACGAGCTGTACGAGACGACCCGCTTTCACCGCCGTGCTCAAGAACTGGGCGAAACTGCCGATGCCTTCTACACGGCTCTCTGCTCGATGGTAAAGCGCTGCAACTACGCGTCACCGGAAGTCGAGGAAAGGCTCGTCCGCGACCGCTTCGTTGTCGGTTTGCTCGTCCGTAACCTCTCGGATAAACTGTGCCGAAGTCCGAAGCTCACCTTGCAAGAGGCACTTACGCATGTCCGTCAACACGAACACACAGAAAACGAGCGCCGGGCTGAATCTGCCAGATCTGCTGAATGAAACAGATGCAGACCTCCTTGAGGGATTGAAGGATGAGGGCGTCACGGCCGTGCGCCGCATCAATATCCGCAGAGACGATAAGGGAATACCAACCAAGCACATAATCTTGACAATCAATTGATCCAAACTTCCTGAACACATCAATGCAGGCTTTATCCGATGTGCAGTTCGTCCCTACATTCCAAACCCGCGCCGCTGCTTTAAGTGCCAGCGGTTCGGGCATGGCACAAACTCATGCCGCGGCAAAACAACCTGTGCCAAATGTGCTGCACAGGACCACCCTGCTGATAATTGCAACTCTGCTACCTTCACTTGTGCTAACTGCGGAGGCCCACACGCGGCTTACTCCAGGAAGTGCGAGAAATTTCAACTGGAAAAGAAAGTAATCAACATAAAAGTGACAGAGAACATCACCTACCCAGAGGCGCGGAAGAGGTTCGCCTGTTTCCCTCTGTGGAGGTACGCCGACGCAGCTCTCCGGGGGGCGGAGCGGCGTATGGTTTCGGCAGGGACTCAGTATTGCGAGTCGGACTTGGTCCCACCCCCGCCCCCCCCTGGGTTGCCTCTGGCAGCCCAACCCGCCTCCGCACCGCTCGCTGAGCCAGCAGCGGTTGTGGTGGCAACCTCCTCTGTCGGGACCGGTGCTGCTCCCGTCCCTCCCTCCCCGCCCTCCAGTACTTTGAAGGGTGCTGAAGGGATGGACACCACGGGCCCCGCACCGGCTCCCACCGCCACCGCACCTCCGTGCCACTTCTGGTGCCCCCGACCCCTGCGGTGTTGGCAGCTCAAACGAAGGGCGCCCAAAAGGGGGCCAAGTCCGGGGGGCCCGGTTTGACGGGCACACCCAGGACATTGGACGACGAGATGGACGTCGTGCCGTTCCTGCCTGCAACGCAGCGCAAGGAGCGGCCACCGACGTCCAAAGCCTACAGAAAGGCCCAAGAAGCCCAATCCAAGAGTCACAGCCCCGAAAGACAACACCTAAACATACACACTCCAGTAGCTCTAACAATAAATAATCGGAAGAGAAAACATAGTTCAATGGAACTGCAGAGGCCTTCTGAATAATCTTGATGACGTGCATGAGATTCTGCATACCAATCAGCCAAGTTTAATGTGTGTCCAGGAAACACATCTGAATTCCAAGCACAAATTTCTTGAATAGTTACCTGGTATACAGAAAGGACAGGGTTGGCTGCACACACTCTTCTGGTGGTGTGGCCATAATCGCCCGCAAATCCTTAGCATGCCACCCTGTCACCTTGAACACCGTCCTTGAGGCTGTAGCCGTCCGCACAATAATATTTAATAGGTTGATAACGGTATGCTCCATCTACATCTCTCCTGATTTTGCACTTCTTAGCTCTGACTTTGAGGCGCTGGTCGACCAGCTGCCCGAACCATACATCCTAACAGGCGACTTATTGCACACAATTCTCTTTGGGGCTCTTCTCGCACGGATGCCCGAGGTCGCCTGATAGAGAAGTTTTTAACATCCTCTGAAGCATGCCTTTTGAACAAGAAACAGCCTACATACCATAACATAGGACACAACACATACTCAAATCTTGACTTGGCTATTGGTTTGGCAATTCTCTTTCTATGTCTTGAGTGGGGTGTGGGCACTGACCCATATGGCAGTGACCACTTCCCCACTTCACTGACATATATAGGTAAAGGCCCAAGCAGTTCATCTTCCCATAATAGGTTTAATGAGGCACGAGCTAACTGGAACACATTTACAGAGACATCGAAACTACACCACACATCCATAGGACACCTACACGTTGAAGAAGCTACCCAACTCCTCACGGCGCACATCCTCGATGCCGCCGAAAAGTTCATTCCCCACGCCTCTGGTGCCCCGCGCAACCAGCGGAGGCCGTGGTGGAATGAGGACTGTAGGCGGGCGCGAGAGGCCCAGAACAAGGCGTGGGTTATGCTCCGTCGGTACCCCACGTCGGCAAACCTCCTCTTGTTCAAACGGGCCAAGGCGTTAGGAAAACGTGTGCGCTGTGAGGCAAAAAGAGATAGTTGGCGTTCCTTCATAACATCTTTAAACTCATACACAGACACACGCAAGGTATGGACACGTATACACAAACTCAAAGGACAACAGACACACAGCGTGCCCCTGGTCAGTACAACAGGGGACGCACTGGAAGACCAGGCTAACACTCGCACACTTCCAACACGTGTCCAGTTCAGCACACTACACTAGCACGTTCATGAAACACAAAGAATTGGCCGAAAAGAAGTCTTTACTTGATAATTATATGTCAACCTCCTCTTATAACTCGGAGTTTTCACTTCATGAGCTGAGGGCCGCTCTGAGCACTTGTAAACCCTCAGCTCCAGGCCCAGACAACATCACATATAAAATGATACAGCACCTACACTCAGACACTCTTCTAACACTCCTCCACCTATATAACAAGATTTGGCTTTCGGGGCACATTCCAAGCTCTTGGAGGGAAGCCATTGTAGTGGCTTTCTTGAAGGAGGGAAAGGACCCGTTGTCCCCCTCAAGCTACCGTCCAATAGCCCTGACGAGCTGCCTGTGCAAGCTTCTCGAGAAGATGATAAATCGCAGGCTCGTGTACTTCCTTGAGTAGAACGGTCTTCTCGTGAGCAGCCAGGCAGGTTTCAGGGTGGGGCGATTGACGAACGATCAACTGGTGGCTCTTGAATCGTATATAAAGGATGCCTTCGTTCATAAACAGTATTGTGTAACTGTGTTTTTCGACCTCGAGAATGCCTACATCACCGCTTGGCGGTACGGGATCCTCAGTGACCTCAAGTCATTCGGTGTCTCGGGTAACATGTTAAACATTCTTGTCAGGTACTTGTCAGAAAGAACGTTTCGAGTGAGAGTCGGTGGGGCACTCTCAAGGGTTCATGTGCAAGAAAAAGGCGTGCCACAAGGTGGTGTGTTAAGCTGCACTCTATTCATAGTTAAGATGAACTCCCTTGGGAAGGCATTGCCACCTACAATCTCCTATTCTATGTATGTAGATGACGTCCAGATATCCTATAAATCATATAATATGTCAATCTGCGAACGTCAAGTCCAGCTTGGTGTCAAGAAACTTGCCGGCTGGGCAGACAAGAATGGTTTTAAATTGAATCCTGTAAAAAGTTCCTGCGTTGTGTTCTCCAGGAAGCGTGGGGTCCATCCGGACCCAGACATTCATTTTAATGGCGTGTCGCTTCCTGTGAACAAGGAGCACAAGTTCTTAGGTGTGGTGTTTCACCACAAACTCACATTCATTCCCCACATCAAGGAACTTAAAAATAAATGTCTGAAAACAATGAATATACTTAAGGTTCTCTCTCACCAATCCTATGGTTCTGACAAAGAACTCTTGCTTCGCTTGTATACTGCTTTGGTTGGGTCTCGTTTGGTCTATGGCAGTGTGGTGTATGGGGCGGCGACTTAAGACAGCCTTGCGAATTCTTGACCCAGTGCTACACTTGGGCCTTCGTCTTGCGTCGGGTACTTTTCGCACTAGCCCTGCTGAGTCTTTATGTCGAGTGTAATAAGTGGAGCCTTGAGAACCAACCAACGTACATGGACTTGCTTTATGCTTTTAAAATTTCATCGCTGAATAATCATCCTTTTCATCCTGTCTTTAACGATACATCAACATCTCTGCTCTTTGTGAATCGCCCATCCGTTCCTCTGCCCTTTTCACTTAGAGTGAAAGAGAGAGCCTCGGATCTCAGTGCTTCGTTTTTAGATGTGTACAGGTCATGCTTTTCAAACAGTTTACCGCCTTGGCAAGTTCGCCCTGTGTCGTGCGACCTTTCTTTTATTACACTTGACAAAAATCGGGTACCACGAGCTGCAATACTGCAGCACTTTCTGTCTTTGCAGTTTAAAGATGCATGTGCAGAATTTTATAGTGACGCTTCTAAAACCTCCACTATGGTGTCGTGCGCTGCTCATGGTCCAAATTTCAATGCAGCCAGAACCATGAGCGTGCACACAACAATTTTTTCAGTAGAAGCGTATGGAATTTTACTGATTGTATGACACATTCTTGAAACTCAAATTCCCAATTCCATCATCTATACAGATTCTTTGAGTGTTCGTGCACTGTCATCGCACAAGCCCCCCAAAAACCACATAGTTAATCTTGTATTCAACACTATCATGTCCGTGTATGCACAAAAGCATGAGCTGGTCCTCTGCTGTGTCCCAGGACACGCAGGGATCGCTGGGAACGAGTTGGCAAACAAGAGGGCTGCTGCTGCTGCACTCAGGAACACTGTAGACATTACAGTACCCTACACAGACCTCAAGCCTCACATAAGACAACACCTGTGCAGAACATGGCTAACACACTGGGACGAACAGACAGACAACAAACTACATGTAATAAAGCCAAACTTGGGACGGTACACAGCTGACTCACACAACAGACACACGGAAGTCGCCTTGGGTAGGCTGCGGATAGGGCACACCCATGCGACGCACTCATATCTGCTGACGGGATCTTCTAGACCCCAGTGCAGCAGGTTCGGAGAGCCGCTATCCGTAGTGCACATACTAATCACATGCAAGGCACTTCACACAACACGACACAAACACTTCAGAGAACTCTACAGACGACATATTCCCCTACATCCATCGTTGTTTCTAGGTGACGATGCCATGGTTTCCGTGAAACGTGTGTTTGAGTATTTGTCAGACGTCAATTTTTTAAACCTCATTTCTTATCACGCTTAATCAAATCTGGCCCTATACACCAGCCATCACCATTTTCTTTAATTGATCTTACTGTGTTCGGTTTACACGTTTATATGCCTACCCTTGTGTGGTAATCACTTCTCCATTAAATAACCTCTTCTCTGGCGCTCCTTGCCCTCGTTGGCCTTGCGCCATTAAACACTAACCATCATCATCAACGTTGAAGAACCGAATACAGCATACCACTCTTGTCTGCGCCTTTCGTGCGCACCTACGGCGTGAAAAAGGCTCGAAGCACGCCCGCAGTGTGCATTCTCCTATGCCCCTCAGCGGAGCATCCACAGTAGCAGCGCGATGCTGCTGCTACCTACATGTCGATCTCGCGGGGAATACTTCCTCTCATTGTTATGAAGGCCCGTTGACATGTCACTGGCACAATCGCATCCGTTCTTTTGTATGTGGTAAGCCTCCGGTATCTACCTTGCCCAGGTATCACTGCACTGGCACTATTTTCACTTGTTTTAAGAGGATCTTGCATGCGCTTGCAGAGCTATGGAAGGGGTTCCTGTGGAGTTCTCAACTGAGAGCTGGTTGCTTGAACTGAAAAATTCAGGAATCCGAGATATTCAGAACAGTGAGTAAAATGACGTTCTGCCTTCTGCTGCTGTTCTAGTAAACTTGGTCTTCTGAATGTCGTTGCCTTCAGAACTTCGCATTAGCCGGGAACGCAAAAAAGAAGAGAGAGAGAAATGGCCCCCCTGTGTTGCCGGTCGCTGGCAATGAGCAGGGAGCTGAATCAAGACGGAAACCATGGTGTTTGTACAATGCGCCCTTCCTGCTGCTTTTCCTGGCACCCGCAACATTTTTTTATTTCCAGGTACTGTTGGCCGATAGGGCCGTTACAGGGGTGGGGTAAAAAACTGCCATAACAACCGCCATGTCAAGCGTAAATAAGAAATGCATAGCCGATACAAAAAGAATACATCATTATACTACATTCTACAACTTACATGCTACATCACATACATCACAAAATACACTTCACAATACTGCATCCTACAACGTGCATGAGACAAGTTACAGCAAATACATTGAAATTTACAATAGAACACAGGCACACATACCCAAAAAAAAAAGCAATCACCGTTCACGAAGATTCGCTTGAAAATATTTTGTAACATTGTTTTCAAAATGTTCTGCAGTTGGTGAATCCCGTATAGCATCTGGTAATACATTCCACTCTTTTATTGTTCTAGGGAAAAAAGAGTATGCATATGTGTTCACACGACATTGAGGAATTAGATATTTTCTGGGGTGGTCACTTCGTAGGCTCCGCACTTGACGGGGAATTAGGTACTGCTCTGCATCAAAGTTAAACGTATTTTAGGAGAGCAAAAACAAGAATTTAAGTCTTGCTATGTGACGGCGGTCTAGGAGGTGTTGTAAATTTAGTTCTTGCAGCATCTGTGTTACAGAATCATTACGAGAATATTTTGAAAGAATAAATCTAGCCGCCCTTCTTTGTACCCGCTCAATGTTCTTAATTAATCCTTTTTGATGAGGGTATGGCGGCAACGCATGGGCGATGTGCTCAAACAACTTCCTTCTGTTTCAACAGGTGATTCTCATCTGCGCTTCCTTCCATGAGAACGCATGGAGCATGCGCCTGGGCAACCCGGCTGCTGTGGTTGATTCTGCAAATTGGAACGGAACTTCATCCGTTTATCATCGACAACCTCGACATCAGGAACTAAGGTGGAACAACACCGTGGCAAGACCGTATAAAGCAAGCACCCTCGTCAGCAACATCCACTGGGCATGGCGGCAATGCATGGGTGATGTGCTCAAACAACTTCCTTCTGTTTCAACAGGTTAGTAGCGACAATCGCCTCCTCGTAGTGTTGGCATGCCCACGGGTGGTGTTTTCTGCTTTTGCATCACTGTGTTTGCTGTTGTGGGGTGACGTTGAGACGAACCCTGGACCCAATACAAAAGTACTTGTACAAGGGTTGTGTGATGGCCAAAAGGCAATTCAGGCCAACCTAAGTGGCCTTAGCGACAGACTTAAGACCCTGGAAGACATTTTAAAGCTTTGTAGGGACCAAGCGGCAAGTCTTGCTGAACTAAAAGACACCCCCGCACGGGGCACCTTGAGCAATCTTGGTGACGGTACTGGTGATACCTCGGACCCCGAGCCCCCATACTCTTGCTGTAATCTACCGTGGCTACGAGTTTTAAGGTGAAGGGCAGAAACCATTAACGGTGGCCGTCGGAGCCCAGGTCAAGCTCCGGCGGATGGGCAGCATCTGTTACAAGGCAGAAACGGCATTGCATCTGTTACGGCATTGCAATGTGTTACAAGGCAGAAAGCTTCGGGACCTCTCTCGGTATCAGGGTAACCCGAGTGAAGGAAGTACCCCCGTCCCCTGCTTCTATACTATGCTATATGGTATTCTCTAAACCCCAACCCAAACGTGATCGGCCTCCGAAAAGGGGCCGCACTGAAGTTTCATTCCCACCTCTTTCAATGACTGTCTTTTCAACAAATGTGAATGACTACTCTCGTTTTCTTGTGATCGAGTCAACTGACTCAGCAAGGCCTATCACTTCCCTGTCTGTATTCCTGGTTTCGAAATTCCTGCAAAATACAACAGGTGGAAAGTATCAAGCTAAAAAGCTCAGGACCAGAGAAATCTTAGTAGAACTCAATGCCGAACCACAAGCCCGCATTCTTCTTGCACAAACCCGCATCCACGATCTGGACATCAGGGTCACACCCCATCGGAGCCTCAATAGCTCCCAGGGTGTGATTTCTGATACAGATCTCCTTACCGAGACAGATGCAGACCTTCTTGAAGGTTTAGAGGATCAGGGTGTCACAGCCGTGCGCCGTATCATGATGCACAGGGATGATAAGATAATCCCCACGAAACATATCATCCTGACCTTTAACCGTTCCTCACTTCCTGAACATATCAACGCAGGCTTCATTCGATGCTCCATTCGTCCTTATATTCCGAACCCGCGCCACTGCTTCGACTGCCAGCGGTTCGGGCACAGCACAACCTCTTGCCGCGGCAAAACAACCTGTGCGAAATGCGCCGCGCAGGATCACCCCACCGACAACTGTGATTCTGAAAACCTCACATGTACAAACTGCAGGGGCCCACATGCGGCCTACTCCAGGAAGTGCGAGAAATTCCAAATGGAAAAGAAAATAATCAATCTAAAAGTGACAGAAAACATCACCTTCCCAGAGGAGCGGAAGAGGTTTGCCTCTTTCCCCCTGGGGAGGTACGCTGACGCGGCTCGCCGAGGGGCGGAGCGGCGTCTGGTGTCCACAGAGACCCAGTTCAGCGAGTCTGACCTGGTCCCGCCCCCGCCCCCCGCTGGGTTGCCTCACGCAGCCCAACCCGGCACCACGCCCCTTGCTGAGGCAGCAGCGGTTGTGGTGCAGATCACTTCTGTCGGGACCGGGGCCGCTCCCGCCTCTGCCTCCCCGTCCTCCAGTGCGTTGGAGGGTGCCGAGGGGATGGACATCGCGGGCCCCGCACCGGCTCCCACCGCCACCGCACCGCCCGTGCCACCTCTGGTGCCCCGGACGCCCTCGGTGGTGGACGCTCAAACGAAGGGCTCCCGAAAGGGGGCCAAGTCCGGGGGGCCCGGTCCGTCAGGCACCCTTCGGACATCTGATGACGACATGGATGTCTGGCCGTTCCTGCCTGCAACGCAGCGCAAGGAGCGGCCACCGACTTCCAAGCCTACAGAAAGGCCTAAAAAGCCTAATCCCAGAGTAACAGCCCCGAAAGACGACACATGAACACACACGCTCCAGTTATTCTTAAATTTACATAATGGGAACAGAAAACATCATCCAATGGAACCGCAGAGGCCTCCTTAAAAATCTTGACGATGCGTATGAGATTCTGCATGCCAATCAGCCAAGTATCGTGTCTCCAGGAATCCCGCCTCAATTCTAAACAAACAAATTTCTTAAATAGGTACGTGAACCAGGTGTTTATTTTGTCTATAAACCACGCAGTTGCCTCTTCGTCTAGTTCCCCTTTTTGCACATTGTAGTGCAATGCAGCTGCCGTGTCATGGCTTAGCAGCGAGTATGCAGGGCTAACTTTCATCTTGTCATAAAGCGAGGAATTTAGGCAGGAGTTTTTTAACTTGGGAGCAAGTTGAAATTCCTTACCTTCGTCAAGTTCAAGCAGCTCTTCAACATGCTCAAGAGAAACCACTCTATCGGGGAGTGTGTATTTCTCGACAATATCGTCCGGCAACTCTATTTTGTCCCCTAGTGTCAACTGCCCTCTCAGATTCTTCCAAAGATGTGGCACATCAGCGAAAAAGTAGATACGCCTGCTGGAGTCAGTAGGGTGCGGTACATGACACTGTCGGCTCTTCCTGTTAATCTTAATGCCATAAGAACCTCACAGCCCTTGATTACAAGAGCGCATGTCGGTTACGATGCCTTGTACCTTAATTTCAATTTCTTCACACGCACACATTATGGCATTAATCTTATTTTAATGGTTTCGGCATGAAACGAATGGCCAGTCAATTCATAGGCCACCGCCTGCTTCCACCGGGTCGAAATGCCTCCCAGCATGAAAACGGGTGCATGCATTGCATGGCAAGATTCCGGCAAGTTGTTGCACAATGTAACAGTCGGTCGCCCAAGAAGTGTCCCCGTTGAAGGATCAAGATCCAAGCCCTTTGCTATCTGCATCTCGTCCAGCATCAGCACTGCATGACGCTCCTGTTCAGAAAGCTACCTGAACAGAAAAAAATAGACAAATTACCTACAGCATCATGGATTGTTAGAAAACAAGACTGTAGATACAAACCTTGATCTTAAAAAGGTCCATAACTTCTGTTAGGAGTCCAGGGGAAAACTTGAAATTCTCTTTTTTCTGCTGCAGCGTCCTTTCTGATGGCAGAGGCATTCTTAATTCCCTAGCTACGCTGTAGCCTTTGGATCTGCAGGAGAGTTTGTTTCAAAGCCTTCATGACTGTCTCGTCGCTCTATGTTGAACCCCGCATGGTGTTCTTCTGCAGGCAAGTGGCCTTGTCGGGGTTCAGGTAACCAGCAACGCCTGCATGGGTAATGCAAAAAATCTGGAAACAGCCCTTTATATGAAAGCATAGATCTCGTAATGAATTTGAGGAAATTGCACTGCGTACCGGTTCGAAGATTTTCATTTTCCACCATGAGGGTGCTGACTTTTCGCTGTGCCGATGCAAGCTTTCTTTTCAGCTCGGAGATTTCCGTTTGAAAGGAATCGTCACTGTTTGGTCCTGAAAATAAACAATGCGATGCAGTACTGTTGCCCGTCTAACTCTAATCAGAATGCTTTTATAGTGAAAACATGCATGCCCTTCAACCACGTGTCATTTACTATTCCAAGAATGTTACCACTTAGGCTGTGTAAAGGAACGGTGGCTGATTGCGGCAGCCTAAGCAAGTCAGTTGCACTGGCAGGACCTCTGCGATCTGGCCCTGTGCTGGACGCAGCTGGCAATGCTTGCCGGGGCGTTACCAGCGACCTGTCCACAGCTGCACTCGCACAGCCCGAGTCTGGGAAAAATGTGAATGCAAAAAGCCCAATGAATGACCTGCCAATGTTATGCAGCACATGAGCTGCACACTATGTTGCAGTTGTACAAATTTGTGCCTACTGTATAAACCGGAATATAGGTCGAGTTTTTTTCCAAAAGAATCCGCACAAAAGTCACCCCCCGTCTTATATAGCGGTCATTGGCAGAATGTAAATCGTTGTCTGGCAACAATGTGCAAGCATAATCCATCGCCAATCGCCATCGCCATTCGTGTCGGACTGCTCTCTCGCTCTATCAGGCCTTTATTTGATTTCGCTTTTCTCTAGTTTTTCGTCTTTTACTCGTCTATTACGCGTGCGTGCGTACATTTCTGTACGTCTCTGTTCCGAGGTAAGTGGTGGCAGTCGACGCCAGTTTACCACAGCGTTTAAGCTGACGGCGATTGAGTCACCGAGCAGAATAAGAATATGGCGGCGTAACGCCAGGGCGTTTCAGAGAAAAGTGTGCGGTACTGGCGGAGCCAGAAAGCTAAGCTGTGCGCGTGCAACCCCCGAAACCGATCGTTCTGTGGACGTCAAGCGGTGCACCCCGAGTTGGAGAACAAAGTGGCGGACTTCGTCCGGGAACTTTATCCGGGAGCTTCACTCACAATCGCTCCGGAGGCCATGCGTGGACCGGCTCCGCGAACTGTACAATGAGTGGATAGCCGGCGACAACAAAAAGACTTATACGGGCCGGTTGCGACCGTGTCAAGCTGGGTGTCCTTCTCTGGGCAGTCGCTGCCCGACGACATGGTTACACGAGCGTTCAGGAAGTGCTCCATCAGCAACGCGCCTGATGGCATGGAAGATGACAGTGCGAAGCAGTCATCCTCGGACGACTCTGAGAGCTCGGACGAGTGACTTCGGCAGGCATAGTGAGTGGCAGTGACGGACGGGCGTTGAAAATAAATATAGACATTGTGAGTGCGCTTCTGTGGCGAATTATTTTTTTTGTCAACTTTTCCCACTCAAGGTAAGGGTCGACCTATAATCCAGTTTATACGGTACCACGTTGCTGACGGGGTGTAGGGGACAACCTTGTCGGCGTTATTAGCAGTGACCAGTCAGCAGGTGAGCTCACAACGGTGAACACTGAAAAGTCTGCACGCATGAAAAGTCAATAGCACATTACAGGAACAAAGGCACTTGCAGTGGTATGACACCATGTGCTGTGTGCACGTACCAGCTGCGTCAGTTGCACTGGCAGGACCTCTGCGATCTGGCCCTGGGCTGGACATGGCCGGCAATGCCTGCCGGGGCGTTAGCGGCAACCTGCCAAGAGCGGCACAGCCGGAGTCTGGGAAAAATGTGAATGCAAAAAGCTCAGTGAATGACCTGCCGACTTTACGGAAGCACACAAGTCGCACACGTATCACACCTTAAGCACGGTAAATGAAGAATTTCACAGAAACTGAGTGCAGTGGTAAAAGTGGCTGGTGCTTATGGCAGTGCATGAGACCAGTATAGAGTAGACTTAAAGCTAGCATATTGAGGCGAATGAAGTTGTGAAACTTAAGGTTAGCGTAAGGAAATCATTTGCCGGTATTTGTCACTGTTATTCTAACCAATCCACGAGACATTTCATGATGCATTCTAGTTTACTTGAACCTCTCCAAGGCAGACCTATGTATCTTGCGTAAATGTGGTCAATGGACTAAGTGGCTGTCGAGGGACCAACTGTTCGGAGTGAGGCGACGGCACAGCCACCTGTGAAAACAAGTGGCTTGACGGTCCTCCTGGAAGTTTAGTGCATGGAGTAAATTGCTCAGTGTAGCAAAATATGATGAACAACCAGACATTTAACCTGTTAGGCTAGTTTGTGTGCACTAAACTTCAGCATGATTACTACAATTCATAGGAATGACAATCCGCAAAAATATTGTATAGCAGAAATTTTTTCCAACTGTCAGTGGAAATCTTTTTCAATGTGCCTTGTTCGTTTTCTTTTCCGGGTTGTCTGGACAAGCATCCATGGTCGTTTACTGTACTTACACAGCAGTGAAATAAAATTGGCTGAACTGCATGCCATGAAAGAATATTAAAATGGTTCATTTTGAGACTGCGGCATTGCAATGTGTCGTTTGTGCCTACCTGGTTTCTGCGGTACGAGGCGAAACAGTGAAGGCACAGCCATGCATTTCAGCTTCTTCACACCATATTTTTTAAGCACTGCAGGCTCGAACTGGTCGTCCGCAAAGTGGTCCTATGCAGGTAAAGACAATTATTAGTTCTCAAACATGTTCAGCTAGCTTGTGTTCTGTACTTTGAAAAAATAAACCGGCAACAATAAATGGCGTCCTTTGTAGCACAGCAGCTAAGGCACGGGGGCTTACTGAGAGTTATTTTGATCAGGAACAGATTGCAATGTATATAGTTCCGCCCAGTGAGTAAACGCATTTAGGTGAGTTATGACTAAATTCAGAACTTGTTTCCTTGTCATTCCTGTTACGAAAATTTGTGCTACACGATTGATGAAGGTGTAGTTGAAATACAATAGCTGCAAATCACAAAATGATGCGCTTGTAGCGAATCCCCTCTATTGGCATTCACGGCCACTTTTTTAAAGAGAAATTTACTTCTACTGAGTTGTGCATCATAGATCAGAGAAGATTTTCGAATGTTTTACTGAACAAACGCGACATCACAGCTTCGTTTTCGCAGTTTAAGTAACCGCTAAAGTACCTGAAAGTAATGAAAGCCGGTATTGTGTGTGCAGTACGAATGTACTCATCAGCGACACTTACACAGCAATACTGATGTAATAATGTGCATTGAAGGATGACGCTGGCAGCCAGCTGAAATATAACTACTGCACACTTTATCCCCCCAAGTTCACAGATATTGGTTTTGCTCTTACGCCAGTTGATATACACACCCTGGTAACGTAAATACCCAACGAGGTGAGGCTTTTCACGCACGCACGTACCTCGCAGAGCTTGGAATGCTTCTTAGGCTGGAAACTTGCGCGTCCAATACGTTGCAACCAGACGTCCAGTCTCTTGGTGTCGTGCTTCGCAAAAGGTAACGAGAAAAGAGACTTCCCCCTGTTTGACCGTGTCAAGCAGCCGGGGGCGCAGCAGAACGACGGCATTCTTCGCGACGCACCGAAGTCATCAAGCGAAGGACTCCCACGGGTCGGGCTCAGTCACGGAGGAACCGCGACAACTGTTTGTTTCTCACCTTGGGTAAAAAACAGCCTACTTGGGCGTTACAAAGCGATGTAACAGCGCCAGTAAGCACGAGGGCCGCCATGTATGTGTGAGTTCTTGTCGGAAGGAAGCAGATATTCCGAATCCCGCGGAACCGGAATGCGCAGTTGCGGAAGTGGAAGTAGGTGGATGCGGAAGCAGAACAGGGCGGCGGCATTCTTCACAGGATGGCGCTACTTCAAAAAGCGGCCCTGACCACGATGGAGGGGCTTTAGCTTGGTGGAGGTAGGTCTCCTGCAGAACCAACACGTCAATAATCTTTGAGCGGGCTAACTCAATTTGTTCGGCCTGCTTAGTAGGCCTCGTTAGTCCGCGGCAATTAAAGGTTGCTATTGTGAGGGAATAGCCCATGTTCAGTGTGTTTGGGGGAGCCTGTTTACAGTCAAATAGTCCCCAAAAAACTGCGGTGAGGAAAAATGCGGACTGACGGTTTAAAAACATGGTTCAGCAGGAGATGCACGCGTGTTTGTTTACTTAGCTTTCTCTTCAGCCTCAATTTCACTTTCCTCGTCTGAGCTGCTAAAGCTACTAAATTCCGCGTCCTCGTTTTCGTTTTGCTCTGCGCCCGAGCTCGCTACGCGCTTGCGGCGGACTGGGCTCTCAGTCTTGGACTCTACCGGAGGCCTTGCGCAACCCCTTCCTTGAGCCCTGCGCTTTCTCTTCAAAGAGCTTTCACTTTGGTCTGCGCCTCTTCTTTTTTTATTTTGCGGTGCTGGCGCGTGGCACCACCGGTTTGCATTTTACCGCAGGGGGATCCGGGGTGGCGAGAGATGGCGCTACCTCCGGCGCGGCGACCGCGTGAGTCTTCGCGGGCACCTGCTCGGGCCGCGTCGTCTGTTCGAGAGCATCGGTGGCTGGCGCGGCGTTTTCTTCGCTCTTTTGCGCCTCGATACTAGCGCCCTCTACGCTTCTAGCCTCCTCTTTCTCCGCGCCGTCTGCACTGCTGTTTGCCTCGCCGCTCGCGGCGACAGGATCGCTGGTGGCGTGCCCTGTGCCTTCCTGGTTCTCGTTCTCGGTCGCGTCGGCGCTGGCGGGTTTCCTCCCTGCAACCACGGCCGCGAAGGACTTCACACGACACTGCGATCGCGCGTGATCGCCCTGGCACAGCGCGCATGGTGCCTTGCACGTTTCGTGCGCATACTGGTCGCACCTTGAGCACTTGGGGGTGGTCCATAAGGCTGCATAGTGGCCAGTGCCACCGCAGCGGACGCATTGATGCACGACCTTGTCGTACTCAAAGCGGGCCACGTACCTGTCGAGAACCTTGATGAGGTTTGGTACAGGCATGACCATGTCCATTCGGATTCGCCGAGTCCCCGAGACGAAGTCAGCGAAACCCGGGATGGTCTCGCGCTGCGTCTCGTGTTCCTGGCCGTTCTCGCTCAGGATTTTCCTCAGTTCCTCGTCTGGCTCTTCCAGTGGATACCGGAAGACGCACACCACCTTCGACCTCGATACTCAAACCTGAACTTCTCCTCACGAACTTCCACGATGGGATCAGTTAAAAACCGCTCGACCGCCTGCTTCGTCTCAAACACCACCTCGAACCGGCTGCCCGAAAAATCCTGGACGCCACTGAGCTCATTCTTGCTGAAGCGCTGAATGAGCACCTTCACTAGCTCCACGTTTGTGACTCCTCGAGGGAGCCGCGCGTAGAGAGTATACGGCCGCAGCCGCACGTTGTAGCTAGCCATGACGGCTCGCTACCAGACATGAGCTAAACACCCTGTCCTAAGCAAGAGGTGCCTGACACGCGCAAGACGTTCACGTACCTGTCGAGAACCTGGATGAGGTTTTGGGACAGGCCTGACCATGTCCATTCGGATGCGCCGAGTCCCCGAGACGAAGTCGGCGAAACCCGGGATGGTCTCGCGCTGCATCCCGTGCACCTGGCCGTACTCGCTCAGGATTTTCCTCAGTTCCTTGTCTGGCTCTTCCAGTGGATACTGGAAGACGTGCACCACCTTCGACCTCGATACTCAAACCTGAACTTCTCCTCACGAACTACCACGACGGGATCAGTTAAAAACCGCTCGACCGCCTGCTTCGTCTTAAACACCACCTCGAACCGGCTGTCCGAAAAATCCTGGACGCCACTGAGCTCATTCTTGCTGAAGCGCTGAGCGAGCACCTTCACTAGCTCCACGTTTGTGACTCCTCGAGGGAGCCGTGCGTAGAACGTATACGGCCGGGGCCGCACGTTGTAGCTAGCCATGGCGGCTTGCTACCGGACGCGAGATAAACACTCTGTTCTAAACAAGACGCGCCTGACAATCACTACCAGAAGAGAGATGAAAATCTGGTGGCAACGGACTCATTTCATCAGTGCTGCACCGCTCGTGACAGTATTTCTCAGCGCTATCTGCACGCTCACCTTCCCAATCACTTATCAACTTCTTCAATGTATCCACACGGTTGAGATACCTGTCCTTGGTCTCTTCAGATACCAACACCGCGCAATATTTGCACAATGGAAATACAGCTTTGTATTTCTGTTGTTGTGTAGGTGGCCTTGCTTTTTTAGTGACCGGCGTGACAGACACTTCTGCAGCACCTGCATCAGACTCATCATGTGTGAACAGCCGTTGCTTGCAGTGGTAGTATTTTCTGCTCCACCGCTCACTGTAGAGTCCTTGTTCGTAGAGGCACAGGCCCTTTGACCTCCTAAAGGCTAGAATATGTCTGCATGGAAGCATCATGGACATTCTGAAAGAGCACGTACAGCTGGATTCCGTTGTGATTGTTTCACCAGAGCTTGCATGGCATTTCCACTGGCCTTGGCTGTCCTCTCCACCAGTGATGGAGCTGGATAGTTCCTCCTGCTTCTTTACAAATGAAAAGGCGTAACTGGTCAGGCTCCTCTGGTACTGCTGAAGGTGCTTTCCAACTTCCAGGGTGGCTCGTCGCTTGTAGACAGAGTCTGCTTCCAGGTGGTCTCTTTCTTGTTGCAGTGACGTTAGAATGCAGAATAATGCTGGAACAAACTGTTCAATGAACAGTACAAAGACACAACACTCTTCAGCTTCGGAGGAGGAGGAGGAAGTGGTTGTTGGGGGTGGGGGAAGGGGAGATAGAGGCCGGTAACTGTCTGGCGTTTCGCCGACACCTCAACTGGCCGAACGGAAGCGAGAGGGGGGACAGTAAAAAAAGTAGAGAAGGAGGGATGGAGGAAGAGAGGGAGAATAATAATTCGGCACGCGACTTTTTTGTAGCTCGCACCCGTCCCTGCAGACAGGGGAAACGCGCGGCACACAGCAACCCGCCCAGGGAACAACACCACGAACCCAGGGGTGCGCCAGGAAGAGATCAGAACCCCGGTAAGTGGGTCACGAGATTAGGTCACTGTGAAGGTGAGCAGACGGTTTGTGAGGGCCTCGAGTGGCGCGAGCGCAAGACCAGATGGTAGCCGAGGGGGTAACTACGCCTGTGCCGCCGCCGCCGCCGCAACAGTCGCTAGGTCTGAACTGTAACTACTGGAGAAGGGGTTACACGCTGGTTGGCGGTTGTGCTAGGTATGCATTATACATTGGTTAGCGGGTTATGCAGGAGTGGATCACAAGGTTGGGGCTGTCGCGGGGAGAGGTGGGAGGCGAAAAAAAAATAATAATAAAAAAAATTAAATAAGGAAAAAAAAAGAAAAAAAAAACAGTACATCAAAAAATAATAACAAAAGAGGTTAAGCAGCTGAGCCGCAAAACAGGACCGGAATAGGAACAACAGTCCGGTGTTGGATAAAAAAAAAGATAATGAGAAAAAAAGGAAACGGGAAAAAAAAGGAGTACACCAGATGCTAAGTAGAGCTAAATTCTAATAACAATAACGAAAAAGTTAAGGTGATAAAAGGTAGTGGATAAATGTTAAACAGCTGAACAATATATATAAGGGTTGAGCTAAACAAAGTAGATGAGAGTTGAACAGGTAAATATTACAAAGAAAAAAAAACCAGATGGCAACAAGAATTAGACAAGCGCGGATACATGGGGATAGACAGTGAGATAATGATGCAGGTATAAGGATAACTGGGAGTACATGAGCCTACTAGATAGAATCAGGAGGATTATATGGTAAAGGTTACGAGGGAATAAATGGGAGTACACATTGGTTATACTGGTTACGTTAGTTTACAGGTGGGTGGACCCGTGGGCCGAGGGGCAAAGAGTTTTGTCGTTTGCACAGGTGACTGGGTGCACAGGTGTTCTGTTTTGGGGGAGTTTTTTTGCGATCCAGTTTATGACCGAGGCAGGGTGGGGTTGCTGGCTGAGGCACGCAGTCACACACACACACACACACCGCTGGTTCATAGGCGTTGCCGGATGGGGACACAGGTTGAGGTTAGGCGGGACGGAGGTGCAGTAGCAGGCTAGGGCTCACAGACACGTATCCGTGGCGGGATGGTGGCACAGGGTGTGGTTGTGACACATGCTTGCAGCCACAAACACTCGCGCACACACTCGCGACACGCCACTGAAAGTTTCCTGAATGGGCGCGGAGGGGTGCCGCCGACACGCCAGGAGCAGTTCTCTTTGCGCGCCGGCGGCGGGGTGAGCCGCTCGCTGGGATGCTTCCGGGTTGAGGGGATCGGCGACGAGGAGAGGGGGAGGGGAGAGGAGGGGAGGAATGAATGAAGGAGCAGTGCGTAAGAGAGGAGGGAAGCGTTGTGGGCGAGGGCCGGCGGCCCATTCAGAGCAGCAAGGCAAGGTCGGTTGCGTGTAGGAAGTGCAGCAGCGCGGTGAGTGCCGCGCCCTGTGCGCGGGCAGCCGAGGGAAAGAGGAGCTCCTCCCGCGTGCTGCACGCAATTCCCAGTGCCGCGTAGCGTCTTAGCATCTTCGCTCGCTCTTTGCTGTACTGGCTGCAGCGCAGTAGGGCGTGCTCCATGTTGCCCAGCTCGCCGCAGTCGGGGGAGTCGGCCTGACCAAAGAAGAAGCGGCAAGCTGTGGAAGAGGCGCAGCGCGTGCGGAGCCGGAGGAGGAGACTGCAGTCGGCGCGGCAGAAGGTACGGCTTGGAATGCGCCCTCGTTTCCCCCCATCGGCGTGGCTCGGGGTCTGGTGCTGCTGTTGGGCGTGCTTGGCGATCCAGTGTCTCGCCTCGTCGCCCCTGGCGGCCCCCTCAAAGAGTGGTGTGTCCGCTGAGTGGGCCGCCTTGGCCAGCGAGTCCGCACACTCGTTTCCCTCGAGCCCCACATGAGCCGGCACCCAATGAAGGGAAATTCGCCTGTCTCCTTGCTGTAAGTCGCGCAGCTTTTTTGCAAGTCACTGCACGAGCGGCGCATGTTTGCTGGGCTTCTGCAGGCGCTGTAGTGCCGCCCGGCTGTCACAAAGCAGCACGGCTTGTTTGATGTCGGGGCGTCCCGCCAGGGCGTCCGCCGCCAGGCGCAGGCCTACCAGCTCGGCTGTTGTTGAGCTAGAGGCGAAGTTCAGTCGGCGCTGCACCGTTAGGTCCAGCTCTGGGACCGCGCAGGCGGCGGCGGCGGATCCTGGGGGGCCAGGCAGCACAGAACCGTCTGTGAAAAGTTTGACCGCGCCTGCAAAGCTCTCGTGCAGCAGGCAGGCGACCTCTTGCTGGAGTGCGCAGGCTGGGGAGGAGCGCTTGCTGCGAATGCCGGAGATTGTTGTGTGGATATTCAGGCTTTCCAGGCGGTTGTTTGTTGTGTTGTTAAAGTTTCCAACAAAAAACAGAGGCCCTTTATGCCATTCGTCCCTAATGTTGCGCCAGTTCTTGTCGTAGTAGCTTAGCACAGCAGCTGGTGCTGTAACCTCAAATTCCTCTTCAATTTTCAGAAATTCTTGGTCTGACCTTGCATGCACCATTTTCTGAAGTAGTTGAAGTGCATGGTCATGTTGCAAGGATGTGATCTCCATTTTTGTGCACGTTATTTCACGTCTGAATGTCTTGAGCGTGTGAAAAACGCAGATCAAAACATTGCTTGAGGGAAGCACTTCTACAGTACATCTCTCTCCAAGAGGTCCTTGTCTGCCATTAGGCACTTTGTTTTTATCCACATTGGATTAAGCTGCTTGAACTTTTCCAGGAGCCATTTCAGGCTTGCCTCATCCTCTGTTACGAGAATTGCAACACAGACTACATCTGTTGCTCCGTTCGAATCCTCGTTGTGGATTACGTACACTGGTGTTCGGAGGTCAAGGAGCTTATAGGTGGCGTCAATACTAATGAATTCTGGATATGCATCCATCTACTCCCTCATTGACGTTATAGATAACACCATGCCTTCAAAGTTGTCACTGTTGACAAGCATATGGCAGTCAGAACCTGCATGCAATCACAAAGCAAGCACATGAATAAACAAAGCATTGATGACCAAGTACGTATCTGCATGTTATGGCTCAGGTAAAAAATACATAAACAAGGAGTCCTAGCCATGTTAGTGCAAGCCATGAATATTTCATGCTGTTAAGTATATATGAACCATACCGTAATCTTTTTGAAGAGCCTCCATCGTTCGTTGAAGATCATTTTTTGTGCCCTGCTTCATGGAGCTTGCAACATTGCTTAAATCTTTTAGCAGAACGACTTTGCCAGTTTCTTCTTGTATTTTTTTCTGGATCAGCTTTTTGTTCGCCTGCAATTTTAACAGGCCTCGAACACCGGCCTTTAGTTCGTCGGGCAGTGCACGCTGGTGGAGCAGATGTTCGTAGGTAGCCTGAAAATACAAGCGTTTGAGGGGTCTGTAGGAGGTCGAGATACACAACTTGCTATTTGAGACAGACATCAAGCACACTATAAGCGGTCAGTTCATGAAACAGACCTGTGACACCGCGTGATTGTGTTCTGTGATGCTGGACATGACCTCTAGATGCTCGCCGTCAGAAGATACGCAACATTTGAAATGCGCTGGGCAACCATCAACGAAGGTGCTGAAAAAAAAATAACAACTTTCAATATAATCTTCAGAAGACTCAATTAAAGTCAAAGAGGATAATCATGACACTTGCCTTGCGGTCCTGTCACCCTTGCTGCGACTTTTAAACGTGCGGCCACCTTTAATACAGTGATAGTGTACTTGGTAGACCGAGATGTTTTCATTGACGTGCCACCTGATGCCTTTCTGTTTTGCCGCCGTCACCATGCAACACTCCCGCTTGTAGTACTGCATGTAACTTTGCTTGCTGTACTCCTTCACGGCATCTTCCAACTCGTCAAAAGTCGCGAACTTGGAGCCGACCTCCATCACGCGCGGTGACGAAAGGGCCGAACATGTGCGGACTATGCATGGCCCGCCTGCGACTTTTTGACGTCGATTTAGTAAAGCGATCATCTTGGCCACTATTTTACCGTCTCGACGGAACTTTAATGAGACGGAACGTTAGACACTCCCTTTTTTGTTTGGGGCTGCTGGCGTGCGGCACCACCGCCTCGCCTTCTACCGCAGGGGGATGCGCGGCGGCAAGAGATGGCGCTGCCGCTGGGGCGGCGACCGCGGGAGTCTCCGCCAGCACCTGCTTGGGCCGCAGCGTCTGCTCGAGAGCATCGGCGGCTGGCGCGGCGCGTTCTTCGCTCTTTTGCGCCTCAATACTAGCGCCCTCTACGCTGCTAGTCTCCTCTTTCTCTGCGCCGTCTGCGCTGCTGTTTACCGCGTCGCTCGTGGCGACGGGACCGCTGGCGGCGCGCGCTGTGCTTTCCTGGCCCTCGTTCTCAGTCGCGTCGGCGCTGGCGGGTTTCCTCCCTGCAACCGCGGCCGCTAAGGACTTCACGCAATACTGCGATCGCGCGTGATCGCCCTGGCACAGTGCGCATGGTGCCTCGCACGTTTCGTGCCCATACTGGTCGCACCTCGAGCACTTGGGGGTGGTGCATAAGGCTACATAGTGGCCAGTGCCACCGCAGCGGACGCATTGATGCACGACCCGGCCGTACTCAAAGCGGGCCACGTACCTGTCGAGAACCTTGATGAGGTTCGGGACAGGCCTGACCATGTCCATTCTTATTCGCTGAGTCTCTGAAACGAAGTCAGCGAAACCCTGGATGGTCGCGCGCTGCGTCCCGTGTACCTGGCCGTTTTCGCTCAGGATTTTCCTCAGTTCCTCGTCTGGCTCTTCCAGTCGATACTGGAAGACGCGCACCACCTTCGACCTCGATACTCAAACCTGAACTTCTCCTCACGAACTTCCACGACAGGATCAGTTAAAAACCGCTCGACCGCCTGCTTCGTCTTAAACACCAGCTCGAACCGGCCGCCCGAAAAATCCTGGACACCACTGAGCTCATTCTTGCTGAAGCGCTGAACGAGCACCTTTACTAGCTCCACGTTTGTGACTCCTGGAGGGAGCCGCGCGTAGAACGTATACGGCCGCAGCCGCACATTGTAGCTAGCCATGACGGCTCGCTACCAAACATGAGCTAAACACCCTGTCCTAAGCAAGACGCGCCTGACACGCGCAAGACGGTCGCATACCTGTCGAGAACCTTGATGAGGTTCGGGACAGGACTGACCATGTCCATTCGGATTCGCCGAGTCCCCGAGACGAAGTCAGCGGAACCCGGGATGGTCTCGCGCTGCGTCCCGCGTACCTGGCCGTTCTCGCTCAGGATTTTCCTCAGTTCCTCGTCTGGCTCTTCCAGTGGATACTGGAAGACGCGCCCCACCTTCGACCTCGATACTCAAACCTGAACTTCTCCTGACGAACTTCCACGACGGGATCAGTTAGAAACCGCTCGACTGCCTGCTTAGTCTTAAACACCACCTCGAACCGGCTGCCCGAAAAATCCTGGACGCTACTGAGCTCATTCTTGCTGAAGCGCTGAACGAGCACCTTCACTAGCTCCACGTTTGTTACTCCTCGAGGGAGCCGCGCGTAGAGAGTATACGGCCGCAGCCGCACGTTGTAGCTAGCCATGACGGCTCGCTACCAGACATGAGCTAAACACCCTGTCCTAAACAAGACGCGCCTGACATGCGCAAGATGGCCATATACCTGTCGAGAACCTTGATTAGGTTCGGGACAGGACTGACCATGTCCATTCGGATTCGCCGAGTCCCCGAGACGAAGTCCGCGGAACCCGGGATGGTCTCGCGCTGCGTCCCATCTACCTGGCCGTTCTCGCTCAGGATTTTCGTCAGTTCCTGGTCTGGCTCTTCCAGTGGATACTGGAAGACGCGCACCACCTTCGACCTCGATACTCAAACCTGAACTTCTCCTGACGAACTTCCACGACGGGATCAGTTAAAAACCGCTCGACTGCCTGCTTCGTCTTAAACACCACCTCGAACCGGCTGCCCTAAAAATCATGGGCGCCACTGAGCTCATTCATGCTGAAGCGCTGAACGAGCACCTTCACTAGCTCCACGTTTGTGACTCCTCGAGGGAGCCACGCGTAGAGAGTATAAGGCCGCAGCCGCACGTTGTAGCTAGCCATGACGGCTCGCTACCAGACATGAGCTAAACACCCTGTCCTAAGGAAGACGCGCCTGACACGTGCAAGACGGCCATATACCTGTCGAGAACGTTGATGAGGTTCGGGACAGGACTGACCATGTCCACTCGGATTCGCCGAGTCCCCGAGACAAAGTCCGCGGAACCCGGGATGGTCTCGCGCTGCGTCCCGTGTAACTGGCCGTTCTCGCTCAGGATCTTCCTCAGTTCCTCGTCTGGCTCTTCCAGTGGATACTGGAAGACGCGCACCACCTTCGACCTCGATACTCAAACCTCAACTTCTCCTGACGAACTTCCACGACGGAATCAGTTAAAAACCGCTCGACCGCCTGCTTCGTCTTAAACACCACCTCGAACCGGCTGCCCGAAAAATCCTGGACGCCACTGAGCTCATTCTTGCTGAAGCGCTCAACGAGCACCTTCAGTAGCTCCACGTTTGTGACTCTTCGAGGGAGCCGCGTGTAGAGAGTATACGGCTGCAGCCGCACGTTGTAGCTAGCCATGACGGCTCGCTACCAGACATGAGCTAAACACCCTGTCCTAAGCAAGACGCGCCTGACACGCGCAAGACGGCCACATACCTGTCGAGAACCTTGATGAGGTTCGGGACAGGACTGACCATGTCCATTCGGATTCGCCGAGTCCCCGAGACGAAGTCGGCGGAACCCGGGATGGTCTCGCGCTGCGTCCCGTGTACCTGGCCGTTCTCGCTCAGGATTTTCCTCAGTTCCTCATCTGGCTCTTCCAGTGGATACTGGAAGACGCGCACCACCTTCGACCTCGATACTCAAACCTGAACTTCTCCTGACGAACTTCCACGACGGGATCAGTTAAAAACCGCTCGACTGCCTGCTTCGTCTTAAACACCACTCGAACCGGCTGCTCGAAAAATCCTGGACGCCACTGAGCTCATTCTTGCTGAAGCGCTGAACGAGCACCTTCACTAGCTCCACGTTTGTGACTCCTCGAGGGAGCCGCGCGTAGAGAGTATACGGCCGCAGCCGCACGTTGTAGCTAGCCATGACGGCTCGCTACCAGACATGAGCTAAACACCCTGTCCTAAGCAAGACGCACCTGACACGCGCAAGACGGCCACATACCTGTCGAGAACCTTGATGAGGTTCAGGACAGGACTGACCATGTCCATTCGGATACGCCCATAGGACGTAGAGACCCTGCGGATAGAGATAATAACAGTGACAACACGCTCGGTCCCCTCGCAGGCGCTCCAAAACGCGATAAATCCCGAAAAAAAACTCACCGTAGAGCTGAAGAAGATGTTCCAGGTTGATTGAGGGCTTCATTGCTGTCGGTGCTAAACTCTGATGATAGGGAATCTTCTTCAGGGCCCCTGCTACCACTTTCATCAGAAAAATTGACTGTAGCAACGCTAGAATCGCGACAAACTTGACGACTCCTTTCAGACCCGGCGCCCGACGACGACGCCATGGCTGCCGCTATCGCTAGGCGCTCACTTATCTTCCCAGCAAGGTAAAAAATCACCTGGTCTCCGGAAACCAAAACCGAAACTGACACGGGTTGTGTGCTTCCTGAGCTTCATTTTAGATGGCACCTCACGTCCATGGAGCGCGTTGGGGCGCAGGATTTTCAACTTGAATCCATCGATCAAATTGATCGAAATTGAATAGGCACGGTAAGGAAAGAGTTAATTATATGTGGGAGTGAAATATTCACACTTATAATTGGCTAGAGAACCACCACATTTAAACAGCATTTGTTTTTATTCCCGTTTGCGCTGAAATGTATTTATGAACGGAAAGTTGTAGTGTCTTCCATGCAAATTCAAGTGCCAAAACAAGGGCATGATTCAGACAGTCTCACTGGCAGACATACTCATAGATACGAGTTGGAGGTACCAATTTACAAATTTGAAAAGGTTATTAGAACCTAAAAACATTAGCAGGCTCCTCCCCCCCCCAACCAAAATAAATTGGGCTAAAACGTGTTGTGGGGTTTTGACAAACGTGTTGTGGGGTTTTGACAGAGCTTCACTGAACACCAGAATGCAGAGTGCGATAGGTGATTCCCTGCTGGCCTTCCATCTGCATTTACCACTAGGGCACTACCACAGGTGTATGAAGACATTCAGAGTGCCCGTAAGCAGTTTTGATCAATGTTTCCTCCACATCACAATAACGCACTGCTAAGAACGTCCATATCTCACATTTCTCTCTGAAGTATGCTTTACAGCCCGGATGTTGAAACAGCTGCTTACACTTCTGTTCAGCTGCTGATTTATATACGTGAGGCACTTTCGACAAACTTGACACTCAGTCTTTATCACATCAAAACAAAGATGCATTTAATGAAAACACAGTTGCATTCAATTACCTTCCCATGCCCGTAATATAACAGTCACATTTTATCGTGTCTTGCAATGAGCCTGAGATTATTATACGTGCACTCTAGTTGGCCTTGTTCCATAAACATCCAACCATCATCATCATCATTATTATATATGCATTCATTATAAGCAGTGTACTCTAAATGCACAAAACTCGCAACGGCTGCTTTTTTTATACCATTCAACACGACACCAAGCCAGGGATGTGTTGCAAAATTGCAACTGCATCGTCAATTGCAATTTTTTTAATTACATAATACATACATTGAATTACACTGCGAGCTTTGACTTGAAATCACATGCAAGCACACCAGTAGTGAGAGGGAAATGTACACATCCTCAGTGAAAGAACAAGACATCCCATACGTGGCACTGCCATGAGAAGTCCATTCAAGCACATAAGTAGCATATGATGCCACTTAGAACACTGCAGTGATTTCTCTTATACCTTACTTCTAAATGCTGCCGGTTCAAAGGGGCTTAGTGAGATAGTTATAGAAGTCGTTTTTTGCCTCAGCACCTCGGCAACTCTTCATTGCCAGCAGTTTCAAATGAAATAAAATCACCAAACAACGAGAAATATGGTTGCAGGTCACGTAATGCTGCAAGACAATTTCAAGCTTATGCGCAGAAGGTTCCTACTCATCAGGCACAACGCCGGAAAGTAGACGCAAAGAGAACAAAACGACATGAGCACATTTTGTACAGCAGCTAGTTATCATAGCAGCCATTTAAAAAATTTTTCTGTTTTGCGGCGAGGCACAGTCCCCTCGTTGAAGCTTGTCGCTGAAAGCTTCAGGCAGTCCGATAACATAATGAGACAGCCTTGCCCTGGTGGCATTCAGCGTACCTTGTGCATTTGTGCAACATATTGGCATTCGTTCCAAGGGTAGAAGAGTCTATTCTGGAAAGGGAGGTATACATGGTAGCAACGTCAAAAAATTTGTTGGTTGGACAGTAAGTTAGCCTGCTAAATGTAGTCGTGCGGGCAGAACAGCCATTCTTACTAGAAAAAGAGTCTTCCTTAAAATTGTTGACTGCGAGCTTGGGCAGATGGTGGTTTCTCCCTGGTCGATGCAAAAATGAGCGGGAAGTTTTTCTGTTTCCTTTGCTGGCATTCCCCCGACAAGGCGCAAGCTCGTACTGACCTGTTTGCTTCCCCACAAACAGTACCGCGTAATGTACCGGGAAATGTATTTCTTCTTTATGAGGGGATATTAACTGCGTAACGTGTCAGTGACAAGGGAGAGCAGAGCCAGACACTCTCAACTTGTACATTAATGTTCGTTTTGTGGGACAGTGATAGAATCCATGTGGACCCGGGCCGTCAGTGGGGTGCCACCCCGCAACACATGGCGGCATGGCACGTCTCAAGCTCACCTGAACCACTTCTGCGTTACCAGGGACTTCTTGCAGTGGGTGGTTAGATACGGTGTCGCACGTCTTTTCTGACCATGGACTAGTGTCTTTCTCCATATTAATCAGCTTGGCTCGTGTGGAAAGAAAAACCAGCAATCGCCGGATAACGAATCCTGATGCTGTTCACAAACAACGAAACCTGATGCTGTTCACAAAGGTAAACAAAACCATTGGAAACCTTGAAACCAACACTGCTGACGTGGCCACATTAAAATATTTTAAGGCAAGAATTGAGAGTGAGGCCACAAAGATAGGTAGGCGGGAGGCAGCCGAGCATAAAGTTACAGAGCGTCGCCTCAATAATACAAGATTGTCTTTCCAATAATGCAAGATTGTGTAACCATCCCCATTAGTTTTATGTTTCATGTTGCTCAGCCCTACATTGTTGACCAGCCATGTAAACAACCTTGGTATTCCAGAAAAAAAGTTGAATTCTGTCTGCATAAAGCAAACAGTGGGAGGATACACAGGTTGCAACCTCGCTGTAGGTCAGACCGCTATTCAACATTTGGTGGGCTCTTAAAAGAGCCGTTTGGAGTTTCGGAGCTGAATACTGCAGCATGGTAAGCCTCACTCCATTTGCTCGATGCCGGAGAGGTCATCATTTGCACTCCCACAGCTGTCGCTGTCTTCCTCCCCGAGGCTGATGATGATTGGCTCCACATGGTCGCTGAAGCCACGTGCCTCTCAGCATTTGTCCTCAATGCCAATGACGTGCTCGACAGCCTTGGCCCAGTTGTTTGGAGTAACATTCTCAGCTGCTGTGATGAGGAGCTTCTGCACACTGTCAATCTTGAAGTCAGTGTTCAGCCTAGGAACTTCACCTTTCATCTGCGCCCAGATCAGCTCGATGTGGTTAAACTCGCAGTGGTATGGTGGCAACTTCAGAACGACGCACCCAGCCTTTTCTGCAGCGACATCAACTCTGAACTTCACAAACTGGCCTTTCACCGGAGCCACCAGTTCAAGAAGCTGCTTCTTTGTCATCGTTGCACCACACGGGATACCTTTTGATGTCAGCCAGGCTATTATGTCAGGCTTGCGTGAGGACATGGTCGGGACAGTCTCCATGTGCCTGGAGTGGTAGGACGCATTGTCCGTGACGACAACACTACCCTGGGGCAGCTTATTGAGAACAGAATCAAACCAAGCCTCAAAATGGTCGCCGTCCATTTCGTCCTGATAGTATCCCGACTTCGTTCCTTGGAAGACGGACAGACAGCTGTCAACAAAGCCGTCCTCGTTGCCGATGTGGGTGACTATCAGCTGCGCTCCCCTTCTGGATGTCTGTTTGAGCCCAGTTGTCAAACCACGCTGGAAAGCGTCCTCAGGCGTTTCCACTGTCTCGTCTGTCGAAGCCTTCGTCACAGTGTGGCCAGCGTTTACCCAAGTTTCGTCTCTGTAGAACACCTTGCGGTGCTGCTGCCTGTACTCAGCGATCTGACAAAGGTACCTCTGCCACCAAATCAGCACGTCCTGACGCTCGATCATCGAGTTTCATTCGCGTTTCTCGAAGACAAAGCCGATGTCACTCAGGAGGCGGCGGATGGTCCACGGTCGAAGGCTGGGGAGATGCTCACTCCTCCGAAATTCTTCCGCAATCTTCTGTGCAGTAGGAGGCTCATTGTGCCGGAAGAGATCGTGCACGTTTCTCAGCGCGCACAAAGTGAAGCCATCGTACATCGCAGTGCGGCGTCTGTGGTTCTCGCTTCGGTGCCTTTTCCGTGAAGGTGTTGTCAGCTTCCCGCCCGTCGCCTTCGCTTTCGATTTGATGTCCAAAATCTTCTGGAAACTGACACCGGTGTAGTCACTTGTCGTGCAGCAAGTTTCTTTTACGCCAACGTGCGGGTGCTCCTCTCGGAGCTTCATGTAGATGTTCAAAACTGTCTGCTGAACGTGGAGACAAAAACAATGCCACTGCAGTTCTTCCTGTACAGATGCTTCGGTGTTGATAAGCTCTTTGGGGGAGGTGAACTCGCCCCAGACCGCAAACGCGACGAAGAATCTGGAGTTGAAGAAACAGTAACAAATGTGGCTGCAGGTGGCAGTGTGTAGTCATGCTCCACCAAAAAATCGACATCGTACGAGACGTCCATGTTGGAAAATGAGATGGTGTAAAATGTGGGGACAAAAATACAATGCGCGGAGCAAAAAGGCCACTATACACTAATACTTCGTAATTTCTAAGCTGGTGAATAATGCATACGTGGGTAAAATAGAACACATAAGCCATAAAAAGTAAACTGAACTTTGTTATTTTTTTCTTAATAAGGTTCTGTTTTGTCATTTTTGCACTGGGTTTTGACTGGAAATGGCAATTTTTTATGATATTTTTACGTTTTGATGCATGTTAGTTGTGGTAGAGTGCCTAGAATATTTCTCCTAGTGTCGTGAACGGGCCGGCTGAGGGGAAATGGTATGCGATACAGCCGCCAGGTGGCAGTACCGCTCTCTGGCGCGCTGCTTTTTCGGCAAGCTGGGGAGGCAGCAAGCCGGAGCAGACGCTTTGCGGTGAAATTGCAGCGGTGGTTTCAGGGCTTAGCACGCGATTGCCTTGTTATCCTGCGTTTTCCATGCAGACTGTAAATTAAGCATGTGAATTTGAACGAAATGTATGCGAGCTCTCTGCCTTGATAAGCTTTTGTGTCCGCCTGCTGTGCCGCCTCTTCATAGATTGGCCGCTCGCGCGCTACCAATGTTACTTTTGAAATTGCGGTAATTAAGGGGTGGCCACGGGGGGCTCCCAGACTGTTCAACACAAAAAAATCACGTATTTCTCTCCTCATCCGCGACCACCATTCCCTCCCTTAAGCTGCTGTCGCGACTTCGTTGTCATGTGCAGAATCGCAGGCACTGCAGTACAAACCCTCTTCTGGCAATTTTTATATACACAGGTATTATGGACACTTGCTTTCCCTGCACTCGGTGGCAGGCCTGCAGGCACCCATGTGCAAGGGTCATTATCTCTCCGATTGGCCCTGCACTCCTCGAAGTAATCATAAAAATAGGTAATGCCAAAGCAATGACAGTGCACCAGACGAAACCACTGGCGAACAGGACCCCCTGCAAATGAGTTACCAGCACTAAGGAAAAACAAACCATGACAAAATGTCAATTTACAATATCAACATTTATTGCAGAAGTCAGTGTCAAGAATTTAGTTACATTTTTCACTTTGGCAGCTCCGAACTCCTAACAGATGTCATATTCACAATGTTAGATTTCTTTATTACAAAAGCCACTGTACCAGGAACTTATTTACATTTTTTACATGAACAGAACTGAACACCTTACTGACACCGCCGCATCTTTAAGAGCTTTTGCTTCTCCCGCTTAGAGGACAGGCTCTTATTTGTTGCTTTCGTGAAGAAGTGCAGTCTGGTGAGTGTGTAAAACTTGATAATCGCTGTAGTGAGCTTACGTCTGTGCTCAATGCAGCCAACTTTTTCAAGTTCATGACCCTGAAGAAAAAGTAAGAAGCTAACCAAGCTTTCGGCATGAAGCTTGTTCCGGCTGAAAAACACAGTGAAAGCATTTTAAACCTTTGTGATGAGCTTTTCAAGAGTGTCTGATGGGGAGAGCAGGCCCCCATGGTTGAACTGATTCGTCAGCGTGGAATTGCAGTTCGATTCTGCTTGCAGAGGCATAATGCAGAGACAAGATGCACAATCAGGGCATGGAAATTTTTTCAGAGATTTGCACACAACATAGCCAGCTGTATAGAAAATTAGCCGGCTATCGCTCTTTTTTTCTACCATGCCATCATATTCAAGCAGGTAGGCATGCCTTTCCAGCACCTCTTCAGCATGCGGCAGGTTTCCTTCATCCAGAAGGCTATCAACAAGGGCTGTTACACGAGCTCCCTTTTGTTCGGGCCATCACAAGGCTCTAAAAGAGCAGTCACCACTTCAGGAGGAGAGTTACCTCCTTTAGGGGGTCTGGCGAGGCTGTAAAATGCCATGTTATTGATGACGACCAAAAATTGCTCAGGGGAGGGGTGATCATTGCTACCAAAGGCCTGCCGGACGACACCAAACACATTTTTCATCTTGTCCTGGCTTAGGTTTGCAGTTAGCACATATCATATGTGTACTTCAGTGTGCTAGTAACGTAGCTGAGGAGTGACAGTGTGCTCTGAATAGTCACCCGGAGCCCTAGAGCAGTACTCTCGCTTAAAAACCCCCCACCGTGCTTGGCAGCATGCTCTTCCCACTCTCGCAGAAAGGGGAGAAAGTCTTCCAGAAACTTTGCACCTGCTGAATCACATTTAAGGCCTTTCGAAGGGATTTGCGCCGTTTTATAAAAATCAGTCTTTCCATCTTTTGAATAAACTTCTCCGTAGACGGTGTTATCTTAATTGTCTTAACTAGGTGGTCCTTGAAAAGAAAAATCCCTTTCAAAACTTCCTCACTAAAAAGCTGAAATGCGAGGTTTACCCTCATTTTCTCAAATGCTGTTGGCTGCACGTGTGACTGCGTGATGTGCGGCATCACTTTTAGTGTCAGTGACTCGCTGTCCTTTTTCCATGCCTCTGACAACATCAAAATGGACGTGACCATCTGGGATATGCAGGCCTGTCGACACAAATGCATTTCGGATGCACTTTATCAGATGAGGAAAGTCTGATATGAAGTGCACGTTCCTCCCTGACTCGACCAGATGTGGAACTTTGCAGGTGATTCCCTTGGAGGTAGCTGCAAAAATAGAAAAAAAACACCTGGTTGCCTAACAGCTCATATAATTATTTCAAAAATTAAAAGTACAAATATCACACCTTTGATTCCAAACAGCTTCCAGAGAGCCCGGTTCCAGGGGGCACCATCGCTTGTCCAATAATCAACAAATAGTCCAGCGTTTTCTGCGATGATTGTGGCTTCCAGAAGAATTTTAGACAGGACCGAGGCTTTTACATTGCCTTTTGAGGCAAAGACGCCAAGGGTCTGAGTCCATTTTCCTGCAAAGATATTGAATCCCACAATGCATGAGTAGCCCCCCAGATGAAATCAGGTCAAAGAGGCAATCGAGTAATAGTACCAAATGCTGCTGATAAATTTAAGTACATGTAAACACTCATCCACAATACGGCTGTGTTTCAAATGCACATACCTTGGAATGGCTGAAACATAACCACAAACCCGTGGTCACTGGCCTCCGTCTTATTTCTGTCATCCGTAAATGGTCCTAAGTCCACAAATCCCGTCAGCTCCCCAGGTGCCTTGACGTTAATGTTCTCTGAAAGTTTGAGTTCGTCAAATACAAGTCCACCATGATGGCTAAACTCGTCCATTTCCTTGGTCTTCTCCTGTAGTGCTGAAAGGACTTTGGAGTTAAATCCAAATGCGCTCTTAAAGCCTTTCATATGCTTGTCTAAGCAAGACTTGCTTGGCAGAGCCATTATTTCGTGCCTGCGAACATGCTCGTAAAGCTGTGGACTCTTCATTTGCATAAGAATGCACTCCAATATCCACAGTTTGTCATACGACATGCCTCTGGTCGACTTCCGAGTGGCTGCCTGAAAGCAGGTTTTGACAGCAGTACGTTGCTTCACTGGCAGACCACTCAACTTTTTGTCTAAAGCAGCCCTGGCAATTCCATCATTGACTGCCCGTAGCTCTTCAATGGTCCTTTGCGCCTTAGCCAGCTTCTTCTTGGCCCGGAACAACTGCACATACTTCCTAGAAATGCGCTGCTTGAATGTGCCTCTGCTTTTCTTCTTCAGTCTGTTCCGCTGATGTTGAATCAGTCTCCTCAGGTACTTGCACCTCAAGCAAGCTTTCCCATCCTGAGTAGTAACCAAGCACTTGGGTGAAAAACATTTGCTTCCGAAACGGACGCACTTAGTGCCAGTGGTAGGCTGAATTTCGCAGCCGCAACAAAGAAGCAGATTGTCGGCCCTTTTCCGTGAAGAGAGTGCGTCAGTTTCGGTGCTGACATAGTGCTCTTCCACATTTATGCCACGGCAGTAGGTACTGCAAAGGTACCCATCTGCAGCACCTACTTCCTTGCTTGACGAAAACACTACGTGTTTCAATACGCACACGTCACCCGGCACTGTATTGTAGTGCCATGCGAAGCACAATGCTTCTGGGTTACTGGGCAAGCAAATTTTGCTGCAAAATGCTGACGGTGGCGTTATGCTGTGAAATGGGTGCGGCGCCTGTGTTGTTTCCTCGCCAGCGGCAGCGTCGTCACAGGCCTGGGAAATCGTGGGTTCATTCGGCACTTTACGCTTAGCAGGCGGAGCTGTGCAGTCAGCAATATTCCTCTCTTTTCTTTTTCGAGGCACTGGTTTAGTCAGGTAAGCGGGGCCATCCGGGAAAATGGTAGGAACGGCGTCCGGCGTCAGCGATGGTCGTTCACGGTCGAATTCGACGTCCTCGCCGTTGATGACATGCTTGAAAGTTCTTTGGATGTAGCGATCATCAAAATGACGTGAACACACTACACAAGTTTCGTCTAGAACTTTGTCACCTCTTTTGATGCTTCGCGCCCATTTTTGAAGACGAACAGGGTCTGCCGGAGCCCTGAACAGAGACACCTTCTCCTTGAAAGACTTGTACCCGCCTTTGCACAAAGGCACAAAGCACGTTCTTCCTTTTTTTTCAGGCATAGTCACACACAATCGCTGCACGAGAATTCACGGCACATATTCGAAACGTAGTGAGAAAATGCTTCTCCACACAGACAAGTCGCCACCCGACACAAGGCCCGGCCGGCACGCAAACTGACGCGCCAGTTGCAAGTAGCGCCCCCTAACACTGAATCCAAATCAATTTCCCAGTCGCCAATGGGGAAGGCGCCTGCTCATGACACGAGGAGAAATATTCCAGGCACTCTAGTTGTGGTAATGTATCTCACATTGAAATTTTAAAATCCAGAGAACATTAAGTTTACTTGTTTTGTTTTGGTGGGTTCTTTTATTTTGTGCTTCCAAAAATATTCGCAGTAACGCACTCTTTGTGCCGAGCGGAGGAACAGCCGGTTGCGGTGATGAGGCGCAAGAGCAACTTCCGGTGCTGTTCTTAAGTGTTAACCGAGTATAGTGGGTACCTGGTCATGTTGGGATGCAGGGTAACGAAGAGTTAACCGACTTGCCCGCGAAACCGCATTTCGGGCTCCCTGCAACCACATCCAGCCCCAGAGAGATCGCATCCCACCAGAGCCCATCACACTGAAAGATCTACGACACAACCCGAAAGCTTACCCCCAAACCACGCACTCGCTTAACCAAAGAAGAACAGGTCTTAGGGTGCAAATGGGTACCCTCCTAACCCCGGCATGAATGGCCCTTTACCAAGGAAGACCACTCCCACAGTGCTCGAAATTCCTGGGAGTGCTGGACTAGCGTCACATATTCGGCAAGTGCAACAAGCCACCGGGGCAAGAAACCATTGTGGGACTCTCATCACATGAAGACCAAACTGCCCTCCCCACTTTTGTCAAGCAAAACCTTGAATGCCACCGCAAATGACATCAACAAGCCCCCGACAAAGACTCAACCTAGTCCACATGCCGCCACCTAGGAAGCCATGACAGGCAACCCAGAGGTTCCCTGAACAGAGTCGACCTATCCCGGCAAAAGATATATAGAAAGAAGCTTTCATTCATGCATTAATTCTAATACGAGCACCTTTATACTAAATAAAACTGCTGGAGGTGTATTTCGTTCAATCAGCACAACCTTCTTTTTAGGAGGATCACGCAAAAGAGTTCACCTTTTCGGAAACCTCAAGAAATGTTCCCCAGTTCAAGATATATACACAAGACGGGTGAGACAGCGGCGCATATCGGGCTGTTTTGATACAACTAAGTTTTGTGGCGCCAGGCTGCTGCAAAAGCATGAAAATTGTGTTAAACTGTGCCAAAACGGCTTGAGAGGCAAGGATTTCAACATTTTTGTCAGGTTCGGTGGGAAAAAAGGTGGTGTTGACAACATGGCTTTCCAACCAGCCCAAGTGGTACTGATTTTTGCAGGGATGAGGTGATCATCTTGCTATTGTTATGTCAGCTGAACACCCGTCTTGTGCCTTCCAGTCACCGCTATTATTGTCGCTCGCTAACGAATGCACAAACAAAAAAAAACTGAAACGAAGCAGACTTAGCTTCTACAGCGTGATTTGCTCTGCGGCTGCGTTCGCGGGAATGGCCTTCCTGATTGGGCATTGCTATTGCAACAAAAAGTGTGGCTGGTTGGTGAAGCTGCGGCTGAGTACTTGGAGCATTCAGTTTGCCTTGCCGGTTTTTTCGCTGGTTCAGGTTATCCGTTGAGCTGAATATCCTCAACAGCGACGCTAAAGCAGGGATAACATTGAGAACATTTGCCAGATTACGGGAAGTTGCACGGCTCGAAAGGAGTCCATTAAAAACAACGTGGAGCCGACTTCGCCATGCCTTGTATTTGAGTGTGAAATGCGGTGCATGTGTCTGCAATCAGAGTTGGTGAAGTGAACCCTTGGGCCCGGCGGTGTTATAAGACGTTCAGTTATTGCCATGTTCAGCAGCATGCTCGCAAGCTTCGAGAATCCACTGATCCACACTTCAAAATGCACCATTTTCCATTAGGGATCTGCGCACGTGCGGGCTGCCAGTCCGCCATCCTTGGCAGTAGTGTCGGGCTAAATAAACATAATGAATGGCACCCTCTCAGCTTGCTGCTTCGGGGGGCGGGTATGCCTGCAAGGGCTGCGCATTTTTATTTCCTCTTTTCAGGCAGTTTGCGAGGCGTTCATACGTGCACACAAAAAAGTATTTCAAAGGAAAGGAGCAAAAATGTTTCAGGCTGACCACGCTGTGAGCACTTGGCTACCAGTGAGGGAGCAGCGAAAATGTAGAAAAGAAGTCAAGAAAAAGGGGTTCTTCGGCCACTACATGTAAGTCACACGAGCGTGTACCTGCTACTGTGACATTAATGTGAAAGGCACAGGTGACGGGTGGTTGCGGGTTCCCCGAAAGCCAAATGGGCTGACGGCATGGGTCGAACAACGTTTTATTGCCGATAACGAAGGGTTTATGTAGGCTGGGCGAGTGACGTCACGCTCACGCAGGAGCGACAGCTTGCGCTCGTTATCGCGGCAGTGTCAACTCGGTTACATCTTCCTTTCCTTGGTGAAATCAAGATCGCTCCGGCAGGGGGTACCGACGAGGCTCGCGACGTTCCCGAGAGCTTCTCCGTGGTAGTGGCGGCTCTGGAACGGGACCGGAGTCTGGCAAGCCTGAGGAAGGTGTTGGGGTAGTGTCGGGACACGGTAGTTCTGGAACCTCCCGGAGATGTTCCCGTGTGCGTCGCATTTCTCGGCCGTCTTCTGTTTTCACTAGCACAGAGCGGGGAGCTCCTGCTGATCCCAGCACAACGACCGGGGACCACGTCCGTGTATGCGTGTCGTACACCGAGGCCCTCTGACCGGGTGAGAGGGTGCGCAGGTCCCTAGCTCCTCGATTGTAGTAGACCCTCTGTTTGTGGCGAATATCCTGGAGACGGGTGTGCACCTCCCGGCTTGGCAATGGTGACGGCTTCAGGTGGCAGGAGGGAACTGGTAGCAGCGTTCTCGTTTGTCGACCCATCAGCCTCTGCACAGGTGACTTCAAAATAGCATCACGTGGAGTATTGCGCAACTCAAGCACAGCTAAATAGAAGTCGGGGCTATTATAGGAACACTTCTTTAGTAGCGTTTTCGCTTCTTGAACTGCCCTTTCGGCCATGCCATTTGCACGAGGATGATAAGGGCTTGACGTCACGTGGGTGACTCCTAGTTCATGCAGAAATTGACGGAACTCGTAGCTACAAAAGGGGGGCCCGTTGTCACTACACAGCTTCACTGGTAAGCCATGGACAGAGAAAACTTTCGCGCACCACTCCTTCAAGTGCCGGGCTGTTGTGTAGTGAAACTCCTGTATTTCAAAATAAAAGGAGTAGAAGTCTACAATTATGGCAAACTCTTTACCACCGTGATGGAATAAGTCCATGCCAACTATCTCCCATGGCAGAGTGGGGACATCATGAGGCAGTAGAGGCATCTTCGTGTTTTGCTTTTGGTGAGCCTGGCAAACTTTGCATGATGCTGCAACCTGGTCAATGTCGCTGGACATTGATGGCCAAAACAGGACACTCCTTGCCCGAATTTTCATCTTTTCCGCCCCTGAGTGGGCCAAATGAAGAAGACGAAGGATTTCTGCTCTCTTAGCGCTTGGTACGGTTACCTTGTTGCTGCGAAAGACGAGGCCATCTTGTGCATGCATCTCTTCTCGATACGCCCAGTATGGTCTCCTTGAAATATTTCCGGGGCAGAAGCAATTCCAAAAGGCATGCGGAGAAACCGATAGCGCCCGTAAGGCGTGCTCATTGTGCACAATTTAGAGCTGCTGTCAGAAAGTTTTATTTGCCAGAACCCGGATGCTGCGTCCAAGGCAGAAAAATATTTGGCTCCAGATAGTCGTTGCGCGACCTCTTCTAGAACAGGCATAGGGTAGTGTTCACGCAGCATAACCTTGTTAAGCTCTGTTGGGTCGAGACAAATTCGTACGTTATCACCTTTAACTACGGCGACCATATAGCTGGACCATTCAGTTGGTTCGGTTACCTTGGTTATGACGTTTTGCTCCTCCATGCGTTGAAGTTCGGCCTTTACTTTTTCTTCAATGGCGACCGGAACCCTTCTGGCTGGCACAACGACACCGGCGGCGCCCGGCTTGAGCTTCATGTCGTACTAAAAATTTTTTAGCTGTCCCAATCCTGTGAAAACATCGGCGAAGGGCTGCGCCGCTGGGTACAGTTGTTGTGTCTCGACGCTATCGATGCGATAAATTAAGCCAAGGCTTTCTGCTGCTGCTCCGCTGAGTGTCACCGGCACGTTTTGCTCAATGACGAAGAAGGTTTCATCATGCTGTTTATCGTTCACGGATAGCGACAACTTCACTTTAAACTGCGCAGTCGTTTTGTGCCCGAAAAAACTCGTTAACGTAGCTCGGCAGGCTTGATGCGTCTTTCTCGGAAGCGACAACACATCTTGCTTTGAAATCACACAACAGTTTGCCCCTGTATCAAGTTTGCAGACCATCGGACGGCCTTCAACGCAAACTGTCGCGGTCCACTGGTCGCTGGCGAGTGCGCTCACGGTTAAAGCGTCCAGAAAAAAATCTGACCTTTCGTCAACATGCAGCTCTCTTATTTCCTTGCGCCTTGAATCTTCGCTGCGCAAGAAGGATGACTGCGCGCACGCTTGGGCGAAATGATTCAATCCTCCGCATTTCTTGCATGCTTTTCCTATCGCTGGACAGCGACCGCTACGATGAATTTTGTAGCCGCATTTGCTACATGGCTTTGAAACTCTGTTCAACGCATTTACGGCTGCAGTTTCAGCGCCTTTAATGGTGCCACGTATCTGCCGAAACTGCTCCTCGCCTTGCTCTTGGATGCGACACATTTCGACTACTCTTTGGTAAGATGGGTTTTCCGAAATTAACTTCTTTTGCAGGCTCTTGTCCATAATGCCGAGTATGATGCGGCTACGAAGCATGCGCTCTTCTAAGTCTCCAAAGTCGCAGTGTTTGGCTAGCGTTCGCAATTCGACAAGCCAGTCATTGAAACTTTCGTCCTCTTTTTGGTCTCGGGAGCCGAAGCAAAACTCATGGTAAGTGAGGTTCTTCGCGGGCTTGTGAAGTCTTCAAATTTTTGAATTATAAGGTTTACATCACTTGTGTCCTCTCCTGGCTCAAACATGAACGAAGCGTACGCTTTTCTAGCCTCTTCTCCAATGGTCACTAAAAGCGTCGCCGCCTGCACTTCTTTCGGTTGCTTGTTCAGCTGAGTAGCCGTGGAAAACAGTTGAAACTCACTTTTCCAGGTCTTCCACCCAAGCCAAGCGTCTCGCGATGTGTCGAGGGGCTTCGGAGGCGGCAGGAGCGTTGTCGGCAGTGCAGGCGGTGTCGGCAACGCAAGCGGTGTCGTCATGCTGGCTGTTTTCCGCTGCCACCATGTGAATGGGCTGACGGCATGGGTCGAACAACGTTTTATTGCCGATAACGAAGGGTTTATGTAGGCTGGGCGAGTGACGTCACGCTCACGCAGGAGCGACAGCTTGCGCTCGTTATCGCGGCAGTGTCAACTCGGTTACACCAAACATTTTTGGGGTCATGCCTTGCTGCCAGTTTAGCTTCGCTGTGGCGGCCGCAAAGGGCACTGGTACTGGAAAAAGGTCCATCAGGTTGCAGCGCACACTGCATCTTTGCGAGGTGCGTTGGGTCATTTTCACCTGATGGTAGGGCTGGTTGCATGAGTCTTGTTCATGAAGTGAAATGGAATACCAAAATTGACGTGGCTAAAGAGAGCAACGATACTTAAATTATGATCAAGGTGAGCTTGTGCTTCGGGGTTTGAAATGGGGCAACGACTGCCACGTCGCTTTGTACGTTTGCCGTGTCTCGATCAGGTATTACACAAATAATAATGGCAGCATTCAAATAAGTGATTGTAGTGTTTTCCAGTATAAAAGCTTTTTCGACATTTTGTGCTGTCTATGCATACAGACTCAATACCACCTATGCAATTTGCAAGAACGGACCTTCGTATGTTGTGGTAGTCTGTTAAAAGTCCTTTCTGAAGTGCAGTGGTTCTAAAATGGGGGTCCGTGGTCTGCCAGGGCATTTCAGGGGTCCGCGAAGCTCTCCTCGGTGCTCTCCGAGAACCTTCCCTCCCCATTCATACTTTTGACAAAACCTTGCTGGAAATGCGAAACGGTGGCTTCGCTGCATGACTTGTACGTTAAATTTCCTCGTGAAGGCCATTTTTAATGTTCGCTTTCTGCATGACACACAAGCTATGCGAAAAAGCCAGACTCGCAAAACGCTGGGTGACTCCTGGCTGCAAGAGCAAATTGTTTTGGAATATTACGTGCATAAGCATAAAAGTGGGACATAAAAGGAGGGCATTGAATGAGTATGTTGGCGACTGTAGCTGCAAGGGCAGGATGTGTGACATTATAGGATGATCAATCAACATGATCACCGTGATTACACTATGACACGATCAACACTTTTACCGTGGGGCAGGGGAATTGTCGAAGGGAGGGGGAGCATCTGTTCAGAACACCCCCTACCCAAATTTCTAATCACCGCATCTCCTCCTTTCAATCGTTTTCGTCCATATTTACATGCCTAATTGATATATTGTTACGTAAAAACAGAAATAAAAATGACAAGGATGAAAATAAAAATGCTGAGACAATGTTTGGGACAGGCTCTCTTAGTTTTCTTTTACCGGTGCCATACCCCCCCCCCTCTAAAAATTATTTCTGGCTGCACCCCTCTCTTGGGGTCCTCCACCACCGCCCCATCCAGCACCTCCATCCCGCCTCGGTCGTAAACCAGCTGGCACAAACTCTTCTCTCAGCTGAACGCTTGTGCACCCAGCCCCCAACACTCAAATGAACTCAAGTAACCAGTGTACACACTACTTGTCACACACAGTACTATTTTTTTATCTCTGCCCACTGGCATACCCTCCATGCTACTTAACCAACGTAACCAATGTAGCAGCCCTCTGTACCCCCATTTACGCTTTTACTTGTACCACTCCCCTTATCTACTTGTACCACAGTAACATTATCCCATTATCCCTCCAAAGTAATCTCATGCAACTCAAGCACCATTCTCGCTACTGTTTCCACTTTTATTTTCCTACACTGTGCACTGTTACTCCTCATATTATAATAATCATATATCCCCCAATTTAATTATTACCCTGCCTGCCACCACCATGATTTGTAATTCGGTGTGCTCCCAGTTTTATTGCCTCCATATCTGTTGTCTCCATGTATGTCTGTTCGTTAAGTGTTTTTTTATTGGGTGATTTTTGCTTTCTAGCTCTCTTCCGTCAACCCCATGTCTAATAACCCAGTGTACTCCTAGTATAATCAATCTTCTACCCGATGTCTGCAAGCCGTAGAGCCTTAGCTTATTCACCACCTTGACCGTAGAACCTAGTGTACCCTAGCTTAATTGACCGTGTATTCTGAATTCTGTTTATTAGCTATACCAACTCTATGCTCTGCTCGCATTCATAGCAGCCACAGGGACCGCCCGCTCGCCTTCATAGTGTTCTACACATTTTGCGCTCCGTTTGCCCTGGTTACCTGGTTTTGTATTTCTGCCTGGCGCCCTTCTGGGGTCGTGGCGGTGTGCCTCGGGCTGGGTGTGGTGTGCTGCATGTTTCCCCCTGGCTGCCGGGCTCGGCGCTCGTTGGGTGTGCCAGTTCTACGCAGGTGGGGGGGGGGGATGTCACACGCTCCAGCTCCCCCTCCATTTACAATCTTCAATCCTGCTCTTCTACAATTCACCATATATACACTCCTTCTCTTCCTCCATTCCTCCTTCTCCACTTTTTTTACTGTCCCCTTCCTCGCTTCCGTTCGGCCGGTTGAGGTGTCGGCGTAACGCCAGACAGTTATTGGCCCCTGTCTCCTCTTCCCCCCACCCCCAACAACCACTTCCTCCTCCTCCACTGTTATGAGTATTTGAAACGGATTCAAAAAGTTTCTTCTCCCACAGATTGCTACGGCTTTGATTTTTAAGTTCCTAAGATGATGTGTAAATCTTGTGAACTGCTCGAAACAGAGGTTCTTCTGCTCCAAAATCGAAATTTTGCATGAAAAACTGCTCCCAGATCTCTTTGGCCTTAAAGAATAAAGGGATCTTTCGATAACGTTGGCGACTTAAAACAAAACGAGATTTATTATCTTCGGCTACACACGGTCTGCACTCAGCGAGGGTCCATGCTTCACTGCCGCGTCCGCACCCCGCTCCCGTCCAGACACGCCACCGCCCCCCTCCTCTACGTCTGCATACCAGACGCCTTCCCGCAGTTACACGCCGCAGTCGCGCTCCGGCCCGGGCATCTTCCTTTCCCTCTTCATCTGGAATGCTGCCGGCATGTCCTGTTGGGGCAGCTGTTCTGCTGTTATTTTGCCGTTCCGGTGCGGTTTGCGTCGGTCGTCTGGTGTCTGCTTTGGGGGGAAGCCAAACTGCTCTCGAGGAATCTTTAACATTCTCCCCGCCCAAATGGGCGCAGCTCATTTCTTTATGACTCCAGCTGATACAATAGCTGGATCGGACGCCTGATGGTGGTTCCTCCAGGAAGTCGAACAAGTCAGGAACGCGTGTGACCGTCCCGACCGGGGAAAAATTGAACAATCCGACCCGTCTTCCAGGTCTGCCGGGGCTGAAAATCGTCGTGTAGCAACACCAGTTCGTCCATGCGTAGGCTGCTTGAAGCGGTCGGAGAGGAATGGTGATACGATTTTAGCGCGCAAACGTATTCCCGGCGCCACCTTTTCCACAAAAGCGTCGACAGCCACTCGCGGTGTCTCCACCTGCGGGTGAGCTCGCTGCCTGAGGCTGTCGATGGATCCTCGCCGCGTGTTGGGAGAGAAGTGAGGCGTCGTCCAACAAGGAAATGTGCCGGCGTGAGCGGTTCCGGCTCGCTCGCCTCCGAGGAAACACTAGTGAGCGGTCTTGAATTTATCACTGCTTCTATATCCGCCAGGATGGTGCTTAATTCTTCAAAAGTGATATAGCTGCACCCCAGCACTTTCTTCCATGCCGTTTTTACAGTACGGACCATCCGCTCCCAAAACCCACCCCACCAGGCTGCCCTCTCTACGATGTATTTCCACTCAATGCCTTGGTGTGTCATGTAGTTTACTGTTTCCTCTTTTTGCGCGGCTTTCCACAGTCTGGTTAGCTCCCCAGAAGCTCGCCGAAACGGCTTAGCGTTGTCAGAATAGACGGTGCGGCAAAGCCCCCGCCGTGCCACAAAGCGACGAAAGGCCAGAAGGAAGCTTCCCGTCGTCATGTCACTCACCACCTCCAAATGCACAGCCCTTGTTACAGCACAGGTCAGCAGTACGATGTAGGACTTCTGCGCCTTGCCGTCGCCTTTAGTCAGGACAGACCCGGCGAAGTAGAGCCCCGTGACCTCGAATGGAGCCGCCTCCGACACACGGTCTCATGGCAGTGGGGCAGTCGGCTCGGTCGCCCGTCTGCTGTGCATTCTTCGGCAGGCAATGCAGTGGCCCAGGACCTTCTTTACGGCTTGGCGGGCCCGAATGATCCAGTATGCCTCTCGCAACTGTGTCAAGACGTCCTGGCATCCCGCGTGGAGCGGTTTGATGTGTGCTGCCTATCAGCAATTCCACGAAGTGGTGTGCCGCAGGCAGTACGACCGGATGCGCTGTCTAGTATGGAAGTTCGGAGTGCTGCAGACGTCCCTTGAGTTGCAGCACCCCGTCATCATCCCTGAACACCTCCACATTTCGCAGGGCGGAGGCTTGATCGGAAGTTTCCTCGTGCTCGAGCCGGCCAATCATGCTTCCAAACGCCTCTTCTTGAACTTGGCAGAGTAGTAGGAGCCGGGACTCTCTCAGTTCTTTTGCGTTAAGCGGGCCCCTCCTCTTTTCAGCATTTGGGTTGCAGTTGTTGACGAAACGCCGCAGCCAAGCTGTGACCCGCAGCAGGCGACTCAAACTGCTATACCTGTCTATTGGTACCAGCTGGTGAGTCGCAACTGTCTTGGCATGGCTCACTGTCAACGCCGCTGATCTCCTCTCCTCTTCGGGAACCTGAGTGGGCGAACCCGTGGGTGTCTGGGGCAAGAGGAGGAAGGCTGTGCCAGCCACGTCGGTCCCGTCCACCAACTTTCGCAATCTTTTAGCTTGTCCGGAGCAACTCCTCGAGCTAGCGTGTCAGCTGGGTTTTCATTGCCCGGGCAATGTCTCCAGTCACTGGGTGCTGTTTTCTCTTGAATCTCCATGACGCGGTTTGCCACAAAGGGCTTCCAGCGACTAGCCGACCCTGTTATCCAATGGAATGCGATCATGGAGTCTGTCCACAAATTCAATCGGCTCAGGGACAAAGCCAGCACCCGCTTCAGGTAGTCGCAAATTCGGGCGCCCAGCAGCACACCCAGAAGCTCCAGTCGCGGCAGCGACAGCGCCTTCAAAGGAGCAACACGTGACTTCGCCATGACAAGCGTCACAGTCGTTTCACCACCCCTTTGGCTTCGCAGGTAGGCAACAGCTCCATAAGCCTGCGGGCTCGCCCAGCCTGGCACCACACCGGTTGCTGAGCCAGCAGCGATTGTGGTGCCAACCTCTTCTGTCGGGACCGGTGCCGCTCCCGTCCCTGCCTCCCCATCCTCCAGTGTGTTGGAGGGTGCCAAGGGGATGGACACCACAAGCCCCGCACCGGCTCCCACCGCTACCGCACCGCCCGTGCCACTTCTGGTGCCCCCGACACCAGCGGCGGTGGCGGCTGAAACGAAGGTCCCCCGAAGGGGGGCCAAGTCCGGGGGGCCCGGTTCGACGGGCACACCAAGGACATCGGACGACGAGATGGACGTCGTGCCGCTCTTGCCTGCAAAGCAGCGCAAGGAGCGGCTTCCGACGTCCAAGCCTACAGAAAGCCCAAAAAGCCCAATCCAAGAGTCACAGCCCCGAAAGATGCCACATAAACATACACACTCCAGTAGCTCTCACACTAAATAATGTGAAGAGAAAACATAATACAATGAAACTGTAAAGGTCTCCTTAAAAATCTTGTACATGTGTACGAGATGCTGCATGCCAATCAGCCAACTCTCACGTGTCTTCAAGAAACGCATCTTAACACCAGGCAAACAAATTTCTTGAATAGTTACATGCTAGTTAGAAAGGACAGGGATGGTGGTGGCACATTCTCCGGTGGTGTCGCCATCATTGCCAGAAAATCCTTGGTATGCCACACTGTCAAACTACAGACTGTCCTAGAGGCCGTAACCATTCAAACCATCATATTTAATAGGCTTATAACAATATGCTCTCTTTACAGCCCTCCCGATTTCCAGCTCTCGAGCTCGGATTTCGAGGGTCTGGTAGATCAGTTACCCGAACCTTTCATTCTTTTAGGCGACCTCAATGCATATAACTCTCTTTGGGGCTCTGCTCGCACAGATGCCCGAGGTCGCCTTATCGAAAAATATCTAACATCTTCGGGAGCATGCCTATTCAATAAAAACAAGCCTACATACCAAAATATAGGACACAACACGTACTCGCACCTTGACTTGGCTATTGGTTCTGCAGTTCTTTCCATCTCTTGAGTGGGATGTTGGCACTAACCCATATGGTAGTGACCACTTCCCAACCACATTAACATACATAGGTAAAGGCCCGAACAGTTCACCTTCCCATAACAGGTTCAATGAAGCTAGAGTGAACTGGAGTACATTTACAGAAACATCCAAACTACACCACACATCCTTAGGGATCCTACACGTTGAAGAAGCTACCCAACTCCTCATGGCGCACATCCTCGACGCCACCGAGAAGTCCATTCCCCACGCCTCTGGTGCCCCGCGCAATCAGAGGAGGCCATGGTGGAATGAGGACTGCAGGCGGGCACGACAGGCCCAGAACAAGGCGTGGGGTGTCCTTCGCAGGTACCCCATGTCGGCTAACTTAATCTCTTTTAAAAGAGCAAAGGCCTTGTGAAAGCGCGTGCGCCGTGAGGCAAAACGGGATAGTTGGCGCTCCTTCATAACATCCGTAAATTCATACACAGACACACGCAAGGTATGGACACGAATACGTAAACTTAAAGGACAACATACACATAGCCTGCCCTTGGTCAGCACGACTGGGGACACATTAGAAGATCAGGCTAACACACTTGCACAACACTTTCAACACGTGTCAAGCTCTGCACACTACACAAACACTTTCCTGAAACATAAAGCCTCTTGTGAAAAGAAGTCCCTCCGTGACCACAACCAATCACAGACTTCTTACAACTCCCTGTTTTCACTACATGAGCTGAGGGCTGCTCTAAGCACGTGTAAACCCTCAGCTCCAGGCCCAGACAACATTACATATACAATGATACAGCACTTACACGCAGACACTCTTGTAACACTCCTTCACCTTTACAACAAGATATTTCTTTCGGGGCACATTCCAAAGTCTTGGAGGGAGGCCATAGTTGTAGCATTCTTGAAAGAAGGGAAGGACTCTTCCTCTCCTGCTAGCTATCGACCCATTGCCCTGACCAGCTGCCTGTGCAAGCTTCTTGAGAAGATGATAAATCGCAGGCTCGTGTACTTCCTTGAGTACAACGGTCTTCTCGAGAGCTGCCAGGCAGGCTTCAGGGCGGGGCGATCAACGAACGATCAACTCGTAGCTCTTGAAACATATGTAAAGGATGCCTTTGTGCATAAGCAATTTTGTCGTACGGTGTTTTTCGACATACAGAAAGCCTATGACACCGCTTGGCGGTACGGTATCCTTAGTGACCTAGAGTCAATCGGTGTTGCGGGCAACATGTTGAACATCCTTTGTAGTTATATGTCGGAGAGAACCTTTCGCGTCAGAGTTGGTTGTGCACTGTCAAATGTTCATGTTCAAGAAAATGGCGTGCCGCAAGGTGGAGTGTTGAGCTGCACTTTCTTCATAGTAAAAATGAACTCTCTTGGAAAGGCACTGCCACCTACAATCTCTTATTCTATGTATGTAGATGACGTGCAGATATCCTTTAAATCGTGTAACCTGTCCATCTGCGAACGTCAAGTCCAGCTCGGCGTCAACAAACTTGCCGGCTGGGCTGACAAGAATGGCTTTAATCTTAATCCCGTGAAGAGCTCTTGTGTTCTGTTCTCCAGGAGGCGTGGCGTCCACCCGGACCCAGACATCACTCTTACGAATGTGCCAATTCCTGTGAACAAGGAGCACAAGTTTTTAGGTATTTTATTCGACGAAAAACTTACATTCATCCCACATATCAGACAGCTCAAATGCAAATGCTTAAAAACAATATTCTTAAGGTCCTCTCACATCAATCTTATGGGGCCGACAAACAACTCCTGCTGTGCCTGTACACAGCGTTGGTGGGGTCTCGGCTCAACTACGGCAGCGTCGTGTATGGTTCGGCTACAAAAACAGCAGTGAAAATGCTCGACCCAGTGCTGCATCTTGGCCTTCGCCTCTCATGTGGCGCATTCCGCACTAGCCCTGTTGAAAGTCTTTATGTCGAGTGCGACAAATGGTGCCTAGGGCATCAGCGGGAGTATGTTGACCTGTTGTATGCATCCAAGATCGTGTCTCTGACCAACCATCCTTTTAATCCCATCATGAACGATACATCAAATTTACAACTCTTTTTAAACAGGCCATCTATTCCCTTACCGTTCTCTCTCAGAGTTAGGGAAGAGGCTTCTGCACTCCATGTCCCCCTTTCAGACACGCACAAGACACCCATTCATAATTTCATCGCACCATGGCATCTTCGTCCTGTAACATGCGACCTGTCATTCATTCGTGTAGAAAAAAATAGGGTATCCAGGAATGCAATTCTGCAGCACTTCCTTTTCCTGCAGGACAAGTACAGGTGCGCAGAATTCTATAGCGACGCGTCCAAAACTAATTCTACTGTCTCTTGTGCAGCGCACGGACCAAATTTTAGAGTTATCAAAACAATGAATTTTCACAGCAGTATTTACACGGCAGAAGCGTATGGCATTTTACTCGTGTCAAATCACATCCTTGAACATAGGATTCCAAAGTCCATCGTCTACACAGATTCTCTAAGCGTTGTGCAGGCATTGTCATCAGGAAGGTCGTCAAAAAACTATGTAATCAATGTTCTTTGAAAGGTCATAATGACTGCATATGCTTCAGATTTAGAAATAACTATATGCTGGGTACCAGGTCACTGTGGGATCCCTGGCAATGAGACCGCAGATCAAATGGTGCTGCTCTCATGACCACAGTTGACATAACAGCAGTACCTTACACCGACCTAAAGACACATTAGACGACAGCTTCGTAACACATGGCAACTACACTGGAGTCAACAAACAGACAACAAACTACACGTAATAAAACCACAACTGGGACGCTACATAACTGACTCACGCAACAGATACACTGAAGTCGCCCTGGCTAGGCTGCGGATAGGCCACACACATGCGACGCACTCCCACCTGCTCACTGGAACTTCGGGACCCACGTGCAGCAGGGGTGGAAAGGGCCTATCCGTAGTCCACATACTAATCACATGCAGAGCACTTGACACAACACGACAGAAACATTTCCCTGAATTATACAGACGACACATTCCTTTGCACCCATCATATTTTTTAGCCGACGAGCCCATGTTTTCTAGTCGGCGTGTTTTTAAGTTTTTAGCTGAGGTGAACTTTCGGCAGCTCTTGTCATATCACGTGTAATCATCCTGGCCCTATACACCAGCCATCTCCATTGTCTTTTGTTTTGCATCACTTTTACTTTTAATCACATGTTTTAGTATGTATGGTCTCATCACAATTCAGTAACATCTTCTTTGGCGCTCTTTGCCCATAGTCGGCCTTGCGCTAATAAAACCCAACTATCATCATCATCAGACCTCCCTCTAACTTGCATCCTGTCCACTCTCACCCTATTGCCAAGTCCAGACAATCATTATCAGTTCTTTGTCGACGCCAGATGTGCAACCCTCCTCCCAAGATCTTCTATGAATGGTGCACCCCATCAGTGGCTCCTTGATATCCCTATTGCTCGTGCTCCACACTTGCTGACCTTCAGCACTTAATCTGGCACTGAGCGACTCTCCCTAAAGAAGGCACTTTCCACCTCCCAGTGCCTCGTCATACACCGACCACCATACAGTATACCCCGCCCCCCCACCCTCCATGAGTGTATTTTCGCATACTTTATTGAAACAGTGTAGCAGCAGCAGGACACAGCAGTGAATGTTCCCTTGACCTAACACATAACTTATCCCGCCTTCGCAAGGGACCCACTAAGATGAGCTCCAAGATGTCAAGAACACGAAATGTCCACCTCTCTGCTATCTCCAGCACCGTTTTGACTTTTATGTCCGCCAAAATTTTTTTTCCTCTCTCACAGTCCTTGATGTTCAAGGCCATATAAGAGTATTCATGGCCAATGTTGGCTGAACACAGTTTCTTTAGTCTCCACATATCACCTACAAGGTGCCCCTCTTAAGGACTTTAGGACATTTCTCTAAACATTGTTAGAAATAAATGAACTCTTCAAATGATCATTTATAGAGCAGTGCAAATGTATTTTGATTAGATTCGAGGTTACTGACAAAACAACAGTAGCTTTTCAAGCCTGACAATTTGTTTTGCTGTACTTGCATGCAGTCATGTGTAATTGAAAAGAAAATACATTTTCAGTGATCCTTCTGGGTTATTTTGTTCATTTCAACACTTCAGTCACCAATAAGGGTACATTAAGTGGATTACGTAAAGAGCATATATGCTCTAAACTAATCTCAGTAAATTTCAAATACAGTTTTACCATGAAAAAATACCTATATAAAGCAATGGCTGCTCACACAAAGTTGTACCGTCACGAGTTCCCAAAAGAAAGACAAGAGGCACAGATTCTTGTTGGCATTGCCAGTCAGTTTAATTCACTACTTGCTAAAATAGAAGAGTAGGAAAGTTGTAGCATTTTACAAGATTAAACTGACAAAAAACAATGAAACACAACAAAGAGAGAATGGACAGACACAACGCTGTGTCTGTCACTTCTCTCTTCATTGTGTTTCATTATTTTTTCTCTGTTTATTTTTTTAAATATCGATCTTATCAAAGATGGAAAACAATTCAATTCAAAATCTTTCGTGACCACGAGGTGTGATGTTATAATATTGCCGCGAACCATACATTGGGTTTGTTTATTTGTGTTTTGCTTTTACCGCCCGGCTGCGCCGGTCTGTGTTATCTCTGCGCCAAGGGAAGCGCGTGTTCCATTCTTTCTTTCTGTGCCGCATGTGTTATCTGTTGTGATAGGGAGAGCATTCCGATCTAACGTGAACAGCCCAGAATAATCTTCTTGGATCTACTATGTTCTCGATGCGAATCGACGTTTCGAGAACCACGCGCGCCGAAAGATAAAAAGCCTGCAGTGCGGACGCCGGGGCATTCGATTCAACGACACTCGCCTGTGCAAGTCACTTTGTTGACCGCTGCTTCGCCGCCTCTGTATTCTTTTGAGTTGTTAGGGGAGCACAAGTTCGCTCCAATAAACGTGTTTCTCATTCAACACCACTGCATCGTCCTTGCATCGTCCATGTATGGTTGCAACACCACTGCAACCATACATGACAGAAGCCTACAACTGTCAGTTTAATAAGAAATTTACTGCAGGACGGGCAGTGCACAGGAGTCAGATGTATTGCATTTATACAAATACAGAGCATGTGGTGGTATGCTGAATAAAAACACGAAGGGCAATCAGTGAGATTCATGCTGCAGTAATGCTTCAGCATTATTTTCTCCCATCTTTTCCTGCTTTCGTTTGTTTTGCATGAAGTGATGAGATCAACACTGACTGGAGGCTTTAATTAAACAAGTTTGCACACAGGCATTGACACACAGCGTGGCGTTTGCTCATCCATTGTAGCTGCACGTCTTTGTCACAGATTCTTTATACTAATTTTCATGCAGGATGCCTCACACAACTTGAAGGGATAACATTTAACTACATAGCCTAGAGAGCACAAACGCAGCCACTAACACAAAGTCGAGAAGATGTAGTTGAACTTGAGCGACGTGCATCTGGTGACAGCCATTCCGCCCAGTGTCGAACATGCTATTCCGTCCAGACTTGCTGTGAGCAACCATCATCTTCTGAGGGCCTACTGGCAAAGTGCCATGCACTCACTGGAAGCTGCATTCGAGCACTTGACGCCTCTCTACTCTTTTGGTTTTCAGCCAGATTGCGGAGTGTTCTCACACTTACATAAAAAGTGAAAATCCTTACGCAGTGTGCCATCCAGCCTACCAACAAATGCAAGATGCAAACTCACACAGAAAACTAATAGTATGCAGTTGTTTTTTCATACTAATAAATACGCAGAGGGGCGTCCCTCGGCATATTTTGCGTGCGCAAAGTGACACACATAACCAACAGGATCAAATAATGGAACGGTTAGAAAATTGTAACTTAAGGCTGCAATTTCCGAACTTCTGCAATTAAAGGTCTCACAAATGGGCGTGTGCAATTACATTTGCATACCTGTTTGCACAAAGCATATTCACATGAACACAAAAATAGCGATACAACAAATGGCACACTGAACGCAGAGAAGCACAACATTACACAAACTAACACAATGATTACAGAAGTACGATGGACGAAGGCAATTTCACTTGAAGCTACAATTACCCCAGCTGAACAAAGGGTCTTGCAAATTATGTTGTACAACTTGATCTGCATAATGCATTGGCTATAAATTGTAGGCACCTGAACACACAAACACCAACATATTCTTTGCATTTTAAACGATGCCGGGGTAGTATAAAGCACGAATATGACATCCCCCTGCTTCACGTGCACTCATCATACTAGCTTCGTTGCACCTCAAAGCTTACGGAAATTCTGCTCATTTCTAACAAAGCCAAATGAAGAGTGAAGTAAAACAAAGAAATTTTTTGTTCTGCATTGTCTGTTTGATTTCCAATGCTTGTCACGGAAATGAAAGTACTGGCTTGGACGTTTAACTAAGCTGCTTTTCTACTGCAGCCACGGCTAAACTTATACTGATATGACAACGTTATTAAACTCTGTAGGCTGAAAGCCGGAGTCCTGGCATGAAAAATGGCCACTGGATTGCACACTAAATGGGCAACTACCTTTAAAAAAGAAAAAAACAGGCTATTTAAAATATTTGGTAAACTTGAGTTTGGGTAGAATTTGAACCAGAGAACTCCACAATACAAGGCCGAAATGCATTTCCAACACATCTCGTTAAATCTACCTGACTAAAGAGGGACCTAGTGATTGTGCTGCGTCCTTGAACTTCGAAACGCCTGAGAGGATTGTACTGAAGCATATGTATGCAATTACAGCATGGTGATTACAAAAGTAGTAATGAACTGAACGACAATTATGTTGCAGGTAAATGTTTTCTTCGCTTGGTGATTAAACGTTGGGTACGTGCTAGCTCAGTAGCAGAGAAAAAAAAACGCAAAAAAGTACAGAAATGGTGATAGTACCGAGAGGACATGTAGGCAAATTGAACTAATGATTTCCTAATCACCCGTCGCGAGTGCTTAGGTGTTCGGATTTTTGCCTTATTATTATGAAGAGGACTACTCTTTTTCTTGGCTGTTTGGCAGCTCAGACAAGTAAGACACATTTCCAACAGAAATAAAAACACTGTGCAAGTACGTCATCGCTAGAATATAAGCAATGATTTTCTTGTGCTGGAGGATGCTTGCAGCACACTGTCTGAGGCAGATCAAATGTGCAAGGGGAAATCACCATACTCTGGCAATGAAAATATATGAGACCCGAGCCAGCATATATCCCCAGCACATAACAATATCTGCCATCCTGCATTTTTACATAGCAGGAGGAGGTCTTCTTTGGGGCCAAATAATCAGCTGCGTGAATGACAGCCCTTCCAACCTGGGCACGCGAATACCTTGACAGCTCAGGTACTGCTGTATACCTGTTCACAAACAAGTTCACGAGGCACTCTGGCATACCTACAGCATTGTGCGGCACTCCAAGTACACAAGTTTGGAACCACTTCTTGCACCCTGGGTCTAGATCATTTTTTGCAGATGCAAGGCGGGCCGGAAGTGTGATCTGCCTTTCCAATGTGTGATAAGATTCCCGCATTATACATCTTTCAGCAACTTGCACAGGAACAAACTTGGCTGCTGATACAAGACGCAAAGCCTGGCCAATACCATCCTCGAATGGGGACGTTGAGGTACCCCAAAGTGGCCCAAACATTCGCGTCGCTTTGGAAAAGTGCAACAGTTGGTGTACATTGAATGTGAGCGACTCATCGTAATAAAGAGTGCTCATCTGTGAAACAAATGTGCAAAACAACTTCTCGGCTTCCCGAATAGCACTTTCTCTAACTACATCTGTCAGTAAAAGAAAAACTGCCTTTGCGAAAAGCGCGAAGTGCGAGAGATAGCTGTCCCCTAGTACACCGGCCAAACATAGAAAACTATAGAAAAGGAGCCAATGCCGCCATTCTGTTGCTTTCCAGAAAGTGCGCTCTGACAGAGGTCGAGGCGTTCTGGAGAACGTTATAGGAGGCTTTATGGCTCCAAGCCGAGATTCCAGAAGCTTGGCCTCTTTGCCAATGTAAAAGGTTCTCCCACTATCTGCAAGCCAAAGCTCGGTCAGCTGCTTCGTCACACCTTCCAGCACACAGTGCATGTAGTCTGGAGGCAGCCCCCAGACCAAGTTTAAGCCCCTGAGCTTCATCAAAGCAGATGGCCCTTTGATCCCATCGATTCCGTTTTTAAATTGTCTTGCTCGCAGCATTGCATTGAATACACGTGCATGGGACCTCTCTGGAGCTGGCTCGCCATTCCAAGGGTACTTCATCGTGCCTACACAAACAAAACCACACCAAAATATACCATTGTACACAGACACATATGCATAGAGTTTTACAAAATTGTTTACATGCTCTGAGGCAACTCCATTGCGGTAGGCACCTCTAATCTACAGGTTGAAGGAGCCCAGAATAAAGATACTTGCAAAGACAACTGGGGCAACAATGTGGTCAATAATGAAAGCGCCTAAGCATGTGAACCTTTCAGAATGGCCCAAACTTACGGATTGAACCCTCACTGAGAGCACAACACCTAAACGTGCCCGGAAACTTTTGTAAACAACTACATTATGTACATTAACTTGCAATCTGCTCAATGTCAAACTGCCTGATATCCTTGGACTTCAGGATGAACAGTTGAGGAACTTCTAATCCTGCAACTATTACTCTATAAAGCTGAGCCTTGTGCATTTGGACGAGGTCAGTAGTGAACTAGTGCAATCAGACCACAAGCATTTTCCTTACCGGACTCAGGTAATACCCTGGATCAACTCAACAATAAATGATAAACTGTGTGATCTGAGGACCACTATAAAACACTACAAACAGCTAAGAGATGAGCTTGCCTGTCCTAGAGTGCCTTTTAAACTAACTTTTTCCTTTTAAACTAAAAGGAAAGAAAGAACATTTTTCACTGTGGTCACTGTGTGTGTGGGGGGGGGGGTGCAATTCCAAGTCCACCTGTCTACCCTCCAAGTGGACCTTACATGCTTTTATTCCCCCTCTCTTTTTCCAGTGCCCACCTGAAAGAATACTGTTTTTTAGGTGCGGAGTACCTTAGGACCGCACAATGTCCGTCCGCGTCCGTGCGCATAGCACTTGCAATCACAAAAAATCACCCAGGAACCGGCAGGATTCGAGCCTGTGTCTGCTAGACCAGACAGAGTTAGTGTCAGCTGTCTTACCCATTGGGCTACAACCGTGAGTTACAACCCGAGAGTCAAACGGCTTACTCTCTTGCGTGTAACAGTATGGAGTACCTTAGGACCTCCGAATGTCCGTCCGCATCCATCCATGAGCACACCACCATCAAGCAAAAATCAGGCGAAATTCGATTTGAGCCGTGAGTTGCAGTTTCATTTAGGGGATACCAATCAAGGTGCAACTCATGGCTCAAATCGAATGACGGTCGGAGCGCAAATCAGATGTCACTTGAAGCACAACTTGGATGTCATTTCGAGTCCGTATTTTTTGCCCCACTACCACTTTCTATGCCCCCCCCCTTCCTGCATCCTGGCATCCCTGACTGAAATCCTTTTTATTGGAGGACAAATCACCCTAATAATTTTGGCCATTGATCATATACAGAACAAAATGGTATTTCTAATAAAGTTTGTAACTACAACAGCTTTTCCCTGTTATCAGCAATATTACTATACCACTTAAAGCACTAAATGTGGAGTAACAAGGAAGCCTCACCTCATCTTCTAACTTGTGCAAGGGGCTTTTGCAACTTTACTCCTGAATTGCCACTAGTTATTATGAGGGATTGGGCATCTAATAAGTTTCAAGGATTTTTTTGTGGGCACATGTGAGCAGTTCAGTCAATAACCGGCTTCCTTTTTCTTTAAACAATCCATGTTTTCTGATTTTCTTATGCCCCAATTTTTGGTCCCTTGTTTTGATGTCAGTCACGAGCTTTGAAGTATACGCAGGTGCAAACTAAAAAAAAATGCCTTGGGCAGTAACACGTGCATTCCCTATCAAGCACTGATGAAGACTTTCAGCCCCTGAAGAATACTGCAAAATGTTACTCACGGCCTACGGGTGTGCCTTCCTGTAAGTACCAGCTGCAGCCGAAGTACCCGTTGTACTGCTTGCTGTTGAGTACGCTCGCCCGTGCGGGAGAGTCAACACAGGCAAGGACAGCATGTACCGTGGATGCAACAGCAGTTCCAGCATGGGACCATGGCAGTACTCCAATGTTTTTAACTTCATCCACAAATTGTGTTATCAAAACGTTCATTGGAGGGTGAAGCTTGGAAGACCATAACGCTGAAATAGTCACATGATTCCACCGAGCTGGGACTGGCAGTTCATTAACAAAGAATTGCACTGGCCATATTGAAAATTTGCTTGACTCAAACACTGGCGCTCCATCCGTGTTGAACGTCAGTGTCAGGTCACTCCAAGCCATGCTTAGCTGGTTGCGTACACTTCTGTAGAGATCACCATCCGTGATATCACTGTACACACCAGAAACGTGGCACTTAGCTCCTAGGCGCTGAAGACTGTCCAGAAGCGTGCCGCTTACATGTGTCAACAGGGCCTCGATCTGCTTCTTTAAATCAAACATAATAAAAAAACTCGCAGCCCGCATCAAGCTCTGGAAGGTAGACTTTTTTTCGCAAAACCCGCAAGTTATGGACTGGGTTCCGGTGGCTCGGGCAATCTGTCCAATGTAGCCATGACAGGATTGGCAGAAGAAGTGAAGCTTAAGGGCTTCCTTCTTGTCCTTCCACAGTTTCCTAAAAAAATATGTCGTGCCGGGAACAACATTCATGCCAAACAGCGTGTTGATCAGTATGAGCAGGCTTCGTACTTGTGCCCACGTCAATCCTGCAGTCACAACGTACGATAGGAGGTGAAGAAAGGCCTCTGCTTTTGTTGTTGTTTGATGTGGATGGGTTTCTTCCAACAACTTGTCAAAGAACTGCTGAAAGCTGTCACATTCTTCAGCTTCGCCTTCATCTGGTTCAGACTCATCCGAATCGCCACCTTCATCATCGTCTAGCATTGTTGAGTCTGGCCATGGATCCGACGGTCCCTCCACTTGGCTTGGGTCAACTGCATCAAAGCTTGTGGCCGTGCTGACAAAGTCTGCAGTTGGCTGCAGTGCTTGAGCCTCGTTTGAGGTTTGGATGGAATCATCCGCAAAGTCGAAGGAGCCACTTGTACCAGCAAGTGAAGCTACTTGACTGGGAGGTGTGTTACTCTGAAAATGAAATGAAAGAAAATTGTAGTTTTAAGTATCTTAAAAAGTGGGGAAAACAACTTAGGTTTTGAAAATTTGCTTGGATATGTAACTCTAGACACGGCTTTTCGCTTACAGGACAAGTGCTGTGTAATATATAAAAAATATATTCCCCTGTGTCTTCCTTTGTGCTTATAAGCAGTAAGGAAGGCACAGGGTTCCAGTTCCGTCTTCTATGTTAATTAGGAACAGAGAAGTCACCAATTTCATTTTGGAAATTTTATGTAGGACAGAAAATGGAAAAAACATATACGTTCAAGGTGGGGATCGAACCTACGCCTTTGGATCACATGTCAATTGTCCCACCAATTCGGCTATACACATTTTTTTTCTGTATTGCGATTCGGCTATATACACACGTACTGCACTCACCTGCTCAACAGCTGGATTTGTTTTGGCTTTCTTGCGCTGGCTCCAAAGAGTCTGCTTGGGAACTTTTTCCGTCGAGTCAGGCTCGAAGTAACGTCTATATCGTCCACGCGCCTTCTCACACATTTCGTCCGGGCTGATTCTAAAGCTCAATGCCCAACACGGAAAAATAAAATGAGATACGGCGGTGAAGGTAGCTTTACAGGAGCAACAATATAGGAGGGAAAAAAGAAAGAATGTGGCCGTCTTATATATCGACAAATAAAACACAAACAGCAGCGATGATAACAGATCTAGGCCTGAAGACACAAAGCTGAAGAAAGCGCGGGGTAAGTGAGAATAAACCACTCTCCTGACTCTCCTCTCACTGCATGCGCATGCTGGGTTCCTACCACTAAGGCTTCTTAAAATGAATTATTACAAGTCTGTAGCAGAATAAAAACACAACTGGTCTCATTTAGCTGACTTAGCAAGAATACTTGCATTAACTTCCCTTTCTTTATTTCAATTGAAATAAAGAAAGGCCAGTTTCGGTTTGTTGACAAGCAAACCAAGTTGTAATGTTTTGAAACCAATAATTACATGCATTTACACCTTGCAAAACCTTTTCATCCTTGGAAAAGGTAATAAATGTGTGGAATTGCGACGTCTGGAGTTTGTTTTCACTTATTTAGAAACCTAACAGCGCCGCCAAGCTCATTAGCGTGCCGATGTGCCGGCGCCCCGTCACTAATGAGTTTCTTTTGGCGCCATCCGACTCTCCTCTGCTCCTCCCTTGGTCCTCTGTGGTGCTCACCCTGCAGTTAGCTTCGTGATGTATGCGCTTATTCGCTACAAATTTGACTCGAAAACTGCGGTAGTCTAGGACGTCTTAATACAAAATTTTGAGCCGGCAAATGTTGCGGATTTTGACCCGACAAAACCATACAACGTTTACTGGAAAGGCGACAACACAACAGAGGGCGGCTACTACTCCGCGAACATCCTGCGCCTTACCGGTAAGTGCTACAGCAAAGTTGAGCCATGTGCTCAAACAGTGAGGGCTCGAAATTTTGTGTGTGTGTGTAGGTGGGAGGGAGGGACGAGGGAGTAGGATTTCTAAACACGTATGCACGCTCAGCTGAGGCGCGACGCATATTGCCTGCAGAAATCACAGGGAAAACGCCTGAATTTTGGCCTCTATCGAGATGCCGTTTTTGGGTATTGGCCCGTCTTGTCCTGAATAAACAGCGGCGAGTTAGTCGCTGTTACGACTAGCTGTCACCACCATAGTATCTGACTTTCGTTCTCTGAGCCTCCTGTTAATAGAATTGAGTTAACCCCGCAGTGTCCAGTTCACTCATTGGGCGCTGCAATTCATCGCTAGTTCCATGGCGAATTCGGTGTCGTGTCCGATTGCTTTCATATTTTAAAGGCTGAGCTGATCGAGTTAATGCAGAAATGTGGCTTTCCTGTATGGCACCTGTGTTTATTATTTTTTTCCTCGTAGCGCATCTCCTAACGTCGGCTATGCAAAACGCAAGACGTCGGCTATGCAAAAAAAGCCACGTACACAAATGGCATCAAAAAGTGTTTGGGAGCCTGCAAGAGCTAATTCTTTTGACAATATGACATTCATGAGCATGAAAGTCAGCGAAATAGGCAGACTGAATATGTGCAGAAGACCAGCTGCATGTGCAAATTGATTGATGTTGTGATGTATAGTACATTGTGCTTACATAAATGGGTCTTGAAGATGAAATGCAACTTCCTTCAGCATAAAAAAAAAAGCTAGGTTTGGTAACACTCATCTTTACTAGCGCAAAAGACAGACCACAAGAGAAAGAAAATCACAGGACGAACGCTATACATCAACTGCATTTATTACAAAAAACACACCATGCCAACAGCACACGCACAAAAAAGGGGAAAGAGAACAGGGACACTTATTCAACACTTGTGCGGGCTCATCTTTTCTCCAGGAACCTCACTTCTTTAGTGGACGATGCCACAGAAGGGGTGCTGATAAATTCAGTTGATGTATAGCATTCGTCCTGTGATTTTCTTTTCTCTTGTGGTCTGCCTTTTGTGCTAGTAAAATGTATCCAGTATCATCTAACCAACTAGCTCAACTTTCCGGCCTTAATTTGCAGCCAGAAAACAAAGTTTTTTTACTGAAAAAACGGAAGAACTGAAATGTTAAGGGGGATGATTAAAACTTTCTAATTGTGTGAAAGCTACAACTAGGGTTGCTCGTTTCTGGGTAAAACTCGATTTTACCCAATTTTTGCACCCCGGACACGTTTCAGGATAATTCGGTTAAATTCGAGTTCTCCACGAATAGACCTTTTCAAAGTAGCGATCTGCATAATTGGGCGCTGACGTTCTGCTGTTCTCAACCACTAGTACTTGCTGGAAGCAAGCCCCACAAACACAGCTTTTGAACTCATTGAGTATTGGCATGACTCTGCCGCCCACTACTGCAGGCTGGCAAACGCAGCACTGACATTGCTGCCCCTAGCTAATAGAAGCTGTGATGTCGAGAGAACTTTTGCCTGGGTGAGATACATTCAACGACCGGACAGGTGTCGAATGGATACCGGCATGTTGCACATGAAGAGATTTCGACGCACGTTAAAGATTCCTAGGTGGTCAAAATTATTCCAGAGCCCACTACAGCGTGCCTGATCGCCTGCATTGCGTCGGCGCGTCAAACCCCACAATCAATGAATGTTGCACATGACGATGACAATGTACAAAAACAATGATGCGTAAAAGATCGATGGCCACCTTTTCGTGAACAAAATGTTTAATTTTTTGTAGGTTATCTATGCTCTTTACTGTCATCATGACTGATTCATTTCCGAACGAACTCCAACTTTTGGAGAGTATTTGCTAGAAAACCTTGATGTCCCCCGATGACAAACTTGAAACAAACAATTTTAGCGTCTTGAAGTTAGGCTCGTTATGCCTTCTGATAAAATAAACAGTGTATTACTTAGTACATCACTAGATTTAACTCATAAAAACCTAAATTTTGGACTGGTTTTACAAAAACACCCGATTAATATTTGATTATAAGTTAGGAAAATAGTACCCGATTTTTACACCCCCCCCTCCTCTGCCCCAATACTGAAAAAATATAAAACCCGAAAACGAACAACCCTAGCTATAACCTAGTTCGGCAATCTGTTGATCGCCTGTTGAACTTTGTTTGTCTGTGTCCGCCAGCCCTCTGTACAACGCCCTCTGAAGCATGGTCTGCCTGCTTGCCATTGCTTTTGTTTGTACCTTCACTGTTCAAAGTAGCTTGTACATTACGCGTGCAGCAGCGGCCTACCATTCTTTTGTGCAGCTTATAATTTTCTTTACCCTTTCCTGGCACGTGCTGCCGCTCTCTCTCAGAACCCTCCTTCACACTGATGTTTCCATTTCAAGGCCCACGCACAAATTTCACAGTAGGGAGTAGAGTAATTGTCATGCGATTTTTGTTACTTTGGTCTGCAGAAACAAAGGAGCAGATGGATGTGTTTGCAGAGAAGAGAACAAGAGTTCCTGTCATTCCTTCGCAAACAAAAAGAAAAGCCCCAAAAAAGGTAATGCAGGTTTTTTTGCATGATTGATATGGCACAGAGTAATAGTACGTGAAATTAACGAATGGATCAGGTGTAGTCCTTGTAGTGGCCCTGTCGACATCAAGCTTTCTGCTAAATTTTCTTGCACAAGTTTATTGCTCAATTTATTGCACAAGTAGCCCTTTTGATCCTGTTGCCCAATTAATATATTTGTGGCCTGCAACCTAGCTGTGGCCGATATTATAGAGGAACCCGCCGCGGTGGCTCAGTGGCTAAGGCGTTGCGCTGCTGAGCCCGAGGTCGCGGGTTCTAATATCGGCCGCGGCGGCCGCTTTTCGGATGGAGGCGAAAAGCAAAGACGCCCGTGTGTACGAGATTTCGGCACACGTTAAAGATCTCCAGGTGGTCGAAATTAATCCGGAGCCCTCCACTACGGTGCGCCTCATCGCTTGCATTGCGTCGGCGCGTTAAACCCCATAATCAATCAAATCATTACAGAGGAGCTCCCTAATGCAGCTGCATGGGCATTGGTAATTAAGCATGTGGTTATATAATTACATTTTAAAAGAATAATTTGGTTCCAAAATGCAGGGGACATCAACAAAAAAGTTGAGATTAGACGTGCGCAGAGCACAAGAGGAGGAACTCTTGCAATAGGTCCTTGAAGAGGGGGACCTCATTCCAAAGCACATGCATGAGGCCGTAAAGAGAAAGTTGAAGGCTGCACAAGACGAACTTGAAGCCGTCAAAGGACATTTGCAAGGGCAGTCTGTCCAAAATGTGCTGCCCACAAGCAGCTGTTGCTGCAAGGAGGAGGACTATGTTGCCCTTCGGGCAGAAGTTAAAGAGCTGCGCCGGCTCAACAAGGACCTCCAGAGAAGTCTGCTCTGCAAGGCGTTTGCAACTGGTAAGTGCCCTATGCATTTGCATGTTTTAAAAATTGGTGGTTTGTTTTACAGAATTTACGGTTGTGGCATTCTGTGTAACATACTAGGTACCTCAAGGAATGCTACTAGTTCAAATTCTTGAAAAGTTTCCAGTTCAAGTAAATCTAAAGGCTGGAGAAACAAAAAAAAATTAGCACGTAGTCAAAGTCAAGGTCGCTTAGAAATCAATGCCAGTGTTGCAGTGTGCTTGTCCTAAAGGATTCATCTTGGCATGTCATGAAATTTTCTTCAATCTTTTCCACTTTTTCTAATGAGCAAGCCCTTTTGGCCGTTTCCCTTTTTTTTAGAGATGGTGTTTTGGTTAACAGGGTTCTTCAGATTCACAAAAGTGTGTGGGTCTTGCTTTTTTGCTACATTATTTTTGGTGGTGAAGTCAATACAGGAAAAAAAAATGGTTAGGTGCATAAGGTTCTCATTATTTAAGCTCTTGCCAAGCATTTTCCAGCAAATTTGAATTTACTTCATTATGGTTTGCTGCTCATACTGGATTGGTTCTGTCCTGAAAAAGCTTTTGTACTTTTTAGAAAGCCGGGTGATTTACGCAACTTCCCTCGATGTGAGCGTAAACGCGGCTGCAGATCCGACAGTACAAAGGGAAAAAGGCAAGTTTTGGTTTGTTGTTTTCTTTGTATGAGCTCCTGTTCAGAGTCATCTCCTTATTGGTATATGACCAGCACTATTCTCAGCAAAATGCAGGCAAAAATTAGTTTCTGTGCTGTAGTTTATACTTTAAGGCTTGAAAAAAGCTGCAACACATAGTTCAGTTTGCTTACATGCCCCAACATCTCTTTAACCCAAGAGTACTTAGATGGACTGAAATTATGGTTTGTGCTTGCATACTAAGGTGATGCTTGCTCTGTAGCTTGATACTAGCTTGATGTTTGTCAATAGTGGTCGAAAAATTGCTAGCCACCAAGAGGCGGGTAAACAAATACCATATAATGCGGAATATAGGTAGAGACGGAATAACAGTCGACCCCCTTACCTTGTAGCTGAAAAATGCAGAAAAAATAATAATTCGGTACACATGTAACTTCTTTTTATTGGGACTATAACTTGTTTCGTCTCAGACTACTCGTTACGGTTGTCTGAAATGTCGTCGGACGACTGTGCTTCGCTGGCTTTCGCCCACACAGCAAACCGTACTCAGTGCAGTCCACGGCATTGCTTATGCAGCACTTTACTCACACGATCAGGTCATCGTGGAGCGAGCGCAAATCATGGGGCACTCGTGTGGAGACCGTAGCGAGTGCTAGTCTTTGCAGGCAGCCAGCAAACACCTTGGGGTTTGCTGGCCGTAGAGACATCGCACGATGCTTGCAGACAAAAGTTCACTTTGTACAGCAGCACAGGTGCGCAGGTGCACAGAGCAGTGCCCACAAGACGAGATCTTCCGAGCGTTGCATACCGAGAGCTGCCCCTTCAGCTAACGGCATTAGTGCGCATTCTTTTGGTGATAAAGAACCAGCCCAAGGCGGACACGTCATTGGCCTTGGAAAATCCCCAACTTTTATTTTAAATCCTGCTGTGAAGTGGCACAAGGTGCCTAAACTCATTTTGAGCAAGAAGAAAATAGCACGCTCACATTCGCTGACAGCGAGAGAAGCAACAAAACAAAGATGGCGTCGTGTCCGATTGAGGGTGGTGGCGACGGTGCCTTTGGGGTTTGGATGAGCTCGATGGGTTGCCCAATTGCCAGATGACTACTATAATAATGGCAGTGACCGCCATATAGGTTGAACGGTCACTTTTTGGCAAATTTTTTGGTAAAAAATCTTGACCTATATTCCGCTTTATACGGTAGTTCGATTGCCTGCTCTCATTCAGGATCAGTGGGCCTGAGCCACTCATACAAAAAGTTATAAAAGTGTAAATGACTTCTAAAATTTTTAGTTACCAGGGTTGTGCCTTCCACATCTGTCCTGCGGCCAGCAAAGTTTGGTAATTGGAGCTTTTTTCTTATAACATTCACTCTTCAAAGACATAAATGTTAGGCCTAAACAAGATCTGTACAAAATGAAGGTTGCTCTAATCTTGCAGGCGCTTCAGCCATGCCTTCTGGCCACGCAGCAGCTCCAGTGCAACTCGCCACTAACACTGGTAAGAAAACTTTTGCGTGCTGGTGGCCCACAGTTAATAGCACCTGCTTTTAGAAAAAAATGTATGAGTTCCCTTTTTATTGCCATGATGTGTGAGGTACATCATGAGCATGCTTCTGTGCTGGTGGAGTTTCTTTTTTCTCTGCTATGTCCACGTGATGCTGAACGCTTACAAAAAATGAGCCACGGGGATTTCTTGCTTGTTGACCAGTAGACGTGGGGTTAGCTTCAGTTGGCTTTATTAGAGGGGCTTTAAGAGGCAGAAAGTCTAGGCTTATGTACTACAGTAGCTTTCTTTGTCAGTCAAGTGTGCTTGCGGTGTGCACTCTAACCTCATTATAACGAAGTTGAAGGGGAGCCATAATTTTTTTGTTATATATTATTTCATTACATCAATTATAACAGTTTACGGCAATGTATGCTCTCTTGGGTGCAAAACCACAAGCATGCCAAGAAGGAAACTGCTTCATGGCCCACTGTACAGCTACCCGACCGTGCATGCGCCAGAAATTGAATAGAAGACAAATATTTTGCTTGTTCAAAGCGGGCAACGTCTATTTTTTGTCCACTAGACATTGCTGGAAAAAAGTCCGTGATGCTCCTTTGTTTCGGACATTGCAAGCAAAAGACTTCTTTTTCAGCGGTGGCCACCGCGTTAATTGCCGTTTTTGTCGTCACCATGGGTGCCGCCGAAGAAACAACTTAAAAGGTCAACCGCATCAAGTGCCTGCGCAACGTTGGCACATCGAACATGTGTGCATGGAACACCACGGCGCCTTCGTCGTCGCTTGCATTGTTCAGTTCTGTAAAATCTGTGACTGTAGCATCGTCGGTCAACTCCCCCTGTAGTGACCGCGTCGGCATCGGTTTTGAGGGAAACCACTTTGTGCCTCTTTGTGCAGGAACTGCACGTGCGCTGTCACAGAACTCGGCAGTGCACGAGAACCCTGGTCAGAATGGTTAGATTTCTTTTAGTGTGGTGCATGCAGCTGAATTTTCTTGCAGCATGTTGTTTACACCATTAATTTGAGATTGCTCAACGTGAAAGTTTAATTGTGCAGGAGCTGCACCTGCACCATCTTCCATCCCAACAGTGCAACAAGGCTCAAGCCAAATTTTTTTTAGTTTGTACGAATTTAGTTTGTGCAGGCATTATATTGTGCCTAAAAATGTTAGTTTGGTCTGAGGGCTATCTGTAAGCAGTGCTCTGAAGTCCCGTTGTCAGGACGGATTCAGTAAGTCAGATCACAAATTTGCCCCTTTATAGGCCTTGGCCATGGCTACCACATTTGTGCACTGAGGCTCAATGACAGGAATTTCAAGCATGACATCGTGGGCTACATAGTTGAGTTGTAGCTGCTGCTTTTCCCCTGGAGATGAAAAAAATGGCTGGGGTTTAGCTCAGTTAGGCCCGGTTATGCAAACAAAAGCAGCCAAAGCACAGTTTCCCAACTGAACAATATGGCTAGTTGAATGTTTTGTACTGTGAGCACTCTGTGACTACTTTCGTTTCATCAGTTTCTGAGGCGGCCATCGTAGTAGAAGGCGAGGTGTTCATTGCCACCTCTAAAGCTCGTCAGCATTGATTTTCTGCATGGTACTCCCCAATTTTGAGCTCGACAAAGTTCCCGTTCTTCACTGTAGTTTCAGCCGGCCACTTGGTGTGCTCGTTTTCATGTTTCCACTTTTGCTCATTAGCAAGCCAAGCGGCATCTGCAGGATTATCCCGCGAAGCAGGCGGCTGTCGGTGCAGCAGCAGACAACTGGATTTATCAATAATGGTAGAAAATTGCATGATCAACCCTCTGTGAGCGCAACGTCATGCGTCAAACATTCGTCACGTGGCATGTCAGTCGCTCCTCCTACACCTCCAACTTGCCGACAGGTGCCGCTAGTCTCCGCGCCGCAGGTGCAGTGAGTCATGGGGTATCGCTTAAACTAAAATTTGTACACACTATGAAACTTGCTAGACTAAGCCAATGTTACTTTTGCAATAAAATATATCACCTAACTGTTTTGGGACTTCAGTGCAAATCGGCAAAAGGCTTCAAGACCTCTCGAATCTTTACCTATCTGGCTTGAAAGCAGTTAGTGGACACTCCTTCGGTATATTTATTTCAAGGTAACATTTTGCTTTGCATAGAGGCTATTGATGTCGCCGCCTGTGAAGGCTACCTTGAGGAGTGTCTATTGCCAGTTGAAGCGTGTCTGATAGAAAGTGTTGTGCTATGTTATTTTAACTGTTTGTTTAAAAAAAACACTGATAAAAGAGGGTTGTAAGCCATTTGTGATTGTTTGACTTCACAGGAGACACAGCTGTGCCTTCCTGCAGCAATGCGGCCATCATTTCCGGGACTACACAGCAGCAGTGCCAATAGAAGCAGACCTGTACTGTGAGCAATTTTTTCATGTGACAAACTATTCTCTAGAGGTATTGCTATTGCACTTGGCAGCAGGCTTAGCAGCTTAGCTTTATGTGTGGGCAATGTGTATTAAAACTTGTGGGAGTGTATGTACACCTCGCATGTAGTTTGGACAGTTAAGTTTCGGCTGGAGGAAAAGAAAAGGTGTATTGATAGCTTCTTGTAATGCAAATTTACAACCTCTGAATATAGGGTAGCCGTAACTATTAGAATAAGATTGGGCACAGAAGAAAGCCCCTATTTCCCAGAAGCACAATACTTAGGCATTAGTACTTGCCCATTAATCAGACATTGCTGTCTTGAGTAAATTTGCACTCAACACAGCAGTGTCTGATTAATTAACAAAGTTTAACAACTTTTAGACTCATCCTGTTCACTGCAAAGTAAATTTGCACTCTGTAGTGTATTGGATGTGCAAAAAACTAAAAGGAAGGACCCTAACAGTGTCAGGTGTTGAACTGTGCATAGGCTGCATCTACCAATGGATGATCCATGCTAGTGAGACTTCTCATGGTTAGAGGAAATTACGAGGACACCTAAGCACCTCTGGGCAGCCCACTGCCGAATGTGTCCTCTCCTCATTACTGCGAATGATTTTCTTACATTGTGGGCTGTTTTCGTCCTGGTTACTCGGGCTGCACTTTCCCACGTTGCCACCGCCAAGAAAAAAAACATTTTGTTGGAACATACTTTGCTGCTTGCCTAATTGCTACTTCTGAAGTCAGAATGGTCAAATTACTCATGCAGGCAGGTCTTGGTACACATCTCGAACTTGGTTTGAAGGTCACAATTAACATTTTTAGGTCCACTTTTTGTCAGCTAGGTTTGTCGAGCTGTGATCGTCTAAGTCAATTATGAAGTTTATATTATTTGTTGGCCATTTTGTGCGCCATTTGTGTGACAAAAGTGTCACATTTTCGACTTGAAAAGTAAACGAATGCTTTTGCATGGATATTTCAACATTGCCTTCCAGGGGAGAGCATGGATGACGAGTGGGCTGCTGAAGACATGGGACTGGAAGCTCCGGCCTCCCAGGTTCAACAGCCCAGCGTCGTCATTGGCAGCTCGAAAAATGATGGAAAGGTATTTCGGAGTTTTGAAAACCATTTTATTTGTCAGTGCTTTTCTAAATTCGCAACTTTTTTCTCCCTAATTTATTCTTTCGCAGCTAGCAAAATTTGAGGGTTTAAGCTCTGGTTTACTTGCTTAATGAGCATTTTTGTTCTGTTAGGTAACACATGGTGACTTGGTTTTTATAGCAGGTATAAGTTTGTTGACATTTGTCACTCGACAACAGCATAACGTTCGGAAACCTGTGACCACTAGGTTGCACATGCAGATGAGCTTTTGTTTGGCGCATATGCGGGATGCATAATTCTTACTTTGCACATAATAGCCTTCGGAGGTTCCTGTTTCATAGGTTTCTGCGCCTAATAATCTTTTTTGGCATGCCAAAATATGAAAAGAGCCTCTGAAGAGAAGTTTTTTTAAAGCCTCGTAAGCGCCCGCTCGTGTGGTTTCATGGCTCTGTCAGCTTTGTTGTAACTGAACGAACAAAGAGGTCCCTGAAAAGAGAAAGAGCAGGAGAGTGTGAGGGAGAGGGCGACGTGTCGAGAAAGTGCCAGACACTCTTCACACCAGCGGTGGGCTATAAAATAACCTTAGAGTATAGCGCGTGCCACCACATGTTTGCTCTTGATGTGATCACTTCCTGATACACACCCGCCGCGGTGGCTCAGTGGCTAAGGCGTTGCGCTGCTGAGCACGAGGTCGCGGGTTCAATTCCCGGCCGCGGCGGCCGCTTTTCTGATGGAGGCGAAAAGCAAAAACGCCCGTGTGTTCGAGATTTCGGCGCACGTTAAAGATCCCCAGGTGGTCAAAATTAATCCGGAGCCCTCCACTACGGCGCGCCTCATCGCCTGCGTTGCGTCAGCACGTTAAACCCTACAATCAAATCAAAATCAAAAACTTCCTGATACACGAACGGCAGGTGTGCATTGTCACCGAGAAGACTGCAGTTAGCACTGTGATCTGCATTTAAACACTGCGTATCCCAAGAATATGGCATACATTTTATTAAGGTGCTAGTGAGCTACCCGACTGATTTTGTACGTGCTCTGTGTACTGATTTTCACCGAAAACAAGCAGTGTGAGGTCTGTTCAGCTTGCCCCGCACGGGGCACCTTGAGCAATCTTGGTGACGGTACTGGCGATACCGCGGACCCCGAGCCCCCAAACATAAGCTGGATCCAACCATGGCGATGTGTTTATAGGTGGAGGGTTAGAAACCACGAACGGTGGCCGTCGGAGCCCTGGTCAAGCTCCGGCGGATGGGCTCCCTGTCTGTTCACCAGGCAGGGAGCTCCGGGACCTCTTTGACTACCAGGGTAAGGTCAAAGAAGAAAGTACCCCCGTCTCCCTGCTTTTTCCTATGCCATATGGATAAATCAAAACCCCCCCCCAGACATGATCGGCCCCCTAAAAGGGGCTGCACCGAAGTATCCTTTCCTTCTTTGCCTTCTATCTCGCTCCCAAAGCCAGATAACTACCCTCGTTTTTTGATCATTGAATCTGTGGACAAATCGAAGCCGGTTTCCTCTCAATCTGTATTTCTTGTTTCTAAATACCTTGAAGGTATCATCGGCAAAACATATGACGCCAAAAAGCTCAGAACTGGTGAAGTGCTAGTTGAAGTTTAAACCCAGCAGCAATCCACAATCCTCCTGAAACAAACCCGCATGGCAGATCTGGAGATAAGGTCACACCCCACCGCAGCCTCAACAGTTGTCAAGGTGTGATCTCTGAGGCAGATCTCATGTCCGAGACCGAGGCCGACCTTTTGGAAGGCTTAAGGGATCAGGGCGTCACGGTTGTAAAGCGCATATCAATACGCCGCGATGACAAACAGGTAGCAACTAGACAAATTATCTTGACCTTCGATCGATCCACCCTCCCAGAATTCATAAATGCCGGCTACATACATTGTTCTGTCCGCCCATACATCCCGAAGCCACGGCGCTGCTTCAAGTGCCAACGGTTCGGGCATGGCACAAACTCCTGCCGCGGCCGCCTTACCTGTGCAAAATGCGGCCAACATGACCACCCATCCGAAAACTGTAACACCCAGAGTTTCACCTGTGCCAACTGCCAGGGGCCCCACGCAGCGTGGTCCCGCACTTGCGAGAAATTCCAACAAGAAAAGAAAATAATCAGTGTCAAAGTAACAGAGAACATCACCTTCCCAGAGGCGCGGAAGAGGTTCGCCTCTTTCCCCCTGGGGAAGTACGCCGACTCGGCTCGCCAGGGGGCGGAGCGGCGTCTGGTTTCGGCGGGGACCCAGTACCGCGAGTCGGACTTGGTCCCGCCCCCGCCCCCCTCAGGGTTGCCTCTGGCAGCCCATCCCGCCTCCGCACCGCTCGCTGAGCCAGCAGCAGTTGTGGTGGCAACCTCTTCCGTCGGGACCGGTGCCGCTCCCGTCCCTGCCTCCCCATCGTCCAGTGCGTTAGAGGGTGCCATGGACACCACGGGCCCCGGACGGGCTCCCACCGCCACCGCACCGCCCGTGCCACTTCTGGTGCCCCCGACACCAGCGGCGGTGGCGGCTCAAATGAAGGGCCCCCGAAGGGGGGCCAAGTCCGGGGGGCCCGGTTCCACGGGCACACCCAAGACATCGGACGACGAGATGGACGTCATGCCGTTCTTGCCTGCAACGCAGCGCAAGGAGGGGCCTTCGTCGTCCAAGCCTACAGATAGGCCGCCCAAAAAGCCCAATCCAAGAGTCACAGCCCCAAAAGACGACACATAAAGACGACACTCCAGTAGCTCTCACACTAAATAATGGGAAGAGAAAATATTGTTCAATGGAACTGCAGAGGCCTTATGAATAACCTTGACAACGTGTATGAGATTCTGCATACCAATCAGCCAAGTGTAATGTGTGTTCAGGAAATACATTTGAATTCTAAACACACAAATTTCTTGAATAGTTACCTGGTATACAGGAAAGACAGGGATGGCTGCACACACTCTTCTGGCGGTGTGGCCATAATCGTCCGGAAATCCTTAGCATGCCACCCTGTCACTTTAAACACTATCCTTGAGGCTGTAGCAATACGCTTGATAATATTTAATAGGTTGATAACGGTATGCTCCATATACATTCCTCCTGATGTTACACTTTCGAGCTCTGACTTCGAGGCGCTGGTTGACCAGCTGCCCGAACCCTACATTCTAACAGGCGACCTTAATGCTCACAATTCTCTGTGGGGCTCTTCTCGTACGGATGCCCGGGGTCGCCTGATAGAGAGGTTTCTTACATCCTCTGGAGCATGCCTTTTCAACAATAAACAGCCTACATATCATAACATAGGTCACAACACATACTCATGTCTTGACTTGGCTATTGGCTCCGCAGTTCTCTTTCCTCTTCTGGAGTGGGGTGTGGGAACTGACCCATATGGCAGTGACCACTTCCCCACCTCACTTACATACATAGGTAAAGGCCCAAGCAGTTCATCGTCCCATAATAGGTTCAATGAAGCACGAGCTAACTGGAACACAGTTACAGAGACATCGAATCTACACTACACAACTATAAGACACCTACACGTAGATGAAGCCGCACAACTCCTCACGGCGCACATCCTCGACGCCGCCGAAAGGTCTATTCCCCACGCCTCTGGTGCCCCGCACAACCAGCGGAGGCCGTGGTGGAATGAGGACTTTAGGCGGGCGCGAGAGGCCCAGAACAAGGCGTGGGGTATCCTCCGTCGGTACCCCACGTCGGGAAACCTCCTCTTGTTCAAACGGGCCAAGTCAATCCGAAAACGCGTGTGCCATGAGGCAAAAAGAGATAGCTGGCGCTCATTCATAACATCTATAAACTCGTTCACAGACACACGCAAGGTATGGACACGTATACGCAAACTCAAAGGACAACGGACACACAGCCTGCCCCTGGTCACTACAACAGGGGACACACTGGAAGACCAGGCTGACACACTCGCACAACACTTCCAACACGTGTCCAGTTCAGCGCACTACACGAACACTTTCCTGAAACATAAAGCCTCTTGTGAAAAGAAGTCCCTACACGACAACAACAAATCACAGACTTCTTACAACTCCCTGTTTTCACTACATGAGCTGAGGGCTGCTCTGAGCACGTGTAAACCCTCAGCTCCAGGCCCAGACAACATCACATATACAATGATACAACATCTACACGCAGACACACTTGAAGCACTTCTACATTTATACAATAAAATATGGCTTTCGAGGCACATTCCACACTCTTGGAGGGAGGCCATTGTAGTGGCTTTCTTGAAGGAGGGAAAGGACCCGTCGTCCCCCTCAAGTTACCGTCCAATAGCCCTAACGAGCTGCCTGTGCAAGCTCTTCGAGAAGATGATAAATCGCAGGATCGTGTACGTCCTCGAGTACAACGGTCTTCTCGAGAGCTGCCAGGCAGGCTTCAGGGTGGGGCGATCCGCGAACGATCAACTGGTTGCACTTGACTCATACATCAAGGATGCCTTCGTACATAAGCAGTACTGTTTAACTGTCTTTTTCGACCTCGAGAAGGCCTACGACACCGCTTGGCGTTATGGGATCCTTAGTGACTTCAGGTCATTCGGAGTTTCGGGTAATATGTTGAAAACCCTTGTTAGTTATTTGTCAGAGAGAACGTTCAGAGTAAGAGTTGGTTGTGCACTTTCAAAGGTTCACGTCCAAGAAAATGGCGTGCCGCAAGGTGGCGTGTTGAGTTGCACTCTCTTCATAGTAAAGTCGAACTCTCTTCGAAAGGCACTGCCACCAACAATCTCTTATTCTATGTATGTAGACGACGTGCAAATATCTTTCAAATCATGTAATATGTCAATATGCGAACGTCAAGTCCAGCTTGGTGTCAAGAAGCTTGCCGGCTGGGCAGACAAGAATGGGTGTAAATTGAATCCTGCAAAAAGCTCCTGCGTTGTGTTCTCCAGGAAGCGCGGGGTCCATCCGGACCCAGACATTACTCTTAATGGCGTGTCGCTTCCTGTGAATAAGGAGCACAAGTTCTTAGGTGTGGTGTTTGATCACAAACTCACATTCATTCCCCACATCAAGGAACTGAAAAATAAATGTCTCAAAACAATGAATATACTTAAAGTTCTTTCCCACCAATCCTATGGTTCCGACAAAGAACTCTTGCTTCGCTTGTATACTGCTTTGGTTGGGTCTCGTTTGGACTATGGCAGTGTGGTGTATGGGTCGGCGACTAAGACAGCCTTGCGAATTCTTGACCCAGTTCTACACCTGGGCCTTCGTCTTTCGTCGGGTGCTTTCCGCACTAGCCCTGCTGAGAGTCTTTATGTTGAGTGTAATAAGTGGAGCCTTGAGAATCAACGAACATACATAGACTTTTTTTTATGCTTTTAAAATTTCATCGCTGAATAATCATCCTTTTTATCCTGTCTTTAACGACACATCCACATCTCTGCTCTTTGTAAATCGCCCATCCGTTCCTCTGCCCTTTTCACTTATAGTGAAAAAGCGAGCCTCGGATCTCAGTGCTTCGTTTTTAGATGTGTACAGGTCATCCTTTTCAAACAGTTTACCGCCTTGGCAAGTTCGTCCTGTGTCGTGCGACCTTTGTTTTATGAAACTTGACAAAAATCGGGTACCGCGAGCTGCAATACTGCAGCACTTTCTTTCTCTGCAGTTTAAATACCCACTTGCAGAATTTTACAGTCACGCGTCTAAAACCTCCACCATGGTCTCCTGCGCTGCTCATGGTCCCGATTTCAGTGCAGCCAGAACCATGAGCGTCCACACAACAATTTTTTCGGCAGAAGCATATGGAATTTTACTGATTGTATGACACATACTTGAAAATCATATTCCAAAGTCTATCATCTACACAGATTCCTTGAGTGTTGTTTGCGCACTATCATCGCATACACCCCCCAAAAACCACATAGTTAATCTTGTATTTAACACTATCATGTCTGTGTATGCGCAGAAGCATCAGCTGCTCCTCTGCTGGGTCCCAGGACACGCTGGGATCGCTGGAAACGAGTTGGCAGACGAGAGGGCAGCTGCTGCTGCACTCAGGAACACTGTAGACATAACAACCGTACCATATACAGACCTCAAGCCACACATAAGACAACACTTGCGTAGAACATGGCAAACACACTGGAGTGAACAGACAGACAACAAGTTACACGCTATAAAACCACACTTGGGACCATACACCACTGACACGCAACAGACACACAGAAGTCGCCTTGGGTAGGCTGCGGATAGGGCACACCCATGCAACGCACTCGTATCTGCTGACGGGATCTTCTAGACCCCAGTGCAGCAGGTGTGGAGAGGCCCTATCCGTAGTGCACATACTAATCACATGCAAGGCACTTCACACAACACGACACAAACACTTCAGAGAACTCTACAGACAACATATTCCCCTACATCCATCGTTTTTCCTAGGTGATGATGCCATTGTTTCCGTGAAACGTTTGTTTGAGTATTTGTCCAACGTCAAGTTTTTAAACCTCATTTCCTATCACGCATCATGAAATCTGGCCCTATACACCAGCCATGCTCATTGTCGTGTTGTGATTTTACTTTTGTTTTTGCTGATTTTACTTAGTGTTTAAGGTTTCACCCCTATCATCGACTATTGTTTTGGCGCTCTTTGCCCCAGTTGGCCTTGCGCCATAAACATCCAACGATCATCATCATCATCTGTTCAGCTTGGTCTATGCTCCCTGAACCAGTTCACAATAATGCAGCACAGCTGTGCCACTGTGGAGGACCAGCTCTGCACTGTTTTTCATCTTGTGCACTTCTTGGGGGTGCTGTAAGAGCGGTTAACTCGTACTTCTTTCTGCCCCATTGGGAAACCGAAGGCGAAATTGTGGGTGCTGTACGTTGCATTACCTAGCCATGCAGAGGGTTGTCAAGTGGATTTGCTAGTGGCTTAAAAATGGACTGTTAACTCTATCAAATTCGTAAATGCTTAAGTGGGTTGCTTAGCGATTACACTCCAATCTTTAGTGGGAAAGAAACGTGGGTAACGCTTTGTTAGAGTTGGAGTTTAAGACGCTGGTTTCTGGACGATTTGCTATTAACAGGGGGGCTTGCGACTACTTTGTGCCGAGGCATGCACATTCTTGGGAGGTTGTTTAGATTGAATAAGTCAATGCTTTGTCATTAATAGGAACATTCATATCAGATCTGGAGTTTAAGATATGAATGTTCATGTGAAACTTTACATGGTGAGGGCTGGCACAGAGGCCAGGCCGCACCATGTATGACTGTCAGGTTCGAGTGACAACAATAAATTAGAAGAAACTCTTTAGACGAGACTATATTTGTATACCCCTAAATCACAACAAAATGCACACAATGAACAGGTACAAACGAAAATGCAATGCGGGGCTGCGAGTATGCGGTATAGAAAACGGCAGTAAGTCCAAATAGCGTAAGAGTCACAGTCCGGGGTCTAAGGAATGGGACACGGCACGTAGTGATTACCGACACCGGTCGAAGTAACCTTGGAATGTCCAGGTAGTGTGTCGTGGCCGCGGTAGTACAGCGCGCTCCGAGATCCCTTCACCGTCGTGGGGAACGCCGCTCTCTGGAAGCGCCGCTCTCGTCACCGATGCCCGGCGCGACGACTTGCTTGTGGAGAAGATGTCTTGAAGGTTGCCCTGGTGGAGGACCTCCTGGGGCACGGCACGGGTCCGGTCGCCCGACCGCCGCGCACCCCGGTCACGCTCCACACTTCAGTCTCTCTTCTCCCTCGTCTCCCTCTCGGGATCGCCTCTGCCCGCCGGTCGCTGTCGCTGGCCGCTCCCGATTGGCTGGTGGCCGGCGCGAGCTCGTGCCATGGTCGCGAGCACTCGGCGCCATATCTGGTGTCAATAAACTTAGCGGAGCATCTTGCGCGTGCCATCTGCTTCATAGTTTCTTTTCGTCGTCTTTAACCGGCGTTTGTTTTTGTCCTTGCGAATTCTTCACATGACATGTCCCCCCACTCAAGCATTTTTCCACGAAAAATGTCTTTTGGCAGTCCTACCTTGCCACAGAACACATAGTGCTTGAGATGAATTGTCACGCACTATTTAGTCCTCAGCACTGCACCTGAAACCTCCCCGCGAAAAAGCACAACTGCACAAAAAACCGATCAAAGTATATCAGAAACCGACACACCAAGTTCATATATACTATATACGCCAGGTCCAAGTGGAACAGCCAGTCCAGAATCGTCCAAACAGGCAATCGGGCAGATATTTCTTTCCTTTTCCGACAGTGGCTCCGATGCCACTCTCTGCCTCTAACGTATACACGTCGTGCAGCATAGTCATAAGGTTTTCCCGTTACATCACAAACTACGCACGCACACACTAACTCTCGGCCAGGCTGTGAGCATGGCACATGCCGAGCAACATTTCCTTTAGTGGTTTTAGACCTTGGCAAGCTACCGGTGCCTTTACATGTAGCCCTCTGTGCGGCCCTGTAGCTTCTCTTGGATTTCGATTTCCACTCCTTAGTCCGACTGGAGTAGCACCTCCTTAGCTCACGTGGCTGTGGCTTCATTTGGGACACTACGCGGTCTGGTCGGACTAAAGTAGGGGGGCCTTTGACATCTGTGTCTTTAGTCGGTGTCTTTTTTACTACAGAGCGGTGCTTCGGAGGCAGAATGTCCTCCATACTAGCTCTAACGACATCATCAACTTCGAGCCCAGTAGACGCGCTAACCGGAAAATTTGATGTCGCTTCCCGCACTTTTACAGAGGTTGTGATGTCTGGCTTAGCATGAGGCACCGTCTCACATTTTGTAATTACTTCAGGTTCGCATGCCTGGTTGACCTCTAATGCTCCATTTAAAGGCAGCAGAATCTCCTCTGCATTAGAAATCGGTGGTGAGAAATGTCGTACTTGCTCAAAGTTTTTCTCGCCACCCTTAGATTTACAGGTCGCCTTTCGCGTCGCCTCAAGCTCCGCGAGCCGTAGCCGCAGCTTAAAAGTTTCTTTATGTTTTGCGGCAATCTCTTTTCTTATTTCGGCTAGCTGTTTGGCCGCCTCGAGCTCTAGAACTGTTTCCTCGAGCCAGCTATTTTGCTCCTCGAGCACCCACTGTTTAAGCTCGTCGCCGCTCAAGCCTAACCTCTTCCCTAGTTCATATAACTCTGCCGTGTCCATTATGAGTTTGTTTTTTAGGGGTATGCCAAACGAATTAGCCTCGTCCTGCCGTGGACGCCAATTATTGTCAGGTTCGAGTGACAACAATAAATTAGAAGAAACTCTTTAGACGAGACTATATTTGTATACCCCTAAATCACAACAAAATGCACACAATGAACAGGTACAAACGAAAATGCAATGCGGGGCTGCGAGTATGCGGTATAGAAAACGGCAGTAAGTCCAAATAGCGTAAGAGTCACAGTCCGGGGTCTAAGGAATGGGACACGGCACGTAGTGATTACCGACACCGGTCGAAGTAACCTTGGAATGTCCAGGTAGTGTGTCGTGGCCGCGGTAGTACAGCGCGCTCCGAGATCCCTTCACCGTCGTGGGGAACGCCGCTCTCTGGAAGCGCCGCTCTCGTCACCGATGCCCGGCGCGACGACTTGCTTGTGGAGAAGATGTCTTGAAGGTTGCCCTGGTGGAGGACCTCCTGGGGCACGGCACGGGTCCGGTCGCCCGACCGCCGCGCAGCCCGGTCACGCTCCACACTTCAGTCTCTCTTCTCCCTCGTCTCCCTCTCGGGATCGCCTCTGCCCGCCGGTCGCTGTCGCTGGCCGCTCCCGATTGGCTGGTGGCCGGCGCGAGCTCGTGCCATGGTCGCGAGCACTCGGCGCCGTATCTGGTGTCAATAAACTTAGCGGAGCATCTTGCGCGTGCCATCTGCTTCATAGTTTCTTTTCGTCGTCTTTAACCGGCGTTTGTTTTTGTCCTTGCGAATTCTTCGCATGACAATGACCCTCTGCGGAATGCGAAGCGAGGCCACAGCCTGGAGAGCATGATCAGGTGGATTCCTTTCAACTTCAAGGCCTGGCAGGCATATCAAGAGAAGCAAGTGCAACGGGCGCGTGCAACACGCGCACCTGCACACGTTGCACCCCCCGCTCCTTCCCCTCGGTCAACGCCCCTGATTGCCAGGCTGCGGAGGAACATCTGAGCGGGCCGCGCCTCTCCGGCGCCGCGGGGGCGCAAGAAAGCAGCGACGCCCAAAAAGAAGAAGCAGAAGCCCAGCTCACCAGCGAGCTGCCGCACCGCTGTGCCCCCCCCCGATAGTAGGAAGACCGCTCGGACAGCCCCACTCCTCCCCTAACCCGCGGGCACCCAAGAGGCAAACGAGCCTGCCAGCAGCCTGCACACGCCAGAGAGAGAACACCAGGCGCAGCCAAGTGATGCCCCAACACCGGGGAACGGGTTCGCCTTGGACACCGTGCGGGACGGACGTGTCGTTAGCTAGCTCCGTGGTTCTACAGTTTTCCTGGGCCCTAAGCCCGTTACCCCTTTCTTTTCGCTGCCGCTTGCGGCAAGCCCTTTTTAGGGCTTTAATTTCTCTTTAATCTCTCCCTCCTAACATCTCTCGGCGCCATGCCTCTCTTCCCTCATGTGGGTGCAAGCCCGCTGCGCATGGCATCACCAGCCATCCTCGTCGCGCTGTCGCACGGCTTTCAGCACCTGCCCCTCATCCAGCCAGAGGATGGAGAGCAGGCCAGCGACAGCGACGATGCAGGTAGGGAGGCCCCCTCGGATGCGTCGAGTGATTCATCCAGCAGCTCTGAAACATCAAGCAGCTCGGGTGAGTCCACTACCCCCCCCCCTTCCCCCCCACGCGCGCACAGAGGCCAGGCCGCACCTCGTACGACCCTGACAAGGCACGAAGGCGTGGACACAGCCTTGAAAGCGTAATCAGGAAGATCCACTTCGGCCGCGCAGCCTGGCGGGCCTACCAAGCTGAAAAGGAAAAGGAGGCACGAGCAGCACGCGCACCTGCAAGCGTCGCACCCACCGCTACCTCCCCCCTGGCAACACCACTCGCCAGGCTGCGACGAGGCATCCGCGCAGGCAGCCGCCCCCCGCAAACACTGCGCGGGCGGAAAAAGCCAGCGCCCAAATTAAAGCCGAGATCCAGGAACAACAACACGCCAAGCCCAACGGCAAAGGGGAGAACAGCGAAAAAGCAGGGCTGCAAAATGGCGCCCGCGAAGGCCCGCTCCCAAGACCCTGCTCCTCCCCCCGCCCAACCAGAAAGCCCTGGGGCGAGCGCACCATCTGCAAATGTGCGCACGCAGGAGACGCAAACCAGCGACCCTCCAGAGAGCGCGCCCCAGGACACTACAAGCGATACCCTGCTCGCGTCCCTCCGTTCTGAGAACCCCGCCGACGAGAGTGAGGCAGCGACCGCCGCAGACCTGGCGGCTGCAGGAGATCAGCGGCAGAGAACGCGACGCGCTGGAGACGAAAGCGCATGGAGGAAGAAAAAGGTTAGGAGACGGCATGACGTCACGCATCTAGCCTTCGCAAGCCCAGCTCCGTTGAAGCCGCTCCCTCCGCCGTTTCTCTTTCTCAAGCCGCCGAAGTCGGCCCAGCACGTGACCTCTATGGTCGGGTGGGCCGGCGGCGGTGGTCTCTGACTCCGGCGCTTCTCTCGTGTTTGGTTGGCGGTAGCTTTTCCCCGTCCTTCCTGCATTTGTCTGCTCGGTGATCTCATGCCCGCGTGCGGGCAGGAGTGCCGCGTATGTGTGAGAGACAAAAGCCTGGGGAAAAAATCAGGCTTCGCGACAACGGGCAGCAGAGTAGTTTCGAGCACACGAAATTGAAGAGCTCGCGGCGGCGGCGCCATGTAGTCACGTGGTGCAGTGACGGCTGACCCGACTTCGATTTTACTTTTTATCTATAGGCTTCACGTTTCTCCGGTAGCACCGTCTCCTAACTTTTTCTTCCTCCATGCGAAAGCGCGCCCTCCCAAGACCTCATTGCTGCCGCTCCTCTGCTGCGGCAGGCAGACACCCCGCGCCCCGACGACGACAGCCCTCCCCCTCGCCCCCACGTGCGCACTTCCCTCGCCCCGCCGAGCCGCCGCCGAGGAGCCAGCCCTGCCGAGAGAGGAACGCGATGCCCCCGCGAGGAACGCCCCCCCCCTCCACCGCAAGAGCGCACCCCGTCCGCCGACGAAGACGACGGCTTCCGCGAGCAGCGGAGAGGAAGAGGGCAGGGAAACAACAACCAAAAGCGAAACCAAAACACCGCACTGCCGCCGACCTCGCCACGCAGCACGAACGCGCCCGGAGCAGCCGTTCTAACAGTGTTGTTTCGCCTCTTTGGGCGCAAGGGAAACTTAGCTACGGTGACGTGCATTCAGACACAGACAGAGCTGGCGCATATCCCTGGGTTCACCGCATGCCGAGTTAATCACCGCCTCAGCACTGTGGTGGTAGATACATACAGCGAGCGATCTCGCGACGCTCTGCTCAAAGTGAACACACTCTGCGGAGTCAGAGTCAGCGCACAGCCGGCAAGGGGCAAGCGAAACGCCAGGGGGGTACTGCGGGACATAGACCTGCCAAACGACATCAGAGATATCGTCTCAAACATGACAGAGTCCCCGGTACCCATCGCACACGCCACCCGCAAGGGCACATCCGTTTTCCTCGTTTTCGACGGCCCGGAAGCGCCAGCTGCGCTACACATCGCGGGTGTGCGATGTAGGGTCCAAACCCTACCCACGTGCCCCCTCCAGTGCGAGCACTGCGGGCGATTCAACTGTTACACCTCCGCGTGCCGCAACGCCCCTAGATGCAAAAACTGCGGCGGGGAGCATGTGACGACCTCCTGCACTGAGCACACTCAGCGCTACGTAAACTGCGGAGGCTCACACCACTACTACTACTCGCCGCGCTGCCGGCTGTGGCGCCGCGAAAAGCAGATAGCCGCCCAGGCCGCTTCACATGAGGTACCTCTGCGAGTCGCGCGCCAGCAGTATTTCAGCCAGCCCCGCCGCCAAGTTCAGCCAGAGCGACGCCTCTACAGCGACGTGCTGCGCGGACCTGAGGCCCAGCGACCCATCCCTGCGCCCCGGAGATCACCCCCCGAGCCCCGAATTCAAGCCCCTTCTGCTACCGCCCCCCCTCCCCACATCCTAGCCGTCACTACTGTACTACAGCAGGCAGCCCAGACCCTACAAGAGGCCGTAGCTCTCCTCCACAATGGCCTCTAATTCCCCCCCACTTCGACCCCCGGGAGGCTGCCCCGCCCCAACATCCTCCAATGGAACTGCCGGTCCCTCAAGCAACGCCATGCCGAATTCCATCGTTTCCTACAGGCAAACCGGCAGTTCGACATTCTCTGCCTGCAGGAAACCCACTGCTTGCCCAGTGAATGCAGGCTCCCGGGCTTCGTGGCGTACCACGGCGAGAAGACCTGCGAGGATGTAACATGCACCACACCCAACTGCTGAGACCCCTCGCACAGGTCCAGTCGCCCGCCCCGTGTAGCAGTATACGTGCGGAGCGACTGCGCGCACTCTCAATTAGACCTCTCACCCTTCCAAAGCAAACACCTACAGTGCGCGGGGATAAACATTCGTTTCGGCACCACTGATACCTCTGTGGTGTCCGTTTATATCCCCCCTGAATGCAAGTGGGACGCCGCGGAGCTCCGGGAGCTGCGCAAACTTTGCGGCCGAGACACCATCTGCGGAGACTTCAATGCTCACCATACGAGCTGGGGCAGCCTCAAATCCACCACCCGAGGGCGACTGCTAGTAGAACAATTCGGACCCACTGGCCTCGCGCCCCTCAACACGGGCGATCACACTTTTATAAGAAAGGGGGGAATTAAAACCTGCATAGACGTCTCGCTGGCCAGCGAACGGTGCCTATACGACTGGGAAACTGAGCCGAGCACCTTGGGATCGGATCACCTACCAGTGAAACTCACTGCCCGATCCCGAGGCAAGCCCAAAAATAAGATCTACAGCATCGTTCGCTGGTCGGCCTTCCGCGAAACACTCGACAACAGCGAGGGCAACATCCTGGCCAACATCACTGACGCCATCGCGGCATCAACAACTAAACAACTAGTCAACGAAGGCCAGCCGGTCCCAGACACATAGTTGCTGAATCTGCGCGCCGCACGTCAACAAGCGCAACGCCGCGCCACGCGCAGCGACTCCGTCGCCGATTGGACCGTCTACAACCGTCTCGACACGGTACTTCGCCGCTACTCAAGCAACTCAGATGGAGCAGCTGGGAGGGTGTTTGCAGCGCGCTGAAGGGATCGGCGGGGCAGGCCAAGGCATGGCGCCTGCTACGCGCGCTCTCCCAGACGCCCGTAAACAAGACCCCCCTCCTCGCCCTCTCCATCGCCAGAAAGCGAAGCGCCGAAGAGCTGGCAGAAGATTTCGCCTCCTTCCTCGCGCCGCCCGTCAACCCGCAAGCGTCAGCAAGCGCAAGCGGACCCGATGACGTAGCAAGCGCACCGGCGCCCTCTCATTCCTCCCTCACAGCAGGCGGCAGCACACGACGCGCCAAACGGAAACACGCGACTGACGTCACGCGCACTCCCGAAAGAGAAGCACCTGCGTTCCCCTTCCCCGCGGAGCACGCTGCCGACATACGCGCGGCCTTCGAGGCCCCATTCACGGCGGCCGAGCTGGATCGCGCCATTCAAAACACCAAGCGAAAGAGCGCACCTGGAGCGGACGGCATTACCTATCAGGCCATAAGAAATCTAAACGAAGAGCAGCGCTCGCGACTCCTTGATTTCTATAACCAGTGCTGGTCCTCTGGCACCCTCTCCCCACAATTTGGCCTACAACTTGTCTCTCCTGTGTTAAAGAAAAACAAACCCTCAAGCTCCTTCTCCTCCTACCGCCCCATTTCCCTCACGAGCGCTGCATCCAAAACTCTCGAGTCCATGGCGCTCGCGCGCCTAGAATGGTTCGCGCGCATTTCTGGAGGAGGCGAAGGGAAACAAGGCAGTGGCCTACGTCGTCCTCCTCGACATCAGGAAGGCCTTCGACTGCCTCCCCACGAGGCTATTCATGCTGCAATTAGGCGCTATAACATCAGTGGCATTATGCGCGCCTACCTGGAGGCCTTCCTGAGAGGACGACAAGTACGAGTGCGACTCTTGGGCTGCACTAGCTCGGCTCAGCCAGTGACTTCCGGTGTCCCCCAGGGTAGCGTGCTCTCGCCCTTCCTATACAATCTGGCCCTCGCCACGCTGCCTCAAGCCCTTCCCACAACTCCGGACGCGCCCGTATACGTCAGCATGTACGCAGACGATGTTGCAATATGGAGTACCGCCGCGGCAAAGGACCGGATGCACGCGCACTCTGCCACACAACAGGCGCTCGACGCGGTCGTGAACCATCTGCAGGGGCTGGGACTGGAGGTCTCCACCGAAAAAACTTCAGCCCTGCTTTATCACCATGTGGCAAAAACGGCCTGCATCTCCCCGCCACTGAACATCGGCGGCAAACCCCTTCCTTGGGAGGCCACAGCTCGGTACCTTGGGGTGACCGTTGACAAGCGTCTCACATGGCTGCCACTGGTGCAGCGCCTCAGGGCCCACCTCGTCGGGGTTCAGCGAGCGGTGCGGGCGGGCCCTGGTCGCCAGAGGCAGGGGCTGCTCTCAGGAGTGGGCCCTCCGCATATACGACACCGCGGGGGTGTCCCACCTCTACTCGCTGCCGTTTGTGGCCTTCAACAAAACAAACTGGGCAAAAATCGAGGGATCACACGGCAGCGGTACGCCTCTGCCCCGAAGCTCGGCGATCGCCGCCACACTCGCCGAAGGAAACGCCTGGCCGGCCCAACTCAGAGTTCAATAGGCAGGACCTCACTACATCAACAGACTTACCTGCGCACCCGACGGCGCTGCGCTGCTCCGACGCCTCCAGTCGCGGCCCCTATCAACAGCTGGGAAACTCGCCGCAGCCTTCGCAGAGCTCACGGGCTACGCGCCCCTTCCTCACCCAGCCACCCCTCTCCCTCCTCATCGCACCCGGAACTTCCACATCAAGACTTCCCTCCCGGGCATGAGATTAAAGAGACACGACCCTCCCCAGGTGCTGCGCTTCGGAGCGCTGGAAGTTATTGACACGGGCGGGGAGGCGCAACTCGAAATATACACAGACGGTTCCCTCCTGCCAGGCCCGCCGGCCAGCGCGGCGGCTGCATGCCTCGCCCCCCAGGTGAACAGGGCCCACAAATGCCGCCTGCCATTCGCCGCGAGCTCCACCACCGCGGAACTAGCAGGCCTACACCGCGCGGCGGACCTCGCACTCGAACTGCAGCCGCCAGCAGTAACCATATACTGCGACAGCAAAGCGGCCCTCCAGCGCCTCAACCGTCCACACAAACACGCACCGACAGTCGCCGCGCTCCACACCAAATTCAGCAGGCTGGCAACGCGGGGGTGTACAACCACACTCCAATGGGTCCCGGCGCACGTCCGCATTGCCGGAAACGAAGCAGCAGACGCCCTGGCCAAATCAGCCCACTCCGTCGCCACGGCCGTCACCACCGAGGTGACTACGATAGACGAGGCCCGTGAGCTGGCGACAATACAAATGCTGCGTCTCCATCCCGACCCACGAGTGGCAGCACACCAAACACCTGCCCACATCCCCCGCAAATTGGCCCGGCAAGAACCCAGCCTGCTAAGCCGACTACACAGGGGCTGTGCAGTCACACAATCAAGGCTGCACCTCTATAAAAAAGTAGACATCCCGGCGTGCACGCACTGCGGCGAATACGAGTCCATACAACACTGCCTAACCGCGTGCACTGCACACAACTTGGAGCGCGAGCGGCTGCGGAGAGTTTACCAGCGCCTGGGGATACCGTGCAGCACAGAAGAAGAGCTTCTCTTCCCCCGCTGCAGCCGCACCCTTCTCACCGATGCCTTCGGCAATCTCCTCCCCTACCTCGAAGAGACCGGCCTGGCTGCGCACATATAAGCAAACCTTCCCTCCCCCTTCTTCCCTCTATGGTCTCCCCGAGCTGCAAGGGGCCCCTCCTCTTTTATTTTTACTTTTCCTTTATTTTTCGTAGGACCGCCCGTCCCGCCGAGATTCATTCAGGCCCAGTACACGCGGATGTGCCGCCCCGACTGGCGTGGTGGAGGTACTCGAGTGAGCGCTCCCTTCCGCATTCCCCGTCCTTGACGTTGACCTACTCCTCTAGGCGCCGTCGCTCCCTCCTTCGCCTTAATGGCACCTTTTCCGCTCAGCGTTTCTTTTCGTCTGCGTGCGACTGCCTCGCAGCTGCCGCCATGCCCAAATTCTACACCTCCCTTCCTATACCCCCATTAATATTTTTCTACTAGTATTTCCCCGCTATACCCTCCTTTCATATCCCCTCCCCCTTCCCCCTCGGGCCTGATAAGGTGTCGCAACCATCCGCCAGACAGTTTCGGGTCCTTTTCCTCCTACCTCCCCCACCCCTTCAAAGCCTCATCGCATCACATCGCGGAGCAGGAGAGCGCCAGCGACGACAGAGGTAGCGAGGCTCACTCGGATACCTCAACAAGCGACTCTTCCAGGAGCAGCTCGGGTGACTTCACCACCCGACCCTCTTCCTCCCCCCCCTCCGCGCGCACAGAGGCCAGGCCGTACCATGTACGACCCTCTGCGGAACGCCAGGCGCGGCCACAGTCTGGAAAGCGCGATCAGGCGGATGCGCTTCAATCGCGAGGCCTGGCAGGCGTATCAAGATGAACAAGCAAGACAGGCACGCGAAGCACGCACGCTTGCACGCGCTACACCCCCCCGCTCCATCCCCTAGGCCAACGCCTCTGATCGCCAGGCTGCGGAGAAACATCTCGGCAGGCCGCGCCACACCGGCGCCACGGGAGCATAAGAAAGCTGCGGCGCCCATAAAGACGAAGAAAAAGTCCCGCTCCCCGCCCCTGCGTCCCCCCCTCCACAAGAAGACCACGCGGACAGCCCCGATCACCCCGCGTGCACCCAGGAGACGAGCGAACTTGCCGGCGACCCGCGCACGCCAGAGAGGGAGCACCAGGCGCAAGCAAGCAGTGCCCCAGCGCCGCCGAACCAGGACGCTACAAGAGATAACCATGGGACCCTCCCTTCCGAGAAACACGCGAACCGCGCCAAGGAGAGCGAGGGAGGCGCGGAGCCCCTTCCTGGCCGTGCCGCCTACACTGGAGAGAAGGGGGGAAATGACGGGCGCCAGGCGCGAGCAAGCGATGCCCCAGCGCCGAAGAACCTGGACGCTACAGAAGATAACCGGGGGACCCTCCTTTCTGAGAAACACACAAACCCAACCCCCGCCGAAGAGAGCGAGCCCAGCGGAGAGCCCCTCCCTGACCACACCGCCCACATGCGGGAGAAGCGAGGAGACGACCCCACCCTGCTGCGCCACAAAGATGCCAGCCCTCCCCCTCCCCTCCAGCGCCCGAGACGGGCGAACGCCCTTCGCCCTCCCGCGCCGCGACCTCCCTGAGCCGAGCCGCCGATGAGCCGACGCAGCGAAGAGGCGACCGCCCGACCCCCTGGAGGGGAAATAACAAGCCACCCCTCCTCCGCTGCAAGAGCAGGATCGTTCGCCCGCCGATGATGGCTTCCGCGAGCAGGGGAAGCCGAAGACGAAGACCCCGCCGCGTGCCCCTACCTCACCGAGCGGAGCAAATGCAAAGGGAGCGGCCATCTTCACTGTCCTCTTTCGGCCGTTGGCTCACAGGGGAATTCTCGCCGGGGTCAGCCAATTTGAAATCGAGACCGAGCTGGCCCACATCCCGCTAATAGGCGGGTACAGAGTGAACCACCGCCTTAACACTCCGGCGGAGGACACCCGAAGTGAGCGCTACCGCGAGGCACTCCTGGCCATTCACACCCTGTGCGGAGTAGAAGTGCGCGCCCAAGTGGCCGGAAACTCCCGCAACGCCAGGGGCGTGCTCCGGGATATTGATCTCCCTGGCAACGAAACTGAGGTCATATCGCTCATTGTGACCCCTATCACAATCCTACGGGAGCACCTTACGAGGCACCTCAATGTTTATCACATTTCATGGCCGACAGGCGCCTGACGCTGTTTACATCCGCGCCGTGCGGGTCTGCGTCCATCTGGACCCCCGCCCTATACAATGCGAAAAATGCGGCCGCTTTAACCATCTCACATCAGCGTGCCGAGGCGAGCCACGATGCGGCAACTGCGGCGGCTCGCACTTCACTCCCTCCTGCACAGAACACATGCAGAAATGTGCGAACTGCAAGGGCAAACACCATTCTCGTCCCCCAAATGCAGGCTGTGGAGACGAGAGCGGGCCATAGCCGCCCGGGCTGCTTCACAAAATCTGCCGCTCGGCGAGGCGAGACACCAGTATTTCGCCCCAGACCGCCACACCGAAGCAACACAACTAGGACCCCAAGCTGCCCCCACCGCGCGCAGGTCCAGCCAGGTCGTGCAAGCGCCTCGCCCAACCACCCGCCCCAACCTCCTGCCAACCCCCGCCGCCCGGCCAACCCCCCCTGCAAATGCCCTGGCCCAACTCCTTTCTACAGCCGCCGACGCGCTGTACGCGGTGATCGCCACCCTCCCGCATGGCGACTACTAAAAACAACATCGCCCCCTAGAGGCTGCCCCGGCCGCATATCCTCCAATGGAACTGCCACTCCCTATGGCGGAGGCCTGATGACTTCCACCTCTACCTGCAGCGCAATCAAGCGATCGATATCTGCCTGCAGGAAGCAAACTGCCTCCCCAGTGAATGTAGACTCCCTGGTTTCGTGGCCTATCATAACGCAACGGCTTGCTTGGAAGGTAACTGCACCGTTCGCAAATGCCACGACGCCACGCACAGGCCGGGCTGCTCCCTCCTGTTTTTGCCGGGCCGCTCATGCAGTTTTTGCTGCCCCGTAAATTTGCATCCTCGCAGCTTCCGAACGAAAAGAGCTATCGATTTCATTCAAACGCTGTGTTGTTGTGCGCAACGTTTCCACTTACGTGGCCTAAAATGGTAACGCTGGCGCTAACTGCGATCCAGCTATGACTGGAAACATCTGACTGACCCAAAACGGGAGTGCCGGCGGCCGCCGCCGCGGCGAAGTTTTTTCCACCCTCCGCCTGGGACCCGTCAGAACTGCGCACTCTGCGCAACTTCTGCGGAAGGGATGTATTCTGCGGGGACCTGAACGCACATCACCACTGCTGGGGCAGCCGCTCAGTCACCTCCTGGGGCTGTCGAGTGTCTGAGCAATTAGGGCCCACCGGCCAACCCCCTTGAACACCGGGGCGCAAACATTCGTACGGAAAGGGGTAGTGTGGACCTGCATAGAAGTCACGCTGGCCAGCGAACGGTGTCTGTACAACTGTGATCCCAAGCCGCACACCTGGGGCTTAGATCATTCCCCATCAAAGTCACGGCCCATGCCAGGGGGAAACTGCGACACCGCACGTATAGCATCGTTCGCTGGGCCCACTTCCGCAAGAACGTCGAGGAAAGCGAAGAGCCCATTCTAGAAAGCATATCGTCCGCACTCACTGCCTCCACCTCCCAGTATCAGGTGAACGAGGGCCAGCCTGTCCCTGATCTATAACTACTAAACCTACGTTCCGCACGGAGAAAGGCACAACGCCGCGCCATAAGGAGCGAGTCTGCGCAGGACTGGACCGTCTATAACAGAATAGACGCAGTCCTCCTCCGACACGCGAAGCAAACCCGAAGAAGGAGCTGGGAGGGAATATGCGCCACACTACAGGGAGTGGCAGGCCAACGCAGGGTGTGGCGCTTGCTCCGCGCCCTCTCCCACCCACCGGTGAACCCCAACCCCTCTCCGCCCTCTCCATTGAGCTGCAGAAAACCAGGGAAAAGTTCGCCGAGGAATTCGCCTCCTTCTACGCACGGCGCGACCCCCAGATGGACAGCGCGCCACCAAGTGATGTTACGCCGGCTCTCGAGTCATGCACGCCACCTCCCCTCCTCCACTGGGAGAACGCCGACGACATCACGGTGGCCTTCGGCGCGCCCTTCACCCCGGCCGAGCTGGCGCGTGCAATTCAAAATGCGAAACGCAAAAGCGCGCCGGGGCGGAATAACATACCTGGCAATTCGAAACCTTGATGACAGGCAGCGCTCGCGGCTGCTCGAATTCTATTGCTGGCACTGGTTATCTGGAACCCTTCACGAAAAATTTGGCCTCCAACTCATCGCCCCTGTCCAAAAAAGAAACAAGCCTCCAAACATCTTCTCATCATTATGGCCCATCTCCCTCACAAGCGCTGCCTCCAAAATTCTGGAGTCGTACTATGTCGCAGGCACTTGGTCTTAAGTATGTACGTACTATGTGTGCATACTATGTGTACATACTATGTACATACTATGTGCATAGTATGTATGTGTACATAGTATGTGTACATACTATGTGTACTTGTGTACATACGTTGTGGGAACGCGACCTTAGCGCGTTCCCTTTGGTTCGGCTTCGCCACACCGCTTGCTCCTCGCGGGAACTTGCTCGGCAAGACGTCGGCGAGGGGGATCTACCTCCTCGCCGTAGGAGTGTCTTTAAGCCGGCGAGCGCGCGCGGGATGCGAGCTGCGGGGGGAGTTGGAGCTCGGGAAGCGAGGCGAGAGGACACGCCTTTTGACCTCCTTCCTTCGAGGATCGGGCAAAAAGGAGGGCGACAATGGCTGCCATCGGTGTCCCAGCGAGGCAAACGCGAGCGCGCTGAGGCGGCGCCCCGGCGATGACTGTTGTCGCGGTGAGTCGAACCTCTCGATTCCCTTAAATTGCCCGGGCGAGGAACTAGATCCTCGCCGTCAACCAGCTAGCCTGCATGCTCTGTGGATGTTTATTATCCTGTAATAAATGTCAATGAGCGAAAACACTTGTCGCTTCCTTTGTTCCGTCGAGCCACGGCCCGCCGCGGCTGGCGCGGTACAGCGCGCAGCCGCGGGGTGGGGGCAGATAGCTTGCTAGCGGGGCGAAACGAGAAGACGAAGACGGATTAGTCTCTCTCGTCGCCGGTTTTGCTATTGCAGGGGAAAGTAAACCAATCTACTTTAACCCCGCTATAACCCCACATCTGGCGCATCAACATGGGGCTGGCTCTCGGAACATGGAACATGTCTTTGTTCGGTGTGAGAAAAGTTCTTTGTCCGAACCTGTCAAGTGTTACTGCTAGCGTGAATCAGATCGCTAGCGGAGGCAGGCGTACTTTCTTGAGAGCGGAGTGAACGTTGCTACATCGTGCTAGAACATGTGAGCGCCGAGTTTTCTCAGTGCGCCGTTTAGGCGGGACGTTTCTGCCGCGGCAAATTGAGGCACTGAAATTTTGATGTCCAGCACCCATGACGCGCTAGGGCATAAGGTCCGCGCTGTAATTGCAAGCCCGAAGTGAGCGAGTACGGAAGCTGAGTTGTTTGGCCCGATTTTCTTTTCTCTGCTGTCTCATTTATCGACTCCGGGAGTCGGGCTCTGGGAGCCGTGTGACCAGGGGCCACGGGTGCCGTATGGGCTGTCTGGTATTGCGGCTCGGCACCGGGCGTTCCGACATCGCGAGAAGCGATGGGCGCCGCCGCTCATTAAGCTGTTTGTGTTGCAGCGAGCGGGTAGGGCCGACGACAAAGCCGATGTCTCCTTCACGGCTGTGCGAATGGGGCAGTAGAGCAAGCCTCTGCGTTGCCGGTCGTTGTCAAAGATGCGTATTGCCCGAAGGCTTTTCGGAGCCGGCACCGCGTGGGAGAGGGCACGACCGAGGGCGACGTAGCTCGGGAGCAGACGGACGGGAAACGGCCCCTCTTCTCCACTGAATGGCGGGGTGCGTGTCGTCGGAATGCTTGTTTTAAGTGGTTCTGCACGTAGCAGGGGAAGATCTCCTTCGTCTCGAGAAAGTGAGTGTTTGTGCGCTGTCGGAAACCGTCTTTTGACAGCCGCAATTGTTTAGCGTCGTGCCACGCGGCCGATGCTGAGGAATAGCATTTCTTCCTTGCCTGACTTCATGGCTTGCGGGAATGCCGATGTGATACGCAATGCGAGTTGAGTCACCCAGGCTTGCTTGCTACGCGATGTCTTTGCTGCCACCTGCTGCTCCGGGTTTACGAGCGTTCCAGAGCTGGGGACCACTCGCGGCTGTCCTGGCGTGGCGGCTACTTGGAGGCGGCCTGGCAGCGGCTCCGTGGGAGCTCCATACGGCTGCTGTTTACCTCCATGAGGGAGGCCGTGTTGGTGCGGGCGGCGCCGTCGTGTACTTCATCGCTTGGCGTCAGTTCGGTGCTGGGCCGCACTTTGCGGTCGCGGGGCTCCTGGACCTGCTGATACGTCGTCGGTGCGCCCGGGCTGACAGCAGCAGCTGTACGGACGTCATCTATCAGCGCCGTCGCTGCACTTGCTTGGGCTGGCTTCAGCCCAACCTTGGCCTGCTGTCTTCGGCCAGGGCCGGACGGGACCTGCTGATCATCACCACCGACTGACAAGAGCGCCAGTGCGAGCAACGATGCTCGTGTTGGCCTGAGCTGTGCTGCGCTACGTCGAACCTATGGCTGAGAACTCTGCGGCCCCCATTGCATTGGGCCAGCTGATGCCTTCTCAGCGGGTCTTGACGAAAGCAGCCCCGGACACCGCTGTCGACGACAAGACTGCATCTGTGCATGACATGCGTGTTCGAACAACCTCGGTGTTACCTGCGACACCTGAGCGTTGGATTGTGCATGTGGCTGACGATGCCTGCTTGATGACGGCGAGTGCGAGGACAGCTACAACGCGGGGGCGAACCTTCATGTTCTGTTTAGGTTTATGAACATTGCGTCTAGATGTCCCTGCGTGCTATTCTTTCCACCGTATGGAAACGTTTAAGGTTGGAGGGATGTGGGAACGCGACCTTAGCGCGTTCCCTTTGGTTCGGCTTCGCCACACCGCTTGCTCCTCGCGGGAACTTGCTCGGCAAGACGTCGGCGAGGGGGATCTACCTCCTCGCCGTAGGAGTGTCTTTAAGCCGGCGAGCGCGCGCGGGATGCGAGCTGCGGGGGGAGTTGGAGCTCGGGAAGCGAGGCGAGAGGACGCGCCTTTTGACCTCCTTCCTTCGAGGATCGGGCAAAAAGGAGGGCGACAATGGCTGCCATCGGTGTCCCAGCGAGGCAAACGCGAGCGCGCTGAGGCGGCGCCCCGGCGATGACTGTTGTCGCGGTGAGTCGAACCTCTCGATTCCCTTAAATTGCCCGGGCGAGGAACTAGATCCTCGCCCTCAACCAGCTAGCCTGCATGCTCTGTGGATGTTTATTATCCTGTAATAAATGTCAATGAGCGAAAACACTTGTCGCTTCCTTTGTTCCGTCGAGCCACGGCCCGCCGCGGCTGGCGCGGTACAGCGCGCAGCCGCGGGGTGGGGGCAGATAGTTTGCTAGCGGGGCGAAACGAGAAGACGAAGACGGATTAGTCTCTCTCGTCGCCGGTTTTGCTATTGCAGGGGAAAGTAAACCAATCTACTTTAACCCCGCTATAACCCCACAACGTACACACATTAAGTGTGTACATATTTAACGTACTATGTCGCAGGCACTTGGTCAGTAAGTGTTGTGGGATATACGAGGGGTTCCTCGGGGGCCTTAGCCAGTCCTGGCGTAAGCCACCACGCTAGCTCCCGGCGTGTCAACCACGCGGGCTCCCATGGCTACGGCAGCCCAGCGAGGTTCGCCGATACGAGAACACAGTAGACAGTAGTGCCGAAGCACAGCCGTTTATTTGGGGAATCCCAAAGCATGCGAGCACAAGGCTCGACGGCGTTCACAAATCACGCCGTCCGGGTCGTGACCGCGAACGGGAGGTGGGCACTCACGGCACGCGACAAACAAAGCCCCCACCTGAGATGCACGTATCCATCACCGCCGCCATGTTCCGCCGATCTCGTCCCGACCGGGTCTCCGACGAGACTCTCCCGACTCCCGTGCGCGCACGCTCGCGCCGCCCGCGCGCCTATCCCCGCACACATCGGTGGCGCCATCTCTCGGGGGACGCCGACGAACCAGCGGAGCGCCGGACCGGTTTCAGCGCACAAGCGTCTCTCCCGAAGCGCGCGCTGGCTCGGGATCGCAGGTCGCGGTTCTCCACGATTCCCACACTCCTCCCCCCTAAAACTGGACGCCACTTGAGCTCGAGTGACGTCACGTTGCACCACACTCGTCACGACGTCTCAAGTGAGCAAAACAGCCACCGAACGCCACTCCACACCAAAGTTCGCCACACGATGCCGCCGTCGCGATGCTCGCCTCACAAACCCGCAAACACATTGCAATGGTTCCAAGTCTGTCGCGGTTGGGCAGCACAGCAGGTTGGCAGGCCCGGGGGTAGCTGCAGCCGCAACCGACGAACGCCGGGGTCGCGCCATGATGCGACCCCCACTCCCAGCTCGAGGCGGCAACGGGAACGGCCGCGCCCACTGCGGCTGCCCGAAGGCTCGCGCCGCTCGTGTAGGCGCCAGATCCCGCCGCCTCCTGGGTTCCGTGGCCGCTTCGGCCGCAGGTCCTCCCGAACGGTTGGCTGCCGCCCGGCAGGCCGGAGCAGCAACTGGCGGTAGCTCCGCGGGCCGCGCTCGGTCCCGCAGGTGGTTCAGCAGGCCATCCTCGCTGTCCGTGGCAGTGGTGACTGGCGTGGCTCCGGGTTGTATCCGTTTGCAGGTCTCGCTCTCACCGTCCAGTTTAAACGATTCCCAAACTTGACGTGGGGAGCAGCGGGACTCCGCAATCTCCTGTGACTGGCCGGAAACCTTATCGACGATCTCGCCAAATAGGGTAACAAAGATGCCCGAGGGGGCTCCCCCTTGCATGTTCGCTTGCTCGCGGAATCACGAGTCCGGCAACTGTGCTCCAGCAGCCACCCCCGCCTGGAGGCAACTCGCCTGACTATTACGGGTTGTCGGCATCGAAACGCCCGTCCGAGCTATTTCGGCCTGGTGCGTTGGTCGGCAAAGCAGCGTCAGCATCAAGCAGGCGGGCTCCTGCAACTCACTCGCAGCAATACAAGCTGCCGTAGAGCCAGCGCCAACCGCAATACCAGCGGCTTACGGGCGCAAATCACCGGTATAGGTCGCCTGAGAGTCCGTCTCTTACTAAGACTGGCGATCTCTCGCGACCAACGAGCCCGCTGCCGAGCCGCGCGAAGCTCTTACTGCCTAAACGCAATCTCGAGCGGAGTCTTCACGGCATCGAGACGCACGCACTCCGGAAGCGCGGAGACAACGGTCCCATTGCTCCCGCTTCCCCCCGCAGCGAGAGGAGACTGATTCTTCAGCGATCCCCCTCGCTCTTTGTCAGGCGTCAAATCGGCTAACACTCCGCCTCGGACTCAAAGCGCAGTAGCGGCGGGCTCATTGTGCGGCTTGAGAACTCCCAAACACCGCACCCTCTCTTGCTGCGCGGCAGCGGGCCCATCAGATCGCACGCCAGGATCTCCCAAGGCTTTGTGCTCACGATAGGCTGTAGCAAGCCCGGCGCCTTACCGCCTCGCGGTTTGCGCTCTTGGCAGACGTGGCATGTGCGTACGTAACTACATACTTGTGCCTTCATGCCGGGCCAGGTAGCATACCGACAAAGCTTCCGCCATGTCTTTGGCGCGCTACCGTGACCGTCTGCGTCGTGATAGTGCTGCAAAACAGCACACCTGAGCTTGCGCGGGATCACGGCCTTAAAACACTCGTCTGAGTCGTTTTTGCCGGGCACGTATTTCAGCAGAGCCCCGTCGGCGTCAAGCAGGTAACTCTCCAGCTCACTCGCAGCAATACCAGCTGCATTAGAGCTCGCGCCAGCCGCAATACCAGCAGCTTCCCGGCGCCCGTCATTCTCCGGTGTTCGATTTGCCTGAGGGTCCGTCTCTTCACTAAGACTGGCGATCACCTCCCGACAAAACAAGTCCTCCTGCTGAGCCTCGAGTAGCTCCTCCGACTGCGGGAAACTTCAACCGGCGCCGCCGGCGCGACTGCGCGGAGACGGCGCTACGGGGAAGGCGACCCGCCGCCATATTGGAACAAGGCCTACGCACCTCCCGTCTCGCAAGCGGGCCGCGACTGCGGTGCTCGGAGGTATCCTACTGACTCCCCGCCACCGCCTGGTGCGTGTAGGAAGGTTTACGCATTTGCCGTCACGGCTGTATCGGGCATCATAACTGTCTGCCTGCAACCTACTGGCGCGAGGCGTTTCGTCCGAAGTCTTCCGGACAAAGGGTAGCGGGCTGGCGACTGCAGCAACGCATTTCTCGGAGAGCTATCAACCTCGAATTCGTCCGAATACGAGACCCACGTTCGGGCGCCATGTGGGATATACGAGGGGTTCCTCGGGGGCCTTAGCCAGTCCTGGCGTAAGCCACCACGCTAGCTCCCGGCGTGTCAACCACGCGGGCTCCCATGGCTACGGCAGCCCAGCGAGGTTCACCGATACGAGAACACAGTAGACAGTAGTGCCGAAGCACAGCCGTTTATTTGGGGAATCCCAAAGCATGCGAGCACAAGGCTCGACGGCGTTCACAAATCACGCCGTCCGGGTCGTGACCGCGAACGGGAGGTGGGCACTCACGGCACGCGACAAACAAAGCCCCCACCTGAGATGCACGTATCCATCACCGCTGCCATGTTCCGCCGATCTCGTCCCGACCGGGTCTCCGACGAGACTCTCCCGACTCCCGTGCGCGCACGCTTGCGCCGCCCGCGCGCCTATCCCCGCACACATCGGTGGCGCCAGCTCTCGGGGGACGCCGACGAACCAGCGGAGCGCCGGACCGGTTTCAGCGCACAAGCGTCTCTCCCGAAGCGCGCGCTGGCTCGGGATCGCAGGGCGCGGTTCTCCACGATTCCCACAGTGTGTACTGAAAACGAGTTCCAAAATAAGTCTGCAGGACCAACTACTGCTTTCAGCATGCCAGGGGAAGATACCGCTGTATTTACTACCTCAGGCTTGTAATTTTGGGGGACTTCTCAATCCTACCGTGCATTTTTAAAGTTTATTAGCAATCTCTAGGACATTTTTACCGGTTGCTTCAGCGACAAGGAGCTCCACCATGACAGCGTTATGGATGTGCTGCAGCCCTTTTTCACAACAAACACCTTAACGCCGTTGGTTCCGAACAGCACAGCGATACCTTGACAACAGATTTGGTTGGTTTTGTATACATTGTGACACGGGTTCATTTCTATATAAAAGGTTTAAACAAGTTTCGTGATTACATGCGAAGGGGGGAGCAACACCTTAAACTTAGCCGTCGCTAATAATTGCAGGCGAGTTATAAAAATGCGTTGGCCAAAAATGTCAATTTAAATCTCCCTGTTAGCGTCATTCCCAAACCGTTACCTATGTAGACTTTGTGCATGATTTCCCGCGTAACATTTTATATGCTGGGCTATTGAAAATGAAAACACAATGTTTATTTGGTTCTAGTTCCGTTTATTTGAACCACTACGTTAGCTCTTGACTTTGTGTATGATTTCCCGTGTTATATTTCATTTTTGTCGCGGTCAATATATTTTCTGATATATGCTTTGCTTTGGTTTTATGTGCGTCTAATTATACTCTCAGCATACTTGTGAATTAAATTTGTGTTAATTTGATTGAAATCCTTTCTTGACCGAATCAGGTGAAAGGTGGTGCGATTAATAGAATGTTGTGGGCATAGTTCTGTGAAAGGCGGTGATTGGAACAACTGAGATAACCGCTGGGCTATCCCTTTTTTATTTAAAAAGATATCTCCCGTGCGCGTGTAATTTTCTGTTCGGACAGGCGACGGCATTAACAACACGGTGACCCCTAATTATCACAAGCGGGCCACTGCTTAAATAACAACTCACGCAATAAAAAAAACAAACACAACCTATGATATTAACCCACATAACTGCAGTCGGAGCGTAAAGTGCGTGACAATAAATAAATTATTCTGAAAAGCCATCATCCCAGTCCTCATATTTTTTCATGTCATTTGTGTCGATCAATTATGTCCATCAAGCAGCACAATAAGGACACGCTCATCAAGCAATCATGAACTGGTTCGTATCAGGAAATTTTGCGCAAAATAAATTTTGATGGGAAGTTGGAATAGCCAAAATGTCGCTGCAAATACTTTGTTTACAATCCGCTAAGAATGTTGCGCTCAATTAAGAAAAGTCCGTAATTTTTTCGTTGTTGTCAAGCGGGAAAGGCAAAACTAACGCAAAATGAGCTGCAGCGTTTATTATTCCTTTCGTTACCCACAGTCCACTATACCTACAGTATATTGAAGCAATTGGATGTCCCGCAGAACAAATTTCAGTCAGTCAGTCAGTCAGTAAACTTTATTGATTGGAAAGGGGATAAGGGAAGGGGAAGTGGGGCTAGAGAAGTGAGTGGAGCACTCTTTCCAGGGCCCCAGTTTCAGCTACCCCGATTTTCGCTCTCCGGATCAGCTCTCGCTGAGTCCCGAGGGCGGAGTTGGCCAGGGCTGCCTCCCATGTCTCTAGTGTGTTGGGTTCATGGGCGTTGTCTGGGGGCCATATAACGGGCATCCCCAGGATGCGTGGAAGAGATTTGCCACCTCTCCACATTTTTTGCAGTGTTCGTTTGTGGTGTTCGGGAACATCAGAGCAAGTCTAAACTTGTGGATGAAGGTATTCGTTTGAATTTTCCTTAGTGTTTGGCTTTCGTAGGTGTTAAGGCCTTTGTGTGGAGGGGGAAACTTCTGCCTGCTGAGACGAAGCCTGGCGAGGAGTTCTTGGTGGGTTTCAGGAGGGGGAAGACTGTACGAGTGCTCTGACTCGGCGCGGTACGTTAGGAACATCGCTACCTCATCGGCCATCTCGTTTCCGTCTGGCCCCTCGTGACCGGGGCACCAAATGATGGTGTGCTTATGCTTCAGGGTTGCAGGAAGAATCCGCTCTGTGGGCTTGGGAACTCTGCCTGCCGCATAGTTTAGAATGGCTCTTTTTGAGTCCGTGAGGATGTTTAGCGCTTGGTCGTTGTGTTCGCCCCATCTTATGGCTAGTAGGACGGCGCTTGTCTCCGCTTCGTCGGTGTCTAAGTCTTTTATAGTTATGCGGTCTATTAGTTCGCCTAGGTGGTCAACCGCTACTGCTGAGTAGTTCCGGTTTGCGCCTCTGCTTGCATTCGTGTAGACCCTGTTGCTCTAATGCTGGAATGATTTCTGTAGGTATTTGATTCTGGCAGCCCTTCGGTCTTTGTGGAGGCTGGGGTGCATGTTCTTGGGTAGGGGGCGTGGGATCAGGCTTTTGCATTGAGTTAGGGTGATGTTGGTCATCCGGTCCTGCCTGATTCTGTCTTGTGGAGTTCCCATTCTGCGCAAGATGGCTCTTCCTGCTGAAGTTTTGTTGAGACGCTCTCCCTGGGCTACTAACACCGTTTCTCTTAGCTCTTGAAAGGTATTGAAGATTCCTAGAGCTGATAGTTTGTCACTTGATGCATAGAAAGGCAGACCTAAATCTGCCTTGTATGCCGTTCTTATGTTTGCCCCCTGTCCCCTCCCCCCCTGTCTTCCCTCAACTTGCCTAATCTTCTGCCTCCCCCTTCTTACCCCTTTCTCCAATGTCCTTCTCCCTCACATTTGGCACTCTAAATTGCCGCGGTTTCCCCTCCGCACCTAAGCAGGCTGCTGTCTTAGAACTGGCTCAATCTTCTAACCTAGATATCCTTTTCCTTCAAGAAACCTATATTCATAAACTAGATCAGGTCCAATGGTTCGATTCGATACAAGGTACGCGCTCCTATTGGAGCTGTGGTGCCCAGCATTCGCCCGGGGTGGCGACCATCCTGTTGCCATCCTTTGCGGGCCCCCCCGCATGGGGCACCTTGAGTAATCTTGGTGACGGTACTGGCAATACCGCGGACCCCGAGCCCCCCAACATAAGCTGTGACCTACCGTGGTGATGTGTTTTTAAGGTGAAGGGTAGAAACCTCAAACGGTCGCCGTCGGAGCCCAGGTCAAGCTCCGGCGGTCTGTCTACCAGGCAGGAAGCTCCGGGACCTCTTTGACTACCAGGGTAAGGTCAACGAAGAAAGTACCCCCATCTCCCTGCTTTTTTCTATGCCGTATGGAAAAATCAAACCCCCCTCCTAAACGTGATCGGTCCCTGAAAAGGGGCCGCACCGAAGTCTTGTTTCCTTCACTTCCAAGCATGAGCTTCCCCAAGCCAGACAACTATTCTCGTTTCATTGTTATCGAATCTCTTGACGCAGCCCACCCACTTGCTTCACAATCGGTATTTTTGATTACAAAATACCTTGACGGAATAATTGCGAAAACCTACAATGCCAAAAAACAACGCACAGGTGAAGTGCTCGTCGAGGTAAAAAACAAGCAGCAGGCAACCACACTCCTTGGTCAGACGAAAATGGTCGACCTGGACACCCCGCCGCGGTGGCTCAGTGGCTAAGGCGTTGCGCTGCTGAGCACGAGGTCGCGGGTTCGATTCCCGGCCGCGGCGGCCGCTTTTCTAATGGAGGCGAAAAGCAAAAACGCCCGTGTGTGTACGAGATTTTGGCGCACGATAAAGATCCCCAGGTGGTCATAATTAATCCGGAGCCCTCCACTACGGCGCGCCTCATCGCCTGCGTTGCGTCGGCGCGTTAAACCCCACAATCAATCAAATCAAATCAATCGATCTGGACATCAGGGTCACACCCTACCGCAGCCTGAATAGCTCGCAGGGTGTGATCTCTGAGCCAGACCTCCCAAATGAGACAGATGACGACCTTCTTGAAGGTTTAAAAGATCAGGGCGTCACCGCCGTGCGCCGCATCACGATGCGCAGAGATGATAAGATAATCCCCACCAAACATATTATCCTGACCTTCAACCGCTCCTCACTTCCTGAACATATCAACGCAGGCTTCATTCGATGCTCCATACGTCCTTACATTCCGAACTCGCGCCGCTGCTTCAAGTGCCAGCGGTTCGTGCATGGAACCAACTCCTGCCGTGGCCGTCTGACCTGCGCAAAGTGCGCCCAGCATGTTCACCCATCGGACAATTGTTCGGCATCAACCCTCACCTGCGCCAACTGCCAGGGACCCCATGCCGCCTACTCTCAAAAATGTGAAAAGTTTCCACTAGAAAAGAAGATCATCAACATCAAAGTCACTAAAAACATCACCTTCCCAGAGGCGCGAGAGAGGTTCGCCTCTTCCCCCCTGGGCAGGTACGCCGACGCGGCTCGCCGGGGGGCGGAGCGGCGTCTGGTTTCGGCGGGGACCCAGTACCGCGAGTCGGACTTCGTCCCGCCCCCGCCCCCCCCCCTGGGGTGCCTCAGGCAGCCCAGCCCGGCACCACTCCGCTCGCTGAGCCAGCAGCGGTTGTGGTGGCAACCTCTTCCGTCGGGACTGAAGCCGCTCCCGTCTCTGCCTCCCCGTCCTCTAGTGCGTTGGAGGGTGCCATGGACACCACGGGCCCCGGACCGGCTCCCACAGCCACCTTACCGCCCGTGCCACTTCTGGTGCCCCCGACACCAGCGGCGGTGGCAGCTCAAATGAAGGGCCCCCGAAGGAGGCCAAGTCCGGAGGGCCCGGTTCCACGGGCACACCCACGACATCGGACGACGAGATGGACATCGTGCCGTTCTTGCCTGCAACGCAGCGCAAGGAGCGGCCTCCCACGTCCAAGCCTAGAGACAGACCGCCCAAAAAGCCCAATCCAAGAGTCACAGCCCCGAAAGACGACACATAAACATACACACTCCAGTAGCTCTCACACTAAATAATGGGAAGAGAAAATATTGTTCAATGGAACTGCAGAGGCCTTCTGAATAATCTGGACGACGTGTATAAGATTCTGCATACTAATCAGCCAAGTGTAATGTGTGTTCAGGAAACACATTTAAATTCTAAACACACAAATTTCTTGAGTAGTTACCTGGTATACAGGAAAGACAGGGATAGCTGCACACACTCTTCTGGCTGTGTGGCCATAATCGTCCGAAAATCCTTAGCATGCCACCCTGTCACTTTAAACACCATCCTTGAGGCTGTAGCAATATGCTTAATAATATTTAATAGGTTGGTAACGGTATGCTCCATATACCTTCCTCCTGATGTTACACTTTTGAGCTCTGACTTCGAGGCGCTGGTTGACCAGCTGCCCGAACCATACATTCTAACAGGCGACCTTAATGCTCACAATTCTCTTTGGGGCTCTTCTCGTACGGATGCCCGGGGTCGCCTGATAGAGAGGTTTCTTACATCCTCTGGAAAATGCCTTTTCAACAATAAACAGCCTACATACCATAACATAGGTCACAACACGTCCTCACATCTTGACTAGGCTATTGGCTCTGCAATTCTCTTTCCATGTCTTGAGTGGGGTGTGGGCACGGACCCATATGGTAGTGACCATTTCCCCACTTCATTAACGTATATAGGTACAGGCCCGAGCAGTCCATCTTCCCATAAAAGGTTTAATGAAGCAAGAGCTAACTGGAATAGATTTACAGAGACATCCAAACTACACCACACATTCATAGGACACCTACATGTTGAAGAAGCTACCCAACTGCTCACTGCGCACATCCTCGACGCCGCCGAAAATTCCATTCCCCACGCCTCTGGTGCCCTGCGCAACTAGCGGAGGCCGTGGTGGAATGAGGACTGTAGGCGGGCGCGAGAAGCCCAGAACAAGGCGTGGGGTGTCCTTCGTCGGTACCCCACGTCGGGTAACCTCATTTTGTTCAAACGGGCCAAGGCGTTAGGAAAACGTGTGCGCCGTGAGGCAAAACGAGAGAGTTGGCATTCCTTTATAACATCAATAAACTCCTACACAGACACACGGAAAGTATGGACAAGAATACGCAAACTCAAAGGACAACAAACACAGCCTGCCTCTGGTCAGCACAACAGGGGACACACTCGAAGACCAGCCTGACACCCTCGCACAACACTTCCAACAAGTGTCCAGGTCAGCACACTACACAAACACTTTCATGAAACACAAACAAACGGCCGAAAAGGAACCTATACTAGATAACAATAGGTCAACATCTTCTTATAACTGAGTTTTCACTGCATGACCTGAGGGCTCCTTTGAGCACGTGCAAACCCTCAGCTCCAGGCCCAGACAACATCACATACACAATGATACAACACCTGCACGCAGACACTCTTCTAACACTCTTACACCTATATAACAAGATATGGCTTTCGGGGCACATTCCAAACTCTTGGAAGAAGGCTATAGTTGTAGCTTTCCTGAAAGAGGGAAAGGACCTCCTGTCATGTCCCTCAAGCTACCGTCCTATAGCCCTGACGAGCTGCCTGTGCAAGCTCTTCGAGAAGATGGTAAATCGCAGGCTCGTGTACTTCCTCGAGTACAACGGTCTTCTCGAGGGCTGCCAGGCAGGTTTAGGGTGGGGCAATCAACGAACGATCAACTGGTAACTCTTGATTCGTACATCAAGGATGCCTTCGCGCATAAGCAGTATTGTTTGACTGTGTTTTTCGACCTTGAGAAGGCATACGACACCGCTTGGCGTTATGGGATCCTTAGTGACCTCAAGTCATTCGGTGTTTCGGGTAACATGTTGAACACTCTTGTTAGTTACTTGTCAGACAGAACGTTTCGAGTAAGAGTTGGTTGTGCACTCTCAAAGGTTCACGTGCAAGAAAATGGCGTGCCACACGGTGGCGTGTTGAGCTGCACTCTCTTTATAGTAAAAATGAACTCTCTTGGTAAGGCACTGCCACCTACAATCTCTTATTCCATGTATGTAGATGACGTGCAGATATCCTATAAATCATGCAATATGTCAATCTGCGAACGTCAAGTCCAGCTTGGTGTAAAGAAACTTGCCGGCTGGGCAGACAAGAATGGTTTTAAATTAAATCCCTTAAAAAGCTCCTGCGTTGTGTTCTCCAGAAAGCGCGGGGTCCATCCGGACCCAGACATTACTCTGAATGGCGTGTCGCTTCCTGTGAAGAAGGAGCACAAGTTCTTAGCTGTTGTGTTTGACCAGAAACTCACATTCATTCCACACATCAAGGAACTTAAACATAAATGTCTGAAAACAATGAATATACTTAAGGTTCTGTCCCATCAATCGTATGGTTCGGACAAAGAACTCCTACTACGGCTCTATACTGCTTTGGTTGGGTCTCGTTTAGACTATGGCAGTGTGGTATATGAGTCGGCAACTAAAAAAGCGTTGCGAATGCTTGACCCAGTGCTACACTTGGGGCTTCGTCTCGCCTCGGGTGCTTTTCGCAATAGCCCTGTCGAGAGTCTGTATGTCGAGTGTGATAAGGGGAGCCTTGAGAACCGACGAACGTACATGGACTTGCTATATGCTTTTAAAATTTCATCACTGAATAATCATCCTTTTTATCCTGTCTTTAACGATACATTAACATCTATGCTCTTTGTAAAGCGCCCATTCGTTCCTCTGCCCTTTTCACTTAGAGTGAGAGAGCGAGCCTCGGATCTCAGTGCTTCGTTTTTAGATGTGTACAGGTCATCCTTTTCAAACGCTTTACCGCCTTGGCAAGTTCGCCCTGTGTCGTGCGACCTTTCTTTTATGAGACTTGACGAAAATCGGGTACCACGAGCTGCAATACTGCAGCAGTTTCTGTCTTTGCAGTTTAAATACACATGTGCAGAATTTTATAGTGACGCTTCTAAAACCTCCAGTATTGTGTCGTGCGCTGCTCGTGGTCCTAATTTCAATGCAGCCAGAACCATGAGCGTCCACACAACGATTTTTTCAGCAGAAGCGTATGGAATTTTACTGATTGTAGGACACATTCTTGAAAATCAAATTCCCAATTCCATCATTTATACAGATTCTTTGAGTGTTGTTCGCGCACTGTCATCGCACAAGCTTCTAAAAACCACATAGGTTATCTAGTATTCAGCACTATCATGTCCATGTATGCACAAAAGCATTAGCTGGTCCTCTGCTGGGTCCAGGACACGCAGGGATCGCTGGGAACGAGTTTCCAGACGAGAGGGCCGCTGCTGCTGCACTCAGGAACACTGGACATTACAACGGTACCCTACAGAGACCTCAAGCCTCACATAAGACAACACCTGCGCAGAACATGGCAAACAGACTGGGAGGAACAGACAGACAACAAACTACACGTAATAAAGCCACACTTGGGGCGATACACAACTGACTCACACAACAGACACACGGAAGTCGCCTTCGGTAGGCTGCAGATAGGGCACACCCATGCAACGCACTCGTATCTGCTGACGGGATCTTCTAGACCCCAGTGCGGCAGATGCGGAGAGGCCCTATCCGTAGTGCACATACTAATTACATGCAAGGCACTTCACACAACACGACACAAACACTACAGAGAACTCTACAGACAACATATTCCCCTACATCCATCGTTTTTTCTAGGTGACGATGCCATTGTTTCCGTGAAACGAGTGTTTGAGTATTTGTCAGAAGTCAAGTTTTTAAACCTCATTTCCTATCACGCATAATCAAACTGGCCCTATACACCAGCCATCACCATTATCTTTAATTGATTTTACTATGTTCGCTTGACACGTTTTTTTAACCTACCTTTTTGTGCTAACCACTTCACTTCATTAAATAACCTTGTCTCTGGCGCTCTTTGCCCTCGTTGGCCTTGCGCCATTAGACACTTACCATCATCATCATCATCCTTTGCGGGCTCAGTGTCGCACTACATGCGAGACTCGTGTGGTCGCCTGCTCGTTACTGACCTGGACTCGGGGACGCGCTTCGTCAACATGTATGCCCTGAACCGGCAGTGCGGGCAGGAGGAATTCTTTCAGGACCTAGACAGTGAGCTTGTAGATCCGACTAGGCTAGTGAGAGCTGGGAATTTCAAATGTGTACTGAATGTGTCAGATCAGAGGAGGGCCCAAGGCCGTAGGGTGTGTCAGGGTCCTGACCGTGCAGGGGCGCAAGCTTTGCGTGCCCTGGTAGGGGAGCAAGATCTGGTCGATGCCTGGACCCTGCTGCGGACCAACCAGCCAGGTTTCACCTCGTCGGGCCGCGGCTTGGAGAGCCGCATCGATCGGGTCTATGTCTCGCAGTCACTCTATGGGTGTCTGCACTCTGTGCGTGTCGTTCCCACGGCCCTCTGCAATCATAAGCTTGTAATCGTGGACCCCAACTGGGCCCCGCGACGCAAGGGGCGCTGGAAACTGAACCCCAGGCTCCCCAAGGACCCCGAGGTGGTGGCTGAGGTGCAAGAGCTCCTGAGGCTTGATTCCGTCATCTTCCGCTTCCTCTGGAGTGAGAAGGGTGAGCGGATCAAGCGCGATGTACTGAGACTTCCTAGAGATAAGGGAGGTTTGGGAATTCCCTACATCTCAGTCATGGCCGCCACACTCCACATTCCTTGGACGCAGGTGGCCGTTAACTGCGACGTAGCCCTCACTAAGCTCTGCACGACTCTCTTTCTCAGTATCCGCCTCAAAGTTTTCTCACAAAGCACCCTATCCAATAGTATTGCCAGGGCAGGGTCACCACTTCCGTTCTATGGGGATGCCCCACGGACCCTGGAAGATCTGCTCCGCGTGAAACCAGGGTTCGACCTGCTTGGCACGCCCCTGAAGGACCTGGTGAAAGCCCTGACGCCCTGCCTTTCCCCCATCTTAGCCAGTACGAATTCTCGTCTGCTAAACCGTCCTGGTCTATGATAACCGCCGCTTTTAAATGCAGAGCATTTCAGTAACTCACGATGTCATCCGCGTTGGCGTCCGTAGTCCGCGTCCGCATCGCTCCCTCTACACTATATAAAAAAATAATACTTGCCGGCGCCAGGTTTCGATCCTACGACTCTGTGGGCGGAACGCAAGGTGCACGGTACTCTACCAACTGAGCCACAAAGCCGACACAGAACGGAAGGGTACGAACGTGCCTTATATCCTTGACTCATTCAACCGTCGGCCAGAGGTGCGCCCTCTCCCCCGCGTCCTCCCCGCCTTCTCTCCGCTCGCAACGCCCTCTCTCGCCGCGTTCGGTTCGGGCGCACAACAGGTGGGGACGTGCGCAACACCCTCTCTCGCCGCGTTAGGTTCGCGCGCAAGAACAGGTGGGGCGCTCGCATCGCGCTCTCTCGCCGCGGTCGGTTCGCGCTTAAACCACATATATCGTTCGCGCGCGCTGCGGTCGCTAACATCTGTGGCGTGATCGTGACGTCAGCATCACGCGTTCGCGTGGTGGCGATTTCGGCGCTATAACACTCTCTCGCGAGGGGCATTGGATTGGATTCGATTGGATTGGCTTGGATTGGATTGGATTAAAGTGGATTGTGTTGCGTCATAGCCGCGCCACGTTGCGTCATAGCCGCGGCAGGGGCTTCACGGCACGTTTCACCATCGACTTCATCGACAATGTCTACGCTGGAAGACAACAATTACAACAACAACAACCAATACGTAATCCACACGACTTGCAGGCGCGCCCCCCCGCAGAAATGCTCTGCATTTGGGAGGGGGATGGAGTGGAGTGGAATAAACTTTATTGTGTGCCTGCAAAACTCGCGTGCACGCACGCTAGTCGACCAGGCCTATGTCACCGTCGGGGAGACGTCTTGGCTAGGTTTCTTCTCCCCACATGCGGGGTGTCGGAAGCCTGCCTCGTTGTCGCCTCTTGGGCTTGCTGGACGGCCCAGAGTTGTTCTCCTTGGTCGTAAGATGTCAGCGCCGCTGCTAGTCGCGGCGGAAGGGTTCCGGACTTTGCTTCTTCGGGGTGTTCGTTGCAATTCCACAGCATGTGCGTTAGAGTAGCCGTCTCCCTTCGGCAGACCCTGCACTTGCTGTCTGGGTAGGCATCGGGGTATTGTCTGTGCAGAAGTAGTGGCGTTAGGAGGGTTCCGGTCTGCAGTTGTCTGAAGATGACAGCCTGGGCTCTGTCCAGCTTGTCGCTGGGTGGAGGGAGAGTCCTGCGAGCCAGGCGATACGCTTTGGTGATCTCTTGGTAGTTGATGAGTCTGTCCTTAGTGCTGAACCAGAGTTGTGTGGCCTGTTCTTGATAGCCGCCGCGCCTCGTTTATGTACCGGTGTGTGAGAGGGGCCCTCCTCTTTCGCAGCCAGGCATTCAGGCGCAGCGCTTGCGGCCGCCGGGTGTGTCCACTGTACAACAGTGTGGAGGACACCCCACATACCTTCCACTACTGCCGCTTCCCTCGAACCCTGGTCTCCAGCTTAGCTGACTTCTTCGGCTTGCGGGAAATAGAATATAGAATAGTCCGATACCTGAACCCCCTACCTAAAGAGGCTACTAACCAGTTTGTGCTCTGCCTCATGGAGATTTTTTACCAGGTATGGTGAGCCCGGTGTACTGCAGCCCACGGAGGAGAGACCACAGCGGTGGAGGCCCTGAGGGAGTGAGTACGCACGGAGCTGTGGCTGCACCTGCGGAGGGAGCAGCAGACGCTGAACAAGTTTGAATTTACCCGCAAGTGATGCAGCCCTAACACCATCTTTTCCATTGCAGACTCGCACCTCACTGTCCTCTACTAGACACAGGATGAAGACGACGGGGCGTGTGGCGAGCAGAATTCCCTCGGTACTCTGATTAGCCCATCGCCCCCTCTTGCCCGGGTAGGGCCAGCGCACCGAATCAAAACACTTGGGAGCCCTCGGGTCCTTCGAGGAAGCTGCCAGGGGTTGCCGTTACTGACGTGATGATGGACGCATAGCGAAAGCTATTTGAGACACCAGTCCAATCTGAGAAGACAGCAGATGGCCCGCAAGAGTACCGGCGGCAAGGCGCCGCGCAAGCAGCTGGCTACCAAGGCAGCCCGCAAGAGTGCCCCGGCCATGGGCGGCGTCAAGAAGCCCCACCGCTACAGGCCCGGGACTGTAGCCCTGCGTGAGATCCGCTGCTACCAGAAGTCCACCGAGCTTCTGATCCGCAAGCTGCTCTTCCAGCGGCTCAAGCGCGAGATCGCGCAGGACTTCAAGACCGACCTGCACTTCCAGAGCTCGGCCGTCATGGTGCTCCAAGAGGCCAGCGAGGCGTACCTGGTGGGTCTCTTCAAGGACACAAACCTGTGCGCCATCCACGCCAAGCGTGTCACCAACATGCCCAAGGACATCCAGCTTGGCAGGCGCATCCACGGGAAGAGTGCCTAAAATTCTTCCCAATTCTTTGACCGCTGCCGGCGCTGCCAGAAGAAGCCCACAAACGGTTCTTTTAAGAACCAAATCCACCTTATTCAGTGGCGGGCGTTTGCGCGAAGTACACCAAGCTCGCCAATCCCATTTCTGCCTCTCTCTGCTGTGTCTCCATTGCGCGTATGTGTCACGTGAACCGTTCCGACACACCTTTATTTAGGGAAACGTCACAATAAATGGGAACGTAGTTCCAATGAAAATTAATACAGTTGCAGCCATGTCGATTATTTCGGAAGTTGAGGCGACGAGACACTTTCCTAATGCCAGTTTCACGGAAGGGGACGTGAAATCAATCACGTAGAACGGTACGCCTGTCGCAATAACATGGGTAGCCGACGGAAACGTCGAGTATCAAGGACAGTTTCAAAATGGCTGTAATGATCGCTAAGGAGACGGAAGGGGCAAGGATGCCCATGCTGTTTTGCTGAAACTGGCTTTACAAGAAAAAACCCAACTGGCATGAGCTTTTTTCGTGCAGACATTGAAATGGAAAAACGCCCCTCCCTGAAAAGTATCGTGATGTATTTAATGCTGGTTTATGTGCTGTCAAGGGTTTCAAAGCAAGAATTGTACTGAAACAGAAGGCATTTCAAATGTTCTGCAAAGCATGATCAGTGCCATACGTCTTGCGCGAGGGAGTCAAGCAAGATTTTGCTAATCTCGAAAAATGGGAGTCGTGTATCGGGTAAGGCAGAGCAAGTGGGCGATGCCTCTTTTGATTGTTCCAAAGAAAGACTTAACAGAGCTTCGGCACTGTGGGGGTAACAAAATAACAGTTATTCCGGACATCGAATTTGACCATTGACCCTTGCCGCTGCCTGAGGATATTTTTGCCGTACTAGAAGGCGGAACCGTGTTTTTTTCATCGATCTGTCAAAGGCGTCCTGCAGCTGGAACTGGATGAACAAGCACAAGAATGGCTCACAATTAACACTTGCATGGGCCTTTTTAGGTTCCGTCGCTTGCATTACGTGTGCTCCAGCAATTTTTCAAGCGGTAATGGATCATATCGTACAAGGTATGCCTGGAACTGCCTGCTACTTGGATAACATTGTCATAGCCGGCGTAGAACTTAAGCGGTGCTACGAAAGAGTGGAGGAGATGCTAAGGCGCCTAAGTGAACACGATATAAAATAAACGCCAAGCAGTGCAGGCTCTTTTAGCAGCGCATAACGTAATTGGGACATGATATTGACAAAAATGGCTTGCACCTACTGCCGGAAAGGTTGTGTCCATCAAAGAGGTGTTGAAACCGACTAGCGTGACCCCGCTGAAGGCCGGTTTGGGATTAGTAAATTTCTATGAAAAGGTCCTGCCAAATTCGGCCACGATCGTTCAACCGCTTAACGACTTGCTCTGCAAGGAAAGCAGATGGCATTAGACGCGGAAGTGCGACGAGGCGTTCGCAACTTGCTAAAACGTTATGGGGTCAAAAAGCGTCTTGCAGCTCTATGGTGTAAAAAGGCACTCCAAATCACGTGTGACGCATCGGAATGTGGTCTAGGGGCAGGATTATCGTAAGTTGACAATGGGAATGAAAAACCCATTGTTTTTGCTTCACGCTCGTTGTGCCCGTCCGAGCGTAAGTATGCGCAAACTGAAAAAGAAGTCCTGGGCATTGTTTTTTCGGTGAATAAATTTCATAAGTATCTCTACGGGTGAGGCTTCAACGTTTTAATAGACAACGCCTGACAAACGTCCTTGATCTTAAGCGGTAAGGCTGCGCTGTTGCAACTGCACGAATGCATTGATGGCTCACATTTTTGGTGGACTGTCGATAAAAGATAAAGCAGAAGCCAGGGTCCGCTACCAGTCATGCGGTTGCTTTGTCTCGCTTACTGCTGCCGGACACGGACGACCACAGTGCATATTTTTTTTTGTTTTGCACCCCTGAATAAGTTGTCGCTGACATCTCAAGATATTAGAGAGTTTTAGCTAGCCGTTTTGGACGGTCCGCTCCGGTATCGGCGTAGCGCTCAGCGCAACAGGGGCCAATGCTGTTCGTGGCCAAGCGCGCCACGCATGCGCAATGGCGCTCCCGGTTGCTTTCGGAGCGGAGCAGGCCGTGAAAAACGGTCAGCTAAAACTGGCTATTAAGTGCGAAATTGGACAGGACAAACTGTTGATGGTCGTTCACGGCATGATATTGCACGGCTAGAAAAAAACTGTACCCGAGCAGTTAAACCCAGTCTGGTTGCGCTGATTGGGACTCAGGGAACGGGAACGGGTGCATTCTGTGGATGAATCGTGTAGTTGTGCCGCAGTCCTTGCACAGTGTTGTCTTAGGTCTGCTACGTGCACAGTACTTAGGCATAACCAAAATGAAAGCTGTTGCAAGGTCAGTGGTATGGTGGCCGGGCATGGATAGCACCTTGAAGAAACTGTGCGGAAGTGCAAAATGTGTCACTGTTCTTCCTGCTGCCGAACGTGTACCTTTGACACACGAAAAAGTGTACAAAAACCCACGGGAAAGAGGACATGCTTATTTTCCAGAGGAAAAGCGATAAAAGTTTCTGCTAGCGATAGATGCCTACTCCAAATGGTTGGAAATAAACTTATGGGTGTGCCAATCACCGCGAAGACGATTGAAGTTGCGCGATCTTGGTTTGCCGCGCATGGACATTCCTTTGGAAGTGGCAAGTGACAATGGTCCGCAGTTTCGTGCCAAAGAGTTCGAAGACTGTCTTGAATTGAATGGTGTTAGGCACACACTAACACCCCCATCATCCCTAGCCTGACGGAGCATCGGAGCGCGTTGTACAATCTACCAAGAAAGCACTACTCAAACAGAATCTGGAAGATTCTGAAAAGTGCACTACTACGTATCTTCAACAGAGATTAGACAACTTTTTGTTTTCTTACCGCACAACGCCTCACACTATCACGGGAAGGACACGCGCGGAATTATTCATGCAAAAGAAACCGTGGACCCGGTTGTTACTACGGCCAGACACTCTACATGAAGTGGTTGTAAGGAGGTACAAAATGAAAACTGTGGCTGCTTAGCGAAGAGGTCGGCCCGAGTGCTTGCCGTGGGTGACAGTGTGTTGGTGTGTTCTGTGCGCGGTGACATTGTGAAATGGATTGGCAGTGATGCGTGCCTGCACCTGCAACTATCCTGCGTTGAATCGAGCAACCATCCCGGCAACCACCAGAATGCGAACTGCATCATGCACCTGACGTGGTTATTGCTGCACCCATGACGGAACACCTTGTCAAGCCGTCTACACGCGCCACGGTAACTCCGTCAACCAGCAACGAAGAAGCAGTCCCTTTGCGGAGCAGCAACAGGGAACGACGGCCACCAGATCGTTTTACCTACGACAGTTTTTAGGATTTGTACAGGTAGGTAATGTCGAGCCACTATCATGTTATCAACGCAGCGGTTGGCTGACCATGCATGCTTCGCAGGGACGTTTTGTGTATATATCGGCGCACCCAGCTTGGGTGCAGTGTTCTTCAGTTGTGAGGCTGCCAGTGCGCACCTCCGGAAAAAAAGCAACGTTTTCCACTCTTGCCCGGCTGCTGGTTGTTACAGGTAATGACGAAACGTGACAAGGGATTGGCGAATCTAACCTGAAGAAAGGGAAGTATAAAATGTTTATCTTGATTTCCTAAGAAATAAAGCCTGGACAGCAGTTGCTTTACAAAAAAAAGCGGAAGTTCGAGCCCTCCTTTCTACATGTGGCGTAACGTATTGCTCCAGCTAGACATTTCGTAGGAGATAGCCATGCAAACACCCTAGAAACAAGGCGCAACCTGTTCAGGTAAATTCCCTTGCAATACAGCCAGTCCATAAAGGACCACAACGTTTTGAGCATAACTTTGTAGCATATGTAGAACGCCTGGAGATTGGAAACTGCACCTGTTTTAGCGGGGATTTCTTTTGCCTTTCTCTTCAATACAGCGTGTTCTTTGCCTTCTTAAAGGCACTCCAAAGTAATAGACCTTATGCAAAAACTGGCGCCCTCTTGCGGGAACCGCGTGCGCTTCCGCCATGTTGGGGGATTCCGCGCATCTCCGGATACCGCAGTATACATGATAGCCAGGGGTTAGCGACACGCACGTCGGCACTTATCGTTGTACAAGATGCTTAAATACTGCCGTAAAACTTGCTGTGCACAAAGATGATACGAGGACGACAACAGAAATAGCGTACACATCTTTTTTTATTTCACAACGGAAGCATGATTCGAGCCCTGCGTGAAGTCGCTTGCGGGTGTCGACTTTCCTTCGCGCAGTACTATTATAGCTAGACTGCATGCATAGTCACGAAAGGAATAATATGTGCAGGACTTAAAAGGTCCCAAAGTGAGCTATTCTCTAGCCCTGCATTTGCCGCCGAGAACTACTGCCTGCTGGTAGTTAAGGCGCACTGCATCGGTCAGCTCGTACATTATCGTGTGGGATGAGTTTTGCCTGCCGTTCGTGCTTTGCGCGCCCGTGTTTCTTTTTATTCTGGACGTTCGGTGGGCTTTTATGGAAGTACTACGCATTGTTTCGTTTGCCAAACGTTACAGGAGATAAGGGACCCGCGAGAGTTGCAACCTTCACGTAGCGCCATGAATAGCGCACGTAACGTACGTAGTAACCCATGTATCGGTCATTTACCGCTCATCGCCTGCTGTTCGACCGCAGCCTATTTTCCCAAGATCAAATTTTTAGAGCCGACGTTTCTAAGCGGTAGTGTGCACCCAGTTTTGTTGCCTAGGGCGCGAGCAAGGGACGCTCAGCGGTCGCTCCGAGGCACGCGCTCACGAGCGCTCGCAATTTTCTCGCTCGAAGGTTTTCGCAGTTTTTTTTTTTTGCTAAAGCGTTTGCTCGTGCTGCGCACGCTCGGCGGTCGCCGCAAGAAATGCGCTCACCAGCGCTCGGAAATTTATTGGTAATTTAATTATTCATTGGCCATTTGTTGGCAATTCATTGGTAATGTTTAACGGGTTACACGCCACACGCGTTACGCGCTACACATTACGGCCAGCTACAAAAGCTCCGCTGTTAAAAAATGCCAGGTATGCAATTTATTTTATTACCTTTTTTTTGCATGTTTCCTCTGCGTCCCAGAGGATCCTTAGCGTATAGCCATATCACGATGTGCCCCCTCCCCCATTTCAACCTCAGGGCCGCCGCATCGGCTCGAAGCGTTTCAGGAATGACCTCCCGAGAAACCCGCATGATGCGAACCAACACGGATGTGCTTTCAATGTTTTCGTTCTCAAAGCAAAAAAAAAAAAAAAGAAAAGGAGAGGATACGCGACAGCCTATAAAAGCTTCCGTGCCGGTGCCTCCCTGACTGCTTTTTCGGTTCATAATGCGTATTTACGAAGTCGCTCGCAAATGGGGGCAACAGAGAAAGGTCCACAGATCACTCGTCACTAATTTGCTGCGCCTAAATCTGCATATAAAAGGATCGCCAAGCCCAGAAAGCCCCTCACACGCTCCGTACCATGCAATTCCGCGACCGCCATCCTCCAACATGGCGTCGCGTGCTCGTTTCGTTTTTCTTCCGGTAGATGGCGGCACTTTTGCATAAGGTCTATTGGGCAACGCGGCCGACCAGACAATCTGGTCGCAGTTCGTGTTGCAACTAACGCTCTTTACTCCGTATAACATCCAAAACTTTTTTACGAAGGCTATTACGCTAGTTTTAGTCCATTCGTAGATGCATTTACTAAGTTCGCGAAAAATCATCGCATGGGTTGCTTCTTTGTTTGCGATTTGGGGCTTTGAGGATTGGTGATGAGCACTTTAAGGACGTACTTTAAGGAAAAATTTGACGCACTTTAGCGATGTGTCCGACGCACTTTTGGCCCAGTCTTCATTCGAGAAAGCTTTTGCGGTTCTCGCAGCTATCTTTCGGAAGGTATGGTAAAGTTTTTTATTGTACAGGTTTCACGTACCTTTTTGGCAACACTGCTTTTTTCATCTGAAATGTAGTGTTCAGCAGGCTTCTCTCCAGCCAAGAACTTTTTGGCACACGCTCTCAGCGGCCGTCTTGTAATTACAGAGTTTTATCGTTTGGACTTCCGTTTTTACTAACCTTAAGTAGTCAAGGTCAGGTCATAGCAGTCTAAAGAGAGTTGCGTCATGCCAGCGTATTGTATGGGAGCAGTCTGCTGGGCCTTCACGAAACCACTTCCGCTCGGTGGGTGGCCGAACACTTTGCTAATTAATTGTAGTAGCTCTTGCTAGTTTGTGAGCAGAAGCAATCGGGCAATTTAGGAAAAAGTACCGACAGACTGCACCCAAAAAGAACTAACGTCATTGCATCAAGGGACTAGTCTCTTAATTTTACCCTACCAACGGAACCGCGTCTGTTCACTGATTAGCCAGAGTACCGGTAAATTATCGATAGCAAGGCTGGGTAGCCAGTTGGCCAAAACGGTTTGGACGGTTGGGTAGAAACCCTAGACACACTGCTCGTATACAATATGGCCTGTTATTCTGTTATTCTGTTATTCTGTTTTACCGTTACCGATGGCTTTAACCGTTACCGATATTTTTGTTTGTTCAGAGGAAAAGTGGTATATAGGAGTTGGCACAAAGACGTGTCGTCTTAACAGCAAAGCTGTTCAAGATTTTAGTTCCAAAGTAGGCCGTTACAGAAAACTAAGCCCAGCCGAGCGCACGTGAGCATGTGACTGGTGAGGAGTGCCTGGCGTCGCAAAATTTGCGTGTAGGCTTGTGCTACGTGGCGAGCTCGCAAAAACTACCAAGAAAACCTACCGAGCGCACTTCAGTGTGCCCCTTGCGAGGAGCGCCCAACGTCGGCCAGCTCGACCTTCGTGAGCACACTGCCCAGCATTTGAGGCGTGACCTCTCGCGTGCCTTCGCGCCTAAAGTGGGCAGCGCAGTTGGCGAGTTCGCGCTACAGACGCGCAGTTCTCGACGCCGGTTACCGCGGGTCCTTGCGCGTGCTAACGCGGTCCAATTAGGAACAGATGTGAAAGCCGTCGGACAAAATGATTTGGGCCTGTAACACGAGCTGACAATTCCGCGCGAAGTTCGAATATTCATGTGATGGGCAACAGTCGGTTCTCTGACGAAGGGACAGGGGCCCCAAGCTTTGCTGTTTGTGTTCTCTTGCACAACGAAAGCAAGCCGAGCCAAGTTTTTCTCTCTTTGTGTTTCGTCTGGCTGGCGTTCTTAATAGCAGCCATTTTTGCATTCTTTCTAAAACGCCCCCGTACCTCACCTCACATCTACTTGTGCAGCTGAAGCCGTACTCAGGTTTTGCAACTGTTTAATACCGTCTAAAAAAGATTCATCTTGTAGTACCCCACTTCGCATTCATTTTCCAATGCACCAAATTAAACTTCCAGTTTGTGCTCGTTCCGAACAGATCTAGATGCAATGAAGTGTGGTGACTGACGGAGACTGGCTCTGGCAAATTCTGCTGAAACACTTGGAGATACACTAGCTGAACAAAATTATTAAACTCACACCATATTCCCATGCGAAACCCTGATTAGGATGCGAAGCATCGTGGTAGTTCCGTGTGGTTCCATTGTGTTGCCGTTATCTTGAGTTATATGGTGTTTAGTAGCGCCAGAGGGAATTCCGCGTTCGGGTCCAAACTGGTGTCAAAGGCACGCAAGTACTGTTTTGTCACGGTGAGTAGGCAGTGGTTCTCGAGGCGCCGAAACTCGTCCATCATGTTCTAGTCAATGCTGTCGTCTCTGTCGTAGAGTCGGTAGTCTCCGTGAGCTTTGGTGAGGTAAATATTGTTGACGTTGGTGCCCCGGCTGAGAGGAACGTACACGCCCTCCTGTTCGCACCTTTCTCTTCTCCTTCTTCAGCGGTTCCACTACGGGAAGATGACGACGGTGGTGGAACGCGAAGCTATCTCCTGATGGATTTTTTGGTTGGCCTATCCCTAGGGGCATCCCGCCACAATCATCATTAGAGGTGCTGCGAACGGGGCACGGACAAGTGACATCCCCCCGGCAAGAGATGCCCCGCATCTGAAATGTTTAGCAGTAACACTTGCTCGACGAAAGAACACTAGAACGCGAGCATAAAGCTTTCAGCAAGCGAACTGAGCACGAGTGGCTGAAAGCCGAGCAAGAGAGGGCGGATGCAAAATAGAACTCAACTTACTACTGTGGATTCGCCTGGCGGAGCTCGGGTTGGCGTGAGGAACTGCACCCGAAATAGATGGCAATGGGAAACGGCTGGTCAAGTTCAGGCTGCCACCCGTCAAAGCTTCAGCGTGAACAAGTTTCTGCCCCCTTTTGAGAATGCCGGGTATGACCTGGACGTGCAAGGTAAACGGTTCAAGTGTGAAGCACAGAGGCACGGCTTGCCTAAATCGAAATATGCAATTGCACTGAGCACGTCTTTGACTGGGGAAGCGTTGAAAGTATACGGCCACCTCTCGCACTAAGAGCCTCGTGACTATCATCAGGTCAAGGTCTCCTTCTTCTAACGCTTTCGTTTAACTGCAGAGGGCTACAGAGAGCGGTTTCGCTGATCGAAGCCCGCAAACGAAGAGAGGGCAAAGCAGTTCGCCGAATGTCTAAAAAGTTACTTCGAAAGGTGGATCGAGCTTGCAGCCATGAAAAGGACCTTTGAGGATCTCGCAGACTTAATCGTCCCTGAACAGTTCATAGCCAAGTGTCACAAGAAGGTGGCTATTTTTATCCGAGAATGGGAGGGCAAGATGCTGTCGGTGACAACCATGGCAGCGGATAACTTTATGCTGGCGCACAACCAGGCCAATCGGTTATGGTTCTGAGACGACCCTAAGGAGGCTACCACATCCACAATATCTAAGCTGAGCTCGAGTAAGGAATGTAATCGTGTTACGGGAAACAAAGGCTTCTTGTGTGGGTGCGAAGGCACCGGTCATCTAATTACCGAAAAACTAATCCATCATTTTGCCAGAAATGCCATTTAAATAGAGATGATCCAAAGTCGTGCTCGAGGAGGAATTCATCAGCCGGTCAGATGTCTTGTTAGCACGTAGAGACCGGCAAATCACAAGAGCCAATGCCCGAACCATCCACAGTCCCCGACACAACCGAAAGCCTTGTGATCAGTGCCATAAACGAAGCCACTCGCGATCCTATTGCGAACATTACATTCCTGTCGTGAGAGGCATTCTCAGTGGTAAAGTGGGAAGGGTAGTTCAGGATAGTGGGTGCACACAGTCGTACAAACGGACCTTGTTCCACACAGGGGACATATCAAAGAATTCATTGAAAGTACTGTGGTACATGGTTTTTTTACATTCCCGAGGTGACAGCATCTCCTCACCATTTTTCCAGGGAACAATTTTGGCCAAATACCTGAAATGATCCATATACGACGCTGTCATGGACAACATTTTGGGAATACGGGACTCAAACGGCCCAGACCATAATTGGGAACGTACAGATTTCCCAAGATGTTCGACCGGCATAGTACGGAGAATGTTGCTGCCGTAAAATTCTTTTGCCAGAATGAAATCGCTCCCAAAGGCACAAGAACTATTCGAGGTGTCCAAAGAAACGGTGAACAATGCTCAAGGCAAAGACCTCACGCTGAAACGATATTGCCAGCATATCGCTTAAGAATTCCATAGCAAGATTGGGACGTGGGGATTCTACCAGTCCAAGGAAATAATTTGCAGACGATACGTTCCGGCATCCGGAAGAGAATGTAGGCAAGTGGTCGCCGCGGCTCAATTGCGGCTCAGGATTTCAAGGCATTTTATCAAAGGACTGCTATCGGGACATCAGGGCACAGGGAGAATCAGAGAACCACCGACACAATTCTGGAATCTTTTTATTTACAAGGTATAAATGCAGACGTTCGGCGGTACGAGTGTTCATTAGACAAATTCCAAGGTAACATACCGAACGGGAGAATACAGCTTGTCGTCATGGGCTAGGTGCTTATTATAGACGCATAATTTCAACGGGTCGCAGTCGACATCATAGGCCCTTTGTCATCCAGGGCCATTTCTGGAAATCAGTAGATTCCTTGCCACTGGCTACCTTGACGATGTAGCATTATAGACAGTGGACCCCGAATCGGTTATTGAAGGGCTTCTGGGGATATCCGCAAAGGTCGGATTTCAAAGACAGATTCTCTGCGACCTATACTCAACATTTAAATCGAACCTCATGAGGAAAGTGAGCCATCTGCTGTCGCTGAAAGAGCTACATACAACACCTTACCACCTTATGTGCACTGGGTGAATGTAGAGGTTCAATGGAAAATTAGAGTAGATGCTGGGGAAGATGTGCAAACAGAAGTCTAAGCCATAGTATACATATCCTGCTGTGCTTCTATTCGTCTATCGTGAAGTCCCGCAGTCATGACTGGGATTCTCACTGTTCGTGTTATATATGGCGGGCACGTCCGAGGACCACTCACGCTTGTGAGAGAGCTTGGAGCAGAAGCAGAAATCAACTGTGCCAACAGTCAGGAGTTCACGTTTGCCCGCTGTCCGGTCCTTCGGGAAGAGAAGGGCTTACACAAGCTTAAAGCGACCCTGCAACACTTGCCATCGACTACTAGTAATGTATTTTGGGATAAAGTCAATTGTCTCAGAAATCTCCTCCCGCAAGAATTGTGAAAATCCGTTCACAATTAACGAAACTACGCGCGATGAGAAATCGCGCATAATCGTTCCCTCTCAACTCGACCGCGGCCAACGCGACGAAAGCTGCGCGCTCTCTCCCGGAGAGGGGGGCGGCTCGCGGCGTTCTCTTCGGCGGCCTTCGATATATCACATGCCGGGTAGTTTTCTCCTTTTCTCCGCAACGCGGAGGGGCCTATTTCCGGTCTGGTGCCACAAAAAAGCAGGCATGGGTGCCTGCTCGCAAGTGCGCGTTTGGGCTGGTAGGGCGTTTTTGAAGCAATAAACGTTTGTAGTCGAGGGGTCCCGTTGAAAGGGAAGTATTGAGCTCGTCACTCAAGCTCCGCGCGCACTCAAAACACAAAAGAAACGGCAAAACTGTGCCTACAGGTTCAGGCATAGAAGAGGTTCGTACACAGCGATGACGACGCCGGAAATGGGAGAATCTAGCCGCGAAGTTGACCAGTGACAGCCGATCGGGCAGCCATGGCCTATGTGACGTCCCTTAGGCCATGCATAATGAGGACAACTGAAGAGAGACCGGTTGGTTTTTCCGCGTCTTTCACATCTTTTTGCGCGCTCACCGCTTCACGTGCACGTGTAATATTTGGCTCAGGTATTCCTGGCAGTGTAATCTAAACGTCGCGCAGGTTTACTTGCACTGCTCAAAGAGTGTTGCAGGGTCCCTTTAAGGGTGACAAAAATATTGACTACAAGTCAGCGAAGGCGATACTGCATGAACAGTGGCGGAAAGGTGCTGCTTGGAAAAAGTCCTCTTCAGAAACCCAGAAGGCTGCCAAACGGCAAGCGCCAGTCTCCAACACTTTAGATGGAAGCTTCGACGATGACTCTCCGCCCCTACCTGTTTGCGAACCCGTGAAACCTGCTGCGCCAGCCACAGTGACACCCGCGCCGTCATCCGAGTCTGGATCCAAGGAGACGCTGGCGTCATTGCCTGCACCTGCAGTTGCTTCCTGAACCATGACAGCGCCTGTAGCTGCATCACCGAGTGTGACAGCGCCAGTGGGGTCTTCCGGCACCAGGACAACCAGAACAGGCCCAGGTGCCGTGTTCACCAAAACTCTGGTAACAATTGTAGGCTCATCGTTTCAGTTGTGAAGGCCATTCGAGTTTTCCTGGCTCTGCTCACATCTCCGATAGCCAAGGGCATAAGCACAATCATTGACCTTGTATTGCCTATCATGCGGTGGCAATAGGAGCTGTGGCGCCAGAAACTTTGGAAATGAGGAACAAGGCCACCGTGTTTCAATGGCACACTTATGGTCTTCGGATCCGCCTTACGTACTTCTGACGGTTCATACAGCAGTACCGCTTTACAATCACCGCAATATCAGAGTCATGGTTATGCGCAAACATTCGTCTCTCTGGCTACACTGTTCTGCAGTCCAGGACAGGTGAGGCTTTTTCAAGAGTTCTGCTCGCTATCAGGAATGGCCTGACATACATGGAGTGTGTACCTTGCCTCAAACCTTGACCAAAACGAGTATGTCACAATGACTATTAAAGGGACCACGAAAAGCTTTGTGAAGGTGGCAATCAAACGCATTCAGGTGGTAAAAGACATAACGGGGGACGGGGGATTTGTGAGCCAAGTGTGAGCCCCATATGTTGTACAGATAATTTGTAAACAATTTTTCAAGATCGCCTTTCTCACCCTATGAGCACGACGCCGCAGCGAGCCGACCGCGGCTGACGCAACGGCGACCGCGGGTGACGCAACGGCGATCGCTGCTGACGCGACGGCGAAGGCACCCCCTGATTCGCCCAATCGCCGGCAAGGTCGGCCGCCGCCTACGTCGCTGTCATTGGCTTCCGGCTGCTCTTCCTCCTTCCTGCGCGATCCCGAGGCAAAGGCGGGTCCGCAGTGATTGACGCGAGCCTAGGCGCAGGAATGTAGCTAGCTGCTTTGAAGCAGGCAGAGAGGGAGGAGGAGTCGATCGGCAAGTGGGGAGAGGTGCATTTAATTGCTTCTGGCGCAGCTAATACTGAATGTAGATCAATAATTCCAACGGCATTGCATCGCTATATTGGTGCTACGTGACAATACAGGCCTTTTGTAACTTTTACAGAAGGCTTTTCTGGGTCCCTTTAAGAGTTATGCGTAGACGTTTACCCTTATTGCGGCATACATTCCAACTAATGCTTCATTTAACGTGGATCGTCTCCAGCACATCGTACGCTCGACACCGGCACGCACGTGTCAAATCGAGATGTTAACGTGCACCATCCCTCGTGGGAAAGCATTAAGACTGTAGTTAGAGGCCGCGTCTCTTCGACGCGGCTTGCCGTAACGGCGTGACTGTGATTAATACCGGTGAACCCACGTTTAGCCGGGCCGCAGTGTCGAGCACACTCGATGTAACCATGGGCTCCCTCGGACTGTCATGTAGGGCCCAGTTGTACATCGACACACATGGAGGCAGTCACACCTTCCTGCATATATCTTGCTTGATGGTCGAAGTGGAGGGCCATTAAATCAACAAAATCTTTGCCCGGACTGGCCTCTATATTCTGCTCTTATTGAGGAGCTCGATGGGAATTTTGAATCGTACAGCGACCTAATAGACGCCATGATACGGGCGAAAAGTTCCTGTATGCAGTTTTTCCATCTACCCTCGGGTATCTCTGTGGCCGATGCGGAGTATCAAAGGCTCCGTGCGGGTGTCGCAGGACTGGAAAGCGCGCTCGCAAAACGCGAAGATCCGAAGATATACAAGCCGCTAGGCGCGCAAAGAGGCACCTACAGCGACATATTAAGAAATTGGCTCAGCGGGAATGGCAGTCCTTTTGCTCAAAACTATGCCCGCCAAACCTCTAACAAGGATTTGGAGCTTAGTACGCAGCCTACGGGCCCCGCCTACTGCTCTGCACCCTTTGTACTCTATCGCTTTGCGACAGAACCACCGTGACCTAGACGTCGCTGAGGATTTCTGCGCCAAGGTCACAGCCTTATTGGCTCTGATCTTACCTACCAGCCTGACAGCCGTCTATTTGCCCTCTGCAGATCTCACCGTTATGGACAAGCCATTCACAACGGCAGACCTACTTGCTGCCTTGTCTTCTGTAAACAAGGCTTCTGCCCCGGGTCTAGATGGTATCAGCTATGCAGCTTTTTCGCACCTTGGATACAAAGCTAAGCGCTTCCTTCTCGGCCCATGCAGCCACAGCTCGGAAACAGGCCGCCTCGAACCAGGCTGGAAACGTGGTCGTCTTTTTCCTGTACGCAAACCCGGCAAAAGTTCCCTGGAAATTGAGTCTTACCGGCCCATTGCACTCCTGAGCTGCGTGGGGAAGCTGATGGAAAAAGAGGTCCTTGATTGCCTAGACTGGGTTTGGCAAAGTGGAACGTGTATGCCTACAGAAGACTGGATTCAGACACTCTCCGGCGGCATCAACGACGAGCTTGCCTTTGTCATTGACAGAGTGCAAAAGCCCAGCGTCCCATCACTCTAGCAGTGCTCATTGTCATTACAGCAGCGTTGGGCTGTGTGGCACATGAGGCAATGAGATCTGCATTATAGTCCGTAGGCATTGGAGGACGCATGAATGCGTAGATATTAGTATGTGTGTGACAGATCTGTCCTTATGTCAACGAAAGATGGCGATACAGCCCCTCACATTGTCACGCGAGGTGTGCCGCTGGGCAGAATTTTGGGCCAGCCCTATTTAATATCAGCCTCATCGGCATTGAGAAGTTGGTACCTCACACTGTTGAAATATTGCTCTATGCCTACGATATCTGCATCTGGAGCTCAGGCCGCAACAGGCGAGGTTTACGACCTCGCCTTCAAAAAGTCATCAATTCAATAGCCAACTTTTTGACCAGACGCGGCCTAGAAATCTCGGTTGCGGCAATAGCCCTCACCAGGCATGATGTCTCCCGCTATTATCTTTCAGCAGCAGGGGTGGCCATACCCTTCGTGTACTCTCACCGCATCCTGAGCGTGAGACTTCACAGGTCGCTGACGTGGTCCGCTCATGTTCGTCTCCTAAGGAGAAGCTGTACTCCTTTGCTCAGGTGTTACGCATGCTGACCAGCCGTTTAGGAGGCTGTACTAATGGGCCCCTCCTACGTCTATACACAGCACTCTGTGAAGGACTGCTCCGATACAGCCTCCCAACACTCGACCCTCTTTCCAAGGCCAATACAAGGCTGTTACAAAGTATGCAGGCCCATGTTCTGCGGTTTTGTCTTGGCCTTCCAAAGACAACTTCTACGCTGGGGACCATACGAGAGTCAAGGCACTTCTTACCCAGTGTACTCATCAAAAGTGCAGCTTCGCGTGCATTTGCGGCTTTCGACTGGGGCCCATTGTCATCCGTCAGCTCTAGCTGCGCTTTACAGGTCCAAGATATTCTTCCACCATTGTGTCATAAGTACTCTGCGTCACTGGATGTACTCCCCCTGGCGAATTGTTACCACAGTACCTAGCATCATCAATAAATCAAGGTTGCCAATTCCGACTCTAAAGTACTTCACTCCAGAGCACTTGTGGAATTGCTACCGTAACCACAAGCATATCTACACCGATGCATAGGTAGCGGCCACTTCATCTGCGATTGGAATCTGGGTTCCATCGACGCGGGCCACAATTGCGGTTAGGTTAAGCACAAAACAACCACAACGACCTTAGAACTTGTTGCCATTCGCTCCGTTTGCTGTACATTATTGGGCAAGAAGCTACTGTGTAGTTGATTTTAACAGATTCACGGGCGGCGCTTCAACAACTGGCATCGTTTCCGCGCGAGCAACTCGCCCATGAAATACACATCTTGCATTCATAGGCTGCCAGCTGGTTTTACGAGGTAGTGTTAGAGTGGCTACCTGGACATTGTGGGGTGCATGGGAATGTGGTTGCCGATGAAAGAGCTTGCGCGGCCCACACCAAATCTATTGTAATCATTCCGATTCCTTTCTCTCGATGGGACTCCGCGACATTTCTGTACTCCGTGGCGCGGCAGTTACAACTCTCAGTATGGCCGGATGAATAAAAAAATTATCAGCCATCGTACAGAATTGATCCCGCCTGCAGTTTCCCAATGCCGTGTGGCCTGGGGAAGCGCAACGAAGCAGTTGTTCACCGCAATCGTCTCAACGTCGCTTCTACCGGCCACTATTTGTACAAGATGCGCCGAGTTGCCTTGCCTCACTGTCACGTATGCAATGTTCGTGAGGACATAGAATATGTACTGTGTGTGTGCCGCCGTTACGACACCAAGCGGCGAACCTTCTAGACCACTTTGAGACTGCGTGTTGATGCACCACTGAAACTTTGCCACGCCATTGGTCTATGTCAGTTAACTGCCACGGAAACACGGAGTACACAGGCCTTGGTGTCATTTCTCCGTGACTCTGGCCTGAACAAAACCATGTGAACGTTTGCCTTAACTTTACTACTGTGCGAGTGCAGTGTGCGTGATCCTGCGTCTGTCAGTTTCTATGGGCTCATTTGTGTTTGTAGTGTCTGTATGAGTTTTTATGTCTTCGCTTCCTTTTACTTTCGGACCTCTCATGTTCATGTGGAGTAGCAAGCCAAGTTCGCTGCCAGGCTGACTTCTCATCATTTAAGGCATTTCGTCTCCTCACGAGCAGTGAAGTAAAGACGACCTATCAGTACATCCTCGAGCTGAGAGAAGCGACGATGAAGCTCACCCGTCAAATACTGAGGGAAGAACAGAAGAACCGAACGGGGCACTATGAGAGGCGCTCGCCAAATCGGCAGCTGAAGGTTGGAGAGAAGGGGCTTTTACTTGTGCTTACAAGCCACAACAAACGGCTGCTGAACCAAAAGGGACAGTTTCCGGTGATTGAAAAACGGAACGAAGTGGGCTACATACTGGATCTGGGACACAAGAAATCGCTGTTTCATCTCAACATGCTGAAACCATAAAAATAACGGGACCCAGTGCCCAAAACGGACATCTTTGGAGCCTTTATTGGCAGTTGATGATGATGACGCCGGAAAAGCAGTACCTACGGTTGACGTGAAGGAAGGACGCAGAGCTGAGAATGTAACAATTTCTGAGCATCTCAAATATGGGGAACATGGCCAGATTAGGGAAATACTCAAGAAACGCACCAACAACTGCTCAAGCAAACGCAGCCAAACGTTTCAGTGCAGAGTCATCTCGAATTAACAATGGTTGTGCCCGAGAGCACACCGCAGTGCGTACACTTTCTGCCTTAAAGATGTAGCTGAAGCAAAAGGACAATGCTTAAACTAGGCATTGGTAAAAAATCAACTGCCCCCTATAATTCTACTCTGGTGCTCGTTAAGAAGCACCTTATAGATCTTATCGCATATGCATTGACTTTCGTCGGTTGAACAGCGTTCTGATAGCTGACAGTGCACCTATCCCGATGTGTTTTTCGCAGACGTCAGCACGAAACGCTTCTCTTCAAAGTTTAGTCTCGTCAAAGGACACTGCCAGGTTCTATTAACAGAGTCGTCGAAAGAGAAAACCGCCTTGAGAAAGAGGGAAAAGACTGTAGAGAACACAAAAACCAAAAGAAAATTTCGAACAAGGTAGCGACCGCGATTGTTGTCAACATGTCAGCAAAGAGACTTGCCTTTATCATCAGGCCCTAGCAAATCTCTTTGCTGAAACGATGTCAACAATCGTGGTGGCTTCCTTGTTCTAAGTTTATATATATATATGTACACATACATACGAAAGACTAAACTACCTAGCGGCCCCGCAGGGGGCACCTTGTGTACTCAAGGTGTTTTGGTGAGTAGCGCCACCACGGTCGTGAGCTCCGCAGGGGTGCCTACTAGCATAGGCAGTTGGTGTCTTGCAACACCACAGACCCGAGCACATGTGGTTAGGACCCACCCACGTCCCGGCTGTGCGTGGCTTTGCCGTGTCCGGGGAAAAGGGAACCTGGTGGCTGAGCCAAAGTTGGGGTTGTTTTGGACCTTTACGGCCCCCCAGCAGCGGCAACACTCCACTTTGAATCTTGGTGACGGTATTGGCAACACCGCGGACCCCGAGCGCCCAAACATGAGCTGCATCCAACTGTGGCGATGTGTTTATAGGTGGAGGGTTAGAAACCACGAACGGTGGCCGTCGGAGCCCAGGTCAAGCTCCGGCGGATGGGCTCCCTGTCTGTTTACCAGGCAGGGAGCTCTGGGACCTCTCTCGGCATCAGGGTAAACCGAGTGAAGAAAGTACCCTCGTCCCCTGCTTTTTCCTATGCTATATGGATAGTTCAAAACCCCCCAAAAACGTGATCGGCCTCCTAAAAGGGGCCGCACCGAAGTCTCCTTTCCTCCCTTGACAGAGTTGACATTTCCAAAACCTGACAATTTCTCCCGCTTTCTAATAATGGAATCTCTTGACAAGTCAAAGCCCGTCACTGCACAGTCTGTTTTTCTCATCTCCAAGTTCCTTGAGGGCATTGTAGGAAAATCCTACAAAGCCAAGAAACTCAGAACAGGGGAAATCCTGATCGAAATTAACAACAGGCAGCAATCTATCAACCTCCTCAAGCAAACCCACATGGTAGACACAGACATAAAGATCACACCCCACCGCACGCTGAACAGTTCGCAGGGCGTCATCTCTGATCCTGACCTGATGAACGAAACAGAGACAGATTTGCTCGATCGCCTTCGAGATCAGGGTGTGACGGCAGTGCGAAGGATAATCATGCGTCGAAATGACACCGAAATCCGTACAAAACACTTGATCTTGACATTTGACTGCTCTACGCTCCCCGAGTCGGTCAATGCAGGCTTCATACGATGTCCAGTCCGACCGTACATACCAAACCCGCGCCGCTGCTTCAAATGCCAGCGGTTCGGGCACGGTACCAACTCGTGCCAAATGCGCCGCACAGGACCACCCGACAGATACCTGCAACTCCACCACCTTCACTTGTGTTAACTGCGGGGGATCGCACGCGGCGTACTCCCGCAAATGTGAGAAATTCCAACAAGAAAAGAAAATAATCAATGTCAAAGTAACAGAAAACATCACCTTCCCAGAGGCGCGGAAGAGGTTCGCCTCTTTCCCCCTGGGGAGGTACGCCGACGCAGCTCGCCGGGGGGCGGAGCGGCATCTGGTCTCGGCGGGGACCCAGTACCGCGAGTCGGACTTGGTCTCGCCCCCCCCCCTGGGTTGCCTCTGGCAGACCAACCCGCCTCCGCACCGCTCGCTGAGCCACCAGTGGTTGTGGTGGCAACCTCCTCCGTCGGGACCGGTGCCGCTCCTGTCCCAGCCTCCCCATCCTCTAGTGCGTTGGAGGGTGCCATGGACACCACGAGCCCCGCACCGGCTCCCACCGCCACCGCACCGCCCGTGCCACTTCTGGTGCCTCCGATATCTGCGGCGGTGGCGGGTCAAATGAAGGGCCCCCGAAGGTGGGCGAAGTCCGGGGGGCCCGGTTCGACGGGCACACCCAGGACATCGGACGACGAGATGGACTTCGTGCCATTCTTGCCGGCAACGCAGCGCAAGGATTGGCCTCCGACGTACAAGCCTACAGAAAGGCCCAGAAAGCCCAATCCAAGAGTCACAGCCCCGAAAGACGGCACATAAACATACACACTCCAGTAGTTCTCACACTAAATAATGGGAAGAGAAAACATAGTTCAATGGAACTGCAGAGGCCTTCTGAATAATCTTGATGACGTGTATGAGATTCTGCATACCAATCAGCCAAGTGTAATGTGTGTTCAGGAAACACATTTCAATTCCAAAAACACAAACTTCTTGAATAGTTACCTGGTATACAGGAAAGACAGGGATGGCTACACACACTCTTCTGGCGGTGTGGCCATAATCGTCCGGAAATCCTTAGCATGCCATCCTGTCACTTTAAAGGGGCACTGACACAAAATTTTGAAGGCGAGATAACTTCGGAGATAGATTGGTGGGAATACATATACATCATCTGCAAAATATCAGCGGTGAATACAGCCTAGAGCATATTTAAAATCAATTTTGAAGTGTGCGAAACGCAACCGAGCGGCCAGCAGAGGACCACGCGCAAGTGTAAATAAACAACATCCAAACACGTCACGAGTTTGTGTTTGCCGCTTCCGCACTGCCGGCTCGCCGCTCCAATCGGAGGGCCGGAAGGCGGAGCTTCTGCTCTCGAGAACGAACGACCCGATCGTTGGCGGCGGAGGCGCCGTGATTTCGTCAGCTCATCGGGCAGCTGGCCGCGACCAAAGTTCTACAGCGGTTCCAGGCACTCTGTTTCTATTACTGTTTATTACCATTGGATGCGGAAACGCGCCGGAGGCACGAAAAGCCCACTGAGCAAGCCGCACGGTCGCTGTGCAGGCGGCGGCCACGGCCGCGAAGTGGCCCACGCCGGCGCAGGTAGCTCGAGTGATAGCTTGTTACCGCTGCACGAAATTGTCCCCAAGTCCCGACCATGGTGGCTTACATGAGAAAGGAGTTAATGATGCCATGGCGGGTTGCATTAAAAATTGTCATCTGCACCGCTTACGAGAGCGGCACTCGAATATCCGCCGCAGTGCTAAGCCGAACACATCTGTAGGCGGACCTGTAGGCAGACCGGCCGGCTGCTCCCAGCGGGCGTCTTGCCACCCACCGTCTCGAGCGGCGCGCGTCGTTCGTTAGCCGCGGTAGCATTTGCACTCGCAGCGCCTGCGTCACATCCACGGTCGCTTTTTAATTAGGCGCCTCACGAGATCATTACGGGGGGGGGCATTCGCAGAAACTGCCGTCGATGCGGATTCGACAGTGCTACGGCGGCTCTGCTCTGTAACTGTGATATCCCTCCGACGGTCACGTGGTCAGCTTTGTTCACACAAAATCCACAAAATCCATCGTTTCGCGGCACTCGCTGAAACCGAAACTGCGACTGGCCGCATTGAAAATGCCTCTAATTAAAGAACCGTCGCAGGCTGAAGCAAATGAGGTTTCTACACGTTATAAGTAGGTCACTAGCTACTTATCGCAACAAAAAAAAACAAGATGCAAAATTTTTGTGTCAGTGCCCCTTTAAACACTATCCTTGAGGCTGTAGCCGTCCACACAATATTATTTAATAGGCTGATAACGGTATGCTCCATATACATTCCTCCTGATGTCACACTTTTGAGCTCTGACTTCGAGGCGCTGGTTGACCAGCTGCCCGAACCGTACATTCTAACAGGCGACCTTAATGCTCACAATTCTCTTTGTGGCTCTTCTCGTACGGATGCCCTGGGTCGCCTGATAGCGAGGTTTCTTACATCCTCTGGAGCATGCCTTTTCAACAATAAACAGCCTACATATCATAACATAGGACACAACACATACTCATGTCTTGGCTTGGGTATTGGCTCCGCAGTTCTCTTTCCTCTTCTCGAGTGGGGTGTGGGAACTAACCCATATGGCAGTGACCACTTCCCCACCTCACTTACATATATAGGTAAAGGCCCAAGCAGTTCATCTTCACATAATAGGTTCAATGAAGCACGAGCTAACTGGAATACATTTACAGAGACATCCAAACTACACCACACTACACCACACATAGGACACCTACACGTTGAAGAAGCTACCCAACTCCTCACGGCGCACATCCTCGACGCCGCCGAAAAGTCTATTCCCCACGCCTCTGGTGCCCCGCGCAACCAGCGGAGGCCGTGGTTTAATGAGGACTGTAGGCGGGCGCGAGAGGCCCAGAACAAGGCGTGGGGTATCCTTCGTCGGTACCCCACGTCAGGAAACCTCCTCTTGTTCAAACGGGCCAAGGCATTAGGAAAACGTGTGCGCTGTGAGGCAAAACGAGAGAGTTGGCGTACATTCATAACATCAATAAACTCCTACACAGACACACGGAAAGTATGGACACGTATACGCAAACTCAAAGGACAACAGACACACAGCCTGCCCCTGGTCAGTACAACAGGGGACACTCTGGAAGACCAGGCTGACACACTCGCACAACACTTCCAACACGTGTCCAGTTCAGCACACTACACGAACACTTTCCTGAAACATAAAGCCTTTTGTGAAAAGAAGTCCCTACACGACAACAGCAAATCACAGACTTCTTACAACTCTTTGTTTTCACTACATGAACTGAGGGCTGCTATGAGCACGTGTAAACCCTCAGCTCCAGGCCCAAGACAACATTACATACACAATGATACAACACCTACACGCAGACACATTTGAAGCACTTCATATAATAAAATATGGCCTTCGGGGCACATTCCACACTCTTGGAGGGAGGCCATTGTAGTGGCTTTCTTGAAGGAGGGAAAGGACCCGTCGTCCCCCTCAAGTTACCGTCCAATAGCCCTAACAAGCTGCCTGTGCAAGCTCTTCGAGAAGATGATCAATCGCAGGCTCGTGTACTTCCTCGAGTACAATGGTCTTCTCGAGAGCTGCCAGGCAGGCTTTAGGGTGGGGCGATCGACAAACGATCAATTGGTTGCACTTGATTCATACATCAAGGATGCCTTCGTGCATAAGCAGTACTGTTTAACTGTCTTTTTCGATCTCGAGAAGGTCTACGACACCGCTTGGCGTTATGGGATCCTTAGTGACCTCAGGTCACTCGGTGTTTCGGGTAATATGTTGAACACCCTTGTAAGTTATTTGTCGTAGAGAACGTTCAGAGTAAGAGTTGGTTGTGCACTTTCAAAGGTTCACGTCCAAGAAAATGGCGTGCCGCAAGGTGGCATGTTGAGTAGTTGCACTCTCTTTAGAGTAAAGATGAACTCTCTTGGAAAAGCACTGCCACCAACAATATCTTATTCTATGTATGTAGACGAAGTGCAAATATCTTTTAAATCATGTAATATGTCAATATGCGAACGTCAAGTCCAGCTTGGTGTAAAGAAGCTTGCCGGCTGGGCAGACAAGAATGGTTTTAAATTGAATCCTGTAAAAAGCTCCTGCGTTGTGTTCTCCAGGAAGCGCGGGGTCCATCCGGACCCAGACATTACTCTTAATGGCGTGTCGCTTCCTGTGAACAAGGAGCACAAGTTTTTAGGTGTTGTGTTTGTCCACAAACTCACATTCATTCTACGCATCAAGGAACTTAAACATAAATGTCTCAAAACAATGAATATACTTAAGGTTCTGTCCCACCAATCATATGGTTCCGACAAAGAACTCCTACTACGGCTCTATACTGCTTTGGTTGGATCTTGTTTAGACTATGGCAGTGTGGTATATGGGTCGGCGACTAAAACAGTGTTGCGAATGCTTGACCCAGTGCTACACTTGTGGCTACGGCTTGCGTCGGGTGCTTTTCGCACTAGCCCGGTCGAGAGTCTGTAGGCCGAGTGTAATAAGTGGAGGCTTGAGAACCAACGGGCATACATTGACTTTATGCTTTTAAAATTTCGTCGCTGAATAATCATCCTTTTTATCCTGTCTTTAACGATACATCAACATCTCTGCTATTTGTAAATCGCCCATCCGTTCCTCTGCCCTTTTCACTTAGAGTGAAAGAGCCAGCCTCGGATCTCAATGCTTCGTTTTTAGATGTGTACAGGTCGTCCTTTTTTAACAGTTGACCGCCTTGGCAAGTTCGCCATGTGTCCTCGACCTTTCTTTTATGAGACTTGACAAAAATCGTGTACCACGAGCTGCAATACTCCAGCACTTTTTGTCTTTGCAGTTTAAATACACACGTGCAGAATTTTATAGTGACGCTTCTAAAACCTCCACTATGGTGTCGTGCGTTGCTCATGGTCCAAATTTCAATGCAGCCAGAACCATGGCCGTGCACACAACAGTTGTTTCAGCAGAAGCCTATGGAATTTTACTTATTGTACTACACATTCTTGAGAACCAGATTCCCAATTCCATCATCTATACAGATTCTTTGAGTGTTGTTCACGCACTGGCATCGCACAAGCCCTCCAAAAACCACATAGTTAATCTTGCATTCAACACTATTATGTCCGTGTATGCACAAAAGCATGAGCTGCTCCTCTGCTGGGTCCCAGGACACGCAGGGATCGCTGGAAACGAGTTGGCAGACGAGAGGGCCGCTGCTGCTGCACTCAGGAACACTGTAGACATTACAACGATACCCTACACAGACCTCAAGCCACACATAAGACAACACCTGCGCAGAACATGGCAAACACACTGGGATGAACAGACAGACAACAAACTACATGTAATAAAGCCACACTTGGGACGGTACACAGCTGACTCACGCAACAGACACACATAAGTCGCTTTGGGTAGGCTGCGGATAGGGCACACCCATGCAACGCACTCATATCTGCTGACGGGATCTTCTAGACCCCAGTGCAGCAGGTGCAGAGAAGCACTATCCGTGGTGCACATACTACTCACATGCAAGGCACTTCACAGAACACGACAAAAACACTTCAGAGAACTCTACAGACAGCATATCCCACTACATCCATCGCTGTTTATAGGTGACGATGCCATAGTTTCCGTGAAACGTGTGTTTGAGTATTTGTCAGACGTAAAGTTTTTACACCTCATTTCCTATCACGCATAATCAAATCTGGCCCTATACACCAGCCATCACCATTATGTTTAACTGATTTTACTATGTTTGGTTGACTTTTTTTTGTTTTGTTTTACCTACCTTTTTGTGGTAAGCACCACTTCATAAACTTTCCTCTGGCGCTCTTTGCCCTTAGTCGGCCTTGCGCCATAAAAACCCAACCATCATCATCATCAACACTCCACTTTGGCCCCCGCTTCTCGCAGACGGTACCCCCGGTCTGACCCACCCGGGGGGAATCAGCCAGTTGCCTTTTCCTCTCTTTATCTCCACTTTTTCACTTTTCTATCTCCTCTCCTACCCCTGTCCTGTCCTCTCCTTCCTTTCCGATTTCTACATTTTTCCTGGCGGCAAGGGTTAACCCTGTGCAAGGATATCAACCTTGGTACCAAGTATAGGGTTATAGCAGCAGGGTAACAGTTAGCGTGTACTTTAACGTCACGTTCGCTTGTTGGGCTCGATGGTGGGTGACCGGCTCTGCTGCCGAATTGATTCCATGCTCATATGGCTTTTTCTATCCTCCCCCAAAAACCTGATCGGCCTTCTAAAAGGGGCCGCACTGAGGTAACACAAGTGAAACCAGTCTGCCAAGGTGGAACTTTCACAAAATACCTGGTTATCCACTCTGAAAACGAAAATGCACCACTTTCTAAAAAAACCTGTCTTCCTCATTGCAAAGTGCCTTGAAAGCGTTGTGGGCCGGGATTAGCAAGCTAAGAAACTAGCCTCTGGTGATCTGCTGGTAGAGGTGCAACGAAAAAACCAAAGTCAGAACCTACTAAAACAGAACACCCTGGCTGAACTCAAAGTAACGGTCACACCACATCGTAGCCTGAATACAACGCAAGGCGTGATCTCTGAGAGGGAACTGCTTCACGAGACAGATGAGGATTTGCTTGAAGGACTGAGGGACCAGGGCGTCACGGCTGTGCGGCGGATCACCATGCGTCGCGGAGGTGAGGAAATTCAAACTAAGCATGTTGTTCTGACCTTCAACCGTCCAACGCTTCCTGAATCCGTCCATGCTGCCTTCATATCCTGTCCAGTACGCCCCTACATACCTGGTCCTCGAAGGTGTTTCAAGTGCCAGAAGTATGGCCACGGAACTCAGTCTTGTCGTGGCCGACCCACCTGTGCTCACTGTGCACGTGCTGACCACACCAGTGATGACTGCAAAAAAGAACAAGTGAAATGTCCAAACTGCGGGGAACCACACGCTGCGTATTCACGTGCATGTCCCGTATTCAAAAAGGAAAAAGAAATAATTCAACTCAAAGTCACTGAAAACCTACCCTTTGCACAAGCACGTCTGAAGCATGCCCTGCTTTCAGGCAGAAGTTACGCAGACGCTGCTCGCCGGGGGGTGGAGCGTCCTGTTGGATGCGGGCCCCCAGTGCAACCTGGTCCCGCCACAGCCCCCCCGCTCAGCATCAGAAAGTTGCTCCCGTGGTTTCTGCTGCTACACCCTCCTCCAGCGCGACCACCTGTGCTGCGCCTAAAGCCTCCAGCACGAGCTCTGGTGCTGTACCTAAGACCTCAAGCACGAGCTCAGTCCAGATGAGTGATGATCTGGCTCCATCCCGGGCATCTGCAAAACAGCAGAAGGCTGCTCCTGCGGTCACTGCTGTTGCAGCAATGTCCAGTGCTGTGGCTGCCGCCTCTAGCACAAACAGTGTCTCCACTGACACTTCTCCTTCAGAAACCTTGGATGAGGCCATGGATGTCTCTCCAAGCACACCTGCTTCTGAAACACAACAGGAGCGCCGCAGTTCCGCTGGTCGGGGTAAATCAAACAAACCGAAGTCGTCCAAGATCACTACACCGGGAACTAACTCGGCAACCTAGGTAAACTGCTCAAAGGGCCCCCAAAACAGAACTCCGTCACTAATGACCCTTTTAATGGAAAAAGAACATCTCATGATCTGTATTTCTCTTCTATTGGTATTTATGGCTGCTGAAAGTGTTATCCAGTGCAATTGTAGGGGGCTGTTGAACAATCTTGACGATAAATATGATATACTCTCAAATCACAAACGAAACATACTGTGCCTCCAAGAAACACACCTACGCCCATCTCAGACAAACTTTTTCACACAATACACTATAAGACAGACTGAACTACCACCATCCGTCTGGTGGTGTGGCAATAATAGTACAGAAATCTGTTGCTTGTCAACACCTGCAGCTACAAACTTCACTTGAAGCAGTTGCCGTTAGAGCCATAATTTTTGATAGACTAATAACAGTGTGTTCTCTTTACATTCCACCGGACTATCGTCTATCCAGCATAGAATTCGAAAACCTCACCAATGAGCTACCTGAACCCTACCTAATTATTGGAAATTTTTATGCCCACAACCCTCTCTGGGGATCTGCGCGAGCTGATGCGCGAGGGCAGCTAATCGAAAAGTTCATCACAATATCCGGCAGTTGCATCTTTAGTAAGAAACATCCAACATACTACAACACGGCTCACAACACATATTCTGCAATAGACCTGGCAATTGGCTCCGCGATTTTACTGCCCACCTGTGAGTGGAAAGTAATTAACAACCCCTATGGCAGCGACCATTTCTCCCTGATACTACTAGCTATAAGCAATAACTCCCAAGACACCGATTCACCTCGAACTTTTAAACAACATGCAGCTGACTGGAAAACATTCAAAAAAATTTCCAGAGCAACCCCTTCACTAATAAGTCATTTAGATGTTGAAGCAGCCAGCTCACTTATTACGGCCCATATTCTCGACTATGCTCAAAAGAGCATTCCAGAGACCACTCCTAAAACCCTCCCCAGACCTAGACCATGGTGGAATGAGGAGTGCAAGCGTGCACGTTCCGAACAGAATAAAGCATGGGCACTCTTACGCTGCTATCCTACGGCAGACAACCTGCTGAAGTTTAAACGGGCAAAAGCCCAAGAAAAGCGGACACGGCGCTTAGCAAAAAACGAAAGTTGGACAAGGTTTATATCGTCTATAAACGCTTACACAGACTCTCGCAAAGTATGGACTAGGGGAAAGAAACTAAATGGCTACAAGACCAACCCTACTCCCCTTGTAAATAGTGTGGGTAACACAATAAAAGACCAAGCAGATGCTCTCGGCAAACATTTTGAACACGTATTCAGTTCCTCTCATTACACACAAACATTTTGACAGCACAAGAAAGCAGCTGAGCGCCAGCCTCTTTGTGTGAACAAACGCTCAAATGAGGGATATAATGCCCCCTTTACGTTGCCTGAACTTATTACTGCGCTGTCTACATGTGGTAAGTCAGCCCCTGGAGCTGACAGAATCAGTTATGAGATGATCAGGCACTTACACATTGACACACTTTACACAATACTCTCTCTCTTTAACAAAATATGACAGAAAGGCCGCTTTCCAAAAGCATGGAAAGAGGCAATCGTTGTACCTCTGCTAAAAGAGGGGAAAGAACCATCCTTTGTGGCTAGTTACAGGCCTATTGCCCTGACCAGCTGTTTGTGTAAGCTCCTTGAAAAAATGATAAACCGGCGACTTTTTTACTTTCTGGAGTTTCATGGTGTTCTAGACAAAAATCAGGCAGGGTTTAGGTCTGGGAGATCAACTACAGATAATCTGGATGCGTTTGAATCGTATGTTAAAGACGCTTTTGTCCATAAGCAGCACTGCTTCTCTGTATTCTTTGATATGGAGAAAGCCTACGATAGAACGTGGCGATATGGCATTCTATTGGACTTGCAGTCGTTTGGCCTTAGTGGCAATATACTCAATGTTATACAAGACTATTTGTCTGATCGCACATTTCGTGTCCGTGTGGGAACTGCCCTGTCTAGAACATTTGTTCAAGAAAATGGCGTACCCCAGGGAGGAGTGTTGAACTGTGCACTGTTCATTGTTAAAATGAGTTAACTTAAAACTGTGCTGCCTCGAACTGTTTCATACTCTGCCTACGTTGACGATATCAAAGTTAGCTTTAAATCCGGTAATCTGTCGATATGTAAACGTCAAATCCAATCAAGTGTCAACAGGCTGGTTACATGGGCTGAAAAAAATGGTTTTAAGTTTAACGCTGATAAAAGTGCTGTTGTCTTTTCCAGGATACGCGGTGTACAACCTCTTCCTTGTATCACGTTAGGAGGTCAGCCCATACCAGTGAAAACGGAACACAGGTTTCTAGGTATTTTGGTCGACCACAAGCTCTCATTCATACCACACATTAAATTACTAAAAGTAAAATGCCTGAAAACAATGAACATTTTAAAGGTACTATCTCATCAGTCCTGGGATACGGATGCAAAATGTCTGCTAGCACTTCGTAATAGTGTTGTTAGGTCAAGAATAGACTACGCCTGCATTGTATACCAGTCTGCAACCAAAACAGCACTCAAAATGTTGGACCCAGTATACAACTTAGGGCTTCGCTTGGCCTCAGGGGCATATCGAACAAGTCCTATTTCATCCCTTTATGTCGAATAAAACCAGTGGTCTCTAGGGTACCAGCGTGCCTACACTGCTCTGATGTATGCCGCAAAGATGACTTCTTCGAAGGAACACCCTTTGAATACCATAATGAAAAATAACACAACTGATCATCTCTTTGAAAACCGACCATCCATAGCTCCATCTTTCCCGCTGGCAGTTTCACACCTCGTCAGCGAGTTCCAAGTTCCTCTCACTGATGTCTACTGCACCTCAGTTTATGATTTGGTCGCTCTGTGGGACACTTTCCCAATTTCCTGTGACATGTCCTTTAGAGAAATTCAAAAGAAGAATGTACCAAACTTTGTCATCACTCAGCATTTTCTGTTCCTCCGTGACAAATACAAGGCAGCTGAATTTTACACAGATGCTTCGAAAACTACCACAACCGTATCCTGTGCTGCAAATGGCCCCCTACTTTATATATCCAAAACAATGAACAGGAACACAAGTATATTCACTGCAGAGGCGCACGGTATTCTACTGGCTTTGAACCACATTCTTCGAAACAAAGTTAAGAAGTCAGTTATATACACAGACTCTCTCAGTGTCGTCTCAAATCTCTCATCTGGGAAGATCAGTAGAAACCCTACTTTTAATTGTGCTTTAAGAGCTCTCCAGTCTGCTTATGGCCTGAAACTCATTGTCACAGTCTGCTGGGTTCCTGGCCACTGCGGCATTCCTGGAAATGAAGCTGCTGACCGTAGTGCTGCAGCTGCCGCCCTTCGAAGCAGCATAGACATAAAGAAGGTCCCACATCAAGATCTGAAACCTTTTGTAAAAAGGAAGCTGCGGGACCACTGGCAGCAACAATGGGACAGAGAAGCAGAGAATAAACTACATGTCGTTAAACCCAAAATAGAAAAGCCCCCTGCTGAAAAACATGACAGATTTGTGGAGGTAGCCTTATGCAGATTGAGAATTGGCCACATATCACACACTCATACATTTTAACGGACACAAACAAGCCACACTGTCATCGGTGTGGGGGACAGCTCTCAGTTCTTCACATGCTTATTGAATGCGAGATGTGCGACATAGAGAGAAAACATCACTTTCAAGAAATATACGGTCATTGCATACCCTTGCACCCTTCATTATTTTTAGCAGATAGTCCCATGTTTTCCTACAGAAGGTACCTTGCCGATGTTGACTTCCTAAAGTACATAACATACTCCCCATGATGTAACTTGGCCTCGTGTTCCATCACAAAACAATGGCGGTATTGTGAGGTTTTTAACACCTTGCATACCGATACTTCTTACTTTTATTTATGGCCCTATACACCAACTTCCATAGTTTAATTTGATGTAGTGGATTTTTTACAGATTCCATTTTAATATCACCTCAGCATCCCACTATTTTCATGGCGCTCTTTGCCCTCGTCGGCCTTGCGCCATAAAACCCTAAATCATCATCATCATCATCATCATCTAAACTACCTAGCGGTCCAACAGTACAACAGCGGGGCCTCGCAATCATCGCATATTGAGGATGCAAGGTGGCCACAACAGTGCAAGATTGCATCACCCAAAACAGTGAGTGAAATGTTCGGCTTTCAATAAACCAACATCATCATACTGTGTAAGTATTTTTTACCGAGTGCCCTAACATGGACAGTGGAATTCCTTGTAGCTGCTCAAAAATGTGTAACCAGGCCAATGCTACTTTTTCTAGTTTCGGTTCCATTATTGCGCGCCTAGAGGCAGTGGCGCTGGGGAAACACTTCTCCTCTCATTTTTTTTTTCTTTCCGCTTCTCTCCGGCGTGACTGGGGCGCGCATGCGCGATAACGGTCACCGCAATTGCCGCTTCCGCAGGGCGAGCAGCGAGGCCGGCGCGCGTCTGATGTAGTGGGCGATTTATCGTATATGCTCCCTCGGACATTACGGTGCTGCAAAAGGGACGCCAAGAACACCAGGATGAATCGTAACGCGAAGACTCTGAGCGCTGTTAGCAAAAGGTGAGAAAGTCGTTCGTATGCCGTACGTGAAGCTGAGCTGAAGGATAGGACTTGTGTCGTGCGTGTGCTGTGCTTGAAGACAGACAACCTTGAATGTGTTGTATTGCTCATCGGTGTTTCTCGCCGCACGTCGCGTTCGCGCACGTAACGCGAATAAAGTGTTCAAATGATATTCGAGCTGGCGTCGTTACTGGTCAAGCGGCGTGGCTTCGTGCCGTCGGAGCGAGGCTTGCCTGTTGGAGGCAGGTGGTGGCGGTTGCCGGGTGGGAATGGGGGGACACGGGGAGGGGGGAAGGAATCCAACCGGCATGAGAGGAGAGAGCGTTACCTCTCCCCCACGCAAGCTGCGCCCCCTCGCATTGTTGCCATGGCAATTATAACGCCTTCAAAGCCAACATGGCGGTGGCGTTGCTAGGGCAACAACAACGCAGTAATGTCTCCCCAGGCTCACCAGGGGAGAATATGCCGCATGAGTCGCAACTAGCCCGGACGCTGGGTTGAAGGCTAAGAGACCGCCTCCTGGTGTAACGAATATAAGACAATTACGGTTTTAATAGCTGAAATGTACATTTAAAAACTGACATAAAAAGTAATATCCCAATTTGGTGTTGATAGCAAAATCTCGTGGCAATCATCGAGGGTCGCAGAAAACTAAGAAAGGAGAGATAACGAGGAAATAAGAAAAAAACAAAGTGAAGTAAACAGATCCGTGAAATAAAGCAATCTTCCGCTGTCACGCAAGTAAGTAAAAAAAATTATCTGAAGACAAAAAAACGGGAAATGGACTTACAAAATCACAAAAGAATAGCGAATGGACACCCTTACCATGGATAAAAAATTGCCGCGTATCTGCTCTTTCGGGCGCAAATGTCGACAAAAGACAACAGTCTTTGTCAAAATTTGCCAAGTAAATGCGTCGTTTCGCATTTCCCGCTCATTTCTCATATTGTTCCTCTTGCGTCGCACTCCTCCAAAGGTAAACACACGCTAAAGGTCTGCTCAAGTCTATTTAAATTGGCAGCGTTCCACTGCTCCAGGCCAGGGGCCTCAATGCCAGCGCTGCCGTTCGGCGGAGACGCGCGTGAATCGAGGCACCCAACTTCAACGTTTTTAGAACTGCGGTGCCCTAGTCACGTGCGTTGCAAGGAGGACGTGGAAGCTATCTAGTGGAGCGTTGCGTAAGTGTTACCGCCTGATTTCTTAAACTGCCGCCAGAAGCTATAGGGGTGCGGCGACAGCAGGCGACGTTCATTTTTTTTCTCCAGTGGATGTAGTATTTTATTTCGCAAAAATCAAGCATCTCTGAATTTTTTCATGAAGGAACACTGCTAATATCGCTGATGTATTGATTTTCCCCGTTATAATTATGTGATGTCTTGTTCTTGTTCAACAATGTGCACAACTATGAACACATAAACCGGACATAGACGTTGGACATAGACGTTTAGATTGCCGGTGAGTATATAAGACTATTATGCAGACTTTGTTTTACTTTGGTCAGATAGCTGAGTCGAGTCACAGGCAGACACACCAACAGACCAAAAGTTTTGGGTTTAAGTCGCCCAAGAAAGACTATCGTCTTTAATAAAAGTAACAATATGTGACAAAGACATAAAAATTAGGTTACGAAATCACGCAGGGCAATCTAACAAATAACAGTGCGCTGAAGCATTTACCTAAAATAACAACTCAACAAATGCGCTGTCTCACCTTACGTTCTTTTTCAAGGGCACACAGGAAACGTACAGTTGATACAGCGCTGAAGCGGAGTACGAAACAATAACATTAATTGAGGAATTCTCACAACTGCAGTAAATATGTAACGCGAGTTGCACGCTCATGATTGGTGAAAGAACAAGAGAGTAAGGTAGTGGATGCGTGTTCGGTTGCCCTGCGTTACCAGTATTTCTAGTACGAGATAACTAATGACGACCACCCTTATTTGACGAGATCACCTATATCGTGTTGGCTGTGACCAGTGACTAAGGCTGTGACAAGGCCTTAGTTGGCTTTGCGCCATTAAAATCGAGAAATCATCATCATGCGACCAATTTATTTGCGTCGAGTTCTCCCATTCCTAGACCCTTTCAGAGGTCGAAGGCGGTGACTAAGGCAGAAAGCTGGGCCAGTTGGTTCATATTCTTTGAAGTGGGAAGATGAGTTTGTTTCCAATAAATCAGTTGTAATTCCAGTGCCATCCGTGTCTGTATTTTTCTCTTGTGTAGCGTCTTGTCCAGCGCCTGGTGACGGACAGCACCCAAAGAGCAATGATGTAGCATTAGCGGTAGGACACGTCGGTTCCTGTCATGCAGGGCCGTCGCTAAAGGGCGCAGTAATGTCTACGGGCGCGGTTAGTTACGATAACCGTAGGTTGCTGAGTCGATGAGGAGGATTGTGGCTATCATCAGCGTTGGTTACCGCCAATTCTAGGTGGCTGTCGAAGTAGCTGACCACTGCGCGCTGTGTCCTTACGCGTACAGTAACCCCTGGCATGCCGAGCAGCCTGAAGATGCGCTACATTAATATTCACAGGACTGGTTCTCCATAAATCATCTATCGTCGATTGTTATTCGTGATTTTCTTAGTATGATGACAGATAAGGCTCCATGACAACGCATTCCCAGCAGCCTCAACTTGCGGTGCATAATTAATCGCAGGACAGGTGCTTCACACGTCATCTATCGTTGATTCTTATTCGGGATGCCCTTTGTATAATTTCAGATAAGGCTCCATGACCAGCCATGCCGAGCAGTGTGAACTTGCGGTGTAATATTATTCGCACGACGGGTGCTCCATACATCATCTAGCGTCGATAGTTGACTGTAATTCGGGATACACTTCGTTTAATTGCTGATAAGGTTTATGACTAGTCATGGCAAGCAGTGTGAACTTGCGGTGCATTATTATTTGCAGGACAGGTTCTCCATACATCGTCTAGAGCCGATCGTCGATCGTTATTCAGGATGCACTTCGTATAATTTGGGATGCCGAGCCCCAAGCAGCAGAAATTGCCAAGACCAAGCATGGCAATTCATCAGTGGCCAATGTGTCCGAGCTTGGCAATACCTCGGCCGCCATCATCGGCTGGTCCTTGGGATAGGTGACAAGGCAACAATTGGCCAAGCTCTGGACGGCCAATATTGGACAACGCTTGGCAAAGCATGTTGCCATTATATTGCCTATACTTGGAAACCATGCTATTTTCATGCACCTTTTTTGTGTTCTGGCCAATCATTGTGGCCAATGTGTATTCTATGACTTACCTTGAGGCCGTTTTTTTCGGTTTTAAGCATGCCACAATAAATGAAAAAGTTTAATACATGCAGTATTGCAAGCATTAAACTATTTCCCTAACCATGGCATCCATGAGAAGAGGAAATAAGGTCACAAGACAAAGATACTTCATGCAATAAACTGTTTTAAATAAATCTTTAACACTCAGAACATTTTCAAGTTAGTTGTTTTAGGCATACGCCTACATATTGCAGATTAAAAAATATCTGTACCATAGGTAATTAGGCAGAAACTTAACTATTTCCTTCGATATTAAATTGAAAATATCAACAAAAAATAATCTTACACCATTACAAATGAACATAAAGGGAAGCTTAAACTTCTTACAATTGTGAATAATTTTCTATTACACTAACAATAATCAATAAACTTTCTGTATAATGAATGTGTGCTCGCAAAGCCATTTTACAGCTGTATAGACTTGGAAAATATGGAACGACAATTTGCCCACAATATCAGTTATGCTGAAAATCAGCAACATTCACGTTTGATTATTCATCTAAAAACTTCCATTGCGAAAAACACTGGCACAACAATGATGACTAGAAACAAACATGAAATGTATGCTAAAACCTGGATGGGTTCAGAAGTAGGATGAGTGAGATCTTGCATTTTCTGGCCAGGTGTCTTGCTACTGTGATACATGCAGATATTTCACTCATACCTGCAAGGCAGCTGTGCCTGTTACTATTGCACATTCACAGAAGAAAAAGTACCAGCAACAATATGCTAGAAGAACGCGTACAAAATGCATGAAGAAAGACATTATTTCCCTAGCTCTACGAAAAATAACACAAACAATCTGTGAGGCACTATGCTGCTTGAAAAACCAAACTAACTTTTTCGTGACTTCTGGCAGCAAAAAAAGGTGCGGTAAGATTCATAAGGGCTGTTAAAGGAACACAATGAGACTTTGTAGTATCAGCTAGTAAAGTTGAGTTGCAGAATTGCTCTAGGGCAGACACTGCTAAACACAGCTGAGACACAGGCAGCAACAATCATGTTTAAAATGGTGAAAATACACAAATAAAAATTCAGAACTTCTATGTAATATAAAATACAATGTACTGCGCACATTGCAAAAAAAAGCTAACTAAAAAACATACCACAATATTTGAATGACTATGAATGTTATGGAAAGAATTACAAAAAAGGTCAGTAAAATAAAGTTTAAAACGGGAACTACGCCCATGGGCAAGATAGGTTTCATTAGTAACATTTAAGATGAACGAAGAATATTTCTCTCTATCACACACAGTGGAGCAGAATAAAAACAATGCCTAAAGAATACAGGGCAGTGCACAATCCCCACACACACTGTTATCTGAATAGAACACACAATGCCCAAAATATTGTGGCACAAAAAAGGCTGAGAGCAACATTTAAAACATACAATGACTCAATTCACAAATAACACTCAATTTGCTCATTGTGCAAATGACGCAATAATATTATCACAACCAGAAAGTGCATTAGTTTTGCTTAATCTTCCACGACTAGATACATAGAAATGCACCACACACAACATACACTTAAAAAAGTTACGAATAAGAGCACTGTAAATGTGCAGCACAGGGACATGCCAGATCAAGCACACTGTTGAGAGCTCTGCATGGCCTTTTCAAGAGCAGCTTGGCGTCGTTCACTACGGCCCCCTTGTTGAACGCTCGCAAACATGAGCCACCGCTTCTTCACATCTGCTACAAGTGCCTCAGTTGTCTGAAAAGTGCTGGAAGTTGCACCTGCAGTAAACAAAAAGACAAAAATAACAATTACGTTGCAACCACTAGAGCCTCAAGATGTGCCTAGACTCGGAATCCTGCATACTTGTTTTTTCCTGGTCACTGTAGCCCAGAAAAACAAATGCAGCTGTAGTCCGAGGTGACGTTTTGCTAGTTTCTCTTTGATTTACTTGCTGCAAGTCGCAGCGGCGCGGGGCAAGCAAAACACTCCTCCTCCACCTCTCACTGTTTTCCCCCTATCTGCCTTTCCCCGGCGCGACTTCAGGTGCGCATGCGCAGCAACGGGATAACGGTCGCTGCAGCTGCCGAAGCACAAGCGGTGCGCTAGAGAAAAAAAGCCGCGGGGCTGTCGCGCGCGACGTAACAAAGTAGAAATGTTTTGTCAGCGTTCTGAAGACCACAGATGACGGGATGCCCCATCCACAGGGGCGAATCACAATTTTTCTTCATGTTAGTAAAAGGTGAGAAACTCGTTTGTAAAGCGTGAAGTGAATCTAAACAACAACGCTGGTGAAGTGCAAAGAGCTGTACAACTACGTGTAGAACTACCTGTACAACTACGGTACCCCACGCCAGATCATGTCATTTCCTTCAAACGGGCACAGGCTCTTGGGAAGCGTGTGCGTCGTGAGGCGAGAAGGGAGAGTTGGCGCGCCTTCCTCACTTCTATCAACTCATGCACTGACACTGAGAAAGTCTTGACACGAATACGTAAGCTGAATGGACGACATACACACAGCCTGCCCCTGGTTAGCACAACAGGGGACACACTCAAAGATCAGGCCAACACGCTTGCACAACACCTCGAACACGTGTCCAGCTCAGCACACTACACCAACACTTTCGTTAAACACAAAGCATCATGTGAGAAGAAGCCCTTGAGAGACATTAATAAGTCGAACTCATCCTATAACACCCCCTTTTCGCTTCATGAGCTGATGGTCGCACTCGGTACTTGTAAACCTTCAGCTCCAGGTGCAGAAAGGATTTCATATACAATGATACAACACTTACATGCAGACACGCTTGAAACACTTCTTCACCTCTACAATAAAATATTTCTTTCGGGGCACTTTCCACGCTCTTGGAGGGAGGCCATAGTAGTGGCTTTCCTAAAGGAAGGGAAGGACCCTTCCTCTCGTGCCAGTTATCGCCCCATTGCCCTGACAAGCTGCCTGTGTAAGCTCCTCGAGAAGATGATAAACAGGAGACTTGTGCACTTCTTAGAGTACAATGGTCTTCTCGAGAGCTGCCAGGCAGGCTTCAGGGCGGGGCGATCTACCAACGACCAACTCGTTGCATTAGATTCTAAATATCAAAGATGCTTTCCTCCACAAGCAGTACTGTATGACAGTCTTCTTTGATCTTGAAAAGGCGTACGATACTGCTTGGCCGTACGGCATGCTTAGCGACCTGAAGTCCTTTGGCATGTCGGGTAACATGATGAACACGCTTGCCAGTTACCTGTCTGAAAGAACGTTTCGCGTCCGAGTGTGAACTGCAGTGTCTAGGGTTCATGTGCAGGAAAACGGCGTGCCGCAAGGTGGAGTTTTTAGTTGCACTTTGTTTATAGTAAAAAGGAATTCTCTTCGGAAGGCACTACCACCATCGATTTCCTGCTCAATTTATGTAGACGACATACAATTATCCTTTAAGTCTTGTAACCTGTCTGTCTGCGAGCGCCAAGTCCAGCTTGGTGTTAACAAGCTAGATGGTTAGGCAGACAGCAACGGTTTTAAATTTAATCCAGGGAAGTGCACTTGTGTTTTGTTTTCCAAGAGGCGTGGCATCCGGTCGGATCCTGACATTCAACTCAATGGTGTCTCGATTCCTGTCAAAAAGGAACACACGTTTTTCGGTATACTCTTTGACGAAAAGCTTACATTCATCCCACACATAAGACAACTAAAGCATAAATGCTTAAAAACAATGAATATCCTGAAGGTTCTGTCGCAAATTTCTTTTGGTGCTGACAAACAACTTCTTTTACGTGTTTTTACCAGCTTGATACGTTCACGATTGGACTATGGTAGTGTTGTCTATGGGTCAGCCACTAAAACATCCCTCAGAATGCTGGACCCTGTGCTTCATCTAGGGCTCCGCTTGTCGTGTGGTGCCTTTCGGACTAGTCCAGTCGAAAGTATGTATGTAGAGTGCCACAAATGAAACCTAGAATGTCAGCGAGCTTACACAGACCTGCTTTATGCTTTTAAAATCTCTTGAATGCCTCACAATCCTTTTACATCAGTTTTTTATGATACATCCATATCTCAACTTTGTACTAATCGTCCATCAGTCTCTGCTCCCTTCGCATTCAGAGTAAGAGAAGAAGCGTCACAACTTGATGTCATGTTCTCAGACACCATCAAACCTCCGCTACTGAATTCTAGCACCGTGGCAGCTTCTCCCGATATCATGTGATTTATCTTTTACAAGTGTCGAGAAAAACAGAGTGCCTAGAAGCGCGATAGTGCAACATTTCTTGTCCCTGCAGCACAAATATCAGTGTGCTGAATTTTACACGGATGCTTCAAAAATTGCCACCACTGTTTCCTGTGCTGCGCATGGTGGCAACTTTAATGTCTGTAGAACGTTGAATAGAAATACAAGCGTCTTTACGGCAGAGGCCTATGGCATACTTCTTGTAGTTATCCGAAATCTGTAATTTATACTGATTCTTTATGTGTTGTGCGTACATTATCCTCACAGAAGTCTAAAAACCATGTGGTCAATGCTCTCATTAGTACTATTATGTCTTTGTATGCATTAAACCTTGATGTGACCGTGTGCTGGGTGCCAGGGCACTCTGGAATTCCAGGTAATGAGACCGCAGACCGAATGGGGGCCGCTGCTTCCCTTACAACTACAGTTGACATAACAACAATACCCTACACCGACCTCAAATCACACATCAGACAACACCTTCGCACAGCATGGCAAGCACACTGGAATCAACAGACTGACAACAAACTACACATTATAAAGCCAGTCTTGGGAGCATACACCACTGACACACCCAACAGACACAACGAAGTTACCCTGGCTCGATTACGGATAGGCCACACGCATGCAACACATTACCACCTGCTCATGGGATCTCCAAGACCCCTGTGTAGCAGGTGTGGGGAGGGCCTATCCGTGGTCCACATACTCATACAATGCAAGGCACTTGACACAACACGACACAAACATTTCAGAGAACTCTACAGACAACATATTCCCCTACACCGATCGTTGTTTCTGGGTGACGATGCCATGGTTTCTGTGAAACGCGTGTTTAAGTATCTGTCAGATGTTAAGTTTTTAAACCTCATCTCCTATCATGCATAATCAAATCTGGCCCTATACACCAGCCATCACCATTATCTTTATTGATCTTACTATTTCCAGTTTACACGTTTCATACCTACCTTTTGTGGTAATCTTTTATTTTCATTAAATAACTTCTCTGGCGCTCTTTGCCCTCGTCGGCCTTCCGCCATTTAACACAAACCATCATCATCATTTCTCCAGGCTGCAAGGAATACCGTACCTTTTTAACTAATTGGCTTTCTTTATGGCTGCTTATGGCTGCGTCCAAGAAGGTGCATATCCCCAGCGTGCGTTGTTTATTCACTCGCAAATACAATGAGAAGGTTTGTGATACACCACTGCGAAACGGAGTAGGCAACGTTGTCCAGGGTACTCGTAGGCGGCTTTCGTGTTCCGAATTTCTCGCGTAACCATCGTTATTGTAAAGAACTGACTCTCAAGCCAAACAGTTATGACATGATTACGGTGTTGAAGGCTTTGTATACTCGCCAACAGTCGCAATAAATTGTATATACGCCAGTGTCTAGTATACAGGAATAGAAACAGAGAAATATGTGCAAACAGCTCTGTATTGTTTCCTACCCTTCCAGGCGTCAAGAAAAAAATCCAGGCCAACTTGGGATAGCGTTCTATGAATGGAAGAAACTAACTCTTTCTCTTTTGTCCGCTCAATAACCAGTTTGATTTTCCTGTGAAACCAAGTTTTCCTCTCATTTTACTCCTCCCCCTCTTGAGTGCAGTTTTACTACACCCCATACATGAATTTTGGGAAGGTATGGTTGTGGGAAATGCGCCGATATATCCTCCCAGGTCTGAACAATTCTGGTACGGTTTTTTTACCTTAGACATTACTCGTGCTCAATAAGAATCCGTACTGCGTTATAAGCCTGATATAAAACCAGCACGCGCCTGTACACCGAGTTGGTTATTCGGACATCAACCTACAATTTCGCAGCCCATAGTGCATGTCGGCATATTTTCACTCCAAGAAAACGTAAAAGGATGTGATACAATACTTTTGAGCGCTCGGTATGGTTACAAGAACTGTTTTGCTTTAAATACAATTGCCGGGAATCATGATGCCTTCTGCCAAAGCCGACAGCCCTGAAGGCCTGGAATTTATTTTGATCTTGCATTTTAGCTGTTATCGATTCTTAGCATCTGGCTGTTCCCAATGTTCGAAAGATTGCTGAACACAGAAGCTGAGGCCTCGCTCTGACTCTTCCCGCTCTGCACAGGACCGGCTTCGCAAGGAATGGGGCGACGCCGGCAATGTTTATTCCGTAGCAGTATCCAAAACTATACTTCATATCACGCCTTCAGCTTGTGAATGCGATTTAATGCGATTTTAAGTCATTTATTGTGAAAAACGTTAGGCACACGCAAATTCTGGTGCGGAAAAGCATAAAAAAAATTCACAGCATATCCACGGGGTGAATGATGATGAGTGGGCGAAGCTCCTGAGGGGAAACCATTGGTAAAACCGTGACTCTTCAGTGAAAGTTCGCCCACTACATCATCAAGAAAGACGTGAGAAACACTGTGTGTGTATACATACAAATCAACCCCATGCAGCGAAGTTTCTCGGCGAACTTGGCGCGGCGGACGCCGTGGTTTGACGCGCCGCTCAGTTTTCGTCCACCCCAACTTCCATGCAACGTGACCCGGCGAACGCCGCCAATGGAAGACAGGACAGGAAGTAAGACGAAGTACGAGGCTGTGATTGGCTGCGGCCTCAAAATGCAGTTTGCCGCTTCCGGTCGCGTTCGCCGCCGCGCGTTCGACATCTAGCTCGCGTAGATCGCCGACGAACAGCCGTATTTTCAACGCCAGCGGCGGAGCGGCCGCCACCGGGCGACGTTCGCCGCCTTTTCGCCTACATTTCGCTGCATGGAGGTCGGTCTTTATCCATCGGGCGACTCCGAGCGCGCGCCAACAGCGAACGGATTTTATTACAACGCTCCCCGCCATCTAGTAAACAATCCAAGAACTAAACTAGAGGTAGCCACGCCATCTAGTAAACAATCCAAGCGCATCTTTTCATCATATACAAGTACCGCCATCGAGTAAACAATCCAAGAACTAAACTAGAGGTAGCCACGCCATCTAGTAAACAATTCAAGAACTAAACTAGAGGTGGGTACATACATACGTCGAGGATGGACAGACCCACGCCTTAAGGAGCTTCGCCACTAAAAGTCAACCGACCGTAACGGAACAGCACGTAGAACGAGCCCGAGGGACGCAGACGGTAAATGCGAGAATTTCTTAAATGGTGTCTCGGAGACCGCCAATCGATCGCCTGTCAATTTCGCGCGTCGGCCTCAAAGCGCATGCCTTAACGCTGTGTTTGTTCGAGACCATTTCTTAAAGTTGCATAAAATATGTGCCTCCAACCAGGTTTTCTGAGTCAGGGCGTTGTGAACTACTATGCTTCCTCTACGCTGCGTACTTCGGTAAAATGATAATTGAATCATATAATGCAGGTTTCTCATTCCATACGGGCGCCAAGTCATTTTTCCGGGGTTCGGGGGGCTTGTCAAAGCTCTAAGCACAATTCTGGGAGATGGGGTACCAGACAACTGGCTTCGCAAAGCAGTCATCAGATGGCGCAATCAGCTTTACGATATCGGGACGGAAAATATTTAGCGTTGCTCGCCATTAGAGCTTAAACTAACAGGTGGCGCTACGTTGTTCAATGGAGTGCAACGAGGCTACTAAAACCCGACTATCCATAAGTAGAATTCCAATACGAAGAGCGCCCCTGGCGCCGTTGTCGCTGCAGTTGTGCCGTCCGCTAGGCGTTTTGTACGTACAGTAAAAGGCCGCGCTGAACATTCCCATTGTTAGCCACCATCGAACGTCTCCTACCGCACCAAAATTGACGTCCAGAGAGGGGCAAGCATCGGAAGTTGTACTGGAAAGTCGTTTCATGGTATGCCCCTGGTGAGCGATCAGTGGCTCCTGCGGCAGCGAGAGTCCACTCGGTAGGTTTTAGACTAAGATCTACTATTATTCTTCCGCCGGGAAATCTATGTCCAGCTGGTCAACAAGAGCCGTCGACGGGTCTGGCCGTTGTCATAATCGTTGTGGAGGAGAGGTCGGCGGTTGCAATGACAACTGGGGGTGAAATATACACTGCTTCGCCGTAAAAATGCTGCACACTTCCATCCAACGACGACGATGGTTGAAGACGAAGCTTTCTCGTGATAGATTCTTTGGTTGGCCAATCTGACACTGCGAGTATGTGCTACTCTGGAGGTCCACATCACTTTTGAGAATACCCACAGCAACTCTCGGGTTAGCACTCCGAGGCCTAATATTTTGGTTTGTAGTGTACGGCATGAATCGGTACCGGATGCTTGGCCCTGAACGAACAATTTTTTGAGTGGGTACCTGTTTGAGGTGTTAAATTCCAAGATGTAGCCTTAGACCTAACGTCTAGTGGCTAACAGTGTTACGGCATACAGAGCAACGCCATTCATTTCGTGATAGATGCTATGGTTGCCGTCTGAGTTGTCCTAACCGCTTTGACTATGCCGCAATTCGGCAATCAGATCGACGCCATCTTCAGAACTCTCAGTACACAAAGTTCGATTCCATCCACTGAAAGTGATTTCCTCCTTCACATCACCCTCGATCATTCATCCTCCTCGTCAGGAAAAGTTGATTTCCAAGCAGAGCCTTTTGGCTTGCAACAGCATCAGTGAGGACAATAAGCCTCGGTTAAAAAAGCCTCAAAAGGAACAATGGATCATGAATAAAATATCCTGATAGCGAACGACTCTGTAGTGCCGTCATTTCCACACGAAACGTACACAAATGGCGGCGTGAACAGGTATAATCCCCATAATAATGTAAATGAAGATCATGCAAAGGTGGAATAAAATCCAGAAAAATAAAAGATACATAAGACGTAAAAACTAATTTAAAAAGTTGAATAACCAAATCTCTGCATGTTATGCAATTGTCAACCAAAATGAAGAGAAACATAAAAAGATATATCCGAGTATAACTAAGAAAACAAATAAGGAAACTGAAAGAGCACCAAACGTTGCCAACTATACAAAATTGGCAACATTGAGGTAACTAATAGCTGTAATAGGGTAAGTCCACATATGTGGCTAAAAGAAGCAAATGGCACCTACAAAACAACTATATACGTTAACATATTTAGTCATTCATAGCCAAATCTGACTCTCAAAAACTCACAATGAAGACAAGCGGCACAAGAGTGCTGCCCATGAGTACACAATGCTCTAAATGTGACCCCAATTTTTTTCCGTCTATTTTTATTACGTCACCCATCTTCCTCTTTATGGCGGGATCTCTCCGTTGATTCCCCATTATCTATTTGATTTTTATAGAGCACGCACAAAGACGTATGTGGGCATGTTTAATGGTAATGACATTTATAAGCGATAAACACGGTGTGTTATTTGAAATATCGGCTAACAATGTCATTTAATAATTGTTAGCTTGTCTGTGGAAAGACTATAGTCTCCTGCCGCCCTTGCCACGTAAATACTTCCCTTCCCTCGCCCGCCCACCTCCTCTGCACCTGCCCTCGTGTTACGCTCCTCAAACGATAAACACGGTAACAGTTTGCTCAAGTAAACTAAATATAACGGCGTTCCACTGCTCTCGCGCGATGTTATGAAACCTCGCGTTATCATTTGGCGTCTTCAAATGCGGCAAACGCGTTTCTGTCTTTTTGGGTCAAAACATTGTTTTGAACGCGTATACGGCTATCGCAAGAATGAAGCAGCCTGTATTTTAATTAAAAGAACACTGCAAGTAGCACTTATGTATTTGGTTTCGCCTCAAATATGCCTAATGTTTTTTACTGATGATGTTGGTAAGAATGAAGTGTTTCAAAATTTAGGCGTTTGGGAATTGTTTTGCGTTTTTGCTTTTCTTGAACTTTTTTTTTGAAGAATGCATCTTATATTGGGGCCGAGTGGCGGAATAAAGGGACTGACAGACGAACGTGCAGACGAAAATTTCGCTGCTAAGAACCCCAAGAAAAACTATCGTCTTCAAAAATTTGGTTCTATTGCATTACGTTCATAAAAGAATTTACAGACAAACTGTAAATGCCTAACCTAAAACGCATTCTGGTGCCCGTGTGGAACGAAAACTCGGGAAATTGTGTTGAGCGTCACAAAGAATTTACAAAAAATAGAACAAGGTCGTAAGGCGTCCCTATTATGTCTCTTTTATTTCATCTAGAAATGCCTTCTCAGCAATGCACTTGTCATAGAGGGAAAGCGCACATTAAAGAGATCTCTGTAGGCATCATCATCATCATCATTTATTGTACCCTAAAGGCCCCTTGCGGGGTATTACATAAGAGGGGGGGCGAAATAATAGTACACACATAGCAAGAATTGAGACAGTAATACAGGAACACTTCCGACATACATTCGTGTAAAGAAAGTGAAGACGTACAGGCATGAAAAGAATAAAAGGGGGGGGGGGTAAATAATAGCACACACATAGCAAGAATTAATACAGTAAGACAGAAACAATTCCGACATACATTCGTGTAAAGAAAGTGAGGACGAACAGGCATGAAAAAAGAAATGAGAAGAGAGAAGGGGGAGGGAGAGAGGTGAGCAATTTCAAGAAGTCAAAGTTTCCCTAGTCCGCCGAAAAAAAACAGCTAGAAAGAGCAATGAACTGACTGAGGGCGTCAACCGTATGGCATTTGAAACGTGTGCCAATGCCCTACGAACGAGGAGCCAGAAGGGCGCCGGCCTGCCGGCCTGAGCACTCTCACACGGTCACAAGCTTTTGGCGTCAGTGGGCCGGCTAATCCCCTTGCCCTAAGCTGGCTTTTGCAAATAAGCCCGCACATTTGTGGAGAAAATATGGTTGCAGCATACTTTATGCTCATCTTCATAGCCTCTTCCAGTTTCGCGCTTACTGATCGCTACCCGCGCGGCCTCTATTCCCCTTCTGATTTTATGCATGCATGCGGGATGGAGGTAGGGGGGTCGTGACGCACACGCTGCGAAGTTCACGTGTTTACCATTGACATAAGCATGCTGCTATACAACAACATTTTACCTTTGACGTTCACGAGCCAGATGCTACTTGACTGCTGGCTTCCGTGTTTGAGCAGTTTGGTATATAGTGTGTAACACAATTAGTATTATGCCCCCGACACGACAGGGAGAAGGAAAGCCCGATGCTTGTCGCGTAGAATAAAACCGAAGTCCTTGCAACTTTTATTCAACTAACTAGCTAGGAAGTATGCCCAAGTGGAAATTACAAACCAACGTGTTTTATTTCGGGAACTCGTTGCACTACGCCCAGATTCGCGGGTCATCGTTATTCACAGAGAAAAAGGGCCCTGATCTTTTTGTTGAGGCTTTCGGCAAAACTTCCGTTACAGGCAAATGTGCATTGAAGCCCTAAAATATGCATATTACATATAGCCTCGTAGTATGCATGCATGAGATATTTTTCGGGAAGCAATCTAGAGTCATAAAGGAGTCAATCATACTACAACCCCGTTGTGTGACTTCCCTTATTGGTTTACTGGAGTCAAGAACTTCCAACAGGAGTCGTCGTGGCTGTGATTCCATTTCGAGTCTGTTTTTGGAGTTTACCAGCTATCCTTAAAATTTAAGCCAGGTGAAACTATGAAAAGAGGTGCCGCACTACCAATTCTCCCGAACTCCTCGCGTTCTGCTGCGGCAGCCTGACGTCTGGCGCTCTCCAGTTCATTGATAAGCTCAATCCATTCACACATCTGCAACAGCTAGTGTAGCCTGTATCAGCTCTCGGTTTTCGCTACTACTACTACTACTAAGTGGTTCAGAAGAAAAGGAAGGGAAATGCTCTGGGGATAATATTGAGCCCAGCTGGGGCTCACCTGTATACAACCCAGTGCGGGGGGAGGTGGAGAAGGGGGGGGGATGAAAGATTAGAGGAGAAAAGGGGTTATGAAAGAGATGGGTAAGCTAGGAAAAACAAAACGTGGAGCCTCTACTTAAAGCTAAGCGAAGCAGCAGCAGCGATGGCGCGGACAGCAGACTGCCGTCTACAGGCGCTTGTGTAGACCAGCGGCCTCCAGGTAGATGAGCAGGTGGCGGAAGCCGTCACGGCGGGTTCCGGCGGGGCCCGTTGGGAACAGTAGGCTCTCCAGGTGTTGGCACGGCAGCCCAAGACGCTGAAGCCAAATCTGCAACACTCCCTGGTGTGCCGCAAACTCCGGGCAGGAGCATAGCAGGTGCTCCAGCGTCTCAGACTCGGGACAGTGGGCACAGGTGGGGGAGGAACAGCGGCCTTGGCGCTGCAGTCGGGCTGCCACGTCACAGCAGTTGAGCCGCAGTCGGAGCAGCAGGCTGCGGGCGTCCCTGCTCAGACACCCCGGGAGGACTCGAGGGGCCTGGCCACTCACCAATCGGCGGTCTCGGTGCATGGTGAGGGCCACTCGGGTCAGCTGCTGGCGTGCGGCGTCATACGCTGTGACGTCCCGGGAGACAGGAGTGTCCTGGTGGTGGGCACCCTTGGCAGGGCGTCAGCCTCCTCGTTCCCGGGATGCCCATGTGGGATGGCAGCCACTGCAGTTGGACATGGCAGCCGCCAGAGGCCCCTGCATGTAGTTTGGCCGCCAGCGACGTGTCCACGTACCCGCAGGAGCTGGACGGCTGGTCTGCCTACCGCAGCCGCAGCAAGCAGAGCTGGCCGGGAGTCCGTCAGGACTAGGGCCTCTCTGTCCTGGCCTGCCCACTCGAGCAGCAGGTCCGCGGCAAGGTGCAGGCCGGCCAGTTCCGCCGTGGTCGACGATGCGGGGAAACGCAGTCGGCATGTTCGGCTGGCGCCGATCACGTTGCCCGTGTGGGGCAGCACTGAGCCGTCCGTGAAGACGTGCAGGTGGCCGCCGCTGGCGTCCTCATGCAGCAGGGCAGCCACCTCTTGGTAGATGGTCGCGTGGGAAGTGGTGCACTTGCTGCGCACCCCGGGAAGCCTGGTGGCAATCTGCAAGGCCCTCCCCCGTGCCAGGCGGAGGTGGCTCCAGACAGGGCCGCAGCGGGACTGCGATGTTCTCGTCGTAGATCCGCAGCAGCATGCCCATCTGCGAGTCGGGCCGGCCACGGAACCGCTGCAGCAGGGCAGCTCCGTCCACGGACTTCTACAGCCGGTCTATGTGGCGCAGACCCGTCAGGAGGGCACGCATCTCAATGGGGTATGTGCCCGCCTCCGTGTAGGTGGCCGCAACAGCAGAGTGCCTAGGAAGGCCCAGACAGAGCCGGATGGCCCGGCGCTGGTCCAGTTCTAGCTCCCCCCAACGGCGGCGCTTCAAATGCACAAGAGGCAGTGCATACAGCACGGCCGACGAGGCCTTGCTGCTGTAGATGCGCAGCGCCACCTGGTGGGAGCACACGTTGCCACGGGCGAGCAGCTGCCGCACTCCGTGCAGCACCCCGGCGGCACGTTTCCGCAGGGCCCGCGTGGCTGGGATCCTGGACAGCCGGCAGTCCACGAGCGAGCCCAGGTACGGGACCTGGAGGCGCCATGGGAGGGGCTTGCCGTTGAGGTGAAACTCGGGCGTTAGACGGTGGGCAGTCTTCCCGTTGGGGTGCAGCATGAACGCTTGCGTCTTGGCCTCGGACGGCACCAGGCCGCGGCTTGCCAGGAAAGCCGCGACAGAGTGCAGTGCCGTCTGCAGGCACGCCCTCACGTGCCTGTTCTCCCTGGTGGGCCCGTGCGTCGAGATGGCGATGTCGTCTGTGTAGACTGCAATCCCCACTGGGTACTGGAGGCCAGTGGGGATGCAGTCTGGAAGCGGGGCCAGCACCAGGTTGAACAAGAAGGGGCTCAGCACGCCCCCCTGGGGCACCCCAGAGCAGACGTCCCGTTGGCCCGGCCGACCTTGACCTAGAAGGTTTGGCCAGCCAGGAACGCCTGCACATAGCCCCTGTTGCAAATAGTAGAGGAAGAAGATGAGGCTCCTGGCTCTAGGGCACTACTATCATTATCATTGTAACCAAGTCATCGCCATTAAAAGGGACGTTCGATCAGGGGTCCCACGGCTCCGTTTCCTGGCGGCGCACCCGCAACGAGGTGTCCGATCCGCAACATTTGGTGCCGAATCCCAAAGGGAAACGAGCAGCTCCCACCGACGTGGCCAACGAGCGACGGCGACGACGATTTCTTCGAGAAGCGGTCGCCCAAGCAACGTCGTCCTTCTCGGAACCGCACCCAGGGAGACAACGCGCTGACCGGGCTCCCTACCAAGTGAGTAAGCCGGACTTTTTCGTTGAACGATGGATCGGATGAAGGCGAAACGCGCTGCAAGGTGAGCCCAAGCGACGAAAATTTCGAAAGAAGCGACAGCATTCATCGAGAGCGGCTGCTCCGACCGGCTCGCGCTCCGAAAGGTGCTGGACAAGCTCATGGCTAGCCGCGAGCAGCTGAGCAAGATCGACGCCCAGGTCGAACACGCCATTCCTGTCGAGGAGCTGGAAAGGGAGTACGAGTCGTCGGCGCATTACAACGACCAGACGCTCGAGGCTCTGATTCACCTCACGTACCGGCTCGAGGAAATCAGCGTCAGCAGCATAAGGCAACCTGCCCCATCGGCTGCGATTAACACGCCTCATGCCCCAACGACGGTTCCATCCCAGATCACAGGACCTCGTCTCCCAACGCTTACCATCAAGTCTTTTTATGGGGACGTGTGTCAGTGGACGTCGTTTTGGGAGCAATTCAACGGCGCACTCCACACCAACCAGGCTCTAACCATCACCGACAGGTTTCACTACCTCCGAAACTACCTGGAAAGTGACGCAGCAGCTGCCATCGCCGGACTGCCAACAACGAAGGTGTGCTATGAGAGTGCCATCCAGCAGCCCCAGGACAGGTTCGGGGACAAGCGCCGGATCGTATAGCGGCATATGAGAATGCTCCGCGGGCTTTAGCACGTGTCACGTAGCCAAGGACGAAGCAGTTGTTTGGAAAAGAAACAAGTTTATTGGAGCGAACTTGTGCTCCCCTAACAACTGAAAAGAATACAGAGGCGGCGAAGCAGTGGTCAACAAAGTGACGGACGTGCGTCGGCGAGCGTCGCAGAATCGAATGCCCCGGCGTCTGCTCTGCAGGCTTTTTATCTTTCGGCGCGCGTGGTTCTGGAACCGTCGATTCGCATCGAGAACATTGTAGATGCAAGAAGATTATTCCGGGATGTTCACGTTAGATCGGAATGCTCTCCCTATCTGAACAGATAACACATGCGGCACAGAAAGAAAGAATGGAACACCGGCTTCCCTTGGCACGGAGATAACACAGACCGGCGCAGCCGGGCGGTAAAAGCAAAACACAAATAAACAAACCCAATGCATGGTTCGCGGCATTACCCCCCCCTCTAAGAGTGCATCGACCCGATGCTAACATAAGCGACAGTCCGAAAATGAAAATAAAAGTTCGTCATCGTTCGTAGAAAGGTTTTAAGCGAACCACGTGGACGACTTCGGGCCGCGTACGTCGTCGTGATGTTGCGGAGTCACCATCGGGGATCACTTCGTAGGTAAGTTGGCCAACACGTCGCAGAATCTGGTAGGGTCCGAAATACCGTCGCAGAAGTTTCTCGCTCAGTCCGCGTCGTCGGATGGGAGTCCAAACCCACACACGATCCCCTGGTTGGTACTCGGCGTCTCGGCGTCGGAGGTTGTAGCGGCCGGCATCCACCAGCTGCTGGTCCCTTATACGAACTCGAGCAAGCTGGCGGGCCTCCTCCGCACGTTGAAGGTATCCTTGGACGTCGGCGTTGAGGTCGTCGTCTTCTACATGCGGGAGCATGGCGTCGAGCATCGTAGTCGGTCGTCTTCCGTAGACAAGCTCGAACGGTGTCATCTGCGTAGTTTCCTGCGTCGCTGTATTGTACGCAAACGTGACATACGGGAGGACTTCGTCCCAAGTCTTATGTTCAACGTCGACGTACATGGACAGCATATCCGCAATTGTCTTGTTCAGACGTTCTGTTAGTCCGTTCGTTTGGGGGTGGTACGCCGTCGTTCTTCGGTGATCCGTGTTGCTGTAGCGTAAGATTCCTTGCATCAGCTCCGCGGTAAAGGCCGTTCCGCGGTCCGTGATTAGGACTTCAGGGGCTCCATGTCGCAGCACAACTTGGTTTATAAAGAACTTGGCGACTTCTTGTGCAGTCCCCCGCGGAAGAGCGGCGGTCTCTGCGTAGCGCGTCATGTAGTCTGTGGCTACGACAATCCACTTGTTCTCCGATCGTGACGTCGGGAACGGGCCTAGAAGGTCCATTCCAATTTGTTGAAAGGGCCTCCGCGGGACGGCGATCGGTTGTAGAAGTCCGGCACGTCTTGTCGGCGGCGTTTTTCGTCGCTGGCAGTCCCGGCAACTCCGAACGTAGTGGGTGACGTCGGATGTAAGGCGGGGCCAGAAGTACTTCGCCTTAATTTTTGCAATAGTGCGAGCTGTGCCGAGATGTCCGGAAGACGGGTCGTCGTGGGACGCTTCCAATATTTCGTCACGAAGGTCTGCGGGGATGACAAGTAGATAATTCGTTCTTGTTCCGGGGCTGAAATTCTTCTTCACGAGGACGGAGTTTCTGAGGCTGAATGCTGGTAAGTTACGCTTGAACGCTCTAGGCACGGCGACGTTACGTCCTTCGAGGTAGTCGATCATTACTCGCAAGTCGGGGTCGGCACGCTGCTGGGCGGCTAGGTCGCTCTCCGTAACAACCCCGAAGAACGCACTGTCTTCATCGGAGTCTTGTGGTGGTGGGTCGACAGGGGCGCGGGACAGGCAGTCGGCGTCGGAGTGTTTCCTGCCGGATTTGTAGACGATTGTAATGTCGAACTCTTGCAGGCGCAAACTCCACCGCCCAAGACGGCCAGAGGGGTCCTTCAAATTGGCGAGCCAACACAGCGCATGGTGGTCTGTTACAACCTTGAACGGTCTGCCATACACGTATGGGCGAAATTTTGAAATGGCCCATATAATAGCCAGGCACTCTATTTCGGAGGCAGAGTAGTTTTTCTCCTCCTTCGACAGACCACGGCTGGCATAGGCGATTACGTTTTCGCACCCGCTTTGTTTTTGGACAAGGACGGCACCCAAGCCTATATCACTGGCGTCCGTGTGTATTTCCGTTTCGGCGTTGTCGTCGAAATGAGCGAGCACGGGCGGGCTTTGCAGGTGTTTTTGCAGCTCGCAGAATGCCTTTTCTTGGTCGTCTTCCCAGCTGAAAGCGGTGCTATCTTTCGTCAAGCGCGTGAGCGGCTCTGCAATGTGTGCGAAGTTTGCGACGAAGCGCCGGTAGTATGCGCACAGTCCAAGAAATCTGCGCACGCCCTTCTTATCTTTCGGCCTTGGGAAGTTCGCTATGGCTGAAGTTTTCGCCGGGTCAGGCAGGACTCCCGCGGCGTTGACGACATGGCCCAAAAACTTCAGTTCCTCGTACGCGAAGCGGCACTTTTCAGGCTTCAGCGTTAACCCCGACGTACGGATGGCCTCGAGTACTGACTGCAACCTTGCGAGGTGTTCGTCGAAAGTCCGGGAGAATACCACAACGTCGTCGAGGTATACGAGGCAGGTGTGCCACTTCAGGCCAGCTAGCACAGTGTCCATGACTCTTTGGAACGTTGCTGGTGCCGTGCATAGCCCAAACGGCATTACCTTGAACTCGTATAGGCCGTCCGGGGTTATGAATGCAGTCTTCTCTCGATCTCTCTCGTCCACTTCAATTTGCCAGTAGCCGGTCTTCAGGTCCATTGATGAGAAGTACCTCGCATGGCAGAGGTGGTCGAGGGCGTCGTCGATTCGTGGCAGAGGGTACACGTCCTTTTTGGTGATCTTGTTCAATCGCCGGCAGTCAACGCAGAACCTCAGTGTGCCGTCTTTTTTCTTCACGAGTACGACCGGCGCAGCCCACGGACTTTTCGATGGCTGTATAATGTCGTCGTTGAGCATGTCGTCGACTTGAGTCCGGATGGCTTCGCGCTCGTGGGAAGAGACGCGGTATGGTGACTGTCGGGTAGGTCGGGCTCCATCCTCGGTTATTATCCGGTGCTTCGCCAGAGGTGTTTGACGTAACTTTGAGTTCGACGAAAAGCACTCGCTGTAGCGACGCAGCAAAGCCAATAACTTGTTCCTTTCTTCTTGCGGTAGCGCCGGATTCACGTCGAAGGGGTGCGGAAGCTTGAAGGGATCGTCGGGTGCGCGTTCAAAGTCGGCGACTGCTATCACGTCACTTGCTAGTTGCGTTTCTTCGACGAACGCAATTGCAGCGCCCTTGTTTAAATGCTGGTACTCCTCGGTGAAATTGGTGACCAAAACGTGGGATTTGCGATGCTTAAACCGCGCAATGCCTCTTGCGACAGACACACCGCGGTCAAGAAGCAACCTTCGGTCACTCTCCACGATAGCGTCGACGTCGGGAGCAGCACCTTCACAGTAGACGGTGATCATCAAGCTTGCGCGGGGTGGCAGGGTGACGTGATCATCGGCGATCCTTACAGCTGCACGGTGTTCGGGGTTCGATTCCGGCGTCATGGAGTGGTCGGAGGAAAAAGTTATCGACTTCGTCTGGAGATCGATTATTGCGCCGTTGTCTGTCAAAAAGTCCATTCCGAGAATTACGTCGCGGGAGCAGTTGGGCAAAACGACGAACACTGCAGGGTACGTCGTGCCATCTATGGTGACGCGCGATGTGCACGTTCCACTTGGCGTCACGATGTGGCCTCCTGCTGTGCGTATGTGCGGACCGTCCCATCTGGTCATAACTTTCTTCAGCTTAGACGCAAATGGTCCGCTCATTACGGAGTAGTCGGCTCCCGTGTCTACGAGGGCGACTACATCAAAACCGTCGAGGGACACCTTGACGTCGGATGCCGCCTTCCTCGAGTTCCGGGTGCGTCGGGGCGTCGCATCTCGGCTTGAGCGTGTTGACGGTCGGGCACTGTGCGTCGTCGTTGTCCATGTCTTCTCAGCGGACGTCTCGGTCAGGTCGGGTAAGCGTCGCGGCGTATAGCTGTCGTCGTGTTCGGGAGTCTCATCAGGGTTAGGTCGGGTCGTCGGGATGAGGGCATGTCGTGAATCACTGTCTTCGGCGCGTCCTTGCGTCGTTGGAGGGTTTCCGGTTTTTCGCCGTAGAGCAACTTCACCTCCAGAAGTTGCTGCTTTTAGTTTCCCCCGCGTGGGCTGGGGGACCTTCCACGGGCGAAGTCAGCGTTGCTACGGCGGTTCGGCGATTGGTATGGGTAGGGCGACGGCGAACGGTTGAAACGCGCTGGGCCACGGCTGGTTTCAGATAGATACTCGTCGATCTCACGTGGTCGTTGGCCAGGGAGAGGGCGAGGTGCGTCGACGGAGAAACCACGCAGTCCGAGTCTCTTGTATGGGCAGCGACGGTAAATGTGGTCGGCCTCTCCGCAGTGGTAGCACAAAGGACGGTTATCGGGAGTTCGCCATACGTCCGTCTTCCTCGGCGTCTGGTTTCGGGCTACCGGGGGTCGGGCGGGTGACAGTGGGCGGCGGTACGGCGGGGCCTCTTGACGGCGTGTTGGAGCAGGGCGGGGTAGACGAACAGCCGCGGAGTATGTCATAGCTTGTGGCTCTCGGGGTACCTCGAATGGCGTAGAAGTTCCCAACGCTTGTTGCACTTCTTCTCTAATCACGTCGGTGAGGGAAGCGACTTGGGGATGTGGCGGCGTTGGGAAAAGTTTCCGCAGCTCCTCTCTCACTATTGCGCGGATAGTCTCGCGTAGGCTGTCGGCCGGGATCCGCGTGCTGCCAAAGTCGTTCTCATTGGCCGCGCCAACAAAGTTGCGGTCATACGGCACCGCATCGGCACCGCATCGAGCATGCAGCGCAATCAACTACTGCTTTTGCAGGTGACCGTCACTTGGGCCGTTTGCACAGCGCTTTCGGGCACGTGCGGACTGCGCCCCGATGATGCGCCACCGTCTTGGCCTGGCTCAGAGCTTTCAGCGCAGAACAGCGAATCGAACCTTACATCTGGCAACAGCGCTTCGGGAAAACGACGGACACCAGCGAACGAAGCCTCAAATACCAGCCAGCAAGCTTTCACTTCGGGCACGGCACCGCATCGAGCATGCAGCGCAATCAACTACTGCTTTTGCAGGTGACCCTCACTTGGGCCGTTTGCACAGCGCTTTGGGGCACGTGCGGACTGCGCCCCGATGATGCGCCACCGTCTTGGCCTGGCTCAGAGCTTTCAGCGCAGAACAGCGAATCGACCCTTGCGCACATCTGGCAACAGCGCTTCGGGAAAACGACGGACACCAGCGAACGAAGCCTCAAATACCAGCCAGCAAGCTTTCACTTCGGGCACGGCACCGCATCGAGCATGCAGCGCAATCAACTACTGCTTTTGCAGGTTAGTTACCTAGGACGTGCTTCATGTATAAGGAGCAACAAGTGCTGTTTGATCATGGTGTCGTGCCCAGTTGAGTGTGTTGACCTGTTTAAGCGATCTATTTCACTCTTGAGTTGTCTCTACTCTGCGATGTTCGACATGCTCCTTTTGCTTTCTGGGGACGTTGAGTCTAACCCGGGTCCAATGTCCAAAGCTGAGGCGGAAGACTTTGCCGCAGCTCTTGAGACTATAGAGAAGCTTCGAATGGGACAAGAGGAGCTGTTAGCAGAACTAGAAAGCGTAAAGAGTAAACAAGCTACGAGTGACAATGAAATCGTTGCTTTAACTGCTAGAGTTGCTGCGCTTGAGTTGACTTTGGCCTCGGGAAAAACAGCTGTTTCTGACGATGCAGTAAAGGAACAAACGACTTTGCGGGATGTCTCAGAGCAGCTATCAACAATTACATTAAGGTGCGAGGACGCTGAAAACAGGCTAAGACGCAGTAACTTGCTCTTTTTCGGGATAGATGATGAGCCTAAAGAGGACTGGACTGCACCTGAAGAAAAAGTAATTAAGTTGTGCTCGGAAAAACTGCAAATTGAAACAAACAGTTCGCAGTTTGAGCGAGTTCATAGGCTCGGGAAGTACCAAGAAGGGAAAAACAGACCTATCATAGTGAAACTGACCTTTTTTAAAGACAAGCAACGCATCTTATCGTCTGGGTTCAAGCTAAAAGGGTCAGACTATTCAATTGGCGAAGATTTCTCGCCGGCTACGCGACTAGCTAGAAAGAAGCTGCTTGATTTTGCAAAGCCTCAAAAAGTGTCTTTCAAACTGTCAGTTGATCGCCTGCTCATGAATGACAAAACATACATGTACGACAAAGTGACTGATACTGTTGTCTTGTTACAAAGATAGCTAGGTATCAGCACGTGTCCAGGGACAAGATCTCAGCAGAAATCACCCATATCTGGGTCATCATTGACAGCATCATTTGCAAATATTCGCAGCATTCTTCCTAAGCGTGACTTAATCTCTTCTCTAATTGATGATAACCAATCTGATATTCTTGTTCTCACCGAAACATGGCTTAACCCTGACGTAACCAACGATGAAATTCTACCGCATACCCATGCCTATACTATTTATCGCAAAGATAGAAGTGGAAAAAGAGGTGGTGGCGTTCTTTTAGCCATTAGGAAATCCTTACCATCCTTTATCATCGACACTAATTCATCCCTCGAAATTGTGTGGGTGGCTGCAATAATTAATACAACCAAACTTCTACTAGGTGCTTGCTACCGTCCACCTGACGCCAGTTCCTCATTCGTCGCCGATCTACGCAACAGCGTAAACACGGCTGTTAATCTTTGTCCAACGCATTCTATCCACTTATTTGGAGATTTCAACTTTCCGCTCATAAATTGGGATAACTTATCATCCACTTGCCGAAGTTCAGTTGAATTTATAAATCTTACCCTCGATTTTAACCTGTTTCAGGTTATTCACGAACCTACCCGTTTTAATAACATTCTCGACCTGTTACTCACCTCTGCACCCGAAACAATCGGACCCGTTACGCACATAAGCGGCTTTAGTGACCACGATTTACTTCAAATAACCATCAATGTTCAATTACCTTTTACAGGCGTCTCAAAGAAAATAATACGCGATTATAATAAAGCTAACTTCTCGAAAATAAATGAGGAACTTGAAACATTCTTTAAAGATACGCTGCTCCCTTCTTTTAATAATTGCTCTGTTGAAGATAACTGGATTTGTTTTAAGACTAAAATATCGGACCTCATTAACCAATATATCTCGTTGATATCGATAACTAACGACAAATCCAATCCTTGGTTCACTCATGCGCTGCGCAAGCTTAGGAACAAAAAGAAACGTCTTTACAGTGCAGCTAAACGTATCAACAGTGCTCCTGCATGGGAGAAGTATAAGCTGTGTTTAAAAACCTACTGTTCTACCCTAACGGAAGCTAAAAATAAATACTTTTCAAAAGATTTACCTTCTCTTCTACGAACGAATCCGAAAAAGTTCTGGCAAGTCATATCCCCTGACCGCGACTCAAATCGGATATCTTTACATAGTGACACCAATGCCCCCCTTTCCGATAATGATTGTGCCTCTGCATTTAACGCATTTTTTTCATCGGTTTTCACTCGAGAGGATCATACTAATTTACCTGACGTCGATGAATATGAGTGGCAGTACATGCAAAGTATTGAAGTCACAGAAGAGGGTATTGCATGCCTCATCAATAATCTGAAGTTATCCACTTCTTCTGGTGTAGATAATATTAGTTCCAAAATACTAAAAAATACCATATCCGTTTCTAGTAAAATTCTTTGTCTAATATTTAAGCAGTCGTTATCCTCTGGGCAGCTGCCCAGTGACTGGAAAATAGGTAAAGTGGTCCACTTATTTAAATCTGGTAACAGAAATAGCCCGGAAAATTACCGCCCCATTTCATTAACCTGCATTTGCTGCAAGCTTATCGAGCATATATTAGCATCCCATGTTTACAATCACCTAGAGTCGAATCATTTCTTTTTTCATAATCAACATGGTTTCAGAAAAAGCTTATCATGCGAAACACAGTTACTTGAATTCACGACTGATCTGCATTTTAACATGAACAATAACCTACAGACCGACTGCATATTTCTCGACTTCTCTAAAGCTTTTGATCGTGTTGCCCATTGCCGCCTTATTGCAAAATTAACCGCTCTTCGCCTCGACTCCTTCACGCTATCATGGCTTCGAAATTTCCTGTCCAATCGTCAACAGTTCACAGTAGTTAACAATATTGCTTCATCTCCGACTTACGTTACATCAGGTGTGCCCCAGGGCAGCGTCCTGGGCCCTTTGCTCTTCCTTATATACATTAACGATTTGCCACTAAATATTTCCTCTCGTATTCGCGTCTTTGCTGACGATTGCATTATTTACAGACCAATTAACTCTACTGATGACTACCTAGTGCTTCAAAACGATCTCAGCCTAATTTGTCAATGGTGTAACACTTGGCTAATGTCTCTAAATGTGTCAAAATGTCAGGTAATTGCTTTTAGCCGTAAGCGCGACAACTCACATTTTTCCTACAATATCAATAACAATGAACTGTTGCATACAATTTCCTATAAATATTTAGGCGTTCATCTAACCGAAAACCTCTCATGGTCATCCCATGTTACAGCCATATGTGCCAAAGCATCGAAGACATTAGGCTACTTACGTCGTAATCTTAGTAATTCGCCTTCGAGTATTCGTAAATTGGCCTATCAGACATTTGTTCGCCCACAACTCGAGTACGCATCATCTATTTGGTCCCCGCATCCTAACTATCTAATCGACATGATCGAATCGGTCCAAAATAGAGCCACCCGTTTCATCTCCCGTGATTACAACCACCATTCCAGCGTAACTAAAATGAAGCTTGATCTTTCTCTACAGCCTCTAGTTCTTCGCCGCGATATCGCCCTTTTATCATTGTTCCACAAATATGTTTATAACTGCACTCGTTCCACATTACCGATCCAAATAGCATCAAACACGTCCCGAAGATTAAATAACCAATTAAGTTTTTCCCGTATCTATGGTTCCACACATGCGTTTAACTTTTCTGCGCTTCCTGTTGCCATTCGCTTATGGAATAGCCTTCCTGATAGCATTGCTGCTGAAAATAATCAGGAAAAATTTCGTCAACTTCTACACGAGCACTTGCAGAGCAGCACATATAATTAGGCATCATCTTGTTTTCTTCACTGGGCAAGGTATTGAAGCGCTCGGGTTTTTCAATCTAATCGATTTTTTCCTTTTGCCTTCAGCTTTTTTCTGTGCGTCTCAGGTGTACGCTCTCTGTTGCAAATATGTTCATTCTTTTTTCGCATTTCCTACCGCCAAAAGTTATTGTTAGATTTGTACCTTTCATTTGATGTGGTTTGTGTGCTTTGAACATTGTAGTACTTTTTGCGTTATTTCCCTGTAATGTACTTATCCATTATTTTCCCTTGTTTTTCTATGATTTTGCCTTGTGTGTACTGAAGTTTTTGGTTCTTTACAATCTTTTCTGCCGAGTGTTGGCTGCTTGTACATTCTGTAATTTTCATGTAACCCCCCTTACTCAATGCCCCCGGGCCTGTAAGGTATTTTAAATAAATAAATAAATAAATAAATACTGCTTAGCACGCATTTCGAGGGCTTTTTCAATGGTGCTGGCTTCGGTCACGAATTCGGCGACGGTTTTGGGCGGATTTCGGACAAGTCCAGCAAACAGTTCCTCCTTCACTCCGCGCATTAAGAAGCGCAACTTCTTTTCTTCCGTCATTTCGGGGTCCGCGCGGCGAAATAGCTGCTTCATCTCCTCAACGAAGATCACGACACCTTCGTTGGGGTGTTGCGTGCGTGTTTCCAACAAAAGGGCGGCTCTTTCTTTCCGCACGACGGTAGTGAAGGTCCTAGTGAACTCGCTTTTGAACTGAGCCCAGTTTGTCAAGGAGCTCTCGTGGTTCTCGAACCAAGTGCGAGCCGAATCTTCCAAGTAAAAGAAAACGTGCCGGAACGTTTCTGCGTCGTCCCACCTGTTGAATTTCCGGACGCGCTCCAGTTTCTCCAACCATTCTTCTGGGTCTTCTGCGGGGACTCCTCGGATTGATGGCGGTTCCCGTGGCTGCTGCAGAACGACAGGAGGATTGGCTTGGTTGATCATGGTGCTGGTTGCGACGTTTTTCTTCTTCGTCTTCTCCGGTAGTAGACCGAACTCGGGTGGTAAATCTTGCACGCGGAGGCTGGCTCTTGTTGGACTGGCTTGGCGGCTTCCAGAGGTTGTAGTGGGCATGAAGGGTGCGTACCCCGCACCTCCACCAGATGTCACGTAGCCAAGGACGAAGCAGTTGTTTGGAAAAGAAACAAGTTTATTGGAGCGAACTTGTGCTCCCCTAACAACTGAAAAGAATACAGAGGCGGCGAAGCAGTGGTCAACAAAGTGACGGACGTGCGTCGGCGAGCGTCGCAGAATCGAATGCCCCGGCGTATGCTCTGCAGGCTTTTTATCTTTCGGCGCGCGTGGTTCTGGAACCGTCGATTCGCATCGAGAACATTGTAGATGCAAGAAGATTATTCCGGGATGTTCACGTTAGATCGGAATGCTCTCCCTATCTGAACAGATAACACATGCGGCACAGAAAGAAAGAATGGAACACGCGCTTCCCTTGGCACGGAGATAACACAGACCGGCGCAGCCGGGCGGTAAAAGCAAAACACAAATAAACAAACCCAATGCATGGTTCGCGGCACACGTGTCATCTGCATCTGATACGAGAGAGCTGCGCAGTCTATATGACTCCGTTCAGTTGAACATCAGCTGCCTGAACGTGTTGGACGTCCCAACGAGCAGCTTCGCCGCGATGCTGTACGACATTTTGCTCAAGGTTTTGCTGGAAGAGATCGTCGTGGCGTTTCACAGGCACGTCCGCCTCCAGAAGATATCAACGCCGACGACATCATCTTCGTCTCGGGACGAAAACGTAACGGCTTGCCAGCAACTGGAGCAACTCTTGCGGTACACACAAATCTACTCGAGGCAAGAGAGCAATGTGCTCCAGTAGGTACTCCTACCGAATCGAGCGACCCTCCTTAACGTAACGGCCAGTCAACGTCGGTTCTTCACGCTTCGCATGCTTCGACGCCCAAACGAAACGAGTGCTTTTTTTGCGAATCGGCGAAGCACACTACTGAAGCATGCTACGCTTCTTTGAGCATCGAAGACAAAAAGAAGCGTCTTGCAAATCAGAGGCGATGCTATAGATGCACGATGGTGGGACATCGATCAAAGGAGTGCCGGCGAAATTTATCGTGCAGTATATGCAAGGGAAGGCACGCCACCGTCATGTGCAACCCTGGCTACAAGGCCAGACAAGACAAGGTTCGAAGCAAAACCACCTCCAATTTCCCCGGTGAAGACGCAGGCCACCAAGTTGGCATCTACTGCCCTCACTAGCTTCCAGCTGGGCGAAGACATTTAGCTCCAGACATTCAGGTCATGGATCGTCGGTCCCAACGCAGCAAGTTACGTACGAGGCATTTTGGACGGTGGCAGCCAGAGAACCTACATTAAGGAAGACCTCATGGAGAAATTGCAAATAAAAGTCGTGGGAGAGACAAACCTCGCAGTGAAAACCTTTGCATCGTCAGTCACTTCTCAAGTGGAAAAAAGAATCGTTGAGCTTCGACTGCGCAGCCAGCTTGGCGACGCAGAGCATATATTACAGGCAATTACCGTACCAGCCATTTGTCAGAACGTCCGAAATACGGATATGAGCGGTGCTTTTGCTATGGATTTAAGAAAGTTAGGTTACCGACTTGCGGACGAACAAACTGTTCCCCAAGGAAGTGCGGACGGAGACATCTACGTACTCATAGGAGCCGACAACTGTGGAAAACAGTGGCAGGAGAAATTATTAGAAGCGAGCAACAGGAAGGACTAGTCGCGATAAACACTTCGCTTGGATGGACGCTACAAGGACCTGTCAGCAAACCGAGTCCTGCGCTTCAGAGAACAATGGGAGTGACTTGCGTGATGAGTGTCCTGGTATTACTAAACGATCGATCAAGACTGGGCTCTGCACAGCACCCACGTGATCGACAGAGCAGCACTGCTAACCTAACGCATGACGTTGCATCCGTCGCAAAGTGCACCACAGAAAGGGCGGCAGTAAAGGCACTAGACGGACTCAAGAAAGATCCGCCTTTCAAAGAGTCGACTTGGTCACCGGCAACACTCCGGGCTTCGCTTGTTACGGGCGTACATGATGTGAAGAAGCCTACGACTGCTGATTGCGTGACCATAGATCGACCGCATTATTTACCCAAGACGGGAGCTGATTCGCTGAATGACACAGCAGCACGGACATACTTGTATGCCTACAGGCACCGTCACCACAGCAGACACTGTGCGCATGATAATCATCTGCACATGTCGGAAGCAACGCGGCTTACAACCTGGATGCACTAGAAGAAACGAAGTAACCGGAAGCAACGCAGGAAGAAAGAGGCTATCTAAATTTAACTGGCCTGAACGTTAGCGTTTCACCAGGAACTGCAGTGGCATGTTTTCGCCAGAAGCCCTGTGCCAGACTTTAATGTTTTTTACATCTGTTTTGTGGCCGGGAGTATGTTGCAAATAGTAGAGGAAGAAGATGAGGCTCCTGGCTCTAGGGCACTACTATCAGTATCATTGTAATCAAGTCATCGCCATTAAAAGGGACGTTCGATCAGGGGTCCCACGGCTCCGCTTCCTGGTGGCGCACCCGGAACGAGGTGTCCGATCCGCAACAGCCCCTGAGGTGCCCCACGATGCCCATGCCGTCCAACGCCTCGAGGATGGCGTCGTGCGAGACAGTGTCGAACGCCACCTTCATGTCAAGCAGCAGGAGGTAGGCCACCTCCTTGTCGTGGCGGGCCTGCTCGAGCATAGAGACGACATCGCCCAGGGAGTCAGCAGTGAAGCGGTGCCGCCTGAAGTCGCTCTGTTGCTCCCGGAACACTGCCCGCTGGTCGGCGATCCACCGCAGGCGCGCCAGGGCCACGTGCTCCAAGACCTTGCCCGCCGTGGATGTGAGTGACACTAGCCGGTACGACTCTGGCTCCGAAGGCGGCTTGCCCACCCACAGGATTGGAGACACCAGGCCCACCAGCCAGGCTGCTGGAAGGATGTCCGTCGTCCAGGCGCGGTGAAGAGCAGCAGGAGCGCCCCAGGTGGGTGACGTCCAGCTTGCGCAGCATCCGGTACGTCACCCCATCGATTCCCGGGGAGCTCCTGCGTTTGGGGCAACGGTGCAGGGCGGCCTGCAGCTCCCGCAAGGTCAGCTCAGTGGTGCACAGGGCCACAACCCGGGGCTCCGGCAGGACAGCCGCAGCGACGTTCCCCTGGACCGGGGCAGGTGGGCGGGCCTGGACAGATTGGGCGAACTGGTCCGTGAGAAGCTCTGCCAGGCCCGCCTCGGCGATGTCCCGGGCGATGGCAGCAGTTTGCAGCGGGCGCTGACTGGTGGTGGCAGGGCGCAGCAAGGCTTTGAAGACACGCCAGGCCCTTGCTAGGTCTCTGCCCCAGTCCAGGGAGGAGCAGAGGAACTCCCAGCCCTGCGTGTGCCGCTGCCGGGCCCGACGTCTGCACTAGGTGTCTGCCCGCCGCTGCTCAGTCGAGTTTCTTGGCCGCCCGCTCCTGATGGCACGCCGCTGCAGCTGGTTGCGGCGCGCCCGAAGCCGGAGGAGCTCGAAATCTGGCAGTGCCGTGCAGAGGGGTGCCTCCCCTCGTACCGTTGCCTTGTCGACACTCCGCACGACAGGTGCCAGGAAGTCGGGCTCCAGATCCTGCAGGCACTTCGCCACCTCCTTGTGAAAACTGGCCCAGCTGACAACGGCATAGACCCTGGTGTCGGCACGCCTGCGGTCGCCCATGGGGGTGACCAGAATGGGGTAATGGTCTGACCCCCCGGTGCTGCTAGCAGTCTCCCAGCAGTAGGGTAACCGCTGCGACACCAGGGTCAGATCGATGTGGGACAGCTGGGTGGTGCCCCGTTGGCCCGGGCGCACGAAGAAGGGGCTGCCCGAGTTTAGCCACAAGCAGCCCGCAGGAGGTGGCGGCGTCCAGGAGGTCTCGGCTTCGGCGCGCGGAGTGGGGGCTGCCCCAGGCCGGGTGGTGGGCGTTGAAATCCCCACACATCACGGCGTCAGGGCGCAGGAGTGTCCGCAGTTGGCGCAGTGCCGGGCGTCTCAGCGAAGTGTTGGCCGCACGTACACGCTGGCCACAGTGGTGTCCGTGGTCCCCATGCGCACAGTGACAGCGGCGCACTGCATGGGGCCCTCAGTCACCGATGCCAGGTTGACTGGGGCGTGGCTCAGCGCGGCCCACACGTAGACGGCCGCGTTGGACTTGCCTGGTGCATGGGTGACGTCCACGGAGGGGAAGACGCTGCATGTGCACCGGGAGCAGCTGGTGGCGCTGGGGTAGCACATGTACCCTGGCAGGCGCGGGGAGTCACCATGGACGTACGCCTCCTGGAGCGCCACCACGTCAAACTGCTCCCTCAGCAGATGGTCCACCAGCTCTGCATGGCGTGCCCCAGATGGTTGCAGTTCCACTGCAGGATGCGTGGCCGCTGGCCTGTCCTGCATGGTCTGCTAGCCGTGCTGGGGGGCTGTAGTGGGGGTCATGGATGCCAGGGCAGCAGTGGCTGCCAGGCGGGCGGGGTCGTCAGCAGGCAGGCGGCACACCAAGCTGTGCACCAGGGCCAGGAGAACTGGCACCAGCTGGTCCTGGCTGGTGGCGGCGGGGCCTGCTGGCGGCTGCGGGGCAGGGGGGCAACGTGATGACTTCCGCTGCCGCTGCGGCAGTCCCTGGTTGGCGGTGGGCTGCTGCTGCGGGCTGCTGCTGCTGGCAGGTGTGGCACTGCTGTTGCTCGTTGCCGTGGCACTGCTGCTGCTACTTCTGCTGACTGCTCTGCTGCTGCGGGCTGGAGCGGCGCCTGGCCATGTCGGCGTAGCTTGGGAGCTGCTGGCCAGTACGCACAGACGCAACAGCCACAGCACGGGGCACACTGGGGTGCCCGCTCCATACGTTCCTGCTGCCAGCGGGGGCAACGGGGGTTGGTGACGACGTGCGCACCGCCGCAGTTGGAGCAGCGAGGGGCAGGGGCAGAACACTGCTCGGCAGCATGGCCCCCACCACAGCGCGCACACCTCTCCTTGCCCCTTGCACCTGGCCGTCACATGGTCGAGGCGGCCACAGCGTGCACACTGCGTGGGCCGCGGCCTGCAGCCCCTCACAGGCAGCAGCAGCTTGAAGACCGCAACGAATTGGGGCGGGCAGGGGGCAGCCAACTCCAGCAGCTGCGCGCCATCCGCCTTCCCCACCACGCTGCTCACCGCCACCTCACAGGTAAGAGGGCCAGGATCTCTTCCGTGCCCAGGCGAGGGTCAACCCCAAAAACGAGGCCGCGACTCGTGCCTCGTTTCGCGGGTCGGCATGCGGGGACGCAATACCAGCCACACTCTGTGTGGCCAAGAGTGCAGCCAGACACTCGTCCGTTTCGGCGTCGGCCGCCACCACATTCAAACGGGTGTTTACCCTCACCTGGGACACTCCGGATGTGGCGGCGAGCTCCCGAGCGATGGCCTCCCTTGATGTGTCCAGGAAGGAAGTAGCCCCGTCAGCAGGGCGGAAGAAGCCGGTGCCGGTGGCCGGAAGCGCGATGGGGCACCGCGCAGCCAATTTCCTGGCCTTCCGCTTGGCTGCTTTGCTCCTCTGGGTGACCCACTGCCCCTCCTGATCCTCGCCAGGAAGTTTAGAGGCGTAGGGCTACCCGAAAGGCCGCCGCAGGCGTTCGCGTTCACGAGAGGCGAGCCGGAAGGCGGTTTGTTGACATCGTGGGCGCCGCCGTCTTGCGCAGCCGCCAGGGCGGCGGAGAAGGCAGCCAGGGCGAAGGTGGGAGCGAGCGGCTGCAGCGAAGAGCGCGCCGGGTCAGCCGCGCTGCGAGGAGAGGGGGCGGCCGCCTGGATGGTCTCGTCCGGGCGAGGGGGAGCGCAGGCGGCGGGTGGGGAACGGAGGAGGAGTGCAGCCGGCGAGGCCAAGGCCACCCGCTCTCGTGACGTCATGCCGGCTTCCTCAGCGCGGGCGCATCGCTTGGAGGTGCGAGCAATGGCCGCCGCTCGGCGCGACCCTGCCTCCATGGCGTCGTCTCCCTCCTCGCTGGCTGCCAGATTGGAAACCGAGCCAGCCGAGGGGTCCCGCTGGCGCTTCGCACTCGATGCCTCGTCGATGGGCTCGGGCACGGATGCATCAAGGTCGCCCTGGGCGTAGTTCTCGGCGCCAGCACTCCTGGGCAGTGCTGGGGCCACGTGCACGCCGGCCATGTCCTGGGCTGACTCGCCGTGCTGCTGGCTGGTCTCGGGCGCCGGCAGTGGTGCCGGCGGGTCGCCCAACAATCCAACCAGTTGCTGGGCATGTTGCTGCTACTGCAGGATGCTTCCCCACGACGCCATCAGCCTCGCAAGGCTGCGGGAGCACCCCACGCTGTTGCTACGGCGATGCAGAGCAATTTATAGGTCGGCAAAACAGAAAGAACTCACTCAAACTCAATCACAATTTTTTTCATTCACGCTGTACTCAATCAAACTGAGACTCAAAAACTTCGTCTGTTTACAAAATCACTCGTACTCACTCATCAAATACTCATTTGTAATCGTACTCACTTGTACTCAAACTCATTTGTCCTCACGAGTATTCGTACTCAATCTGTACTCATGAGTACTGAATCTGTACTCATGAGTACTAACTCTTTACTCACGAGTACTCAATCTGTACTCATGAGTACTCAATGAGTACAACTGCTCATGAGTACTACTCATGAGTACTACTCATTTTTCACTCATGAGTACTACCAGAGTCCTTCAATGCTTTACTGGTCACGAAACTTCGGCGCTCGCTTCATATAGGGACCGCGCGCGCAACTACAGGCGCCACCGCCGCACGAAGGTCATCCAGCCGCCGCGCGTGCGGCGTATTGGCCAGCTCTTGGCGCGCAAACGCTCGCTGCTTTTGGTGTCTGCGCACTGATTAAGTGTTTTTTTTCGTAGTAGTTAGCGATGAATAGTCCAGTTATTGTGGTTATCACCTGCCTTCAATGGGGTTTTATTTTTCGAAGAAAGTTACCGTAGACTTCGGCCGCGAACGGCAACGGCTTCTGTGTGCTCTGGCACAAGCGCTGCGTCGTCGTGTTTACGGATTTTTAAATCTATATTGCTTCTTTTCTTAAAGCAAAGTTGCAAATACCACACATACCGTAGCTGTGTAGTCATGGACAGCTATGGGCCTATCGATATATACAATAAAAAAACTGAAAGAAACCAAGTACGCGTCGTTCAGACTATGTTTAATGAATCCGTTGATTGCTCTGGAATGCACAGAACGCTAAAAGAGATAGCCGAATAGTGCTGTCGTTTCGATGAGTGGGTACATACGTGAGAATATCTAAAAACGCTGCAGAAACGCGAAGGATCAAAACACGAAGAGATATATGTTGCACCATGTGTCTTTCTGCTTTCACGCTTTGCAATCCTTGCAAAAACAGGAAGCGAAAAAAGAACAATGAAACTGATTTTATCACACGCAACAAAAAATTTCAATGTTACGAAGGGAGACAAAAGAGCGTGGTCCAGCGCCCAAAAATCTATTTTTTCGCGCTGCGATGTGCAGCACACGGAGGAAACAGAATATTGCCACGTAGCCAAGGACGACACAAAGCTTTTCTGAACTCAGTGACCTAGTGATCTCCTGCACTACAAAAGACTAGAATGAAACACAAACGGCGAAGAAGCAGTCTGCAGTGTGACTTGAACAGATGAACGTCGATAAAGTGAGTTGCGCGGCGTTTGCTATGCATGCATTACTCTTGGAACGTTATTAATTTCAGACCCATGGAAACAGGATCGAGAACAGTTTCGAAAAAACAAAAAATCAAGTTAGCGACAAGATGGCACCCTTTCCATATCAAACAATATTGCCCGACGGGACATACGACAAAAAGAGCAAACGGGTACTCCGGTTGAAACGCCAGATAAGAAACCGGAATCGGCCACGCGCGGTTACAAAACAAACAAGACGAACCCTATGGGATTATTCGGGGAAATATGGAAAGTAAAAGCACAAGGACGTCCCAAAGCTTGTTTACACGCGAGCCTGAGCGCAAGGTAATACAAGTTTGCAAACAGGTAATGAAGCACCGCTACAAACTGTCTGATATGGCAAAAATCAGGCTTTAAGGGAGCCTTGTACAATTCTAGGTCCACGATGCTGTCAAAAGGGTACATTGCTTTTTCCATTCTCACACAAAGTGCATTTCCACACACTGTCGCACACTTATAATCGAAGCTGAAATCTCCCGTTGCATGCCTTGGAATGGCGCCTCTCCATTTGTCACACAGCTGCCCGTCGCTCGGTCAACAGAACAAGGAAACATTTTCTGTGGTATCGTTGTACAAAGAACGACATCCCGGGACGCAACACATGTTCGGCATCGTCGTTGCACTGCTTAAGTCGCATCACAAGAGCGCGATATGTACGATAGATTTTTTTCCCACACAAAACAAACACAACTCGCCGCGGCTCCGCCGTTCGAGCCAGCGCAACGCCGCCCGAGGAGTGACCTCAGTGAGAGGGTGGCGCCACGGCGCGGCGGCCAAACGCAGCATATGAAGCTCTCCCATTGAGTTACGGAGCAGTTTCTTGACCAGTAAAGGATTGAAGGACTCTGGTACTACTCATTCTGCACTCATGAGTACTCAATCTGTACTCATGAGTACTCAATTTGTATTACTCACGAATAATCAACTTATCTGCACTGGTAGCTACGTTGTAGCTCGAATGAAAGACTAAGTAGAAAAAATAAATTGTTTAATTGATTATAAAAACACAGGTTACATATAAATCAGAACAGAGGAAGAAATCCTCTGACGCGGTGCACCGTCGTTGGGCGACTTACTGCGCGAAGGCAAGTACATGTGAGAAAGCGAAACGGAACGTAAGCACTCGCGTTGCGTCTGGCGTCTCCTCTTGTTCTCTGGTCGGGTTGGGCTCAGGGGAGCTCGGGGGTTGTCGGTGCAGCCGTGGCCGTAAACTGCGTTTTTCTGTGTGTCCCCGGGTGGCAGCTTTTGTCGTCCGTTTTCTTGTTTGCACTACTGTACTCAGGAGTGCATATACTCAGAAGTGCAAGCACTCGCAAAAACAGTATTCATGAGTATTGTACTCATAAGTGCTGTGTACTCACGAGTGCTGTGTACTCATGAGTACACAGTACTCATGAGTGCTGTGTACTCATGAGTACTGTGTACTCATGAGTACTCATAATCATTAGTACTCAAACTCATGAGTACTCATACTCATGAATACTGTACTCATGAGTACTCATACTCATGATAGTGTACTCATGAGTACTGTACTCATGAGTAGTGGACTTACCCCTGTACTCACTCGTCATCGTACTCACTGTTTTTTATGGGTGTGTGATCACTCATCATCGTACTCACTCGTGAGTTTGAGTACAAATGAGTGTACTCACGAGTGAGTACGCCGACCTATGAGAGCAAAAGCGCGTGCAGCAGCAGCACTTGTCGGCGGCGGCGGCAGGCTGCTGCCCATTATCCGCATGGTCCGGTCGACGTGGTCGAGCTAAAAATAGCTGGCGGCCCACACACGCACGTACACGAGGTTGAAGTTCAGGAGGCAGGAGCAAACCTTTAGGACGCGTTGGGTTTTCCCAACGCGTCCTAAACATTCAGACGCTACTTTTTTGCAACCTTCAATAACTGCGGTTTGTCAACGGTTCCAAATTCGTAGCTGTTACCGATGTTAAAGCTGTTAAAGCTGTTTATGTACGGCTTTCCCAATGTACCAAAATGGTCCTGTGCGAATAACCCATGCAACAAAGGCAGCCTTCACCAGCCAACCTCTAAAGCACGAGAAAACTTAGTGAAGGAAGGTCCCGCCCTCACCACTGACCGCTGTGAATTCTGCGAAGTCGAACCCGCCTTGATGCCCGTGATGTTACATTGGCACATTGGCCCTGCCGGCGCCACGGACGTTCTGAAAGGCTTCCCTGAACCCATCTGCGTCGCCTCCATCATGCCGTGGTAGCATAGGTGGTAGAGGGGCCAGTAGAAGCACCTGCCGTGGTGATAAGGTCTAAACTTCCAGGTTTACTGAATGGCGAGAAATGAACACAGATTTTACAGGAACAGCACCATTCCGGGCGAGCTTACAGCATTACTCGAGACGAGCAACAGGAGGATCCAATCCTGTCAATCGAGTGAATAATGCACTAGGAGAAATTGCGTATTTATTACCCGAAGTGCCTACGGTCAAACAGCGTTCCTAGGGCTTTGGTCATGGACCGAACGCAGTACAAACACACACGAACACACTTTCCCGATTTTGTGGGACTGGCGGTGGTGGCGCACCTTGGGTCTGACGGAAGGGAGAGCGGAAATCTGGGTGAGCAGCGTCACCCCGCAGATGCACATCTCTGCATGCCTCCTCTAGAACAGCTTGTTTCTATATTGCAGCTGCAGCTGCTTCGGTCACCTCAAGCAAGGTACCCGTGTGACGGACACACCCCGCCCAGTCGTAGCATGTTCCACATAACACAACCCAGTTTTTGCGCGCATGCGCAACGTGTTGCGGGAAGAAATTTTCTCCGTACACGGGAAGCTGGATTGTGCTTTTGCGTTTTAAGACATGGCCCCGAGAGCATCAGGATGCGGGGCGTTGCTGTTTTCGTATGAAAATTCCAGCTTCTCTGTTCCAAAAACATGTTTTCTGGGAGCGTAGCGGCAGCTGGGGGGCTCGGCTTCATCGCTCATTCTATCGTTTGGCTATAGAGCTGGAGGGTGACCAGACTGCAGAAATACGGAAAGTAATTTTCAAATTCGAACTGATTTTATGGTACTGAATTTTTTACTTATTACATCGTTCGGTTTTTTGCCCTTATTAAACGAACGCCATTGGTTTTAAGGACCTAGCACCCATTTTGGTCACATTTTCTACATGGCCAACACAATGTGGGCTCCGGCATAACTTACGGTGGAGTAGGCACTCAGGTGATGGCATCCCTTGCAGGCAAGGCAGGCTACCGTGCCCGACGCGCCCCGACCACCCACTGAAAGAGGGAAAAGAAACTTTACCACACACATTATTGCTTGCTAATTATGGCATCCATCCCTTGAGTCTCCGCTGTATCATCATTGTCCGATTTCCTACCGGAAACGCACTCGCTGCATTCACGAGGCGTCCTTACGATCTGCTTCACCGACGTCTCTTTCAGCAGCAGCATGGACTTATCCTTCGCCTCGCTCCCCTTGCAACGGCGCTACAGTGGTCGCAGATTTCAGAGCACGAGCTCTGGTTGACTGCTTTCGACTGACTACTTTCTCCTTCGATTGTTGCAAAAAAATGTTCGACTTCACTTGCCACTCGTAAGTATAAACAAAAAAAAACTATACACTCCGGTGCAGGTAATTCATTGCCTGCGTATATCTTTGCACCGCGGCTAGTGTGGTCGAATGACGAAAATCTTCACACTCTGTTCACCTCTTATCTCGGTCCTCCCAAATATTAAATGCAACAGGGGTCTAGTAAATTTTATTCAATTTTCCCTCGTTCGCACTGTTGGGACCCCGACTCTTCGGAAATTTTGTTATGGTTGGGTTCGAGCCACAAGCTAGAGGATTGGGTGCGAGCTTTTTTTTATTTTGGGGTCAAATGTTTTTTTTTGCCACAAACTTTCTGTTTTCTGTGGCATACAATATCTCCTGTAATTTAAGCAAAATAAGAGCGCCACTATTAGCTGTATACTAAAGTTTTGCACAAAATATGCATAATATATTCTTTTTGATGAACAGTGTTTGCAAGTAGGAAGCATGGTGCCCGGTTTAATAGTTTGATGATAGTTTGAAATGTTTTTAGATGCGACGGTGAGAGCATCTCTTGTCGGCGGCCCTGTCCTTCCTGCGTGCGTCCGTCGTCGTCGTCGGCGTTCGCACTCTCCTCCGCTCCTCACCCCCTCCTCTCCGATAGAGAACACTCTTTCGCGAGGGGCATTGGATTAGATTCGATTGGTTTGGATTGGATTGGATTAAAGTCGATTGTGTTGGATTGTGTTGCGCCATAGCCGCGCAGACGCACTGGCACCGGCGCGTGCCCAGGTGAGAGCGAAAACCCTCTCTTAACATCTGCGGGTGTGCGGCCAGCGCGCTCTCACTCCGCCGGTGGCGGCGCTGCGCGCGATGTTGTGCATGTGTAGTACTCTCTCTCTCGGCGGTGTCTTCTCCTTCGGGCGCACTGCGCATATAACCGGTGTGCCGCTCTCCGCCGGCCTTTCGGTCGACGGTTGCTCTCCGCTTGCGCTTGAACCCCCTCAGCGTCGCATCACACCAGGGTTCCCGCGATGGGATGTGGGCGTAATTTTTGCAACACAACGTCTCGGTCACGAGTTTTTGCTTCCAACAGGTCACTCAAATATATTTCAGTAATTGCCAAAACAACGCGATAAGAGGAGCAATGGACAGAAATATTGTAAAGCACACTGATTTAAAAGCAGAGGTTTTTCTTTCACCGAAGGGTATACGATTAATTGCAATACTTTTAGAAAAAAAAGCTTTATAGCGAAGGTTCTTTGTTTTGCAGTTTTAATTTATTCATTTTGAGAATACCTTTTACGTGGACACAGAAATTTAAACAAGGCGAAAAAAATTATTTTTGTTGCCAAAAGGACGTAATAATGAATTGCCTAGCGGGGATTGTATTTTTACTGCATTTTTGTTTACCCTGCATTTTCTGCCCTGGGACAGCCGGAGAAGTGATCGCTAACCCAATTTATATAATGTTTATCTGACATTCCTATCTTTACCGAGCACTACAAGCGATGTTGCTCCACCTCTATGACTCGTCCCTCTCTGCTGTCTACTCTCACAAAATTGCCTAAGTCGCGCGCATTGAACGCCGAAAAAAAGAACTGCACTGATGGATGAGACGTAGCACAAGTGAGGTCGTCGGTATTTCGTGTTCAAGTTGGCATCGCTAAGGAGCTTCGGACACGACTTTTGGTGTGTAGCGTTCGAAGCCTAATGATGAATGCGTGGAAAAAGAACGCTGGAAGATTGCAATTTAATCAGCTCAGCTGGCAGATGCGACAATCCAGCTGAGTGTGATGATGATGATGATGGTTGGATGTTTATGGCGCAAGGCCAACTAGGGCAAAGAGCGCCAAAACAATAGTCATATATGAGGGGTGAAACCTTAAACACTACGAAAATTCAGCAAAAACGAAAGTAAAATCACAAAACGACAATGAGCATGGCTGGTGTATAGGGCCAGGGAGTGATCACGCGTGGTATGAAATGAGGTCTAAAAATTGAACTTCTTCTAAATATTTAAAAACGCACTTGATAGAAAACATGGGATCATCAGAGAGGAAAAACGCTGGGTGTGGTGGGACGTGTAGTCTGTACAGCTGTGGGAAGTGTTTGCGTCGTGTTGTGTGAAGTGCCTTGCATGTGATTAGTATGTGCACCACGGATAGGGCATCTCCGCACCTGCTGCACTGGGGTCTAGAAGATCCCGTCAGCAGATACGAGTGCGTCGCATGGGTGTGCCCTATCCGCAGTCTACCCAAGGCGACTTCCGTGTGTCTGTTGCGTGAGTCAGCTGTGTACCGTCCCAAGTGTGGCTTTATTACGTGTAGTTTGTTGTCTGTCTGTTCGTCCCAGTGTGTTTGCCATGTTCTCCGCAGGTGTTGTCTTATGTGTGGCTTGAGGTCTGTGTAGGGTACGGTTGTTATGTCTACAGTGTTCCTGAGTGCAGCAGCAGCAGCCCTCTCGTCTGCCAACTCATTCCCAGCGATCCCAGCGTGTCCTGGAACCCAGCAGAGGAGCAGCTGATGCTTCTTTGCATACACAGACATGATAGTGTTAAATACAAGATTAACTATGTGGTTTTTGGGGGGTGTAGGCGATGACAGTGCGCGAACAACACTCAAGGAATCTGTGTAGATGATAGACTTTGGAATTTGATTTTCAAGTATGTGCCGTACAATCAGCAAAATCCCATACGCCTCTGCTGAAAAAACTGTCGTGTGGACGCTCATGGTTCTGGCTGCACAGAAATTCGGACCATGAGCAGCGCAGGAGACCATAGTGGAGGTTTTAGACGCGTCACTGTAAAATTCTGCAAGTGGGTATTTAAACTGCAGAGACAGAAAGTGCTGCAGTATTGCAGCCTGCGGTACCCGATTTTTGTCAAGTTTCATAAAAGAAAGCTCGCACGACACAGGACGAACTTGCCAAGGCGGTAAACTGTTTGAAAGGGATGACCTGTACACATCCAAAAACAAAGCACTGAGATCCGAGGCTCGTTCTTTCACTCTAAGTGAAAAGGGCAGAGGAACGGATGGGCGATTTACAAAGAGCAGAGATGTGGATGTGTCGTTAAAGACAGGATAAAAAGGATGATTATTCAGCGATGAAATTTTAAAAGCATAAAGCAAGTCCATGTATGTTCGTTGGTTCTCAAGGCTCCACTTATTACACTCAACATAAAGACTCTCAGCAGGGCTAGTGCGAAAAGCACCCGACGAAAGACGAAGGCCCAGGTGTAGAACTGGGTCAAGAATTCGCAAGGCTGTCTTAGTCGCCGACCCATCCACCACACTGCCATAGTCCAAACGAGACCCAACCAAAGCAGTATACAAGCGAAGCAAGAGTTCTTTGTCGGAACCATAGGATTGGTGGGAGAGAACCTTAAGTATATTCATTGTTTTGAGACATTTATTTTTAAGTTCCTTGATGTGGGGAATGAATGTGAGTTTGTGATCAAACACCACACCTAAGAACTTGTGCTCCTTGTTCACAGGAAGCGACATGCCATTAAGAGTAATGTCTGGGTCCGGATGGACCCCGCGCTTCCTGGAGAACACAACGCAGGAGCTTTTTGCAGGATTCAATTTAAACCCATTCTTGTCTGCCCAGCCGGCAAGCTTCTTGACGCCGAGCTGGACTTGACGTTCGCAGATGGACATATTACATGATTTAAAAGATATCTGTACGTCATCTACATACATGGAGTAAGAAATTGTAGGTGGCAGTGCCTTCCCAAGGGAGTTCATTTTTACTATGAAGAGAGTGCAGCTTAGAACTCCGCCTTGCGGCACGCCATTTTCTTGCACGTGTACCTTTGACAGTGCAGAACCAACTCTGACGCGAAAGGTTCTCTCAGACAAATAGCTAGCAAGGGTGTTAAACATATTACCAGAAACACCAAATGACTTCAGGTCAGTAAGGATCCCATAACGCCAAGCGGTGTCATAGGCCTTTTCTAGGTCGAAACACACAGTTAAACAGAACTGTTTATGAATGAAGGCATCCTTAATATATGACTCTAGTGCCACAAGTTGATCATTCGTGGATCGCCCCGCCCTGAAGCCTGCCTGGCAGCTCTCGAGAAGGCCGTTATACTCCAAAAAGTACACGAGCCTCCGGTTTATCATCTTCTCGAGAAGCTTACACAGGCAGCTGGTCAGGGCAATGGGTCGATAGCTAGCGGGAGAAGAAGGGTCCTTCCCTTCTTTCAAGAATGCTACAACTATGGCATCCCTCCAAGACTTTGGAATGTGCCCTGAAAGCCATATCTTGTTGAAAAGGTGAAGAAGTGTTACAAGAGTGTCTGTGTGTAAGTTCTGTATCATTGTATATGTAATGTTGTCTGGGCCTGGAGCTGAGGGTTTACACGTGCTCAGAGCACCCCTCAGCTCATGAAGCGTGAACTCGGAGTTATAAGAGGTGGCTGACCTGTCATTGTCATGTAAAGGTTTCTTTTCGGCCACGAGTTTGTGTTTCATGAAGGTGTTTGTGTAGTGTGCTGAACTAGAAACGTGTTGGAAGTGTTGTGCGAGTGTGTCAGCCTGGTCTTCGAGTGTGTCCCCTGTTGTACTGACCAGAGGCAGGCTGTGTGTTTGATGTCCCTTGAGTTTGCGTATTCGTGTCCATACTTTCCGTGTGTCTGTGTAGGAGTTAATTGATGTTATGAATGTACGCCAACTCTCTCGTTTTGCCTCACGGCGCACACGTTTTCCTAACGCCTTGGCCCGTTTGAACAAGAGGAGGTTACTCGACGTGGGGTACCGGCGAAGGATACCCCACGCCTTGTTCTGGGCCTCTCGCGCCCGCCTACAGTCCTCATTCCACTACGGCCTCCGCTGGTTGCGCGGGGCACCAGAGGCGTGGGGAATGGACTTTTCGGCGGCGTCGAGGATGTGCGCCGTGAGGAGTTGGGTAGCTTCTTCAACGTGTAGGTGTCCTATGGATGTGTGGTGTAGTTTGGATGTCTCTGTAAATGTGTTCCAGTTAGCTCGTGCTTCATTGAACCTATTATGGGAAGATGGACTGCTCGGGCCTTTACCTATATACTTTAATGAAGTGGGGAAATGGTCACTGCCATATGGGTCCGTGCCCACACCCCACTCGAGAAGAGGAAAGAGAACTGCGGAGCCAATAGCCAAGTCAAGACATGAGTATGTGTTGTGACCTATGTTATGGTATGTAGGCTGTTTATTGTTGAAAAGGCATGCTCCAGAGGATGTAAGAAACCTCTCTATCAGGCGACCTCGGGCATCCGTACGAGAAGAGCCCCAAAGAGAATTGTGAGCATTAAGGTCGCCTGTTAGAATGTATGGTTCGGGCAGCTGGTCAACCAGCGCCTCGAAGTCAGAACTCAAAAGTGTAACATCAGGAGGAATGTATATGGAGCATACCGTTATCAACCTATTAAATATTATTAAGCGTATTGCTACAGCCTCAAGGATAGTGTTCAAGGTGACAGGGTGGCATGCTAAGGATTTTCGGACGGTTATGGCCACACCGCCAGAAGAGTGTGTGCAGCCATCCCTGTCTTTCCTGTATACCAGGTAACTATTCAAGAAATTTGATTGTTTAGAATTCAAATGTGTGTCCTGGACACACATTACACTTGGCTGATTGGTATGCAGAATCTCATACACGTCGTCAAGATTATTCAGAAGGCCTCTGCAGTTCCATTGAACAATATTTTCTCTTCCCATTATTTAGTGTGAGAGCTACTGGAGTGTGTATGTTTATGTGTCGTCTTTCGGGGCTGTGACTCTTGGATTGGGCTTTTTGGGCGGCCTATCTGTAGGCTTGGACGTCGGAGGCCGCTCCTTGCGCTGCGTTGCAGGCAAGAACGGCACGACGTCCATCTCGTCGTCCGATGTCTTGGGTGTGCCCGTGGAACCGGGCCCCCCGGACTTGGCCCCCCTTCGGGGGCCCTTCGTTTGACCTGCCACCACCGGTGGTGTCGGCGGCACCAGAAGTGGCACGGGTGGTGCGGTGGCGGTGGGAGCCGGTGCGGGGCTCGTGGTGTCCATGGCACACTCCAACGCACTGGACGATGGGGAGGCACGGACGGGAGCGGCACCGGCCCCGACAGAAGAGGTTGCCACCACAACCGCTGCTGCCTGAGCAAGCGGCGTGGTGGCGGGTTGGGCTACCAGAGGCAACCCAGGGGGGGGGGCGGGGGCGGGACCAAGTCCGACTCTCGGTACTGGGTCCCCGCCGAAACAAGACGCCGCTCCGCCCCCCGGCGAGCTGCGTCGGCGTAGCTGCCCAGAGGGAAGGAGGCGAACCTCTTCCGTGCCTCTGGGAAGGTGATGTTTTCGTTGACTTTCAAGGCAATGATCTGTTTTTCTTCTTTGAACTTTCCACAGCTCCTAGAATAGGCAGCGTGTGGTCCCTGGCAGTTGGCACAGGTGAAGTTCTCGGATTTACAATTGTCAGTTTGATGATCATGTGCTGCACATTTTGCGCACGTCAATTTACCACGACAAGACGTTGTGCCGTGCCCAAACCGCTGACACTTGAAACAGCGGCGCGGGTTCGGCACGTAGGGTCGGATTGGACATCTCAAGAAGCCTGCGTTGACCGACTCAGGAAGGTTAGAGCGGTCAAGTGTCAAGATTATGTGCTTGGTTAGAATTATTTTATCATTTCGGCGTATGGTGATTCGCCTCACTGCTGTCACGCCCTGCTCTCGGAGTCCCTCGAGCAGGTCTGCTTCAGTCTCATTCATTAGATCCCGATCAGAGATCACGCCCTGGCAGCTATTGAGGCTGCGATGGGGCGTGATCTTGATGTCAACATCTACCATGCCCGTTTGCTTGAGGAGGTTAGAGGATTGTTGCTTGCTTTCTACTTCTATCAAAACTTCTCCCGTTGTGAGTTTCTTAGCCTTATACCACTTTCCGATAAGGCTTTCAAGAAACTTGGAGATTAGAAACACAGATTGGGAAGTGATGGGCTTTGTCTTGTCAACAGATTCCATGATCAGAAACCGCGAGAAATTATCAGGCTTTGGGGGAGAGATCGATTGCAAAGGAGGAAAAGAAACTTCGGTGCGGCCCCTTTTTGGGGGCCGATCACGTCTGGGGGGGGGTTTAGAAAATGCCATATGATACATTGAAAAGCAGGGAGACGGGGGTACTTTCTCCTTTGACCTTACCCTGGTAGTCAAAGAGGTCCCGGAGCTCCCTGCCTGGTAGACAGGCAGGGAGCCCATCGGCCGGAGCTTGACCACGGCTCCGACGGCCACCGTTAGAGGTTTCTACCCTTCACCTTAAAAACACATCACCACGGTAGGACACAGCTTATGTTGGGGGGCTCGGGGTCCGCGGTATCGCCAGTACCGTCACCAAGATTACTCAAGGTGCCCCGTGCGGGGTCCAGCTGAGTGTGGGAGACAGACAAAAATCTATTTACCGGTCTGCTCCCAGCCACACACGCAGAGCAACAGATCTATCGTTATAAAACGAAATACACACCCTTCTAGATGGACTCGAAGAGGCACTTACCCAGGTGCCTTTACGAAAAATCGATGAAATAATGCCCGCTTCGAGAATTTTTTCCGCTTTGCTTTGTGGCGACATCCTAAAGTGGCTATCTGCATGCGGTATTTCTTCAATTGAAAAGAACCCGGTGAATTACCGCAACATCACTCTAATGTTGTTATTGAAGGGATGGAAAAATGCAATACCTGGAAAGATATAAAAAGGTTTTCAGCATGTACCTAAGTTATCTGATCAGCATAGATTAGTAAATTTTGGCTGATGTATTTCGTGGCCCTTATTCTTATTCTAAGTACAAATGTGTTTGCTCGCTACAGTCGTAAAACCTTTAGGATTTAAAGCAAAGTTTAGAAAAGCATTCAAGGCCTCTTGAGGCATGGTCTCCATCCAAACAATTTGTATCAAACAAGGTCCAGGTGGCGGGTGTGTCGTCGGGAGGAAGCTGTGGGATTTTGGGTGAGGAGGAGGCTCAACTTCAGGGCCATAGAGGTGACGAAGAGGCGGCTGGAGTGGTGGTGAAATAATAGAAGAGAAGAGAGGGGCACTCAGGAAGAGTATTACCATTAATTAGATGTAGAAGGGAAAGGTGCACAATGGAAGAAAGAATGGAGAGGAGGGAGTGATATGAGGCTAAATCCGCGGGGCAGGGGGACAATGGTGGTGGGGCAAACCCCACTGGTAGGGCGAATAAGGGTAGGGCAAATACCTGGAATAACACAGCTAACTTCGTTGCTGAGAACAGGCGTCCCGATGCAGAAATAAGGCCTCTAGCCGAAATCATACCCTGCACCGAGATGATTAAAGGTTCCCCACAAGGCCGCTACGCTGCGACAAGCGTTGCTGTCACCATCCTCTGCTCCCTGACACTGACTTCTTACTTCACCTAGAAGATGGTAGGTTGTGGCGTTCTCATTCAACTTTTTATCAGTGGGAAAAGGGTGTTAAGAGGCCATTACACCCTTTTTGTTAAATCTCAGCACCCTTTTGGTAGCTGCTCACCTTTGGTTGTTCAAGAAAGGGTGTTAACCAACTTCAACGCCTTTGTTTTTTCGTAGGGTGGTGAGAAGGTGCGAAAAAGTTGTTCAGCTTTTGATTGATGAACTCCATGTATGCATGCATAATTGCACTTAGAAGTACAACAGATTTCCACATACCCTCTTCTCCAATTCTTAAGAAATGTTCGACATCAAAAAAGAACTCCTTGCGTGCAATGATCGTTTGTTTCTACATCCGGTGAGGCTCAGCGCCCAAGGTTAGCTTTGGAACGTGAAACATGAGTTTGAACTTTTTAAATTAAGAAGACTATTTTTGTGGCTTGCTGTAGGGTGCTGAAAAGATGCGAAATTGGTGTTCAGTTGCAAAAAAAACAGTGGAGCTGGAGGTTGGCCTAGCATTTTCCGCTCTTTCTAAGTTTGGTTACGTTTTGCTAGGCTTTGATAAGTTTTCTTAGGTTTTTCAATCTGCTTTCTAGGCTAGGCAAAGTGCTGAGGGGTAAGGCCAAGTTTAGCAGCATTTTACAAGGCTGTTCCAGTGTATCCTCCACACTGACAGTGGATACCAGGGTAAATGACCTAGGTCTACCCCCAACTCTGCTGCTTCCCCAGCCTTGCATGACGAGTGCAAGCTGCGCCATTTTTTGTGTGTTTTAGAATCCCAAAAATACTAGTACCTTTGAAATGACATAATAAAAGGTGCGCATATGCTTAGACGCGCACATTCTTGAAAGCCAGCTTCAGTGTGCGGTGGTACACCCTTTCCATGGGGCGCAGTTCTTCTTTTTCTTGGTGAGTTTTGCTTACGCCACCGAAGCTAAATCAAGCTTAAACTGCTTGACTGGTTGTAAGTTATGCCAGAGTCCTTCAATGCTTTTCTGGTCACGAAACTCCGGCTCCCGTTTCATACAGGGACAAAAGTTGCCGCTAGGGTCGCCGCTGTCAGCGCGGGGGCATTTCATGCCCGCGCCACCCTCGCGCAAGCATTCTGCCGAAGCTGGTAGCCGTTCGAGGAAGTTGTTGATAGCTCATAAAATATTCTGTTATCATATCATTCATATTTAGCTTGACGTACAATGTGGTTGCTGCACTCGCATGTGAAAAGGTTTTCTTCGCTTACCTTTGCATGATATCAACGCTTTCATGGAGCCAGTCGTGCCGCAGCAGTTATGAATGTACCTGTTGTTGCGACAGTTCTTTCATCTCGTGCAGGGCAGCGTAAAATTGTGCTTTGTTTAAGCGAAAGTTGCGTCGTTGGTTTTGCGACTCTGGCGAAGCCTCAGATTTAGAAATTGGCAAATATTATACGCGCAGTGAGCACCCGCGGCGACGCTGATCACGCGAGTTATATGCAATTCGACCGTCTATGCCGCTGGTGTTCGCCGCAGCTGCGGTACCGAAACTAAAGCTCAAGCAGAATCATTCAGTTGATGATAGCGCGTAGAATATTCTGCTATTACTCATATTTAGCCTGACGTACAATGTGGCTGCTGCACTCGCGTGTGAAAGTTTTCTTCGCTTACTTTTGCACGATATCGACGCTTCGATGGAGCCAGTCGTGCCGCAGCAGTTATGAATTTACGTGTTGTTGCAGCAGTTCTTTCATCTCCGGCAAGCCAGCGTGAAATTGTGCTTTGTTTAAGCGAAGGTTATCTAGTTGGGCTTGCAACTCTGGCGCAGCCTCAGATTTAGAAAATCGCAAATATGATACGCGCAGTGAGCCCCCGCGGCGACGCCGATCGCGCTATGCAATCCGACCGTCTACGCCGCCGATGATCGTCGCAGCTGCGGTACCGAAGCTAAAGCTATAAATTTCGTGTGTTTAGTTTGTCACAGTTGACCTCATTCCTGCGCGCTCATTACATAGAGCTTCAGAAAACCTTCAAAGTGCGAGCGATGAATCTTTCGTCGGATTAATACATGCCCATCTCTAGGATTCCAACCAAGTTTAAGTTCGAGTTCGCAGCTACCTTGTGTTCGTTTTCATGGAACTTCAACAGGGTAATAAAACTTGCTGTTGGGCGAGTTGGTTCATTCAACAGAGTAACGTTACATAGGCACAGAACGAGGAAAAGTGCGTCTCGCGCAATATTGTGCAGCCACTCAAGGTCATTCGCGAAGCTCCAATTTCCGAATAAGTTGCTTTCGCAGAAATGTCCCACCCTCCGAGCCAAATCCAACTACCACTTCGATGTTGCATGCTTCAGTTTAACAGGGCGTTTTGCTATGATCGACTATACTCGCACCGTGAAGATACTTGACTGGGGATGCTTGACCTACTGAAATAAAGCAGTGTTTCAAAGTCTCTCAAAAAAGCACACCTGTTTATGAGCATGATGCTGCTGCTCCACCACTGATGTATTCGGCTGACTACTTCACATTGGTCAAAATACACTACATGTTGTCAAGCTAACGAGTTAATAATGCCAGGAAGGGAATATTTCAATACATATCGTCATGTCCTCAATGATGATTGAGTGTTCCTAAAAGAATACGGTGTATAGCAGAAAACGTTTTCACACATTCACACAATAAGCTATAAAAGCATAAACAACAGACAGCGCAGCGATGTCCCGTACTCAAGGGCAACTTAAAGTTATGAAAGGAAGGAGCAAACTTGTGTTCCGCAATAAGCTAGAAAGCATAAGCGTCGAAGAAACAGTCAGCAAAGTGACTTGCAGAGACGAGTGTTAGCGAATTGAATGCCTCAAAGTTTGCTATGCATTCTTTTGTGTGGAAATTATTTTCTTTCGAGAAACATTTGTACAGACCGAGAACATTGCTAATGAGATGGGACGTCTGGGTTAGTGACGACAAGGTTACATCTTTTACTTATTAAACAAAACTGCCGAGCGTTGCTTACGACAGAAAAAGTAAATTAGCGCTCAGCTCGTAAAACAAGATCAGACATCAGGGTGCATTCATGCACTTGTAACAAAACAAACAAATCCAAGGCACGCATCGCGGCAAATGTTCGCGAACATGGCACTATTGCTGCTGTTTGGGACGCTTGTCACTGCTGTTTGGGATGCTTCCGTGCTTGAACACGGCAGAATTTCTTCTGCGATGGCATCAGGCGACGACAAACGACGTCTCTTTGTTGCTGGCTGAACCCTCGTTGAACGGGATCGCGGCTTCGGCTTGCTCAAATACGCCGGCAGCCCGTCCAAACGTCTTGGAACGGCGTCGGGCCGCAGCTTGGGTTTCTCACGTCGCAAAGAGACGACGTCTTCTTTCACCAAAAAAGTGTCGTTCCAAACAACGTCCGTAGTGTCAAAATGTTTTTCGCAGACACGGACATGCTGCGAGTCAAAGGAAAAGCCGCCGGCTTCATGTCGCGGTATTGCACGTTTCCACTGCTCGCGCTTATCGGCGTCACTTGGAAAGCAAAACAACGAGACCTTTTCGCTCGTACCTCTGTAGCCGGAGCGGCATCCCGGTACGCAACAAGTCTTGGGAATTTCCGCCCAGTGTCCTCGCACAATATAACCAAAGGCGCACATCAACTGGTAACTTAAAACTCAGAAAACAACGCGCCGATGCTACCGGATTCTGTGGGAGTGCAGCGTCGCTGACACAACGCGCAGGTTTCGTCTGTGCCCCACTATGCAGTCAGCGCCGCCCCGCGGCGGCTTCGGCGACATAGCAAACTGCTCCCATAGCGTTACGGCGGAGTTTCGTGACCAGAAAAGCGTTGAAGGACTCTGGTTATGCCGATTCTTATCGCTTTACACTTCGTAAGGTACAAAACATCCCCACGCTTGTAGGCAATGTTTAGTCCATCCGTGTAAACAGGTACAAAAAAGGTCTCTTACACCCTTTATCTCAGTTTTCGTTCTTCTCATACAACCTTTTTCGTTATAATTTTTTTCGTAGTTTCCAACACCCCATTATGTAACTCTACACGCATGCTGGAAAAAGGGTGTTGAAATTATGAACATGTACCTTTAAAGGTTTTGAGATGATGGGGAATATTTGTGTGGTATTTAATATAATTTTACCACTCATTCAACGTAATAACTACCTCGCGATTTATTCGTTCTTGCAAATCCGCTGTCTGATTTGTTTTTCCTCACACTAAAAATGCATAATACCGAAATTTCCACTAAAATATCTGGTTTAGATGAGAAGCCCAACGACTTTATTGGAGGGCTTTCCTGCGCTGGATATAAAAGCAAGGAAAGCTCGTGTTTTTTAAGTAAGTATGCTCGCGCTGTACATATGTATACCGTTGGCTTTCTTGCTCCTTAGTCGTAACGCCACTCTACAATCACCTCACCAAGAACTAACACAATAAATAAACAATAAAAAATAAAAAGAATATACCTTTAGGAAATTTTTGTCCTAGTCTGACTTCTTTGTTCGCATGTCTTCCCAAATTGTTCTCTGCTCTCGTCCCACCAACATCCTAACCTTCTTTTACTAACCTCTACTGCTGTCCAATTCACTTTTCCGTTAACCATAAAGCCAAGGGCTACTGGAAGCTGGATGGTTCCCTCACTGAGGAATGGAGGGATACTTTTGCCCCCCGTTACACTGTCGCATTGTTTCTGGTTCCCCGCCGCAGCCTGCGGTCACTTCTTCCTGTACCGGCTCGCGCATAAGCGTTTTTGTCTGCAAACAACCCGCCCGGATTTCAAAAAGCAGAGCACTGCCATTGGTATTATCGAAGAATTCTTCCCTTGTGATTTCCTGCTTCCCGGTACTGTAGATATTTTAGGACTTATTCGCTTGAACCGTCTTTTTCGAGGCCGTTGTCTTTATTGCCTTGGTCTTTCGGAGGCCTTGGTGGAATGAGGAATGCAGACTTGCGCGAAGGGCCCAAAATAAGGCGTGGGTGTCTTACGCAGATATCCAACGGGTGAAAACTTAATAGCCTTCAAGCGATCAAAGGCACTGGGTAGGCGCACTCGCCGGCAGGCCAAAAGAGATAGCTGGCGGTCTTTTTTAACTTCAATAAATTCGTATACAGATGCGCCGAAAGTATGGAATAGAATTCGAAAGTTTAAAGGACATAAAACGCACAATGTACCTTTGGTGTATGCTACTGGTGACACGCTTTTAGACCAAGCAAATGCACTTGCACAACACTTTGAATACATATCGAGCTCTGCCCATTGCACAAATACCTTAATCCAATACAAGAAATCTGTCGAACGCAAGCTGATTCGGGATAACAGACAATCAGAAGAGCGGTACAACTCTGAACTCACTATGCAGGAGCTGATGTTTGCTCTCGGCACGTGTAAGGCTTCTTCACCTGGGCCAGACAGCATCACGTACACCATGATCCAGAATCTTCACACAGACAGCCCCGAAACACTCCTTTACCTTTACAACAAGATATGGCTAGCAGTACCCCAGACGAAAATTTAAGTGGTACTCAAAGTGGTCCCACTTCATTTAAAGTGGTCCCACTTGGCTGCAAGTGGTTTCTGAATAGGCACCACTTGGTTCAAAGTGAAAAGTCCAGTGGTCCCACTTGCCTGCAAGTGGGACCACTTTGCACGTGGGACAACTTGGCAAGTGGGACCACTTGAAGGCAAGTGGGACCACTTTGCAAGTGGGACCCCTTTGCAAGAGAGACCACTCTGCAAGTGGGACCACTTGCAGGCAAGTGGGATCCAGAAGAGGCGCCACTTGGTTCAAAGTGGGACTGCATTTATCCCACTTGCTCTGAAATAGTGGTTAAACACCTACTTCTAACACTCGGGTCACACAAAAGCAACATTTCTCTAAGGCCCAAGTGATGCCATGTTTAAACCTTCTTCGCCTTAATACCATCTAAATCGCCTTTATGTGACTTTATATTATTTAGAAATGAAGTCATATCCAAACTTATCATTTATTAATGATTTTCAATTGTCTCTCATAATAGGGAAATCTCTTTTAAAAATGTTTAGTTGGACACATGCATGCAGACTGGCCAGTGATAGCATGCACTTCCTCTATATGCACTACCTCTAGCAGAACTTTCAGTTCCTTATCACAGTTATGCTGTAAACTGTCACCTACAATACACCCACTGAGTGAATAATACTTACTTTTAAGCTGAATACACTTCCATACAGCATTTTCAATGTATAAATTTCGCTAGAGGAACAACATTTGAAAACAAGTTAATTGTGTTCTGGGTTACAGGTACAGTAAACAGGCAGGTTTCAGCTCTGTAACCATATTTTGTTTGTAATTCACATTAACAAGATAAACATTTCGAACGTATTTATGAAAACGGTAAAGGACACAGAGCAAACACGCTTATGCCTCTAGGATTATGCAGTGAATGTCTAGCTTGCAGAAAATAAACTGAAGTAGATAAACCACATTTCATGGGTAAGGCACAGAAGTTTCTGGATACAATATTGATAGCTGTATGTACAAGTTAAAAAGTGAGAATAAAATGCTTATCCGTAGCAACATTGGAGCTACATGAGACAACACGTTTTTGCAATCAATTCTGTAGACTGATTTACCATGGTACAGAGTCCACATGCATCAATGTTTCCATCCAAAACCTTGCTTGTGAATGACCACATGCTGTGCCTGCACTGGCCTGTTCTCTAAATCTGCAATGGGAATATTGCCGAACCACTCAGTATATTCAACAGCTAACTGTGGAGACAGGTAGTACCAAAACTGGCGGCAATGCAAGCACCGTACTCACAAATCACACCTGTATAAGTCAGAGCAGTGACTGCTATGTAAGACTGGCGGCCACTTTGCGTGCATTTCTGGGAAGAAAATATTGACCTATACTTTGGTTTATGTGGTATACAGAATAATTGGGAGTACGCTGAGATGGTACACTGTCTTTCAAAATGGTCCATAGTGATTGCACAGCTCCGCAAATATTAGTGAGCCATTTAGGTTCAGATATATACATGGGCGAACAGATTGTGACACACTATGTAGGCGCTTCAACACGGATTTGTGTGCTCTCTTGATGTGGCAGAAATCTCCGAGATTTTCAACTGCAAACACATGTGACCCCATGAACGCCTCTCGACTCCCATCAACCTTTAGAACATTGACAATATCCTCAACTTTTGCATAACTGTCTCCCTCCTTCACTGCAGTCGAGTCGCGCTTTAAACCAGGCTTGTATTGTTCACTGTGCACAACACACCCTTCCACACACAACCGATCATACTCTTGAACTAGCTCCACACCTGCAACATTTTCCTCAACATAGTTAACGAGGTCCTGAGAGTGTGGCTGAGGATTTCCAAGAAGTTTGGTTCCCACGTGCCAGGGCTCCCTGTTGAGGCACAACTGTCTCAATTCTTCTGAAGGTCTACCCAGCAACTTCTGAAAGTTGTTCATCATGAGAATGCGCGAAAGAATTTGAAAGGGGACCCCATTTCACGAAGAAACTAGCTTCAGCAAGTTCCCCATCTTGTTCTCAAACTCATAGCACGAAATTGCCCACTGTGGCCCATGCAAGAGCACACTCTTTGGCATGTGCAGCAATGTGTGCACATTTGATGTCATTTCTGGCTCCCCATAATGATATTGCATCATTATGACAAATTCTGTGATGTCCTTTGTGCTTTGGTCGATGTCCTCCATAGAAACGTGGCTTTTCAGCAGGCGGTATACAGCTGACACCAAAAGTGCAAAGAGACTGAAAAACTGCACGGCCAAGATGTCTTCCAAGCACGGAAGGTAGTAATAGAGCAACCATGACTCCCACTCCGATGCCTTGCAGAATTTACGAGGCTTCAGCGATCTTGGAGTTCGGTTGAAGCTTGCATGTGGCCTTTGTCCGAGGAGGCCACTGTCCACTTCTGCTAGTCCAGTCCCGGTATAATAGCCAGTCCCAGTATCCGAAAACCACATGTCGGTGAGCTGACGAGACACACAGAAGCACGCTATGCATGTAATCTGGTCGGAAACTCCACACTATGTCGAAGCCAGCAACGTTAATCAGGGGTGATGGTCCTTTTACACCCCTGATAGTGCGATTTAGAGTTGCTGCAGTCCTCATGTCATCCAGCATGCCATCCTCTGTTCTGTCGTCAAACACTTCTCCCACTGGATACTTGACACAACCTGCACAAAAGTGCTTCCTTTAGCAATTCATTGCAATGATTTTAACCGTGCTGACTGTACCTTCAACGTATTTTCCGGAATGCAGACACCACGAACAGCCTTTATATCCATTATATTGCATGACATTTTGCATGGAGGCCCTCGCTGGAGCATCTGACTCATTGGTTATGCAGTAGACTTACAAAAGAATATAGCATATCAACTTGAAAAATCTATTAAACGTCATGGTAAACATTTTCTGGCAGCAGTTACAAAAACTTACCACAAAGTTGGAAACAGCTCGGTTTGAGTTTTTTCCTCATTCGCATTACAATCACGATGAACTCTAAACACATGAATGCCTTCATAAAGTTTTAACAGTCGAATTCGAAGTAACAAATGCAATTCTTTTCCTGCAATCCCTTACTATAAAGGAATTCTTGTAAGTAATAGTTCAGTGCAGACGCACCTTTGAATGCAGCAGTTTTCCACTGGCAGACCACAATATTCCTTCTGTTGAGAGCTCCTTCATTTTGTCAGCAAAGGCCTGAAGCAGTAGGGTCATATTTGAGTGCTTGCTGCCATACCAAAGTAGGGCACAAACGTTGTTGCTCCAGCGCAAGTGTGGTGGCAACTCGTTCAGCGTAAAATGTACAGGCCAGATCGAGTAGCTAGACCACTTCAACACAGGGCTTCCGTCTGTATTCACAGTTACTGTGAAGCCCTGTTTCTCGCAGTTCAGCTTTTCACGTTGGTGCTTGTAAAATGGACCACCCATGATGTCAGATACGCCAGTGTTGCTGGGTGGCTGTGAAGCGTTCAGTGACCTGAAGAGCGGCTCACTCATAGTACTGTCTTCAAGGAGATTGGCCAGCTGCTTTTTCAGAGGGAGACTAACAAAAAAATTCCCATTTGCCATCAACCGGCGGCCGTTTTGCTGCGGGCCACATCATGTGCCTGACACCTTGTAACGCTCAGACAAGCTGCCTCCACTCTTTGCGAGCAGCCTTTCACAGAGTGGGCAATAGAAATAGAACTCCATCTCATCTGGTGAAGCACCACAAAACTTTCTGAACAGATATTTGCTCTCCGGTAGCACATGTTTTCCCAAAAGCACGTTACTGAACTTTAAAAAGGTCTTCAATAGCTTCCCAGGTCAAGCCATGCTTTAGAGCGAGGTTCATTGCAAGAACAAGCACGTCTCCCACCGACAAGGAGGTTCCATTTCCAACAGGCTTCACAAATTCTAACTGAAAGGGAGAGCAGTTGAATGCGTCAGTGGCCGTCGAGGATTGCTGCTCATTGTGATCACCCACGGCGGTCTCAGAATCATTTTCGGCATTGAGATCATCGCCAGGCCATTCATAATTCTCTAGTAAGGAAGGCAAATTGCAGTGAGGTGCTGTATCTGAATGGCTGGCCGGTCCAGCACCTTCGTCGCTCCCATCTTCGGGCGCTGACGCACCGCGACTTGTAGCCGCCGGGCTGGCGGTGCCATTTGAAGCTTGATGGATTATGCTTGCACGAGCCGCTACTGTCTTCTTTAGTTCAAATAACGTTGACCTTGGCAGGGGCTTATCACAAGCGTCGGGTTCCAGATACCGCTTACGCGTTTTGTGTCTGTCTGTGTTCATTGTGCGCCGCGCTTGTAACCAATGGCTTTTTTCACTCGCAAAGAAACAACGGTAGCTATCACGACAGAAGTAAAAACAATCTTTTCATTTGCAACTTTCAGCAATTGAACACTGAAGCAGACTGAAGTCTACCAATATCCCTGTTGTCAACTGCGACCACACAATAGTACACCTGCACGCGCCATTATGACAATGCTGACATCGCAAATGTTAATGATGATAATAAATTTTGATAATATGCAATCGTGCCTAAACTTTATAATTGTAACTTTTTAACGTTTCAGCGCTCGACTGAAATTACGTCAAATGAAACTAACTTATTTAGTACCACTGTTTTTTGGTAATTTTTAATTCAAACAGGCATGTTCAATCCAATCCAAGTTGGCGCTGCAGCCATAGCGCGGAGCGTGGTGACTCGTGAGAAAACGTGCTTCACGACGACAAAGATGTTTGCGCTCGTTCGTTTTCTGAACGAATATGCTAAAGAGCTGTATGAAGTTCCCGTCGATGATATCAAGGACTTCCATTCTGCCTACGAAAACGATTTTGACGGAGGCAATGTATATTCTTCTTTCTGGAAAGGCGAAGAAGTGCCAGAAAACAGCGGCCTATACCCGGCGCAGGTGCTGCTGCTGGCAGGTAATTGCAAATTTATCTCTGTGGTCTGTTCTATTTGTTTTGTCGCTTTCAAGTGTACGTTTCGTGTTGCGCTGTAGCAAAACATGAACAAATAGATCGAGCTTAAGCGCAGCTCAATGTCCGTATCATATTCGGCTGGCGCCGCGGAGGCGTCGCGAAATCGGCCTTACCGAGACTCCGTTAATTCCGTGCAGCGCGCCTCGCAGCTACTTTGCTCACGACACCGGCTGTCGCTGTCGCTACCGCCCGTCTCGCGACCCGAAGACGGGCGTCGGCGTATGCGTGCCGTACTCGGGAAGCTCGGCAACGAAATCAGGCTTCGTTAAATTGCCGTACTCACTCGCCAACCCGCACCGACAGCGTACCGTTGACCGGGTGCTGCCCGAGTTGTCCTGGAAGAAAAGTAGGCATTTGGCGAAGACTGAGGAAGACTCTGAGTAAAAGCTAAAGAGATGAGAAATTACCAAGTGGAGAGGGGATGAAATAACATGCAAGTGCGGGAAACGGTGCCAGGATGAAACTTGGAACCGCGGGGGAGGGGGGCGAGCGAGTACGGCAATTTCACGTCGCCTGATTTCGTTGGCCACGACGGCCGTCTTGATCGCGCAGGAAGCAGACTACGATAGCTGTGTGGTGCACTGCAAGGTTAATTCCTAACAGGGTCAAGGGTGGGGGGAGGGGGGGGGGTAATATTACCTGCCAGGTAATATTCTGCACTAGAGCAGGCAATGAAATAAATAAATTAGGGAAATAAATGCGGAAACAGCTGACTTCATCTCCGCGGGAGTACTTAAGCTAGGTAACAAACAATTCACACACGTGCTCATTGCATGCAAATAGATATCACTAATGGCCTTTACGCCTCCGCAACAACCCACTCAAAACTTTCTGGGTGCCTCAAAAAGTCCAGTGACTTGCTCAGGTTCGATAATGTTTTCTTTTTAATATGTTAATCTTTTCGTAAGTCTTGGAAATAGAAAATCTGATACGATGTCAGTACTGCTCGCATAAATATCCTTTTTTGAAACTTTAACTTTTGTCATTTACACTCATATTTTGATCCCATCAAGTGTTCGATTTTTCTAAATGTTGATTTGAGCCATTTTGTTACAACGCAGCTTCCAGAGAAGGCCTCCGTCTGAAATGGGCATCAAGGAGGGTGGCCAAGCCTCTCATTCACCCTTCAGACATTGAAGTGGAAGACAATTGATTGGCTGACAGACGAAGGGCGTGCCAAACAGCCGTCGAAGCAGGTAGATATAATTTTCTCTCAATCCATTCTCAGCTTAATAACTTCTCTTTATTCCAACTTTAATTTCAGGGAAGGAAAATCCGACTGGCCGCAGCTCAGTTAGCTGCAAATAACGAGGCCTACAAAGGCATTCTCGAGAAACACCAGGCCCAGGCTAAAAGGAAAAGCAATGACATTTCATCTTCCCAGGTACTTATCCAATTTGTGGAGCTTCCATGTGAGCATGTGTGGGATTACAGGTTTGTTTCCCATGACACGTGCATTTGTTGATCAGATTTCAAGGAAAAGACGGCATGTGTCTGCCACCGAATCTGACAGCAGCAGCGATGAGCTCACGTCTGCCTCGGAGCTCAAGCGAGCTCGGCTTGAGGCGAAGCATTGGCGGCGGTGCTTCGATGAAGTCGTGAAAGAAAATCACGGGCTGCATGACATCATTCGCTGCATGCAGAGCCCTGTCTCTGCAAAGCTGGACACAAGTATATATTATTTTCTGCAATATGAACATAGTGTCTAGTCTTACTTGGCATAAGTTTTGTCGGTCCTTCACTATACTTGTGACCATAAATCTAGTGAGAACCAGTCTTGTTTATGGGGAATTGTGACTATTTAAGATTAAAAAAAATAAACCAAATTTGCAGAACTGAGCGGAAGGGAATGCATGTTTATTAAAAATGTTAAAGCATTACAAATCTGTTTCCGAGCTGCTGTGCACAGCGAATGAACCCATTTATCCCTGGCTTGTTATATATATATATATATATATATATATATATATATATATATATATATATATATATATATATATATATATAGGGTTTGGAAATGAGGGGCTCGTTAGGAAATACAGAAAGAAATGCCGGCAGTCTACAACGCCAAAGAAGGCATAGGGGAGTGGTTAGAGGTTTTTTTTTTACCGTTATTGACGTTACATTATTTTTTTATTATTAATTACGTGAGAAAGAAAGAAAGAACAACACGCGCCCAGAGTGGGGACCGAACCCACGCCTTTCTCACGTATTTAATAAAAAAAAAATAATGTAACGTCAATAACGGTAAAAAAAAACGTCTAACCACTCCCCTATGCCTTCTTTGGCGTTGTAGACTGCCGGCTTTCTTTCTGTATATATATATATATATATATGTATATATATATATATATATATATATATATATATATATATATATATATATATATATATATATATATACATATATATATATATATATATATATATATATATATATATATATATATATATAAATGAAAATGTAATAAAAATTTATTGTACCTCAAACTGTGGTACAAACTGCAAAATATATGTATTCTTGCTTGACAAACAGGAATTGCGAAGAAATACGCTTTTCGTAATAGCTTTTAATTTTATGTTTCCACGGATGTTCAAGGACCTTTTTCATTTTTTTAGTTGTCCAGGCGCTGGAAGCCCAAAAGGAGAAGCTTCCACCTGGTCATAATCATCCTGGTGAGGCCTTTCAATTTGGCCCTTTTGTGTTCCCCTAACCATTTTTCTGATATTACTTAAAGGCCCCTTTCCTGAGAATCACTGGGAGGAGGCGAAGGAGCCTTCAGTTAGACCAGCAGCAGCACTTTGTGCCAACAGTGGTACGTTTGCTTTAACAGTTGTAGTGAGACTGGCACAAGTGTGTGATATTCAAATACAAACTTAAGGATTGGCCTGGTGCAGTACCTTCACGTTATAAATTGCAGCTTGCTTGGTGACAGTTATAATTTAGGTTGCAAGATTTAGTTAAAGGGACACTGAAGTGAATTTGTCAAGCTCCTGTTTTTGCTTGCACTGCGTAGACTGGCTCAAATTAGCACACTTTTCATCGTTTATCCGGTTGACAAATCGGTAATTATTTTACAAAGCGCGAAAGAAGAAAAACTACCATGCGCGGTTTGCGGCGGCCGCACCAACTAAAGCTGTGACGTTGGGAAGAGCGGGCACCGTGATTGGACGATGCCCAAGGTGAGCAACCAAACAAGTTTCGGTTTTGGTTTTGGTTCTGTAAAACACAACTGGTGGCGTTGTTGGATGGGCATTCTCAATAACTCAGTAATCATCGTACCGCGCTTCTCCCATGTTGTCAGCTGTAAAAATGCATAAAGATAAGCCTCCCAGGACGGCTTGGAATCGTAGCATTCACTAGCCGAGGCCTACGCAGTGCATGGACGCCCTCCGCGTGCCCGCAGACGCCCAAATGTCACGCGCTTTTCCCCCATATTTGGAGCTTGCCTCACTCATGCCTGTAGCGTAAAAAGCTTGTTCGCACCAGGCCAAGGGTCTGTTCATTCTGCACTGTGCCCACTGCCCGCAAGCAGTTGGTGCTTATGGCAACAGCACGCCAACGAGAACTCGCTAGCGCGCCAGTGCCAGCCTGCGCGCGTTCTGTGAACTAGTTCGTGGAGCCATGAACGTTGCGGCCCAAAAAAAGGGGAACTCAATGTAGAAAACATCGGCAGAAAACGATAAAGTTAACTTAAAAAAAAATCACGTACCCGCGGGGACTCGAACTCGTGACTTGCAAAGCCCTTGCGGCTACATACCTAGCGCCTCAGACCACTCGCCTACGGGACGGGCTCCTCAGCCCTTGGTAATATAGGGTATATACTGTACAACCAGTTTACACTTTTATTTAGTTTTGGCATTTCAAGCAGCTTAGGTGACTATTTGTTGTATTTCGCTCGTGCAGTAAGCGTCGCCCGAGTTTCCACAATAGCTGACGTCTAGCAATTGCGTTTCGTAGACGGAAAAGCGTTCACAGATGCGTAGTCGTGCTGCTGACCGCTGTGCTTGTTCGCCCAGAGAAAAAAAAGTGCTTCCCACACCCTATTTTTACGCTGTACGGTAAAAATATCAGTTGATTTTATTTCCTTAGTACCTATATTGACTTCGCTGACTCTTCTCCCGCCTTCAAGAGGCCTTATATATTCCTACTGCCCTAACAGCCAGCGAAGCGTCGCATGTGCGCTTGTGCAGCGCTTGTGTGAAGCGACCTTGGAGCTAGATACAGTGTACAAACTAACCAAGTAAAGAAAGTCCCATTCTTCTATTCACAAACGTGTCCTGGCTTCGCTTCAACTGAGCGAACGAATTGCAACGACCCGTCGGCGGCCGGCGGACGAAACGCTGGGCTGAGTGACTCTGTCTGAAGGCCGGGGAGCCGTGCAGTAGCGTAGCCAATTGCGAGCTCGCCTCCTCGCGACGTCACACGAAAACGTCGCAGAAAATGGGCGAGCGTAAAGAGAGGAGGACAGCATTTTCGAAATACTTTTTCTACTAAATTAAATCGCGTAAACGCGCCAAGAGTGGTCGTAACATGGCCTGGGGACTCCGGGCTACAATTTGCGCAAGTAATCCCGCAATGTTTACATACCACTTCAGTGTCCCTTTAAGATGAGCGTAAATAAGGTCCATTAAACTGCGGCTGTGTACCGTTCAGTTGATTTAATATGAAGTGACTCGGGTTTTCTTTTCCTTTTGACAAAATTTAACGCTCCCATGGAGAGCTAGAGATGTGTGTTTTGCTTTAATGAACTGAGTTTTAGTGGTTCCACTATGGTAAATAAGAAAGTTGACCGTAGAAAACACTGCTTGTCCGTACTTTATGTGAATTGGGATTGTCTTTAAGCTATTTTTGATTAATATCCGGGTATTCCTGAGGAAGTTTGAAGTTGCAAGTTCATTACTGTTGTGCTCTCGTCCAGTGTTTTATTCAAGCGCTCAGTTCAAGTGCTAGCACTTGCGTTTCAGGGCCCAGTGCACAAGAGGTGCGCCTGCCTGCACCTACAGCAGCTGAAGCCGGCCCCAGTCTTGCCAGTCCACGAGAGGTGCAGAGCACGCCTGAACGTGCTGCGCCCACAGCCGTCCACAATGCCCTGGCCAGAAGCGGTGCTGCCACAGCAGCGCCCGTGGACGAGCCACGGGCTACAGGTAAATTTTGGCTAATGAAGCGTGCCTACACCCTAAACTTCTGAAAATTTTGATAAGGATTCTTACGACCAAACCATTCTTTCAGTGGATCCTCAGGTGGCTGGGCATGCCGCTTTCAGTGACGTCGGAGGTGCTACAGGGTAAGCTTGCAATAGTTTCATATTGATTTTGGAATCACAATTTATTCAATAGTAATCATGTTTTGCTTTCATACTGTTTCTTTCACAGTATCATGTGAAGGCGGGCCTTAATATAGGCATTCGGCAGGCGGAAAAGGTTTTCGCTAACAAGAAGCCAGCCCTGGTGGCCAAAGACATGGCCCAGGCGATTTGGGGTAGGGAGGGCCTCACGGAGCGCACGTATGGTGGCAAGTCGGCCCCGAAAGACCTGAAGAAAGACGGGGCTGTGGCTCGCAAGCAGCTGAGCCCGGAAAAGGTGGCTGCACTTTTTTGTGTGGGCTTGTGCGTGTTTACATGCAAATGGGGGCCTGATGATGCTTTTTATTTTTTTAAAGAAACAATGACGCACTGGGGCGCACAGACAGGCTTGCCTGTGAAGGATACGGTACACAACATCGGCACTATCCTTTCACAAAAAATACAAGACCTTCGCAAAAGCTTCAAGAAGAAGCTGTAACCTCAGCACAGAAGCCGTGAGGTTCACTCAACTTGTACTCGACTTCACTCAACTTGTGCGCGAACTGCATGACGCAACTGTGAATAAACTGTGCAACCCGTAAACCTGTGAGCAAGAATGTTTTTTGTGTACCTGCTGTGAAGTGGGACCACTTTAAAGCGGGACCACTTTAAAGTGGGACCGCTTTGAAGTGGGATATCGAACAGGGACCACTCGCCAAGTGGGACCACTTTAAAGTGGGACCGCTTTGAAGTGGGATATCGAAGAGGGACCACTTGCCAAGTGGTCCCTGTTCGATATCCCACTTTACAGTGGTCCCACTTCAAATTTTTGCCTCGGGCGCTTCCCTACCTCTTGGAGAGAGGCAATTGTAGTGGCTATACTGAAGGAAGGGAAAGATGACTCGCTCCCAACAAGCTACCGGCCAATTGCCCTCACCAGCTGTCTATGTAAGGTATTTGAGGAAAGGATAAATAGAAGACTGACATATTTCCTTGAGTATAATGGCATCCTGGATAACTGCCAGGCAGGATTTCGGTCAGGTAGATGCACAACAGACCAGCTGGTAGCGTTTGAGTCATATGGTAAAGATGCCTGCATACATAAACAATATTGTCTCTGTATTTTTTTACTTTAGAAGGCATACGATACTACTTGGCGCTACGGCATTCTTCGTGACCTCAAGTCTATTGGTATATCAGGAAATATGCTTAACACGATAGAAGAATACTTGTCAGAACAGACAATTCGTGTAAGAATTGGGATGGCACTCCCCAGAGTGTCTGTACAAGAAAATGCGGTTCCTCAGGATGGAGTATTGAGCTATACTTTATTTATTATAAAAATGAATACGCTTAGAAAGTCGTTACCACCTTCAATATCATGCTCCATGTACGTTGACGATGTACAAATTAGTTACAAGTCGTGCAACCTCTCAATGTGTGAAAGGCAGATTCAACTAGGTATAAATAAACTCTCTAAATGGACTGAAGAGAATGGCTTTAAATTAAACCCACAGAAAAGTACCTGTATCCTGTTCTCAAAACGTCGTGGGCTCTGTCTTGAACCTGACCTTACTTTAAATGGACTACCACTAGCTGTCTCAAATGAACACAAGTTTCTGGGCCTTGTCCGTGATGAAAGACTGAAGTTTATATCACATTTAAAGAAGACCAAATTAAATGCTTAAAAACATTAAACATACTGAAAGTCCTGTCTCATCAGTCCTATGGTGCAGATAAGGAGTGTCTCTTGCATGTTTTTACCAGCTTGGTTAGGTCCCGCATGGACTGTGGAAGCGTGGTATATGGCTCAGCCAGCAAAACTGCTTTAAAAATGTTAGACCCAGTTCTACACCTCGGGCTCCGTCTTGCGTCTGGCGCTTTCCATACAAGCCACGCTGAGAGTTTGTATATAGAGTGTAACCGGTGGTGTTTGGAGTACCAGCGCTTGTTTACGGCCCTAACATATGCTTTAAGATGTTTTCAAATATAAGGAATCCGTTTAACACTATTATCAAAGACACATCTACTATGAGCCCGTTTTCAAACCGTACTTCACTTTCTCTGCTTTTCGCTTTGCGAGTGAGAAGACAAGCTGAAGAACTAGGAATATCTTTAAATGAACTCTATAAAACCAGTGTAACAGACCTCACTGCACCCTGGGATGTGTCATCATTTGCCTGCGACCTTTCCTTTAGAGAAATCGTTAAGAGGAATGCACCAAGAGAGCTAATTGTACAACATTTTCTACACATACAAGCACCACCAGTACAACGCTTTCTATACAGATGGCTCGAAAAGTGCTACTGCTGTTTCATGGGCTGCACATGGCCCTAACTTTTGCAGTGTAAAAAGGATGAATGTAAATTCTGGAATTTTTACGGCACAAGCACATGGAATTCTTCTAAAACTACAGCACATTACACGAACAAAAACACAGCAATCAATTATTTTTACAGATTCTCTGAGCGTCGTCAGCTCACTACACTCACGAAAGCATAGTGGCTATGTTATCATGAACAGAGTCAGTCAGGAAATGGTGACAGCACATGCTCTAGGGCTGAAGATAATAGTATGCTGGGTTCCAGGGCACTGTGGTATACGAGGAAACGAGATCGCTGAGAAAAATGGTGCACTGGCCGCTTTGCGCAGTGATGTCAAAATCTCACAGGTACCATACGAGGACATGAAACCAGTAATACCAACACGTCTCCGCGAACGCTGGCAACAACACTGGGATGAACAAACACACAATAAACTACACACAATAATACCACAGATAGGCAAATACATGACACACGAACAAAATAGGTTCAATGAAACATCCATGTGCAGGCTTCGAATAGGCCATACACATGGCACACATTCATATCTCCTAACTGGTTCATTACCCCCAGTCTGCAGCAGATGTGCCGAGCGGCTTTCAGTACTACACATATTAATCGAATGCAAATCCTAAACGATGTGAGACAGGGACACTTCCCTGATTTGTACAAGTACAGAATTCCACTTTATCCCTCTTTATTTTAGGTGACGAAGCAGTGGTCACGAACAAACGTGTATTATCATATATCGCTGAAGCCGATTTTTAAATCTCATCCCGTACCACGTGTAACTTTCGGATCTCTCACCATTAAGAGAGCTACCGATGGTTATGCACCCATCATGGTCATCCTCATCTGCCATTATGACCATCTTCATATTTTTAATATCAGGGCCCCTTACACCCATATATTAAGCTCTTTTATATAATAGGTTCATACTCATACCATACACATTTTAGACACTAAAATGACGGCGAAGGACCGCTAAATATTATCTTGGCGCTCTTTGGCCTTGGCGGCCCTTGCACCATAAACACCCACATACTACTACTAGTAGAAAATTATTCTCTCTTTGCGAGAGGGACAACGAGGGTACGCTCACGCATTTTTATTTTCGGCGCACTATTTCTGTGGCTTGAATATTTTCTCTAGTTATTTTATCTTTGTGCTTGAATGACCTAAGTTTTATGAAAGATTGGGGCGCAGCCGCGGTAATCCCGACCGTGGATACCTAAGTGGGCACTAATCGACCTATGTACGTTGTACTTATGTTCTTTTAATCTTTCATTCAGGAATGGTTCCGTTTGGCCTACGCAAGTTTTCCCACAGGACCGCGAAACTTAATAGACAACGCCTCAGACGCATTCTACAAAACGGTTATCGTGCTTTACAGAGCAAGACTTCATAGTTGTTTTGATTTAGTTAACTCTCGAACACATGGCGGAAAGCTTGTTAGGCGCAGAAAATACAACTTTTGCACTAGCTAGAAAAATAGAGGAAAGAGAGCTAGTGTAAAAGTTGTATTTGCGAACACATGGCGGAAAGCTTGTTGGGCGCAGAAAATACAACTTTTTCACTAGCTAGAAAAAGGTAGGAAACAGGGCTAGTGTAAAAGTTATATATTCGAACACATGGCGGAAAGCTTTCATATAGTGGTGCAAGGCAGAGCTGGTGCTCGACCAAACTTCTCCCCACACTTACAGTGGTCCCAGTAGAGAGGGAGCGGGCGGACCCCAGCAGTGAAAAGACGTTTTGGATTTCACTCTTAAAACAAAGTACATTAAAGTAAGTTGGGTGTCTTATTCAGTAGCAATCGTCGTCATCCCATTCGTTGTCGTTGTCGACCGTCCTCCAACAGGATAGCCGCGTACGGGGAGTCCTTTGTATAGTGAGTGCTCGCCGCGGTAGACCTCCACTTCTTCATCACTTGGTCCGGTGGCGGTCTCAACGGGTGGATTGGAAAGGGACGGCTGGACAGACTCGTCGTCATCGTCTTCGGTACGGCGGACTCATGGCATGCCGGTCGCTACACGATGACGATGACGGTGGCGGGAGCTCCTCTTATGGCGTAAGGCCACGCGCCATCCTTTTACGATGCCGGGTGGTGGCCACGGGTGGGTCGGCGTTTTTGTCTACTACAGATGGATTTGTGCCGGCCTGTACAGCTGTGCCGTTAAAAAATTGACTCCGTTCCACTGAATGGGAAAGCTGTCGGAAGTGCAGGGAGTGGTTCGCCATAACGGGCTGTACCGCCGTTTTCCGCTCACTGTTACCACCAAATGCAATTTCAATTTCCCGCCTTCGCAGTGCTCGCGCGCCCCCTACCTGAAACTGCGCCAGCGTGAGTTCTGTTCTGTTTGTACTTTTCTACCCGCACGTGACGCCGTTGCACTGCCACATTTTGCGTTTCTATCGTAAAAACCAACCCAACGGACGTCCTTCACTAAAGGAACGCTGGCGCGCCCGATTAGTTACGTGTATTTTTCTTCGAATATATCTCTAGTTTTTTTTTGCGTTAAACAAAGGGAAGATGGATGACAAGCGATAGCGTTTCATGAGTTTCGAACGCTTATGACTATAAACCGCTTGGCTTTCGAAGCCTCTTGGGTATGCGCGAACAACACCGTTACCCCGGAACGCCGCGTTGGTGCTCTATGTACTTCGGTCGAGCGAGCGAGCAAGGCGAGCACCTGAAGGGCTCTGCACTTAAAAATAGTAGGAAGAATCTGGCTTTTAGCGCCCGTGCGCCAAAGTACAGGGACCTAGAAGCAATAGTGACCACGTATCTTTGAGCTTCCTGAATTGCTTAAGGCAGCGCGCAGCGTTTGCCATGTTAAAATGAACATCAGAAACTTATTGATAAAGAAAACGAGACTCTTATCTTAATGTTATCCCGGTTTGATAAATATAAAAAATTTACGATCTGGCCCGTGGTCCAAAATCTGAAAATGTTTTTACCACCGCTGTTACTCCTGGTCTTCCTCCGCCATCGAAGTACCCCGTCGGCCATGGTTCACCCTCAAATCACATCCTTAGCCAATAAACTTCATCACACTGGACAGTCCGGCTCTAATTCTCGCAGTTCAAAACTTTTGTTTAGAAGTAGTCTTTGGGCTATAATCAATGCGCACTTTAACCTATTTCTTTCTTGTTTGCTTTTAGTTTATCTCAATGTTCCAATGACAAACTTGCTTTTTCTACGTGGCCCCGGCTTAAACAATCGCCATAGAGATGGCGTGGTAGCCTACGACGTACACCCGTTTCTGGGTTAAATGTGATTTTGCTTTTGAAAGCTAATTGAAAGCGTTTGAAAACTAATTGAAAGCTGCCTGTCTTATTTTATTCGGGTGCAATGAATGGGCCAGTAGGATACTCACCGTGAAGCTAGATGTTCAATGTGTGAAACATTTACCGGTAGCAAAACGCCGCATGCGCCATAGTAGTTTTCACAGCAAAGGTGTTTTATAAATCGTAATTCTTTGAGTATGGTGTCAAAAATACCGCGAAAATGCCAAGCGCTTGCGTGTGCGGGACTCAGGGTGATCACCCAGCGTTCCTAGAGCACGTTTATGAACACAGGAATACCCGTGAGAAAAATCGGCCAAGATTGGCCAAAAAAACTCCAGCGTTACCCGTAATCAGGGAAATAGTTTCTGGGAACCAGAAAGCCTCCGGCGTTTGCCGTAATTCTGACAACACTCGCTCGGAACGAGCAAAATGCCTCATAATGTATACCCCTCCAAAGTGATGTCCATTTATTATCCTTTCCAAACAAAAAGAAGAAAGAAGCTCAAACTTATACCTACAATTTTGGAGTGATCGTCGTTGCGGCAGCGAAGAACGATATAGGCTGCAATTGTCGACTTGAACCTTCTTGATGGTTATCAGAGTTGCGCACAGCTTCGCTATGTTCAAGTCTTACGTGTTCGTGTAAGCTTCTGTCATTTTCAAGCAAAGCCTTCTACCTCCATCTGCCAACGGTTCTTTCATGGCGTGCGGGACAAGAAACTTCCAGTACGGCTGGGGATGGAGAGGGCGCTTTCCACTCACGGAGCACAGTGTAGCTAGCGCGGCGATTGGGCTGTATTAAGAAGCGTTCCCCTCACGCAGCTGACTGCTCGCACCGACGGGTGGGTCGGCGGGACGGCTTTATTGTCTGCTTTAGCGACAGTTGTTTTGGGCCTGGGGTGGCGCTGCTTCGCGTCCGTTGCGCGCTTTCTTTGCACGGCTTGATTAACTTTTACTACAGCACCTGGGGGGGGGGGACCCAGACCCGATAGAATTAAGTGAGCGTACGGCATTGATACGTTAATGATTGGTGTACAACACTCAAGGAAGGACCTAGGCTAATCAAGGTGTATTGTGAGTAGCGCCACCCCGGCCCCGAGCTCCGCAGGTGGGCCTACAGCTGTAGCCATTTGGTATTTGCAATATCACGGACCCGAGCACATGTGGGATGAACCCAACCACGGCCCTGCTGTGCGTGCCTTACCCGTGTCTAAGGAAAAGGGTATGCTGTTGAATGAGCAAAAGCCAGGGTTTTGGACGTTAAAGCCCTCCTGCCAGCAGAAACACGTCACTTTGGCCCCCACTTCTCGCAGACGGTGCCCCCGGTCTGAGCCGTCCTGGGGAGAATCAGGCTGTCGCCCTTTCCTGCCCTCTTCTCCATTCTTTTCCTTTCCCTACTGAAAAAAATCAAACGACAAATAAACGATAACTTGTATACGAGGTTATAGGATCGTAAGGTGAATGATAATATAGGCTTCTACGATATCATTGAGACAGATCGTAAGGTGAATGATATCATAGGCGTTTACGATATCATTGAGACATCATAGGAGATCATCGTAGTAGCTCAGCGTACAAGTCTGATCGTTGCAAGCCGTGTCGTTTAAGTTTATCGTACATATTTCCCTGGGGTGAGCGACAATATGTATTCGATGTGTGCGTGTCATACAAGCGTTAAATGTGCAGGTGTTGATATTGTGCTGTGCATGTGCACTGTTGTGCCCAGTTGTATACCCAGTTGTACACTTTGCCCAGTTGTATACGCAAAAGAGTACTTGGAAGCTGCTGCTTTTTCCCTTTTATTTCAGGTCCCGCAGCAGGTTTGCAACATATTCATTGAATGCCTTAAGGCGCTTCTCTGTGGGAGCTTCACTTTGGTGGTGTTTGATGAAGTAACCCTAGGCACCTGCACAAAATGGAAAAACGAAGGGAGCAGAGAACGTGTATTTAGAGGGTGCACGTGAACATCCCCCACTGTTTGTGCTGTTTATAAAAGCTTTTTAGGAACTAAGTAGTAGTGGCTTCTGGATTTACTAAAGTTTTTAGCAAAGCCTTCTGTGATTCACTGTAATATTTTAAGTGGGCCGGCCTACAGAACTCCGCTCCTAAACCAATCACGCTAGATGATGTACTCGGTGAACATGTTACAGCAGACAAAAATACATGCACAACCTATGAGAATTCACTTGCAGCTTGTATGGATGCGTGCTTGTAATTTAAGCCAACAGACTCACTTCAGAGGCACCACGTTTTTCAGGCGTCAGCTCTTTCTTCCCCTAGGCACCTGCCTTCAGTTTGGCCATGCAGGGCTTTCCGGTCACACTCCTGTCTTTTAGTGCCTCTGGTTTCCAGAGCGTCCGAACGGTGTCCCGCACAAACAGGCTGTCAGTTTTGGATATGTTGAGCCACTCCCACCGGTCAGAACTGATGAACAAACCAGGGGCAACTGGAACCTGAGTGGGGGAAATAAAAGAGAGAAAAAAAACAATGTTTTGCATGAGCAATTACAATTAACATTAACAAGGGACCCTGCAATGTTCTTTGAGCAGTGCAATAAACCTCCGCAATGTTTAGATTGCATTGCCAGGAATGCCTGAGCCAAATAATACACGTGCACGTGAAGCGGTGAGCACGCAAATCGCTGTAAAAGGCGCGAAAAAACCAAACGCGCTGTTTTTAATTTCCCTCATTATGCACCACTGGCACAGCCGATGTGACGTCATTTGTGCGGTGGCTGTCCTATTGGTTTTTGCTGCTCAACTTCGTGGCTTATTTCTAGCATTTCACGTGACGATCCACTGTTGTCAGAGCTGTGCAGCAACCTCTTTTATGCTGGAACCTGTATGAACGGTTTTGACGTTTCTTTTGTCTTTTGAGTGCGCGCAGAATTTGAATCAATACTTCTCTATCAACCAGACCACTCCAAAACAGTTATTTATTGCTTCAGGAACGCCCTACCAGCATGAACGCGCTTGCGAGCAGGCAGCAATGCCTGCTTTTTTGTTGCACCAAGCTAGAAATAGACCCTTCACGTTGCAGAGAAAAAACGAAAACTCCTCAGCCTGTAATCTATCGAAGGCTACCGAAGAGAACGCCGCAAGCTGGCCCCCTCTCCGGGAGAGAGCGCGCAGCTTTCGTCGTGTTGTCTGTCCACGGGTGAGTTGAGAGGTAACGATTATGCGCGATTTCTCATTGCATGTAGGTTTGGTGATAGTAAACAATTTTCATAATTCTTGCGGGAGGAGATTGCTGAGACTCCAGCTTACCCCAAAATAGATGCCGAGTAGTCGATGGTGAGTGCTGCAGGGTCCCTTGAGCAATTATTATAGAGGCCTGAATGCTTGGGAAGTGGTTAGGAAAATTTTAATTAACGGTTGGCTAAATTCCACAATCAAGAAGTTCAGTCCTCATGCAGGGTTAAATGAATTCTGCAATTTCTGTCAACGGGTGATAAATTAATGCCAAAATGCATCATAACCTAACTAGCTTCCGTTTCCTACAACAAACGTTTCAAGAAATTTCAAAGGAACGATGGCCTATCAGTGACCTGATGATGATGATGGTTGGGTTTTTATAGCGCAAGGCCGACTAAGGGCAAAGAGCGCCAGAATAAAGTTTATTTAATGAAGTGAAGTGGTTACCACAAAAAGGTAGGTAAACGTGTCAACGGAACATAGTAAAATCAGTTAAAGATAATGGTGATGGCTGGTGTATAGGGCCAGATTTGATTATGCGTGATAGGAAATGAGGTTTCAAAACTTCATGTCTCACAAATACTCAAACACATGTTTCACAGAAACAATGGCTTCGTCACCTAGAAACAGCGATGGATGTAGTGGGATATGTTGTCCGTAGAGTTCTCTCAAGTGTTTGTGTCGTGTTGTGTGAAGCGCCTTGCATGTGATTAGTATGTGCACTACAGATAGGCCCTCTCCGCACCAGCTGCACAGAGGTCTTGGAGATCCAGTGAGAAGGTGCGAGTGCGTTGCATGACTGTGCCTTATCCGTAATCTGGCCAAGGCGACTTCAGAGTATCTATTGCGTGTGTCGGTGGTGTATGGTCCCAAGTGTGGTTTTTTTACGTGTAACTTGTTGTCTGTTTGTTCACTCCAGTGTATTTGCAATGTTTTTCGAAGTTGTTGTCTGATGTGTGGTTTAACGTCAGGGTAGGGTAATGATGTTATGTCTACTGTATTCGAGAATGTAGCAGCAGCAGCCATTCGGTCCGCTGCTTCGTTCCCGGTTATACCACAGTGGCCAGGGACCCAGCAAAGGACTAGTTCAAATTTGTGGACATACACAGACATAATACCCTTGACTATTAAATTGATAACGTGATTTTTTGAAGACTTTGTTGACGACAACGCCCGCACAACACTGAGAGAATCCGTATATATAACGAATTGTGGGATGTGGCTTTGAAGGATATGATTAACAACCAGAAGTACACCATAAGCCTCTGCCGTAAAGGTACTTGTATTACTGTTAAGAGTTCTAGTGACACTAGGGCCGGGCCCATGCGCCGTGCAGGACACCGAGGTAGAAGTTTTAGAGGCGTCCGTATAAAATTCAGAACATTGGTACTTCTGCTGCAAATACAAGGAGTTCTGCAGAATTGCACATGTGGGAGCTCGGTTTTTATCTACATTTGTGAATGATGGGTCGCATGACAGAGGGCGGAGATGCCATGGTGCTATGAAATCTGTTACATAACTTTGGATGGTATCTAAAAAGGAGACAGCAAGCTCTGACGCTTCCTCTCTAACTCTGTAAGAGAAGGGCGCAGATAACGATGGTCGATTTAAAGGGAGTTCAGTCATAGATTACTCATGAAAAACTTATTTAAAAGGATGATGTGGCATGAATGAAATTTTAAAGGCATAAAGGAGGTCTGTGTATGCTCGCTGACGTTGTAGGTTCCATTTATTGCACTCTACATACAGGGTTTCGACCGGACTAGTTCGGAAGGCGCTACACGCCAAGCGGAGCCCTAGATGAAGGACAGGGTCAAGCATTCTGAGGGATGTTTTAGTGGCTGACCATAGCCCAATCGTGAACCTATTAGGCTGGTAAACACACGTAAAAGAAGTTGTTTGTCAGCACCAAAAGAAATGGGCAAGAGAGCCTTCTGGATAGTCAGTGTTTTTAAGCATTTATGTTTTAGTTGTTTTATGTGTGGGATGAATGTGAGCTTTTCGTCAAAGATAATACCTAAGAACTTGTGTTCCTTTTTACAGGAATAGAGACACCGTGGAGTTGAATGTCTGGATCCGGCCGAACGCCACGCCTCTTGGAAAACAAAACACAAGTGCACTTTCCTGGATTAAATTTAAAACCGTTGCTATCTGCGCAGCCGGCAAGCTTGTTCACACCAAGCTGGACATGCCGCTCGCAGATAGACAAGTTACACGATTTGAAAGAGAGTTGAACGTCGTCTACATAAATTGAACATGAAATTGATGGTGGTAGCGCCTTCCGAAGAGAATTCATTTTCACAGTAAAAAGGGTGCAACTTAAAAGTCCAACTTGCGGCACGCCGTTTTTTTGCACATGAACCCTAGAGAGTGCAATTCCAACTCGCACACGAAAGGTTCTGAGACAAGTAGCTGGCAAGCGTGTTCATCATGTTACCTGTTATGCCAAAGGACTTGAGGTCGCTTAGGATGCCATACCGCCACGCGGTATCGTATGCTTTTTCCAGATCAAAGAATACCGTCATACAATAATGTTTGTGGAGGAAAGCATCCTTTATATAAAACTCGAGCGCGGCGGGTTGGTCGTTGGTGGACCGGGGCCCCGCCCTGAAGCCTGCCTGGCAGCTCTCGAGAAGGCCATTGTAGTCAAAAAAGTACACGGGTCTCCTGGTTATCATCTTCTCGAGGAGCTTGCACAGGCAGCTTGTGAGGGCGATGGGCCGATAGCTAGCGGGACGGGAAGGGTCCTTTCCTTCCTACAGGAAAGCCACCACAATTGGGTATGTGATTTTGTCTGCACCTGGAGCTGAAGGCTTACTTGTGCTCAGACCAACCTTCAGCTCATGAATTGAAAAAGGAGAATTGTAAGAAGTGTGCGACTTGTTGTTATCACGCAGGGAATTCTTTTCTACTGACGTTTTCGGTTTCATGAAAGTGTTTGTGTAGTGTGCTGAATTGGACTCGTTTTCGAAGTGTTGTCTTCCAGTGTGTCCCCTGTTCCTGGTCTTCCAGTGTGTCCCCTGTTGTACTAACCAGGGGCAGGCTGTGTGTCTGTTGTCCTTTTAGTTTTCGTATTCGTGTCCAGACTTTGTGTGTGTCTGTGTAAGAGTTTATGGTTGTTAAGAAGGTGTGCCAACTCTCGTTTTGCCTCACGGCGCACACGTTTTCCTAACGCCTTGGCCCGTTTGAACAAAATAAGGTTACCTGACGTGGGGTACCGACGGAGGATACCCCACGCCTTGTTCTGGGCCTCTCGCGCCGCCCGCCTACAGTCCTCATTCCACTACGGCCTCCTCTGGTTGCGTGGGGTACCAGAGGCGTGGGGAATGGACTTTTCGGCGGCGTCGAGGATGTGCGCCGTGAGCATTTGGGTAGCTTCTTCAATGTGTAGGTGTCCTATGGATGTGTGGTGTAGTTTGGATGTCTCTGTAAATGTATTCCAGTTAGCTCTTGCTTCGTTGAACCTGTTGTGGGAAGATGGACTGCATGGGCCTTTACCTGTATATGTTAGTGAGGTGGGGAAGTGGTCACTGCCATATGGGTCAGTGCCCACACCCCACTCAAGACATGGAAAGAGAATTGCTGAACCAATAGCCAAGTCAAGATTTGAGTATGTATTGTGTCCTATGTTATGGTATGTAGACTGTTTCTTGTTTAAAAGGCATGCTCCAGAGGATGTTAAAAACTTCTCCATCAGGCGACCTCGGGCATCCGTGCGAGAAGAGCCCCCCAAAAAATTGTGTGCATTGAAGTCGCCTGTTAGGATGTATGGTTCAGGAAGCTGGTCGACCAGCGCCCAAAGTCAGAGCTCAGAAGTGCAAGATCAGGAGAGATGTAGATGGAGCATACCGCTATCAACCTATTATATAATATTGTGTGGACGGCTACAGCCTCAAGGACGGTGTTCAAGGTGACAGGGTGGCATGCTAAGGATTTGCGGGCAATAATGGCCACACCGCCAGAAGAGTGTGTGCAACCATCCCTGTCTTTCCTGTATACCAGGTAACTATTCAAGAAATTTGTGTGTTTGGAATTCAGATGTGTTTCCTGGACACACATTAAACTTGGCTGGTTGGCATGCAGAATCTCATGCACGTCGTCAAGATTATTCAGAAGGCCTCTGCAATTCCACTGAACAATGTTTTCTCTTCCCGTTATTATGTGTTCAGAGCTACTAGAGTGTGACTGTTTATGTAGGGTCTTTCGGGGTTTGTACTATTGGGAGGGGCTTTTCTGCCTTCTCTACTGACCTGGACGTCGCAGCTCGTTCCTTTCGTTGAGATGAAAGCTGGAAGGGCTCGACGTCCATGTCGTCATCTGAAGGCAAGGGGGTGCCCAGCGGACTGAGCCCCCTTGACGTGGTACCCTTTCGGGTGTTCTTTGCCTGCGCTTCCAGTGCCGAAGGCGTGGGGAGCACAGGCACTGAGGCGGCGCAGGGGGTCGCTGCGACTGCCTCCATCTCCTGCGTGCCCTTGCGTGTGCTTTGGGCCGGTGGAGAGGAAGCAGTGGATGCAGCGGCATCCCCAACAGACGTTGTTGCCACCACAACCGCTGCTGGATGAGCGAGCGGTGTAGAGGCTGGTTGGGCTGCCCGGGGCAACGCAGGGGGGGGGGGGGGGGGGCGCCGGCGTGGGCGGGACCAAGTCCGACTCGCGGTACTGGGTCCCCACCGAAACAAGACGCGGCTCCGCCCCCCGGCGAGCTGCGTCGGCGTACCTCCCCAGAGGGAAAGAGGCGAACCTCTTCCGCGCCTCTGGGAAGGTGATGTTTTCGTTGTCTTTCAAGGCAATTATCTGTTTTTCCTGTTTGAACTTTTCACAGCTCCTAGAATAGGCAGCGTGTGGTCCCTGACAGCTCGCACAGGTGAAGTTCTCGGATTTACAAATGTCTGTTAGATGATCATGTGCTGCACATTTTGCGCACGTCAATTTACCACGACAAGAGGTTGTGCCGTGCCCAAACCGCTGACACTTGAAACAGCGGCGTGGGTTCGGCACGTAGGGTCGGATTGAACGTCTCAAGAAACCTTCCTTGACCGACTCAGGAAGATTACAGCGGTCAAGTGTCAAGATTATATGCTTGGTTGAAATTATTTCATCATTTCGACGTATGGTGATTCGCCTCAGTGCGGTCACGCCCTCATCTCGGAGGCCCTCGAGCAGATCTGCTTCAGTCTCATTCATTAGATCCCGATCATAGATCACGCCCTGGCAGCTATTGAGGCTGCGATGGGGCGTGATCTTGATGTCAACATTAAGATCAAGCGCGTTTGCTTGAGGAGGTTAGAAGATTGTTGTTTGTTTTCTACTTCTATCAAAACTTCTCCCGTTGTGAGTTTCTTAGCCTTGTACGACTTTCTGGTAAGGCTTTCATGAAACTTGGAGATTAGAAACACAGACTGGGAAGTGATGGGCTTTGTCTTGTCAACAGATTCCATGATCAAAAACCGCGAGAAATTATCAGGCTTTGGGAGAGAGATCGATTGCAAAGGAAGAAACGAAACATCGATGCGGCCCCTTTACGGGGGCCGATCACGTTTGGGGGGGGGGGTTTGGAAAAAGCCATATGATACATTGGAAAGCAGGGAGACGGGGGTACTTTCTCCTTTAACCTTACCCTGGTAGTCAAAGAGGTCCCGGAGCTCCCTGCCTGGTAGACAGGCAGGGAGACCAGAGCAGGGAGCCCATCGGCTGGAGGTTGACCAAGGCTCCGACGGCCACCGTTAGAGGTTTCTACCCTTCACCTTAAAAACACATCACCACGGTAGGTCACAGCTTATGTTGGGGGGCTCGGGGTCCGCGGTATCGCCAGTACCGTCACCAAGATTACTCAAGGTGCCCCGTGCGGGGCTATCAGTGACCTGAACTACATTCAAACCTCGATGTAACGAATTCGGTACCATTGGCAATTTACTTCGTTACATCGAAATTTTACTACATTGAATTCGTGGTTATAATGAAGTGGCCATCGCATGAGGCATTTCCTGCAAACGAAAACGTGGTGCGCATACATGGCTGGCACACTGTTTCTGTTGGAGATTAATCGCTTACGCGGGCATCAGCGTGAACCGCATGGGGCGTTTTCTGCACGCAAAAACGCACCCTGCAAGCCACACACGAGCTGACGCAGCCGCGGAGACCACCCATGCGATGCTTCTAACCGCTCGCTGAAACGCCACTCCAGAAGCAAATGCAAAAGCAAAAGCATGCGAGAACAAAAGCGGATAACATGGGCGAAATTTTCACTCCAATACTTCTCCTCGCCCGTTAGGAAAGCAGCCATCAAATATCCTCCGCAGTGGTAAGCCAAATTGTCTCTGGCGAGGCCAGCTGGCATCCCCGAGCGCCTCGACGTTACCACCATAGGGTGCACGCCTTCCCATTTGTGAAACTGGTCAGGTTCTTCCCACTGCCGCGCGCAGCCGTCACCCCCAAAAAATCTGCACAATTCGAGTCGCTTTCTGGCCGAGGCAGAGCGCAAAAAAACGAGCGCGCAAGGCTCTTAAAAATTCACAAATGCTTGCTAGAACGATGGAACCCAACAAGCATGAGCGAACTCAAACGAAGGGCAAAGCAGCGGAATGTGGTGCCGGCGGCCCCGCTTGAGACTATTAGGCCTATTACCGCAGAAGATATTTGATGGGTGCTTTCGTAAGCGGCGCTTATGAAGTTTTACAGTGAAAATGTCGTCCCCGTTATTTGCTTTTTTTCTCACATGCCCCTCTCATTTGCCCCTCGAGTTGCGTTTCAGCGAGAGGTTAGAAGCGGTCGCTGCAGCTGACCGCATCACGCGAGTGGTGTCCGTGCAGGAAACGCCCCATGTGGTTCATGATGATGCCTGCGTAGGCTATTAATCTTCGACAAAAACAGAAACAGTGCACCAGCCGTGTATGCACGCCACGCAGCTTGCATGTGAGGAGCGTGCTCACAGACTCCGTGGCTCGCTGCATCCGCGGCATTGGGCGGCCAGTGTTGCCGCTCGCATTTTATTGAGACCCCGTTTCGGCACTTGCGTCTCCCGAAATCCTCTTCTAGAACTAAAATTCTGTGCCTAGTTCAAGATAAAACTTCGTTACATTAAAATTTCGGCAAACGGGACTTCGTTAAACAGGGGGTGAAAATACATGGTGTGCATATACTTGAAGTTACAAAAAATTGTGTGGTTCGATACTTCCAGGGTATTGTTTCATCGAAGTTCTTTACATCGAAGTTTAACTGTATATAGCATGAATTTAAGAAATCTGCCTTTCAAGAAAGGACATGGCAATGTTGACTAGCTTGCCACACAACGCACAAAACCACTTAATTATCTGAGCAGTGCGCTTTATCACTGAAACGAATTTACTGGACAATACTATGATTATGTGCTTCATATGCATTGGTACAACCAAAGTCCTTCAATTCCTTTCTGGTCATGAAACTGCGCCATCACGCTATGGGAGAGCTTCGTACGCTGCCGCGCCGCGCGCTGGTGTTGATGGCAGGGCAGCCGGGGGCGTGGTCAGAGCCCGTTTGGCAGGGTCCAGACCACGGAGTAAGATAAAGCAGACGCTCGCCGCCATATCAGCTGTGCGCTTTCGGTTTACGTGTCGTGGGCCGCTCAAATGGACTTGTCATTTTGTGAGTGGCGAAAAAAGTCGGTGCGAACGGGCATGCTGCTACTGCGCTCCTGCCGGCCGGTCTGGCTGCAGAGCAGCGGCGGCCGCCCGATGCCCTCCGATGTGCGGTGGCGCCCCTCGCGGTAGCCTTTGCCCGCGTACGAAACTTGGCCGGGAGTTTTATGACCAGAGAAGCATTCAAGGACTCTGGTACAACTTACTTCATTTAAGCATGTCTCAAAGGTAACCTAGATGAACGTTTACTAATGATTATGCAATAGGTCTAGTTTAAGACACTACAGTTAGCTAATTAACAATGACGCGATTATTAGAACAAGTAAAGCACCAAAAATAAGTTTCCCGTCACTTCAACAGTTAACACAGACCTGTACTGGTGCATTGTGCCGGTTGATTTATAATTAAACAATGAGAACTTTAGCCGCGCCTGTAACACTTTAATGTGCTAGCTAACCTACATGACTGTAGCCGTGCACCGTTTAAAAAGATTTTATATCCTACAATTTTTTATAAATATATTTACACTTTATTGATGTTAAACAAAATCTTTTAGAAAAATTAGTTTGCCACACAACTGAACTTTGCAAGAATACAAAACATCCAGGAGTATTTGTAAGAGCACCCGTTTAAGAAATGCTGTCCACGCAAAATTAGAGTACGAAATATGCAGAATAAATCATATTTGGGGCCAAACAGCTGCCTTTCCATTGCTGACTACAAAAAGTTCCTCAGTGTTGTCCGGATGGAGTGGCTCAGTGGCTGGTGTAGCCTCAAGATGAGATGTTGCAGTGGCTGGTGGCACCTCCTCTGGCTGAAATGCAGTAACACGAATCTTAATTTGTTCAATACTGAATGTCCTTTGTAAGCAAGACACCTCTTGCTAAATAACTGCAAAGGTCCCAAATCATTTTGGTCTCTGTTTAAATTTTAATTTTAATTTACAATTAACCCTTTCACTGTCACTGACGCACCGGTAGGTTTTCACATTTCCCCTCTGCAGTGTCACTGACGTACCAGTACGTTCTCTATTTTGTGTTCAAGAATTCGCGCCATAACGTGCAGCTGATGCGCCTGGATTGTTCGCGCCATCTGTCGAATCTTTCTAGTAGCTCGTATTTTCTGTCGCTAATTCTCTCACTGTATATTGAAGAGCATGGAGCGACCGCATCCACCCTCCGTTGCAGGGGGGGGGGGGGGGGGGGGGGCTTGGTCGCTCCGTGCGCTGTACTGTCTGGATGAGTGACCAAGCGGCACACCTGCGAGGGCTGTTGTGCCATCCGTAATGGGTTCCTATGTTTTTTTTATTATTACTCTGTTCCCGCATCTGCTACGTTGCGCCAGGTTTTCCCCGCGCACATTATCCTCTCGAATAGAGCGAAACATGACTCAATTGCGTGAGGTGGTTGTATCAATGCTGTATCCTCCTTTTATCTCTATCTTCCATCATAATTTCTCAACGCGTCAGTTCTGCACATTGTGTGGGCTGCTGAAAGTGCTCCCTCCATGAGTGCGACTGCAAACAAGAGCGATCGTTCTCCTGCACGGCAAACTCAAAATATCTGAAAGACAGGCGATTTCTCACCCACACACTCTCCTTTCGACACGTTACGTTCGAGACACTATCATAGTCAAATAAATCACTATGCTGCTGCCCCGATATTCCAGAAACCAAGCCGACACTGGTGGTGCGTCATGGCCAGAAACACCCGACAGAGAAAGGGTTAAAAATATTTTGTACAGACTACCATCCCCCATATTCAAATCCAAGGAAGAACTTTGAAAGTACTCAAACTTCAATTTTTTTTTGTTTTTTTGCTCCTACTGTGTCCATTGACAGTGTTTAACGATAAACCAAGCCACATTTATACACCACCTGCCAAGAATAGGGGCTTTCCAACTGTGCCCCAGTTTCTGAAAATGCAACTTAAACTGCTAAATTTTGCCACTGCACAGATACCAAGGCAATCTCTTATTGTAGTGAAGGACTGGTGCAGAGTGGTACCCAATCTCTTGAGCCAATTGTCTACTCCCTCTTCCCATTTTGACCGTTTGGATTCTCTCTTGAATTTAATGCGCTAGTTGTTAAGAAGCCGAAGGGTGGCTTATGATGTTCCTTCCGCACAATACTGCCCATTTTATCACAACGGTTGTTAGTATCCCCGAGGTCTGTTATTCTGACAAGCTCATTGTTAATTCATGTTATTAGCCTCTAAAAATGACACAAGGCTATTAATAATCTTCTGTATACTGTGTGCCACGGTATGTTTTATATACGCCTCGAGCTTCGCGATCGCTGCGCCGCCTGCCGCCGCTTCTCCGCGGCGTTGACGGGATGTGCGCTGCGTGGCTGATACGGGTTCGTGATGTGTTCTGGTGCTGTATCGCTTCTTTTCGCCTTTCCGCGCCCGAAAAAAAATCTTATGGTGACGACTATAAGCAAAGAGTACGTTTAGGTCACTTAAAAGCAACTGCGTCTTCGTAGAGCACGCGATCGCCTGCAAGAGCTACCCGGGTACGCGGTTCTGCGCGCATCGTCGCCGCTTTTCCGAGCGTCGGCGACGTTAGCAGCATATCACCCCTCTCACCTTCAAGTACGTCACGCACAAGTGAATTCTAGTGTCGCCTCGTTTAGACCTGATACTTGCAGAGTGAGAGGTTGGCTTCATTTTGCAACGTGGACAACGACTGCGGCTTCGTTTAGAATATATACGTCGCAGAAAAATATGTTTCGGGGATGTGATTAGCCAATCCCGGACAATAACTTATGCCTTTCATAAGAATATGAACCATGCGAAAATGTTAAGTATATTTCAAGCCTGTACGTCGTTAAATATGTGCCCACATACGCCTTATAGCAAGAACCAAGGCAATCTAATATAAAACCATTGAAAAATACATGCTGTGCAATGCGGAAGAAACATAATTGCTCTAACGGAAATGAAGAAAAAAAAACAGTGCAGCTTCTGACATGATAAAGACGCTCGTCGAAACTTAAGCCAGGTAGGGCTCACCAGACCAACTAGTATACGCGAAATTCACTGCCATTTCGCGAGACATAGGTGTGGGTAGGCGAGGAGGACGCTGTGTACAAATGCGGAGAGGAATCTAGAAATGAACGTTTTAGTAATCACACACACAAATCTCTCGTCCACTGTCGTTTTGTTTTTCGACTTCAACGAACAGCTGATCGTTCGGCGAACGCATTTCTGGAAGTATGCAGGGTAGGCAGTTCACAAGCGATGAAAGGTGTCCTTGGAAGAGTGAGGTATGTGATAAGGCCCACTGATTTCAGTTTCTCCTTTATTCTGCAGGCTCCCTGAGCCATGTGACGATATTTCGAAGAAACGTTTAGTCGCGGACGCCCATTATATTCTAAGCCCGTCAGCGCGCTGCTCGCAGAGGATATATGTAGCAGATGAATGTTTGCGGGCGCTCACCTCACGACAAGACGACTCTTTGTCGTGTGATGATCACCGAGTATAATTCTGCATTACCGTCGTACTTACGTTGAATATTTCCGAAATTAACACACACTGGCTTGTAAATGGTGGTGGTCAATATCTGGTGTTTATTATTGGCAAAAGTAACTGGCGTGCGGTTAGGTATGAGTGTTCCTCTGAATATGTGCGCACACAAAACTGATTTACATCGTAGTGTATACCCGTAGCATGAACATCTGAGGAAGCGGTGGTTACGGAGACACTGCTGGTAAATTCAGGGCAGTCTAATTACAATCAGCTCCATGCATACGCCGGTTCCGCGACACTGGCCTGTGACACAGCTGGCGCTAACACAGGCCGAATTCTCCACACTAAGATCGCGTCAGAGACATTTACAGTCTTGTAAACATACCCCATTTGCGAACAGAATGACTGCTCCACATAAACATGGATTTCCAACGCCCGCAAACGCTAAATCTCAGTCTTGAACATGCCCCAAAAGCAGCGGCGACAGCGGGGAGTGGGACGGAGCCTCCCGCGCCTGCTTTCGAAACGGGCCGCTAGGAAGATTTCAGTGGCGCCCCTACAAGCCGCGCTCGAGGCGGATAGGAGTACAGGAGTACACCATTTCACAAACTTTTAAAATGTGAATAAGACATTCCTTACTTGCATGGACAGCTCCACTTGGGCAGCTATAAACATCGTATTTGGCTGCTGATTCTGTTCAGAAGAGGTAGCGCAACCTGGTCCTGGCTGCACCGGGCTGCACGAGATGTGACTGGTTTCCGGCTTTGGAGGGGCTTCTTCTGGCAAGGGCTGGAAGATGATTGATGATGTGAACACAAAATGAAGAGTCAGTTCACGCACTTTAATGATAAAATGCAATTCACCAGTATCCCATTCCACCAAAAAGAAATAAGAAAGAATTCTCGCTTGCACATTCAAAATATCCTAGGCATGACTCTTAAAAAGCTCTTAATCATTTAAGCAGATTGTATGCAAGTAACACCATTTTGAAAATTCTGTCCTTCAAATACGCTTGAAACATGGAGCAAGTACAGAGCAAGGGCAGCTGCTCCTACGTCGTGCGTAGCCAAACAAAAACACCAGGAACAAAAACAGGAGGAGTGGCATAAGCTATTTGTTTGGATATCAAAGTTTGATGTTTTAACTTGAGTGGCTACATCCTGCCATCATTGCGGCTTTCAGCATGTATAACATTTATCTGCCGGAAAAAGCAGTTTCTACTATTCCAAGTGTTTTTTTTTTTTGCAGTGTGATAGATTTTTTCAGGTGAAAGCTTTAAACACATCATTTGCTAAAAAGCTGGTGTCCAACGTCAGTGCCCATAGCAGAAAAATCCCTTCTTCAGAAGTACACTCGAACGCCTCTACAACGAACGCTTCTACTACGAAATAACCTGTACAACGAAGCAGACCATATGGCATGGCCAGAATAATATGTTTCCTATGTATTGTGAACACCACAACAGCGAAGACCACTACGGCGAATTTGCCTGTTTAACGAAAAAAACTTATGCGTTCGCAATCGCTGAAGTGTTGTTTGATAACGAATACGTCTAGCTGCACACGTGCTAACGCGCAGCTGACAGATTTGTTGACGACCGTGAGTCATCCAGTTCTGCCACGGAGCTGCAGAAATCGATAAACACGTACAGTGCGTGTTGCAGCGCAACGTAGTTTGTGACGGCCGACGATTACGCCTCGGTTAACGACCAGGTCCTGGTTTACTCTGACCAGAGAACTGACGACATCGTAGAGGCTGTCATGGAGAAAACGGGGGCTACAAATGGTCAGGCGAGCATTTGCTACAAATGGTCAGTGATGAAGAGCTTGATGAGGAGCCAAGCGTAATGAGTGTACCCGTGATGACGCGCTGCAGATATATATCCCGTCACTCCCTGATTTGCGCCGCAGCGCGGGGTCATGGAGTGACGAGACCTGAGTCAGGTCGGTGGTGTTGTGCATTTAGTACGTCATACTACTGCACAAAAGCAAACTGTTGACGTTTTTTTTTCACCGACTGCAGTATAAATGTTATTGTGGCTTCTCTCAGTATGCTTATCTGCTTTATAAGGAGTCAGTGAAGTTGGCGACGCATATAACGAAATGAGGCACTCAACGAACTATTATCTCGGTCCCAGACGCTTCGTTATACGGGCGCTTCACTGTACTCCATAGCATGTATAAGGTATTCCACAATGCAAAAAACTTAGCACCAGAGAGGGGGAGCTTGTCCCTTCCAGTTCACTACAGATTAATAGAATTAAAAAAAAAGCAGGTAGAGAAATTCACCAATTTCACAGACTCTCCCATTGCAGGGTGGCATAAACTAGCAGTGGCACAACACGTAGGAGACCTACCAAACACATTTTAAAGCATAAAGCATGTTGCAAAGCAAAGCTTCTGAAGTGGAAAGTTTAGAAAGCCGTTTGGCAATGAGATGGAAGCAAAGTGTCTCAGGTATTGAACTCACCATTTATGCCTTCATATCCACAGCCCAAAAGAACTGCTTAGGTGCTTAGGTGCTCCTGCCGTGTGCATATTGTACTGTAATCAAGCAATTACACATTTTTATTACGTGAAAATTTTGAGCAAGTGCCTCCGCGTAGGCAAGTGGAGATAACTGGCAAAGAGCAATGTGTGGAGGGGGCACTATCCAAAAATGACAACAAAATTCAAGATGGCGGTGACGTAGATCCCCTGCCGGGAAGAATAAACAGAATGCACATGCACCTAAAATTTTGCCAAAGAATGTTAGTCATCGCTTGCAAAACCACCAAAAAAAAAGTTCCGAGAAGTCCGCCTAAAGTCTGGCCCAGTCTCCTCGCACCCCAGCTCTGCTAGTTCACCACGCCGGTCGCCTTCCTCCGAGCCAACCAGTGCGTTGCTTATACCAGAGCCCCTGAAGGACCATGCCACAGTATCCTCGGGTAGAGGCCCACAGCTTAGCAAAAATATCGAACACATGTTGTCGCCAAAAGTAACCGAGTCCACCAAAAAAAAATGAGAAATGGCACCTTAAGATTCGGCTATTGGGCTGCTATGATTGAACTGGACTGGGCGAGATAATAAACCAGCCAGCCGTCGCAGGCCGGTTCAGGTGCGATGAATCTTGAGGCTTAGAGTAAAGGGGGCCTTACAAAGGTTGGGGCAGTTCGAAATCTTACGGTACAACATACTTTTTTTTCATGCAAAACAGTTGTGAGGACCTTTAACTTAGAAGAAATGAAAGCGACCGTGCCATCCTAAAAACATGCAAAAAGTAAAACAAAGCATTTTTAAATTTACACACCTCAAAATGCAAAGCTGGCGTTGCTGCTCCCTTCAATGCCAGCAGTGCCTGGTTCACACTGGCCGCCAAGGTGCCTGCATATCACTCCAACACGTCACATTATTGGGCAAGAAGCACATCACTTTCACTTGTAAAATGAGTTCAGCTGCCATGCTTGCCATGCTTGTACATGGGCTTTTGTACATGGGCTTTTGGTGCCCCAAAGATCAGGTAATATATCGCTGCCAACTTCCAATCTATAAAAATTTGGGCCACAGGTGTGTGAAACGTCATAATTCAAACTACTACGGGCTGTTTATATGGCCGTGCCATTTATTCCACGCTTAGCAATGTGGATGCACCGACAAAAAGAATTGAAAAGTAGCCGCCTAAACCAACATTACGGGTAATTCCATAGCAACAATGGAATGTCATAAATGAAAACGGTTTAAACAAGTTCTTACTGACCAACACACGACATTAGCTCAAAACATAAGCAGTTTAAAACCATCACCCTCTTCTATGTTTTGGGATAAAAATGTTTATTTTGAGAAATGCAAATAAGGTGCCCCACTGGAGGTTTGCTATCTGCCTCAGCCTCTCGAAAAGTCATGTTTATGTTGACAAAAGCTATGCAATATGCCTTAAAGGAGTACTGACACGAAATTTCAAAGCTCAGATCACTGTGCAGAACGCTTCCTTTGTGTATGGAGACACCCCCTTGGAAGTTGTAAACTGTAACCATTCAGTGGAACACATCTTAAATGAATTTTATTCCTTGCGTGCACGAGAAAGCTTTTCCGCGCAACTGAGATCATCTGCACTTCGACACAAGCGGCCGACGTCAGAGCTCCCGTGACGTATAGCGGCGGCCGCGGTGCTGTTGCAGCGTGCTTTTCCGCCTTGTTCATCACACCACAGTTTTTGGGACTGACGTCGCCTATGACTACGGCCGGTCGAGGCAGTCTGGCGCGTGAGTGTGCGCCCAGACCGGCATCGGCTGTGCTGCAACGAGAACAGTGACGTGAAATGTGCCTTCCTGTCTTGGGGGCTGCTTTGGTGTTCGCTTCACTGAAACCGAAACTGACAAGGATGAACGGAGCTGCAAGTAATTATTTCTACTGCGTTCGATAATCTACCGTAAAATACTGAGCAAACGCCCCCCTGAAAGTGCAGATAGTTCACGGAATTTTGGGGAGGGGCCCTTGTTATAAACTTCCCCACAATTCAAAATGGCAATGTGTAAATTTTGACCAACCTTACCTCCGTCCTCCCCCCTGAAAAAGAAAAAAAATAATGTAGTTTATTAGGGAGAAATATTTCTAGTAAAGAAGCAGTGTATGAAGCCCCTCTTGGCACAACCAGTGTTAGCAATTTATACGGTGTTCCTGCCAATCGCGTTGTTTGTCCTTTTAGCCGGAGAATCCATTCTTCCCTCTTGCCATCATCTGTCAATTTCTGAGATGTTGAACAAGGTGTACTCGTGATGTGTTTGGAGGGCGTTCACGATGGAGCTAAAGGGCCTAGGTGCCTCTCAGAAATCTTCAAGTGTCCTCCAGCTTTCGTTGCGAATCCTTGTCACGAACCACCGTTGTCACAGTCACAACTACATTCGGCTATGTCACATGACAACAAAATGGTAAGCGTGTACAATATTAACGGCTACCCTATGTTCTCGAATTAAAATCTGATTTAGCCATGTTATAGTCAGAAGTGTCCCTGGGCAGTTTCACTTTCATTGGTTTGGGCCATCAACGGTGGTTGGGGGAGGGGGGAGAAGGGGGGCACTTTTTTAATAATGTGTGAAAACTCAAAATACTCTAATAATGAAAGGGGTGCGCTTGCATGGGGGGGACGCTTGATCGCTATTTTACGGTAATGTACCATTCTGCGATTAGTGGGCTCGTAGCCACCTATAGCCGCGAAAAAAACGAAACACAAACATTTTCTGTCAGTACTTCTTTAAGCATGCGCAATGCACAAGGACCTTGTGTTGTCAAATGGATTCTACAGGCTTACAATGCCATGCGCAGCGGTACTGCCATCTGCAACACATGTAAGTGCTTACTGATAAAAGGTCAAGAAAAGAATAGAACTCAGTTGGGTGCATAAGGACGTCCTTTCCTCAAGGAATTCTTCCAGCCTTCTGCTCCGCCAAAGTTCCTCCAGCCGCCTCCTCTCAGAAAGCTGCAGCTTCACCTCCAGCTCACTTACACGGTTCTTGGCCAACCGCAAAAGTTTTTTTGGCACCAACTCGTCATCATCGTCAGAGTTCCTTTCGTCCTCCGACTCAGGCAGGGTGGCCTTGCGCTTTTGCGACAAGATCCGCATGGTCATGTGTTTTTTTGCGGATGCCTTTTTGTTTTTTTTTTCTCTTTTAGTGTTGGGGCACCCTGGTAGGCAGAAAAAAGAAACCGAGGTCACACAAGGCGAACCATGGGTCCGCTCGCTTCACCCTGCACCTCCTGGACCCGTTTTTAGAGAGGTGCAAAGCCAGTTGACAGAACCAGATTTGCAGTTCTTTCATCTGTTTGTGCACCTCAACAGGGAGTGCAGGCAAAGCCATGAATTTGTCCTGCACCCGTCAGCACCACCAGTGTATCGAACAACACAGCTCAGGTGCTGCGAGCTGGACCACTCAAAGGAATGGCAGAGTGCTGCACCACTTCAACTGGTTCACGTGGTGCAGGTGAATTGAACAGACCCCATGTATTAGTTATAAATGATTTCAATGTTATGCAAGCCCCACTGTATTCACCTCGGCAGATGTCTTGGTGTGGCTCGAACCGCTGAAAGAAGGGCCCGCGTCAAAAATTGCATCCGGGACAGGCTTGTGCCCCTTTCTCATTCTTGTAATGAGGTCAGCTTTGTTGACTATATAGAGAAAAGGGAAAAAAAGGCTAATTTTTATAGAAATTTACGAACTGCGAATTTGGCCAGTCAAAAAATTTCACACTATTTCACAGTGCTTCTATGATGTTTCCTGCATCAATTTCGCACTCATGGGTCCATGAAGACAAAATACCCGGTCGTTCATTGAAGACAGTTTTTTTGCGCCAGAAATGATAGCAACTTTTGACGCAAACTGTCAACGAATATGCCGAATGTGAAAAAACGAACCCTCAGTGGCTGTGGCGGTTTCTCACCCAGCCTGGTCTCCGTTTACTTTTTTCTCTCTTCCATCCTACCATTCTTGCTCAGCGTCCTCATGCGTAACGCCTTTTCGAACACTATGCTCTCCGTTACAACTTGCCGATGCTCGGTGCGTAGAGCGAAGTCGGCGGCCAGGCCGGGACTTGTAATAGAAGAGCTCCACTAAGTGCAAACCCAGCAACATTTGTAAACGGCGCACACCTGCAACTGTAGAATTAAGTACTGCAACCCCATCCTAGTAAAAAAGGTAGCAGGTTCCAGATGGGACCAACTGTGCCTATTTGGGAATTTATAACCAAAAGCCAGCTGGCACCAGCTATACCATTTTCTCTAGACACTTTCAAGTACAAATTCATGCAATATGTACTTACGGCCAAGTAAAACAATATGGCTAGGGTAGAAGCCCTCCTCTTGACGCACGTCCGAGCGCCAGTACACCCTCTTGTTTTGGGCGGTATCCTCCAAAGTCGCCGGCTCAAAATCCTTAATCAATGAGACGGCGACGATCGCCCTACCACCGTCTTTGTACTGCACGTACGCGTAAGTAGGTGGCATACTTGCGTGGAGGAAATTACACAACAATGTTAAAAATCAGCCGACTACACAACTTAACAGCCTTCGATGGAATACGCACACGGTGGAATGGCCGATGGAATGGTCACGGAGACAAGGCAGGCGCAGACTTGTCCTGTCCCTGCCTGAGCAAACCCTGATCAAGAGGAATGTTGGGGAGCAACACAAAGGGCAACGTCGCGAGCCTGAGTGCAAAGCTGGGCGAGTCCCGTCTTTGCCAGCCTTTCTCGTCCTGCCCCTTGCGCTGTTGTAATCATGGATATTTCTGAACCTGCACAGGGTACACCGAGTGTACAACCTTTATTTAAAAACAAAGGTTATTAATATGATATTTTTATTTATAAATTTATAAAAATATTACTACACTTATTGTACTAGTGCAAATTACTATATTATTTGCTTTTTTTATTCACACCTGGTACACTGGACACGTTTTGCAAATGCACTAATTGTACATCAATTGCACTAGTGTAGCCATCTGCTCAGAGCAGTTCGGAGCAGTTCTGGCAAGCAAAAGCGAAACTGCTCGCGCTTGAGGGGGCGGAGCCGATGCGTCGCCCTTTCGGCTGTTTCTGCTTTCTTTCTATGTTCACGCCGAATTCCTTTGGATCCTCCTTGTAGCCACCATCCGCGCCGTACTGCTGGGTTGCGCTGTGCAGGCGCTGCGCGGCTTTGTTGCTTCTTTGTTTGTTTGTTTGCTCAATCGGCCTGCGCTGTCTGAATCGGTGGGGGGCTATGGAGCAGCAAACTAAAACGCGCAAATGTCACCTTTACGAATCAAGCGAATTTCGCGTACCTTCGTCGACACGGTGGCATCGACGGGAAGAAAGAAATCAAAGTGAAGCCGAAACATCTGGAACCAGCGATGCATACGCCACTCCTGGTACATCAAGCATGGCAGCCGACGCCTGGTCGTGCGGAACGAGTTCCGAGGAGGATGTAAACATGGAAGAGAACTTCTTTGACTGTTCCGAAGGCATAGAGGGAAGCGAAGAAAACTCTGCGCCCGTGCCGTGGGAAGACACGCACGAAGCCCTCAAAGCAGCCCTGGACGAGTACGGTGATGAAACCCTGCCCGGCTCCACTACAACGAAGGCAGCAGCGATCATCATGATATTAGCGTTTGTTGTTGCCCATGGGCTGCCGTGGGACACTGTCGACGGCGTACTGCGTCTGATTAACGCGCTGTTCTGGTTAAGAGGCAACGTCTTGCCCCGGAGCAAGTACTTGGTGAGGAAGATGTGGTGCTCCCAGATTGGCCGTTATGTAAAGCACCACTACTATTGCAACGTTTGTGGCAGTTCGTTCAGGAGTGCGGACCTGGTAGCGCGCGATGCGAAAGTTGCGAGAAAAATTTCCAACTGTCTGGGCTAAAGGCAATGGGCTGCTTCTTTAGCATCATGAATTTAAAGCGGCAAATACGTCAAGCCATCAACAGGTGCAAGGAGGAGCTCTTTAATAAGATGGCTTTGATGATTTCCACACTGAATGAGCCCGCAATCAGTGACATTACATCTGCTGCCGTTTAAAACAGCCTCAGAAGCAGTTCTAATAAATGCCGTGGGAGACCTTACTCTAATCTTCAACACAGACGGCAGCCCTGTGTACAAATCTTGGAAAACATCTGTATGGCCAATTCAAATTGTCATCAACAAACTGCCACCAAGACTACGCCAACAAAACACTGTCCTAGCTGGACTATGGTTTCGGCCCACGCACCCTGACATGTGTCTTCCTGGAAAAGTTTGTCAGTGCGGTTCAGGGAATTGGGCAGATCGTGTGGACGCTGGGAACGCAGACTGTGACGTCGAGCATCCATGCCCTATGCTGCTCGGTGGATGCCCCGTAACGTCCTGAAGTGGGCAATCAAACACGGTACAACGGACACTTTGGCTGCCCCTGGTGCCTTGCATGTTGCTGGTAAACGGGAGGAGCACAACGCGCATGCGCGCCATCCGACGCTGATAGCCCATCTGTACTTTTCAACCCACTTATTTTAACGTGGCTTCTAGTATTATTCGCAGCATACTGGTGTCGGCGATGGCGCTAATAGCGGAGGCGGTATCTGGCAGCGTCGCTCACACACTTTCAGCGCACGCGAGCTGCTAAAGAAGCGTTGCAATCGCAGAGAACTACTGTGAAAATTTTTCTTTTCTAATATTTTTAGGTGGGTTTGCTATCAGCGCCAACGATGAGGCCAGTATGCCACGAACATCGATCGAAGCCGCGTTAAAAGAAGTGGGTTGAGATTCATAGAGCGGCTATCTGCGTCGGCAGGCACGCATGCGTGTTTTGCTCGTATAGTTTACCGCCGGTGCAGCTACACGGCGCTCCTATGCGGTTCGGCCACAGCTCCCGTGCTCCAATTACTTCTCACGGCACCTGTACCTTTAATGAAGAGAGCGTGGACAAAAAATTCACAGCATATCCACGGGGTGAATGATGAGTGGGCGAAGCTCCTGAGGGGAAATCATCGGTAAAACCGTGACTCTACCCGCCGCGGTGGCTCAGTGGCTAAGGCGTTGCGCTGGTGAGCACGAGGTCGCGGGTTCGATTCCCGGCCGCGGCGGCCGCTTTTCTGATGGAGGCGAAAAGCAAAAACAGCCGTGTGCACGACATTTCAGCGCACGTTAAAGATCCCCAGGTGGTCAAAATTAATCCGGAGCCCTCCACTACGGCGCGCCTCATCGCCTGCGTTGCGTCGGCGCGTTAAAACCCTACAATCAATCAAAACCGTGACTCTTCAGTGAGAGTTCGCCCACTACATCTGTGTCCGAACGTAACGTCTAGAAAGTCTCGCTTAAACCGCGCGTCGGCACCTTGGGGCTGAGCTCGCCTGATGTGTTTTGCAGACGCCTCACGAGCTCTCACTGCATCGGGGTCTGCCTGCCGATACGCGCGCTTTCTCGCCGCTTCCCGTTCTCTGACGTTTTGGAGATCCTCTTCGCGCCGCAGCCGTGCCGCTTCGCGTACGGCAAGGTCCTCGCGCCGTTGCCGTGACGCTTGGGCCTCTCGTTCTCGAACGCTGGGATCTTGGCGGCGTCGTCGCACAGCCAGGCGACACGCTTCGGCCTCCCGCTCTCGTACGGCAGGATCTTGGCGGCGGCGTCGCGCAGCTTCACGGAGCGCTTCTGCCTCGCGGGCTCGCACATCTGCAGCCTTATCCATCGGGCGACTCCGAGCGCGCGCCAACAGCGAACGGATTTTATTACAACGCTCCCCGCCATCTAGTAAACAATCCAAGAACTAAACTAGAGGTAGCCACGCCATCTAGTAAACAATCCAAGCGCATCTTTTCATCATATACAAGTACCGCCATCTAGTAAACAATCCAAGAACTAAACTAGAGGTGGCTACATACATACGTCGAGGATGGACAGACCCACGCCTTAAGGAGCTTCGCCCCTAAAAGTTGTAGAACCCTTTTCAAGTACAGTAAACGCTCGTTAATTCAAACTGCTAGGGGATGCTGTGTCATTTGGAATTAATGAAAGTTCGAACTAAAGTTAACAGTACACAGTGAATGTGAAGCCGTAGGGCATTCCAAGAATTCAATGTTTTAAAAAAGCATCTGATTTAGGCGACAGCCAGCTCCTTTTGCTTTATCAAGCAAAAATGGTGGAAGGCCACCTCTACACCTACTTCAAAACTATAGTTGTGCCTGCCGTCTCTTTGCAGACAAGTTTTGCATGTTACACATAAATGATCTCATCTGTCACCGCCCCACACAGCATTGCACCTGCGTTCACACCAATGTAGTCCGCAAACATTACATCCTCGAAAACATCCGCCATGGGGATTTTAATCTGTTTTACCGAATTTTACTTTTTCTGTCTGTTTTTCACTACTGGAGGTTTTTTGATATTTTTCACATACTGGAGGTGACCCAGCATTGTGTGTAGACAGGATGTGCATTTGTGTGGCCGTACCCACACCAAGCTGCCGGGTCTGGGCCTCACAGTTTGAATACTTGCGTTCGAATTAACTGGCTTTTTTATACATAGGCTTCTATGTGAGCTTGGCCGCACCAAACCATACAGTTCGCATTATCAATAAATTCAAGTTATTGAAGTTCGAATTAACGAGCTTTTGCTGTACTTAGTTCAGCTTCAGAAAATGTAAGTTATTAATAACTGAAGCTGATTGGAGTGAACGTACACTGTACTTTTGAACTTAAAACATGCAAAATTTGTGCCACATGCTGACTATCATGACTAAGGGGTATAGGTTTATGTGGCATTTAGCATCACAAATTGTGTGGATGGCCTGAACAGCTCAGGTATAAGGCATGCTTATATATGGGCAATATATGCTAGGGCTTGTGCAACCAAGGACAACACAGCCAGTTGCTGACGTTATGCACATGTGTTGGCTAGAAACGAGTCTTGTTGCTAAGCGTAATATTGGGAACTACAAGAGAGATTTATGAGCTCATCCCAGACCAATCATTGCAGGTGCCTTGCGTTATCGGCGGACGGATATAGAAGTTGAAAGAACACCAGCTGGTGTGTTTCGGGACATGAAACTTGCTGCAGAGCTGGGTGTTGCAGTGGACGGTATGAATGGACTTTCACCCCTAATCAACCTCAAGAACTTCGACATCGTCCGAGGCCAAGCTGTCGACTACATGCACTGCGTCCTCTTGGGTGTCACCCGACAGCTGGTGGGGTTTTGGTTGGACTCTCCAACAAGTCCAACAACTAAGGAAGCCTCGAAGAAGAGCTCATCCGCATCAAAGAAAAAGAACTCATCAACCTTGAAGAAAAAGGACTCGTCGACCTCGAAGAAAAAGGACTCATCAGCCTCTAAGAACCTGTTTTACATTGGTGAGTCTTTATATTACTGCCAATAAAGCTAGCTCTTGAGATTTTGTTCACAGCTTTGTAAAATAAGTATGTAGCAAAATCAGTGTTGTGAAGTCATATGGTTCCAAGTAAACTAAGGAACAGATTGATTGATTGATTGATTGTGAGGTTTAACGCGCCAACGCAACTCAGGTGATGAGGCGCACCGTAGTGGAGGTCTCCGGATTAATTTTGTCCGCCTGGGGATTTATAACGTGTGCCGAAATCTCGTACTCATGGGCGTTTTTGCTTTTTGCCTCCACCAAAAAAGTGGCCGCCGCGGCCGAGAATCGAACCCGCGTCCTTGTGCTCAGCAGCGCATTGCCTTAGCAACTGAGCCACCGTGGCGGGTAAAAACTAAGGATGAATGAAACTGGAAAATGAACCAATCTGGCCATTCATTGCATGACATGGGGGTGTTCTGCTCGGCCTGAAGTGGTGAAAATATTTAGTGATACCGTGAACAATCTGCTTGCAAAAGTCATGCATTACCAATTACCAAAAAAAGAACTTCATTTGAAAGAGTTCCATTAGGATAGCTACTTGAAAAGGAAGGTACTGTGATACGTAATTACTAGAATATCACATTCCGTAAGTTATAGTGTCTTGCCTTTTTGTGTGTGTATGTGTATGCATGTGCGTGTTTTTTTTTTTGCTGATGTATGCATATTTATTTGTTTGGTTTTTATATTTTTCAAATACTCTCCATGGCCTGTGAGCACAGCTGTGCTATCTGTCTTATAAGGCCGCGAGTACTGCTCACTATGAAACACATGCCGAGACATTGTAACTCGGTCATGCTCCTTGACAGGGCTACAGACTGTGTCACCAAGCTGGCTCTCAACAAAGGCAAGTAATTGCCCAGACAGAGCGCGTGGCTTCTTGAGAAGAAGATTACTTTGTTGCTTGTTTTTGACAAGAACTCTTGAGTCGGGGGGTTCGCTTGCGCCCGAAGACTGTGATAGTTCCTTGCCATCATTAGGCGCTCCACAATTTGTAAAGGAACTCGTTTAGCAGAAGTTACGAGGCGCTTTAAATTACCCATGCTACTCTCAAAGCTGTAGCACGAGTGTGCCCAGAGTGGTCCCTGAAGGAGGACGCTTTTTGGAATGTGCAGCAATTGATGGACATTAAAAATTATTTACTTTTCGTCGTACAGCTCCTCCATGCCGACTACAAACTTTACCAAGCAAGTTGTGCTTTTTTCAACATCACTGCTGCTCACAGAGCTTTGCAAGAGCAGTGCTATACCTTCGACAAGTAGGGCCCAATGCTTAAAATACACGCTGGGCAGGATCCCTTTGAGGCAAGGTAACGAGAAATATAGCAGCCACTGCTGCCATTCCGCAGCCTTCCAGAACCGCCTGAGGAGAATGGACCGAGGCAAATATGACAGAATAAGGTGTGGTTTGATGCCACACAATCGTTTGTTAATTTCTGCAGTCTGGTCTTGTGACCCAATGTAATATAATCTGTCAGCACTCCCGATCCATAGGTCAGTGAGCTGTTGCGACACACCCAACAACACACAATGCATGTAATCAGGGGTGAGCCCCCAGACTACATTAAAGAAAGGAAGGTTCATCAACGGTGTCGGTCCCTTGACACCTTGTATAGTCTCCTCGGTGGCGGCTGCAATGGCCATTACCTGATTCGTCTCCTCGGGGTCTCTGTCGTCAGCAACAATTTTGGGAGTATACTTCACAACTTCTGTTTTTTGCACCAAAAGAAAAGCATAGGGTCATGTCACTAGCATTAAAAAAACTGTGGCTAGTTAGCAGTGAACAGGTTATTACATGAATAAGATTTGGTTTAGCTTATGTACACTTACTTTCGTCGGACTGCCCGGGATGCAAACACCATCCACAGCCGTAAAAACCATTGTATCGCATCATGTTCTGCATATCCGCACGGGCTGGTGACTCTGCACAGAGTCTGAAGCAGTTAGCCTGTAACACATGAACATAGCAACAATTTAGGCACTAGCGCATAGCACTGAACAATGAACAAAAAAAAACATGGTGTGGGCAGCTTCCATGCACAAGAAACCATGTGAGTTAATACAAAATGTGGTATATTTGCCTTTGAATGCAGCGTTTTGCCACGAGACATCCACTCAACACTGTTGTCTGCCAACTTCTCCATCTCGCGCACAATTGGACTGAGCAAGAGTGTCATATTTGGGTGGTCTTGTCCATACCACAGTGCTGAGATCAGTATGTTCTTGTTCCTCATGTGAACAGGCAACTGATTTAGATCTCAGTTGCACGGGCAAATCGAATACTTAGAAGACTTAAACATCGGACTTCCATCAGAACTTAAGGTCAATGTTATGGCATGTCTTGAGTTCAGCTTGCTTCTAAATTCTTTGTAAAGTGCCCCGTCGGTTATGTCAGACACATGCTCGGCAGCGGCACTGACTCTCCCGGCGATAGAACTGAGTCCGTCATGCAGGGCGTTGGCGACGGATTCATCTGCGAGCAAAGCGGTAAGTTGTTGTTGTACTGGCAGCGTAATGAAGAAGTTTCCATCTGCCACCATTTGTCGGCCAGTTAGGCTCTTCGTGCACACTGAACAACTCGCTTTCACACGATTTCTTTTCATGAGGTTGCCGGACGTTTCTGCTACCAGATTCATGCACGAAGCGCAGTAGAAATGAAAGCGAGCATTCGAAACTCCAACTCCAACGTGCTTCTTAAAAAGGTACTTAGAAGTCGGGATGTCGTGTCTGTCAAGTATGCGCACTATCAGTTTTTGTAGAGCTTCGATTCCTTTCCATGGCAGCCCAAAGTCGAGGGCGAACTTCACTGTCACTGCGAAAATGTCCTCTACCGACAAATCGATGCTGGGGTCTTGCGGAGTTGGCTCACAATTTTCACATGACACCTGCGGCGTACGAATATCGTCCGATGCAGAACTTGTGCTTGCGTCACTTGTTTCGGGGTCCGTTATGTCGGCGTCGAAAATTTCTGAAGTCACCGGTGTTTCGCGGTTCCCATTTCCATCGGCGGAGTTTCCCGCCTCCGTTGCCGAAATCGCCAAAGCACTGGCCAACTCCGGGCGGCTGCCTTCACTGTCATCTCGTATAGTTGACACTGTTAGGCGTGACTGAACATTTTTTATATAGCTTTCCGTCGATTTCTGTATGTCAGCGCTATCGCCACCGGGATCCAGGTAACGCTTCGGACGATTTATATTGGCATGTAGCTTGCGCGCGCACGCTGCGTTAAAATAACAACGCGACAAAGCGACAAAGCCCGGGTAGTTCGGCTACTGATGGCTGCTTGAGGATTGAATTAGATTGGGGGTGCTCAGTTCTTATTCGCTGTGCAGAGCATCATTCAGGTAAAAAAATTTACAGTTTTATGCTTCATTTATTAGCTGTAATTGTAGGTATAACTTTCCGACGTCAAACTTGTAAACGCAATTGTAAGCGAAAAACTCCAAATCCTCAGCTCACCCACCCACCGGTGATGTTACGAGTGTCTTATTCACCTAAGCCAAGCCAAAAGTCAAGCCAACGTTCTTGGTGTAACACACGTGCGTTGCGTGCGGTAGCTTTGTTTGTTGGTAGTACGTGAGCAAATGTTTTCGTCCCACTCTACTGCAGCCTAGCGCAATGTTCGCTGTTGTGAGATTTACGAAAGATCACGGCAGGCTGCGCCTGCACGTCCTACCTGTCAGTGATGTGAAAAACCTCGATCCCGCACACCTCAAGGACTTCAGCACAAAAGTACTTTATTCAGCGCAGTGGACCGCCCCGACGGGCCTCGATACAGGCAACTACAGTGCCCAGGTGCTGCTTCTGACAAGTAAGTGTACGAGTTTCAGCGCAATGTGGCGAGAAATTATTTGTGTTTGCACTGAAGTTATGTACACCACTACAAGCGATTTTCTTGTAACTATATTTTCTCAACAGAAAGAAGAGAAGAAGCTGAGAGACGGGTAGCGGGAGGCGGGGAGAGGATTGTGATTCCTAAAATCCCCGAACTCATGATAATGCTGATGCTACTTGCTCAGAAGATGAAGTGGTGACAGAAAAGGAAGGAAGAAAGGTTTGTGCACATTCTGAAGCGGCGAATTTCAATTAATGGGACACCAAGCATGGCACTGTGTGTCCGAGCATGCGGAGTAAGGTTGCGGTATTTCGGCTTGCTGAAATAGAAAAAAAAAGAAAAAAGAGTGGGGAAGGAAATTATTGGTAGATTGGGTCTAAAAAATTACCCTTGCAGTCGTTTTCGGAAGCTTATTAGCAACAACGTGGCAAAATTTTCGTTGTGCTAGACAGCGCATGGTCAGCATACTGACCTAGCAAGTAATCTTGTTTGGTTGAATGCATAGTGCTGTTATATCAGGTGCATGTAAAGTGCAAAGTGCACTTATGGGTACACGGCTTGTATCTCACAAGGGCACGCAGCTTGCAATCTGTTTCAGATGCGCAACTTAACTCTGCCTTTGTGCTTTTTGGGGCATTCTGACTGATACACTCCTATTTTCTGCAAACTGTTCACATTTTATTTTGTTTGAGTAACAGTTTTAATGACATTTTTTCTATCATGTCTGTTTTCTGCATGTAGGTGCAAAAGGAAAACAGGCAAGCAGCGAAAAAGTTGCAGTATCAAGAAATACTGAAGAGAAACCTGGCCAATGCAACACGCAAAAACACTCAGTGCCAGTCACAACCCCCGAAACAACCCGTAAGTATCGTAATTGGCGTAGTGCGTGTGTTAAATTGGATGCTCTAATTAGGGTTAACCTGCTACTTGAATTTTTCTAGTCTAAAAAAAGGCGTACACCTTCGGGCTCAACTTCCGGCAGTGAGAGCGACTCCCTGTGCTCGAGGAGGGAACTGGAGCAAGCCATTAAGGACAAAGAGAAATGGAAAAAAAGGGCTCGCCAGTTTGAAGCTGAGAAAGCTGCGCTGAGGAAACAAGTGACTACTTTATTTTTGTTTTTTGTTTTTCTGTTAGTTATGATTACATCTGTGTTACGTGGTCCGTCCTCCATGCCTTGTAACGGCTTCCTGCGCCTTTGTCAAGCTGCTCGAGCAGCTTTTAGCCAGGAAGTCGTCCAGATGCTTCTGGGAATAAACTGAACTGAACTTTGACTTTGAACTTTGACAAAGCAAGAATGCCTAAAGAGCGAGATTTTCAGGCGCATGAAATTTTTGTCTAATTTGTGAGACTTTCTTTACCTTTTTTGGGTTTTTGATTTTGTATGTCGTTTCCAACTTTACTCAAACATGCAGTCGAAAAGCAAGCGGAAGCTGGCAAAGGTGTGCCTAGAATTGCTAGAAGCCAACCATGGGAACCAATACGCGAGGACGGTATGAAAGACCACCTAGTTGTGCACCTTTTTTTTTACCTTTTGCGTGCATGAGTTACCAGAAATTTTTTTTATGTTCATATTTTTTGTCAGAATGTAATACCAAAGTTTGTTATAACTGTGTGGTTTGTTTTTTTATTTCAGCCTTCCAGTGCCTCAGCCCTTCACCATCAATTGAAATGGAGGACCCCTTTCAACGTAAGTGTCATTTAGCTGATGGTCACATACTAGAAGTACCAATACATATGTTCTTGCACAAAAAAATTCCGTAGCTTGCAATCACATGCAAGACCTAAATGGCGAAGCTGTTGTAGGGGAGCATTGCCTGACACATGGTTAAGTTTCAGTATCATTGTAGTTGCAGTGCTAGTAATCGTCATATGCATTGAGGAGGTCGTTGTCATCTGCACGGCGAGTGGTAGATGCAGTCATCCTCAGCATTGTAGACTTCCACCAGCCCTTCGTAATTGACTCCAGGCAGCTGTAGCGGCCGGAATCTGCAAGTCTTCTTGGGAAGTAGTGGCACACTCATAGTCATCTCTGCAATTATCCATAATAGCATTAAAAAATTGTGGTGGCCGCGGTGACCTCTCCCAAGCAGGTCACATTTCCAACTTTAGCACTAGCGCTGGACGTTTTTTTTACATGCGTAGCACTTGAGGACCACGCTGCAGCTTTTCTTTATTTCTAAAGCCACTGCGTAAGCCGGGGACCTGACTTGGCAGTCATCGCAAGGCACGTGTTTACGAGCGTTTGGTATTGTCTTGATATTTTTTCCTGCAACGGCAAACTTACTAGACAGTGCTCTTTGAATGAGCACTGCAGCATTCTTGTTTTATTTTTTACAATTTTAAAATGAATCAGTAGAATACCTGAACACACTCATTTTAAATGCGTATCAATGTTCCACCTGCAGAGGGGCAAGATGTGTACATGCCAAGGCAGACACAAGAGGGGGCGTGCAGTGTTTGAACTGCAGAGGCACAAGATGTACAAGTGCCAAGGCCAGCAGAACAAGAAGGGGCGGGTAAGTGCATATCCTGTGTTCTTCAGATGCGTACTAGATTTTCATTTCTAAGCTAATTTACGAGTGGTAATTGTTTGTTTTACAGCCGTACCAACGCTACAAAGGAGGGAAGGAGAGCTTCCATCCCACTATTCCGCGGTGCCATGCCCTGGTTAGTTACTGGTTGAAGAGGGTTCCAGAAAGTTATTGTAATTTTTGTTCACGAGGCAAGCGTAAGTGAACCAAAAGCTAATAACACATTGGAATTGTTTTATTCATCATGTTCCATTAGGAAAAATTCTGAATATGCTTTGGACTAGCAGTGTGAAGACAGACACAATTTTGTTATAGCATTATGTGTCCTGGAATTCGAGCTCATGTAGGTCTTGTTGGTTTACCGAAGAGGAATTTTTTATGTGACACTTTTTCTCGTTGCAGCACAAGACTTCTCATATTTGGCCAATGGCTCGGTAAGTGGCGACTACATTTCATTGTGGCTGCTCCATAATTTATGCCGCCTTTTCTTTTTGTGTGTAACATCACATAAACAGTTTAGTAGCCTGACTGTATATATCGGTTAGTGTTAAGAAATTCAGTGCAGTGAACCAGATTTGAAATGTTGGTGCTTCGACTAGACCACGTTTGGGGCTGCCGCCATTATCACTGATTAAAAAACCAGCAAATGTCTCCTAGCTTCAGTGTTCAACCAGTTACCGTCAGTTTGTGCGTAAAACCGAGCTCTAACTCTAACAATAGTGGCAACTCTAACAACAGTACCTCAAAACTTAAGCAGACGCCATTTTGCAATGTTTAAATACTGGTCGTGTGTTCTCTGGGTGATTTCATTTATTAGTGTGCATCCTCCAGTATATTTTTTGGCACATGCTGCCCTTCCCAGTTTTCTTAAAATTACTCAAAACATGATTGAGTGTTCAAGTGTCAGTAAATATCTCCTGATTGGGCACTTCTGTTATGAAAACATACCTCTATCATCAGGGTGGTAGTTAGTGTGAGGGTGCACATGTGAGATGTGTGTACTAATTCTAACTTATCGATGTCACTATCTTTTTGCTTATGTGTGTGCCAAGACTGCATGTGTTTTCTGCACATCTCTTGTTTAGTTCCAGCTTTCCAAAGGTGTTGTCGTCTCTGCTGTGCAAGCCAAGAAGATTTTGGCAAAGAAAAAGCCGACACTTGTTTGCAAAGACACCGCCCATGCGATATGGGGTCCCGAAGAGCTTGCAAAGCGGCTGTCAGTGGCATTGTACCCCCCGAAAAAAACACTCCGGGGTGCTACCAAAGAAGGCCCTCAGCCCAGGAAAAGTCGACGTTATCAAAGGTAATGGGAGAAAATGGGAAAGTGGGAGAGTTGTGCATTTTGTCTGAACAGGTCTTGAAGGCCACATAGGTATTTTATAATTACCAAAACTTGTACTACTTGTGGAACAAGACCGTTGGCCGGCAGCGCACATATTTCGCCTTATGTCTTCTTCAAACAATTTTGTCTTTCACTTCACAGCGACTCTGGAGTACTGGGCAAGATCTTCGGAGTGGCCGGATGAAAGAGAGCAGCAGAAGCAGCTTGCGACGAAGCAGGCGATTCGAAACATCCAAAAGATTTTAGGCGAGAAAATCCAAGACGTCGTCAAAGCTACCCGCAAGATGAAGACCGCTGCCGTGACAAAATAAATGTTGCCCACTCATTTTTGCTTTTTCTCTTCTCTAAAATGCTGATCGAGCCCGTGCGGTGCATCCGTGGGCAGAGATCTCATATACTATTAGCAACTGCTTAATGAGGACCATAACCAGTTGTACTGGGACCAGTAGCAACTGGTTATGGTCCTCACTGACCAGTTGCTATTGGTCCCAGTTGCTACTGGTTAAGGTCCTCGTAGAATGTAACTGGGGCTAGTTGCTACAGGTCCCAGTTGGTAGTGGTTCCAGTGGCTACTGGTATCATCTGGGAAATGTCCAATAAACCAGTTGAACTGGAACCAGGTGAAACCAGAAGGGATATTTTTCACCTGAGATATAAGTTGTTCAATTTGAATTATGCGACGTCCCGTGAACATTGTACAAAATTTCACCACTCTGCATATATTTTACCAACAGCTCGCTCGCGCGTCAGCTCCGCACTGTCCCTGTTTGCGGTTTATTAATTGCGTGATTGCATGTATTATGTCAAAATGTTATATGTAGTATTACTAGCTTATGTATACGTGATACCGGCCTCCGGCCCCGGAAAAAATAAATTCCCGCCATTTCCCTATCTCCGCACAGTGGCATGCTTCGTAAAATCTCTGAATTATGTCTGCTTTGCGAACCCTACTTTCTCTTGCAAAGCGGGAAATGAGTTATGTACGTACGTACATGGTACGCATTTTCGGCGCCGTTAAGCGTATACTTGCATATTTGCACGCGCAGACAAGGGCACGGCATGTTACAGCCTTGTGGGAGTGTCGAGCGCGGGCGCGTAATGTACACTTCGTAAATGTGTGAAGACCGTTAACTGTCGGCAAAATTACGAGCTTTTACGCAATGTATGGACAATATGGACAGTTATGTTTTTCGTTCACACTATTTGATTCGCGCCCGGCATTTCATGCGTAAGCAACTGGAGTTTTTGTCAACAAAAGCCGATGCGATGGGTACTGCAACCATATGCGAAAACTGTACGTCTTTTGATATCTCGTTACAAAATATTATAATACGAAGAAATTATATTTGAAAAAAAAAACAGCCTGTGATAACTGGTGCAATTCTTATCTGGCAATCAATGGTGTATTTTTCACATCCTCTATCCTGCATTAGAAAATATAACTATGAAGGGCATTTAAATTTTCCGCTCTCCTCAGCCTAGAATCCTTTATAGGTTGCACCAGTCCAACACAGATGCCGCTACCGTGCAAAACCGGCCTTGCACTGCTTTTTATTTTTTTATTTTTTGTCTCGTTCGGTACGGCTCTTGTGGGGGCACTCGCTGCACCGCCGCAAGTTTAGCGATTTCACTTTGGTAGCTAATAGCTAATGCAATTAACTAGAATATAACAAAGTAGCTTTTTTTCATTAACATGCATTTATAACGGTATGTTCCTGTTGAAATTTAGTTACAATGGCTGCTACAAAGTTTGGCTACGGTGTTTGCTTAACAAAAATTTTATGCAAAAAAATGCAATAACTTTTCCATGCTTTAAAAAATTAAGTAATGAAAACTTGGATACACAACCTTCTTTGTTCAATAGGCCATCCTTGAAGACAAAATATGCTTGGCTCATGTAAAAATTTGCTACGTTAGTATCACAATTATACAAATTTAAATGTTAAATTCAGACAATGCAAATCGTAATGAGAAATTCAGCAGCCACTTCCTCTCAGCTGCCCCTGAATCATGGGGACTTTAGTGCCATTATATATATCTATAACCAATAAATATGCACCTAATTCTATTTATTTGTTTCAAGTTCTGTTTGAATGCTACCATGAGTTATCGTATTACACTGGATATTTTGATTTTGTACCTTAACGGAGTCAGTGCTGTAGTTTTATTAATGGTGTTGTTGGGTCTGAATTCTCCAAATGAAATTCTGGCTCAAAAATTCTTTCAGGGCTGGGATATATTTAGGTGAGTTATCAATTAAGGGTTAGTTTTTAACTAAAGATGTGCTGTTGAGCATATATATATATATATATATCTTTGTATTTTGATAATGCACAGCATGATTAGCATATGTTGCTAATGTAGCTTAATCATTATGCAAAATGTGCTTGATGCAACTTGTTTTCTTTTCAGGTTAATGATGAACATTCCAAGTCCTGACCCAGATAGAGAAAGGTGAATTGCAAATCCTTGGTTGCTTAGTCAGATTTCATTCAGGCTGCTCTTTTTTGGTTATCAAGATGATTAGATGCTCTGATGCTGAGAAAGTGCGGAAGAGAGAGATGAAAGAAATTAGTGCTGTTGTTCAAGCAGCAATCTCCCGCATTGATGAGTTCACCAACACTCTGGCAACTGGAGTTGGGAAACTTGAAGAGTAGTATGGATGTATAGGTGCTGTCGCAGGGCTCTCTTCAACTGCATGTGACCAGCTGTCTGAAACTCACGCCGTTTTTGTAGATGCAATAGATGCAGGACCCTCTACCATGGCTTATGATGAGTTTTGCGGAGTGGACTTTGCTCCTGTAGTTGAAGAGTTACATGCTGGGTAATGTGATTCTTATTTTTTAAATTCTTCATCGGATGACGAGTTTTGGGCCTATTCTTCATCATCAGATGATCAGGTAGATGCGTCTGACCCAGGCATGATGACATCACTCAGGATCTGGGCTATGGAAAACAACTTAACCCATGCAAGCCTTGACAGCTTACTGCGAATTTTAAGAGACAGATTGCCAGAATTGCCAAACTCTGCACGCTCTCTACTGCACACTCCTTCAGCAGTGACACTGCATGAGCTGAGCAATGGAAAGTACTTTTATTTTGGCCTACAAAGGAGCCTTCGTGCTTTGCTCAAAAGAATGGATCCACTTGAGTTTGAAGCTTTTCTAAGTAGTTTCAATATTGATGGGCTGCCTCTTTTCAAGAGCAGTGGAAGAGAGTTTGGGTGCATTCTTGTTGAGCTGTGCCACTCACAGCATCGCAGGGAAGAGAGTATCCACTTAGTAGGTGCATTTTGTGGAACAGAGAAACCAAACCTAGATGAATTCATGAAGCCAATGCTTGATGAGCTTGGTGAAGTCTTGACTTCTGGATTAATGTACGATGGAAAGTGCTACGGGGTGTCACTGCGAGCGTTTATTTGTGACGCCCTAGCAAGGGCGTTCGTAAAGGTAGCGAAAGGACACGCTGCAACCTTTGGGTGTGAAAAGTGCACAACCGAGGGTAAGCATTATGGATGCATGACATTCCCTGATATCAATGCATGTCCTCGCACAGACGTCTCTTTCGCACTAAAGACAGACTGTGAGTATCACAAAGGTCTGTCACCTCTAGTCTCGCTTGGAATTGGCATGGTGACATCCTTCCCACTGGAGTACATGCATTTAGTATGTCTGGGCGTCAAGAAAAGGCTAATAAAATTCTGGCTCAAAGGCCCTCTGCTCACCAGACTGGATGCAAGTAAAGTTACGCTATCGTCTGGTCACCTCCACGAATTGAGGGGGCATGCCCCGAAAGATTTTCGCAGGAAATGCCGGGGGGTGAACGAAGTCAGAAGGTGGAAGGCCACTGAATTTCGTTTTTTTCTTCTGTTTGCAGGTCCAGTTGTACTTCGTGACATTTTGCAGAAGGAGCTTTATGAGTCCTTTTTAGTCTTGCATGTAGCAGTGGTCCTCCTTGTATGTCCCTCTCACCGACAATACCTTGGGTACGCTGAACAGCTGTTTCGTTACTTTGTAGAGAGTGGAATTATTCTGTACAAAAAGATATTTCCTGTGCACAATGTCCACAGCTTGATCCACCTGGCTAAAGACAGCCAACGTTTTGGCCCACCGGATGCCTTTAGTTCATTTCCTTTCGAAAAATACCTGCAGAAGGTGAAACGGTTTGTACGAACAGGCAACAAGCCCCTTGAACAGCTCTCTAGGCGTGTGGAGGAAGCACATGCAATCTCAAGTACACAGCTTCCACTCTCAGTCACCTGTGCTGAGTGTCGTGTTGATGTTTCTTCAAAGCATTCATCTGGCCCCACTTGCGGTTTGCTGTACCAAGCACATTTCAGCAAAGCAAGTTTTGCCATTTAACCAGACAGGGTCCTGATAGGTTTGTACTGCTAAAGGACCGCCGTGTAGTTTGTATTAACAACTTCGTTCAGTGTGCCGGGGATGTTGAAAGAAAAGTCATAGGCCAGGAAATTGAGAGAGTTGAGGATCTGTATGTGCACCCATGTGACTCGTCAGTCTTTTCAGTTTTTTCAGCTGGTGTATTGGAGTATTTCGATGTCAGTGCTGTGTTTTCCTCCCTAGTGATATAGCTTGCAAGGGCATGGTTTTCAAATTTGGACACAGGCTTGCTTTCTTTCCACTTTTTCATATGCTTTGAGTTCCTTGGTTGAATTGAAATCATTGGGGCTCTTTTTGCTTTCTGAAATTTATGATGTAGGTGGTGCATAGTTTCTGAGATTTTGTATGGCAAACACGGCAAATAATTCAAACATTTTTTAGGTATCTTATGGTTGAATTTCTCAATGACCAAAGCACATACGTCATTCCGACTTCATGGATCCTGCAAGATGGTGAATCTTGTTATAGCTTCTGACCACCGGTCCAAACCAAATTGGATGCCATTAAGACAATGACTTCCCACAAGCCTGTCGGGGAAAACTGGGTGCTATTGGAGATCAAAATCTTGGGAAGCAGAGGTAAGTTATTCTTTTTGTGAACTGCTTGTCATCATGTTGAGTTACTTTTTTGTATGTGCAATTTTAGACACACTAAAGGAAGCACTCGACAAACTGACCGACGCAGAAAACACGTCCAACATGGAATCTGATGCAGAAGAGAAAAGGAAGACTCGAAAGCTGAGAAAGAGACAGTATGTCTCCGATTGTTCAGACATGGGGGAGGATGATTACCAGCCGACACCTGTGCCACTCTCTCAGCAGTCACATCACCCTAAAGGTTGAAAGTTTGATGTTTTCAATTTCAATTTATGACTGAGACGTATTTATTAGCGTTTATAGCACTGCAGATTTTTCAATGCTTGTAAACAATAATGAAAAGAGCTAGTAGGTCAGAACCTTTTTATTACGCAGCCCAGCAAAAAAAAGCACCACAATCAAACTGGTTGAAGGTTTAGTGAATTTCCCTGCCTGATATTTTCTTATCATTACCACTGATTTTATATTTCATGGCAGAGCAGGCTAGAGTACCCTAGGGATATGCGCCTGTAAAATTTAAATATCATAATAGTCTGGATCCTACCACTGATCTTATATTTCATGGCAGAGCAGGCTAGAGTACCCTAGGGATAAGCGCCTGTAAAATTCAAATATCATAATAGTCTGGCTCCTTAAGTAAAAAAATTGTCACATGTTCAAAAAGGTGGGGTGGGGCTCTCAATTCATTTTGTGCTACGTTATTCTTTAGTTTCCAAACAGCTTCCACCACTTCCGAAGCCGCCTGCTGTTACTCCTCCAAGGCCTGCTGGCAACATGCTGTGTTCACGGACGGAGTTCTACTCCTTGTGTTCATCTGATATAGGTGGTAAGACGGGAAATACATGGTGTTCAGAAAGGTTAGGGTTGCTCATTTTGTGTCTGGAGCCCTGGTATTGTGCTTGGTAGGAGTGACTTTTTGGGGGGTAAATGAAATATTTGTTTTCACTTGATAGCATGCCTAGATAAATATGCAAGCTAAAAAATATAGAAACGTCCAATCGCATTTTGCGATTGATGTGGTGGCTAACCACAGGTGCAGTGGTATAGATGGGTGTGCTGCCATGCGCTGCCGTTCTAGTCTTCCGTAAACACCCTAAGGTATCTCATTGAACCTTTTTTGTTCTATCAGTGGTGGCGGCCCCATCTTTGTTATGTGAAAATTTAGAAATCTTTATTTGCATGAGTTCAGCACATGAAGGTAAATCTCTGATTTAATCGTCATCAAGGGTTTATTTTGCATCTATGTTGTTTAAAAAAATGACTGAGTGTAATGCACTCGATTGTTATGCTTTCTTTACAGAAACCAGGGTGGAACACTCTCAGCCGTGTTCCCCTGCATCGGCACCTCGCTCTTCAAGTGACAGCTCAGCTACGCCGTCTCTAAATGCAGCAGCTGCTGGGGTTCAAGTCTTCCAGGGGCAGCGCTTACGTTTCACAGCAGGATATTCAGGTATTGTTGTGTGAGCTTCTAGAAAAAATTTCGAGCGTCCCAACCAGCCTAATGTAGCATCCGGAACCTCCTAATGTCTCATTGAGCCTCTTGCCCCATCTTTGTTATGTGAAAATTTAAAAATCTTTAATTGAATGAGTTCAGCACATGCAGCTAAATCTCTGATTTACTCCTCATCAAGGGTTTATTTTTAACGTATGTTGTTTGAAGTTGTAGAGCGGCGATCAGGCGAGGGAGACGGCACCAGACATCTTGCCACAACCGGAACCTGATTTTTGTTTTTGTTGTTGTTGTTCCTTTCTGATTGTGGCGCGTACCCACTTGGGGGATTGGCCAGGATCGGGAGATATATTGGGGATAATGTGCCCAATTTTGGAGAATAAATTTTCAAGAAAAAATAAATAAATAAATAAATAAAAATTGTTGATCAGAATAATTGCACAACAAATAAAGGAATTTGTAGAATGCAGGAATTTGCAAGAGAAGACTATGCGGGATTTTGCAATAGGGATTTTGCAATAGGCTCTTATTTCGTCTGAGTACAAGAAGAGCGGCTAACAGGGTAGGCGCCTAGTCTCTGAGACGTAGGTGTGGACGGCCGTAACCAAATTCCTGGGGGGAGACCCAAGCGAAATGGCACCGAACGACAGTAAGACCGGCATTGAAAGGGTAAGTCCAAGGTGGTGAATTGGCTCCACCAGGTATTTTCTTCTCATTGAAGAGAAGCCGCGGCAATGTAAGAAAAAATGCTCTAGGGTTTCGGGTTTATCACAAAGAGCACAATGACGAGAGGAGGTGAGCCCAGCGCGGTGCATGTAGAAGTTGAGCTGCGGAACTCTACAACGTAAGCTAGTTAAAGTAACCTCGTATTGGCGAGATTCGCAACATCGGGAGTCCCACGCATATGCCAAATGGGCGTAATCATCGAGGGAGGTGATGGCATCCTCCTGCGTCCTCGCCAGATGTTGATGCCGTCGGATCCGTGCTCCGGCCAGTATAGAGGGAAATGGACAGACGTCGAACGGAGGGCCGTCTAGTGCTGACCTCGCTAAAGAGTCTGCTTCTTCATTCAGATATAAACCCTTATGCCCAGGCACCCATATCAAGCGGATTTCTCTTAAGTGGGAAGGAACTAAATAACCAAATGTGCGAAGAAGAGCAGAATTTTTGGGGGATATCAAAGAGGAGCAAACAGCTAATGAATCAGACACAATTACGACATTTAATATTTGGGGAGGTAGTTTTTTTAATGCTATGACTATTGCCATAAACTCTGCATAGAATATTGGGGTGAAGTCCGGTAGGCGAATCGAAAACGACCAGTTGAGTTGTGGACTGAAAATCCCCACACCCGCTCTCTCCTCAAGTTGAGACGCATCAGTCGCTACAACCACGTATGTATCCAAGTTAATCAGATAGTCGTTCAACAAACCGGTTAGTAGACGTGTAGGTAGCCTTTTCGCATTGTTAGGAAAAATGTTATTAAAGGTTAGGGGAACAGGGAGAGCTTCCCAGGACATCTGCATAACGGACGGAATGTTAATATTAAGAGGTGAAAGTAAAGTCTGGGCATACACACATTGAGGGCGGTATTGGTGGGGCCACCACGAGTTAAAAAATAAAGCCGGTCGAGCCACCATCAGCGACAGATCTCTGCGGAGGGGCGATTCGAAAATCCTAAGCATCGTCAGAGCAGTTAAAAGCTTTTACCATCAGCGACAGATCTCTGCTGAGGGGCGATTCGAAAATCCTAAGCATCGTCAGAGCAGTTAAAAGCTTTTTGTATTCTCTGCACGTGGCTCGGACTTCTCACACCACCACCCGCAGTAGAAGATGATGATGATGAAGCATAGGTGATGTTGATGATGGGTGCTGCTGTGGTGATGACGATGATGCCGCTACAGGGGTCCCCCTCTAGCGTGGAGCGTGGTAGAGGAGTTTGGGACGCAGCAGAGGAAAGTGGCTGAAGGTCGAGTACGTGGGAATGTCTTGCACAATTATTTGTCTGTGGTGTTTGGCGGGCGGTACACGCCAATGAACGTGGCGGGCTGCGGAGTGCACATGGGACGCTTGAGGCGCACCTGTATGTAGAGACTCTTGTGGAGGGTCCAGAGCGGCGTTAGCCATATAGGCGGGCTTGAGCCTCTCGAGGGCAATGGTGTCAGGGTGGCCGTTCATGTCCATGAGGTACGTTGACGAGTGCCGCTGTGTAGTACCAGGAAAGGGCAGGCGTAGCGAGGTTGGAGTGGCCTGCGAACAGCGTCGTTGTGTACATAAACGTGGGTGGTATTGCGAAGGTCCGACATGATGTAAAAGTCTTTGTGTGGGGAAGGTCGTGTAGGCTGAGGTTGAAGTTGCCGGAAGAGCATGCGTAGTAGTTGCACATAGTCGCCGGTAGGCAATGACTGCGCTGGCGGGTCAAAGAAATGATCAGGGAGCCGGAGTGTCGAACCATAAACAAGTTCTGCACTGGAACAGGACAGACGCAATTTTGATGATGGATGCTGCTGTGGTGATGATGATGATGCCACTTCAAAGTAAACGACTGAGTGTAATGCACTCGACTGTTATGCTTTCTTTACAGAAACCAGGATGGAAGACTCTCAGCCGTGTTCCCGTGCATCGACTCCTCGCTCTTCAAGTGACAGCTCAGCTACGCCGTCTCTAAATGCAGCAGCTGCTGGGGTTCAAGTCTTCCAGGGGAAGCCCTCACGTTTCACAGCAGGATATTCAGGTATTGTTGTGTGAGCTTCTAGGAAACTTTCAGGGTAGAGCCAGCTTCGCGTATTGCGCAGTTCTGATACAACTTTGTTTTCCTGCGCCAAAAGCTTGAGAATTGAAAAAATTGTTTGTACTGAGGTGACAAACTACACATACAAGTTGTGAAAAAAAGCAATTTTCGGAGCATCCGGAATGACATCAATGGGCGCTGCCATCTCGGTGTAGTAAGATTGGAAAAATGGCCGGCGGGCAAAGCAGTTGCTCATGGTTCAGGCAGAGTGCTCTCTGCCGATATCTACCATGGTTTTGATTGTGGGGGTGGCTGGGTTTACATTTACTCTTCACGAATGAACAGAAAATTTAACAGGTTTTGTTGATTGGCAGATTCCTTCAGGTGTCCAGGACAGTTAGTTGGATTAAATTATTGCAGTATTTTTGCATTCTGGGGTTAAAAAGAATAGGAGTGACGTGTTAGGTTCATGTCCACTTCACGCTTTAGAGAGTATTGGGGGTATTGCATGTCTTTACAGAAAATTTAAGAGAACTTCATACTCCACCCCTTCTTTGAATCGAATCACATTAGAATTTTTAGTTTTTCTGTTACAATGCTAGATGTTGGCTTGAGAAGGATTGCAACACGATGCATGAGTGTTTTTTAGGCATGTTGAGCTTTCTTCTTGTTAATGCTGTTTTCAGAGGAAACTGGGAGGACACTAAATGCACTGCAGGCTGTCCCGGGAATGGTGCAGAAGCTGCTTCAAAGACAGCTCGGTAAGAATGACTAATACAAAATCTGTCGGGTACTTCAGTCATCGTGACCTAATATGAAGAAGTAGTGTGTGATATGGGCGTGAAACAAAAATGAAGGAAGCTCCCACTAACGTGCAGGACTTGAATGTAGCGAAGCTGTACGCAACGCCGTTTACTTCATCATTGTTACTTAAAGACCAACTGCACTCAAATTTTTGACAACTTAAAAATAATGTCAATTAATAGTACACATATAAAGAGTGCGAAATGCAAAATACTGCGTTTCAAACATGAACGCGAGCGATGCAAACGGCTCATGACATTGGCGTTTTAGGAACTGAAACTCAATAAAAAAGGCGGCCATTACTGGTGGCTGGACGTGACGTACGTGACGGAACAGAAGCGGCCGCCTTCAAATGCGCGTGGTAGTGTCGTGTTTCTTTATTTTTTATTTTTTTTATTTGAAATATTTCAAGAGGTGAAAGTACATTTACACATAAGGTGGAGTGCAAAAGGCTACAGCCTGACGAGGCCCTTCCTCCCAAAGTAGCTTGCACCGAAGTCGGGAGCAGCACACATCACAACATCATATGAAAAGAAAAAAAAATAGATACAATATTTTCTTACATCATGCAGAAAAGGAACAACATAGCTAGCACACTTTTCGAAGCCCGAAAAACAAAGGAAATGGCATCGTAAGAGAGAAAAAAAAATATACACTAACACATACCATCCACTACCAGTTTTACCCTAATATTTACAAATCAGTAGAAAAGACTGAAAAAAGTGTGATATGCACACGTCTAATAGAGCCTAACAGCTCAATTAAAAGTGAAAACACGACAAGAAAGGCAAGTTTAACACAGAAAGTAACTCAACCTAAACATAAAAAACAAGCACTATTAAAGTAAGAAACGCAAACGTAACACTCTTTCCGCGAAAATTATAGTCTGCTAACGCATTGAAAACTGGGCATATCATTGTAGCAATACCTGAAGCAAATGTTTTTAAACAGTTTTATGGATTTAAACTCTTTAATAAGCACTTCAAGCGCGTCGTTATTATTTATTATTTAAGAAGTCTATGACCTGATATTGCTTCAACTGAATGCCATAATTCGTTCCAATTCTCGGCTTTCTGTAATGTTTTTTTCTTAGGGGGTACGCTGTCTGAGGTGAAGATTCCTGATTCGGAAATAAGTACGGGTGTTCATAAAATATGTGGTGGATATCCTGGGCGCGTCTTAAATTAAATAAATCGTGGATTTTTAAAATGCCCAAGCATCTCCACTGTTCTGTACTTTCTCTATAGGATAAATTCGCAATAGCCCTGATAGCTTTTTTTTTTGTAGTACACGTAAAGCATTCAAATTTACATTTGTAGTATTGCCCCAAATCAAAAGACAATAGTGCAAGAGGAACTGCACAAGAGCAAAATACAACTGCTTTTTAAGCCAACAGGGTAACAAACACTTAAGTTTCCATAAAATGCCGACAGAACGCTATAACTTCGTACATACGTGATTTACATGATCATTCCATGACAATGCATTATTAAAAATAACACCCAAGAAACGTATTGAGGGGACCACTTCAAGAATAGATTCCCGAAATAAAAGCGCTGGAGCAAAATCTAACTGCTTATTTTTTGCTTTAAATATTACGCATTTTGTCTTTTTGACATTTAGTTCTAGTTTGTTTCCTATTAGCCATTTGGATAATTCCTGAAGCCACAAGTTTGCATTATTGGTAATGATTTCGAGGTTGGGTCCTGTAAAGAAAACATTAGTATCGTCTGCATAAACAACTATTGGTGGGGTACCGGGTATATTACCTACATCATTAATATACAAGAATAGAAGCGGACCCAAGATAGACCCTTGGGGAACACCACTCCGTATCGTTCCGAAACTGGATGCAACACCATTTACAATGGGGCATTGTTTCCTAGTATCTAAGTACCTACTAACAAGATCAAGTGCTAAACCTCTTATCCCATAAAATGGTAACTTGCGAATCAAAATGTCGTGCTTAACAGAATCGAAGGCCTTCCTTAAATCTAGAAACAAACCAATGGTGAATAGTTTATTTTCTATGTTGTTTATTATCTCTTCCTTTATACCATGCAGTGCCATTACAGTAGACTTCCCCTTTTGGAAACCGTATTGTTATTTCACAATTACTTCTTTTTTATTAAAAAAAATTATCAGACGTGTATTAATCACATTTTCAGCCACTTTCGAGAATACTGAGAGGACAGAAATAGGGCGGTAATTTCCAAAATCACTATAGGTACCGCCTTTGTGTACCACTGAGACTCTGGCGATTTTGAACTTTTCAGGGTTTGGGAGAAAAACAAAAAAAGGCAGATGATCACTGATGTCACTTTCCAACACGCCACACTCTATATCAGTCGAAACAAAATCTGTGAAACATAAATCTAAAATACTCCCCGCACGGGGCACCTTGAGTATTCATGGTGACAGTGAGCAGCGACACCGCGGACCCCGAGCTCCCAACATAAGCCGTGTCCAACTGTGGCGAGGTGTTTAAAGGTGAAGGGTAGAAGCCGTAAACGGTGGCCGTCGGAGCCTTGGTCAAGCTCCGGCCGATGGGCTCCTTGCCTGTCTACCAGGCAGGGAGCTCCGGGACCTCTTTGACTACCAGGGTAAGGTCAAAGAAGAAAGTACCCCCGTCTCCCTGCTTTCCAATGTATCATATGGCATTTTCCAAACCCCCCCCCCCAAACGTGATCGGCCCCCGAAAAGGGGCCGCACCGAAGCTTCATTCCCACCATTGCCAACAATGGCATCCCAAAAGCCGGATAACTATCCGCGCTTCTTGATTGTTGAATCTCTTGACAAGTCAAATCCTATCTCCTCCCAGTCAGTGTTCCTTATCACCAAATTCCTTGAAGGCATCCTTGTTAAGTCTTTCCAAGCCAAGAAACTGAGAACCGGCGAAGTTCTGGTCGAAGTGAACTCTCACCAGCAAGCCACAAGCCTCCGTACCCACAATCGCATGGCAGGTCTGGACATCAGAGTCACACCCCACCGTAGCCTTAATAGCTCTCAGGGTGTGATTTCTGAGCCAGATCTGATAAATGAGACGGAAGCCGATCTGCTCGAACGTCTGAAAGGCGAGGGCGTGACGGCAGTGAGGCGCATCACCATGCGGCGAGACGATAAGCAAATCATGACAAAGCATATAATCTTGACATTTGATCGTTCGACACTCCCCGAATCCATCAAAGCGGGTTTCATTCATTGTTCTGTCCGGCCTTACATCCCGAACCCGCGGCCCTGTTTCAAGTGCCAACGGTTCGGGCATGGCACCACCTCCTGTCGTGGCAAAACAACGTGTGCAAAATGTTCATCTCAAGATCATGATACAGATAACTGCCAGGCTCAACAATTAATGTGCAGCAACTGTCATGGACCTCATGCTGCGTACTCCCGCACGTGTGAAAGGTTCCAGATGGAAAAGAAAATAATCAACCTCAAAATCACTGAAAACATTACCTTCCCAGAGGCGCGGAAGAGGTTCGCCTCCTTCCCTCTGGGCAGGTACGCCGACGCAGCTCGCCGGGGGGCGGAGCGGCGTCTTGTTTCGGCGGGGACCCAGTACCGAGAGTCGGACTTGGTCCCGCCCGCGCCCCCCCCCCTGGGTTGCCTCTTGCAGCCCAACCCACCTCCGCACCGCTCGCTGGGCCAGCAGCGGTTGTGGTGGCAACCTCTTCCGTCGGGACCAGTGCCGCTCCCGTCCCTGCCTCCCCATCGTCCAGTGCGTTGGAGGGTGCCATGGACACCTCGGGCCCCGCACCGGCTCCCACTGCCACCGCACCGCCCGTGCCACTTCTGGTGCCTCCGATACCTGCGGCGGTGGCAGGTCAAACGAAGGGCCCTCGAAGGGGGCCAAGTCCGGGGGGCCCGGTTCGACGGGCACACCCAGGACATCAGACGACGAGATGGACGTCGTGCCATTCTTGCCTGCAACGCAGCGCAAGGATCGGCCTTCGACGTCCAAGCCTACAGAAAGGCCTAGAAAGCCCAATTCAAGAGTCACAGCCCCGAAAGACGACACATAAACATATACACTCCAGTAGCTCTCACACTAAATAATGGGAAGAGAAAATATTGTTCAATGGAACTGCAGAGGCCTTCTTAGTAATCTTGACGACGTGTATGAGATTCTGCATACCAATTAGCCAAGTGTAATGTGTGTTCAGGAAACACATTTGAATTCTAAACACACAAATTTCTTGAAAATAGTTACCTCGTATACAGGAAAGACAGGGATGGCTGCACACACTCTTCTGGCGGTGTGGCCATAATCGCCCGAAAATCCTTAGCATGCCACCCTGTCACCTTGAATACCGTCCTTGAGGCTGTAGCAATACGCTTATTAATATTTAATAGGTTGATAACGGTATGCTCCATATACATTCCTCCTGATGTTACACCTTTGAGCTCTGACTTCAAGGCGCTGGTTGACCAGCTGCCCGAACCGTACATTCTAACAGGCGCCCTTAATGCTCACAATGCTCTTTGGGGCTCGTCTCGTACGGATGCCCGGGGTCGCCTGATAGAGAGGTTTCTTACATCCTCTGGAGCATGCCTTTTCAACAATAAACAGCCTACATATCATAACATAGGACACAACACATACTCATGTCTTGACTTGGCTATTGGTTCTGCAATTCTCTTTCCATGTCTTGAGTGGGGTGTGGGCACGGACCCATATGGTAGTGACCATTTCCCTACTTCATTAACGTACATAGGTACAGGCCCGAGCAGTCCATCTTCCCATAAAAGGTTTAATGAAGCAAGAGCTACCTGGAATACATTTACAGAGACATCCCGACTACACCACACATCCATAGGACACCTACACGTTGAAGCTACCCAACTGCTCACGGCGCACATCCTCGACGCCGCCGAAAAGTCCATTCCTCACGCCTCTGGTGCCCCGCGCAACCAGCGGAGGCCGTGGTGGAATGAGGACTGTAGGCGGGCGCGAGAGGCCCCGAACAAGGCGTGGGGTGTCCTTCGTCGGTACCCCACGTCGGGTAACCTCATTTTGTTCAAACGGGCCAAGGCGTTAGGAAAACGTGTGCGCCGTGAGTCAAAACGAGAGAGTTGGCGTTCCTTCATAACATCCATAAACTCCTACACAGACACACGGAAAGTATGGACGAGAATACGCAAACTTAAAGGACAACATACTCAGAGCCTGCCTTTGGTCAGCACTACAGGGGACACACTCGAAGACCAGGCTGACACACTCGCACAACACTTCCAACACGTGTCCAGTTCAGCACACTACACGAACACTTTCCTGAGGTATAAATACTCTAGTGAAAAGAAGTCACTACAAGACAACAACAAATCACAGACTTCTTACAACTCCCTGTTTTCACTACATGAGCTGAGGGCTGCCCTGAGCATGTGTAAACCCTCAGCTCCAGGCCCAGACAACATTACATATACAATGATACAACACCAACACGCAGACACTCTTCTAACACTCTTACACCTGTATAACAAGATATGGCTCTCGGGGCACATTCCAAACTCTTGGAAGGAGGCTATATTTGTATTTTTACTGAAGGAGGGAAAGGACCCGTCATCCCCCTCAAGTTACCGTCCTATTGCCTTGACAAGCTGCCTGTGCAAGCTCTTCGAGAAGATGATAAATCGCAGGCTCGTGTACTTCCTTGAGTACAACGGTCTTCTCGAGAGCTGCCAGGCAGGCTTCAGGGTGGGGCGATCGACGAACGATCAACTGTTAGCTCTTGACTCGTACATCAAGGATGCCTTCGCGCACAAGCAGTATTGTTTAACTGTGTTTTTCGACTTTGAGAAGGCATACGACACAGCTTGGCGTTATGGGATCCTTAGGGACCTCAAGTCATTCGGTGTTTCGGGTAACATGTTGAACGCTCTTGTCAGTTACTTGTCAGACAGAACGTTCCGAGTAAGAGTCGGTGGTGCACTCTCAAAGGTTCACGTGCAAGAAAATGGCGTGCCACAAGGTGGCGTGTTGAGGTAAAGTCTCTTCATAGTAAAAATGAACTCTTGGCAAGGCACTGCCACCTACAATCTCTTATTCTATGTATCTACGTAGATGACGTCCAGATATACTATAAATCATGCAATATGTCAATCTGCGAACTTCAAGTCCAGCTTCGTGTAAAGAAACTTGCCGGCTGGGCAGACAAGAATGGTTTTAAATTGAATCCTGTAAAAAGCTCCTGCATTGTGCTCTCCAGGAAGCGCGGGGTCCATCCGGACCCAAACATTACTCTGAAGGGCGTGTCGCTTCCTGTGAACAAGGAGCACAAGTTCTTAGGTGTTGTGTTTGATCACAAACTCACATTCATTCCCCATATCAAGGAACTTAAAAATAAATGTCTCAAAACAACGAATATACTTAAGGTTACCTCCAACAGTCGTACGGTTCTGACAAAGAACTCCTGCTTCGCTTGTGTACTGCGTTGGTTGGGTCTCGTTTAGACTATGGCAGTGTGGTGTATGGGGCGGCGACTAAGACAGCCTTGCGAACTCTGGACCCAGTGCTACACTTGGGGCTTCGTCTTGCTTCGGGTGCTTTTCGCACTAGCCCTGCCGAGAGTCTTTATGTCGAGTGTGATAAGTGGAGCCTTGAGAACCAACGAACGTACATGGACTTGCTTTATGCTTTTAAAATTTTTTCGCTGAATAATCATCCTTTTTATCCTCTCTCTAACGATACATCAACATCTTTGCTCTTTGTAAATAGCCCATCCGTTGCTCTGCCCTTTTCACTTAGAGAGAGCGAGCCTCGGATCTCAGTGCTTTATTTTTCGATGTGTACAGGTCATCCTTTTCTAACAGTTTACCGCCTTGGCAAGTTCGCCCTGTGTCGTGCAACCTTTCTTTTATGAGACTTGACAAAAATCGTGTACCACGAGCTGCAATACTGCAGCACTTTCTGTCTTTGCAGTTTAAATACACATGTGCAGAATTTTATAGTGACGCTTCTAAAACCTCCACTATGGTGTCGTGTGCAGCTCATGGTCCAAACTTCAATGCAGCCGGAACCATGAGCGTGCACACAACAATTTTTTCAGCAGAAGCGTATGGAATTTTACTGATTGTACGATACATTCTTGAAAATCAAATTCCCAATTCCATCATCTATACAGATTCTTTGAGTGTTGTCCGCGCACTGTCATCGCACAAGCCCCCAAAAACCACATAGTTAATCTTGTATTCAACACTATCATGTCCGTGCAAGCACAAAAGCACGAGCTGGTCCTCTGCTGGGTCCCAGGACACGCAGGGATCGCTGGGAATGAGTTGGCAGACGAGAGGGCCGCTGCAGCTGCACTCAGGAACACTGTAGACATTACAACGTTACCCTACACAGACCTCCAGCCTCACATAAGACAACACATGCGCAGAACATGGCAAACACACTGGGACGAACAGACAGACAACAAACTACACGTAATAAAGTCACACTTGGGACTGTACACAGCTGACTCACACAACAGACACACGGAAGTCGCCTTGGGTAGACTGCGGATGGGGCACACCCATGCGACGCACTCGTATCTGCTGACGGGATCTTCTAGACCCCAGTGCAGCAGGTGCGGAGAGGCCCTATCCGTAGTCCACATACTTATACAATGCAAGGCACTTGACACAACACGACACGAACACTTCAGAGAACTCTACAGACAACATATTCCCCTACATCCATCGTTTTTCCTAGGTGATGATGCCATTGTTTCCGTGAAACGTGTGTTTGAGTATTTGTCCGACGTCCAGTTTTTAAACCTCATTTCCTATCACGCATCATAAAATCTGGCCCTATACACCAGCCATGCTCATTGTCGTTTTGTGATTTTACTTTTGTTTTGGCTGATTTTACTTAGTGTTTAAGGTTTCACCCTATCATCGACTATAAACATCCAACGATCATCAAATCTAAAATACTTTCTTTTTCTATAGTTATTCGTGTAGGTACACTAACAACGTTTAATGTAGCTACCTGTTATGTAATGTAACCGTTTAATGTATTGTACCTATTATTTCCACAGAAGAACTCCCACTAACGTTTAACCAGGATACGCGCAATTCCGACATCGCGTTGCTGTCAATCGTAATGAATTAGCCCGTACGATAGTTATTTTTCCATTAGAATAACGGCCGTTGTACCAATCCTTGAAATTGCAAGTAAAAAAGCGGGCCCTGGTTTACAAAGGTAGTTGCTCGGACAAAAAGCAGCTTTGGTAGCCGGCGCCTTGGCTGCCACATCGCTCTCTTTCGAAGGGAATAAACCGCATGCAGGCGGAGATCAATCACTACTATGCATCACGTACAAACTGCTTCGGGAATAACAGTCCAGTATTTTTCGCCTTGCTGCAGATGAGGAATCAAATTATAGAAGGTGTCTAAAACTATGAGCCACCTTCCACAGCTAAATGATGCACTAAAACACGAAAAAGGTGACCTATCTGCCGCTGTTTCCTACTTTCACCAGGCATGTGCTGTTCGAAACATTTTGCTCTCCAGGAGACTGAATCTAACACTCTACAAAAGTAAATACTTCATTTGGTAATAAAAAAAATATTGTTTATGAAAGGAGCAGTTTTGTTAGCTTTCGCACTTCGCGAAAATGACGGCCGATATTTGTGCGGATGTATTTTTTTACCACGAGCAGGGCTGATTTTGGTTCACTTTGTGAGTGAGGCAAAAGTTGTGCAAATTGTAATACCCACGTGTACAACAACTCTAGTTAAATCGCAAAACTTTGAACAGGTCTAAGGGATGGAGTTGGCGTTGGCCCAGCCCAAATATTGCAAATATTGGATGCGGAATTGCAAGTGGTCGTGAATTCATAAAGGATCCTTTTTTTTCGTGATAGATGCAGTAGGAATGGCAAATGTAAGGCAAGTGTGCGTGTCGCGCTTTTTTTTTCAGTAGAAATATTATTTTCTAGTAGAAAGAGTTTCGCTAGCTCCAGAACATTCGAAAGTGTGTGAATATTTTGTAGGCTTCTAATCTCTTTTACTGGACTGAAGAAAATGGCGGATATTGCTACCTACGCGGTTAGTTCGAATAATGTGATGGCGACGGTAGTACAGCGTGGTGGTGTAGGAGAGAAACCCCCGGGGAACGCGTTCCTGCGCTCGCGAGTCGGCAGAGAAGCGCGAGCTCCACGGGGCATTTTCCCCAACCTCTGTCACAGGCCGCTCGGAACTTGTTTTGGCGGCTCGGCCACGTGAAAACATTCTCTGCACGTGGTTACTTTGAACAACGGCACCTAGAGTGCGGTGTGCTAACGATGCTAAGGATTTTGCCGTGGTGATTTTAGAGCTTGGGCTGCTTATTTGGATCAAATTTGGACAAAGAAAAATTTGAGGGCAGTTGGCCTTTAAGTGCGAGCTTCTTGCATTTTTTGGAAGTGATAATCATTGGACATCACCTTGGAGGGGCGTACACTGTGACGTGTCTTTCTCGTTCCGAGCAAGGGTTGCCATGATTACGGCAAACGCTGGAGTATTTGTTTGGCCAATCTTTGCCAATCTCCCGAGGTGGGTATGCTTGGCTTGACAAACGTGCACCGGGCATGCTGGGCGGTCGTTGCAAGGCACGCACAAACACGAGCGCTCGGATATTTCTTGGTTTTGTTAACTTCGAGCGGTCGCCGCGAGGCCTGCGCTGATGTTAATGTGCTCGGCAATTTCTTTGTATGTTTAATTGCGGGCACAAAAAGTTTCAGTTTGCTGAATAGCTTTGCTTTTAAAATAGTTTAGTTCGGAGTCATGGCGCTTGTTTAGCAGTAGCAGTCCGCTTGTCTAGTTAGCTCATATTTGTAACTTATGTCTTATGGCCAACATTGCAACTGAAAATATTACTTATTGAATGGCCTTTTTTTTATTATGTGCACAATAATTGATTTATTATAAGCGAGGCTTTCATGGTTGTGATAAAACAAAGGCATACATATGTTTTCAGTAATGTTAGGCACCTAATGGGGAGACATATGTATGAAACATAACTTTGGAGCCATATATTGTGCGTGTAAACCTTTATTTTTTTATCGCGTGTAATTAATGCATTTAATCCTGCCAAACAACCATACCTTAGTGCATTTTTCCTAACCATTTCTGTGTTTACCCAGACACATTAAGCTAAACAATACAGCGCAACAGAAACAAAGACTTAAGCTAAGGTACGCTGGACGAGCGCCGACTTCCAACTGAAATTTTATTACAGAAAAAAGCCATATTTATAAACACGCATGCACACACCTACGATAAAACATTCGACCCGATAAGTAATCTATATCCACTGTGCCGAAAACATGAGATGCAAAACACCCCAAAGTGACTACCACCCCCCTCGCACTGAGTGAGTGTGTGTACATTGAGACGGCTAGTTATGTTGCTTCGTTTACATAATGAAGTTCCTTTGTGGACAGGGCTATGGAAGAAGCGGTGGCACAATGTTCGCCTAGCCTTGGAATTTCCGCAGCCTCCACAATTTCCCTTGTCATCTGGTCACAATGATGCTGAATGACTTGGCATTCGTCAAATTTCGGAGTGCATTTTCCGGTGGTGCCCTTGCAGTCTCAGCAGTATATGCCTAAGTGCCCTCTCACACTTTTGTGGACGTTGTTTATGTGCTCTCTGAACCTTGTGTTCAGACAGCTGCCAATCTGGCCCACATGCATTTTGCCTCATGGCAACGGAATCTCATAGACTACCGACGCTGTGCATGCGACAAACTTTGTTTCGTGCTCGATGGAGCACTTGTGGGGTTCATTTTTCGACAGGTACGTCTTTGCAAAGGTCCGCCAGTTTGCAAAGGGCTGAAAAAACTACTTGCAAATCAGCGGCATTCCCTATTTTCTTTAACCTATGGGCTACATTATGTATAGGGAATCATCGCTACCTTCCTCTTTGTTTTTTCTCGAATGCTCGTGGCCTCGCCATCGCTGCGGTGGCGGTTTTGTTTGAGCACCCTTTAAATTTGCCCGCCACAGATGTCACCACGTAAACTGGATAGCCAGAGGTGTGCAGGCGCAGTCCTTGTAACTGGATGCTATCTTGCATCCTTTGGGGGCATGATCTGCGTGTAGTAGGAGGAGAATTCGTACGTACAAACAAGCGGTGTGGGTATACGTTCTCATACAGCCCATGTTCTTGGTGATTTGTATTTGGCGGAGCGAATTTGTTTTAAACAAAACCGCCACTGCAGCGATGGCGAGGCCACGACCATTCGAGAAAAAACAAAGAGGAAGGTAGTGATGATCCCGTATACATAATGTAGCCCATAGGCTAAATAAAATAGGGAATGCCGCTGATGTGCAAGTAGTTTTTTCAGCCCCTTGCAAACTGGCGGACCTTTGCAAAGACGTACCACCCGAAAAACGAACCCCACAAGTGCTCCATCGAGCACGAAGCAAAGTTTGTCGCATGCAAAGCGTCGTTAGTCTATGAGATTCTGTTGCCATGCGGCAAAATGCATGTGGGCCAGATGGGCAGGTGTCTGAACACAAGATTCAGAGAGTACATTAACAACGTCCACAAAAGTGTGAGAGGGCACTTAGGCATACACTGCTGATACTGCAAAGGCACCACCGGAAAATGCACTCCGAAATTTGACGAATGCCAAGTCATTCAGCATCATTGTAACCAGATGAGAAGAGAAATTGTGGAGTCTGCGGAAATTGCAAGGCTAGGCGAACATTGTGCCACCGCTTCTTCCATAGCCCTGTCCACAAAGGAACTTGATTATGTAAAGGAGGCAACATAGCTAGCCATCTCAATGTACACACACTCACTCAGTGCGAGGGGGGTGGTAATCGCTTTGGGGTGTTTTGCATCTCATGTTTTCGGCACAGTGGATATAGATTACTTATCGGGTCGAATGTTTTATCGTAGGTGTGTGCATGCGTGTTTAAAAATATGGCTTGTTTCTGTAATAAAAGTTCAGGTGGAAGTTGGCGATCGTCCAGCGTACCTTAGCTTAAGTCTTTGTTTCTGTTGCGCTGTATTGTTAAGATGAAACACCCACTCGTCCAATACTACACTCTACACTCACGTAATTTGCCAGCATAGCTGCAGTGCGAGTGAATCCTTTGTCTGAAAACTTGGCAGGAAATTTTGGCAGTGCAGTAGGCAGAAAGCTAGAAGGCATATACACGGATGACCCACATAATCTGCATGCAGTGGCTATTGTTCATAGTCAGATTACATTGTCACATTAGCCAGGCTCTGGTCAAGCAGTGCTTTTTTGATAAAACTCAAGTAAGTCCAAACTATTGAGCACGTAAACCTATTTCCAATGTGTTGTAATTTTTGTTTTCACCGCTAGTAAGAGGGGATGGCTTCTTTGTAATATAAGCATGGGGCACATGATGTTCGTTTTCCACACGAAAAAGGAGGTGGGACTAAAAGCTTCACAGCATCACACACCCGGGAAGCATCAAATAAGCATTTCTTTTACTGATGCGACTTAATTTACAGGGTGAAGTAGTACGAGGGCAGGACAAACTTAGACTACATTTGCGTGCTTTTTTGTTCTGTGTGCGCAAAAACGTCTTGCGGCAAGGCGAACTTTATCGTGAATGTTCTGCGGAAAATAGGTGAACGTGCACGTCTTTTTTGGGAACGACGTAAAATTCCATTGTACTGTTACCTGAATTCGGTTTACCTCAATACCAATTAGCTTTGCTGACCATCCAGCTTCAATGGATGGAATGGCTCGTGGTACTTTTTTTTTCTCTGTTTGCTTCCAGGTTTTGAGAAAGAAGTGGTGAAATTGCTTGGAGACGTAATTGTGGGCATCAAGGCGATACGTAAAGACAACAGCAAAAAAGCACATCGCGCTAACTTGACGCTGCCAAAAGATTGCGTGGCGCTTCCTGTTACCTCAGTAGAGCTCATGGCTTTTGACAACTTTCTTGGGAGAGACGAAAATATGGACTCAGTGGTATGTTAGTACATTTCTGAATTTGAAAGGGGGATTTTACGGAAGCAAAGAATTCTCACATTGAAAAAAGTGACGGTTGACATCACAATAAATTTTTAAGTATGCATCTGCCATGACACAAAAAGTAAACCATGTTAATGTCTAAGTGCCCACTTTGCTCATCATCCTTTTATGTCTTTTGTGTCAAATAGAAACCTATGGATACAGTACTTCGCCTTGTACTCTGCAAACCAGCCCAGGCATGCAGCCTGGGTTGCATTATTTCACCATTATTTCCAGTAGTGCAGCACACAAAGCGTAGGTCTTACTGTGTCACTTACCAACAACTGGAGTAGGATGAGTGAGCGAACGTCACTGCGTGCCTGATATTGATCGAGCAATGTTTTTGGGAGGGAAAAAAATAAACGACAGCCGTGATAGTATCTGCTCTGGCCAGCTTCTTTGTTGCGTAAAGGAAAAAAATGCATGCACAGGCGATGACTAAGCTGAAGAAGATGAGGGAAAGTGCCACAAGGAGGAAAAGTAGCAGGATATTTCTGTGATACAGCATCCACATTTATGTGGTTTCAACTGGTTTGCAAAGTAAAATCAACAGTATCTGCTCTGGCCAGCTTCTTTGTTGTGTAAAGCAAAAAAATGCATGCACAGGGGATGACTAAGCTGAAGAAGATGAGGGAAAGTGCCACAAGGAGGAAAAGTAGCAGGATATTTCTGTGATACAGCATCGACATTTATTTGCTTTCAACTGGTTTGCAAAGTAAAATCAACCTCAGCAAAGTAAAATCAAAAGACCTTCAGTCAGCTGTACATTTTCTCTGTGACAAAAATTGCTTGTGCATCCATACAACAATTGTGGAGTTCAAGTCAAGAACGAACCTCCAGGTGCTTGCTTTTAGAAGGGCCATGCAGACAAAGTACAATTTGGTTCAGTTTGATTGAACTAGCCACACTGAACTCTATTCAGGCCACAAAAGGTGCTTTTTAACTTAAAAAAAACATACAGAATATGAGCACCAGTGACACAATAGAGCACTAAAAAGAGTTTTTAAAGTGTGTTAACGTACATTGGCATTTAAGTGATGCAATGAAACAGAACCATAGGCCCCGCTACAATGGCCCAGTCGTGTTTCTTGGCAGTGGCTCAGGTCGGTAGCCATCAATCGCACAAACAATATTCTATTACGAAATTTGTGATAGAATTAGTAGCACTGTTATGACAATGCAGATGTTGTAGTGAAACAAACTTGCATTTTTCTTCATGGCCCCTGTAAATGCTGATTCCTTATATGTGGGCAACCTCTAACTGCTCTGTGAGTTGTTTTACTTAGAAATAGTCAAGCACTCACATATAAGAACCTAGGACTTGCTGGGTATTTCTTGTGGAATTCCTGAATAATTTATTTAGCATCATGGCTCGTCACATCTGAAATGTTGGTTGCCTTCTGTGTGTGCACTAATGCACCTATTGGGTCAATACTGTAAGGCAGCAGGCATACTGGGCTAGGGCTGGAAACCTGCTGGAAAGGCAAGAGGTGGAAGTTTGAAGGCATACAATGGATTTGGAAAACCCACGATATGAGCGATTTGGAAAACCCACGATATGAGCGACTGGAAATCATTGGAAGAGGCCGTCAACTGGCAGTGGACATGAATGGGCTGTGGATGATGCTATGTTTATGTGCTATTGAAGCATTGCCATCATTTTTGTGCACTAGGCACAGATTAAATCTTATGGTTGTATAGGAATGATTGAAAGCTGATCTCGTTGTGGAAGGTGAAATTTTTTAGCAAAGAAAAGATGGCCTACACCTGCCATTGTAGCGGTTTGTTTTAACCTTCAAATTCTTCTTGTTGCAGATTGCGTACTTCTCCTTAAAAGGTGGTGCAGATGCAAAGGATGCTGTCCGGAGGATTTTGCGGGAGGTTCTGGCCAAGCCTGCTGCCCTCCTGTGTAGTTGGGCAGGCTCCAATGGGAGGAAACACAGTTTCAAGAGCTTGAAGAACGTTCTTTGCCTTCTCCTAGGTATGTTTTAACACAGGTGCTTTGATGTCACCAGAAAACGATCTCCAGTTTTAAATTGCACTTCCACCTTTCAAGTAGTCTTTACTCAACAGAGGTATAAATGTTTGCATTCCAGTTACACTGGCCTTTACATTGCATTAATCATACCTGCCAGGTTTCCCGAATTTTTTGGGAGATTCCCGAATTTGCATGGTTTTGTACGATTGTACGACCGAAACAAAAATCTCCCGAAAACGCACCCGTCTTTGGCCAAATCTTTTTCCCAGTCTGCCCATAATGCTCCGGAGGTATACCTGAAAATCCAACCCGACACCAATTGGCATCGTTATAAGTAGGGTGCTTAAAAATCGTAGTCGGCTATGCGCAGACGGTGAACCTGTTCGTCCTATTGTTAGTTTACTGTTTATATGAAAGCAGCGCCGCCGCCGCTTTCATTTACGCACGAGCACGGCTGTTCTGGATGGCCGCTTAGACGAAGCAACAAAACAGTTCAGTTCCTGCTGTTTTGTATTGCGCTTGGCAGTACTATTTCCAGGACTTTCTGAAAAGGGTGACGTCAGCCACGTCCAACATTTAGATGGTGTAGCTTGTTGGTAGTTTGGGCGAAGAAACAGTCCATTCCCTGCTAAGGTGCAAGTAAATAAAAAAATGTGTAAAGTTACGTATTCTGTTGTTGCTACAACCCCCCCTATCCCCCCTCCACCGGTGAGATCTCCCTAATGCCATCCCGGCAAACCTGGCAGGTATGCATTGATGCATTTAGTATATAGAACTGTTTTACAGCCTCCATTGCAGTCAGCCTGTGTACTGAAGCAAGGCCCCTTAAAGGGGCATGAAACCACACTAAAATGTGACTTCTGTAGAAACCGTGTATGGTTTCCCTCCCCTACGTGCAATTTATCTCCCCAACCTGGCATTCTGTACTACATGATGGAGTACCAGAAAACCCCATCCCTTGGCCCCAAACCCCACCCAACATACAAGCTGCGTGCGAGCTAGCTGGCCAGCACCAGCCTCTCATTCCAGCATAGCCTGATCGAGAGGGCCAGGACACAGACCAGGGCTGCCCGCACTAGAGGAGGCCCTCCACCAAGCGGTTGCCCAACCACCAACGCCTGAAGCTTGTTGCAATACACTTTATTCACTCGCTCACTCACTAATCCTGATGGATTTCATTTGGTGGACGGTTACCATTGCACAAATGGATTAGAACTGCTGCCAGTCGGCGGCATTTCACCTTCAACCCAGCGTCCCGGCTAATTGTACGAATAGCACCAAATCCTCCCCTGGCGAGTCTGGGCGGGCAAAAGTGCGCTGTAATTGCCATAGCAACGTCGCTGCCATCATGGGCTTGGAGGCGTCATAATTGCCATGGCAACACAGCGAAGAGGTGCACTGAGGAGGGGTGTGCCCTTGTCCCCTGGCTTCTCCCCGCCGCTCTGGTGCTGGCCCGCTGGCCCGGTGCCCTTCAGGCCGCCCGCTACGCCTCACCGAGACCGGCGCGCAGCCATGCAGACGTACGCTGCCCGAACATTAAGACGGCAGCCAAAATCGCCCTTCAACACTTTATTCATGTTACGATTATGCGACCGAACACAAATGCGACGTGCGGCGATAAGGACTGATATAAGACACCACATAGAAAAAGTTGATATGAAAGACGCTACACGTAGTTGTACAGCTCTTTGCACGACACCAGCGTTGTTGTTTAGATTCACTTCACGCTTTACGAACGAGTGTCTCACCTTCTACTAACATGAAGAAAAATCAGTTCTTGCTGTGATTCGTCCCTGTGGTTGGGGCATCCCCTCATCTGTGGTCTTCAGAGCACTGACAAAACATTGTTACATTGTTACGTCGCGCGCGACAGCCCTGGGGCTTTTTTTCTCTAGCGCACCGCGTGTGCTTGGGCAGCTGCAGGGACCATTATCCCGTTGCTGCGCATGCGCACCTGAAGTCTCGCTGGAGAGAGGCAGAGAGGGGGAAAACAGTGAGAGGAGGAGGAGGAGTGTTTTGCTTGCCCCGCGCCGCTGCGACTTGCAGTGGGTAAATCAAAGAGAAACTACCAAAACGTCACCTGGAACTACAACTGCATTTGTTTTTCTGGGCTACAGTGACCAGGAAAAAACAAGTATGCGGGATACCGAGTCTAGGCACATCTTGATGCTTTAGTGGTTGCAACTTAATTGTTATATTTTTCTTTTTGTTTACTGCAGGTGCAACTTCCAGCACTTTTGAGACAACTGAGGCACTTGTAGCAGATGTGACGAAGCGGTGGCTAATTTTTGCCAGCGATCAACAAGGGGGCCGTAGTGAACGACGCCATGCTGCTCTTGAAAAGGCCATGCAGAGCTCTCAACAGTGTGCTTGATCTGGCATGTCCCTGTGCTGCACATTTACAGTGCTCTTATTCGAAACTTTTTTAAGTGTATGTTGTGTGTGGTGCATTTCTATGCATCTAGTCGTGCAAGATTAAGCAAAACTAATGCACTTTCTGGTTGTGATAATATTATTGCGTCATTTGCACAATGAGTAAATTGATTGTTATTTGTGAATAGAGTCATTGTATGTTTTAAATGTTGCTCTCAGCCTTTTTTTTGTGCCACACTATTTTGGGCATTGTGTGTTCTATTCAGATAACAATGTGTGTGGGGATTGTGCGCTGCCCTGTATTCTTTAGGCATTGTTTTTATTCTGCTCAACTGTGTGTGGTACAGAGAAATATTCTCCGTTCATCTTTAATTTTAGTAATAAAACCTATCTTGCCCATGGGCGTTTTAGTGAGTTCCCATTTTAAACTTCATTTTACTTACTTTTTTTTAAATTCTTTTCATAATATTTCTAGTAATTCAAATATCGTGGTATATTTTTCAGTTAGCTTTGTTTTTTGAAATGTGCGCAGTACATTGTATTTTATATTACATAGAAGTTCTGAATTTTTATTTGTGTATTTTCACCATTTCAAACATGATTGTTGCTGCCTGTGTCTCAGCTGTGTTTAGCAGTGTCTGTGCTAGAGCAATTCTGCAGCTCAACTTTTCCACCTGATAGTACAAAGTCTCGTTCCCCTATGAATCTTATCACACCTTTTTTTGCTGCCAGAAGTCACAAGAAAGTTAGTTTGGTTTTTCAAGCAGCATAGTGCCCCACAGATTGTTTGTGTTATTTTTCGTAGAGCTAGAGAAACAATGTCTTCATGCTTTTTGTACGCGTTCTTCTAGGATATTGTTGCTGGTACTTTTTCTTCTGTGAATGTGCAATAGTAACTGGCACAGCTGCCTTGCAGGTATGAGGGAAATATCTGCTTGTATCACAGTAGCAAGACACCGGGCCAAAAAATGCAAGATCTCACTCATCGTACTTCTGAACCCATTCAGGTTTTAGCATACATTTCATGTTTGTTTCTAGTCATCATTGTTGCGCCAGTGTTTCTCGCAATGGAAGTTTTTAGATGAATAATAAAACGTGAATGTTGCTGATCTTCAGCATAACTCATATTTTGGGAAAATTGTCGTTAAATATTTTCCAATTGTATACAGCTGTAAAATGGCTTTGCACGCACACATTCATTATACAGAAAGTTTATTGATTATTATCTGTGTAATAGAAAATTATTCACAATTGTAAGAAGTTTAAGCTTCCCTTAATGTTAATTTGTAATGGTGTAAGATTATTTTTTGTTGATATTTTCAATTTAATATCGAAGGAAATAGTTAAATGGGCCCTGACACAAAAATTTTGCATCTTGTTTTTTTTTGTTGCGATAAGTAGCTAGTGACCTAATTATAACCTGTAGAAACCTCATTTGCTTCAGCGTGCGACGGTTGTTTAATTAGAGGCATTTTAAAAGCGGCCTGTCGCAGTTTCGGTTTCAGCTAATGCCGCGAAACGATGGATTTTGTGGATTTTGTGTGCACAAAGCTGACCACGTGACCGTCGGAGGGATATCACAGTGCAGAGCCACCGTAGCACTGTCGAATCCGCATCGACGGCAGTTTCTGCGAATGCCCCCACGTACTGATCTCGTGAGGCGCTTAATTAAAAAGCGACTGTGGATGTGACGCAGGCGCTGCGAGTGCAAATGCTACCGCGGCTACAGAACGACGTGCGACGCTCGAGACGGTGGGTGGCGAGACGCGCGCTGGGAGCAGCCGGCCGGTCTGCCTACAGGTCTGCCTACAGATGTGTTCGGCTTATCACTGCGGCGGACATTCGAGTGCCGCTCTCGTAAGCGGTGCAGATGACAATTTTTAATGCAACCCGCCATCGCATCATTAACTCCTTTCTCATGTAAGCCACCATGGTCTGGACTTGAGGGCAATTTCGTGCAGCGCTAACAAGCTATCACTCGAGCTACCTGCGCCGGCCTGGGCCACTGCGCGGTCGTGGCCGCCGCCTGCACAGCGACCGTGCGGCTAGCTCAGTGGGCTTTTCGTGCCTCCTGCGCGTTTTCGCATCCAATGGTAATAAATAGTAATAGAAACAGAGTGCCTGGAATCGCCGCAGAACGTTGGTCGCGGCCAGCTGCCCCATGAGCTGACGAAATCACGGCGCCTCCGCCGCCAACGATGGGGTCGTTCGTTCTCGAGAGCAGAAGCTCCGCCCTCCGGCCCTCCGATTGGAGCGGCGAGCCGGGCGAGCCGGCAAAAACGCCGGCAGTGCGGAAGCGGCAAACACAAACTCGTGACGTGTTTGGATGTTGTTTATTTACACGATATCCTCGAGATGTCGATTGCGCGTGGTCCTCTGCTGGCAGGTCGGTTCAATTTCGCACACTTTAAAATTGATTTTAAATATGTTCTAGGCTCTATTCTCCGCTGATATTTTGCAGATGATGTATATGTGTCCCCACCAATCTGTGCCCGAAGTTATCTCGCCTTCAAAATTTTGTGTCAGTGCCCCTTTGGGTTTCTGCCTAATTACCTGTGGTGCAGATATTTTTCAATCTGCAATATGTAGGCGTATGCCTAAAATAACTAACTCGAAAATTTTCTGAGTGTTAAAGATTTATTTAAAGGGGCCCTGAAAGGCGTTTTGAGCACACTAAATTGACTAGCGCAATCGTTAGATTGGGTCGTCAACATCATCTGTGCCAAGTATTACTCTTTTACGCGTAGCGGAGAGCTCAGACTTTTGTTGCAAAGTTTGTCGCTTTTTTCTCACCCTTTTCTTGGTGTTTTTGGACGCCGCCATCTTCACATGTCTACATCATCGATTCCCAGATGTTCGTCATGAGCTAAACATCCTGCTATTCGGCGGCTTTTTCACGCACTTCCGGCAAAGAGATGAGTCGTCTGCTCAGCGTCGGCTCGCCGGCTGATCTGCCAGTGGAGTGCCGGAGTGATTGGACATTTTACGACAAACGAAACAAGTGTAAACAAACGCTTAACCGTTTGTATTGAATGCAACAGGGCCATAACACGACATGAATATTCTCTTACTTGAGTACGTTCCATAAAGAAAGCGTTGAAGACCCGTGGCACTTCCTTCTTGCAATCGCAGAGGACGCCCTGAGCCGAATGCCCGGGTTTGACGCATACATTTTATTCAACTTCCAAACAATCCAGAGACGCGTTTCGAACGAACACAACGTCACAACATGCGTTGCAAGTCCGAACCGCGTTTGACAGACGATGGGTTGCCTCATCCTGTCCCTCGTAAATTCGGCACTCATCTCGCGCGCGGTTTGCGGGGACGAACAGCAACTCACTTAACTCTGGCGCACAAGCCGAGATGGCTTTTAGCCACGCACACTGCACATACGCCATGCGAGGTTGAGTCGTACGCCGCTTGAGAAAGATAATCCAGACCATGGGAAGCACTATCCACCCGCAGAAGCGCAACGTCGCATTTCATCGCGAAACAAAGGCGTCCACAACACACACACCATCGCCTCCTGTAATGCCAAACGCATCTCGCACTTCCAAATGGGAGTGAGCAGTATGCCTGCAGTGCCCATATGCCGCGAGGTGGGGCCCCAAGCTGAACCGGGATCACTCAACCGTAACTGACTTCTAGAGCGGTTTGTACCTTGTTTCTAGGGCAACCGATGTTTGATATTGTCAAAGAAATGGTGCTCGCTCCTGCGCTAGAAAGCTCAGAGCCGCGGAGGAGCATGTTTTGCCAACGTTGCCGCTCTCCACCATGCGTCGCCCCAAGCTGAACTGGCGTCTTGTGCACGGGTTCTGTATCGGTTTAAAATGTCTTTTTCACATGCCGCCGCCAGGAATTACCACCGCCACAAAATAAGAACCGGCACCAGCGGGGCCACATCTGATACGGCGCTTTTTGGATAAACAGTGCGCTGTGCATCCAAGGGAGCGAGAGCAGGATCCTCCCCGTGCGGCTGCGAGTTCGCCGCCGATAAAGAGTCGCGTGCCGCCGATAGCAAAGTTCTGCAGCAACGTACACCGCGAAAGGGCAAGGCCAGGCCGCCGCACACATGCGGCCAGATTTTTCGTTCGCTTTTCCAGCCTTGAGCGGAGAGCGGGATTCATGGTGTCAACAAAGCTTGCCCGTAGCAGACGGCTGTGTGAGCAGCGCAATAGCGGAAGTACGTCACTGCCGAGGAGCGCAGCATCGTGGGAGGGAAGGCTCGCTCGCCGTCAACAGTGGAGAGTAAGTTCAAAGGAGGAGGAAACGCGGCGCGACGATAATACGCGGTTTTTGATTTACGATTTCTCAACTAATACTCATCGCTTCAACAAAATGTTTGCGGGAGGAGATTGTTAATACATTGCTTTATTTGGTTACATGTACATCCACGCATCGGCGGAAGGTATTTCAGGACCCCTTTAAAACAGTTTATTGCATGAAGTATTTTTGTCTTGTGACCTTATTTTCTCTTCTCATGGATGCCATGGTTAGGGAAATAGTTTATTGCGTGCAATACTGCATGTATTAAACTGTTTCCTGTATTGTTGCATGCTTAAAACCGAAAAAAAAACGGCCTCAAGGTAAGTCATAAATTACACATTGGCCACAATGATTGGCCAGAACACAAAAAAGGTGCATGAAAATAGCATGGCGTCCAGGTATAGGCATTATCATGGCAACATGCTTTGCCACGCGTTGTCCAATATTGGCCTTCCAGAGCTTTACCAATTGTTGTCTTGCCACCTTTCCCAAGCACCAGCCGATGATGGCGGCCGAGGTATTGCCAAGCTCGGACACATTGGCCACTGATGAATTGCCATGCTTGGTCTTGGCAATTTCTGCTGCTTGGGCGCCTATTCGGAAAACAAATGAATGCATGCCTAAATTCGCAGCAAAAAGATGCCATTGCAGATTTCTTAACGTACGAGGGCAAAATTGTGAACGAATTCTTAAGAATTGCATTTCAAGGAACAATTATCCACAGCAGGCAGTACAAAAAAGCAAAAAAAAGTGACAGCTCTTCTATTAATACCTTTGAGTGGCTTTTTTTGTCGTCCAACATATTCTTCATGTTCGAAAGCATGCTGATGACGCTGGTGCTGCTTGTGTGTCACAAACTAGTCACTGATGAAGAAGAGGATTTTCCTCCCCACATCAAGAAGTGCTCTTTTTCTCCCAGGGACACTTGTGTTGTGCTCACACCCTGCAAAATAGCCACTGCCTGTCTGCTGATGAACGTGTCGTCTGAGCACAAGTGTTATGTGACCACGTTGCCAAATTTAATAGAACGGGACTAAATGAGTTCTGGAAGGCAAAAATGCACCACAAAAATGTCGTCACTACTTCGTTAACTTTGAGTTTTGACTTTAATTCGAGTTCGCATAAAAAAAATCTACTTGTTTAGCCGTCTTTCTTTAAGAAAGGGGATTAGATTTTTTGTGCTTTCAAAGAGTACTGACACAAAACTGCAAAGCTGAGCTATGTAAAAAGCTTCCTTCGTACCGTATTTACTCGATTCTAAGCACCCTTTTTTTCCGATACCGCTATGCCAAAAGTCGGGGAGGGGGGGAGGGAAGGAGTGCTTATATTCGGAAAACATAAAATAACCCCCCCCCCCCACAACGAAAACACACTTTTCGCGGCAGTAGCTAAATGAGACTGGCGCAACGAATAATTCTTTAATTAGCAAACATTAAAATAAGTAGGCACAGACCGTGGACTTAACGTTTACGACTGATATACAGTCACTTTAGATACCACTCGAGTGAGTAGCACCGCTCGAGCCGCTGCTCTCAGTATCGCACAGCGTGTTAATCTTTTGTTCAGTCAAACATTTCTTTTAACTGACTCAAGTGCAGTGAAAGGCTAACAACATCAAAAAAGCGCGGTTGAAGGCCTCGGCTGTATAAATCTATAGCCTGAGCACGGCGCACTTCCTCGTAGAAAAGGGAGTGCTTAAATTCGCATGCAAACTTTTCCTTTTTTTCTTTGGAAGTAGGAGGGCGGCTTAGAAATAGGGGGGTGCATAGAATTGCGAAAATACGGTATATGAAGATATTTCCCAGAAATTTTAAATTCTAACCGTTCAGTATCAGAGATCCTATATTTTAATTTTTGCATGCGCAAGAAAGCTCGGAGTGGATGCCCTTTTCATATCGGCACCAGCACGACGCGTTGAGTACCTCGCCATGTGCCAGGCCCCAAACTGCTGAAGTCAGGGCTCCCGTGACGTAGCCAAAGCATTGGCTGCTGTTGGCACGTGCAGCTCTGCCTTGTCTAACCTGTCAGAATTACTCGCTGTAGTGTGTGCGTAAAGACCAGCCGTGTTGCAACGAGAACAGTAATGTCCTGATCACCCTCCTGTCATATATGGTAGCCACCTCGGCATTTGTTTTATCAAAACTGAAACTGACATGAATAAACAAGGCTGTAAATAATTACCTACGTTTTTATCGACCGTCTAATGCTTCATTCTATCATTAATGGGCTGACAGGCACCCATAGTAATGAAAAAAATGTAACACAATTTTGCGTCTGTACTTTGTCAACTTCGGACTTTGATTCAGTTTGTATGGGATAAATCTTCAAAATCAACCATCTATCTTTAAGGAAGCGTGCATGCCTCCAGTACTTACGAGGCTGAAGCTTGGTGTCTTATTATTTTGAACAAAGAGTTGGGTCAGTTAGAATGAGCCACAATAAAAGTGTTGACGGGATAAAGCAACAGCATTCAGATGGTTGTGAGTCACTTTTCTAGTACAGAAGCAAAAAAAGACGAGTACGTACTTGCAGTGCATTGACATATCTCTGTCCTTAGGGTGGGCTGGTGTAAAAAGCAACAAGTGCGGTTGCTTGTTATTTTGAATGCTTTGATTGTAAATGAAAAAAAATTGCTAGACTTGTTGACTATGCCTTGTACATATTTTGGAGGTGTTGCCCATTAAGATTAGATGATTGCTATAATAAAGTGTTTTTTGGCCTGTCAGTTTGTCTTTGATTTACGAACAATTACATGGTGCATGCAGTTACCCAATAGCTGTAAGCAAAATTTTCCAGGTTTACATGTTAAGCTACGGTTAAATCAATCGTACTGCCATCCCCAAGTGCGAAACGGCTGCTGTATGCTTCCTCCATGTTGTTTTTTTGTACAATATTTTGCACGATTGCATGATGTGTTGCATGCTGCACTCAATTTGCATGCATACTTCAACGGCATGTCGTAGATGTTTTGTGATATGGAGGAAGTTTTATAACATCCATTGTCTGTGATATGTTCTACAAACAGCAGGGCATACCAGGCTGATTTGTCCAATGCGTCACACGTCGTAAAAGTGCCTTAGAGACATTGCACAACTTTTATGACTGGTGGTTGAAATCTTTGTCAAGAACGTGTCATCGATATTTTTCGACATGTCGTTCGACTCTTTGCGATATCAGACCTTTACGATATTTGAGGATATCGATAGGTCGTAGAAGTTTTGACGATATCAAAGACATGTCTTTGAAGTCATTACGATATCGTACCGTAACGATGTTTGAGGACAACGACGTGTCGTTGAAGTCATTACGATATCAGACCGCAACGATGTTGGAGGACAACGACGTGTCGTTGAAGTCATAATGATATCAACGACAAATCGTAAAACTCCTTCGTCGTACTGTTGAAATGTTTATAATTTAGAGGACATGTCATTCAAATGTTTATGATATCATGCATGTCGTAAGGATATTGTTGCCATATTTTCAGTAGGGTTCCTATTCTCTTTCCTAACTCTGTCCTGTCATCTCCTTTCTTCCGTATTACTACGCTTTTCCAGGTGAGTGATTCTTGTGCAAAGACATCACCCTCGATTCCAAGCATAGTATTATAGTAGCAAGGTACGGTTAGTGTGGGCGTCATAGTCACGTTCCTGTGTTGGGCCCCATGGTGGGTTACCGGGCTCGGTACTGAATGTAAGCCATGAATTTATGGCTTGCTTTTTCACCGCATCAAGAAAACTCGATCGGTCTTTAAAAAAAGGCCGAACCGAGTATTTAACTTCAAACCAGCTCTAGGAGCCGAAGCCTTCAGCAAATATCTAGTCATACACACAGAAGGAAGTTCACCCCCAGCCAAACAGTCCGTGTTCCTCATCGCAAAATGCTTTGAGAGCATTGTCGGGAGAGACTACCTTGCAAAAAAACTTGGCTCAGGTGACGTGCTATAAGTACAAAGAAAAAACCAAAGGGAAGACCTCTTGAAACAGGACGCCCTGGCTCAAGGAAAAGTGACAGTCACACCACATCGTAGCCTAAATACAATCCCAGGCGTCATCTCTCAACGAGAGCTACTACATAATCTCCTCGAAGGGCTTCAGGATCAAGATGTCCCAGCTGTGAGGAGAATAACCATGCGTCGCGCAGGCGAGCAAATTCAAACAAAGCACACTGTTCTGACTTTCAATCGTCCACCACTTCCCAAATCTGTCCATGCTGCATTTATTGCCTTTCCAGTGCGTCCATACATACCAAATCCGCGAAGGTGCTTCAAGTGCCAGAAGTATGGCCATATGGTGCTCTATCGTGCCGTGGCCGGCCCATCTGTGCTCACTGCGCAAGCTGACCACACTAGTGACGAGTGCAACAAGCAACGCATGAAATGCATGAACTGCGTTTCACCACCCCTGTCTTCTCACGTGCATGTCCATCATTCAAAGAAGAAAAAGGAATCATTCAACTGAAATTCACTGAGAACCTAACGTTATGACAAGCACGACTGAAGCACGCCTTGCTATCGGGCAAAAAGTACGCACACGAGCTCGCCGGAGGGTGGGGAGTCGTCGGATAGATACGAGCATTCAGTGCAGCGAGGCTAACCTGGTCCCGTAGGAGCCCCCGTCCCCCCCCCCCCCCCTCGACAGCCGAAAGCAATATTGACCTGGCTTAGTCTCAATCTCCTGTCCAACAGCAGAATGCTGTCCCTGTAGGCACTGTTGTTGCTGCTGTGTCCGGTGCTAAAGCTACGGCGTCTAGCACAACATATGGTCTCCACGACACGGTTTCACGCTCGGAAACTGCGGTTGAGACCATGGATGTCTCGCCAATCACATCTACTCCTGAAGCACCACAAGAACGTTACGGTGCCACTGGTCGTGAGTAGCTTATCAAACCAAAGGCGCGTAAGGTCATTGCACCCGGAACTGACTATGCAACCTAACAAACCTGTGGAGATTGGCCCCAAAAGAATAGCACCTAAAACAAACGAAAAAAATTATTCCTTTTGTTTTTTGCTTATTCTCATGGCTGCCTAAAATGTTATGAAGTGGAATGCAGGGGTTATGTAATCTTGATTATATTTATCACATACTGTCCAATCACAAACCAAAAATGTTGTGGCTTCAGGAAACACACCTGCAGCAACCACAGATAAACTTTTTAACTCAGTACGTCGTCTTCCGTAAGGACAGACAAAACTACATCCAGCCGTCTGGAGGTGTGCAATGTTACTGCAAAAAATCTGTGGGTATATGGGCTCAGAAAAACGGGTTTACATTTAAAGCTGATAAAAACTCTGTTAAGGTATTCTACAGGCAACGCGACGTCCAACCCCTTCACTGTATTACGCTAGAAGTTCAGCCCATACCTGTGAAAAATGAGCACAAGTTTCTGAGTATTTTACTGGAACAGAAACTCACCTTCGTTCCGCGTATTACTTTTGCTAAAAATAAAATGCCTGGACACAATGAGTATTTTAAACCTGCTATCCCATCAGTCATAGGGAATGGACACGAAGTGTCTGCTCGCGCTTATAAATAGCATTGTAAGGTCAAGGATAGACTATGGATGTATGTATACCAGTCAGCAAAGAAAACAGCACTGGAAATGTTCGACCCAATATACCACTTTTGCTTCGTTTGGCCACAGGTGCATGTCGAACGAGCCCCATTCCATCCCTTCATGTTGAATCCAATCAGTGGTTCTTAGAGTACAAGCGCACATACACAGCTCCGCTGCATGCTGCAACGATCACTTCTCTAAACGATCACCATTTTAACACCATTATGAAGAATTACACTATTATTCAACTTTTTTAAGAACGACTGTATCTCTATTCATTAGTTGTTTGCTCCGCGGGATATTTGCCCAATTCAGTGTGACATGTCCTTCAGAAAAATAGAAAATAAAAATTTACAAAACTTTGTTATTTCTCAGCACTTTGTGTCATTCAAGGACAAATACAAGGCAGCTGAATTCTACACGGCTGCCTCAAAGGCTTTTGCAGCCGTCTCTTGTGCTGCGAATGGCCCCCTATTCACTTCGTCCATAACAATAAACAGGAACTCTAGTATATTTACTGCAGAAGCATACGGTATCCTGTTAGTTTGAACCACATTCTCCAAAATAAAATTAATAGCTGAGTCAACAATACAGATTCTCTGAGTGTTGTTTCAAAGCTGTCATCTCTGAAGGTTAGTAAAAACGCAACTTTTAAAGCTGTTTTAAAAGCTCTGTACTCGGCTTATACTCCCATGCTTGCTGTCACAGTGTGCTGAGGTCCGGGCCACTGTGGTGTTCCGGGAAATGAAGCCGCTGTCCAAAGTTCTGCCGAAGCTGCCCTTGGTGACACCCTAGACATCCACTTTCTTTCATATCAAGAACTGAAACCTTTTGTGAGGAGGAATCTTACATACCACTGTAAACAATAGTGGTATAAAGAAAAACGTAATAAAAACACGTTATCAAACCTAAAAGAGAAACGCCTCCTGCCGAGAAACATGCCAGATCCATAGAGGTAGCCTTACGCAGGCTTATAATTGGCCAAAGACACACCAGGCATTCATACTTGTTAACTGACACAAACAAGCCACAGTGCCCTCGATGTTAATGGAAGCTGTCTGTTCTTCATGTGGTTATTAAATGTGATTTGTGCAACATTGAAAGGATACTTCATATTATTCAAGTTTACACATGTAACATCCCCTTGCACCATTCTATATTTTTTTCAGACCATCCCATGTTCTCTTAGAAAAAGGCTTTTAGTTACCTATCTGATGTAGGATTTTTAAAATAAATATCATATAGCCCATCACCTCACCTGTGTTCATTATGTGTTTTAAAACCGTGGCAGAACCCGAGGCTTTACCCCCTAGGTGCCTGCACTCACTATGCTTTAATATGACCCTACACAAAATTTCGTTTAGAACACTATCTTGTAATTATGGCCCTATACACAAACCCATTTAGTAAAGTTTTTTAAGCTAGTGCCTTTATTAAAAATCATTCTCGTCTAATTCACCATTGACATCTCACTCTTTGCCTTTGGCGGCCTTGCGGAATTAAACCCCAATCATCATCATCATCATAGAGGATACGTTTGGAGGGCGGGAAACAAAAATGTAGAGACCACATACAGGATTTGACCGCAAGAGAAACCGTACCTTTTGCGCATTGCTTGCCACGAACGCGACTCCGTTTTCTAAATTGGTGAGTACAATACGGTTGTGTTTTAAGAGGCATTACAAAACGCGAAATCAGAAATTGAATATGATAAATAGCGATTCTGACAGTTCCCTCAGCTTTCTTGCAATTCTCATACTTACTAAACTAACTATTTTAAACCGGTATAAATAGGAATCACTAAGCTCACATGCCAAATTGTTTAGGTGTCTTCGCTTGTGTCGCGCGGTCGTGTAACCACAAGCCAGCACATCAGGATGGCTAGGTTTCACTGTCTCACCCTTCCAAAGACTGTCCTCTCCATTTACTTTTCGCCGACGCGTGGCCGGGCTACAGCGGCGGCGTCCGTCACTCTAGGCCGGCCGCGCCCGAAGCTTCTGCGTTCGGGACGCCGCTCCCCCAAATTCCAGGTCCGGTTTCACTCTTTGCGAAGCCACGTGTGTGAATTCAAGTGACGTCTCTTGGGCAATTTTTCCGGGTGCCATTTAAAGCTTTGTTTCCAACCACCGTAGATTGGATTAGAGCAAATCTTTCGTTTTTGTTCTTCGGCTTCTTTGAAAAATAAATATTTTAATTGGAAAGATTGGTAGCTTAGAGGTAGAACACCACGTGTGTCTCCCGATGAAAAGAATCAGAGAACACACAATAACACCGAAAAACAACCAGGCGACAGGACATCTTGGTACAGATGTCAGTGAGCCCCAAATCATGGCATGCCCAATGAACCTGCCGAACCCTCAGGAACTCGGGAAGAATTTAAGTAGTATTTTTGTCACACGGCACTGTCTTTTTTTCCGGCTTCCGACAGAATTGATGAAAATATTTCCTTCCGGCAGTCACCTCATATTGGCTACCGCATATCACGTGAAAAGATGCAATAAAAACAGCAAAAAAACAAGAAGGTTTCAGTTATCAATGCACAACAGATGGTGCCCTTGAGGCTTTTAGAATGGCTGTAATTCAGCAATATTGGGCCAGTATAGCTACAATCAATAATTGTAACGAGGCTTATAATGTTTTTCTTGGTATAGTTAAGCAAATATACAAAACTCACTTCCCTTTAAAAACCGGTAAAAAATCTCGCCGAATCCGAAAACCATGGATTATGCCAGATTTGAGGCAACAAAGTAAACTTAAGTACAAATTGTATAGAACATCTTTAAATACACATGCAAGTGATGATTTTAAGTCTGATAAGTAGTTCAGAAATAGGCTAACACAACAACTGAGGTTAGCTCAGAAAGTATATTACTCGGCATTTCTCGATGTCACGAATGTCGGGAATGGCTTAGTCTGGCCACGCATAAACTATCTGGTAAAGCTTGAGAAGAACCAAAATCCATTACGCTACCTAAACATTAACGGGAGAGAACTCTCTGGAATTGAACTAGCTAATGCCTTCAACAAACATTTCACGACCATAGAGGCTAGCAGGTCATCTCAGGGTGCATGCAAGTATACAGTATAAACGTGCACATTGATAAAACAATATTTATTGAATCAGTTAGCGTAGAAGAATTCATGTCAGTAGTTTAAAATTTGAACAGCCGGTGTGGGAGATTAACGACATCCAAAAGAATTCCATTATATATGTTGTGGATGTAATTGCGGCAGTTCTCGCACATATATTTATTATTTGTATAACTACAGCTATATTTCCATAACAAATGAAGAAAGCAAAAGTAAATGTTCTTTACAAAAAAAGGGATCGCAGTGACCTTGGAAATTACAGACCTGTGTCTATTCTTCCTGTTTTTTCTAAAGCGTTTGAAAAAATTTTGCACTGTAGATTGTCTAAATTTATTGATCAACACAACATGCTTACGTAAAATCAATTTGTTTTCTGCAAAAAGAAATCAACAGAACTGACGCTACTGCATCAAAAAGAATATATCCTTACACAATTTGAAAATACGACTCTGGTCATAGGAACTTTTTTAGATTTTTCCGAAGCCTTTTGTTTAGTGAACCAATAACTACCGATAAAGAAACTTGCATGTTACAGTAATAGGGGCACTGCTGGTTTGTTGATAACGTCATATCTGTCTAATGCAACACAGGTTGTCCACATAAATGATGCATACAACAGTATTAGCCCTGTGGTCTAATTAGCCCTGTGGTCTAAAGGCAGTATACTGGTGCCTCTGCTGTTTAATCTTTATTTGTATGGCATTTTGAATATTATTGACGCAGCTATTTTTTATTTATGCAGACGACAATAGCATGTTTCTTTCTGGCGATAATATTGATGAACTTATATATACATGCAATCTCATGATAAAGGCGCTGCTAAATGGTCTGAAGCAAACTACATGCGAATAAACGAAACAAAAAAAGCAGTTATATTTCGCTCAAAAAACAAACCGGTTCCCTCTCATTCTACTATTAAACGAAATTCGCGAAATTTACAGTTTGTGGATAGCTTCAAATGCCTAGGTATCGTGTTTTCCAGGAACATGCCGTGGGATAATCATGTAGACCATGTGATAAATAGGTTGGCTCGAATCACTGGTGTTATTCGTCGTTTAAGGTACATTCTCCCCATATCTGTGAAATCGCTTGGTTACAATTCCCTTTTTTATTTTAATTTAAAATATTGTCAACTCGTTTGGGGTAACGCGAAGTTTGCTCTTTACATAAAGTTTACTTATTACAAAAAAAATTTCTTCGTTACGTTTATAACAAAGGTTACAGGGAGCCAACCAGGGACCTCTTTCTTAAAAGTGGTGTTATCAAAGTCTTCAAGATGTACAATTATCGTTTGAGTAGCCAATTTAAATTGAAACCAAAAGAAACAAAAACCATACGCTTAATTTTGCCCGCTTGCCACAGAAAGAAATGAGTTACCCTTTTAGGAATACGGAACCTTGGGCGGTCTCTACAGCCCGTTTAAACACAGTGAAAGAGCGCGTACAATGTACTCTGCCGTCTCATTTAAATGTATTTGAGTGCACCGATTTTGATATATATAAATATTCTAAGCGTCAATTACGTGTCATGTGTACTAAACTGTGTTAACCTTTCCATGCCTCTCATTTGGTTTTTTTGCTTTACTGTTCTTTTTATATCTGTTGAAAATAACGGGTATTATGTGCAATAAAAAGAATTGTCCTATTGTTACCTATTATTGTTACTTTTCTCGGTTGCCTTTATAACCGTTTGTGTCTGTTTATGGAACAGTAAAAAGTTTGATTATAATTATACCTCGTGAGCCGAAAACGAACGCCCATTAGAGCGCCGGTAATCTAATGCTCTCCCTTGAGTAGTTGGAAGGTGAGGTCTCTCATTGGCATAATATCTGAACAGCAAGTGACAACTGAGGGATATTTTGCGCGATGTTAGGATGTCGCCTAATCGCTCATTGCTGTGCCCGACATTAGGGAGCAAATGCCTGCTCGAAGCTGCACCGGTGTCTCAGTGACTAAGGCATTCTGGTGCACAGCCTAAGGACGCGGGTTCAATTCCCGATTGTGGCGGCCGCTTCTCTGATGTGGGCGAAAAGCTAAAACGCCCATGTGTACGATGGTTCGGTGCGCGTTAAAGATCCCGACGAGGTCAAGATTATTCCGGAGCCCTCAACTACGGCACACCCCGTCATCTGAATAGCGCCGGCGCGGTAATACATAAAATCAATCAGTGCCGTCTCGAGCCTACTGTTTTCACGTTTTATAGAATAGCTAACTTGAATGGCTGAAGAAATTGTTCTCAGTTAGCTGCTCTAGGTAGGGTTGCTGAAAGGTGATAATGTAGACGCATCTATGGCATGGCAAAACATGCGTATGTGGGGGGAAGACGCGGGGTTGTGCGATGTGCTATGCTCGTTTTGAAAAGTTTGCGTGTTGAGCAATCGTCCCAAAGATGAAGGGGCGTAATTAGGGCAAAGTCCTTATACGCGGAGGGACGGTTTCGGAAACACCTTCACGAGACTATGGCTAAAATATATTATTATCAGGAAAGACACATATGTTCATCACGCCTTTTCCTTGTCGTGTTGCCTACATCATTTTCAGTGTCTAAGTATCTTGCCGGCGAGCTTTTGGGCGTAGTTTTTCGCCGCTGCGACTATTTTTGCTTTCGTGGACACACACACACACACACACACACACACACACATACACACACACACACACACACACACACATACACACACACACACACACATATATATATATATAATATATATATATATATATATATATATTTATATGTATATATATATATATATATATATATATATATATATATTGCCGCGAACCATACATTGGGTTTGTTTATTTGTGTTTTGCTTTTACCGCCCGGCTGCGCCGGTCTGCGTTATCTCTGCGCCAAGGGAAGCGCGTGTTCCATTCTTTCTTTCTGTGCCGCATGTGTTATCTGTTGTGATAGGGAGAGCATTCCGATCTAACGTGAACAGCCCAGAATAATCTTCTTGGATCTACTATGTTCTCGATGCGAATCGACGTTTCGAGAACCACGCGCGCCGAAAGATAAAAAGCCTGCAGTGCGGACGCCGGGGCATTCGATTCGACGACACTCGCCCGTGCAAGTCACTTTGTTGACCGCTGCTTCGCCGCCTCTGTATTCTTTTGAGTTGTTAGGGGAGCACAAGTTCGCTCCAATAAACGTATTTCTCATTCAAGACAACTGCTTCGTCCTTGTCTTCGTGACATCTGGTGGAGGTGCGGGGAACGCACCCTTCATGCCCACTACAACCTCTGGAAGCCGCCAAACCAGTCCAACAAGAGCCAGCCTCCGCGTGCAATATTTACCACCCGAGTTCGGTCTACTACCGGAGAAGACGAAGAAGAAGGACGTCGCAACCAGCACCATGCTTAACCAAGCCAATCCTCCTGTCGTTCTGCAGCAGCCACGGGAACCGCCATCATTCCGAGGAGCCCCCGCAGAAGACCCAGAAGAATGGTTGGAAAAACTGGAGCGCGTCCGCAAATTCAACAGGTGGGACGACACAGAAACGTTCCGGCACGTTTTGTTTTACTTGGAAGATTCGGCTCGCACATGGTTCGAGAAACACGAGAGCTTCTTGACAAACTGGGCTCAGTTCAAAAGCGAGTTCATTAAGACCTTCACTACCGTGGTCAGAAAAGAACGCGCAGCGCTTTTACTCGAAACTCGAACGCAGCACCCCAACGAAGGGGTAGTGATCTTTGTTGAGGAGATGAAGAGGTTGTTTCGACGTGCGGATCCGGAGATGACAGAAGAAAAGAAACTAAGGTTTCTCATGCGAGGGGTAAAGCAGGAGCTTTTTGCTTGCCTTGTCCGCAATCCTCCCAAGACGGTGGTCGAATTCGCGTCTGAGGCGGCCGCGATGGAGAAGACGCTGGAAGCTCGAACGAGGCAGTACGATCGCCCGGTCAACGTGATGGTTTCCGAGACGATCGGTGCCGGGGCTACAAGCTCCGACACCCTGCGTGAGACCATCCGAGCAGTGGTCAGGGAGGAGCTTCGGAAGCTTTTTCCGACGACGCCGCAACCTGAAGTGGCTTCCCTGACTGACGTCATCCGCGAAGAGGTTCAACACGCTTTGGGCACTTCTATGCCATCCGAGGCACCCCGCAAGCCACAGGCGATGACCTATGCTGCGGCTGTTCGTCGACCCCGCCCTGCTCCAACCCGTCTACAAGAAGCTCCACCGTACCGCCATCCACTCTCGCCGCCGTCCCCACTCTCGCCGCCGTCGACCGTACCGCCGTACACAGCCCAAACCCAGACGCCGAGGAAGACTGACGTTTGGCGAACGCCAGATCATCGTCCGCTGTGCTACCATTGCGGGGAGGCCGATCACATCTATCGTCGCTGCCCGTACAGGAGACTCGGACTGCGTGGTTTCTCCGTCGACGCGCCACGCCCCCGACCCGGCCAGCGCCCTACTGAGATCGACGAATACCTGTCCAACACCAACCGAGGACCAGCCCGGTCACACCGATCGCCATCGCCCTACCCATACCAGTCGCCTAACCGCCGTAGCAATGCTGATTTCGCACGTGGAAGGTCCCCCAGCCCACGCGGGGGAAACTAAAAGCAGCAACTTCTGGAGGTGAAGTTGCTCTACGGCGAAATACTGGAAACCCTCCAACGACGCAAGGACGCACCGAAGACAGTGATTCACGACATACCCTCATCCCGACGACCCGACCCAGCCCTGACGAGACTCCTGAACACGACGACAGCTACACGGCGCGACTCGTACCCGACGTGACCGAGACGTCCGTTGAGAAGACGACGACAACGACGATGCACAGTGCCCGACCGTCAACACGTACTAGCAGAGATACGACGCCCCGACGAACCCGGAACTCGAGGAAGACTGCATCTGACGTCAAGGTGTCCATCGACGGCTTTGACGTAGTCGCCCTCGTAGACACGGGAGCTGACTATTCGGTAATGAGCTGACCATTTGCGTCAAAACTGAAGAAAGTTATGACCAGATGGGACGGTCCGCATATACGCACAGCAGGAGGCCACCTCGTGACGCCAAGTCGAACGTGCACATCGCGCGTCACCATAGACGGCACGACGTACCCTGCCGCGTTCGTCATCTTGCCTAACTGCTCCCGCGACGTAATTCTCGGAATGGACTTTTTGACGGACAACGGCGCAATAATTGATCTGCAGACCAAGTTGATAACTTTTTCCTCCGATCACAACATGACGCCGGAACCGAACCCCGAACACCGTGCAGCTGTAAGGATAGCCGATGATCATGTCACCCTGCCACCCCGCGCAAGTTTGATGATCACCGTCTATTGTGAAGGTGCTGCTCATGACGTTGACGCTATCGTGGAGAGTGACCAAAGGTTGCTTCTCGACCACGGTGTGTCTGTCACAAGAGGCATTGCGCGCTTCAAGGAACACCAATCCCACATTTTGGTTACTAATTTCACCGAGGAGTACCAGCATTTAAACAAGGGCGCGGCAATTGCATTCCTCGAAGAAACGCAAGAAGCAAGTGACGTGATCGCGGTCGCCGACTTTGAATGCACCCCCGTAGAAACCTTCAAGCTCCCGCAGCCCTTCGACGTGAATCCGGCGCTACCGCAAGAACAACGGAACAAATTATTGACTTTGCTGCGTCGCTATAGCGAATGTTTTTCGTCGAGCACAAAACTACGTCAGGCCCCTCTAGCGAAGCACCGAATAATAACCGAAGATGGAGCCCGACCTACCCGACAGTCACCGTACCGCGTCTCTTCACACGAACGGGTAGCCATCCGGACTCAAGTCGACGACATGCTCAGCGACGACATTATACAGCCATCGAAAAGCCCCTGGGCTGCGCCCGTCGTACTCCTAAAGAAAAAAGACGGCACATTAAGGTTTTGTGTTGACTACCGGCTACTGAACAAAATCACGAAAAAGGACGTGTACCCCCTCCCCCGAATCGACGACGCCCTCGACCACCTCTGCCACGCGAAGTACTTCTCATCGATGGACCTGAAGACCGGCTACTGGCAAATTGAAGTGGACGAGAGAGACCGAGAGAAGACTGCATTTATAACCCCAGACGGCCTATACGAGTTCAAGGCGATGCCGTTTGGGCTGTGCACAGCACCAGCGACGTTTCAAAGAGTCATGGACACTGTGTTAGCTGGCCTTAAGTGGCACACCTGCCTCGTATACCTCGACGACGTAGTGGTATTCGCCCGGACTTTCGACGAACACCTTGCATGGTTGGAGTCTGTACTCGAGGCCATTCGTACGTCGGGGTTGACGCTGAAGCCTGAAACGTGCCGTTTCGCATACAAGGAACTCAAGTTCTTGGGCCACGTCGTCAACGCCGCGGGAGTCCTACCTGACCCGGCAAAAACTTCAGCTATCGGGAACTTCCCTAGGCCGAAAGACAAGAAAGGCGTGCGAAGATTTCTCGGGCTGTGCGCATACTACCGGCGCTTCATCGCAAACTTCGCACGCATTGCAGAGCCACGCATGCGCTTGACGAAAGACAGCACCCCTTTCAGCTGGGAAAACGACCAAGAAAAAGCATTCTGCGAGCTGCAAAAACGCCTGCAAAGCCCGCCCGTGCTCGCTCATTTCGACGAAAATGCCGAAACGGAAATGCACACGGACGCCAGTGATATAGGCTTTTGTGCCGTCCTTGTCCAAAAGCAAAGCGGCTGCGAAAGGGTAATCGCCTATGCCAGCCGTGGTCTGTCGAAGGAGAAGAAAAACTATTCTGCCTCTGAGAAAGAGTGCCTGGCTATTATATGGGCGATTTCAAAATTTCGCCCATACGTGTATGGAAGGCCATTCAAGGTTGTAACAGACCACCATGCGCTGTTTTGGCTCGCCAATTTGAAGGACCCCTCTGGCCGTCTTGGGCGGTGGAGCTTGCGCCTGCAGGAGTTCGACGTTACAATCGTTTATAAATCCGGCAGGAAACACTCCGACGCCGACTGCCTGTCCCGCGCCCCCGTCGACCCACCACCACAAGACTCTGATGAAGACAGCGCGTTCTTCGGGATCGTGACGGAGAGCGACCTAGCCGCCCAGCAGCGTGCCGACCCCGGCTTACGCGTCATAATCGAGTACCTCGAGGGATGCAACGTTGCCGTTCCTAAGACCTTCAAACGCAGCTTACCAGCATTCAGCCTGAGAAACTCCGTCCTCGTGAAGAAGAATTTCAGCCCCGGAACAAGAGCGAATTACCTTCTCGTCATCCCCGCGGACCTTCGTGACGAAATTTTTGAAGCGTGCCACGACGACCCGTCTTCCGGACATCTCGGCACAGCCCGCACTATTGGAAAAATCAAGGCGAGGTACTACTGGCCCGGCCTTACCTCTGACGTCACCCGCTACGTCCGGAGCTGCCGTGACTGCCAGCGACGAAAAACGCCGCCGACAAGACCCGCCGGACTTCTACAACCGATCGCCGTCACATCGAGACCATTTCAACAGATTGGAATGGACCTTTTAGGCCCGTTCCCTACGTCACGATCACAGAACAAGTGGATTGTCGTAGCGACAGACTACATGACGCGCTACGCAGAGACCGCCGCTCTTCCGAGGGGGACTGCACAAGAAGTGGCAAAGTTTTTTATAAGCCAAGTTGTGCTGCGACATAGAGCCCCGGAAGTCCTAATCACAGACCGCGGAACGGCATTTACTGCGGAGCTGATGCAAGGAGTATTACGCTACAGCAACACGGATCACCGAAGAACGACGGCGTACCACCCCCAAACGAACGGACTAACAGAACGTCTGAACAAGACAATCGCAGATATGCTGTCAATGTACGTTGACGTTGAACATAGGACTTGGGACGAAGTGCTCCCGTATGTCACGTTTGCGTACAACACGGCTATCCAGGAGACGACGCAGCTGACGCCGTTCGAGCTTGTCTACGGTAGAAGGCCGACTACGATGCTCGACGCCATGCTTCCGCACGTAGAAGACGACGACCTCAACGCCGACGTCCACGGATATCTTCAACGTGCGGAGGAGGCCCGCCAGCTCGCTCGAGTTCGTATAACGGACCAGCAGCTGGTGGATGCGGGCCGCTACAACCTCCGACGCCGAGACGTCGAGTACCAACCAGGGGATCGTGTGTGGGTTTGGACTCCCATCCGACGACGCGGACTCAGTGAGAAGCTCCTGCGACGCTATTTCGGACCCTACCAGATTCTACGACGTGTTGGCCAACTTACCTACGAAGTGATCCCTGATGGTGACTCCGGCACATCACGACAACGCAGGCGGCCTGAAGTCGTCCACGTGGTTCGCCTAAAACCTTTCTACGGACGATGACGAACTTTTATTTTCATTTGTTCGGACTGTCGCTTATGTTAGCATCGGGTCGATGCACTCTTAGAGGGGGGGGGTAATGCCGCGAACCATACATTGGGTTTGTTTATTTGTGTTTTGCTTTTACCGCCCGGCTGCGCCGGTCTGCGTTATCTCTGCGCCAAGGGAAGCGCGTGTTCCATTCTTTCTTTCTGTGCCGCATGTGTTATCTGTTGTGATAGGGAGAGCATTCTGATCTAACGTGAACAGCCCAGAATAATCTTCGTGGATCTACTATGTTCTCGATGCGAATCGACGTTTCGAGAACCACGCGCGCCGAAAGATAAAAAGCCTGCAGTGCGGACGCCGGGGCATTCGATTCGACGACACTCGCCCGTGCAAGTCACTTTGTTGACCGCTGCTTCGCCGCTTCTGTATTCTTTTGAGTTGTTAGGGGAGCACAAGTTCGCTCCAATAAACGTATTTCTCATTCAAGACAACTGCTTCGTCCTTGTTTTCGTGACAATATATATACTTTGATTGCGAGAAGGCTGTACTGCAAAATTGGCGCTTCAAGTTTATCACAGTGCCGAAGCAATCACTGTCTGCCATACAAGTTCCACTTGGCCAGCACCAGTCTCACGCACGGGTTAAGTGCCCCATGGGGTTGACGTAGCGTTCTCCGTAACACAATATAAAGACCTAAGTAGAATAAATACATTAACAAAGCAGGAAATCATTTGTTGCGCACGTGGGGACCGTTGGATGCAGTTGTTACCGGCACTCTCTAACGTGACTTTCGGGAGCCAATACAGGTGACTACCGGGTGAAATTATTTTCAGAAATTCCAGCGGCTTCTGGAGGAACACTTTCCTATAACTTTAATAGGCTCCCTTGTATTAGCAAGGGAAGAAAAATTTGGAGACATCGCCGCGTCTCAATTACCTTTGTTGCATCACCAAAAGGCATGTTGGGAAGGAGCAAAATTTTAAGAGGGAGCCCCGCGAGCCAGTCAAAAATTCAGTCATTTCGGCAACTTGGACAGTAAACCGAAGCTTTGGTGTCGTCGTTAAGGAACACAGAAGACAACAGACACCGGATAGATATTGTGACATTCGCTGATCTATTTGACTATTAGTCACACTCTGCAAGCAGTCATCATAATACCCGCGGCGACGCCGTGTCGCTATCAAGAGTTCGTTTAGCGTGACTCGAGAAGTTCAAACGTGGCTTCATTTGATGATGCCGGAAAACCGTCTTCCTGAAGTCGGTACGCTATTGCTGCATTGCGAAAAAAACTGAAATGGAAGGGCAAGGAGCATTCGCGAAGATAAGCATGACTCTCCTTTTGAATACGCATTGCGATGTGCCCCTGTATAACTGCAAAGGACACTTTGCAATGCACGCGCATGTACGAGTTTGAGTGCACAGGGGGATTTTCATAATTAAAACATTTTTCGCAATCTGGGTGCTTCCGCCACTCTGCAGTCTTTTGGTTTTTTGTAGCCGTGATTTTCGCAGCGCCTACAAACCTTTCCCTGCCTTCTTACAACCATCAAGCGACTTCAAAAAGGTGGACTGACCATGTAAATAGTTTCCGCGTAGCTTCCAGCGGACGACGCAGCTCTTTGCGGTGCCCCCGTTGACGCACCTAACTAGAGTCTACCTACACCAAGTGGACTACATCAAGGTATTACCGCAGTTCCGCATGACTTGAATTCTGAGCATCACCCGGAAGGTGCGCACGTCTCTAGAAAGCCCGCTATTGCCAACAAACCAGATTGTCGGAATGCAGCTTCTGACACGACCGTCACAAAAATTGATGAAGGACAGTTGCCAATGGTCACTTACCAGGAGGAGCTAGCCGCCGGAATTCCTGTGGTTTTCAAGCGAGCCGAACTTTTCAGTTTGTGGTGAGCCAACCCCAATTTACTGGAGCTTTGGGTCGTGGCCACAGTGTAAGGAAAACGTTTGATCCATTGCCTCAACAAAGATAGTTGCTTCATTGTGAGCGTGGTGTCGCTTATTGCAGCAAACCGACTCCTTCGCATCTCCAGTCCATAAGCACGTGCCGCAGTACTACATGGCGACGTACGAGGAAGTGCAAGGCGTTCCCCTCGAGTACGAGGAACTCACGAGCTACCTGCCCGACCAAACTGTAACATCTGCCTTTCGGCAAGTCCCCTGCTCACGGGAGGAAAACCAAGCCATCACGGAAAGTTGCCGACTCTCTGTCATATTGCATTTCAAGCCGGGTTCACCTATGCCAGCTCGCGTGTTGCTTATATTTTGTAGCTTCTTCGTCACACAATACACTAGATCGGCCACGCAGTGCTTCAAATGTTTCAGTCATGGGCATACCGCCAAGAACAACAGGGGAAGACTTCGCGGTAACATATGTAATGGTGACAACTCCCACAAGGACTCTACATGGCGCAACCAACTCAGATGTGCGAATTGCAATGGCCCACATGCCGCGTCGTACGGGGCTTGCCCAAACAAAAAGGCCGCTACACTTGCCCGCTGTGTCGAGCAGATACAAGGGAAAGCTCCTGCACGACGCCAACGGCAATCGAAGCCAGAAGTCCTTCCAACCACGATGGTGCCTTCAAATGACCCTCCGCGTCGAAGTAAAGCTCCCGCCAGAAAATCTTACGCACAAGCCCCACGACACCAACTGGCCACCAAATCTACCGAGGTAACACATGATAGGCTCTCGCAGGGTGCAAGTTCGCCAGCCCGTCGATGTTCCCGCAGGGAGCATGGGCAGACGGCCGGTCAGTCCCAAGAGGCTGACATTACGGGCATCTTGAACCCCATGTTGTTTGCAGTAATCAGGTCATTGCTGCGTGCCAATTACTCCTACTAACGTATCCCGTAAGTAAAAGCCGTCCTGTCTCTTGAACCTCTCGTCGCGGCCTCTTCTGCGGCTTTGCGACAAGGCACTGGAGACCAAAGAAACGATTTCATTGCACACCTTCATTCTTAAACCGTTTAGCAATGCCAGTCTCAAGATATGTAGTTTTCCATTGGAACGCAAGTGGAACACGCTCAAAACTCGCTACGTTAGACAACTAGTTCAGATATTTAAATTTCCGTTAATCGTAATATACGAATCTCGTGTTGAAGATGATTTATGCTTAAAGGAGCACTGGCACGAAAATTTTATGTTACACTTTTATAGCTTTTATCGATGCTTAATGGTCTGGTGAACCTGAAACAGCACTTCAAATACTTCAGAGCGAGGTAGTTAATTACATTGAACGGCCTGAAAATCGTTTGCTTCAAATTCCCGAAGCTTTCATCCAGAACGGCGCATATGACAGAATCCCGGCCTGACTCCACCGCTTTGTGCGGACTTCACCGGCGCCCGCTCGCCTCTCATGGGGCGTGACGTCACCAGTTTTTGACGAGCGCTGGCGCGTCACTTCTTTTGGCTTCCCGGGCTGATGTCACGCTGATGTCCATTTGCTGAGTGCCGCTCCACGCGCTGCTCCGTCGGCGCGATAAATGAGATCCAATTGAACTATGTATGTTCTTCGCGTCGCCGGCCGCTCATATTTGAGCCAGAGTATTCTGTTGAGTGAAGGAAGCGAACTGTGCAATAATATTAACGCCGAAAATTGCTGTCAGTGCTCCTTTAAAAAACTACTACATACTACGCTAGCCACGCTTCAAAGGCATAAGTAAGCTTTTGTTGCCTTCCGCAATATTGTGCCCGTAGCCTGAGTCGCCTTGCCCTCTCATGAAATTGAAGAATGCGTATGTGCTACAACCTTGATCGGCATCCAATATTTCACTTTTTTTTTTATTTATTTACACATACTGCAGGCCCTATTCGGGCTTAAGCAGGAGTGGGTACATACATAGTACAGATACATTAATTACAACTACCGCTAACATATATTTGATTAGAATCAAGAAAAAATGTGCTTCGCAACTCGAAACACGACAGTAATAGAGCAGTAATAAAATATGCACACACATCAATGTATCACAATACACAAGAGTAATATAACAGTATTAAACATGTACATACAGCTATGGAATACATGAAGAAATAACGTGCTACACATAAAATGAAAAACGAATGGAGGAAGCAGCTGCCTTCATTGCGGCAAAAAAAATTTGTTGGTCAAAGGAAAGGTTGTTTGCAAGCTGAATGAACGATTCTGTTGTGTTAGCGTTAACTACTTCGTCGGGTAATTTTATTCCGTAGTGAAATTTCATCCGGAAAAAGAGAATATTGATGTACGCTAATGTTATTAAATCGTTGCCTAACGGTTTTTCTGTGGTTTGTACGATCGGACCGCATGGGGGGCTAAGTTAAGTAACTTTCACGAGGTATTTTGTAGTGACCGTGGTACAGCTGATATAAAACCTTAATACAAGATACAGTTCTGCGATGAGCTAGTTTTTTCAATGTTGCGATGTCGCCAAGAACGGGCACGCTTGAAAAACGCGAGTATGTGGAGTATATAAACCGCAAGGCTAAATTTTGCACTCTTTATATGTTCGTGATTAAGTATTTTTGGTGCGGCCCTACTGAAACGTTCTGTATATACGGAATTATGGGAATACGGAGTTTGTACGGGTTATGCCGCTCCCCAAGCACTCGAAAGTAGATGTTAGTATAAAAAACAAGAGAATCACATTAGTTTTGCGCAATAAAAACGTTTGGCGCAGGTTTCGTATTTTTATCTTCAATATTAAGCAACATGACGCTCCGTATATTTCCCGTATCCTCAGTATATACGGAATTCATACGGGCAATGATTTGGCAGTTCTAGTAAACTTACATACATAAAATCAGTGTGAAATTTTTGGATAAATATGCCCTATTTCGTTCACCTGTGTTTCCGAAAAATGTTCAGTGTTTTGTGGCGGCTTTGTGTCATTCTAGGAAAGTACTCCGCAGTCCCATATTTCCGTATATACGGAACCTTTCAGGAGGGGGGCTCTATATCAGATCCGCATATTCTAATATTCTAAATGCCTACATACAGCCAGGTAGTGGCTTTGATCTCTCAAGCCATGAAAAATTAATCAATAGAAGGGCCCCACCTTACCTTATCTGCTGCGACTTGAATACGCACCATGAGATGAGCGGTAGAACATGTAGAGGTTTCCGCATAATGAAATTGTCTGACCTAATGAAAAAAATACTCTATTGAGCCTCTAAACAGTGGAAGCTGTTAGGGCAGCAAGACACAGGCAGCAGGATGCGCTGTCATAGCTGACCGGAACGGGGTTTCGATTTTTCATGACAGGATTATGTACACGATAATGATCATGATGGAGCCTACTCCAGCAGGGTATTTAACATCCCCCGCAGTCGCATAATGAGTGTGCCACATACAAGTACAGGGTTGAAACGCACAATGGCACCACTCTTGCTTGCAGTTCGTCACTATTTCTTCGTTGGCGCTCCGTGTGGATGATGTTTTCGCATTGCAAGCTGTTGTACTCGACTTAGTGAGCTTTTCAAGAGCAGGGCCAGCCCAGCGAATTGTCCCGTTTGTCGAAATGCCACCACACAAAGTGTTTAGCGTTGACTCATAGGAACAGAACAAGAAATTGGCAGCTACGTCGACAGAGTACCACGTTGTCCGTTGTGGTATGATCAATAATCGTGGCATTTTCGCAAAGGTTTTTCTTTCAATGAATGTACAGAGTTATGAAAAGAGAGAGGACTACCCGTTAGGCGCTGCAAAAAGAGCAGTGGCTTTGTCGGAGAGCAGCAGCTGCTGTCGTAGGCATCCTAGTGTCTGCGTAATACAGGAACCCAACCGCTCGACCACTCGGGCGGTGGACGTACAAGGTTAAACCTCCCGCAAGCACAACGGACATGTCATCAGTCAAACCTATATTCGGGCGTGCACGCCCCTTACCCCTTCCTTCCACCCCCAAGTCGTGTATGATAAACCGGCAACCAGTTATGAGCGGGAGCTTGGAAAGGAAAGGCACCGCCAAAATTGTCGCTCCTAAAGCCCTTCAAGCTGTGCAAGAAATATTGGTTCACGAAGACGTTGCTGTTCGTCAGGGAAAAATTCCAATCCGTGAAAGATTCTCCACGTCGCGGTCCCTGGTCTTTTTCCCGTATTTGTCAGCACCAAATGTTAGGGCAAGAGAAGACAGGCAGGAGGGTTTGGTGTCATGGCTGACCGAGTCGGGGTTCTTACCTTTAATGACGGGATTATGTACATGATGACGATGGCTCGTACCCCATCGCGGGATTCAACAGAGGCATCACATACACGAAACATCTAGCAGTCGCTAGGTGCATTGACGTTTCTTCGGTATCAAGATGCAGTGCTGAAAAGTTTTCTTGGTGCGAAGATCTGGAAACTAGGGCCAGTGATCACTTCCCGATACTACTTAGTTCGGTAAATAACCTCAGTACCTTTACCTCGGTAAAGATGCGACTCGACTTTGCACTACGGTGAAGTGCACTTACTGGTACATCTATAAAAGCAGTGTAGGTCAGATGATTACTGCTGCTACTAAACATGATGACCTTACTTAGATCATAGCTCGCTGCGTCAAGGAATCATCATGTGCAATGCGAAGGCGTTTAGCCATGAAGACTGGTCAGGAATACGAGAGATTACGATCCATTCGCAGACGCACCGAGTGGACCTACGAATGGCAACATACCTGCAACAAGTGCACTATGCACATATACATCTGAGACGACATCTGGAAAAGTTACGCTGGCAGCGGTGCAAGACTTCTGCGCAAATTTAGATGGCCACAAACCACCGACGCTCATTTGGAGCGTTCTGAAGGGCATGCGGAAAATTATCTCGCAGCTACGCCCATTCAGCGTGCTATGGCTGCTCGAAGACATTTCCGAGACGGAAGCAGCTGAACAGTACTGCAAGTTCCCATCTGCAACCTCGTCTCCGCAGATACGCTTACACTTCAACGACATCGTTCCACCGTCATCTTCTACCCCCGCCTTGGACCTCCCGTTCTGAGAAGACGAATTGAACTCCGCCATTTCCGACTATAACTAATTGGCTCGAATCAACGCTGGGAAGGTGGTGGGAACGCAAAGCTTAAACGACACCCACAACTATATCCCATGCGACGTCACTTGAATTTACACGTAGCTGTAGAAAGAGCGAAAGAACAGATTCTGCCTGCCGTTACCAGGAATTCTCGGGGGCGGCGTTCCAAACGCAGAAGCAGCGACGGCCACTGTCGGGCTAGAGCGGCGGACGCCGCCGCTGTAGCCCGGGCGGGAGTTGGTAGAAATAAAACGGAGAGGAGCCTCTTCCGAAGGGTGTCACAGCAGAATCGAGCGATACTGATGTACTAGCTTGGGGCTACACCACCGCGCGCCACAAGCGCAGACAACGAAACTATTCGGCATGTGAGCTTAGTGATTCCAATTTATTCCTATTTAAACTTGTTAGTAAGTTTAAGAATTGCGAAAAAGCATAGGGAGCTTTTATAATCGCTGTTTATAGAAACCAGTTATTAGTTTCGCATTTGTCATACCTCCTAAAACAAGAGATTTGGTATTCACCAATTTAGAAAATGGAGTCCTATTCGTGGCAAACAGTGGACAAAAGGTATCGCTTTTCTAGCGGCGAGATGTGTGCATGTTGCTTGCACATTTCGTTTTCTTACCCTCAAACCAATCCCTAACGTATGTTTGCCGTGCGACGACTCATTCCGTCGGGTTCGGGTTACCCTGGAGGTGCTGTCTAACCAAGTTAAGCAAGCCGTGCGAAGGAAGCGCGAAAAGGACGCGAAGCTGGCCCAAAACAAGCCAAAAACAACCGACGCTAAAGCAGACGACAAAGCCGTACCGCCGAAGCCGCCGCCGGCGAGCAGGCACCTCCGCGCGGGGAACGCTAGGTAATTTCACCGCGCCTTCTAGTGTGGGCTCCGTGAGTGAAATCCTCTGACCAACCCCCCACCCTCCCCCGCAACCGCTTCTTCCGCGTTCGGCCTTTGTTTTCTCGCACGCCATGAAAGAACCTTTGGCTGGTAGAGGTAGAAAGCTGTGCTTTAAAAACGCTCCTCTTCTGAGTATGACGGAATAAATTACGACTCTCTTTCTCGTCTCTCTGAGCACTCCAGTCTATGTCTTCCAGAATATTATAAAACAGCGTGCCTACATAGTACCGCCCCCCTTCATTGGAAACCCGCAAAAATCACCTTTGTCTTTAACTCTCGAAGACCACCGACCCGTTACGACTCCTTTTGTCCGACAGCCCTGCCTAGTTGCATTGGGAACTAAATGGAAAAGGAGATTTTTTTAAAATGGTCGCTTAGTACACCTAAACCAAAAAATGTACCCACCCTAAATGATTGAATTTCGTCGTAACAGGTCTGCTACTGACCACATCATGGCCCTTGTGTAGTCTGTAGCAGAAGATCTACATCGGGGCATATACCAATTGCAATCTTTCTAGACGTCACCTCACACTCAACTCAGTTTATCGCGATGCAATCCTGGACCGCTTATTGCACTTGGACGCGGCGGAAGATTGTACGCATGCATCTCAAACTATCTTCAGGGACAAAACCTTTTCATGTAGCCGGCAGAAGGCCCGAAATCATATTATGAAATAAAAAGAAGTGCACCCCAAGGGACTCTATTAAGCCATTTACTGTTTAATGGCAAGCTCATACACCGGAAGCGCTTACTCCTCCGTAATTTCAAGATCACTCTGTACGTGGACATCTGCACTTGGAGTGGGTCAAGCTCACGGAGGGTAACACAAAACAAAATTCAGACGGCGCTACCAAAGAGTTCTGTGTACGTAGTGCCTAAAGAACTCCTTCTTTCCTCAGAAAAATGCGTCGCCATGGCAATCACACGCACATTCATAGATAATTATCCTTTATTTCTCGGTGGGCAGCGTCTGCACTATGTACGGACCCAAAATATATTGGTATTCTCTTAGACCGAAACCTCTCATAGACCCCTGAAATAAAGAGTCTACGGATGCGAATACAACAGCATCACAAATTAGTGTTTACCTCTGGCAGCAACTGGGGAACCGATTGTCAATCTATGGTTTTGCTGTTCAAGGCGTATGTTGATGGAGCGTTGGGCTTATAGCTTTTGCCTGCCTGTCCTGCAGCAGCTATCACCAACAAATAAAAGAAGTCCGGAGGCGACGAGGAAAAATGTCTCAGAAAGCCTCGGACTTCCTAAAGGCTCTTCGGGTTCTGCGACAACTGCTGAAGCCTTGGTCAGACTACAGCTTCAAAAAACGCTCCGCGTTCACTTGAGCACAGGCTACATGCAAAAACCAATCTGTTGTACTTCAAAACCCCTATTCTAACATTGGGCAAATCATTAAAGTATGAATGTCGCAATTACAACTCAAACCCAGCAGACCCTGACTCGCAACTTTCCAACCGGGAATATGACGCTCCTGCGCAAAAAACCCTTCATACCTGGAATCGATTCGAAAAATGGTATGCCTCAAGTTGGCCTACTACAGATGACGCTTCCCATATTAACCGGTTTTATTCGGCAACTACGCACCTTTTCACAGGTGGATAGGCAACACCTGAGCGTAGTTCCTCTGGAAGTTTTATTCGAGCAGCTGACAACGCATTGTCGTATCGGCTTTATCGACTGACTTCACCCGTGTAGGCAGAGCTTTGCGGGATTAGAGAATCCCCTTGATACATTCTGCGCCAGACGCCGACATACTGGACAGACTTCTGCGATTCAAGAGCAGCTCTTCAAATCCTGCAACGTGCTAGCTGCTTTAGCCTTCACAAACATGCCCAGCGCGAAGTGAAGTATTTATATCATCTCGCATACGTCTCTGGGCCCCGGGTATACGAGGGCATAGTGATTTCGAGGGCACAGTGGCATCATGCGAAATAAGAAAGCGGATGAAGCTGCCCGCAGGCGCCTAAAAATATCGAACAGAAACAAGATCTTCGCGAAATAATATTTGAAGACACTCAAGCCGAAATAATACGCCCGAATGGCATTTTAAGCATCCAAATTATGGAGGAGGCTTTCGTGACGCCAGTTTTAATAATCACACTGCATTCCATATAAATATTGAAGTAGTGCTGCCATGAAATAATTTTAAGCGTTCTCTCAACTTATTCGACGCCGAGGGCATGTTTATTTTTCAACTTGGAACTCGAAACTGCTGCGTGCAAATTGACGAACGACTGCACAGGATAAATGGGTCATCTAACAAAGACAATATTATCAAATTGGAAATATACTCAACGAAGAGATTGGGTAGGCATGACAATGCAATTAAAATTGCTAGTTCTTGCCCCTTAACATTTATGCCTCGAAATAATCTAAAACATTTTGTCAATGATTAAAACCAGAAAATTGTCGTACGTTACTTGCTTCCTTATGTTCCCTGTTGTTTATTTGGTATAGATGAAGCTTAATTAGGTGAAAAAATTGATAGCATTAGCCGGTTTTATTGTCGGCAATGGTCTAATTAGTGTCGCATAATGTCGGCGATGGGAGCAGCCAATGATTTTATTTAACTGGCCGAACTGTTTCCGCTCTCTGACTAGCCAGAGTCATTAATTATCATTACAGTGACTCTGGCTAGTCAGTGAGCGGAAGTGGTTTGGCCGGTTGGGTAAAAATCAAGACAGAGTGCTCCCATCCAGTACAGCAATCCTCCCTGATGTCGTTTCACAATTGCTAACGGATCAGTCTGCCTTGATTTTACCCAACCGGACAAACTGCTTACGCTCACTAACTAGCCAGAGTCATAATTAATCATTACAGTGACCCTGGCTAGTCAGTGAGCGGAAGCGGTTCGGCCGGTTGGGTAAAATCAACTATGACTGCTCCCATCACACCCGTCATGCGACACTGATTCGACCGTTGCCGCTATGTTCTTTCTCGAAAGTGAAACTCGCTGTACCAAAATGGTGCAGCTGTATGTGCAATAAATTCATCGAGTATGAAAATGCCTGCTATATTGTGGCAGTCATTTTTTCGGTGTCTGATGTTATAGCAAGAACCAATGCGGAAGGGACGTGTTTATACTTCGAATTACACAAACAAAGAAAGATGTTGTGTGCATGTATTTTATCAAATTGTTGATAATATTCTCTGTATTTACAACTAACATTTGTTAATTTTAAGTTACATAGAAAAAATATTATAGCCCTCTAGTTGACCCAAAACACATACTGTTCTGGCTGTTTATAAGTTTTTCAAACAGGCTATTGTACTTTCTTATTTCTTTTTGGAACATTTAAATATAGGTGTCTATCTATATTTCCCTTTCTTCTATGCAAAACTGTAAACTTTGTTGCAACAGCATAGACACGAAGTAGTAAATCTGTTAGATAGCTCAGATATGTATAATCGCATGCTGTGTGCTTCACTGGAACGCGAGCAGTGCAATGACGTAAGCAATCGTGCATGCTCTTTGTTAAAGACGATAGTCTTTCTTCGACTACTTAAACCAAGAAATTTTGGTTTGTCTGTCTGTGTGTCTGTCTGCAACTGGATTCAGCCACACGGCCAAAGTAAAACAAGGCGTGAAAATATTCTGATGTAGTCAAAGCTAAATTTACAAATCTAAGTCCGGTGTAATGTTCCTACTTGTCAAGATTGTTGAAGACGAACAAGACATTCCATAAATGTAATACAACAAATTATACAGAAGTGATATTTGCAGTGTTCCTTTAGAAAAAATCGTACATGCTTGATTTTGGCGAAATTAAATACTTCATCAGCTCCAGAAAAAAATTCACTTCGCCTTCGCCTGCTGTCGCCCCGCCACTATAGCTTCTGGCGCCATTTTAAGAAATCAACCCGCAGAAGTTACGCAAAATGCCACTATATAGGTTTCGCCTTCTGCTTGGAACGCACGTGGAGTAGGGCAACGTGGTTCTATCAAAGTTGAAGCATTCACGATTCACGCGCGTCTCCGCTGTTCGGCAGCGTTGGAATCGAGACACCCGGCCTGGACCAGTCGTACGCGGTAAATTCAAAATAGGTTAACCAAACCTTTGGCGTCTTTACCTTAGGAGGAGCGCGACGCAAGACGAACAACATTAGAGGTGAGCGGGAAAGCAAAGCGAGTCATTTACTTGTCAAAAGTCGATAAAGACTATTGTCTTTTGTCGACATTTGCAACGAAAGGAGCAGATACGCGGCCAATGTTTTGTTACAAAATTTTGATAACACAAGGTAATACCGGATCGTTTGTAACTGATGATCTAAAGCAATAGATTAGCTATACTAAAAGCGTTTGGCACTCAGATGCTGACTTCTACTGGCATAACAGCTCTTTACAATGTTTTAGGCATGCTGGCCAACATGACAAAGAGGATGGACGAGTAGCCTATCTGAAATTTTTGTTTGTCCTTATGTGTAATGAACACGGTTATTTGAGGTACGTGGTACAACCATCCGCCACCACCCCACTCAGGTATAGCTTACCCCTTCGAAGAAAACTGGTGTATGCTGCCTAATCTAGTTTGTAAACCACACGTAACGCGTACGACATTTGGCGATTGAAGTGTCCTGTTTAGTCCCTAACACTAATATATGTTCAATGTGATGCGCATACAAAAGAGACAATTGTATCTCCCTTTCTAAACCCTCGCCCAGTCTCGTGTAACCTGTGGTTACAAATATGTCCTGCCGCACCATGTGTATTCATTCAGCCCGTCGCTTTGCATCTGCCTTTACTCTTGGAATCGCAAACAGTGCTTTTTCAGGCTCCATTCTGTGGCTGCAACCAAAATCGCAGCACCACAGATTTTTGTTACACCTCACATTACGCTGTCACACGTGATGTAGTGAGAACACGAGCATGAAACCGATGAAGGAAACCGGTTGCTGCACGATCCTAGCCGCCGCTCACGTGAAGAACTGCGCAGTTGGGCTGAAAGAGATCGCCAACAACTCGGTGACCGAAGCGGTAGGATATGTACATATCAATGCATGCTCCTCTGCGTTTTTACGCACACAATTGCACACAATTGCTTAATAAGCACTCCCTCTCGGCCAAAAACGCGCGACACACGAGGCAAAAGGACTCCTCCCAAATCATATATGCTCTACCTATTTCTTTCTTTAACCGCTATAGACTGCAAAACTAAAATTTTTATGGCGAAGCGGAATGGCAGAAGCAAAGGTCCACATCGGAATCAGCATGCCACTTTGTAAGGAGGGATATGCAATGTGCATATAGATTTGTATTGAGTTGATCTGGATTGTGTCATTTTTGGTGTGCAACTCAATGTATTTTTTTAAGTTTTCAGCAGCACAACTATTCGGATATAGTCACGATATTTGATATTTCATGATAATATAGTCAAAATTAAAAACAAGTTTGTTTTGTGTAATGTTTTTAAACACCCCACACACACCTTTAAATTCCTATAAAAAAGATGCTTAGTAAATTTTCAGAGCTTTAGGGCAGGATCGCAAAAAATGATAAGTACACGAATGAGCAGAGCAACATGCAAGTCACACAAACTTGCTTTCGTGCTGCGAATCTCGTTTTATACATTAGTTCGCAAGAAATGAAATAGGTTTTGAGGTGCGTAGCATCTTTGCTATTCATGTTGCCATCATTCCTGGGCAATTTCTCGTATATCTGCCGTCATACCGTCACCCAACCTGCCAGCATCGACGCTACCCCAAGCAGCAGAAATCGCCAAGCCCAAGCATAGCAAATCATCAGTGGCCAATGTGTCCGAGCTTGGCAATACCTCGGCCGCCAATATTGGTTGGTGTTTGGGAAAGGTGACAAGCCAACAATTGGCCAAACCCTGGAAGGCCAATATTGGACAACGCTTGGCAAAGTATCTTGCCATGATAATGCCAATTGGTGGAGCCCACGCTATTTTCATGCACATTTTTGGCTTTGTGGCCAGTCCTTATGACCAATGCTTATTTTATGAGTTGCTTCGCGGCCGGATTTCTGCTTTATACATGCCAGTATACAGGAAATTATTCAACGAGCGCGCATTAAATAAACAATGCGCACTCGTTAAGTAATTTCTTGTACAATGGCATGTATAAAACAGAAATAGGACCGCGAGGCACAATAAACAAACTGCATCAACTTTGCGATGCAATTATACATACGTGACTTGCCAAAAACAATTGAGCAACACAACACACCGGGTCTCTCTGTGTAGCTTTTTTATTATGCACATCAAATATACGAGAAACCTGGCTTAACAGTGGCAAGAATACGAACACAAACATGAAAGCAAACACAAACACAACAGTCGAGAAAAAATTTTTAAAAGCGCTGGTCATGAAGCGCGAACCGATTATCATTCGTTTAACTGCTTGAGATGCCTACAAAACAGAAGCATTCAGGTAAATTAAAACAGGACCCTCATTCCCGGTAATTCGCCGACGTGCCAATATCACAATATGTTGTTGAACAGCACTATTGTAGAATAGCCCAGCTTGGAAAGCTTGTCACTGCTGCATCCGCCACTTGTCCACGGGAAACACCTGTGCGTCGTAGCGCCTGTAATAAGTAAAAAAAATAGTTTACTATAATGCTAAATTCACGCTGCTTACTAAATACAGCACCTATAAAAGCCTTAGCACATGTCCGTGTGAAAATATTCAGCCTAAAGTTCTAGCATGTTAACACTCGCTATAAAACATAAAACGTACTGCACTATTCATTTTTCAATACTGCGTTTTACGGTAGCAGTTACTTGGCTCGTTCTTAAAAAAACAGTCCCCAATTTCACCGAAAATGGGCTTCACTCCTATTGTAATCGCTCAAGGTAATATAAAAAGTCCAGTAGACAAAGCAACATGCCAGCGGTTCCGTGAAATTTTGTTGTGCCTTCGCTCACTTCTGCCCCGACGCGCAAGACGCGAACGGAACCGACGGAGAAGCCCAGCGGAAATGTAATTACTTTGTCGCTCGACACTCGCTATGAAATACCTTTACCTTTACGTTGCTCAAGAATATAATGAAACGAAAGCTTCATTAATAGCTAGAGTTTAATTAAGCCAGAATATTACATCCGCAGCTGTTGTACTGCACACGAGTCTTGCTTCAACGCATGCTGAATGTCGTGAACCTGCAGTGGGAGCACGGCTGCTTGTTCGGAAAACACCAAGCCGGAAAAAGGATAACTAGAACTGGCGTCACACAATTGGAAGCACATGTATGTGACCACTTTTTTCTTCGCAAGAACCAACAACACTAAGCAGCACTCGCGAGCGCCAGTTATAAACGACAGCTTAAGTTTTGGCGGGAACGAGCGCGAGCACTCCCGCACCGCGAAAGGAAAAATAAGATGGTGACTTACGTTTTCAGCGGCAGCCGTAGCAGGCAAACTATGTTATTACACCAGTCAGGTATACTTCACAGAGCCACCGACACCAAAACGCACCTCACAGACACGTACAGGAGTACTACGGCGGTTTCCATACCACAAAAGAGAAGAAAACGTCGGACGAGCGCCGCGGCGTCGCGGCCATCCACGGCCCCACCGCCGAGAAAAAGAAAGCGGAGAGGCACAACGCTCAAGTAGTTCGACGGACCCCGTTGCGTTAGGACACACAAATGACCAATTCCTACTGAACGTTTAACACTCTCTCTCACGCTGTTTTGAATAAGCTGCACTTTAGTTTAAGTACGCTTTGTTTCGTGGCACGGTGCTGTGGCTCTTTAGGTAACTACTTTTTGCTGCGTTTTGGCCTGTTCACCGCGCTCTAGCCGTCGTAATCCGTCATGTTGGGGAACCGCCGCGGGCAACGACCGCAGTGCTGCCCTCGATTGGTGCTGCTTGCGCGCCGGGTGCGCATGTATACACGCAAAATAACGCACACGAGTGCTCTACAGTGAGACTTCATGCAGCGGTATGCAACAACACGTAAGGCTGTGGGCATTTACACCTGCCAATACTTTTTATTTAAATGTGATACTTGACGCAAGCTTGAAAATGATTTGGAACTGCTTTTTCATTGTGCGCTGCGCGTGAAAACAAATGCAAAAACACGCAATCTTCAGTAATATTTTGAGTGAACTTGAGTGGTCATTCAACTAACAAGAAAATGCCAAGACGTGTGTAAAGGCACTCATACATACCTGTGTCGCATATAGGCTACTAGTCTTCATAAAATTTTATGATAAAAAATTACGTCTGAATGAGCGCGCTGTCCAGTGCGATTTTTTGCGCACCGGCCAATGCGTGTCCTCAAGGCCGGTCGTACAGCGCGCGTTGTCCACGAATGGCTTTTGCGTACAGGCCGGCGTCTGGCCAAGCTATCGGAAGCCAAAGGGACGTCCAATGATTGGCTATCGGCCTATGCTGCTTAGGACCATAATCAGGATGCCGTAAGCTACCGACATGCTGACGTCTACCAATATGCCGACATCCATAACCTTGCCATCGTGCCATCAGGTGGTCATCGGGCGTCGTGCCATCATTAATGTCATTACCATGATCTCCTACGTTGATGTTTGATGGCTTCCATCAACTCCAAATTTTCAATAGGGCCTTCGGAAAAACTGCCGAGGTAGCCACAGAAATCTCGCTGCTTACTATCTGAGACGTTAACGCACACCGTACGGAATAGGTTGACAAGCAGGGCACAATAAAGGGACGCAATCTCTTGTTTGATGACCAAAGAGGGGATCTCAGTTTGCTGAACAATCTGCCACAGCTCACCCGTGTTGGAAACAGCGTTAGTGGGGACACGACCACTGCTTCCCGTAAATCAATTCTCGTGAAGCTGGTTTTCGGGACGGTTCTTGTGAACCACCCCTGAATGCTTGCTAGTCAAAGCGATACGAAGGGGTTAAGCTATCCCAAATGGCACAGACAAAATTTAGCTTATTTTCTAATACGGTGCGGTAGAGTGAGATAAAACATGCTTGCTGGTAAATTTATTTTTCCCGTGGGAAATACGCTACATTTGCAGCGATAGCCCCTATACATGTTGACAATAGAATGAAAGCGAAGATATAACGTAAAATAACACAAAATGACATACCCTGTGACAAACCATATGACCACATAATGTAACACAGTCATAATACTCATAACGTTCACACAAAAAACCCAATGATTACGATCTATACAAACTTGCAAAAGCCACACAGACGTTCATTTTACTCTTGACGTTATTAGTTATGCAATTCCACAAATGGGTGCCATTAAACGGGATTATTCTTTGTTTGTAGGCATTACGGCAAACCTGCAATTCTTTGTTTGTAGGCATTACGGCAAACCTGCAAATTAAATTTGTTGTTAGTTGCAGTTCTGGTGTTTCCTGTAGGGCTAACAAATATACTCAGTGGTAACGGATAGCTGTTATGTACTATAGTACGAATTGTTTGCGTAAATTTTACTGGTGCAGCTAAGTGACGGGTAGTATTCCTGTGAACTAAAAAAGAGGTCTGGTCGGATCTGTACAATTTGAAATGTTGATAATCCGCTCCAAGCCAATCAGCAGGTTGTTCCAACATTCTATTGAATATTTCTGCAAATACGTGATGAATGAAACTGAAACTGAAATTGAACCGGAGCCGGATGTGGTCAGCGGGTTCACCTCCGAGTTTTTCATCTAAGATTGCACCGACATCGTGCACTACACTGGCGCGTTTTAGTTGTTCAGGGTGCAGAGACTACACTAAAGTAAGTGGGAACGTCTTGCGAGTATATTTTATTATGATCATCGGGGAGTGCAGTGTTTGCGATTAGGGAGGGCGAAGTGAGCGCCCCCCCCCCTACCTCCCCTCCACCCTCGGCAACTCGTGTGACCTCTTCCCAGTGAAGGCCTAACGATCAGAACGCAGAGAAAAGACGAGGAATTGTTATGAAATTTTTAGTTCAATAAAATGGAATTGCAACACATACAAAATATTTCTGTGCATAAGTTCTTACTTTCATATGTAACATCGGCAAGGGGAGCGGGCGCCATGGCGGATGCACCATCAATTCAATCAATTCACAATGCGCTGCCGAAAGAACTTCAATTCCTCCTAAAGCACCGAAACATATCACATCGGTCCTTTGTGAACTACAACGTCGTCTTCATGCGTACCCCTCAAATGCTAGCTTTTTAAATTCATGGGAATTTACGAAGGTAATATTGTCGTTTCTGAAACTCTTTTTACGCGGCTGTTTTTCTAAGTACTAGGCACGTTATTTGAGATGAAAAGTAGGAGGATAATCTCTTCAGTACATGCAAATATTAAAATTAAGTGCTACCGTGTTTCTCACGGCAGCCTGCTTTTCTTCCCCGCATTTCCGAGGCAGAAAGTAAACAGCTTTTGGAAGGTAACATTCGGCTGCCATGGTCGTTAATACACTCACTTGGTCATAACCCTACGGGACAGGTTCGATTAGGTTAAGGCATAGGGAAACTTTGGCGCCCTTCACCAGATTCCCCCCCCCCCCCGTGCGAATGCCTGTGGTCACAAGCTCCCCAGAAATTCAGCTTTAAGTAATTATTCTCGCACACAACCTAAACTACATTCATGCCATTCTGCAGCAGGAGGCGATCGTCCAGTGGTCAAACCCCGTGACGGAGCTTCGTGCTATCGGCATACTGTGAAAACGGACTGCATTGAAAGGGGCGGGATGTCATTAACAAAAATGATAAATCGAAGAGAGCCCAGTGTCCATCCTTCAGATACTCCAGAAATAACCCCGAAAGGCTAAAAGGTAACACCAAGATAACACACACACTTAGAACTGTGTTTTAAGTACCTCATAAACCGCTGGCAAATGTCAAGTGACAGACCATGTTCCGAGTGTTTGCGAAGTTTTAAATCATAATTAACAGCGTTTGCGGCCTTGCCACAGTCGCGATATACTTTATAACCTGTTGGTGACGGAGCACTGGAGCGCCCATGTTAATTACAACACTGGTGATGTTTAACGCCACTTTCCCTCCTGACATAAAGGCATATTGGTTATAACGCAATATTGAGCGCAGTGCTGCTGTTCAAAAGTCAGTGCATGCCTTTTGGACGAATTTGTAAATATTGTCACGGACAAACGAACCCAATTAACCAAAGGCCGTTTAGTTGGGGCGAACGTGTGCCCAAAACAAGACAAAAAGAACCATCGTGGTGTTCATGTTGCGAAGCACTGCCCAACTGCGCCCGCGTGATCCTCCTGTTCTTTTTCTTCTAGACATCTCAGCGAGTGCTCACGTGACCCCCTTCACCTAAGAGCGCTCGCCATCCCGCTGCGAGACCAGGAGGGCACGGGCTGGTGCGACTCGCGTTGCGCCAGTGCACGTGTCAATATCAGACCGAAGGATGATTGGCCTACCGACCATTCCAACGAGGGCGCCGCCATCTTGCGTGCGCAGCGCCCTCTCGTAGCTGGCCGATTCGCTGGCTTGGGCGTTTGCTCCGCGGCGCATGGGCGCCAACGACGGCTCGGTGAATTTTACGTTGTAGCGCGTTGTACGATCTTTTCCGTAATATACTATAAATTGGAAAATTGTCGCATAAGAGCCGTTTAAGTGATATGGCTTAAATTGGAGGCTTTTTCGGCCGCGGTGGATCTGAAATTCGCCTCGAGGTAGCGTGGTCCGTGGTGGGTAAACGATGCCGTGTCGAACTTATGTTTGCAATACTAGGTCACAATTTTTTTGTTTGCGTGTCTGTGTCCGGATTGATCGCTTTGCTACAAAAACTAGTGTTTGTTAAAACGATCTAACCGTGATAGTATCGGCGCCCATGGGCAACAAGCAGAAGCGTGTGTCGACGTCAGTGTAACATACTTCTGGCTTCATATCCCTGCAGCACTTAATACAGATTGTTTGTGGTGGACTTAGTAAGTATCTGGCATATTACATAGTTTGTATTAAATATTATCGATGTATCCAAGACTGCAAGACTTTACCCTCTCAGCCAACCACTCTCGCCGACTATAAACAAAAGTTCCTCTCTCAGAATTTTAAGCTGCTCTGCAGTACTAACGTACAACATAAATAAAATGAACAACACAGCTCCTGGAGAGAGTCCGCCGTTGGGAAACTTAATCGTCCACCGTCTGCCGACTCCTCTCCGATCAAGAAGTCGCTGAGCATTTAAGCAATGCTGGGATCAGGTGGAAGTTCATCGTACCTACTGCCCCGTGGTGGGGTGGTTGGTGGGAGCGGCTGGTTAGGACGGTTAAGCAAGCACTCAGAAAGGTACTGGGGAGAGCCAAGCTTGGGTTTGAAGAACTGGCTACCGTCCTCACCGAAGTAGAAGCCGTTGTGAACTCCAGGCCTCTTACTTTCGTGGAGTCGGACATAGGGGAGCCGTGTGCTCTCACTCCTGCCGATCTCCTCATTGGTCGCAGACTTACGCATGTACCTACCAAGAGCGACTCGGGAAACGATACAACCACCTGTTCGCGCACTGATGCCGTGCGGCGGTATCGGTATCGAGAACGTTTGACCGAACACTTCTGGGCTAGGTGGATGAAAGAATACCTGTTGCAGCTTCGGTCTGCACACTTCACAACGAAGAAAGCGGCCACTGAAGTCAAAGTAGGAGACGTGGTGTTAGTGTACCAAGAAAAAACACCGTGCCAAATGTGGAAACTGGCCATAGTTCAGGAGGTCTTAAAAGCACCGATGGTACCATCCGTTCTTGCAAGATCAAGCTGCAAGATGGGCTTGTGACAACCAGACCCATACAAAGACTTTACCCTCTTGAAATTCGTGCCTCCATTTTCTCGCGGCCCGGAATGTGTTGAAAATTATCATCGCCACGCTTCTCCGATGCATGAAGAGGACGAAGAATAAACCTAGACGCGATGGAGATGGTGAGGGATAGCTCGCGCTCAGAGCTCGCTCCCGGGGCTCGAGGCTGGCTCCTCGAGGAATCGAACGACGAAGACACCACTGGGTGCCACGAAAATAAACCCTCTGCTTCTGCTTGGAGAGCTTCATTTTTCGCCTCCCGCCACGCCTTGGCTCAACACCCTCTACAGCAGTAACTGCCTCGCAAATCCCCGTGTAGTACTACAATAAATTCCTGCGAAGCATGTCGAGCTCATGGCGATAAAAGCTAAAAATGTCTCCTTACAACCAAGCCTAGCCCAATAAAGCAACCACCAGACCAATGCTGAACCCCCTCCAAAGCGAAAAGCTCTAACGCATGCTGCAGATGGGACCCCCTTGGAAGAGAGGCTGACGCGTATCGAGCAGCTTCATTACAGCGCGCTGAACTTATAAAAAACCTCTTGCAGAAGGAAGCTACAGTACACCCTCCTGTGGTATTCCTAAAACACCACGGGAGGGCGCTGAGATCGCCGCGGTGAGCAGACGTGTCTCACATCGGCTCCGCCGGTTATGATTATTTGTGCCGAGCCAATTGGAAATATTGACGAAATTCTGCCATAGGGCAACGCAGCTCGACCTACGGACTCGATCGACACCTACCTCGGTGAGCTGCATCAATTTTTCACCGACTTACTGGGGAGCATAGATCTCCCAACGCGGCCGCCTTGCTAGGCCTAACCTAGGACTAGCGCGACATCGGGCCGGGCGTGCCGACGGCGGCCGCCATGATGGACATGGCAACCACACCGGAAGAGACAACGGCGGCAATGGACACCGGCAACACCTTATCAACCGAAGAAAGCTCTCAAGCACCAATAATGCACGTGAACCACGACGACGGACGTATGGCGGTGGCAGTAACCGGCATGGACCCAACATCGGCAGACGCCGAGGGATGGCAGGTGGCAAGGCGACGGCTGCGACAACGAGCGACCGGCGCGGTTAGCGGTGAGTCGGTCCTTGCTACTCCTGCAGCCTCTAAAAGTCAGGCGCGTTTCGCGAGGCAAGTCGCAGCTAGAATCACCAGGGCAGCACGCATGCCACATACGCTGCCGAGAGAGGAAATCAAAATTATACTTAGACCCCGTGGAGGGCTAAATGTAGGCCGCACCGAGGCAACCAAACTCATGGCAGCAATTTTCGCGGCTGCGGGAACCACATTACAAGAGTCCAGAGAAGACACTATATGCACCAATGTTGCCCAGAATATCATTGTGATAAGTACCCCGCACGAGTGTAGAGCACAAACATACGCAGGTATCCGCCTGCTCAGAATTGAGAGTAAGGAGTATGAAACCAGCGCCTACTCGTCAGCGCCCGATGGAACCACGAAGGGTGTCATTCGAGGTATCTCTCTTTCAGACACAAAGCAGGACTTACAAGCAAATATAGTCAATGAATCAAACCCACTCGCGCTTGAAGCCCACAGGATCGGCAACACCACCACAGTAATAGTAGCATTCGCGGGCACAAAGGTACCTAATGTCGTAAAGTATGGGGCTATGTTAGTGAGATGCAGCTTATATAGACAACATTATGAAGTCTGCCACTGCTGTGGCAAGTTAGGTCACCGCACAGATGTGTGCCCCTCTCCAGACACCAAGATATGCTTTGCGTGTGGAGCGCCCAACCCGGGCCCCACACATGAACAAGAGTGCAAACCCCGCTGCAAGCTGTGCAATGGGGCGCATCCCACCGGTGTAGCGGGATGTAAAAACCGCTACAAAATCCCACACGTGGTCACACAGCGCCGGTGGGAGCGCAGGCGGACGGAAGCGCAGCAGCCGCCATTGGGCCTAGCTGACTTTCCGCCGCTGCAGCCGTGCGAAAACGGGGTGAAACGGATGACGCACAAGAACGCTGACGTCAACAGGGCGGCAGCTGGCGGCACCTCGGCGAGTGGCGGCGCGGCGCATCGCAGCGGAGATCAAAACAAGCCTGCCCCGGGAGGGGGCGCGGCGTGGGCCGACGTGGCTGGATCGCATCCGACGCGAGGAGCCAACTCGCAGCAACCCAAGGGCAACCCAACGCAGCCAACCCCAGAGATAATCACACTCCGCAATGAAAACGCGCGCCTAAAAGCGCAACTCGCAGAGCAAGACCGGCGCCTGCAGGAGGTCAGCAGGAAGCTAGACATGCTCCTTGCTGACCAACACCAGGACCCAGCGCGGACGCCACTGCCAGCGCGAGGGCAAGCGCACAAACAAGCGCAAGCCCAAGAGCAAGACCTAGAACAAATGCAGACACAAGAACCGACACATACACATGCCACAGGACCACAAGCTGTAGAACTACCCGAGGAGGCAACGCAGGATGCAAACACAGCCGAAGAACCCGAACCCAAGGCAAAGAGGCGAGCTACAGTAACAAGTTCGATCGAAAGACGCCACCCAAAATTGGAAGAGCGCATGGACAGATTTGAAGAACAAGCCCAAAAAGGCCAAGAATCAACCAATAGAAGACTGGCAGCACTGGAGGCGGCGACAGCGGACATCACCGTCCGCATGACCAACATAGAACGGATATTAGCACAGATACAACACGTCATGCAACGACCCAGCGAGGGACCCCAATATCACCCCAGTGAATGCCGCCCCTCATGGCCCGAACAACGCTAACGCGGGAGCTCGTTGTGTGGCAATGGAATGCGAATGGCCTGCGCGGAAAGAAGGCACTATTGCAGCAGTACATCAGGCAAGCCAGCCGGCGGCCAGACGTAATTCTCCTGCAAGAAACGCACAGCGAGGCTCCCCTGGGCCTGCCGGGGTACCGCTCCTACGCCAGCCCGCCCAGCGCAAGAACTATTGGGAAAGGCGCAGGGCAGGGGGTTAGCACCCTGGTGAAGAAAGGACTTACATACATCGAACACGACTTGCTCCACAACAGCGCCATCGAACATATGGCTATCGAAGTCGTCACGGGCCGCAAGCAAAAGGAGAGCGTCTTCATCGTCAACACATATAGCAACCCGAAACACTTCCAGCAACGTTTCCGAACCCTAATGCACAAGGTGAAGCAATTGGCAAAGGACAACACTGCGCTCGTGTGCGGAGACTTCAACGCACCGCACACGGCGTGGGGATACCCGAAATCCACAGCCAAGGGTCACAGCCTTTACGAAGAGGCCCTAGACACAGAATATCAACTGCTGAACGACCCATCGACACATACAAGACACGGCACATCCACGCAACGCGACACCAATCCAGATTTGGTATTTTGCAACGCCGCCGGGGCTCGCTGGCGGAACACGGGCGAGACACTGGGCAGTGACCACTGCGTCCTCGAGATTACGGTGCCACTGCGCAGCACAGCGCCGACTCCCCGCAAGCAAACGATGACAGAATGGACCAAGTACAGGCAGAAGCTCGATGCTCTGCCCAAGCGCATTGACGACATCGACGAATGGATGCGCACCCTCAATGCAACGGCACAAGCGGCCACGACAGAAGTGGAAGCGGACGGAGGGACCCCACAAATCGATAGCCGGCTGGCGCACCTGCTGGAGGCACGAAACTCGCTAAAGAGCAGATGGAGGCGACAACGCCACAACCGTAAGCTTCGAAAGCGCATCGCCATGCTGAACCGCGAAATTGAGAAACATAGCGCGGTGCTTTGCCGTCAACAATGGCAGGCGGTCTGTCAGGAAGCGGATGGCCAAATCCACAAAAGCCAGACCTGGCGTCTGCTACGTCACCTGCTGGATGAAAACAAGACAAAGGGGACGCAACATCACATCCTAGCACGCACCCTACACAAGGCAAAGCAAGAGCTCGGCGAAGCCGAAGTTCGCCGGCGGATCGACGGTAAATATCTCCCACCCACCCCACCAACCCCCCTCCCAAGTTACGCGGGCGCAGCCAATGCCCGGCTCGACGCTGACATCGAGGAGTGGGAGGTCCGAGCAGTCCTTCAAACCATCAACTGCAAGTCGGCACCGGGGCCAGATGGGGTGTCAAATAAGGCGCTGCGCAACCTCAGCGACGCAGCGGTAACGACGCTAACATAATACTTCAACAGGTGCTGGCGCGTAGGCAAACTCCCCACCAGCTGGAAGGAGGCAAGGACGGTGCTCATCCCTAAACCGGGCAAGACACCAAGCATTGAGAACCTACGGCCTATCTCTTTGACATCCTGCGTAGGAAAAGTTCTCGAACACGTCCTCCTCAACCGCTGGCAAGCATACCTAGAAGAAGGCCTCTACCCAGACACAATGCTGTGTTTCCGGGCCAGGCTCAGCACACAGGATGCCATGCTGCTCATCAAACACGAAGTCCTGGACCAACCAATCAGCTATATGGACAACCGAGCAGTGTTGGGCCTGGACCTGCAAAGCGCGTTTGATAAGATCCGTCACTCAGCCATCCTCCAACAAGTTTCGCGCCTCAACATGGGAGAACACTCTTTCTCATACATCCGCGACTTCCTGACAGATCGCACCGCAACAATCGTAGCCGGAGACATTGAACTGCCCAAGAAAAGACTGGGGAGCACTGGTACACCACAGGGCGCCGTGATCTCGCCGACACTGTTTAACATAGTGATGATCGGGGTGGCCAAACGACTACAGAACATCCCGAATGTCGGACACACCATCTACGCAGACGACATCACGCTGTGGGTGTCCGGCAGCAGTGACGGCGAGATCGAGGCGTCGCTGCAGCGCGCCATCGATGACGTCGAAGACCAACTGCAAGGCACAGGCCTCACGTGTTCCCCGACAAAGTCAGAGCTCCTGATCATACCACCAAAACGAAAAAGCCGAGGAAACAAGACTGAACCCAATATCAACCTCCGGACGCGCGACGGGATGACCATCCCGCGAACGAAGACGCTGCGTATCCTTGGTCTACACGTCGATGCGCTTGGGCACAATGGCCTTACCATCACAAAGCTGGAAACGAAAATATTAACAGCCGTAAGGCTTATCAAGAAAGTGGCAACGAGGCATGCAGGGATGAAGGAAGGCAACCTCCTGAAGCTGGTGCAGTCGTTTGCGATCAGCCACGTGGCCTACGTCGCGGCTTTCCACGACTGGACAACAGCGGAGAGCCGAAAGGTTGATGCGCTGATACGCAAAGCATATAAGACGGCACTAGGCCTTTATACACACACTAATACAGAGCGCCTCTTAGAGCTAGGAATACACAACACATTAAGCGAAATAGCAGAGGCACAACATACAGCACAACTCACAAGACTAGCACAGACAAAGACAGGCAGATCGATTTTACAAAGAATAGGTTCTCAAACGAGGCTGCAGGGGGACAAGGACCGATCGCCGCTGCCGCGCGCGCTGCTTCGCTTTCTGCAGGTTCCACCAATTCCCAAACATATGGACCCAGAGATGAACCAAGAACGTCGCCTGGCCAGAGCAAAGGCCCTCACCGCTACATATGCCGCGGACACTGGTGCATACTATGTCGACGCGGCGGCATACCCAGACCGCCCGGGCACGTACGCTGTGGCCGTGGTCGCGGCAACCTCAGGGGAGCTGTACACGGCGGGCAGCGTACGGGCTCGGGACTCCAACCAAGCAGAAGAGCTGGCCATCACACTAGCCCTAACTAACCCAAAGTGCACAACAGTGTTAAGCGACTCGCATAGTGCGGTTATGAACTTCGCTACAAACAAAGTGTCCTCGTTCGCGTCTAGGGTGTGCGGGGCCCTACCACAACGACTAGTGCCAGTGACCATCAGGTGGTTCCCAGCGCATATGGGCCCGGTGAGCACGGGTGCGAACCGTAACGAGGAAGCAGACCGAGCAGCGCATGTGCTCACCGGCCACGGCACTGCCCTGAGCCCTCGACCTACGGAAGGCGACAATGACGGGATGATACCGGTTGGCACATATAAAGGGGTGCTGACCTGGTATCGAGAAAACAGAAGGACTTATCCGCCACCACACCGGAATCTCACCCGACGGGAGGCAGTACTGCTACGACAGCTGCAGGCACGCGCAATATGGACGCCAGTACTCGCAAAGCATGTATGCCCGGAGGTATACCAAAGTGATGTGTGTGCGGTGTGCGGCAGGGATCGAGCCACCATGGTGCACGTGTTATGGGAGTGCCAAGAGACAGACCCACTCATGGACACGCTGCCACCACGCCTTGCCAGTGCGGTGGCCAGCACAGACTGCAACCTACAGCGGGAGGCCGTTCAGCTTGCGCTGGCGGCCCTTGAACGCCAGCGGCCGAACACGCTGCCTCCCCCCCCAGGAGGCCGGCGACAGTAGGTAACATCTCGCAGGCAATAAAGATGTTGTTTCTCTCTCTCTCAAACACCACGTGTTCTAGAACTTGCGTGCAACAACTGGGCAAATGGATGCCCCACTGCTCCTACCTTCGACATAACTGATGATGACCCGAGGTAAAGGGTCTTCGGTTTGGCAGTGAAGCTGTCATAGTTTAGGAAGAAAGCGAGCCCTTTAGAATGCCTTCTCGAGTCCCAAAACAACACACCCACATTAACGCCATACGAGACTCTGGCGGAGAATTAAAGTGTGGTGCTTCTACATTTATCAACATACGAACACGAGACAGCTATCCTCGTATAGCACAACATCTCGGCAGAGCGGGAAAGCCTTGTTGACAGCCATATCCACCATTAATATCTGCTCCTTACCTGCCTATAGCTCCCAAACCCCAAACTTCATAATCAACATCTATAGCAAACCCTCCAAGCATCATTTCAACTCTTCCCCCATCTTTGTAGCCGCCATAAATTATGCCGCAAGCACCCCTCCTTATTACTCGTGACTTCAACGCTGCCCACACAGATTGCGTCTATCCAAGGGATACCTTGAAAGAAAGGCACCTGGAGGGTCCCCTCCAAACTGAATATTCAATGGACACCATTGTACCAGGAAACAAAAAAAGAAAGTAGCGTCCATACACAAGAATTCACAACCGCCTAACACGCAGGACCAAGATCATGGCAGAAACAGATTATACAACAGGAGGGATCACTAATAATACAAGTACAAGCATCCCAGCACCTACTACCCCCCAAGCTCTAAACTCCTAACCGATTGGGCGACAGTTTGGGAAATTGATAGTTCTGCTAAAGCCCGGTATCCAACCATCTATACCCCTAGCCCAGTGAACAGAACTTTGTCACGATTTACACAGGCATGAACGACCTCTAGATTTGGCCGTACCATCCACCACGTGGACGGCAGACCAGACTACAACAGGGAAGCTTTTTGGAGTAATAAAATTCACTGGCGCAAGCGACATCATAGCAGGCTACTCACAACCCGTACTGCTCACGTCTTAGAGTGCTTAGAAAGTCCCTCCCAAACACTGCTTCAGACAGCCTGGGACACGATATTGGACACCACATTAAATTGGCTCAGCTTGAAGTGCACGCGGGCTTTGCTAAGGTACCTGACAGACCCCAAATACTTCAGAACAACCTAAGGTTCTAGTGTACCAAACTTGCCACCTTTATACCAACTCCAATAACATCTGGCCCTAGGCATTACCAAGCAATTTGTCCTACTACGATCACGCATGCCACCGCCTCAATACACCGGTCCCCTATCCTATCCCCTATTTCCTATCCCCCTCTGAATCTTTGATGCGGTAGTGAGGGCAGTCCTGCATAACCTACCACTGCAATATTATCCCAGTTGCAGCGACATTACCAAGCATTACTCTGTAATTGACCCAATCCGTCAATACAATGTCTTACCAATCTGTTTATTGCGTATTGCGAAAGAGGGACCCTTCCTCCGTGTTAACCTACGCCAGGGTCACATATCCACAAACCAGGAAAACCCCTCACTCCTTCCAACCTTCGGCTTATTTCGATAAACTCCTGTTTAGAGAAGCTCAGGGAGCGGATGGTATTTGCAAAAACTCACGTATATTTAGTACGGACAATTACATTCCCTTCAATTTATGGGTTCCACGCAGGGGTCACAGCAATAATATACACCGACGTCTATACGCGATTCTCCTATAGTGACCACCAAAACACGACTCTTCGGCTATATTTGCCCAAGATATACAAAAGGCCTTTGAAGAAGTAACTTATCAAGCCATACGTCCAGGCCTTGCCCGCATAGTCCTGGTGAACATGCATACAATTACGTTGGGCCATTCCTCTCGAATCGCGTTGCTCGCTACATATTCACCGACCGCGAGCTCCCAACTTACCAATTCCCACTCATGGGCAATCACAAATGTCCCGAAGACACACTCTTTCGCCGCCTCCTTTTTCAAATCGCTGTGTCCCATTACTTTCATCATTGACAATGTTGCTTGGCGTCGCATAGTACGTACAAAGACATATCATCCTTTGGCTAACTCGTGGCAGAGATGTGGACATAGAAACGACACTTCAAGCAGGATTCTCAGCGTTACAACAGGCAGCCCAGGAAGTAGGTTTTATTTCGTTGCCTGCGTTCTATTTCGTATTACTCGATGTGTCTAAACTTCGCGAAACATACGTGGCTCTCACTGTCTTGTGATTGCGTTCTGTATTGATCTGTGGGAGTGTTTTCCGTTCTATGTACGTATACACTCTTGCAATACCCCATTTGGGCTGCAGTATGTAAAAAAACAACATGCACTTCATAAAAACATTAAAATCCTATCCTGTGATGCCATAACAACATGTCACCACACCTAAAACAAAACACATCTACTCCTGCACAACGCTCTTACACGTACTGTGAATCCCATAAATATACTCGGTAAACCATGATTTGAAGCGCAACAAAAAAAAAACACGGACGTAGAACAGAATAGACGAGAGAGGCGCTTACTTCCAACTATTCGTAGGGAATATGAGCACATGCGGAGCGGAATAAAATAGTTGAATGTTAGCGCCTGTCTCGTCTACTCTGTTCTTCGTTCATATAAAGCAGGTCACAAGACTCCTGGGGCTTGTAACTGCCGGGGGCCATGGTCTGAAGCGCAAGGACTGTTACCCATCCATACAGACCTTTCAACTGATCGGCGTTACCGACTGCATGCCATATTTTTCCCTCTCTACCAAAGAGGTCACAAAAGTAGACGGGCCCGCCCCCAAAGCCTACGGGCTGCTCTATACTTGCCTTCTCACTCCACCACCACCAAACTAAGGGTCACCGGCACCTACAACTTCCTTGCCGAAAAAAGTAAGGTGCAGCAGTACAGACCAGATAAATCGCCTGGCTGAAGACACACCTGGACAAACCTTATTGAAGCACGCAGAAATGTATGCTCCTCTTAAGCAAACCCCCACGCCACGCATTCCACATGATTACAGGGATTGCCTAACGACTCGCCCACACCCCTTAATATGAACCCTACTCATCGCACTCCCTAACGAGTGCTCAAGCGCAACTCCCGCCAACTGCACTTTTCATTCATTCTTAAATACTGTCTAAGTAGACGCTGCGTCACCGGCACAAACAGGCTGTAGGGTGTTGGTGAGACGGTGCGGCAGGGGCTACATTTATTTACAGTTGAGTTGTGGCGACGACATGGGCCCGAAAATCAGGGAGCGCCCATGGAGTACAGCCGATCAGCGCGGACCCCAGGATGTTCTGTCTGCGTCATCATCTGCATTACTGATTATGATGCGGCACGGGCACTGACGTTGATAATGCCGCTACAGGGCTCCCCCCAAGCACGCAATGCGGTATGAAAATGACGGGCTTTTTGAAAGCGCGCGAAAAATGAATGAAAATCGGCAGAAGGAGCTATGTACACGTAAACAGGGAAAAAGGAAGTATGAAACAAAGAGGCGGCTGCGGTGTAGCACTATGTACAAATGTTTGTCCATGGTCACAAAAAGTTCGGTGGGCGTGATCGGAAGATGGGCAGTCCAGGTGGGCGTTGAGGGAGCGTCTGGGGCAACTGATAGCTTTGGGTGGCCTGCACTGGTATTGCCCTTGTGATCGATGGCGGAAACAAGCTGACAGAAGCGCAGTAGCAATTAAACATGTTGCCAAGCGAGATAGAGTGCTTGCGAAGCACGGCAGACTCATTGTGGCGCGTAGCTTGCTTAGGAGGGTGGGGTGCAGCCGGTCGACAGGCCGTAATAGCAAAGCTAGTTGGGGCGTTGTGAGCACGCCATGACAGATGCCGCCAGAGGGGTTGTTGGTGCGGGCTGTTGACGCTCCAAGAGATTTTCTTGAACGAGCATTCTTTGCACCTGCTGCTACGCGAAACACCCGTGGATGCGCTCGTGATGTAAAGTAGATGTGTCTCCTTTGCCGTCTGCTGGGGTGAGCCGTGATCAGCCCTTGCAGTGCACGCGCCAGCCCATTAGCTGCGGTGGTTCGCTGATAATGGCGAGCACAGGTCAGCCGAACTCGTGGCGCTTGTTTTCCAGACCGAACGGGTATCTGCACTACCGCAGGATGGTGACTGTTGGGTGCTATGATGAGCGTCTGACCGGCGGCTTTCTGCAATTCCGCCGGTGCGCTGCACTTGGACCGTAACTGAGTGGTGGTGACCGGAGACGGAAGTATATCGAAGACAACTTCAATGAAGTTGTCGTTGCAGCTACTCGCAGCTGATGGAAATGTCTCGGACTTGCACCTCAAGGCCTGTGTCTGAGCATGGTTTGCCAGGTGCCAAAGTGGCGCCCATGTCCCCGGGAGGCGTTTGCCCGAAAGGTGGCAAATGCGGTTGCCTTAAACGCCACCCTGGTAGTTCAGTAGGGCGTGGACGCAGCGCAGCTGCGGTGGTGGACAGACCTCTGCAGGGGTGGGGGGCACAGTCTCCTCTACATGCTACCGCATCGGTGTGGCTTGTGAGGCATGATGGGGCCATCGTTCTCATGGCATCGTTGCTGCACGGCAACGCTGTCGCTGCAAGCGGGCCGGTGCGAGGCCACAGGGCCGGGACATCCGTGGAGCAAGGCTCAGTGGCTGGCGCGGATGGTTTCGGGAAGCGACGGGACCGCACCAGGAGAAAGGCCCTAAGCTCGTCGTAAGGGCGGGCTCTAGGTTCCGGCAAGATAGAGGCCAGGCTGAAGGAAAGCAGCTCGTGGATCAGAACGTAACGGTCCTGCTGCGTCGTGACACCGCAGAGGTCAAAAAAGCACTCGATATGGCAAAGCCACACCTTCGGGTTCTCAGGGTAGAAAGGGGGGTTTGATGGCAAAGCCGCCGTACTGAGCGGTAGTGTCAACCTGCCGGGAGCCGCTTCGGTGGTCGCAGAGAGCGGAGCGTGGAAGATGGCAAGATGGAGGTCGGATGTTCAGCTAAGGCGGGTGGTGATGTTGGGTGTGGCTGTGCTCCGGCCACAGCCTCGTCACAAGGACACAGAGGACACTGCAAGCCGTTGGACGCACTTACTGTTCCAACGCTTGGCGTGGCGTGCGTGGAGGCAACGACATGGAGCGATGCCGAGTCATTACGGCGAGCAGGGCGCGTGCCGACGCGTGCCATCAAAAGGACCTCGAGATTCTCGTATGGTTGCTCACTATATTCCATGATGTCGATGCGCAGGTCATGTGGAAGCAAAGCTGTGGCGATGTGGTGCCGCTCAGCCTGCGAGTCGATGCGCCTTAGCTGGATGTGCATCGCAATTTCGTTGAGCTTTGAGTTGCACTTGCTAAGCTGAGGCTACACTGCTAGGCGCGAAGTGGAGGTTTTTTTTGTGTGTGTGTGCGGGGGGGGGCGGCAGGAGCGGCCGGCAGGAGTGGCTTGGTTAACCAAACCGCAGCAGGGGCCATTTTCAAACAGCTATATTGGGAATACTTCCACGCAAAGCGTGCGCGCAAACCTAAATAATGAAAATACAAAGAAAAAATCACAAATTCAGCATAAAAAACCCACGTTAGAATGTGCAAACACACCATCATCATCAGCGTGTTGGCTTTTTTTTCTTTGTGTATTCATTATTTTGCTTTTCAGGTGCCCTATTCTCGAATGCACAAATTGCCGGCGATTCGCCCATGTTTTTTTGCGTAAGCACGTCGTAAGCACTCAGTGACGGGCTGCACCTATAGCTATACGACAAGCAGTGTAATTTGGCGAGTCACTCATAAAGATCGCTACCAAGGTATCAAATATTATGCAAGAAACATATAAAAACACTTGGAATGTCCTATAAAAAAATTCCCCGCATTTCCCCGAGGGGAAGAATGTGAAAGTGCGAATGCACGAGTTGAATTTGCGCGGTTCGGTAATGTTCGCGAAAGAGAGATCACACACACACACACAACTACAAAGAAAGAAAGATGCATTTATTCACAGACACCTATTTGTGTTGTGGTTGTACTTGATTGCTAGAGCGGATCTCAGCTTTGAAATTTCGTGTCAGTACTCCTTTAAGCGGGTCCATTAGCCCTTCTCACGCCCGATTCTTGGCCAATCACCCACGTGGGTATGTGCCATGTCAGCGGCCAGGCAGCGCGCACCCATCTCCCCCCGTTGCCAAGGAAGAAGAGGAGATTCCTGGCCAATCACGCACGTGGGTATGTGCCATGTCAGCGGCCAGGCAGCGCGCGCCCATCTCCCCCCGTTGCCAAGGGAGACGAGGAGCGCGCGCACCCGCAGCTGTTGCTATGCGGACGGCGGCGGACGCTTCAAGCTCGCTTAAGAAGTGCATTCGCACTTAAAATTAAGACGGTAGCTGAGGCTGACAAGAAAAACACAGTTCTGGAGGTCAAATGTGGCGTCAACACCACAAGGTGATCGAGTAACGTTGATCCAAAAGCGAGTGAAAGGCGGATGTCGAGCTCAAGAACATCACACAATTTTTTTACAGTATCTATTTATTTATTTCAATCCCTTTTAGTAACATAGCTGGACTCTCTGCTTCAATGCAAGCTTTGTTGCGTTACCACCTTCCCTGCCGCCACCGCCACCACGCCATCGTCTGCTGCTATGTTACAAGTTTATGGCGTGATCACAGAAAACGACGGCCGCTACCATCGCTTCTATGACACACAAGAGCAGCGAAGCGCTACGCCTGATAACCGCAGAGCGCACCGATATCGCCGATTCACTCATTGGTCAAGCTCGACTTCAATCAGCGCTGTAATGAACCAAGTAGTCACTTTTCTTTGTTAGTTTTCTCTTGTGTTCAATCATGTGGCCCAACAGCTTACTAGGACGAGTATAGACAAATGCCATGTATTGGGTTCTCGTTGTCATGGAGAGGCTCGTACTGCCCTCTTATGTTGCAGTCACGCCAAACAGATAATTTTTATTTTCTTGCCAAACATAAAAGCAAACTACTGCACGTTATTTGTATGCTCCATGATCGCTGAATTGGAAGCAGTTGAAACTATAATTTGTTTAGGTAGGAAACATGCTTTAAACAGCGCGCTTGCGAAACTGCGCCTGTTGCAAATTGCCGCACATTTCGCCGCACCGTAAGCGGGGGCAATTTTTTGCCCTATTTCGCATGTATTTTGCGACAAAAACAGCCGCCATTTTCAAGCTGTTACGTAGCATTAGGTCACTTTTACGCAGGCTGAAGTTGCCAATGCAAGACGTAATCGTTCCCGCCAACTGTTTAAAATACGTCACGCCTTCTCAGCCAATCACAGAGAGGGTGTGTATTACAAGCATTATTGTTGTTGCATAGCAAAGACAAGCCTACGTTGTCATGTCTAGCGCATTTACTCTGGTTTTTTATTGCCGGACAAGAATTATGCGCTTTCAGTAAGAAGAAATAAGGTAAACTTTAGAACTGCTGCCCGTTCACGTCATAAAACGTCATAATGACGACAGCACACACAACCACTTTGTCAACCAGAAGCACGTGCCCAAAATTGCAAGCCAATCAAAAAAGACTTCCGGAAAATTGCCTGAATTGTTGGAAATTTGTGCAGTCGAGAATAGGGCCCCAGGCGCGGTTTTCGAGCCACATTTCCGCTGCTTCTGATGGTGATAGTACCGCTCGTTTCTGTTTCGCTTTCCAAGAATGTCCTTCCTATATCGTCCACGGTGCATTTTCGCTCGCTCTGGTGTAGTCAATTAAGGCCTAGGATCGTCGAAAGGCGGTTCAATCGAGAGAACAGGAGTTCTAGAATTGGAAAACATGCGCCGCTTGCGTGTGCGTCGCTTAGTTGATAAGTTAAGAGGCGTCCAAGATACGTTTTTTGTCATTCTTGCGTGTTTCGCTTTGTTTACAAATGCTTCTCGGCCTCTGGACAGGCGGCAAAGCATCTCACCGTGCTTAACTTATAATTTTGTGTTCCTCCGAGCCACAGAAACACGATGGACGGCCTAAAAGGTCGGCGCGAGGCCTGCCGCTCGGGTCGTAATCCTTGCACGAACCCTTCGGAGGCAACTGAGAAGCCCTAACGGCCAGCGACAGTAAAGTAGAGACCCTGGCAAACGTTTCCCTGCAATTTTAGTTGGCCTGGCCTTCTTGGATTTGGAGCTGGCTGCAAAAGTATCTTGATCTGCCCGCGCGGACCAAGCACGCCCGGGGTCTTTGCGGCGCCCTGAGGGGTCGTTATTCAAAGCCCAGGCAATCGAAACACGGTTAAATTGAGATAACAGGAGCTGTAGAATTGTAAAACATGCGCCGCTTGCGTGTGCGTCGCTTAGTTGATAAGTTATGGGGCGTCCAAGATACGTTTTTTGTCATTCTTGCGTGTTTCGCTTTGTTTACAAATGCTTCTCGGGTTGTGGCCAGGCGGCAAAGCGTCTCACTGAGCTGAGCTTAAACTTTTTTTTGTTCCTCCAAGCCACAGAAACACGATGGTAGGGGTGAATATTACGTGAGGAATAAGGAAATTTCAGTTGCAAGCCGATTAGCATGGCGAACGCGACTTTTCAAGGTCACAAGAGTGGTTCTCGCTCCTCCGCCGCTCGCTGGCGGGCCCAAAAACGTTCTCACGACGTCGTGAGACCACTGGTTAGAAAGCGTATTCCTCGCTCTACACGATGGTGCTATGACCTTGTTCGTGCGACGAACGGTAACGATGCAAGCGCCAGAACCCCGACGCGGCGCGGCCGAAAAGGTTGGCGCGAGGCCTACCGCTCGGGTCGTAACCCTTGCACGAGCCCTCTCGAGGCGCCTGAGAGGCCCTGACGGCCAGCGAAAGTGAAATAGAGACCCTAGCAAATGTTTCCGTGCACTTTTAGTTGGCTTAGCCTTCTTGGATTTGTAGCTGGCTGCGAAAGTATCTTGATCTGCGCGCGCGGACCAAGCGTGCCCAGGGTCTTTTGCGGTGCCCTGAGGCGTCGTTAATCAAAGCCCAGGCAATCGAAACACGGTTCCATCGAGAGAACAGGAGTTGTAGAATTGGAAAACATGCGCCGCTGGCGTGTGCGCCGTTTTTTTATAAGTTAGGGGGCGCCCAAGATACGTTTTTTGTCAATTTCGCCCGTTTCGCTTTGTTTACAAATACTTCTCAGGCTGTGGACAGGTGGCAGAGCGTCTCACCGTGCTGAGCTTAGACTTTTTTGTTCCTCCGAGCCACAGAAACACGATGGTGGGGGTGAATATTGTATCAGGCTACACTGGCGGCAGCGTAGCCGGAAACAGCAACTATGGATGGGGGGTATATAAACCGTCGAAACAATAAAGCTTCCTCTTTGCTGCTCAACGACTTGTGTGTGCGTGTTGTCTCCCATCGGCTGATACATGGCGCAGCCGAAAGCCGAATTATCGCTGTAATGTTGTAACCACAAAGTTTCTCATTAGGTTGTAACCCCGCTTCGGACACCTTTGCAAAAATGGATGCACTACGTCAGCCGCCACCGCTCGTGTGCTCGGGCAACCTCGAGGTAAACTGGACGCGATTCCGGCAGCGTCTCGACATCCTCATGTTAGCGACCGGATTCTCTAGAAAGAAGCCCGCCGAGAAAGTCGCGCTGCTCCTGCACGTTGCCGGCAAACAGACGCTTGAGGTGTACAACACCTTCAAGTTTTCCGACGGAGAGTCCCGTGACGACTACGATGTGATAGTGAAAAATTTCAAGGATTTCTGTGTCCCAAAGAAAAATGAGATGTACGAGCGCTACGTGTTCCGAACAAGGCAGCAAGCAGAAGGTGAGCCCTTTAAACAATTTCTTCGTGACCTGAAAATCAAGGTTCAGTCTTGCGGTTTTTCAAGTATGGCCGAGCGTATGTTGAGGGACCAGGTCGTCTACGGAATCCGTAACAAAAAGCTGCGAACAAAGCTGCTCAAGGAAACGGATCTGACGCTGGAAACAGCCGTTAGCCTTTGTCAAGCAACGGAAGCCGGAGATAGGCAAAACATGGTATGGAATGATCAAGAGAAGTGCTTAGACGTCGTGCGGCCGGAGAAGTCTGTCGATGCCGTGCGGCCGGAAAAGCACAGGGTCCGGCGCTCAAGATGCACAAGGTGTAACACACTGCACGATGACCGAGCCTGCCCAGCCTTCGGGAACACGTGCTTTCGGTGCGGTAAGAGCAATCATTTTGTCGCCCGCTGCCCTGCAAAGCCCAAGAGCCAGCAGAGTTGCTGCATATGCAACGGATCAAGCGCGTGGGAAAACAGCTAGCTCGTGCCAAGAGAACACTGCCAGTGACCAGTCGTCAGGGGAGTTTGACATCCTGGATGTTGGAGTGTGTACGATTGCGTCGCGTGCAGAGTGCCTTGTACGGTTGGCGTGGGTGCAACAGGCAAACTCTCCTTGAAAGTCGACACTGGGTCGCAGGCCAACCTGTTGCCCTATTCGCTGTACAGGAAGCTCAGCAAGAATGCTTCTGTCCGGCCCAGCCCAGCAACACTTCTAAGCTACACGGGAGGCATAATCAAGCACATGGGCCTGGTTACTCTCCAGCTGAAGATGAACGGAACCACAGCGCCAGTAGACTTCTTCGTGGTCAACAATGGACATCAAGCCCTGCTTGGCCTGGAAACTAGCGAAAAACTCGGCTTAGTATCGAGGGTCGACTCTGTCAAGGAGGAAGACATTGTTAGTCAGTTTCCGGACGCGTTCTCAGGAACTGGTTGTTTGGGCCGCCCCTACCATCTGACTCTGTGCGAGGGAGCCCAGCCAATAGTCCAGCCAGCACGGCGTGTGCCCCAAGCCCCGAGGACGCCACTGAAATCGGAGCTGAATCGCGTGGAAAAAGAGGGCATCATACGCAAAGTTCCCGGCCCCAGAGAATGGGTAAGCCCACTCGTGTTGATAAGGAAAAAGGATGGCTCGCTGAGAGTGTGCATGGATCCGCGGGAGCTAAACCGGAACCTAAAGCGAGAGCACTATCAGTTGCCCAGGCGCGAAGACATCGAATCTGACCTGGCCGGAGCCACTGTTTTCACTACTCTTGATGCTAAAGCTGGATTTCACCAAGTGCCGCTCGATCCCAGTTCGTCTGAGATTTGTACCTTCGGTACACCGTTTGGCCGGTACTGTTTTCTACGGCTACCATTTGGCATAGCTTCAGCGCCAGAAGTGTTTCAGAGAGTGTTGTCCGAGATTTTTGAGGGCATAGAGGGTGTTCGTGTCTATATAGACGATATCCCTATCTGGGGTAGAGACCAAGCAGAACATGATGAAAGGTTGCTACGTGTGCTCGAAGCGGCACTCAAAGCAGGGTTAAGCTTTAATCGAAACAAGTGTAAATTCGCTCAAAGCTCAGTCTGTTTCCTGGGAGATGTCATCAGTGTTGAAGGCATCACACCCAACCCAAGTATGGTCTGTGGTCTGACCCACATGCCCACTCCGGGAGATAAGAAGGCCCTGCGTCGCTTATTGGGTATGATCAACTACTTTCGGAAGTACGTTCCAAACGTAGCACAGAAAACGAAGAACCTTCTTAGCCTGACTCGCGAGGACTCGGAATTTGAGTGGCTTCCCCCTCACGAAGAGGAACTTGCCGAGTTGAAGGATATACTCTCGCAGCCACCAGTGTTGGCAGTGTTTGATCCTTTGAAAGCCACAAAGATATCCACTGATGCCTCACCCACAGGCGTCGGAGCAGTGCTCTTACAGTTGCATGGAGAAATCTGGCGGCCAGTGGCCTATGCATGGAGGGCACCCTCGGACCCTGCGACACGTTATGCGCCAATTGAAAAGGAGGCTTTGGGCTTGGTGTTCGGCTGTGAAAGGTTTCATCATTTTGTGTATGCTGCTGACTTCACCCTTGAAACAGACCATCAGCCATTAATCGCAATTTCAAAAAAGGGTTTGAATGACATGCCTCCCAGGCTGCAGAGATTCTTCGTACGGTTGTTGATGTATACTTTCACCTTGCCGTATGTTCCTGGCTCGCAGCTCATCCTGGCTGATACGCTGTCCCGGCAGAAAACTCACATCCCCAGAGAGCCGAACGACCTCGCAGTGGACATCGAGGTGCATGCCACCCATGTCCTCTTCGACTTGGTAGCGCCAACGACCCTCGACAAACTCGTCACAGAGACCCAACATGACCCCATTCTCCAACAGGTGATATCGGCGTTGTCAAACAATAGCCCAGTAGATGGCTTGTACAGACCATTCTATGCCGAATTGACCGTTGTGAATGGAGTATTGTTCAAAAGCAGCCGTGTTGTCGTGCCTTCATCAATGCGAGCCGACATGCTAAAACGGTTGCACGAAGGTCACCTGGGCATCTCCAAGTGTAAAGCTAGAGCAAGGGAACTCATGTTTTGGCCGAAGATGAATGCGGACATTGTGGCCTTTGCCAACAGATGCTCAGCGTGCAAGGCACTTGCTTATAAACTGCCACAGGAGCCATTCCGGATTCGTGAGGTACCCAAACACCCATGAAGCAGGGTAGGTGTTGACCTACTTGAGTATGCCTATCAGACCTATCTTGTCGTATACGACGCACAGTCAAACTTTTTTGAGCTAGAAAAGTTGCAGAACACAACTGCGGCAGAAGTCGTAGATAAGCTGAAGGCAATCTTTTCCCGTCATGGCATTCCAGTGGAGGTGAATTCATACAATGGCCCTGAATTCACCTCGTGCGAGTTAAGTCAGTTCGTGGCCAAATATGAGTTCCGTCATGTTACGTCAAGTCCTCGTTATCCCCAGTCTAATGGCCTCGCAGAAAAGGGCGTGCAAGTGGCAAAACGTATCTTGCGTAAATGTGCTCTGACTGGCGATGATCACTGGCTGGGTCTGCTGAACTATAGAACAATGCCCTTGGAGGACGGGCGGTCACCCAGCGAACTACTCATGGGCAGGAGGCTTAGGACTAGGCTTCCCGACTTTGCAAAGGCAAAGGGGACTCAAGTGAAAAAGCACAAGCAGATAATGCAGGGCTGTCGTCTCTCGTAACTGCAACCTGGTGACGTAGTTCGTTTACAGAGCGATGTGGGATGGAACCCCAAAGCCCGGGTGTTGGAGGAATGCTCACCCCGCTCGTACCGCCTGGTAACTGATACTGGCCGTTGCTTTCTCAGGAACAGGAGACACATGCTTCGTACAGAGGAGTCCCTAGACGGCACCTTAAGCGACACCGACTCCAGCATTCTGCCACAGCAGGAAATGCTCAAACTGCTCGAACTTAGCCAGCCAGTACCGAACCCAGAAGATGTAGACCATCTTGCCCAATCCTTGCTAGGGGTCACCACTCCTACACAACAGTCACAGCCTGTACCAAGGAGATCGACCAGACCTCGAAAGCCCCGCGTCAAGCTTGACTATGATGAACGGTTGAACCGAATTCCGTAATTCTTAAAAGGAAGGAAGATGTATCAGGCTACACTGGCGGCAGCGTAGCCGGAAACAGCAACTATGGGTCGGGGGGCATATAAACCGTCGAAACAATAAAGCTTCCTCTTTGCTGCTCAACCACTTGGGTATGCGTGTCCTCTCTTATCGGCTGATACAATTATTGCGTGAGCAATAAGGAAATTTCAGTTGCAAGCCGATTAACATGGCGAACGCGACTTTTCAGTGTCCCAGGCGTGGTTCTCGATCCTGCCAAGCTCGCTTGCGGGCCGAAAAAAGTTCTCACGGCGTCGTCAGACCACGCGTTGGAAAGCTTATTCCTCGTGCTATGCAATAGTGCCATTATTGTTTTCGTGCGTCGAACGGTAATGATGCCAGCGCCAGAATTCCGACGCGGCGCGACCGAAAATGTCGCCGCGAGGCTTACCGCTGGGGTTGTTACCCTTGTAGGAGACATTTCCATGCGACTGAGGGGCCATAACTGGCAGCGACAGTAAAGTAGAGGCCCTGACAAACGTTTCAGTGCAATTTTAGTTGGCCTGGCCCTCTTCGTTTTGGAGCTGGCTGCGAAAGAGCCTTGATCTGCCCGCACGGACGAAGCGCGCCAAGCGTCTTTTCCGGCGCCCTGTGGGGTCGTTAATAAAAGCCCAGGCAATCGAAACACGCTTCAATCGAGAGAACAGGAGTTGTAGAATTGGAAACCATGCGCTGCTGGCGTGTGCGCCGTTTAGTAGATCAGTTAGGGAGCGTCGAAGATACGTTTTTTGTCATTGTTGCGCGTTCTCCCTTGTTTACAAATGCTTCTCAGGCTGTAGAGAGGTAGCAAATTGGCTCATCATGCTAAGATAACGTTTTTTGTTTTACTGTGAACCACAGAAACACGATGGTATGCGTGAATATCACGTGAACAATACAGAAATTGTCTCAAGCCCGATGACCATGGCGAGCTTTAGCCATGGGGGGCAGGGGGCAGCTGATGTGGCGCTCGTTTCGCGCAGCCCTTATTTGCATTGCATCGTCATTGAAAGGAGCAAAGCACAGCAGAAACAGGCGGGGGGGGGGCCGCAATGAGAGCCCGCTTCTTTTATATGCGATCTTTTACTACCGAAGCAGCAGCAGCCGCCAGGCAGGTAGGTTCTGTTCCCGAACGTTGTGCAGAACTCGTACTGGGCACGCCTAGGACTGCAGCAGCAGCAGCAGCAGCAGCAGCAGCAGCAGCAGCAGCAGCAGCAGCAGCAGCAAGAGAACCTGCAAAAGACAAAAATAAGTGCAACATCGCCGCCGTGTGCATACGAATCACCTGGAACAGTGAGAACAAGCCCAACTAAAGAAAAAGATCATGCGCATGCGTTCACCATAGCTAGCCTTTGCAAAGCAAACTAGGGGATGGTACAAAACGATCTCACAGGCGCACAGAGACAGCTGGCTCAAAGCCACCTGAATTCTGTCTATGATGCACAAGTCTGCCATAAACAGACACCAGGCGCGATAAAAATAAATGCGGGTGAGGTGAACCACGGAATGAAAAAAAAGGGGCTCCTGCGGGATTCGAACCTGGGTCGTGCGAGTGGTGGAAACCAAAAATGGAAGCATAACGTCTGAGTGCAATGCCCATCCTACGAGTGCATATTCGCCCTTTTTTGTTTGGCAACAAACTTCGCCTACACTATGAATGGTTAGCCCAACCAGTCTTCCGGTTTGCGGCTTTCGGTCCGCCAGCCGCCACTGTTCACCTACGATGCGGGCAGCGACTGAGTTTGTTGTGGAAGTACGAGGTTGGTGAGAAGTCCCTCGGTCGTAATTTTATATGCGTGAGAGTTAGACCATGAGCAGCGAGTACTATCGAGCGTTGGACAGCACGGCCAGAGAGAGGTACCGTCAAAAGTTGACCTTCAACGGGGAAGAGCTGCCGGACCCACTCGATCCACCGCTCCGTCAATACGTGTTTGTGACCGACTCGTGGCGGTTGCCTTCGGTGCACGTCGGCGACATCTACATGTACCTCGTAGAGGGTACGTGTTTCTACTCGAAAGAAGAGGTTAAGAGTTTCAAGCTGTCTGACGGGTACAACAGCTTTATAAGTGGTAAGGTTCGACAACTGCGCTGCTTCAGTGCAGCTTTCGGAAGCAGCGCAGTGGTGCTCGTCGCTGCCGACGTTGCGGCCAGCCAGACCGTCAAAAAAGTACACCAGCCCTGGACTCTTGTGGAAAAAGACGGCACCGTAATAAACGCCCATTGCACTTGAATGGCCGGGTAAGTGTTTTTTTCTCAACTGCCAACTCCGAGTTGACTAGACGCGGCGTGCTCGCGATCTAATCTGTATGTTTTGCTGCAGTCTGGGTGAGGCGTGCAGTCATGTGTCGGCGCTGATGTTTCGCGTGGAAGCCGAGGTCAAGCACGGGCTCAACGACCCATCATCCACCTCAGTGGAGTGCCGGTGGATTTGTCCGTCCACGTCAGTACAGGTATGACATGGCCATTCGCGTGTTGCCGTAAAAAAAAAAGCACTCCAACGCGCGCATAAGTGATACGACCAGTTTCTTATCTAGTCATCTTGAAAAGGTGTTCGGGAAGTATTATTCTAGAAGAAAGCATAACTTCCTTATGGATTTGTCATGCAGGCTGCCCAGGTTGTTGACATTCAGTTTGTCAAGGCAGGAACTCAAAGAAAAAGGAAGTGTTGTGGGAACCCAGCCGCAGAAGCCCTGCAGCAGCATCAGGTGGCCCCTGCATCAGACGACCAGGTGCAAAGTTTCCTGAAGAGAGTGAAGGTATGTGCGTAAAACATACTTGGTGAAGTAAGGCAGAAAAGACGGCTGAAAGTTTGGATTTTATTATCACTGCTAGTAATGACACAAATCAACATTTCAAATATTTACAAAAGTCACTATTGCACTTAATTGTAAAGCGACGTGAGTACCTTGTCGTATCTATTGAAACCTTGTTTTTAAGTAGGCTCAATCACCCAGGTGATCAATATTGCTGTGTCTGTATATTATACATGCCAATATCCAAACATGTTCTGGCAATGGGTGCATTCACTAAAAGCTTTGGTTGGCTGGGAGCAGAATTAGATTCATTCAGGAACTGTATTGGCATAACTTGGCAAGAAACATAGTGCGGCCACCTCCAGCTCAGATTCACAGTGCAAAGCTTGTAGCCACACTCCACAGGAGGCAAACATTCGTATAGTGGATTGTCTTGTGTGCCTCATTCCAATGATCTTGTCTGCTACCTGCGACTCTGACTTTTATCTTTTACCTGTTTACGCTGTCATTTGGAGGCTTATGCGTGCCCTGCAGAATCATCTGCTGTCCCTATGGCCAGTCCACGAACAGAAGGGCTGTGGATGACAGCACAGCATTCATGCTAGCAATAAGCTCTAATTTCGAAACGATTTTCAGTGATTATGAGTCATGCTGGTCAGACGGCATTAATTTCACAGCCTGTCGAGCTCATTAGTTTATTGAAAGTAACAATACAGTTATTTAATAGCTCAAAAAGGAGCAACGCTTGTGCGCATTACGATCAGTTTTATGGTGACCTGTCGCCCCCTGCTGTTCATAATAAGTTGCTCAGAAGATGTGCATGGCTCTCAATATGTCACTCTGCAGTACTGTTGTTGTCTGCCGACTTGATAGTGTAAAATTACAATAATAAAAATACACTGGCGGCCACTATGCTACTGGTATGGATGACCAAATTACATCAGTGCAGTCCATCTGTGTGCAATTCAAATGCGGGGGGTGGACAACAATTGATTACGCAATGTTAACAAGAGTAGTCCTGGCAGGCTCATAGCAAAGGACCACCCTGAAATATTTTTGCTGGGTCCTTCTTTCTTCCCATTCGTAGCATTTTGTCATCGGCGTGCCCCTACTACTACTGTAAAAGCTCGTTAATTAAAACTCGAAGGGGACCATAAAATTGTTCAAATTAAGCGGAGTGGGAGGGCGCTAGAATTGATGAATGGGCATCACGCCACATTGCGCAGGCAGAACCAAAGAAGCCACCTTTGGACTCATTATCGGGAATTAGGCATTATGACACGTTTGTTGCAGGTAATTTCGTAAATTATGTTTTGTAAGTAATAATGGCATGCGCCGGAGCACTGGCACCGGGTGCTCAGCGCCCTCTGTAGAAGCGAAATATGCTGTTGCAGGAGCGTAGTGCACGCCGCACTCTTATTTTCCTGTTTTGTTCTTTTTAGTCTTAGTAAATTTGGTTTGATTTGTATTTGCAACACATCGTAATCACTCTGGGCCGACTTTTTCTGCCAGGAGCGATGGAAACCAGGGGATCATAGTTCGCATTAACTGTTCTAGACGCCAATGCGTTCGAATTATCAGGAGTTTTCCGCCATCGAATTATACAGGGCTGTGCCGGGACCGGGGCGTGAGTTCGAAATAAGGAGATTTTACTGTACTGCTGTCGTTTTCGGAAAAGGAAGATGGCGCTTTGCTTGTGACTCTGAGATGCCGGTAGGTCCCCCCAATACCAAATCTTGCTTTCATGCCTGGTGCAACAGTTTATTCATTTCAGTGAATGCTATGTGGAATGGATCCTGATGCCCACAGCCATAACAGGCAATCATGTGACGTGCCTTCTGCTCTCGTTTTACGCCACTGGTGTTCAGCATAGCCTTTGAGCTAGTGGAGGCAATCTAAAGGACAGATGTTCTTCCCCAAACATTGTTAAAGCTGGGTAATAGTAATTGATGTTTTGAGAGCAGGGTCTAGGGAGATGTACACTTGTCTGCAACAGAAGTTGTTACCAATTAATTAACTTTATGACTGCCCATTGTGTAGCTGCTTGTCCACAATAGTAGTTGTGGAAGCAGTGTGCGTTAAAAGGTTTTTTCTCAGGAAATACCTCCAAGCACCCTGCTGCTCTCTTCGGTGACGAACAGTAAGGATACGAATACCTGCAGCGACTCAGACGGAGATCTCCCAGCCAACGGAGATCTCCCAGCCTCCAGTGCCACGTTTCTGAACTCCAATGTAGAAATGTATGCCCCTTATGATGAAGTGTCGGCACGGGGTTTGCAACTGACTACCCTGAAGTGTGGGCAGATCGAAGTGGGCACGCGAGGTCAGGCCCAGTGTATAGCCTGGCTCGAGCAAACACAATGAAGGATAACTGCCTCAATCCTTAGGAGGGTCCTTTCATCCTGTACTAGACAGGAAGGCATTGTGTCTGAGATTATGGGCGATGTCAAGGCTCCTGACGTAGCAAGTGTAAGACATGGAAATGAGACTGAGGTTGATGCTCGGAGGGCATTCGTCGTATCCGAGGAACAAAATCACATGAACTTTAAAATAGAGAAAACGGGCCTCTTTGTCTGTCCTGAGAAGCCCTTCCTGGGAACCTCAGCCGACGGTCTCGTTACATGCTCGTGCAGTGCAAAAGCAGTGTTAGAGATCAAGTGCCCGTCAACGTGCAAGGGCAAGAAGCTGCCAGACCCTGCTACTAAGCTGCCGTCTTATTTAACAAAAGAGCTGCAGCTTCACACCACTCACCACTATTATGCTGAAGTACAGCAGAGATGGCGTTGAGTGGTGTAGAGAGAGCGTTTTTTGTGGTGTACACTGGTGCCGACATTAATGTTGAGACTATATGTTTCAACGCTATTTTCTGGAGTGCAGCAGTTGCAAAGGCAGAGATTTTTTTAGCCATGTGTTTCCAGAGCTTCACTATAAGGACTTGCAAAAGAAGCTCGAAACTACAAGAGGTCCTGCGTCTGTAAAGGAGCAAAAGCTGGTGCTGTAGTGCAGTGCAGTGCATGTGGAGCAGTAGCTCATTTAAAGTGCTTGGGGTTAAAATGGAGGCCCAACGTTTGGGTCTGTTCAGATTATCAGGACTGCATCGGGGAAGATAAGGAATAGTTCTGTCTTTTTACACTGCAGTGATCTCATTATGAATGATGTGTGTAGGCTAGCATTTTTTTGGCTATACCAACAGACCACCGGTCATCAACTTGTTGAGTGTTGCCTCATTTTAACGGAACTTTTTCACTGTCATGCCCGAGGGAAGTCGTGCTCTAAATGTTTTTTTGTCCTATACTGCTGGTAACTTACCCCAAAATGTTCATGCTTAATGCACACTTTGTGCCATCCCTTGTCACAGTTTAGTTCAGGTTCCATATTTCTTTGTTTGTCTCTTTGGTGAGTGTGTTATTGTTTGGTCCTTTGAAACACACGCATAGTCCCGCAGGTTTCAATACGTGCATGCAAACACCTTTTTTTATGGATGCTTGACTGGTGGCTTACATCTGAACTGGTGTTGATGTCGGTACTTGTCCACGTGAAGCTGACAGAGCGAGCTGACAAACGCAAGCAAAGTTACAACCTTATCATAAAAAGTAGGTGTGTGTAAAAGAAAGAATGGCAATATGGCAATTTACTAGAGATGGGCGAATATTTAGTTACTACGAATGCCCCATCAAATTTGGTTCTATTCAGGATTCGCTCGGAATCGATTTTAAGTATTCAACAATGTTGAATTACTCTACCTCTCCCAATACTTTGGCTTGGATTTCCACGCAGGTGCCGCAAGCTCCCAACCATTTCAACCATGTCGTGTTCTCGACCTCAGTACACGTTTAGAACTGGGGTACCAGTACATATCTGGTACTTAAAGAAACACAAGTACTAGAACATACAAATGCAGAGGTACTGCTGAAACATTTGAAATTAACAATTGAAGTACTTCTAATAGATAGTCTTGTGGTATTTGTTGTACTATTTGATTTAAAATGTTTCGAGCAAAATCACTATTCGTTTCAACTCAAACCCAAAATCTGCTATTTGCCCATGCCTACAATTCACCAAACGTGATAGGAATGGCTAACAATTATTTTGATTTATCTCTACCATCGCTTCCTATCACGAGTGATTTCTGAGCTTGACTTTGCTCTTCTTCCTTTAATGTGGAGCACTGTAAAAAAGATACAGGTGATAACTGCAGTTTGCATTGGTGGACTCTGCCTTTCTGCTTTATGATGAGCCTTGATGTCACGGGTGATTCGAAAGTAAGCCACCAAACTTGGGGAACGGTTTGGAATTAGGAGCATCAGTATTTGCACATGTACCACTGTCTGCGGGAGAGAAAGCAGCCAGAGACGATCGGGGCTTTCCTGGTTGCCCTCTACGCTACTAGATGGTGCCACCTTGCTAGTGGTGTTACCTGGAGCCTGCGACCAATTGGAACTTCTCTTGTACACTGCTACCGCTTTCCTACAACACGAGCTCCTTATGCTAACGCCTAAAATGCTTTGCCACTGTAATGCGCCTGTGATATTTGTCGTATGATAAATTGACTATGGACTGCAGCTGAATTTTAAACCTAAGGAGAAAATAAAGTGTGAAAAAGTAAATTCCAACTGTGTGTCACTTTATTCCACACCTCAAAACTACTGTAACGTCTTACTCGTTCAGTGTAAAAAAAAGAACCAAGACCTTTCCCCTTGCAACCTTCTTTTGAGTATCAATAGTATGTAAACCTTTCATTTAAGCATCCCACATACATTACCCAAATGTTTACCTTCGTTAAATTTTGTTGACCACTAGCCTTTTTAGCATTCCTTCCAATCTGAAATCTTATCTTTGTGAAGTATATGGCACGAGTGAATAATGGCACTGGAAGTACTCTTGACATGATCAGACGGGGTTTCTTTTTCCCAACAGTTGTGTAGCCATTGGCACAAGCACAAGACACAAGCAGAGCAATAGCCAAAGAAGTAAGAAAATCGGGGGCTTGCAAAAAAACGACAATGCATTGCCCCTTGTCGATAGTTCCAAGTCATAATAGTAGAGCATCATATTTTAGGCCATGTAAAACTAACATCATATTTTGCATCCTAGCTCTAACCTTCAAATTATGTTCTTTGCGACTTATGACACTTATTCGAGCTGGTCTTCCATTGTCAAAAGAGTTTCTTGTAATCCTCCCTTAACTTGGCTACCACCTGTGTAATAGCCAAGTGTGAAGAGCATGGCGAACCTGAAAAATATGCTTGTCTAAGAAATGTTTTGCTACAGTATACAATGATTTATGAACGCAATGATTTATGAACTACAATGATTTATGAACGCATCACCAACCAATGTTAGCAAGTTGGCAATCAAGTTTTTCTTCCTGAAGCTAAAGAGGAAGCTCAGACAACAGGCGACGAGGCCTGACTAGTTCTCGGCTCCTTTTGCAGTTTGGAAGCAGCTTAGGACCCATTATTGAACAACTACAAAAAAAATGGACTGAACAGGTGCGTAAACATGTCGTTACAAAACAGGTAGTACATCCTCACACATATCCTATACAAAAAACAGACCAAATAAACACTGAAACTCCACGAGGAAAGGTTGAGAAAATGTACGTATGTAACCTTATACACGCATAAGAAAAAAATATTGAGTACAACAAATCTCCAGAGGAAAAAAACGACGCTGAAAAACACAAGAATACAGGGGCCTCACAGAAGTCCAGGATTGCATTCCATCGAGTATTTCTTTATATATCTTAAGAAATTTCTCTGACATGTCTGATGTTCATAATTGAAGCAATTCAGGTTAAGAGCTGCGGCCAACTAAAACTTCATACTTTTTGTTTTCTGTATCCTATTCTTCATCGTCTATGTCGTTAATAAGTGGTGACTGGTAGTCCGTCAGCATCGCACATACTGCCCACATCTGGTTCGCAAGAGGTGCAAGAGTGATAGGGATGGAACGGCCAAATATGTGATATGCTTTGATGCGCTTGATTTTTCTTTCTACGTGTATTCTGATTGCCGCTATCTCTTGAGTTTCTTCAACTTGCTCTGCTGTGAACTGATTAGACCTGAGGAATGGTGGGATGTTTAGCTTGACATTTTTTTCTTGAGCAAGTCTTCTATCACGAACCCTTTATCAGCCATTACAGCATCTCCAGGGTTGAACGGCAAGCCCAAAAAACCACTTCTCAGCACGCACTCCCTGTCAGAGGTGTTTCCTGTAAACAGCTCTGAGCAAAACGACAACAGCCCGTTGGGGGTTATGCCAACAAGCCCTTTGAAGGTGTGCGTTGACTTGTAGTGGGAGTACAGGCGCGACTGTGTCACAAATGACGAAGGCACGTCACACCTGATCTCAGTTGCATCCAAGATCACACGTGTTGAGGCATACTTCTCTTTGAAAGCAGCAGGCATAGCCTCGTCAACTGCTTCTCGCGAGTACCACACTTCGAAATCTTGAAGCAGCAGGTACATGAAGTCTACCCATACAGAAAAAAATATTGAAACAGTGCTCACTGATATGGAGAACAGGTGGCCAAGGTGCTGGTGAAACAGCCCCAGCCGCAGCTTTACAAGGACAAGGAACAGTTGGTCCTCCACTCTGAGCTTGTGAGGTCGTCCTAGCAGCTGTTCGCTGCAGGTGCTGCTGGTGGCACTCTCTGTCCGCAGGACATTCTGTCCACTTTTTCAGGGTCGAGGAAGTGCAGAAGAGACAAGAAGTGACTGTAGCTGGGCAGACCTGTATAAAACACCACCTCGTCGTCATTTTCTTTGAACTTGTTGATACCAAATGGAATGGACTCCTCAAGCTCATTCAAGCACTTTTGCGATTTTGAAAGCTCAACACGAAGCATAGCAGTTTCAGCCGTCGTCGCTTGGAGCTGCTGCTGCAGCCGCTCATTCTCTCGCTCAACTTTCAGCTCCCTTGCTTTACTTTCTGCAAGTTGGCGTTCTAGAAGAACCACTTGTTCTTTTAAAGCACAACACGCAGTACAGGTGGCAGTTTGAAACGGGTCCTCGCTGTCGGAAATTGCAGGCTGCATTTCCGCAGGACTGTGTCTCGTGGTGTCTTCCTCACCAGTCGCACTCGCTTCAGCATTTGGACTCTGGACTTCTTCATTCCTGCTTTTCTTTTTTGACGGTGGAGCTGTCACTTGTCTTTTGCGAGGAGATTTCCTTAGGAGCTTTTTTGGGCGAAAGGAAAATTGCGATGGGACGCAAGACTCGTGCAAGTACCGACGACCACTGGCAACGTTTGCAACAAAGTCACTTTCCAGGAAGTGATGGGAGCAGACTAGTAGAACGTGAAACTGTAAAAAGTGGCCCTTCATCACGCTTGATGGCTGCGATCCACTTCTTTCGCATCACAGGATCAGCAGGAAACAAGTGATAAGTTATCTGCATTTGTGAGGCACATGTTCAAATTTAGTACAGGTTGCAGAACAGGTTAACAGAGGGGAAAAAGTTGAAATACCACAAACAGCTTACACGTCTAACGTTAGACTAAGCGCTTTTCTGATTGAGACTACACTCTCGCTAACAGACGAGCTCCAAAAAATATACACGCAGCTGACATATGACGGGCCAAATATTGTTTTTATTCACTTTTTCATCCCCGCAGCTCGTCTTCTTTTCAGCGGTAGTAACCACCGCGAAGTTCAGCAAACACAAACTAGCCCAATTTTCACTTTGCTACAGATCTAAATAAAACCTAGGCAGAACCTAAAAGCGCGGTTTACCCGTTCACGAAAGCAAGAACCCTTTAAAGGGACACTGAAGTGATATGTAAACATTGCGGGATTACTTGCGCAAATTGTAGTCCGGAGTCCCCAGGCCATGTTTCGACCACCCTGGGCGCGTTTACGCGTTTTTATTTAGTAGAAAAATTAATTGGAAAATGCTGTCCTCCTCTCTTTACGCTCGCCCATTTTCTGCGGCGTTTTCGTGTGACGTCAGGAGGGGATGAGCTGGCAATTGGCTGCGTTACTGCACGGCTCCCCGGCCTTCAGACAGAGTCAGTCGGCCCAGCGTTTCGTCCGCCGGCCGCCGACGGGTCGTCGCAATTCGTTCGCTCAGTTGAAACGAAGCCAGGACACGTTTGTGAATGGAAGAATCTGCCTTTCTTTACTTGGTTAGTTTGTACACTGTATCTAGCTCCAAGTCAAGGTCGCTTCACACAAGCGCTGCACAAGCGCACATGCGACGCTTCGGTGACTGGTACGCCAGTAGGAAAATATGAGGCCTCTTTAAGGCGGGAGAAGAGTCAGCGAAGTCAATATAGGTACTAAGGAAATAAAATCAATTGATAGTTTTACCGTACAGCGTAAAACTAGGGTGCGGGAAGCACTTTTTTGCGCTGGGCGAACAAGCACAGCGGTCAGCAGCACGACTACGCATCTGCGAACGCTTTACCATCCACGAAATGCAATTGCTAGACGTGAGCTATTGTGGAAACTCGGGCGACGCTTACTGCACGAGCGCAATACAACAAATAGTCACCTAAGCTGCTTGAAATGCCAAAACTAAATAAAAGTGTAAACGGGTTGTACAATATATACCCTATATTACCAAGGTCAGCAGAGCCCGTCCCCGTGGTCTAGTTGTCTGGGGCGCTAGGTATGCAAGTATTTTGTAAGTCACGAGTTCGAATCCCCGCGGGTACGTGCTTTTTTTTTGTAAGTTAACTTTTTCGTTTTCTGCCGATGGTTTCTACATTGAGTTCATCTTTTTTTGGGCCGCAACGTTCATGGCTCCACGAACTAGTTCACAGAACGCGCGCAGGCTGGCACTGGCGCGCTAGCGAGTTCTCGTTGGCGTGCTGTTGCCATAAGCACCGACTGCTTGCGGGCAGTGGGCACAGGCCAGAAAGAACAGACCCTTGGCCTGGTGCGAACACGCTTTTTACGGTAGAGGCTTGAGTGAGGCAAGCTCCTAATATGTGGGAAAAGCGCATGACATTTGGGCATCTGCGGGTACGCGGAGGGCGTCCATGCACTGCGTAGGCCTCGGCTAGTGAATGCTACGATTCCAAGCCGTCCTGGGAGGCTTATCTTTATGCATTTTTACAGGTGACAACATGGCAGAAGCGCGGTACGATGATTACTGAGTTATTGAGAATGCCCATCCAACAACGCCACCGGTTGTGTTTTACAGAACCGAAACCGGAACTTGTTTGGTTGCTCACCTTGAGCATCGTCCAATCACGGTGCGGCTCCTCCTAACGTCACAGCTTTAGTTGGTGCGGCCGCCGCAAACCGCGCATGGTAGTTTTTCTTCTTTCGCGCTTTATAAAGTAATTACCGATTTGTCAACCGGATAAACGATGAAAAGTGTGTTAATTTGAGCCAGTCTACGCAGTGCAAGCAAAAACGGGAGCTTGACTAATTCACTTCAGTGTCCCTTTAAATTTAGTCATGTATAACCGAAAGGCGCGCGTTGCACAGCCAGCTGTGCGCCCTTGCGCAGCTTACGGCCATCGTTTTCCGGCAATCTGTAACAACCGATGTGTGCACGCACTGGAAAAACGCGCACTTCAAAGATTACCCTTATTTTATGGGCTCGCAATATGCAACTGACGCCGTTGAGAGCGATTAACTAGGAGAAAAACAAAAACAAACGGCGGCAGCCGTACTGAGAGTTGAGGACCATTTACACTTCGACAAAAAGACGAAACCAAGCCTTCACGACGTGTACACAAGGAGAGAGCCAGCCACACACGCTGGGGTGCTGTACCAAAAGACCTCGCACCAAACCAATCTACACCCACGCAGGACAGAGTGGGAAATCGCAAGGAAAAGTTGCCATCCTTTGCATCTGCGCGCATTCAGGCAGGGCTAGGCAATGCATACACGCTACGCGCGGAGAGCATTTACCGTGTGCTTACCTTTTTCCGGACTTGTCGCACCGACCATACTGTGTGCACAGTGGAACACAGCAGTTGACGGGCATGCTGGACAGCGCGCGAAAAAAGAGGGAGCGCGATATCGGACCAACAGTCAGTAGTATTAACTCTATGGGATGAACGATCTTTCATCAAACATGACCGCCTGAGTCTAGTTCCGGGAAAGGCCGTCGCATGGCGCGTCTTTGGGAAATTGTCTATACCAACAGAAAACCATGTCTGGCGGCTTGACAAAAATTCAGTGGCCATTATAAAATGGCAAACTTGGCTCAGAGGCTTATATTCTCCCAACTTTGTCCCTAAATACTAGGACAAGTTACAACCTTAGAATTTTTACCGAATTTTGACGCTTACACTGCTCACACAGACGCACTGAATTTCATAGTATAAAACCCGATTACAAACATTGGGACGCACGCAAAGTCAAAGAACTTGCATAACAAAAAACGCACTTTGGATTTTGCAGAAATGCTTCCGAGACGTTCACCAGTACATGTACTCGGGCGTATTTTACATAAATACACGATGCAAATCGCTTATGCACAACTGTAATGGGAAGCTGTGGTTTAAATGTTAAGGTGGTAACTGGAGTTGCACTGCTTGTACTATTTACCCACAAAGTTTGCAAAAAAATTGGTCTCTGAGCCAAGTTTGACAAGCCATAACAAAACAAATAATTTTCTGTCAGCCACACAATTTTTTCAGCAAGATGTACAGTAGGTGTAAATTCAGCACCAAAATGACCTGTGTCCTCAAGCAAGTATTTCTTCAGGTAAATGCCACCAAAATTGGCCACTGTCCAGGCAGTGGCGGGTGCCTGCCTTGTGGCATTCTAATATTTTGCACGTAGCGTATGTCTACATAACACTCATTAGGCAATGATATATAAATAGAAGTTCAAGAAAATTGAAGAGGGCGACCAACAGCCATCTTGTGTTCAATGTTATCTGAACTCACACAGCAGTAATCCGAGCTCCTGTTCAAATGAAAGTGATTAGCCATAACCTAAAGCTAAAATGGCAAATGTGCTCTTCACACCGTAGATATTAGGGGCTGCTGCCGTGTCAAGGTTAAAAAATCTGCCTGCAGAAATGCCAAGCCATCTCACGAAAAAAGAGAAACGAATTATGCCTACACCTTGTAATCCGCGACATCGGAAAGCTCCCAACACTACTCTTGGCAGCAGAGAATCGCGAAAGAAACAACAAGCAGGACAGAAACGCGGTTTCGGTTTCAGCAGCACGCGAGAACAAGCCAAAGCTTACTCCGTGTCCCAGAGCGGACATTAGGTAAACATAGCGAGAGATGTGCGCTCGCCCTTGCCCATCAGCGATCCCCCACAATGCACTTCCCTGGTGCGCGCTTTGAACATCGACGGCAGTGGCGTACACAGCGACAAGAAAGCGAATATGCCACTGCAGATTGATGGGACAACAAACAGCTGCTGCAGATGCAGAAAGCGCTGGTATAAACACTTACCCAACTGACGCCATTGCAGACCACGTTGAGAAGGAAACAGCTCTTACCAGACACGTAAACATAGCACAGATGACACCCACATACACCAAAGAGAACAAGATTGCGCACGCGGCGCAGCAGTCAAGCTGCACCCACTGTAGGGTGAGATGTGGCTCTTAGAAGAGCCGTTTTGGGATCTCTTTCTTTCCTCGCGGTGGCAAGACGAAGGGAGCAGAAGAGAATAAGCCGCCAAAGCCATACAGGCTGCGGCCTTGCCTCTTGAGCGCGTACACGACGTGCATGGCGGTGACGGTCTTGCGCTTGGCGTGCTCCGTGTACGTCACAGCATCGCGGATGACATTCTCGAGGAACACCTTGAGGACGCCGCGGGTCTCTTCGTAGATGAGTCCCGAGATGTGCTTGACGCCGCCTCGGCGCGCAAGACGACGGATCGCTGGCTTGGTGACGCCCTGGATGTTGTCTCGCAGAACCTTGAGGTGACGCTTCGCTCCACCTTACCATTGTCAGATGGAGTGGGGGGTTGCACATAGGTGCTTGCCCCAGAGCTTACAAACTCATCCATCCATCATCATCCAACTACGCTGCTCAGGTAAGGGCTCAGGTAAGGTGGTGTGGAGGTTTTTTGTTTAGAGCAGCGGTCCTTTTCTTTACCTGGACATAGGTGGGCGAGCATCATTCGCTTGGATCATCTTTGACTCCAGGGTACCGTAGTCCCACTCTGAGGTGCATAGCACAACTTCGAGAGACATCGGGCAACCCGCAAAGGCGTGGGGGGGGCTTGGGGTCATTGTAGGAGGAAGGTGCTTTAAAAGGTCACCTTGATTTGGCCTCTGTCTTTACTCACAATTTTTGGTGGCCGACACCATTGCTCTGCGAACTGCTGATTCCCTAGCCTGCGTTGCTCTCTTCGTAGGTGGAACCAGAGCTCCTTTCATACCCTGGCAAGTACTTCATGAAGCCCTGGCCGCCTGTCAGAGTACGTAGCAATGCAGCGGGCTACCCAAACTTGGTAGGAGCATTCAACTAGTGCCAGAACAAACTGGTTCACAGCATGACGTGGAAGGCAGCGAAGGTATCTCACTGTGGGATATGGAATACCAGGCACATCAAACAAATCTGCGACACTCTACAGGAGAGCGCCGGGAAGCAGGCAGTTATGAAAGACGTGTTCTGCCGTCTCAGACTCACCACAGAAAAGACAGCGTGCTGTCAGGCATGCCTGGGTGTATTGCCTTTGTCTGTGGGGAAGATTGCCACGAGCAAAGAGCCATTGGAAGGTGGCTCTGCTGGCATCCAGGTACTCGGCATGGATGAGTTTCCAGTTCGGACGTTGACGTTCGAGAGAGTAGCAGGCAGAGTGCGGGGGCAAAGTGGGCGTGAGTGTGGCAACCAAATCTTTCAGTGGAGTACCGAGTATATCAAACTGTGGGAGTACTTCCTGGATGTCTGCCAGAGCCTTAGCTGCTCCCCGATAGAAGGGGATGGCTCCCCTGCTCGTGGAACATTGTTGCGATAGCGGCTCTGAGAGAACAAACGTAGCTGGGTGCTTAGGAGGTAGGAAGCTAGAGATCGAGTGAGGGACATGTCAGTGTTGAGGGCTGTATTTGTCCATTTGACATGCAAGGCAGCAGCTAGAATGTTCAGGTCGGTAAGGCCAAGGCCACCTCTCTTCTTGGGGAGCTTTACGATATCTCGTTTCACCTCGTCCGGTTTACCATCCCATACAAAGCGGAACACAACGCGTTCCATCTCCTTCTTGGTTGGTGCTCGGATAGGCATAATGCTGGTGACGTAGCTGAGTACTGATAGTAAGACAGTCCGAGCAATCGTGGGTCGGGCAGTGACACGGCAGTTCAGCTGCCGGTAGTCCCGCACCCTCGACTGGAGATTTGTCAGTGCAGCAGTCCAATTTCTGGGAGAGGGGCCGTTGGGACCAAAGCGATAACCTAGTACTTTGACTTTGGAAGCGATGGGAAGGCCATGTTGCTTGCGGACACGATGGAGGCTTGCGCAAGTACATGACTGAGCTGTTTGCCGTATTTAGCTTAGCCCCGCTCGCCTGCCCATACAGCTGGATGATGGCCATTGCCCTCTTGAGCGAGCGCTCATCAGGCAATACCAGAGTCAGATCGTCTGCATAGGCAAAGATAGCGGTCGGGGGAGCATCCGGTGGGAGCGGGAATCTGACTACTTTGGGATCACTCGCGAGCCGCTGCAACAGAGGTTCAATAGCTAGGACGTAGAGAACAGGGCTCAGAGGACAGCCCTGCCGAACTCCACGCCCAACATAAAAACTCTCGGACACGCGACCCCGAATGGTGACGGCAGAAGTGGGCCCACTGTATAGTGCACGCACCATCTTTTGCACGTTCGTCCCTATGCTAGCTTGCTGGAGGGTGTTGAATATGTAGCTATGACTGATGATGTCAAATGCTTTTTCTTGGTCGAATGAGCAAAGGAGGCCCTGTAGGTTCCTCAACTCGGCCCATTCCAGCAGATCCCGAATGCCGAAGCCTTGCAGTTCTGCTGAACGGCCCGGCACGGAACAAGCCTGATATGGTCCAAGGAATGCATCTAGTGCGTCAGTGAGTCTCGTGGCTATGCATTTCGCAATAATCTGGTAGTCACAGTTGAGGAGTGTAATTGGTCGCCATGCTCGCAGGTCGGAGCGTCTCTCCTCGTCCTTGCAAAAGAGGGTGATAAGCCCCTCCCGTTGCGTCACAGTAAGGCAACCACTGCTCAGCATTTTGTTAGCCAACAAGGTGAGTGGCTTGCCCAGCCTCCCCCAGAATTTGAGATAAAAATCGGGGGTGAGCCCATCTTAGCCTGGACTTCTCGACAGCTTGGACTTTTTCAATGCCTCAAAGAGCTCCCCCTCCGTCAGGGGGGAATCAGGTACCTTGACTGGTTCCTGAGGCCCAAATAGAGGGAAGAGCTCGGGGGTGTGGCCTGTTGCTCAAATAGTTCACTGTAGAAGAGGCGAGCTGCAGCTAAGACTGTGTCTGGAGTGCTAGCTACCTGTGCATTTTGGGGGTTGATGACTATCGAAAGAGCAGGGGCACAACGGGCGAGGCGGCGACGAAGAATATTATGTGCGCACCATGCCTCCGACTCCCAGCTCTCCGCTCTTGCCAAGGCCCTAATAGCATCCCAACGGTGCCTTAGCAGGCGCCGATATTCTTTGCGGAGCTCTGCAAGGGCCGCTGTGACACCAGAACCGCGAGATAGGGGTGACGACAGTAGTAGAATGGCATCGGAAACAATGGTTAGTTGTGCTCGCTCGCTTTCTGCCCCACGTTTGAAGACAGTCTCTTATTCTGTACTAAACTCATCCCAAACTGTGGGCTCGAGCTCCGTGTTCAGGAAGTTGTCAATGAGCATGCCAACATCAGTGGCAATTTCTCGATCGTGCAGGAGCCGCGCATTGAGGCGCCAAGTCCCTCGTTCGCGCGGTGTCCATTCCGGGTCCGCAAAGCGCAGGACATGCGAGGTGGTGGTCGCTCAGCGCTGACGACGTGATCCAGGTGGAGTGCATACTGGCTGCCAACGATGGAGATACATAAAATCGGTCTAGCCGGCACTGCCAACACCGGCCAGTCCAAGACATCCCCGCTTGTCCAGGCCGCAGCGCACGCCAGGCGTCGACCAAGTCAAGTTCATCCACTAGAGCTCGGAGTGCCTTTACACCACTGTAATCCTTAAAGGCTGGTCTTCCGCAATTGGAGGAGCGATCAGTTGTATTCAAAACACCATTGAAATCCCCGGCGACGACCACGCGGGAAGGCCCTAACATGATGTCGTTCAAAGTCTGGAAGAATTCAGCCTGTTTGGATTGGGGCTTTATGGGGGCATATATGTTTATAACCCGGATACCACAGTCGAGATCGATCCACAGTATGCGGCCTTCCGAGTCTCGGGAGTGGCGAAGATCATTGCCCTCGAAATGTGGCATCAGCACATTCGCCACACCACAAGAGCCAGTTCTGCCAAAACTCCACAAGGATCTCGTTCTAAAAAGGCTGTCAAAATTGCGAATCTGTGCTACCGAGCGAATATAGGTTTCCTGTAGCAGGAGGATGTCGACATGTTTTGATTTAGCTAGTTTTAGCACATTTGCCTGCTTGGAAGGTTTCGTGAAGCCGCGGCAGTTGAAGGTAGCTATTGTTAGGGAAAAGGCCATGAGAGGTGGAAAAAGAAGCTGATAGAGAACCAGAAATGCCAACAGGGCAACTAGTGGAAGGAAGACCGAAGGGGGCTTAAATTCCATGTTGGTTTGGAGGGGCTCGGTCTAGACTCTCGGTAGAGAAATCTCTGCACTATCCTGAGTACTTGTATCAGGACTCACAGGGCCCTCCAAGGCTTCCTGCATAGATTCCTCGCTGTCTGAAGACGAAGAATCATCAGTAGTCATTTCATCGTCTGAGCTGCTGTTGTCCTCGCTTCCCGTAACCTCAGGCTCCTCTACAGCAGGTCGTTTTTCTGCAGGGGCCTCTTGTGAGGCTCGGGAGAGCTCATCGTCTGATGCACCATTCGCGCTCGTCTCGAACTGGGGTTACGCACCTTCCCCTTCTGGCATGGCCTCTTCCTTCTCCTGGCCGCTTTGGGCGCCTCCTCGGTGAGGCGCTTCCCCTTGGACACAGCTTCTGTCTTTTCGGCTGGCTCCACTGTCGCCGCAGCGGCATCAGGGGCCGATTGCTCAGGGTTAGGGTCTACCAATGACTCCTTGAGTGCCTCTCTCGCAGGTTCGGCGCCGTGGCCATCACCCGCACTGTCTAGGCTACTTTTCCCTGAGCTGTTGCTTGGGTGCGAGCCGTTTTTCACCTCAGAAACTACTAGACCGGCGGCCTGTCCCGCGGGACGTGGTGGCCCCTGAGCGACCATTGCAAACGAGCGAAATGTGCACTCAGAGATGGTATGGTACACCGCACTTGGTGCAGGGATCTTCACACTGTTCGTGACCGAACAGCTCGCAGCGTTTGCACTTGGGCGTCGTGCATGCAGCCGCATAGTGGCCAGGAAAGCCACAGCGGATGCAGAGACGCACGACACCCTCGTACTCGCACTGCACAGTGAATCTCCCCACAGGAACCAAGTTTGGCACTGCTCGATTCATATCCACACGCAACCTCCGAATGCCTGACCACGCGCCTGGGAATCCCGACACGCTCTCCTCTGAGCAGCTGTGCACCTGCCCATAGACACCCAGGGCGCGGCACAAAGCCTCGTCCTGTTGGTCGTTGGGGTAATGCAACACTCGCACAACCTTCGCCTGTGAACCTCGCTATTCAAAGCGGATCTCCTGCTCGCGAACAGTGACGACAGGGCTAGCCAAGAAACGCTCCACTGCAGGTTTCGTCTTGAAAAAGATCTAAAAATGACCCGAGCCAAAATCCTGGACCCCACCCAATTCCTGCTTCGAAAACTGCTGAACGAGTATCTTCGTGAGCTCGACGTTTGTCACCCCTTTCGGGAGACGAGCGTAGAATGTGAAGGGCCCAAGCCGCGCGTCCTGCGCCGCCATGGCGCACGCAAAAGGCAAAGAGAATACACTCCTATCAAACACTCGCGCCTGGCAAACAAGGAACCTCAACGACTCACCCTTTCGATGACTTGTGGCTTTCGTATCCAACCAAGAGAAACAGGGCTTGACACAACACTTGGGAACACAACACACACGCTCACAGCACCGCTCACATGCCGAGACCGTTGCCGCGACCAGACATGACGAGTGCGGTAGTAGCGAGCGCGACGATGAAAGAAAACAACCGGCCTTACGCACGATACACGAGCGGAGGCGAACTGAAGGAGGGGGAACCCCCGCTCCGATGTCGTGAGGCCCCCAGCTATCCCCGCGCATTTGCAAAAGTGTGGAGGAAGTCACGTGTTTTCGGCGGCCATTAGAAGTCGCGTTAGCAACGGCGTCCTAGCAACAGCCCGCCCGCCGTTCGCCAGTCATGGAGGAAAGGCAGCGCCTGCCTTGTCGTCCGATTGCGAAGATTGCTGCTTCGCTTTGCTGCGCTGTGGTCTTGCGGAACTCGAAAAGGATGCTGCGAGTTGCGACAGCTGCGCCGATGTGAATGTCATTTAATTTCTACTTGCAAGTGCACCTTGTACCGCGTCAAGCTTTTGCTCCGGTCGCGATCACGACTCGCCTATTGAAGTGCAGATATCGTGAACGCGCCGTCCCGTCGTACGCGCCGTCCCGTCGTACGCGCAGACACCCGCCAAGTAGATTTTCGGGAAGTGATACACGGTGTGCAGTACGTAGGCGACTTGCAACCGAACGATTCGCAACTCAATTTTTGGTTATCGCCGCTGCCTGTAGTTTGCTAGGCCGGTAATGCGCGGCAGTGCCTTTGCAACTGTTACAAGGTAGATTCCCAGTTGACCTAATTCCATCGTCCTATTACCTTAGTAGGTGATGATGATGATGGTTGGATGTTTATGGCGCAAGGCCCTTAGTAGGTGCTCGTCTGTTGACTGGAAGAGTGCTGGATCTGGAATCTGGATCTTTTTGTGGTCTCGCAATGGATTTCGCTTTTCAACGCTTCATACTGCGATGTTAGTGTATGAACGTTTTCAACTGATATCACCTTGAATTTATTGACACTGAGACAAGTTGAAACTTGGCGAAAAAAAGTTTATTAACGCCACCCACCCTCTCCTTTTTTAACTCAATAAAACTTTTTGCCTCCTCCTCCTCCTTCGCAAAAAATTCTATCGAAGGCACGCGAACAACGGTAAAAACATTCCACAATTTTTTAGCTTAAAATCCGCATAATGTGCTGCTTACCTATATATATAGAACGGCCGTTTAGTTGACTAGTCACCTCTGGCATTGCCAGTGAAACTGCAACGCAAACTTGGGCTTTTTCCAGTCCGGTAGCCGCGCGGCGTTCGCCCACTGTTTGCGGCGTTCTCCATCGCTTGGGAACCTATAAACGGCGGCGATTGCAAGCAAAGGATGAATGCACACCAATGTACAGTAATACTTGTCAGCGGAATGATGCACTAACCGGTGGCAAGTGACGCCCAATTCCTTGGGTACCGATCGCGACTTGCAACCTGGCACCGAGCATTGCGGCATTGTTTGAGCGCGCCGCTTCGGAAAACTGCTGCGGCCACACTGAAGACGTGTAACGGTGTAACCGGGCGTTTAGCCTCACGGTAACGCGCTGCAAAACGGCCTTCTACCTGCCTATCAGCTGATTTCCGCCGGCTCGGCGCTGGCAGATGCAGACGACAAGAGAGGCGATAGAGGACGGAGGAGGCGGAGAAGGTGCACCGAGAGAGAGGGAAAAAGAGTCCGCCATTCGACTTACAGAAATGGCGTTTCCGGCTGCGCTGGGTGTGACGTCAGGGCCTCTCCTAAGCTTTTTTTTTCTCCATGCGTGCGAGAGTGCGGACCATTGGGTTCCGCAAGGCCTGATTGGCTAGGGGGACTAGCCAGTCAGGTGGCTGCAGTGAAAGAGTGCCCGCAGCGTCTAGTGGGGACGCCGAAAGCGGTTGCTGCTGCGAAAAAGGACTCGAGCAGGCCTTACAAGCTTGGACGTTCCCTGGTTTCCCTATTGGCCCCGAGGACATACCGTGGCGCCACCTACGAATGACGTCAATCGTTGGACGCCGGGTCGGGTTGTCGTCTGCTACAACCCATTTCTGTGCGTATGCGGCCGCGTGTTTGTGTGTGTGTGTCTGTGGCCACCGTACCCCCCCCCCGATCCTTGTGGATTTGATGCAAATTACCCAAAAAAGTTGTCTGCAACCCGAATAATCCGGGCGAGCAATCAGCGACTGGTTTTTTCCCGGCGACACCGCCGCGCCCCACAGATCGTAAGCAACCAGCTAACGCCAAGGACGATGCAACTGATGCCGAGAAAAGTACACTGTAAATTCATTATGAAATACTTGCGACGTGACATGTAAGAGACTGTGTGTGCAAGGAAACAACTTGTAACAGCGACTCGCTCACTTGTGATCTCACTGCGCCTACTGCTCGCCTTGCCTGGTAAATCAATGGCTACGTGAGAACGGTGATCGGATTGCTTCGCCGCGCATGCTTAACAGTACTGCTATGATGCGCAGTTTGGCTTAAGCAGTGCCTATTAACCCTACAATGTTTTTCATAGTTATTCCCGGATTTGATTAACGATGACTGCCGTAGTTAGCCTGTACTCTGCACGGCTGATATGTTTACCTTTCGCGACAACTTGTCCGCACTGTATAAATGGTATACGAGCGCGAGTTTTCAACACCTGCGAGGGGGTTTGGACATGGCTATATTTAATTTTCATTAGGACTTTGGCGTGGGAATGTATAAATGTAATGTGGGCTCTTTTATGTTTACAGTGAGCCTGCCTTCCTCTAGCATCAATGAAACTAACGATTGCTCACAGAAGGCGAGCCTGTGTACGAGGCGAAACACGTCGTTAATGAATCACGGTAATTGGCAGCTGAGAACCGAGCGTTGGGGTCCCCCCAAAGTGATGGGGGAACCCTAACCACCCAAACGCAACACGCACGCGCGCGACGAAAGGGTCTTCTCGAACCGCTCGCCGCCGGCTTCGGATGCACGTAATCGAATGTTGGGAACTTTAGGCTTAACGTCGCGGCAGATATGTCTTCGCCGCTATCGTTACAGTTGCGAATGAGAGTCCCTAATACAACTTTTCACTTCACTGTCACCCTCTTTCTTGTATGTGTAACTTTGTATCCACGTCCGTTTAAGCGATCGATGATCAAGAACCTGCCACGTCCTCGGCCGATGCTTGCGCGCAGGCACATATCCTTCGGCCGCTCGCCGCACCGCGCGGGAACGGGCCGGCGGTGCCGGGACCGACCTTAGGGGACGGTCGGCGTAGATCGCGGCGGATATTTGAGCATCGCTTTGAAAACCAAAGCTTATGACACTACCTACCACAATTTTCACCCCTCTAACATCCATATTCACCGCTGTCGAATTACTTTTCCACAACTAGCGTGATTTTAAAAAGCGGCGACAAGTTGCTGCCGCGACCTGCGTCGGTTCGAGCTGATCCGTCGGCCGTGCGGCCAGGCACGGCGGTGTGTGCGCGGAGCGTTTCTGCGAGCATTAAACGCTTCATGATTTCTTGCTTTACGCATTTGTTGCAAACAAGAGAAATCCAGAAACTTAGCTTGGCAATCATCGTAGTCTACATTGTTGATCGAGGAAACGATCCGCAGCTTACGCTTCGGTCGCACACGTACGCCACCACGCTCAAGGTGTTTGCGGAGAATGTACCACCGTAGATACGGTTATAAAATCCCCATGACGTCAAACTGCGCTCCACGCACTGAGAATTAACTTCAAACGACGGAAATTAACGCGAAAATACTTTTAGAACGCGCGTCCTAAGCTAAGTGTCACGCGCTGCAAGCCAACTGTGCAGCAAGGTGGGAACGGTGATCCTACAAGTGACGTCAAAACGATCGCAGCGCCAGCCTCTCCAGTGGTGGGCCTCGCAGCCAATAGGCGGCGTAAAATCGACGCCCCACGTGACCAACCTACAGGGCACTTTTCGACCATCAAGTTCACTAGACGGCGCAAGCGAAAAGTTACTTTTGGTATAGAATACAAAACATTCATTCCGTGACTCAAAAAGCCAACACAGTTCCCTTACAATGTGTTGTTTAAAAATATTATTAACAAATTCCGCATCAAACATCTGCTGAGCAAAAATTTACGCAACTTTTTACGAACAGCCGACTGGTGCACCACCTCGTTTCTGAATTCGCAACCACAAAGCCGTCAATTCAAATTGAAACCGCTGCAACGGCCCACCGTTTCTATGTGCGCGGAACACTGTTTTCGTGACTGTTATTGCTGTTATTTTGCGTCCATTAGTGTTGAGAGGACTGGCGAAACACGGGAATTGAGTGCTTGTGGAGTTACAAACGTGGGAAATTCCGCATCGGAAGACAGCTGTCGAGGCCAGAATGTTTGATTCTTCTAACAGAAGGTGAGTGTTATGCACTCCGCTAGAAAGACGGTGCAAACAAAACCGTTGTCGCCGTAAATACCTCATTTGTGCCCTTCGTTAGAAATCTTAGCGCAAGTAAACGAGTTGTTATGGCAAAAAAAATGTTGTGACGAAAGCGACGTACAATTGCAGCGATCGAAATGAAATGATGTCCTGGCCTCTGTAAACTTGTGGATGTCAATAAACGATTTGTTCTCACTTGCTGCTCACTGTGGTCTGTGACAGTCGAGGCCATCTTGTCACCTGGCGTAGATCACTTCACTAGCGCGGCCAGCGTGCCAGCCAGGAACCAGCAGGAGCAGCCACGGCCGGACTCGACGCTCCTTTCGCGCGCGAGAGGAGGAAAGTCAAGTCCGGCCGTGGAGCAGCGAGCCGGCGGCCGCTGTGCGAGGGCAGCCATGTTATTAAGGAGCTCAAGCGGCCAGTGCAAAAAGCATCCGCCATGTCTACAAAGCCGTGTTTACAGCGCCATTAAGCGGGCATACTCGGTAGTTTACGACGCCGCCACTACGCTTTTTCTGGCACTACAGGCAAAGCTAGACCTTTGCTTCTCTAAAATCCTCCCTGTTCTGTGACTCGAGTCACGCAGGTCACTGGTGCAACTGATGTTTCTGTTATAACCAGTCTGTTTTTTCTTCCTTTTAAAGGGACACTGAAGTGAATTTGTCAAGCTCCCGTTTTTGCTTGCACTGCGTAGACTGGCTCAAATTAGCACACTTTTCATCGTTTATACGGTTGACCAATCGGTAATTATTTTACAAAGCGCGAAAGAAGAAAAACTACCATGCGCGGTTTGCGGCGGCCGCACCAACTAAGGCTGTGACGTTGAGAGGAGGGGCGCCGTGATTGGACGATGCCCAAGGTTAGCAATCACACAAGTTTCGGTTTCGGTTTCGGTTCTGTAAAACATAACCAATGGCTTTGTTGGATGGGCATTCTCAATATCTCAGTAGTCATCGTACCGCGCTTCTGCCATGTTGTCGGCTGTAAAATGCACAAGATAAGCCTCCCAGGACGGCTTGTAGTCGTAGCATTCACTAGCCGAGACCTACGCAGTGCATGAACGCCCTCCGCGTACCCGCAGACGCCCAAATGTCATGCGCTTTTCCCCCATATTTGGAGCTTGCCTCCCTCATGCCTGTATCGTAAAAAGCGTGTTCGCACCAGGCCAAGGGTCTGTTCATTCTGGCCTGTGCCCACTGCCTGCAAACAGTCGGTGCTTATGGCAACAGCACGCCAACGAGAACTCGCTAGCGCGCCAGTGCCAGCCTGCGCGCGTTTTGTGAACTAGTTCGTGTAGCCATGAACGTTGCGGCCCCAAAAAAGGTGAACTCAATATAGAAAACATCGGCGGAAAACAAAAAAGTAAACTTAAAAAAAAAAAGCACGTACCCGCGGGGATTCTAACTCGTCACTCGCAAAACATTCGCCGTGTATTCCTAGCGCCTCAGACCGCTAGGCCACGGAGCGGAACGCGAATGCCTTGCTAATATAGGGTATATATTGTACAACCGGTTTACACTTTTATTTAGTTTTGGCATTTCAATCCGCTTAGGTGACTATTTGTTGTACTGCGATCGTGCAGTAAGCGTCGCCCGAGTTTCCACAGTAGCTCACGTCTAGCAATTGCATTTCGTAGACGGAAAAGCGTTCGCAGATGCGTAGTCGTGCTGCTGACCGCTGTGCTTGTTCGCCCAGCGCAAAAACGTGCTTCCCGCGCCCTAGTTTTACGCTGTACGGTAAAAATATCAGTTGATTTTATTTGCTTAGTACCTATATTGACTTCGCTGACTCTTGTCCCGCCTTCAAGAGGCCTTATATTTTCCTACTGGCGTACCAGTCAGCGAAGCGTCGCATGTGCAGCGCTTGTGTGAAGCGACCTTGACTTGGAGCTAGATACAGTGTACAAACAAACCAAGTAAAGAAAGGCACATTCTTCCATTCACAAACGTGTCCTGGCTTCGTTTCAACTAAGCGAACGAATTGCGACCAAGCAATTTTTTTTAAGCTCCTTGATTGCGACGACCCGCCGGCGGCCGGCGGACGAAACGCTGGGCCGACTGGCTCTGTCGGCCGGGGAGCCGGGCAGTAGCGCAGCCGTGGCGCAGCCAATCGCCAGCTCATCCCCTCCTGACGTCACACGAAAACGCCACAGAAAATGGGCGAGCGTAAAGAGAGGAGGACAGCGTTTTCGAATTAGTTTTTCTACTAAATAAAATCGCGTAAACGCGCCTAGAGTGGTCGAAACATGGCCTGGGGACTCCGGACTACGATTTGCGAAAGTAATCCCGCAATGTTTACATATCACTTCAGTGTCCCTTTAAACTGAACCACTCAGTAATTTTTCTGATGCTTTCCTTTCGTGGGGAACCTCATCAGATAAGCGAGAAGCTTGCCTGATTCGTTACAACACTCGCTACACGAGTTTTCAAGCAGCAATTCCAAAACAGCAGCATTGCATTTGGAAAACGGTGGTCGCTATTTGGACATCATGTTTTTTTTTCTTTTTGCTAACAAAACTCGAGCCAAATGTTAGAATATTGATTCAGTTTGCTTATTTTTCACCAAAACCATGCAAACACTTGTACCATTTACAGACTAAGCAATTTTGTAGTGCTTGCAGGAATAAAACTTATCCCTGCTGTTATATCTTGAACCTTGCCACCCTGAGGGCATACAGTCCCTCGCAAGAAATAAATAAAGGTTGAATCGCGAGGTTTCCTACGAGCCTACGAAATCTGTGAATCAATTTGACAACACGGAGTGAAACAACTGCTCCTAGCAGGATGGGTTTGTATGTGTGTGCTTGTGTGCTTATTTTTATTTTTTTTGCTGCTCACCTTTACTTGTTTTGCCATCATTGGACAGCTGGCATATCGGCCATGTCAACAGCGGCCCGAAATGCGATGCTGAGAAGAGAATAAGAGCAGCAGCAGCAGCTATTTTCCAAGAGAGAACAGAGCAGGGTGGGTGGCTGGTGGCAGCAGCATCATCTCCAGCTACTGCACGCAATTGGTTGGCCCCAATAAGCGCCGTTTTTGGTTGATGGTGGTTGCCTGTGGGGGCTCCTCCGAAGGCCTACTTGGAGCTGGTGTACTTGGTGACAGCCTTGGTTCCCTCGGAGATGGCGTGCTTGGCAAGTTCGCCCGGCAGCAGCAGGCGCACGGCGCTCTGAATCTCTACTACTACGACTCTCGAGGTGCTGGTAGGGCAACCCAAGATGCTGAAGCGAAGTCTGCAGCACTCCCCGGTGTGCTGCAAACTCCGGGCAGGAGCATAGCAGGTGCTCCAGCGTCTCGGGCTCGGGACAGTGGGCACAGGAGGGCGAGGAGCAGCGGCCGTGGTGGTGCAGTCTGGCTGCACGTCGCAGCAGTTCAGCCGCAGTCGGAGCAGCAGGCTGCGGTCGTACCTGCTCAGACGCCCCGCGAGGACCCGAGGGGCCTGGCCCCTCACCACACGGCGGTCTGGGTGCATGTTGAGGGCCACGCGGGTCAGCTGCTGCCGTGCGGCGTGGTACGCTGTGACGTCCCGGGAGACGGGAGTGTCCTGCTGGTGGGCGCCCTTGGCCAGGGCGTAAGCCTCCTCGTTCCCCGGGATGCCCCTGTGGGATGGCAGCCACTGCAGTTGAACATGGCAGCCGCCAGAGGCCACTGCATGCAGTTTCGCCGTCAGCGACGTCTCCACGTACCTGCAGGAGCTGGACGGCTGGTCTGCCTCCCGCAGTCGCAGCAGAGCTGGCCGGGAGTCCGTCAGGACCAGGGCCTCGCTGTCCTGGCCTGCCCGCTCGAGCAACAGGTATGCGGCCAGGTGCAGGCCGGCCAGTTCCGCCGTGGTCGACTATGCGGGGAAGGGCAGTCGGCATGTTCGGCTGGCGCCGACCGCGGGAGCCGTGCAGGCGGTTGCCGCGTTGCCCGTGTGGTGCAGCACCGAACCGTCCGTGAAGACGTGTAGGCGGCGGCCGCTGGCGTCCTTCTGCAGCAGGGTAACCACCTCTTGGTAGATGGCCGCATAAGGAGTGGAGCGCTTGCTGCGCACCCCTGGAAGCTTGGTGGCAATCTGTAGGGCCTCCTCCATGCCAGGCGGAGGCGGCTACAGACGGGGCCGCTGCGGGACTGCGATCTCCTCGTCGTAGATCTGCAGCAGCATGCCCATCTGCGAGTCCGGCCGGCCGCGGAACCGCTGCAGCAGGGCAGCTCCGTCCAGGGACTTCCGCAGCCGGTCAATGTGGCGCAGACCCGTCTGGAGGGCCCGCATCTCGATGGGCCATGTAGCTGCCTCAGTGTAGGTGGCCGCCACTTGAGAGTGCCTGGGGAGGCCCAGACAGAGCCGGATGGCCCGGCGCTGGTCTAGTTCCAGCTGCTCCCACCGGCGGCGCGTCAAATGCACAAGAGGCAGTGCATGGAACAGGCCGTGGAGCACGGCCGACGAGGCCATGCTGCTGTAGATGCGAAGCGCTACCTGGTGAGAGCACCCGTTGCCACGGGTGAGCAGCTGCCGCACTCCATGCAGCACCCCGGCAGCACGCTTCTCAAGGCCTTCGTGGCCGGGATCCACGACAGCCGGCAGTCCACGAGCAGGCCCAGGTAGGTGACCTGGTGGCGCCATGGCAGGGGTTTGCTGTTGAGCAGGAACTCGGGCGTCTTACGGCAGGCGGTCTTCCCTTGGGGTGCAGCATGAGCGCTTGCGCCTTGGCCTCGGACAGCACCAGGCCGGGGCTTGCCAGGAAAGCCGCGACCGAGTCCAGCGCCGTCTGCAGGCACGCTTTCACGCGCCGGTTCTCCCTGGTGGGCCCGTGCGTCCAGATGGCGATGTCATCAGCATAGACCGCAATCCCCACTGGGTACTGGAGGCCAGCGGGGATGCAGTCTGGAAGCGGCGCCAGCGCCAGGTTGAACAAGAAGGGGCTTAGCACGCCCTCCTGGGGCACCCCACAGCAGACGTCCCGTGGGCTGCTGGTTGCCCGGCCGACCTTGACCCAGAAGGTTCGGCCAGCCAGGAACGCCTGCACGTAGCCCCAGAGGTGCCCCACGACGCCCATGCCGTCCAGCACCTCCAGGATGGCGCCGTGAGGGACAGTGTCGAACGCCGCCTTCATGTCGAGCAGCAGGAGGTAGGCCACCTCCTTGTCGTATTGGGCCTGCTCGAGCATGGAGACGACGTCGCCCAGGGAGTCAGCAGTGCAGCGGTGCCGCCTGAAGCCGCTCTGCTGCTCCCGGAACCCTGCCCGCTGGTCGGCGATCCACCGCAGGCGCCCGGGCCACGTGCTCCAAGAACTTGCCCGCCGTGGAACTGAGAGACACCTGCCGGTAGGACTCTGGCTCCGAAGGCGGCTTGCCCATCTTCAGGATTGGGGACACCAGGCCCACCAGCCAGGCTGCCGGGAGAATGCCCGTTGTCCAGGCGCGGTTGAAGAGCAACAGCAGCGGCCTCAGGTGGGTGACGTCCAGGTTGCGCAGCATCTCGTACGTCACCCCATCGATTCCCGGGGCTCTCGTGCGTGTGGGGAACGGTCCAGGGCGGCCTGCAGCTCCCGCAAGGTCAGCTCCGTGGTGCACAGGGCTACAACCAGGGGCTCCGGCAGGACAGCCGCAGCGACGTTACGCCGGACCAGGGCAGGCAGGCGACCTGGACAGACTGGGTGAACTGGTCCGCGAGAAGCTCTGCCACGCCCGCCTCGGTGATGTCCCGGGCGATGGCAGCAGTTTGCAGTCGGCTTCGACTGGTGGTGGCAGGGCGCAGCAAGGCCTTGAAGACACGCCAGGCCCTGGCTGGGTCTCTGCCCGAGTCGAGGGAGGAGCAGAGGGACTCCCAGCCCTGCGCGTGCCGCTGCCGAGCCCGTCGTCTACACTGGGCGTCTGCTCGTCGCTGCTCAGTCCAGTCACTTGGCCGCCCGCTCCTGATGGCACGCCGCTGCAGCTGGTTGCGGCACGCCCGGAGCAGCTCCAAGTCTGGCAGTGACGTGCTGAGGGGTGCCTCCCCTCGTACGGTTGCCTTGTCCGCACAACGCACGACTGCTGCCAGGATGTCGAGCTCCGGATCGTCCAGGCACTTGGCGACCTCCTTGCCGAAACTGGCCCAGCTGACAACGGCATAGACTGTGGTGTCGGCACGCCTGCGGTCGCCCGTGGGGGTGACCAGAATTGGGTGATGGTCTGACCCCCAGGTGCTGCTGGCAGTCTCCCATCAGTAGGGTAACCGCTGCGACACCAGGGACAGATGGATGTGGGACAGCTGGGTGGTGCCCCGTTGGCCAGGGCGCATGAAGGTGGGGCTGCCCGTGTTGGCCACAAACAGCCCGCAGGAGGTGGTGGCGTTTAGGAGGTCTCGGCCGCGGCAAGTGGTGCGGGGGCTGCCCCAGGCCGGGTAGTGGGCGTTGAAATCCCCACACACCAAGGTGTCATGGCGTAGGAGTGGGCGCAGTCGGCACACTGCCGTGGCATCCCAGCGAAGTGCTGGCCGCACGTACACGCTGGCCACGGTGGTGTCCGTGGTCCCCATGCGCACCGTGACGGCGGCGCACTGCATGGGGCCCTCAGTGACCGAGGCCAGGTTGACCGGGTCGTGGCTCAGTGCAGCCCGCACGTAAACGGCCGGGTGCGACTTGCCTGGTGCATGGGTTGTGTCCAGGCAGAGGTAAACGCTGTAGGTGCGCTGTGAGCAGCTGGTGGGGCTGGGGTAGCACACGTACCCTGGCAGGCGCGTGGAGCCACCACGGACCTATGCCTCCTGGAGCACCACCACGTCAAATTGCTCCCTCAGCAGGTGGTCCACCAGCTCTGCATGGCGTCGCTCTAGATGGTTGCAGTTCCACTGCAGGATGCGTGGCCGCTGGCCTGTCCCGCAGGGTCTGCTAGCAATGTTGGGGGGCTGGAGTGGAGGTGATGGATGCCAGGGCAGCAGTGGCCGCCAGGCGGGCGGGGTCGTCAGCAGGCAGGCGGCCCACCAGGCTTTGCACGAGGGCCAGGAGAACTGGCACCAGCTGGTCCTGGCTGGGGGCGGCGGGGCTTGCTGGCGGCTGCTGGTCCATAGACTGCGGGGCAGGGGGGCGGCGGGCTGACTTCCGCTGCCGCTGCGGCAGTCCCTGGTAGGCGGTGGGTTGCTGTTGTGGGCTGTTGTGGTGCTGCTGGCTGCTGTAGCGCTGCTGCTGCTGCTGAGTGCCGTGCTGCTGCGGGCTGGAGCGGCGCCTGGCCATGTCGGCGTAGCTCGGGAGCTGCTGGCCAGTGCGTACTGACGCAACAGCCACAGCACGGGGCACAGGCTGGGGTGCCCGTGCCACAGCTGTGGTCACCCGACGTTCCTGCTGCCAGCGGGGGCAACGGGGGTTGTCGACGGTGTGTGCGCCACCACAGTTGGAGCAGCGGGGGGCAGAGGCGGTACACTGATCAGCAGCGTGGCCCCCACCACATCGTGCACACCTCTCCTTGCCCCTGCAGCAGGCCGTCACATAGTCAAGGCGGCTACAGCGTGCACACTGTGTGGGCCGTGGCCTGCAGCCCCGCACAGGCAGCAGCAGCTTGAAGACGGCCACGAACTGGGGAGGGGAGGGGGCGGCGAACTCCAGCAGCAGCGCGCCATCCGCCTTCCGCACCACACTGCTCACCGCCACCTCACAGTCACAATGGGCGAGGATCTCATCCGTTCCCAGGCGAGAGTCAACCCCAAAAACAAGGCCGCGACTCGTGCCTCGTTTCGCGGGGCGGCCGGCGCGGACAGCAATGCCAGCTATGCACTGTGTGGCCAAAAGTGCAGCAAGGCACTCGTCCGTTTCGGCGTCGGCCGCCACCACGTTCAAACGGGTGTTTACCCTCACCTGGGAAACTCCAGTGGCGGCGGCGAGCTCCCGAGCAATGGCGTCCCTTGATGTGGCCAGGAAGGAAGCAGCCCGGTCAGCAGGGCGGAAGAGGCAGGTGCCAGCGGCCGGCAGCGCGATGGGGCGCCGCGCAGCCAGTTTCCTGGCGTTACGCTTGGCTGCTTTGCTCCTCTGGGTGACCCACTGCCCCTCCTGATCCTGGCCAGGAAGTTCGGGAGGCGTGGGGCCACCCGAAAGGCCGCCGCGTGCGCGAGCGCCGAGCCGGGAGGCGGTTTGTTTACCTCCTGGGCGACGCCATCTTGCGCAGCGGCCTGGGCAGCACAGAAGGCAGCGGCGGCGAAGCTGGGAGCGACCGGCAGCCCGCAGGGTGGACTCGCCCAGGCGAGGGGGAGCGCGGGTGGCCGCTCTGGTGTTGGTGGCCGGCCCAGCCGCGAGGAGGAGTGGGGCCGGCGCGAGCAAGGCAGCGCGCCCGCGTGACGTCACGGCAGCCTCCCCGCTGCGGGCGCCTAGCTTCGAGGAGGGAGCAGCGTTGCCAGATGGTGAAATACAGCACCAGATTGTGAAAATCTGGTGAAATTCGGGGGCTACTGGTGTTGAGGTACCAATACGGCTACACCAGACAATATCTGGTGAAAACTGGTGAAAAAAGGGTGTTGTTTTTTTGAACTAGACTGTTTTATTTCTTGAATGAAAGCTTTTTCAGCATATAAACACAAAAAGCCGCTGGACTGTCTGAGCATGCGTGTTCTAATGTGCTTGAATAACGAAAGCTCGAATGGTGCATTTTGCATTTCAAATACACCACAATGAACCACAACCTCCGAATTTTTTAACGGAGGGCGTGTACCCAAAAGCGTCCTGAGGTTCCCTCTCTAAATGGTTACAGCTACATAAGTTTTGTATGACATGTTTATTATAAAAAAATAGTGCAATGTTAAATCCTCACATACTGACTAAAGAGAAATTTACGTTGTAACAGGTCTTGTGTTTCAATATGCTCTGCGAGCGTGCCCATAGAACATGGAATAAGGGTTCCTTAGACAGGTAGTGCGATGTATATGAATACTAAGTAATATTTCACTTCTTTTGAAACTACTTTGCCAATTTAATAATATAGGTAACTGAGTAACACTTCGATTAATGATCAAATCACCCCCTGGGTAGGCTGGATGGATTGCCTTAAGCAACCAAAACGCCATATCAAAAGGCTGTGTTTTTGAGAAATGCATGCACAGAAGACGTGAAGGATCCAAAACAATGTAATAGTGGCTGTATTTAGTGCTGGTGAAATCTGGTGAAATTTGGGCCAGGAGATGGTGTCGATGGGTATTTTCAATCTGGCAACGCTGGGAGGGAGCAAGGGCCGCCGCTCGGCGCGGCGCTGCTTCCATGGCATCGCGCTCCTCATCGCTGGGTGCCAGGTCGGAATCCAAACCATCCGAGGGTTCGCGGGCTCGCTTGGCGGTCGACGCCTCGTTTATGGGCTCGGGCAGGGATACAGCAGGGTCGCCCTGGTTGTAGTTCTCGGCGCCACCACTCCTGAGCAGTGCTGGGGCCACGTGCGCGCGGGCCAAGTCCTGGGCTGGCTCGGCGTGCTGCTGGCTGGTCGCGGGCGCCGGCGGTGGTGCCGGCGGGTCGCCCAGATACCCAACAAGTTGCTCGGCACGTTGCTGCTGCTGCAAGATGCTCCCGCACGAAGCAATTAGCCTCGCAAGGCTGCGGGAGCACCCCACGCTGTTACTATGGCGATGCAGAGCAAACGCGCGTGCAGCAGCAGCACTTGTTGACGGAGGCGGCAGGCTGCCGCCCGTCGTCGGCATGGTCCGGCCGCTGGACTAAAAGATAGCCAGCGGCGCGCGCACGTGCACGATAACAAAGTTCAGGGCGCGGATCGGGGATCGAGCGAGGCGAGCACACAAACTGCGCCGTCAGCGAGACGCGTCGGCATGGTCCGCGATAGCCGGCGGCGCGCGCACGTACACGTAGATCGCGGCACCGATCGAGGCAGGAGCGAAGGAAAGCACGACCTCACTCCTCGGCGGTTCGAGGCGAACTCCCGGTCTAAATCTCGCGGCTCGTGATGGTGGATCGCTTGTTGTAGTGCGCCAGGCGCGAGGACTCGGCCGCAATGCGCTCGAAGATGTGGTTCACGAATGCGTTCATGATGGACATGGCCTTGCTGGAGACGCCAGTATCGGCGTGCACATGCTTGAGCACCTTGTAGATGTAGATGGAGAAGCTCTCCTTCCTGCGGCGATACTTCTTCTTGTCCGTGGCGCGCACATTCTTCTGCGCTTACCGTTGTCAGATGGTGGAGGGTTTGGCACATGAGTGCCGCACCCCAGGGCTACAGAACCCAGCCAACCATCATCACTCAACTACTACGCCACTCAGTGTAAGCGCCCCCCCCCCCCGAAGGGGAGTATATTTTTTTTCTGAGTGGCGGCCCTTACCCCTGGGCATAGGGGGGCGATGGTCTGCCGTCTCTTCATTTCTGTACGAAAGGGGAAAAACCATTACTACCGCGATACTTACATGGTGTCAATCTGCAAAAAAGGAGAAGCATTAGAATGTGACAGAAATTTTTCCCCCAGCCTCCTCGAAAATTACTGCCGGTGAACACCAAGTGGAGATGAAGCCCTGGGCCCCAAGCCGCCGCTGCTTTCTTTGCAGGTGAAACCAGACCTCTTTCCGCACTTTTGCAAGTACTTCATGGAGGCCTGGCCGCCGCTCAGAGTGAGTGACAGCGCAGCGGGCCAGCCATACTTGATATGAAGATTCTACCAGGAGCAAGACGAACTGATTGATTGCTGCGCGCGGGAGTGGGTTTAGGAACCGCACTGTCTCGTATGGAATACCAGGAACATCAAATATTTGGGCTACTTTGCGTAAGAGCGCCTGCGGAATTGCGCACTGCAAAAAGATGTGCATCGTGGACTCGGCCGCCCCACAGAACAAAGTGCCCTGCAGTGCGCCGGAACCAATCCTACAGGTGCACGAGTGCGTCTAGTGTAGAAAAGGAGGCTCCCGCGCGCAAAAAGCCATTGGAACGATGCCCTGCGGGGTTCTAGAAAGTCTGCCAGAATTAATTTCCATTTTGGATTCCAGTTTACGAGCGTGTACTGCTTCAAGTGAGGCGGGAGGCTGGGGTACAGTATCTCTGCCAGGTCCTTCAGCGGCGACGCGAAAACGTTGATATCGGGTACCGCTTGTTGGAGGCGAAACAAGGCATTAGCTGCCCGTTATAAAACAGCGAAGGAGCACCAGCACGAACGACGTTATTGCGGACGGAGCTCTGCATAAACAAACCAAGACGAGTGCTAAGAAAATAGGACGCGAGACAACTGGTAGGCGGAATGTCACAGCCCAGTGTCACCTGCGTCCACTTCACGTGCAGCGCTGTCGCTAGAACTCCCACATCGGTGAGGCCGAGGCCTCCCTTGCTTCTGGGCAGCTGTACTATCTGCTAGAGCACTGCACGGGCCCGGGCCGGCCCCAAAGCCCGGGCCCGACCCGGCCGGCGGGCGGGGCCGGGCAGCCCAAAGTCGATTATTGGCGGGCCCGGGCCGGGCCCGGGCTCAATGCCGCGGGCCTGGGCCGGGCTCCGGCTCGACGCCGTGGGCCCGGGCCGGGCTCGGGCTTGTATTCATAGGCACGGCCATTAATAGGTCCAACGTGAAGTGTAGAAAAGAGCATCAAAATGAATATTCTTAGTTTATTTTTGCGTGCTGCTTGCTGTTAGTTGTACGCATTATTTTAAAAACGTGTTTTGCTAGGTCTAAGATTTTCTATTTTGCTGTATAACATACCAAAGATACGATTACAAGGAATGCCCAAGAGGGGAAGGGCTTAATTCAGACATTCTGGAGCTGTGCACCTATGTCTATGTATGTGCACGTGTGTTTTAGATATCGCACCAATTAAAATGCGGCTCCGTGGCCGGGAATCAAACACGCATGCCAGAGAAACACCACCGCTTAACGACCACTGCATGTGAAGTACTTCAACGCGCGTACATACTCGTTGGTTCAAATGCGTATCGAACAATGTCAGCAATACCAACTTGTGGTCGAGACAACCACGTGAAGTTGCCAAGAGTCTGGTTATCAAAGGTGATGATGTCTCTCGTGAAAGAATACGAGCTATTAAAGGGACACTGAAGTGATTTGTAAACAATGCGGGATTACGAGCGCAAACTGTAGTCCGGAGTCCCTGGGCCCTGTTTCGACCACTCTGTGCGCGTTTACGCGAATTTATTTAGTAGAAAAATTAATTCGAAAATGCTGTCCTCCTCTCTTTACGCTCGCCCATTATCTGTGGCGTTTTCGTGTGACGTCAGCAGGAGAGGAGCTGGCAATTGCCTGTGCTACTGCACGGCTCGCCGACCTTCCGCAACCGAGTCAGTCGGCCCACCGTTTAGTGCGGCGGCCGCCGACGGGTCGTCGCAATTCGTTCGATCAGTTGAAACTAAGCCACAACACGTTTAGGAATGGAAGAATGCGCCTTTTTTTACTTCGTTAGTTTGTACACTGTATCAAGCTCCAAGTCAAGGTCGCTTCACACAAGCGCTGCACAAGCGCACATGCGACGCTTCGCTGACTGGTACGCCAGTAGGAAAATATAAGGCCTCTTGAAGGGGGAGAAGAGTGAGCGAAGTCAATATAAGTACTAAGGAAATAAAATCAACTGATATTTTTACCGTACAGCGTAAAACTAGGGTGCGGGAAGCACTTTTTTGCGCTGGGCGAACAAGCAGAGCGGTCAGGAGCACGACTACGCATCTGCGAACGCTTTCCAGCAGGGGGGTAAGGCGAGCTCCGAGACCGTACGAATCGTGGGTGCTGACATGATACAATTCCCATGGTTGCCAGATCAATTGTAGTCAGCCTTCTAAAAAGTTTTTCCGTAACTATTTAACTCAAACAAAGAACTGAAGCAAAATAGTTACAAATAATTGCCTCACTAATTATAACTAGCTCTCTAAAAAAACTTTTAGTGTAATTAGGCTCTAATTAGCGAACAAAAAGTAAGTGCGCAGTTCAGTTTTGGTTTTGATTTCCTTAAAGTGTGCTAGGAAGTGGCGAGCCCCTTGCGCCTGACTTTGTTTGTGTGTGTGTGAGTGTGTGTGTGTGTGTGTGTGTGTGTGTGTGTGCGTGCGTGCGTGTGTGTGTGTGTGTGTTGTGTGTGTGTGTGTGTGTGCGTGCGTGCGTCCGTGCGTGCGTGCGTAAGTGTGCGTGCGTGCGCGCGCGCGCAGTCTGCCGATCAGATCTGCGTGCGTACGAAATGTACAAAACTGGTAGAACTCGGATGCACGCGTTCAGCAAGTGCCTCCCCGGCGCTTGTGAGACTGTCATTCGTTTCTTCACGTTGAGTACCCTATCTACTACCCCTGAACTGACTCCGGAACAGCGATTCCGATCTTACCTTGACTACCGCAAGTTCACTATAGGCTACGGAGTGGCAGCCAGCCATCATTCCCGTTGGAAGAGAAATAAAAGGAGCTTTATAATTGTTCGGTTTCAGTAGTTTTATTCATTGAACTTCTTACAGCGCTCTGTGCTTCGAACTTTCGCGCAAACGCTCGTGAAGGTAGAACGAAAAAATAGGTAACGAAATGCGGTTTCTTTTTTAGTCAGTCACAATAAGTCAATAAGTCAATGTTCTCTCCTCGCGCGCCCTGTGCGGCAAATTGCTGCCCATTTGATACTGCGCATTCAGTCCCGTAAGCTTTCTCTTTGAAGTGGTGGAAAGCAGCTAGAACTTGACGAAAACAGACAGAAAGCAAAACGGGACACGCCGCTGACTGTATTTCGCATACTCCCTTGGCATTCATTCTTCCACTCCGTTGGCCTGCGATCGACCGCGCTCTTCCGTTCGTGTGCTTCAAAGGGCCGCGACTCACCGGCAATATGAGCGTTGACCCATGCGATAACGTTTTTTTGGTGTCGATAAATGTTTTACATTCAGCTAAAGCCACAGTTCACTTCACTTCGTTTGAAAAGCATTGAGCGAGTCGCAAAATGTCACAGAATGGAAAATAAAAGCGACACAGCGCAAAAAATGGACGGAGATAATGACGGAGATTCATTTTTCTCTGCGCCCCAGTACGGATCAGCTGATTCCTTGGCGTCCTCGCGCATGCGACCAGCCGCATTCGAGCTTGCGCGCAAGTGTTGTGTGAACGTTGCCACATCTTGCTCAAATAGTCTCAGTACATACAAGTCACGCTAAACCGAAAACACGTCGGTTACCTACCCACAGTAAATAAACTACGCAATGCTGTCTACGGCGCCTAACAAAATCCGCCTGGCCAGCGGTCCACCATGTTACAATTAATCCCAGCATGCTTCGCTAGCCGGAAGCGGAAACGCCTCAGTAGCACGTTGCTAGATTACAACCCATCACTTTCGCTGTTTTTAGTAAGCAAAAGCTCCGCTGGCAACATTTAAATCGTTGTATCATGTCTGCCACTGTGTGTCGTACGGTTCGAATGCATTGGCTCAGCGGCGCGCTTTCCCTCTAGAGTCAGTATATTATCTCTATGCTTTCCTGTCTACGAAATGCAATTGCTAGACGTAAGCTATTGTGGAAACTCGGGGGATGCTTACTGCACGAGCGCAATACAACAAATAGTCACCTAAGCTGTTTGAAATACTAAAACTAAATAAAAGTGTAAACTGTTTATACATTCTAAACCTAATATTTTCCATTGCCAATAAAGAAAAAAATAAGCCTCCTGTGGCCTAGTCGTCTGGTGCGCTAGATATGTCACCGCAAGTGTTTTGCCAGTCACAAGTTCGAATCGCCGCGGGTACATGCTTTTTTTTATGAGTTAAAGGGGTCCTGAAATACCTTCCGCCGATGCATGGATGTACATGTAACCAAATAAGACAATGTATAAGCAATCTCCTCCCGCAAGAATTTTGTTAAAGCGATGAGTATTAGCTGAGAAATCGTAAATCAAAAACCGCGCATTATCGTCGCACCGCTTTTCCTCCTCCTTTCTCTGTTGACGGCGCGTGCGCCTTCCCTCCCACGATGCTGCGCCCTTCAGCGGTGACGTACTTCCGCTATGCCGCTCCGCATACTGCCGTCTGCTACCGTCAAGCTTTGTTGACACCATGAATACCGCACTCCGTTCAAGGCTGGAAAAGCGAACGAAAAATCTGGCCGCATTTGTGCGGCGGCCTGGCCTTGCCCTTTCGCGGTGTGCATTGCTGCAGGGCAGCACGTGACTTTTAATCGGCGGCGAACTCGCAGGCGCTCGGGGTGGATCGTGCGCTCGGTCCCTTTCATGCACCGCGCACTGTTTATCCAAAAAAGCGCCGTATGAGATGTGGCCCCGCTTGTGCCGGGTCTTATTTTGAAGCGGTGGTAATTCCTGCCGGCGGCATGTGAAAAAAAATTCCCCCGCATTTCCCCGAAGGGGAGTATGAGGAAGTGCGAAGCACGGGGTGATGCTATGAGGGGGAGTTTGTTGAAGTTTGGTGGCATTTTCCCGTTAGTTACATTAACACCCCCTCGTGATCACGTTCGGCTTAACACGCCTCGTTTGTCCCTCTGCGGAAATCTTGGTTGCGCTGTACTCGTTGTTGGTGGTAGCGTTGCCTCCGGGATATCCATCGAGACTGCAGAACTAGACGACCGCTCTCGACGAAGACGCGCGCGCGACTAACTGCAGAGCCGAGCCGAGCGAGGAGACTGTAGCGAGAGAGCACGCGCGCGCCGACCCACGGAGGTCTGGCCGTTTATTGCTGCATATATAGGGGAGTGTGCCGCGCCGAGCCAGGTGGCTGAGAGAGAGGAGGCGCGGGCGAGCGCGACGAGCGAAGAGGAGAGGGCAGCGAACGCGCGCAACGGCGCAGCGGCAGCCGAGCGAGGGGAGAGGAGGCGCGAGCGCTGACGTCACGGCGCGCGGAAGGGGAGGGAGGCGCGAGCGCGTGACGTCACGGCGCGAGGGGTGGCGAGAGCGCGCGCCGTCACGTGGCGTAGTTACGTCACTGCGCCGTTGCTACGGACGCTCTCCCTCCGCTCTGCGCCGTTGCTAAGGGCGAGGCGGGCGGACGGACGGACGGCGGCCGACGCGGGAGTAGGCCCGACTAAGAAGTGCTTCGCACCTACAAGACATTTTAAACCGATACAGAACCCGAGCACAAAACGCTTCAATAATGTGACCAGTTCAGCTTGGGGCGACGCGTGGTGGAGAGCGGCAACGTTTGCAAAACATGCTCCGGCGCGGCTCTGAGCTTTGTAGTGCTGGAGCGAGCGCCATTTCTTCGACAATCTCAAACATCGGTTGCCTTGGCAACAAGGCACAAATCTCTCCAGAAGTCAGTTACGGTTGCGTGATCCCGGTTCAGCTCGGGGCCCCACCTCGCGACATGTGGGCACTGCAGGCGTACCACTCACTCCCATTGGGAAGTGGGAGATGCGTTTGGCATTACAGGAGGCGATGGTGTGTGTGTTGCGGACGCCATTGTTTCGCGATGAAATGCGACGTTGTGCTTCTGTGGGTGGATAGTGCTTCCCATGGTCTTGATTATCTTTCTCGAGTGACGTACGACTCAACCTCGCATGGGGTATGTGCAGTGTGCGTGGCTAAAAGCCATCTCGGCTTGCGCGCCAAAGTTGAGTGACTTGCTGTTTGTCCCCGCAAACCGCGCGCGAGGTGAGTGCCGAATTTACGACGGGCAGGAGGAGTCAACCTATCGTCTGTCAATCGCGGTTCAGACTTGCAACGCATGTTGTGACGTTGTGTTCGTTCGAAACGTATCTCTGGATTGTTTTGAAGTGGAATAAAATGTATCCGTCAAACCCGGGCATTCGGCTCAGGGCGTTCTCTGCGATTGCACGAAAGAAGTGCCACGGGGCTTCAACGCTTTCTTTATGGAACGTACTCAGGTAAGAGAATATCCATGTCGTGTTATGGCCGTGTTGCATTCAATACGAACCGTTAAGCGTTTGTTTACACTTGTTTCGTTTGTCGTAAAATGTCCAAGCACTCCGACACTCCGCTGGCAGATCAGCCGGCGAGCCGACGCTGAGCAGACGACTCATCTCTTTGCCGGAAGTGCGTGAAAAAGCCGCCCAATCGCAGGATGTCTAGCTCATGACGAACATCTGGGAATCGATGATGTAGACATGTGAAGATGGCGGCGTCCAAAAACACGAAGGAAAGAGTGAGAAAAAAGCGACAAACTTTGCAACAAAAGTGTGAGCTTTCCGCTGCGCGTAAAAGAGTAATACTTGGCCCAGATGACCTTGACGACCCAATCTAACGATTGCGCTACTTCATTTAGTGTGCTCAAAATGCCTTTCAGGGCCCCTTTAACTTTTTCGTTTTTCGCCGATGTTTTCTATACTGAGTTCACCTTTTTTTTTGGGCCGCAACGTTCATTGCTCCACGAACTAGTCCACAGAACTCGCGCAGGCTGGCACTGCCGCGCTTGCGAGTTCTCGTTGGCGTGCTGTTGCCATAAGCACCGACTGCTTGCGGGCAGTGGGCACAGGCCAGAATCAACAGACCCTTGGCCTGGTGCGAACACGCTTTTTACGATACAGGCATGAGCGAGGCAAGCTCCAAATATGGGGGAAAAGCGCATGCATTTGAATGTCTGCGGGGACGCGGAGGGCGTTCATGCACTGCGTAGACCTCAGATAGTGAATGCTACGATTCCAAGCCGTCCTGGAAGGCTTATCTTATGCATTTTACAGCCGACAACATGGCAGAAGCGCGGTACTACGATAACTGGGATATTGAGAATGCCCGTCCAACGACGCCATCGAATGTCAAACATGTTGTTTTACAGACCGAAACCGAAACCGAAACTTGTTTGATTGCTAACCTTGGGCATCGTCCAATCACGGCGCCCCCTCCTCCCAACGTCACAGCTTAGTTTGTGCGGCCGCCGCAAACCGCGCATGGCAGTTTTTCTTCTTTCGCGCTTTGTAAAATAATTACCGATTTGTCAACCGGATAAACGATGAAAAGTGTGCTAATTTGAGCCAGTCTACACAGTGCAAGCATAAACGGGAGCTTGACAAATTCACTTCAGTGTCCCTTTAATACGCCGATGTGGCGTGTACTGCAGACGGTGCCAGCTAAACTATGTGCACTTTTAAACCCTTATTTTTTGCGTTTCAGTTCATGACGTGCTTGTACAGACTAGATGCTCCGTCTGATCGAACGGAATATAATAAACAAACTTTCTTTAGTGTCAAAGACCGGGCCTGGTCACACACGCGCGGGCCCTCTTTAGGCCTAAAAAATAAATTACCGGGCCGGGCCGGGCCCGGGCTTGAGATTGCGAGCCCGGGCAGGGCTCGGGCCAGACTCACTTATGAATGCCCGGGCCCGGACCGGGCTCGGGCTAGGTGTTATGGGCCCGGGTCGGGCTCGGGCTTTGCGAAGCGGGCTCTGGCCGGGCTCGGGCTTTAAAATCAGGCCCGTGCAGTGCTGTAATATGTGCCACGCTACAGGGAGCGGCAGGCCAACGCAGGGTGTGACATCCGCTCCGCGCCCTCTCCCACCCACCGTTCAACTCCAACCCCCTCTTCGCGCTCTCCATTGAGCTGAAAAAAACTACGGAAGAGCTGGCCCAGGAATTCGCCTCGTACTACGCGCCTGGCGACCCCCAGACGGCCGGCGCGTCACCGGGTTACGTAACACCGCCTCTGCAGCCAAGCACGCCGCTTCCCCTCCTCCACTGGGAGTACGTCGACGACGTCACGGCGGCTTTCAACGCGCCCTTCACCCCGGCCGAGCTAGCGCGCGCGATGCAAAACGCCAAACGCAAAAGCGCGCCAGGAGCCGTCGGAATAACATACCAGGCGATTCGGAACTGCGATGACAGGTAGCGCTTGCGGCTCCTCAACCTCTACAACCACCACTGGCAATCTGGAACCCTGCCCGAGCAATTCGGCCTATAACTTATCGCTCCCGTACTAAAACGAAACAAACCCCCGAATGTCTTCTCATCTTTCATGTCAATTTCCATCACAAGCGCTGCCTCCAAAATTCTATAGAGTCCATGGCGCTCGCGCGCCTGCAATGGTTCGCGCGAAACAACAACCTTAACCCAGAACAACAGACGGGTTTCCGCCGCCAACGCAGCAGCATGGACTCCATCGCAGACCTGGTCTCAGCACTTGAACACGCCAAAGCAACACAATCAGTCATATTTGTCGTGCTCCTGGACATCTGGACAGTCTTTGATTGCCTCCCCCACAGTAGGATCCACGCCGCAATCGAACGCAGCAAAATCATCGGACAAATGAGAGCATACTTAGAGGAATTTCTTCGCGGCCGACAGCTCCGCGTGCGGATCTCCGGATGCACCAGCTCGGCGCGACCGGTCACCAGCTCGGCCCGACCGGTCCCCCATGGAAGTGTGCTATCACTTTTCCTATTTAACCTCGCCCTCGCCTCTCTGCCAGCTGACCTCCCCAACGTCGCCGACACCCAAGTTCATATTAGCATCTATTCCGCCGATGTAGCCATATGGTGTACAGCTGAAAGAAAACGCCATCTACGCGGCCGCGACACCGCTCAGCTGACCCTCACCACGATAGTCGACTGTCTGAGACAGGTGGGACTGCAGGTCTCGCCCGAGAAAACAACGGCACTCGTGTACCACCCACCCCCAGAAATGCGCGCATAACACCGCCGCTACTCATCGGTAACACCCCCCTCCCCTGGCAGAAAGAGGCGAAATACTTGGGGATCATCATCCAACACCGGATCTCGTGGCTGCCCCAGGTTCAATAACTCCGAAGACAAGCTCATCGCAGTGCAGCGAGCCATCCGATCCCTCGTCGCCAGGGGCAGGGGATGCTCACAGGAGTGCGCGCTGCGCGTCTACGACGCCGCGGGCGTATCCCACACCATCTATGCCCTCACGCTAGCCACCCCAAGCAAGACAAACTGGGCGAAAGTGGAGCGAGATCACACCGCCGCCATACGTCTGTGCCTCGGCCTCCCGCGCAGCTCCCCAGTTGCAGAGACCCTAACAGAGGGCAACGCCTGGCCCGCGCAGCTTCGCACACGCAACGCAGGACTCTGCTTCATCGACCAGCTCGCGCGCGCGGCCGACGGGGCGGAACTACTAAAATGCCATCAAGCTCGGCCAGCCTCAACCGCCGGCAAACTCGCCGCGGTCTACTCCGAGATAACAGGCCTCACACAGCCGCCCCCGCAACCCGCCCCTCTCCCCCCCCCACCGCACACCGACCGTGGAGATACGCTGCACTCTCCCGGGCGTGAGGGGAAAAAGCGCGAACTCCCCCACAGGCCCTGCGCTTCGCGACCGCGGAGCACATGCACGGCGAAGAAGCCAGCAACGGGCGAAGGCTCGCCTATCCACTGACGGGTCGGTGACCCCCGTGCCTCCGACCAGTTCATCAGGGGCGTGCGTCGCCCCGAGCTGAACAGACAGAGCAAGTGCCACCTGCCCTTCCACGCGTGCTCAACAACAGCAGAACTGGCGGGGCTTCACCTCGCAGAGGACATGGCCCTGGAACAACAATCCGCCTTCACTTCCGTCACAACTTATTGCGACAACAAGGCCGCACTCCAGCGTCTGCAGCGTCCGCACGGGCATACGGCGGCTGTGGCGTCGCTGCACACCAAACTCTGTGCCATCGCCTCCCAGGGCTGCGCAGTCCACCTGCAGTGGCTGCCTTCACATGTTGGCATAGAGGGCAACGAGGCCGCAAACGCTCTAGCTAAAGAAGCGCACTCCGACGACACACCGCTCACCACCGATGTGACCCGCCTTGACTAGGCCAGAAATGCCTTCGCGATTGAGCTCCGCATAGAACACCCAGACGAGCGGGTTGCGTCAGGCAACATACCACCTCGGGGTCCATCCAACAAGCTGACCAGGCAGGAGAGCTGCGTCTTAAAGGAGCCATGAAGACAAAATACAAGTTGGGTTTGTTAGAAAGACTGTTTAGTCCCGATAACAATGATGTCAATATCATCGCAATCTTCGAACAAATAACGGAGATATTAAAGAAAACGTGTGAAGCAGTCGCGACCCCCTAGCCAATTTCCCGCAACTTTTCTATGACGTCACGGAACCTCGTTTGTGCGATTGGCGGCCGCCTAACTGACCTGTCGCGACGACACAAGACTGGATGTCTGTAATTGGGCCTCTAGTTCCATTTGACCGCGTCATTTAAATGCTAACGTGCAGTTAACGCACTAAAAATTATGTTTTATTGTTGGCCCGTATGACGTCATTCTTGCTCATAACACGTCACTGTGGGGCAAAATTTGAAAGTTTTTAAATGCTTTTGCTTTTTTTTTCGTTAAAAAACATCTTTTGTGGCTGTAATGGAGCTGAGTGAGATACTGAGTCCTAGTTCTGTCAAATTACACGAAGTTGTATTTTCTCTTCATGGCTCCTTTAAGCAGGCTACGCACAGGCTGCGCTGTGACGAACTCGCGCCTGCACCTTTACTCCAGCAAACCACGTTACGTCGTGCATATATCCCGGAGATGTCAGCAATCGACATTGCAGATGTCCAGGAGACGTACCGTTGGGGTCAGAGTTACATATATTCAACGTTCCTACAACTGCAAAAAACCCACCCAAATCACACGAAGGAATACGTACAATAGATATCTCATGGTACTTTTATATGCTGTATAGGGGACGTTACCTTAGTGGTACATCTTATAGATATTGTAGTGATATGCATGCAAGACATATATAGATGTCTGTTCTACAGTGGTTTTCTGTCTTTGGCACAAGCATGTTTTTATATTCATGACTTGTGTGCGTTAGTATGATATTGTTGAGATGAACCTGTATGCCTGAAATTTACATTCTTTATACATTATTTGGAAGTTTGGCCAGCCCCCTTTCCAAGGTTGCCTACGTGTTGTAGGCATTTATACATCAAATACATGTCTTACTAGCTATTCAGCACTGTTTGCTGTTACTTGGCACCTGGTTTCTAGATTAATGTGTTTCCACTTTTGAAGTGCATACCGCATGAAGTCTCATATGTGAAGTGCCAAGCTGAACACACACTCTCACAGAAGCACACGAAGCACAGCTCTAAACAAGAAATGTCGCATCGAAAACAAGAGGCAGTAAGTAACAGCAAACCAGTCTTGATCACCACAAGCGCCCTGGACACTAAGGCAACCACAGTAGCGTCATAGCATTGTACCCTACAGCACGGCTGTACAGGCCTTCAGCAAATAAACGATCACAGAAACAATTCAAAAAATAAAGTAATTAAAATGAAAGTCTCCCATCCTATCTGTAAGTACACTCTAAACTTTTTTTCCTCCCATATACTCCCTAAGGTTCTTTTTCGCCTGTCCTCTAGTGGTCCTCCTTGTAGGAGTTTTTTTACTACATGGAACAGGGAGGTTTTGTTTACCTCCTCAAAACAGGGTGTTTTTAGGTTATTGAAAGGAGGTATTTAGGGAGTGTTAAGAAATGTTCGGGAGAATTTAAGGAGGTCAAAATGGAGTATTCGTTACTTCTTGAAGGGCGTGTTTAAGTGATGTTTATGGAATTTTTAGGCGGTTGAATAGAAGCCTATTATGGCTCCCTTTGGAAGTACTTAATGTTAGTTTAGGGGCGTTTTTAGGAGGTTCAAGGAAAGCATCTACTTCTTTTGAATGGAGTTTGACGAAAGCTTGGGGAGTTTTGTAGGCCTTCCGAAAGGAGGTTTTCAAGGCCACAAGGGAGAATTTCTAGTTCCATGCGGGAGTACTGATTTCACACGGTTTTTCTCGATCTCAGGTTTATTTCAAACGAACTTTCGCAGACAAGTTTACATGGTACATGGTGTACACAAGGAGGTTCCGAAATAAATACTTATGGCGACCTCATATTGGAAATCACAAATGGTACATCGCTAAATAACACGCCAGTTAGGAATTGAAGACAGCAATACGATGCTAGTTGAACAAACCGTAGAAACAATATTACTACAAGAACTGGAAATACGCGAAAAACAAAGATAGTCACAAACACAACCGCATGGTAAGTGAAATCATTATAGAATACTAGCGGATCGACAACGAGTCAGTACTTATCAGAACTTATCAGTACGCATCAGCGCTCAGTACACAGTGAAAAAAATGGTTGCAGTGGTTTACAACAACAACAAAAAAATTCAGTAGGCGGTGAAATGAGCGAGAGCTGTGTGCTAGTTGAACAAATTGTAATAATAATAATAATACAAGAACTGGAAATACTTGAAAACCAGATAGGCACAAACACAACCGCATGGTATGTGAAATCATTATATAATACTAGAGGATCGAGAACGCTTCAGTATTTATCAGAACTTATCAGTACGCATCAGTACTAAGTACACAAAGTGAAGAAAAAATGGTTGCTGTGGTTTACAACAACAAAACAATTTTTCAATTTGTGGTGAAATGAACGAGAGCTGTGCAACAATTTGATATTGAAAGGTAACAAGCATTTTGTAGGTGGTAAAGGCACAAGAGATAAATGATGTAGGAGACAGACTGCAGCGATATCGCTATGGATAAATGAGTAATATAAAGAACGAAAAATATGCTGCGGAAAATACCATTGCGTTTTGATAAAGACACAAATGCGCCAAGAAACGTGACCAAGTCTGACGGGTTAATTGCAATGATTTAGAACAGAATGAGTGGTATCGCGACAGCTTCTTTAGAGTAGGAACAAAAAGCCATGAAATTCGTGTTTTTTGGATAATTTTTAGTTGATTCATTTCGCACCAGTTGCCAATATTATTTAGATAATTGTTTTAAGTTAAATTAGTTTGTTAACATTATTGCTTCCCTGAAAGATAGCTCTATTATCAGCATACAAAACAGCCCATCAAGTATCCCCTTTTCAGTAAAAAAAAGAAAAAAGAAAAAGTCAGAAATATAATACGGAATTCTTTTTGACTACTATCCAATGATTACAGGATTGAAAACAAATATTAGTGAGCGATATTGATGAGATAAAAGTTAATTATTTCTAAATCCTTCACACGTGCTTTGGTGCTGGCAAGGTCCAGAAAGGCATGTTCCACAAACGTTAGAGCACTGTGTGCTTCTTGGGATATTGAACGTTGAAAACCCAGAACGATGCAAACAGACTACACAGTCCTCCCAATAAATATGATGCAGTCAAGACACGCTGGCCATCGATGTGGAGGCTAACTTCCCCGTTCACGGAATGCAGGCAGGGAGTCAGAGGAACATCTGCCTGAAAAAGCAAAAAAGAAAAAAAAATGCCCCACACGCAAAATTCAAAACAGACACTATGGTTAAATGAACTTAATAATTCGGTACAGTAATAAAATTGTAAGGCTAGGTTCCCTGCGAATTCCAGTACCTAAATTAGGAATGCAAAGGCTTCATAAAACCAAGTGCCAGTACATTAACTGTCGTGGCTTACAGCAATAAAAAAGATATTACTTCCGCACAATATACTCGAGCACAACTTTAAATGACAGTGAAGAGGAAATGCAAGTCTCTGTAGGTAGATAGATTAGTTTTTGTTTTTGACTGAAAATCACTTTGGTATTGCATGATTTTGTTAACTGCTGTTTCTTGCTTTAAGATGCCAGCTTGCATCTATCAAGTGAGTGGGCACACAGTTAAAGATGCATATCCTTACACTACCTCTCCCCTACCATGGTGGCTCACTTTCATAGAAAAAGTGCAGCTTTTGCGAGCTGGACGGCTGTTGCAAGCCGTGGCAATACTCACTTCTGCTTGAGGGGCCAACTTGGTTTCCGAATGCAGCCTTGCCTTGTACAGCACAGCCTATCCTGCCTTAAGATCTATGAATTCATTCAACACGACCATGTATCAGGATCTGCAGAAGAAAATCGTGTCAGCAAATAATGAATTCATGCCGGATAGCCACCCACTGTTTCAGTTATACTTGCAGATACCTCCACCTATTTCCCTCCTGGTGTTACATCCAAAGCTAATTTGTTACGGCTTGTCTCATCAAGTATGGTCATCTGTCATAACACAGCTAGTCATACAGGAAAGTCATTCACTGGGTCAGAAAACACTTTCTTTGTTTACAGTAGTGATAAACTAGGCGACTCAGTCATCCGTATTCTGACACCTTAATATTCTGTGTCACGGAGCTGACAAGCATGATTGGTGCATAAGGTCATTTGTAGCCGCAACCGTTTTTACAGCCTTGTTAGCTAACGTAAACCTCGTTCATGGCACCACATTACTTGTGATTGCATGACAACAACAAAAAAAAACAGCTGAAATGGAAAAGCTATTCTCGCAAACTTACCAACGCTGCATGCCACACACACCTGCCATAGTTAATTTACCGTGATTGTAGAAGTTTGCGTCACGCAAAACCACAGTGCACTTTTTGGAGCTGCAAGCTCCGTGTCAAAATCGAGTGTCAGATGAATCGAGTAATTTTTGTGTATGGCCTTACTATTGATTATGATAAAGTTATTACCAATAAAAGAAGAGTGTGTGCATTGTTCTTCTAAAAAATGATAACCTTTTTAATGCCCGGCAGACTTGTGTCATGCTACGGCAAACTCGGTTCTCTTCCATAAGGGCATGAATTTGTGTTTTTATTTACGTGGCCTTAGCTGGCGACTGACGGGCCCCGATTGTATACAGACCCTCATTATCATCCGAAAGGGAATAAAAACATTTCGGTTTCGAACCACGTCGCCGTCGTGCTCCACACTATATGCATTTAATCGTTCGATAGGCTCATAGCATCTTTTCCGCATGTCACCGTTTCCTTAATAGGGTGCGCTGTTAGATGTGAAGAGTCGACTCAAGCGAGCAAACAACGCCACCGAATCTACAGGGCACAGTTTTCGAAGGGGGTGGCCGTCTGATCTGCGGCTTTCGCCGACCAGAGCGCTAAGAATGAGTCAGAGCCTTGAACAAAAACAACACAAAGACCTATATTTGGACAGGCAAGCCATCAGGAGCGTTAACAAATAGATATTACAAAGTAGAGCAGTTAAATAAAAAGAACACGAGCAGTTCGATGCATATGAGAGACAGAGTCCCACAATATTCACCGACCGGGCCCGACGATGCACCGTTGTCGGAGGTGATTCGGCTACCTGAGTAACCGTCACGTTGCTTTGAAACGACGCCGCGCACGACAAACGATTTCATCTCGAACGCCCTGTTACAAACCGGCCTACAAAAGAATGCGAATGCATACCCCAAAAGCCACAAACAAGTACAATAAAACGAGCGTGCGCTTTTTTCTTTGCCCGTGCGTGTACGTGCTGTGTGCGGCACGGGTACTTCGCAGTTAACCCTATCTAAACGTTTGACAAACGCATCGACTGATGAAAGAGCACTTACCAGCGAGCTGACCGCAGCTGTCGCCGTATCCAAATGCTGTTAGCGGCCGTTCCTCGTGTGACAGGGGCACATAAAAATCTTTCCACGAAATGGCACTACTAGTCCTTCTCAAATAAGAAAAACGATGGCCCAAGGCGAGGCTTGAAGCTTCGGCCGCACCGAGCCACCGGCCGCGCTGCGTTGATAGCACCATAGAGATAATATACTCTAGAGGGAAAGCGCGCCGCTGAGCCTTACCGTACGTACCGTACCGTACCATTGGAACCGTACGACACATAGTGGCAGACATGATACTACGATTTGAAGGTTGCCAGCTGAGCTTTTGCTTACTAAAAACGGCGAAAGCGATGGGTTGTAATCTGGCAACGTGCTACTGTGGCGTTTCCGCGTCCGGCTAGCGAAGCATGCCGGGAATAATTGTAACATGGCGGAACGCTGGCCAGGCGGAGTTTGTGTAGGCGGCGTCGACAGCATTGCGTAGTTTATCTCCTGTGGGTAGGTAACCGACGTGTTTTCGGTTTAGCGTACGTGTGACTTATATGTACTGAGACTATTTGAGCAAGATGTGGCAACGCTCACACAACACTTGCGCGCCAGCTCGAATGTGACTGATCGCATGCGCGAGGACGCCAAGGAGTCCGCTGATTCGTACTGGGCGCACAGAAAAATGAATCTGCGTATGATCTCCGTGCATTTTTGCGCTGTGCTCCTTTGCTTGCCATTCTGTGACTTTTTGCGAGTCGCTCAATGCTTTTCAAAGGAAGTGAAGTGAAGAACTGTGGCTTTGTAGCTGAATGTAAAACCTTTATTGACACACAAATCTGGTAGACTTCCCCGTTCTACCTACAATGTGAACTGACTGCAGCATGCACTGTTTTCAGTGTGAACCGCGTTGTCTACAGTGTGAACTGTACATTTAAGTGTGAGCTGTGCATTTTAGTGCCACTGACTGACTTTTATGTGTTCATTTTGTGATTAGGACGCCAAGACTGCAACTGTGTTCATTGTGAGAGTTGTTACCTTCCCCTTTTCCCCTCATCCTTACCCCCCCAGGGCCCCATGGCCTCTCGTCTAATAAAGTTTTTCACTCACTCACACAAAAAAAGAAAAACGTTATCGCTTGAGCCAACGCTGATATTGCCGGTGAGTTGAGGCCCTTTGAAGCACAGGAACGAAAGACCGTGGTCAATCGCAGGCCAGCGGAGTGGCAGAATGCATGCCAAGGGAGTATGCGAAATACAGTCAGCGGCGTGTCCCGTTTTCCTTTCCGTCTGTATTCGTCAAGTTCTAGCTGCTTTCCGTAACTTCAAAGGGAAAGCTTGCGGGACTGAATGGAATGGGCAGTATTGAATGGGCAGCAATTTGCCGCACAGTGCGCGCGAGGAGGGAACATTGACTTGTTGACTTATTGTGATTGATCAAAAAAGAAACCGCATTTCGTTACATATTTTTTCGTTCTACCTTCACGAACGTTTGCACGAAAGTTCGAAGCACGGAGAGCTGCAAGAAGTTCCATGAATAAAACAGTTGGAACCGAACGATTATAAAAGTTCCTTTTATTTCTCTTCCAACGGAAACAATCGCTGGCTGCCACTCCGTAGCCTGTAGTGAACTTGCGGTAGTCAAGGTCAGATCGGAATCGCTGTTCCGGCGTCAGTTCAGGCGCAATAGGAACGAATGACGGCCTCGCAAGCGCCCGGGGAGGCACTTGCTCACCGCGTGCATACGAGTTTTACCAGTTGTACGCGTTTTGCACCCACGGAGATCTGAGCTGGATACTGCACACACACACACACACACACACACACACACACACACACACACACACACACACACACACACACACACACACACACACACTGTGCAACTCAGGCGCATGGGCCTCGCCACTTCCTAGCACACTTAAAGAAAATCAAAACCAAAACTGAGCTACGCACTTACTTTTTGTTCGCTAATTAGAGCCTAATTACACTAAAAGTTTTTTGTAGAGCTAGTTTTAATTACACAAGCAATTATTTGTAACTATTCTGCTTCAGTTCTTTGTTTTAGTTAAATTATTAACGAACAAGTTTTTACAAAACTGAATACAATTGATCTGGCAACCATGGGAATTGTATCATGTCAGCGCCCACGATTCGTACGGTCTCGGAGCTCGCTTTACCCCCCTGGATAGCACGGAGGTTGTTTACATCCGGGCAGCAAGTCGTGCCGCCAGGGCAAGTTGAGTCGCTGCAGTCGGGTGCGTTGGCGCGCTGGCACGAGAATTTCAATCGTCTATATATGCGCAAGCAAGCGAAGCAGATGAGCATTGCAATTGTTTGCAACGGCGAGAACGGTCTCTTTGTTATCAGCAGAGTTTGACAACACCTATCGCCAAAATAAACAGATTGAAACAACACGGCCGCGCTGTCTGTCTGTGATCGCGCTGGCTGAAGCATCTATACGGGTATACGTACGGTATGGGGTTTGTAGCTGCGTGCAACCGTCGCGTCCTGCTTACTCGTTCTAATTAGCATTAGGGCACGGTTGAAGTGCTGATACACGGAAACAGAAGACTAACATGGCGACCGCCTGCTTGAGATGATTATGCCAGATGGGGAGTTTATTCTGGACGTGGTAATATACAAGGAACCGAACGCCATCTAACAAATGGTGTTAAGACGTTCTAAACCCTCCCTTTTGCTACACGGATGGGCAACGGTACTACCATGGAGGTTTGTTCCACTTTTTTAGACCATGCCTAGGGAGTATATTTTTTGCTATAAGTACTTTTCAGGGCACATTACTTGGTTAAAACTCTATTTCCGGATAGTTTGCGTTTACAGTGTACCTGCAGCTGGGTAGTAAGAATGCTTTCAAAGTACACATAAAACACAAAAAAGTTCAGGCGAAACAGCTTATATTGAATTCCAGATTATGTAATATGCTTTCGCAACACAAACACTTTAATTTTCAGTCCTATCTGCCCTGGCCCACAGGGTCCACATTGTACAATTACAAGAATAGTACAAATATTCATGAGTATAAATAAGTCACACAGAGCAGAAAGGTTGACAAAAAATAGGAAGAAAAGCAAACATGTAAACCCAAGGTACAAGCACAAGCTAGTTATGCAACTTGAAATATCGCATATTAAAATAAGTGGGTGAACAACAACGCAAGAAAAGTGTGAAAAACAAAGAAATGATTGAATGGTGGTTATAAAAACACATCACATTTACGAAATTAAATAGTTCACATGTAGTGAAAAGTTTGTGGAACAATAAAACAAAAGCACCTAGGAAACACAGAAGTGGTGTTGAGTGGTGGTTGTGAGTGCCATACAAATTTAAGCTAGCTTAAACAATCAAACATCAAGGGAAATGGTTATGATCTATAGAAAAGGTGTGTACAAAAAAAATGACTGTACGGTGGTTACAAGAGCAGTAGAAATTTACGTGATGAAATGATTCACACTTAGTGAAATGGCAGGACAACAATGAAACGACAAAAACTTTTGAAACAACTTATTGAATTCTGGTTAGGAAAACAAAAAATTACACTATTTCAATATTTCACAAAAAGTTATATGATTTTGGAACAAACAAAAAAACGGGGAACACGGAAATGATTGATATTAGTTACAAGACGACTGATTTACATGACTACGTGATTCAAATCAACTGATACGCTCAAAGAACAATAACACAAAATAAAAACGCATGGAAGCACGGAAATGATTCAATGGTGGTTGAATGGTGCATGCCTCCATCATCAGTTGTGGTAGGGATTCTTGAACAGTTAGCGTTTTCGTTGTGGTGCCAGAAACTGCCCAAATAGTTGCAGATCAAATTGGTTGGAATATGAGTAAACATTTCATGGTCCAAAGGCTGAAAGAAATTTAATACCTTTTCCAGCAATAAAAACTAAGAAGCCGCAGGTTGTCCACAAAGCTGATATTTTCACAGGTTGTGACTGACAATAAAAATCTGGGCCCCATACATTGTCAGGTGAAAGAATTTGGTATCTCTTACAACACGAAGATATCTAGTTACACACAATGCAGGTTGCCACTCGCAGGTGGAAAAAAACCGTGCTTCTCTTTTTACCGAACCAGGAGAACTCCTGCACAAAGTTGACCGTCATCAGTAGCTTGAGCACGCGCCTTGTGCAGACTGTTGCAGTGGAACCTCCCTTGCAAGCCAGTTCTTCAATCTAGGCATGGGTAGAGGAAGTTCGTTACTACAGCTTTTTAAGACTGGCTTAATACAGAATGGCCGCCTACAATTATCCCTGAAAAAGACAGTGTATGACAGCTGCATCTTACCGGTACTCACCTACGGGGCAGAAAGTTCTAGGCTCACTAAAATGGTCTCACTTAAATTAAGGACGACTTAGCAGACTATAGAACGCTATGAGATGGGTGTAACATTCAGGGACAGGAAGAGAGCGGAGTGGATATAATTTAATGTCAGCCTTGGCACTAGTAAGGCATCCTTAACACTAACTATGACAGCTAATGTGAGGTACCACTATATATAAGAACTAGATCTCGTGAATGGGGACTCTGAGGACATTTTAGCGCAGCTACAGATCCCATCTGAACTTGCAAAATATTTTTCTGTGTCTATCCTAACCGCTTGGTAGATTGGAGTGATGATATATACACGGATGAAGCCATGTCCCCAAAATGTGGCAAAAGGAAACATGCACAAACGCGGAAAGCGTCACTGGCATGGACATATACCTCCTGCAGCAGAATGGCGAGGTGGGCTAGTTGGCATATATGCATAACTAAACCTTTAAAAAGCACATCATTGAAAAACTCGTCATGTTGTCCTGTTCACTTGTCCTGATAGGCCTACATTTTTAGTTGAAGTATACGTTGTACCGCAGGAAGCATCAAATTAGTGCAAGAAATTTTTACAGCACAATCACATTCACACATAGTCTAAGTGGCACCAGTCAGCAGCCTGCAACATGTAAGTTATTAGCAAACGACAGGCCAGACACCAGAATCATACTCTGCCTTAAACCTGCGAAATCCCAAATGCTGTGTTACTCGGATCACCAAGGTGTGTTACATACTAAATTCACTAAGCTGAAAATTTCATAAGTGACAGAAATTTAACAGCCATTTTTGAATATTTTTGCTAGGTTCTGAATGGTTAATTTACGTCTGCGATGCTGCAGTAAGAGTACGAAGCACAACCAGCGCTGCTCATACTACTGTACCAGTTGCGACATGTGTGTAGTTCTGACGTTACAAATAAATTCGGGTTGCATACACGTTGTTCATTCCAACATTTGACGACCAAACTGAGCGTTCGAAAAGATTGAACACTCAATCGAAATGCGACAAAACCATCCAGATGGCATTTTAATCTAATGCTGTACTCTCGGAATTAACTCGATTTATCATTTTAATTTAATGCTACACGCACGGCAATCATTCAATTTATTGTGCACGTTTTTTAACCGAAAACTATTATGACGAAAAAAACGGCATCTGCAGAAACGAAACAAAAATCAATATCACGTTAAAACTACACGATGTGCGTGTAACGTAAACACGCTTATATTCACACACGCACTTATATTCTTATATCCGCACTCTCCGGCTTCCCTTATTTCATTTCATATCAAAACATTCGCCTAGCAAAACAGGACAGAACACAAACACTTCACCAAATACAGGGCTAGAAATTGTTCGAGAATTCATTCTGTTTTTAAATGCAGCAGCCAGGTACAAAGGTCTACCGATAAATCTCCGCAACGCACAAAGCGAGTCCTTCAAATCGTTAGGGCTAACAGCTTACGCGTACCGAAGTTCGAGAGCAACTCTGCTACGTTAAATACATATGACAAGAAAACAAGGTTCACTAGTACTCACTTACGTCCACTACTTGGAAGTATTTCTTCGTCTGGTAGATAAATCCTTGCTAGTCAAATCACCGCAATAACGAAAGTTGAAGGCGTGCACACCCGTGCCGTCACCAGCCTGTAGCAGGCGTATCGATACTGAGTGCAGTTAATAAACTGTGGGACGATCGGACCTGCCGCGCAGCGACTTCCTGTCTCGTGTTCGTCCGAGGGAAAAACTAGTTCCTAAAAGACACCCACCTTGATAAAACGCGTTGCGAAATAGATGCCCCAGTTATTGGTAAATACAGATATTAATTGCCAATTATATACAAGAAAAGCTTGAACGTGGGTATTTTTTAAATAAAACAGTAATTGTACCGACAATCTAGATTACGACATTTAAGGCAATTTCAGGGTCGGCGGTGGAAATACAGCTGCCGTGAAGTTGTGGACGCCGTAATTTTGCGGTTTGTTCTGAGGCTGCAAGCACTTGCAGCGTATTTTTCGCGCTTTCGCGCGTCGACATCGCCCCGCGATGACGACGTCGGCAAAATGCACGGCGACGTGAGCTGAAGCGGTAGGAGGGGAAAACTTTATTGAACAGTTAGATCGAGCTTCGAAGTGGCGGGGTTCTCAGTTCAGGACTCCGTTGGTGCGGCCTGCTGTCTTCGCCCTTTCAGCGAGCCAAAGCTGCTTACTTAGGTCCGAGCTGGCAAGTTCACTCTCCCACTGCTCCTATGTAGCTACGCCGATGTTTATGCTGCTCGGCAGATATCAGTGCCGACGCAGCGCCGGAAAGCATCCGAAAGCAGGCGACATCGTCCGGATTCCATGTCCATCTCCTGGTTTGGGGTCATTACGTTCGCAGAAAACAATCATTTTTTTAACGTGCGGTAATTTGGTGCCTTGAGGCAAATTACAAGCTATTTCTGTTCGAAACTGCGCATTCCTCCATGGCCAGCTTGGCTTTCATCTGGGAGATCGGAGATTTGGGAGAGCTTTTCGCGAGTTAAACACGGGAGCTCTGGGTACATCACTTGTAGTGTTAGCATTTTGAGCTTGTCTGCAAGATTGGTGCGTAACGAACAAAGTTTATCAATGCCAGAAATCTAGCGGTGCATTGAATTTCATTCGCGGCTACCGTAGCTTGCATAGGCAGAACGATGAAGCGCGATAGCTTTTCTTGTCTTAAATAAGGGAGCTTTGGTTACATCACTTGCAGTATTAGCATAATTGACCTCGCCTCCAAGATCGGTGCTGAAGAAACAAGCGTTAGCACTGCCGATATTTGCCAAAAAGACCAAAACGAATCACCCGACAATATTCGCTGGCAGCCTCTGTTAGCGTACCAAATTCTTGGGTCCACGCACTGTTTTACGGCGTGGGCGAGTGGATTCAGGCTTAGCTGCTGGTGTGTTTTGAAAGTCCATGGTTCGAATCTTGGCAAAACCTCATGAAAGTTTTTAGTTTTTCTTTGTAATGAGGGTGTCATCGACTTTTCTTCAAGGGAAAAAAAGCAGAGCACCTTGCCGTTAAGCTACAAGTTACGTTCGACGGTAACCTCAGTATGAAGGTAGCCCCGAAATTTGCTTTGCTCACACTTTGAATTCATGAAGCTGCAGTCTATACTTAACATCAAGGTTAAATCAAGTAGCAAGTAAAGTTGTGCTAATTGCGTCTTCGTTCATCATCCTATCTTATTTTGTTCAGATTTTGCGGCAATGACCCTCTTCCCCATTAGAAGGCTCGTTGGCAACGTCGCTTGTAAACGAATTCTGCCCCAAGTCTCTGCCTCTTTCCGTGAGGTTCGGTATTGGGCTACTGTTTTGAAGGTGAAAGGTTCAAAGCAATAGTGGTGGATTACAATACTTGCACAAAAACCCTCGGTACAAAACCCTTACAAAACCCATTCAAAACCGCTCGGTAATTTCAATACAGTACGCCTGCGGAGAGTTTGAAAATAAAGTGTAGCAGATATAGCTAAAATAAATGTAACTGCGATAGACATGTTCAAAGTAAAAAACGGACATACCAGCAACATCCGAACAACGTCAGCAAAATATGTCTAAATAGCGTCCCCAAATGAAGCAGCAGCAACATCGAGAGTACATCTTTAACAAAGTTGAAAGAACGTCCGACATTAAGGTACCAGCAACGTTATTTCAACCACCAAAAATTTTCAATAAAATATTGCACGTTGTACGGATGTCTAATAGAGATACTGCTGGGACGTAGACGTTAGGATCTTTTTGGGACGTCGCAGAGGTATTAGTGGTTTGCTGGGATATTTTTGTCTCTGCGTTCCTTGGCTTTCTTGACTGGTTACTCTTATTTCTATCTTAACTCAACGAGTCCCTCGTCTTCCATTCTGATTCGCTAAATGCATTGCGGGGGTCTGTGTTCTTGCAGTCTTGGTGCACAGTAAGCTTGAAAAGGTTCAACGCTAGACTACCATCCTGGACATGTCGTAGACGCTCGACTCATGGCCCAGTGGTTAATAAGAAGGTTCCCTTTCCCGAGTAGTCGAAGTGGCGCTGGCTACCACCCCCCCACGAAAAGGAAACAATTACCCTAATATAAATACTCGAGAAAGTGTAAAAGAGCACAACCCTGTAACTAGCGTAGTGGTCATCGCACAAGACCCGTATTCTGGAGGTCGGGGGTTCTGATCCCATTCGAAGGGCATGTATTACGACATTTTCCGATTTTCTTTCCCTGGAATTCTTTACTGCCTACCGTCATTCCTTTCTCTCTTTCTCTCTCTCTCTCACACACACATACACACATATATAGACATATATATAATGCAAATTGTGGAATTGCTCAGGAAGTTGCGGCGTTCGGCAAGGGGAAGAACCATGAACCAAGCAGTGGCAGTAGTGGACCACGGTGCGGAGAGGCATCTCGAAAGCGTGATTGGAGCCGCGTATAACTGCGGCATAAAAAATGATGCGACAAGTTTTTCAGCAGTATTGTTGGCCCTCTAAGAGAGTTTAGTTTCCCCAATATTGAAGAAAATGGAGACTGGCTTTTTAATTTTAAAGTTCGGCGTTTAAAAAAAAAAGCACAGCCGTCAATTTTTTTTTCGTATACTTATATTTTATCTAGACAAGCGAAAGTTTGCAGATACGTGTGCAAACAAGTGCTCGACTTCACCTGTCACTGACAAGTTGGTAACAACTGGAGATACGGAGATACGGTACCTCAAAATAAACAACAAATTAGCGTCTGGCCCGATTTCACAGTATTTTTCAAAGTTTTTTGTTCCCAGCAGAACGAGATAGTTGTGTTTTTCCATTTGTCGTTTGGTGTAGATTTTGTTTTAAACATGTTTTAGATAAAACGATCAAAACGTGCCGTGCGGGAAGCCTCGAATTTGGAAAGTCTGCAGCTGCCGAATATGTCGCATAACTTACGCCAACTTTGCAATTTTTTTTTCGGGAAGTATTCACGCTCCACAAAAACGAATTGCACTTTTAAGCTATCCTCTTTGCTTCCGGATAAGTCATAACAATATCGAGAAAAACAAAAAAATTCACGTGTACGCGCTAGTTCGTTCCCTCTTGGAATCACTCAGCAATGTACGTTGCTCATTCAGGAGCTGTAAAGAAATGGGAGCCGAGCCGTTCAGCCACATGGAATGAAATTCTCTTCAATAAAATTTTCGCGGCAGTTTGACTGGAGCAGAGCAGTGAGACAAATCGTAGTTGATAACCAATGGTCTATGTGAGCAATCTACTTGTGTTTTTGAAAATTGTTTTATCATCGTGGTGTTTGCACAATGTGCTTTGAAAATCAGGACTATAATTGTGATTGTTAACACGCTGGACTTCAACTGGCCTATGCAATACGACTCGCTTGGTCGATTCTGCTAAGCGCGCTGCACTCTGCACCACAGGGTGTTTCAGGGCCAATTGAACCCCTCACTTTCCGCGATTTCTAACCCCTCGGTTGAGCAGGGGGAGAGAGAACTGGCCAGGTCGATATTCAATGATCAGCTTGGGTCGATCCACCGGGCTGATACGGGCAAACGCTCTGACAGCGCCCTGGACTGAAGAAACCGACCGTTTGGTTCGTTTCCTTTAATAAAGGTTATTCTCTCTCTTTCTCTCTCTAAAGGTCTAAGCCCGTATACAAAGCAATTAAAACACAACACAAGTACGGTGGGCCAATCGGTGTTTTTATTATTTTTCTTGGTTGACCTGGCGCGGTCACCAGTTTTATACCTTTGGTTCTCTGCGACAAAACGAAATTTTTATTGAGAGGAGGAAGGCCGTCCAAGTGCTTCTGAAATTCGTCCTACAGTTTGTTTGAAGTGCAAATTCGCCGTCTATTGTAAACAAAATGAGGTGCGAGGGAATGGAGTGTTCTCAAAAAAGGAAGTGTGTCAAACACTAGACGAAGAAGCCGGAAAAGAAGCACTTCGTGCTAGGATTTTTTATTCAGAGCCAAGAATACATTTCGCGATCCTGTCACCTTAAGCGCCGTATTGCGCCCTTTCGCAGCCCCTTCTCATGGCACACCCCGTGTGCTATTCGCACCCCTCAAAGCGACGCCCCAGCCTAAGAATACATGCCTTTTCATGTGAGTGCTGCGTCTCTTGAAAATGAGACGAGTATTTTTTAAGAATTCAGCACCTAGCGTGCTTGCGGTGCTTCTTTTTTATCAGTAAAACGCCATCATCATTACCTATTCACCCTCATGTTCGTACATACCTATCCCCATCGTTTGCGTGCACTGGTAATTCTTACCCAGAATTATAATTTTGGAGTAGCTTATAAATGCGACAGCCAAGATTTCAACACCGATGCCATTTCTGGATGTCTGTTGTCTGTATCTCAGGCTATTAGGGGCCCTGAAAAGCGCACTATCCGTGGCACCCGTCCCGTCTACTGCCGTGGCCGAAGTTCCAACTCTGCGGTGTTTGTGAAACGAGGATTATTACTGTGGAGTCATCATTAATGGCTTTACTAGCCTTGTGAACATTCAAAACGCCATGCTTGTAACCTCGATAAATTCTCGTTTGTGCAGGCGCACGTTACCGTCGCAACCACCACCGAACCAATGGCCACAACTGGGAACCTCTCGTACCCCATATAATTCACCGATTTATTGTGGAAGATTCCCACTATGATGAAATCCCTGGGCAAATTGTATTCGCGAAGACATATGACCGAATCCCTAGCAGCTACTCCTGGCCTGGCATCCCCACAACTGTCACGGATTACGTCACTTCTTGTGTCCCTTGCCAGCGTCGCACGCGTTCGACAATGCACCAGCCGGATTCCTTCAGCGTCTCTCCTGCCTGCTTGCTGCATTCGAGACAGTGAGGAATTAGTTGTGTGGTTTCTTGCCCCAAACGATGTCCTGTTTCCACTGGTTTGCCACGGGGGCGGCTACGTGGCAAAATACGTCAACACATGGCCACTCTTGCTCCGGCACATCAACGGAAGTCCCGAATTTATTCTTCTCTAAATAATCTTGCGCCAATGCTCACCGCATATTCTCGTTTTGTAGCCACTGCCATTGAGGAGCTCCTGCCTGACTTTAATATTGCTCACTGAACCGCCTGTGCTTGCAGACATCAAACAAACAGCAACGGGCACGGATAAAGTTTTAACCAAAACCGTTCCTATATAGCTTTTAATGTATAAAACTCATCATTATTGTAATTAATGATTATATCTGCATTTGTCCTCTTCGCAGGTAACACTGCCGTCCAGCGAAATACTGGTTGCTCTTAGTGTTTTTTTCGCTAGGACCGTTCCCCCTCCTACACTTTTGAGGCAAGTTTCTTTCCTTCGCCTTGTTCCTACGATGCACCAGCTCATGACCAAAATATTAACTGCTCGCCCACTCCAGACAACAGGCACGCTTCACACTAAAGCGGACGATTAAACAGAGAAGACCCGATACAATACGACCCTACGCTCTCCCTTTTGCCCCTAATAATCAGGCGCTCCTCTGCTGCATTGTGCGGAAGCCCCAAGTGTGTGGAAAATTTCTTTAGCGCATTCTTGAGCCGTACGTCGTCTTCGAATAGACGTCCCAGTTAATTGTAATGTAGCGAGAGTACCTTCGCCAACAGACAACCATCGCCGTGTGGTATAAATTGTTACTGTGGCCCTATTGAAGTCTTCACAGACTCCAGGATGACGCGTCCAGGATGCTGCCTTAGCCCCGGGTAAGCAGGGAACTTTGCAGGTCTTTGGTCATTTACCGGTTCACTTGGCATAACCACATCTGTGTGACAAACCTCGACTGTTTCCTGGGCTTCTTCCTCATCTGCAGTTACAATACCTTCATCAATAGTTGATGGTTGATCTTTTTGTCCTCACCACAGTAAATACCCGTTATCATCCTTTGAGCCCGCTGGTTCGTTGCTTAACTATGCTGATAAAGGTTGGCGTGAACATCAGAATCTCGGGTAATCCTTGGCCTCTAAATTATAACAATACTGGATGAAAGTCATGAATGCACTGCAGGTGCTTCCCATAATTCTGGAATTTGCGGGTTCCACTCCAAGTGTTTTCATAATGTGTACAATAATAAACAACTGGGAAAGCTCGTACTATGTCGTGGAAAGTCTTGCTCCTTAGCCAGCCTGCAAAGGTTTTTTTTATGAGCAGATGACACATCATCACGCATTTCTAGAAGTTTGAAAGTGTTAATTTACATGTTGCTTTGTCGCCTTGTGCTGTGCTAGCAGCAGTATTTTCATTCTTATCGATTGCATTATTGCATGGGTGCCAATCTGATGCAGTGAGTGTCTCTTCCAGTGCTCCGCAGGGGTCTGTCCTGGGGCCTCTGCTCTTTCTTGTTTTTATCAACGACATTGTAGCTGATCTTAACTGCAAAGTGCGTCTGTATGCTGACGACTGTGTCATTTATCACCGTATAACTAGTTTGTGTGATACATGCCATCTTCAAAACGATCTACATTCAATTCAGCGCTGGTGTAAAAAATGGAAAATGACGTTGAATGCAATGAAATGCCAGCACATTACTTTTTCGCGCAGTCGTAAACACATTTTGTCGAAATATGTTCTTGACAACGTGCCCCTTAACACAGTTACAGATTTTAAGTACCTCGGCATTTACTTCTCATCCAACCTCTCCTGGAAAAGACAGGTTGAACATGTTTGTTCTTCTGCCTCCCGAACGCTTAACTTTCTTCGGCGCAATTTCAGGGCTGCCCCTCCTAAACTGAAAGAACTTCTTTATTTCACCCACGTAAGGTCCATCATGGAGTATGCGTGCGCCGCTTGGGACCCGCAACTTGCGTACTTATGCGAAATGTTATAACGTGTACAGAACCGTGCCGCCCGTTTTGCCACAGGTGATTACAATTTCCCATCCAGTGTTACATTACTTAAAAACCAGCTTAACTGGGAACCCCTAAAAGAACGCAGGCAGCATGTCAAACTTAATTTGCTTTATCGTATCTATTTTAAAGAAACTGGCATTGATCCTGACATCTTTCTGTTTACCCCACATTTCGTATCTAGACGGCGTGACCATAGTTGGAAAATTCGTGAAATACCTTGCCGTACAAATGTTTTCAAAGATTCGTTCTTTCCTCACACCATTAGTTTGTGGAATAAGTTGCCAAATGCTATAGTTGATTGTACAACTGACGCGCTTTTTAGTAAGTATCTGTTAGACTTGTAGTTCTGTTTTTATTTTTGTATTTGTGACGATGTTCAGCGATGTGTTGTAGCCTGACTGCCACATGTATATAACCACATGTTCAATTTCCCCCTGCTATAATGCCATCTTGGCGCTGCAGGAAATAAATAAATAAATAAAATAAAAATATCACTGCCGCAGGCGGAAACGCTGAGGGTCCCCGCCAGACACGCGGATACGCCCCCTTTGGCGTTTTCTCGCTAGTACTGGAGGTTTTCGGCATTTTTTTGCTGAATACGATTCCATGTTCTGCAAAGGCACGTTCACTCTGCAACAGAAAGATCGCTTATGTGCTGGGGCGATTGGCGGTTTCTGCGAAGAACGCTCTCAGGAGCCTTGGGGAGTTTTATGGTAATTTTCACGAGGTAAATGTTGCGCATTCTGTACCACACTTTGGGGCCAGCTACAACAGCTCCGCTGTTAAAACGACGAGAAATTTGTTGATACTAGAAGTTATAAACAACTGCGGAAAGTTCATCTTTGTTTCTAGGACTGCCATGTTCCAGTAATGTTTATTTCCAATTGATACATACAATAAATTTGGAAATACACAATACCTAACATTTATGTTTATGCACGAAGCTATGCAGTTACTCCGTTTATACAAAAAACCACAACGATATCTGTGCTTTGAAAAAAAAATACTACCACAGCGTGCATCGCTCGTGGTCAGAAAGCCGCATAGCTGAGCCTTTCTTGCAGTGAAACGCTGCGGAAAATTCTTCCATGTTCTGCAAAGGCACGTTCACTCTGCAACAGAAAGATCGCTTTCATATTCACACAAACACCTTTCGAAAACCATTAAAACTTCAGGCAGCGAACACATCTGAAATCCCAGTTTTCTAATAGAGTGTATTTACAAGAAAATATCTTGCTTCAGCATTGCCGACTTTAGAGTGGCTGATAAAGAAGTTATTCTTATTTTCGAACATTAATATTCTTGGGGCGCACGCAATGAGCACAACATGACTTCGTGCTTCCCTCTGGTACGATGGGTATTTAATTGCACGTGTCAACAATATTGAATAGCCTATGTGAAGATATGGTATAAATGTAGGATTGCCATGATATTACGGGCGTGAAATAAACCAAAAGGAACTGTGTTTTAAGTAAGCCTTGTTGAAGTTTGCAAAGCAATCGATTTTACTTGCCTCATACTAGGGCAGCCTCTAGCAGATCTAGCCAACGCTTTTAGTGATATATCAGCGCCTACATGAACTTCGAAACCAGAGGTTTCACTATCACAGCATGGTAACGTAGGATTTGATAGCAGTGGAAAATAAGTCTTCTAGTCCCGACTCCGCTTTTCTACGAAGTTGTTGGTTTTGGTGTGGATTGCGTGAAAGAGGTGGTGTGAATGAAAGCAAGGCAATCGCTGGAAGTATTCAGAAGCAACGCAAGGGGGCTTGCAAGATGCAAAGAGGATGGCGCTTATTCGGCAACGTCGTACAGGCCAAGGAGGACTAATCACCATATGATGATCCATAATAGTTGAAAAACAAAGATGGCGATAATCAGCTGCAGCTGGAACGCGAGGATGATAACTCCGCATAGTGTATGAATCAGGGGTCACTTATTCTCCAAGAGATTGCCCTAATGGCACCAGAAAAAGTTTTGAAAGGTACAACGTAAACCGGTTTCTGCAAATATTCAAGAGCTGGCCCTAGAGAAAATATTGCGCTGGTTTCTGCTGGTCCGAGTTCAACTGGGTATAGCCACATTCCAAGTTTGGTCATCATGCTGTTGGTCCCAACAGGCTGTTGGTCCCCTTGAAACCCCTAGGGTTGCTCGTCCCATTTGGGAATGTATAACTGCTCCGAGCTAGAATTAGTCACTTGGTGGGTTAAATGTATATTGCCAGTGGCATGTGCCTCTAGATAGATCAGCAGGATGTACAGATTAAACATGATGCACTTAGATCCATTTTATTTACCGACAGATGTTGCAACTGCCATGCACACTTTTCTTGTTGTTTTTACCGCAACTTAATTTCCGGGCGTCTCGAACTGCTCAGGACAAATTCTTATGCAATGCCCATTGAAGAGCATTCCCATTATGAAGTTATATTAGAACAGGATTCACCTTTGCACAGTAAGCGATGCAGGTAGCGTCTTTTTGTCATGATCAAGCATTTAGTACATAGGACACAATAGCTTTAAGAAAGACGTACGAAGAGGCGAGTCCTACGTACCACACCACGATGCCGCGAAATACTGCGGAATTCATGTTCATAGAAGTTCGGCCGGCAAAGAACATATTGGACCACTCTCGATGAGATGATTCCAAATTTTGTATGTCGAATTACGCTAGAAGACGCTCAGTTCGTGCCATAATCGTCCTGCGCAAATACATGATCACACCGCCGCACACCGCAGTTTGTAATCGTCGCCATGAACACGTCGCCGTCTGTAATCGTCGCTTGGAAAGAACTAGCTTAAAGGGGTCCTGAAATGCCTTCCGCCGATGCATGGATGTAAATGTAACCAAATAAAGCAATGTATTAGCAATCTTCTCCTGCAAGAATTTTGTTAAAGCGATGAGTATTAGCTGAGAAATCGTAAATCAAAAACCGCGAATTATCGTCGCGCCGTATTTCCTCCTCCTTTCAACTGTTTCTTCGCTGTTGGCCTCCCCTCCCATGATGCTCCGCTCCTCAGCGGTGACGTACTTCCGCTATTGCGCTCCCACAGACTGCCGTCTGCTACGGGCCAGCTCTTTCGGCTTTTTCATCTCTGTAGACACCATGGACACAGGCTGGAAAAGCGAACGAATGACCTGGCCGCATGTGTGTGGCCTGGCCTTGCCCTTTCGCGGTGTACGTAGCTGCAGGGCTGCAGTTGGTATCGGCGGCGAACTCGCAGCCGCGTGGGGAGAATCGTGGGCTCGTTCCCTTTGGTGCACCGCTTACTGTTTATCCAAAAAGCGCGGTCTCAGATGTGGCCCCGCTGGTGCCGGGTGTTATTTTGCGGTGGTTGTAATTCCTACTACCGGCGGCATGTGAAAAAAGACATTTTCAACCGACACAGAACCGGTGCACAAAACGCGCCGGATCGGATCGCTTTATCAGCGGCGATGAACGTGAAGGCGAAGAGCAAACCAACGCTGCACTCGATCAGCGAGAACCCGTGTTCTGACAAGCTGCACCCATGTGTTGCATTCAACACTGACGGGAAAGCGTTTGTTTGCACTTGTTTGGATAGTCGTAAAATGTCCAAACACTCCGGCACTCCGCTAGCAGATCAGCCGGCGAGACATTTCGGAAAACATTTGACAGATGGCGCCGTATGCATTAGTGTGTCGCTACGCAAAACTGATGAGACGCTCTACTAAAACTCCCATCGCGGTGTCACGTAGCGGGACGCAAAAATTTAGCGTTTAGCGTATGCAAAGGCCACAAACGCTGTACTAAAACTCTATTAGCAGCAAAATAGCGTGCGTATGTGAAACCGCTTGCGTTTACAAAGCTGCACGCCGAGCGCGTACGTTTCAAACCTAGTGACATCGTTTAAATACACTGGGCACAGTGTAACGTAGTCAGATATCAACCGTATGCTCAGGCGACAAGCAAGAGCTTGTTTTATGTGGGGCGGAGATCGCGCATAAAGGCCCGTTCGCACTTGCGACGAAAGCGAGTGAGAGCGGCAGGAATTCCGTCGCTTTGTCGCGCGACGATCGTTTTTGTCGAATGGTCGGGACAAATTTTGGTTGCGCGACAGAATTCCCGTCGCTTTCGCTCGCTTTCGTCACAAGCGGGAATGGAAAGTTCTGCTGCTGCCGTCTGCTACGCAGCTAGGAGGTAACCGCGCGATCTGCTCGGGCCGGATGAACGCGCACACTCCCGCACGGCAGCGCCCCAATCGGCAGACGGCCGCGTACATCGCTCCCGGCGCCCGCCTGGAGCCCGCCCTCGGCACACTAGCCAGTATATTTCAGGCACTATAATGGAGGAAAGATTTTTTGCTTCCGATGAACCTAGTTCTTTGCCCCTGTGTTTTTAAATACGTGAAGTGGTTAGCACGTCGTCCTCACGCAGCTCTGTATCGTCGTAGCATCGCTGATTGTCCGAACGAAGCTTGCAGCTAAGCCAATGCAGCGACCGAAGCTGTGTGTGTGTGTGTGCATCGCCTCCTGTGTGTTGTGGACGCGTTCGTTTCGCGATGAAATGCGACATTGTACTTCTGCGGGTGGATAGTGCTTCCCATGGTCTGGATTATCTTTCTCGAACGACGTACCACTCAACCTCGCATTTGGTATGTGCAGTGTGCCTGGCTTGCGCGCCAGAGTTTTGACTTGCTGCTCGTCCCCGCAAACCGGGTGTGAGGTGAGCGCCGTATTTACGACGGGCAGGAGGAGGCAACTCATCGTCTGTCAATCGCGGTTCAGACTTGCAACGCATGTTGTGACGTTGCGTTCGTTCGAAACGCATCTCTGGATTGTTTTAAAGTTGAATAAAATGTACGCGTCAAACCCGGGCATTCGGCTCAGGGCGTTCTCTGCGATTGCACCAAAGAAGTGCCACGGGACTTTCTTTATGGTACGTTCTCACGTAAGATAAAATCCACGTCGTGTTATGGCCGTGTTGCATTCAATACAAACGGTTAAGCGTTTGTTTACACTTGTTTCGTTTGTCGTAAAATGTCAAAGCACTCCGGCACTCCGCTGGCAGATCAGCCGGCGAGCCGACGCTGAGCAGACGACTCATCTCTTTGCCGGAAGTGCGTGAAAAAGCCGCCAATAGCAGGATGTCTAGCTCATGACGAACATCTGGGAATCGATGAAGTAGACATGTGAAGATGGCGGCGTCCAAAAACACGAAGGAAAGGGTGAGAAAAAAGCGACAAACTTTGCAACAAAAGTGTGAGCTTTGCGCTGCGCGTAAAAGAGTAATACTTGGCACAGGTGACGTTGGCGACCCAATCTAGCGATTGCGCTAGTTCATTTAGTGTGCTCAAACTGCCTTTCAGGGCCCCTTTAACACCGCTTCAGCTGACTTCACGACCGGCTAAATAAGAAAACTTTGCCTGTACGTTAACTAGAAGTAGTAATGTAATCAGCGGCAGAAATACATTATTATATTTATAGCTTGAAGTTGCAATTCATGTACATTGCACAATTGACAGCTTTTTGGTTTACTTCGATTTGGCTGCTTTATGAAGGGCGATTCTGTGGGTTAGTGAATGTCCATTTTTGCAGTGTTGGAGAAGCATATGGGTGACTAAGGGGTCCTTTTTTATTGAATTTTCGGCGAGTATATTAGTCCTAGAAATAGCTAAAAAACCAGGACTCAAGAAAGAAAGTGGGCACAAAAATTGTAGTGCTCTATTTTATCATGTTCTTTCGAGAGCAGGCTGAAATTTAGTCGTGTTATGTGCTGAAAGTGGACCTTTAGTTTTGCTGTGGAGCATGAGGTTACGGGTTCGATTCCAGGCCGCGGTGGCCGCTTTTCTTGTGGCGATGAAAAGCAAAAACGTCCATGTGTACGAGATTTCGGCCCATGTTAAAGATGCCCAGGCGGCCAAAGTTCATCCGGACCCTCCAGTACGGCGCGCCTCATCTCCTGCGTCGCACCGGCGCGTTAAACCCCATAATGAATCAATCGGAGGTGTAGTTGTACTGGCTGGTTCCAGCAAGTTGTTATAGCAAAGACATTATGTGTACACAAGAAGTCTTGAAAGCAACTGTTCGTCCCAACAGGATCCCTGATGGTCCCAACTACTGCCCTGTTGGTCCCAAGTGCAGCCCAGATTGTCCCAGCAGAATCCTTGCTGGTAACAACAGCAGCCCATTTGGGACCAACTGAGCCGTACTGGTCCTAACTGAAGCCGAGTTGGGACCGACAGTGGCCTAGCCGTGACGATCAGCAGCCCAGCTGGGACCATCAACGTCCAGCTAAAACCAGTTCAAATACTTTCTGTTGGACAATGATGTGGCCCCAATATGCACGGCTCATGATCTGGGATCCCCAGAATGAAGCCCTGTGCCACAGAAGTGCTGCGTATGGGCTTTTAAAAACCTGTACAAGTCCACAACACGTGTTTGATGTCAGCTTCTGATGCCAGAAGCACAAAAAGAGTTTAGGTGTCAGGAAACCATGCGTGATAGCGGGCTGGCCAAGCGTGGTTTACTGCTGGGATTAACGCCACCCTAAGAAGAAGCCTCTGCAGCAAGAACTCCTCCCAGCGAGCGAGGCCACTGGCGAGGCCGGTTTTACGCGCTGGAAGGATAGGACGCGTGGCGTAGTGGATGTTTATTTCCCACCAGCAGTACCGCAGAAACTGGTAGTGGCCGCGGAAGGTTACTCCAGTAGCAGGTGCGATCCCCCACTGTGCAGGCAGGAACCCTGTTCGGGCGATGCTACAAAGCGCGCGTAGGGCAAGGATAAATGTTTATAACAGCGTGAATGGATTCAGGCAGGCTTGTTAACCACGCAAGGCGACGTAAATCGTGAAGAGATGTCGTTGAGTATGTATTAGGATTCAGCTTCACCACGCTAATAAATATCTGAACAAGCACCTGCAGACCATCCCGCATGGCAGTAAGTTCAGCTGGAAGGCTGGGGAGAGTAGTGAGTGTCTCGTACGCGCATATTTGATTTAGAGAAAGGTAAGACATACACGTCAAGGCCGTGGTGACAAAGCAGTTTTAGGCCCCGTATTCTACGAAACCATTGGCAGCAAACGGTTGGGCCAGAGACGCCATTCCGAGACACGAAGGCCGGCATGTGGGGCTGCTGAACACCGCACGTACGGGTCTGTACCCTGGTAAGAGGCTTCGTGTGTATCTCCTGGGGGTACACCCACGACGCCCTCGCGCTAGCAAAGGCTGGCATATCAGGCGGCTTGCCGTCGTACGGGGCGAGAGCTGCAGCATCTAAAATTGGCCCTGTTTCGGAAGGCGTGCAGAATTACGCGTTCATGGAGATGAAAAACAACCAGCGCAAGAAAGACGAGGACGAGGAAGGTAACAGACAACGCGCGGCACTCACAACTGAATTTTTATTGGAAAAGAAAAACATAAAACGCAAAAACCGCGCATGTCAAAACGGTACAAGAATAAATCGCTGCGCAAGCCTGCAACTCGTCAAGTAACACGTTCTGCAAGATAACAAATTTTGTTTTTGTGGAAGGTCACAGAAGGTTGGCTTACGCAAATTTCGCAATTTTTCGATATAAAAAAAAGCCTCAGACACTTCCCTTGTATGTTGATTAGTGTTTTGGAACACAGTTGTGTCACATAAAAGCGGTGTACACTTGTGTACTCATGTACACGTGCGGCAATGAGAAGCCAAGTTTCAAAGCGAAGTGTTCTAGATGGACAGAAAATGCTTGCGCAGTCGCTTATTGACGCAACGACCGGTTTGACCAATCTAGCAAAAACCAGAAGACAACGAGATATGATAGACAACGCCTGCAGCACAAGCAACATACTTGTACTTGTGGTTGACAGTCCACTTATTGACAACGGACTTTATATTGCTATCTGTTTTTTTGGCAACCAGTGGACAAATGTTCGATAATTTATTTGGAGCTTTGAACACCCCGCTAACACCATAGGGGGAACCTACGTTATTAAGCCCGTGGGCAGTCCTGTGGGTGTAAAGAATTACGGCAAACTCTTTTTTTTTCGGCGAAGGATCACCACTCGAGTCACGTTTAGCACGACCTTTACAACTTTTATTAAATTATCGGTGACAGCCACTTGTACACTAGAAGGAAAACCCGCGTTTTGTAGACGAGCTACTTGCTTCGCAAAGCTAGCGCCTAAGCTTCGCAAACCTAAGACCTAATAAATGTTTGCAGGATTTTTCTAGTGCAGACCTTAAACACGAAAAAACAATACCCCTTTTTACTGCTTTAGAATGGGCTGACCTGAAATTAGGGATAGGTTTTGCTGAATGGGGCTCATAACAAAAGCAACCGTGACTACTTTTAAAATGCAAACTAAGGTCGAGAAACTGCAGCAAATTATGTTTTTGCCCCTCAGAGGTCAAAGACATACACATACCTTCGCTCTGAAACACTCTTAACACCTTATTGACAGCTTCAGGCAGTACAATGTGTTGTTCAACCAGCACCAAATAGTCACCACCGTATCAAAAGATACGCTTCACAGCTCCATTTAAACATCCTGGCACACAACGATCAATTCTGGCTAAAAATATTTCGCATAAAACGGGCGCCATGCACGAGCCGATACACACACCTGATCGTTGAATGAGGTTCTGCCCTTTCCAATACAAAAGTACAACTCAGGTAAAAGGCCAGTAACTCTATAAACCCTTCAACGGAAGTGCCACTACGACTCCTAAAAAGAAGCTCGTCATTTTCCAGAGTAATACACTCTCGCACACATTGTAGCAGCCCATTGGTTGGGATAGAAAAAAACATGACCTCAACAATAATGCTGAATCCCTTGCCGAATTAAGTCTCACCTTTTCGCAGGAATTGTACTACTGTCCCCGAATTATTTTCTACTTTGAAAGGAACCAGGATTCTCAGATGCTTCAGGTGGCTTTCTAAAAATCTGGAAATGATCTTCTGCCATGAGTCTCGTTCCATAATCATTGTCCGAATAGGTAAATAAGGTTTATGAGTTTTGATAGTGAAGAACGGGGGGAGTTCCAAACTTTGGGCCTTTGCAACAAAAGAGTATAACCTCTCAAGGCTCAGGTCCTGCAAAAGACTGACTGTTTTAATTTTTACTTCACCCAAAGTCACAGGCAGTTTTAAAATTTGTTTCCATTGCCTTACATGCCTTTTCAGAAAACATGCCCTCGTGCAAAATCACAAAAATCCTCTTTATTAGCCAAAACAGGTCTTAGATTCTTTTCTACTGGAAACTTGGCCAGCGGATAGACAGAAGACACATTCATTTTAGGTCTGTCTGTCCTAGTCAAAGCATCAACACACTCAACCACGCACCTAGGACGCAAGTCGTCTTCAACCCTTCCCGATACTGTCCTAGCCATCACTACCTTCTCAACTGGGTTGAAGGAAGGCTCGAACCTGAACTTGGGGCCCAGGCGGAGCTTTGACTACACAGACACCGGAAGCGGGGAAGCACTTAGATTGAGCAGCTTGCCTTTAGTCGTTGCGGACTTTGTTTTGGTTGGAAGCGTGGGCCGGACAATGTTCAAAAGAAACTCGCCGTATTCATTGCTGGTTCCGTACCATTCCTCGTAACGTGACGTGGAGCAGCGCCTTCTGCCCCTCTGGCTTGCGTGGCACGACACTCGCAGGCAGTCCTTGTAGACTCGAACCTGTCTGCAAAGCTCAAACCTCCGGATCTGGCACATTCTTCTAGCGTGGCCCGCAGAGGGTTGAAACCACCCACGTGAAGCTTGCAGAGTCGGAGAGCACAAACCAAGGCGTGCATACCACGAAGCAACTCTTGCTTGACACATACACTGCGCAATTAGTGCGGCAAGGGAGGCTGGCTGGTAAAACAGAAAGTTAGATCAAGGAAGGGAGCCCTGTGTACAAGAAATGTATTGCACCAAGATGGCAGGCTGGGCGAGTTGGTATTGGTTCATGGTGATAGAAAACAACTTGTGTTGTCTTGCGGTTTTTGCTACATAGGTGAACCCCGCGTTGCGTCAATAGGCGACCGCGCCAGCATTTTGTGTCCTTCCAGAACTCTTCGCTTTCTAACTTGGCTTCTCATTTACGCACGTGTACACGTGTACACAAGTGTACACCAGTTTTAACTGTCACAACCGTGTTGTTCAAACACGCTAATCAAAAAACAAGAGAAAGGTCTGAGGCTTTTTTTATATAAAAAACTTGCGAAACTTGCGTAAGCCAACATTCTGTGACCTTGCAGAAAAGCGAAAATTACCTTGCAGAACATGGGACTGGCCGATTTTCAGGCTTGCGAAGCGATTCATTCTTGAATTGGACTGATTTGACATGCGCGGTTTTTGTGTTATATGGTTTTCTTTTCCAATAGGAATTCAGTTGTGAGTACCGCGCTGTGTCTGTGTCTGTGTCTGCGCGTCTTGCGCTGGTTGTTTTCTATCACCATAAACCAACTCGCTCGCCCAGCTCGCCATCTTAGAGAATTACGCGTGTTTTGTCTGGCCTGTATACTTGTGCTTTCTTGTAGCTGTGAAACTTGCGGTAAGCGGGGGAGGCCAGTAATTGTGTCCATGGCGGTCGCGGTCGTGTTTCCGCTCACAAAGTTTTGAGTGACGTCAAAGAGTGCCCAGGCTTATGAAGGAAAAGACATCTTTGGGGCGTGTTTCGCAATTTTTAGTATTGGTGCTGGTTGTGTCCTGCCCAGATTGCGTGAGGTATTGACACGCTGTTCTATCGTGCTCTTTTAGTCTAAAAATGTTTAAATTTATATAAGCGATTGTGGAAGCACCGGAGGTAGCCAGGAGGGTTAAGCGACGTTTCAGATGACGCAGTCGTTGTCGGTTGTAGAGAGGCCTGTGACCGCATTGTGAACACATGTTTCTTCGTGGAATAAAAAAAGAGTAAGCCCGCAGCTCAACCTGCAGTCGGCTGCGGCAGAAAGAAGATATGTGGTCTGTTATCCTGCGGTAACTTCAACCAGGCACGAAGGGCGCGAAGAAGTGTAGTAGGTGTTGAGTGTACCCGACAACGAAAGTGCAGGTGATTACGTGTGGATGATGGTCTCCGGGCAACAACGGTGTTAGAATTGGTGTGTGTTGCACAGCGGGAGCGACAGCCTTTTGAGGCTTCACCATCTGCGCAGACAAGACTCACATTATGATCATGTTGAGGCAACATGGCGGACGCGATAGAGGCCAGTTCTTACCTAATCGTTTCCGGGTGCTGGGAACAGCTGACTCCAGCTGCTGCTCCGCAAAAGTTGGCGACCCTTGTCCATGCATTTCTTCGCGTCTCACTCTTTATATCGTTCCGCGGAAGTCATCTTTGAGCAGAGCAAGCATGTCGTACCCACCAGGGGGCAAACAAACATTAAATATCTTTTAGCCGCTGACTACGGCCCAAGGCGTCGCGCTGCTTGTTCGATTCTGAACGGCAAATGCATAGAAAACCAATGAAACGCTTCCGTTTTTAATGTGCCCAAGGCGATCAGACAAAGTAATTAGATTGCCTACGCGGCGTCAAAGTCCAAGAACACCTTCTGTACACGACGTGTAAGATTTCCCGGAGAGTTGAAGAGACTCTAGTTCTCTTTTGGATGATGAGTGTGGTGTGAAAATAATGCAAAAAATCTGCCCACGTTTTCTGTTAAACTCGCAAATCGTTTTCAGTTCCCCCTCAAGAATAAAAAATCAAGCCTAGCTCAGTCATCGCACCTGTTAAAACTATGACGTGGTTGTAGTTCTTGAGCCAGTTTTCGACGTCATCCTCACGAAGGCAAGCAATGATCTGGAGATCCGTTGTCCGGATGGCCATTTTCTATGCCAGTAAAAGCCAAGCAATAGAGGATTTATCAGTGGCGTTGGTGCACATTGTAAAGCTACACTGCAGGAAACGCCGACCTGAGTGGAGGATCATGGAGGCGCCGCTGCGAGAGAACGTGGGCTGACAATCGACATCACTGACTAAGCAAGCCACGCAACAAGGCTTGGAGGTCACACGGAGGATGGATATTATTTGACTATGATGTACTAGCCAAGAAGCAGTAATCATAATGAAGATGATGATGGATTATAGTTGGAAAATGAAGCCCAGTAAACGCAAAACGTCCTGAGGACGTCCTAAAATGGTCTAAACGTCCTGGATCCTTTACTGGGCGTCCAGGGGACATCCACAGGGTTAGATATTGTAAATGATCCCTCAATGGTCCATCCTAGAGCTTATTTTGGACCACAATGAATTGCGAGTAATCCCTAAATGATCCGTTGTATTACTTCTTTTGGATCACAACCCGAATGGACGTCTGACGCTGCCGTTATCGTATCCCTAGCAAAAATTCTGATAGAAACTTGTATTAGTCTTATACATTTTTGTATTGGGTGTATAAGACGTGTGTATTAGTCTTATACAAACTTGTATTAGTTCTATAAGTTTCGCGTATAAGATGTATTAGTACAAATGGATCTGAAGACCGCTAATAGACATAATAGCTAATTGTTTGTATGAGTCTAATACGTAGAGACGTATTGGTTTAAATAAAAACTAATACAAATGGACCCACAAAGTGCGATTTCCTGAATTTTATTTTTTCCCGAAAATCACGCGACAGAAGGTTGAAATAAAGGCCCTTAAGCAATAAAACTTAGTTGGTATGACATTATGAAGCGTATTGTTCAGTTTTAAATCTCCGCAAATCTTTAACCAAATTATTATGCAAAATAGGTCAACATTTTTTTTTTCACTTTCGCTCCTAAAAAATGCGCTGCTATCAGACATGAAGAGAGCTGATGGGAAGCAAGAAATCTAACCCGGAAAGACTGCAACGAAGTCAAGCCAAGCCATGCCATGGTCTTCGTTGGGTAGCCAATATGGCGACAAACATCAAAGTGCGGTTGGCGTGTGTGAACGTTCAGGAAGAAGACGGCTAGAAGCAAACAGCTTGTAGCGTTATTTCACATGAGACGCGTGTTCATCGCGTCATCGAGAAGTGTTGGAGATGTGTCTAACGCTCGCATAACTTTGGCAAGTATGAACCAGGCCGCCGGGCAACCCATCTTGGATCCGTCACCTCGCCGCTTCTAACATCTTTGCTCCTTCTGCTATGCTGTGTAACGAACGCCTGACATGGAAGAAAGCGTGCGCATCACGTCATCGAGAAGTGTTGAAGATGTGTAGCGCCCGCCTAACATTTACAAATACAATCCGGGCCGCCACCCGACCCATCTTTCACCCATCACCTCACCGCTGCGGACATTTTTGTTGATTCTCAAGGGAATGCCTCACGACGAAGAGATTCCATTCTAATCGCGTGTTGCGGAAGGGTGAATGCCGTTTTGAAGTTGCATCACAATGGGAATGGTGTTCAATCGGCCATTAATGCGCTCGATGTGTGCCTGTGACTGGACCGTGCAGGTTTGACTTGAGCTTTTTTTGATTGCATGCTGCAGCTATTTTGTGGATTCGTATTGCAATTTATTCGTTCGTTCTTAATCAGGTTACAAAAGTATGCATCGTTAAATTATTCAGCCAGAAAAATTTGCCTGTGTAGAGGGGGAGTTAAATTTCGCCTCTCCATCTTCTTGGCGAACTGATGGAGGCGAAATAGTGATGTTCTTTTGATGCGCGAGCCGAGAGGACCATCTCGACTCGCTCCGATGACCGACGACCGATGCTTGGAGCGGGTGAGGGATGAGGACTGCCTTCCTTGCGGGATATTAGGTTTATTTACATTATTTACAAAACTCCAACTTTACATCAGGTCAGAGTGACGGTTACATTGTCACTCTGACAGCAGCAGCCTGTTCGGCCGAGATCTATACTAAACTAGATCCCCTCTCGACCGACCTCCGACAAAACCCAACACTCCGGTTTTGATAGCAAAAACCCCGCCTCCAAAAAGGGGGCGTACAAGAAAGAGAGAAAAACCCTTTAAACAATTAATAGAAACCACTGATTGGCCACAGTAACCAGCCAACCACACACATGCCCTCACCTGCGGTCACGTGACCTAACCCTCTCTCTCCTATGCACTCAAAGTGCGTTTCCTACGCACGCTGTTACACCCGGCCAGAAAATACAGAACATCTGCGGCCTAAAGTGAACCATCCATTCCGTTCAGCGGGCGGCATCTGCACAAACAACAGCCAAGCCGAGGGCCCCGAGCGGTCCCCGCGCGGCTGACCTCCCTCCACGCGGCGCCTCCCACGACGCCCCCGTTGTCCCGCGACGCGCAGGACAATGAGGGTTGCTAATTCCCTCACAGACGAAGGGCGCCGCGGCCTGCCGCCAGTCGCACCGGAAGACGCGCTTCCGGCCCACTCGGTGGTCTCCGAGGCGATTGACCCGTCAACGACCCACGCCGCCGCGGGAGTCGAAGATTTCCAAACTTACACCGCGCGCGCTTTCAACACTAAGAGATACGATCATCTGGCCGCCCGTCAGCTTGTTATGCCGAATGACCCTGCCACCCTCGACGCGACAGAAGCACTCAGGCTAATCGCCCCCATCCTTTGACACACAAAAGGACGGGCACAACAGCTCTCCGCGGCTCCGAACTTGGCGTCCGCGCGGCTACATGAAAGGGACACTGAATAGCCGCAACCAGCGTACGCGACGCCGAACATGAGCCACCGGCGGCTTTCCTTAATTAAATGAGGAGCCCGAACATAACACCTCCGCACTAAGAATGTTGTCCGTACACTAGCTGTACGTACAACATTAACTCTCACTGCACGTTATGTCTTACTGCAGAGCCAGAACTAAAAAAAACACTCAAGCCGTTACGCGAGTACAATACAAAGTACAATACAGTACAACAATACAAAATTAACCCGGTACGCACCAACCCAACCAGCACAAAGCGCCGGCCAACTGCACCAAAAACGGATACAACACGGCATACTCAGTGCCTTGGCCTAGCCATGGCTTGCGCAACATCAAACAATAAACGAAAGCGCTCAGCTACAAGCCCCGTTAGAACAAACTCGCGGCACCCTCTACCATTAAAGGCAACAAACCCCACGAAGGGTATACATGTTTAAACTTGACAACTGAATGAATGACACCATCCATTCTTAGACGTTAAGCGCATGCAGGAACATTCTTTCAATCTAAGGAAAGGAAAAAAAAAACCACCCGAACAAACCCAAACGTACCAAACGAGGCTACTCCTGTACTAATAACAAAACGTTAAAAGAAAGTTCTCTTCACGCACTCGCGGACGCCGGTTCTTTCGGGATGCGACACAGATTGTTCGTCCCTGTTGCGGTTCACCTGCTGTCCACATTCGATGTACTGAAAGTTCATTTTTCAGTACTTCAAACACTAGTTCGCACACAAGCGCCACAAGTGGGCCCTACCTGCACATTCCATGGCCCACCATGACCACATGCCAACGAGCGCAAATAAAGAAAGGCACTCGCCATTGTACCCAGACGTAAACTCCCTACCGTGCTGTAACAGCGGCTATAGTCCTCAAGAAGACAGTTAAACCCGCCAAGCTGCGCTACTCGTAAATCACACGCCTTACGACAGCTGAACGCAGCCAACACATGCACAAAAAAAAAAACTAACAACAAGGGGGAGAACTACAGTACAGGGACAACTAAGAATAACGCTCGTCGGAGCGAACCCTACACAAAAAAACAGCAAAAAAAAAAAACGCAAAACGCTAACCACTAAGTGTGCGGCAAACAACACTCAACCGTCCCTGTCTCGCACTGCACACTATTCAGCGCTAACGCCCCGTTCCGCGGCGGCACACACCGACCGTCGCACGGAAGCTGATTCCGTGTTGTGCGCCACCAGCTGATTCTACACGAACCCTGGTTTGGCTCGCGGTGTCCTCTGCTCCCAGGAGAAAAGGAACACCCTACCCGGCGGTAACGCGTACGACGATGTCGCACCTGCGCCGCCACACCTGCCCCCGCGTTCCGCGTTCTTGGGCCCGTCTGAATTGCCCTACGCGCAAGACGCCGCGGGCCGCCTGCACTTTCATGCTTTGCGCACGGAAGCTCAACAATTGGGCGCGCCGTTCCGCTGCCCTTGCATGCCCCTTGTGCTGCCTCGGCGACAGACGGCTGCTCATTGTCCGCCTTCACAGAAAGAAGTTCGGCAGCTAAGACATCTGCCGCGCGAGATTCCACGATCTCATCGGCAGCAGTGGGAATGCTACGGTATCGCTCAACAACTGGGGTGGCTTCGGCCACCTCCACTACATTCCCACTCTCCTCATCCCGTGGCGCTCGAAGCGCCCACGAGGGAACAAACACTGTAAAAACATTGGTATCGTCTTCGAGTCTACCAATCCTGCGAAGCTTCGCTTTTTCGTAAGCGATCTCCGCTCTTCCTTGCGCTAATTGAGCACTGAGCTCCTCACCCGTCCACACGGACGGGCTACCCGCGCCCCTGCTACCCGCTAGCCTTGCTTTCTCCAAAGCGTGCTGGGCATTTTTGAGAGCTAATTCAGCTCTCAACTCCTCGATCTCGAGCACAATGGCACTAACCTTCCGGTCGGTGCTGCGACATCCCGTTAGCATAGTGGCCATGGTGAACCCGGAGAAAACAAATCAGGGCCCACCTGTGCTCGCTCCGGGTTCCGTCGGGTCGCAGTGTCGCTGGTGCAGCAACTCGTGGACCCGATGCGCCGCTCTCGCCGCTGGGATGGGGCCGCGCTCCCTGGGCCAGAGCCCACGAGGCCTCCCGCTGAGGTGTCGCCCCGTTCAACCGCGGCTTACGCCGCCCTGGGCCAGAGCCCACGAGGCCTCCCGCTGAGGTGTCGCCCCGTTCAACCGCGGCTTACGCCGCCCTGGGCCAGAGCCCACGAGGCCTCCCGCTGAGGTGTCGCCCCGTTGAACCGCGGCTTACGCCGCCTGGGCCGGAGCCCACGAGGCCTCCCGCTGAGGTGTCGCCCCGTTCAACCGCGGCTTACGCCGCCCTGGGCCAGAGCCCACAAGGCCTCCCGCTGAGGTGTCGCCCCGTTGAACCGCGGCTTACGCCGCCCTGGGCCGGAGCCCGCGAGGCCTCCCACTGAGGTGTCGCCCCGTTGAACCGCGGCTTACGCCGCCCTGGGCCGGAGCCCACGAGGCCTCCCGCTGAGGTGTCGCCCCGTCGATGCTTGGAGTCTGGCTCGTCGTTGGTCAGAGCCGAACCTTGCGTTGAAGGAGTCTCTCCGGAATGCCCCACCAGCTCCAGCCCATGGTCGTGGTCATCCTGTCGACTGCGCCAGTTAAATTTCGCCTCTCCATCTTCTTGGCGAACTGATGGAGGCGAAATAGTGATGTTCTTTTGATGCGCGAGCCGAGAGGACCATCTCGACTCGCTCCGATGACCGACGACCGATGCTTGGAGCGGGTGAGGGATGAGGACTGCCTTCCTTGCGGGATATTAGGTTTATTTACATTATTTACAAAACTCCAACTTTACATCAGGTCAGAGTGACGGTTACATTGTCACTCTGACAGCAGCAGCCTGTTCGGCCGAGATCTATACTAAACTAGATCCCCTCTCGACCGACCTCCGACAAAACCCAACACTCCGGTTTTGATAGCAAAAACCCCGCCTCCAAAAAGGGGGCGTACAAGAAAGAGAGAAAAACCCTTTAAACAATTAATAGAAACCACTGATTGGCCACAGTAACCAGCCAACCACACACATGCCCTCACCTGCGGTCACGTGACCTAACCCTCTCTCTCCTATGCACTCAAAGTGCGTTTCCTACGCACGCTGTTACACCCGGCCAGAAAATACAGAACATCTGCGGCCTAAAGTGAACCATCCATTCCGTTCAGCGGGCGGCATCTGCACAAACAACAGCCAAGCCGAGGGCCCCGAGCGGTCCCCGCGCGGCTGACCTCCCTCCACGCGGCGCCTCCCACGACGCCCCCGTTGTCCCGCGACGCGCAGGACAATGAGGGTTGCTAATTCCCTCACAGACGAAGGGCGCCGCGGCCTGCCGCCAGTCGCACCGGAAGACGCGCTTCCGGCCCACTCGGTGGTCTCCGAGGCGATTGACCCGTCAACGACCCACGCCGCCGCGGGAGTCGAAGATTTCCAAACTTACACCGCGCGCGCTTTCAACACTAAGAGATACGATCATCTGGCCGCCCGTCAGCTTGTTATGCCGAATGACCCTGCCACCCTCGACGCGACAGAAGCACTCAGGCTAATCGCCCCCATCCTTTGACACACAAAAGGACGGGCACAACAGCTCTCCGCGGCTCCGAACTTGGCGTCCGCGCGGCTACATGAAAGGGACACTGAATAGCCGCAACCAGCGTACGCGACGCCGAACATGAGCCACCGGCGGCTTTCCTTAATTAAATGAGGAGCCCGAACATAACAGGGGGGATTAAAAGAAGAGCAATACGAACGGAGCACACAGCCTCCGACGCATGCCACACCGTCTGGCTGCGCTGTCAGTAAACGGCGCGCATGCGTAATTCTTTCAGAGTGTTTGAGAGTGTGGCCTACTGTTAGTGGAAATGCTTGATAAAGAAGGGACGCCGGCCATTTATTTTGGGGTGTCTTATGCTCTGTCGCCACTGAGCATATTGTTATCTACTACATTCGGGAGCCAAGCTCGCAGCAGGCTGATTGCAGCTAGCATGATGCCCTAGAACGATCACCCTACTCAGGGGCGACGCAGCGTGAAAAGACGCCTCTCAATAAACGATCAGGGTCGCGTCTTGATCAAGCATTTCCAATAAATATAGGCCACACTCGCAAACGATCTCGCAGAAATGCGCGTGCGCGCAGTTTACTGACTTTGCAGCCAGACGGTGTAGCATGCGTCGGAAGCTGTGTGCTCTGCTGTTCGCATTTCTTTTAATTCCCCCTGTACCCTGATAATAAAACGTGTTGCCATGTTTCATTGCTTTGTTTGAACTTGCCACTGGTTTTGATACAACTAGTACACTCTGGTAGACCTACCAGACTACTACACACTGATAGGTCTATTAGCGGCAATAAGTCGGTACGTGTATTAGAATTGGTAGCAGAATTTCGCCAATAAAAGAAAAACAGTTAAAAAGTTTATCAGAAGTTTTTTTTTTCAAAATTAGCCAAGTCCACTTTGGGTGGAATCGAGGAAAACGTCGTTTTTTGCTCCCAAAATAATGGTGGCAACTGCTGAAATAATTTTTTGCTATGGTGTAGAAGCAAGGAAAGGATGAAGTTGAACAGCGCAGGGACGGGACTAAGGGCAGAGGCGACAAACACGGGCATCTCTGCTCTTAGTTCCGTCCCTGCGCAGTTCAACTTCATGCAATGAACCAACTAGCCCAGTTACAAACCCTCCTAAAGGAAAGGATCTTATTTGAGCACTGAAATAGAAATGTGGCTGCATTACGTCCCTCAATGGTAAGTACTTGTAAAGTTCGGATCTGGCACACAGTGATGTGACATGCAGAATTTGACCCATTTTGGATGAAAAGTTGTTAATTGCACAGGTCTTCGTGAGTGAATAATGGCTGGAAACATATCGCTTAAGGGATTTTTAAAGTAACCTGCACAAAAGTAGTAATATGACTGTCATTTTTCAGTGGCAATGCCTTGCTGCTCTGGAACTGAGGTCACTGGGTGTCGAGAGCACGATTGATGCGGACAGAAGTGTCTTCTTGGCAACATCGGCACTCTTCCTGTTCAACAGCTGGTTTTTCTTTATCTTGGAATATCCTCAAAAAGTCGGAAAAGTACTTCAACTCTTCATGCAGCTGCCATGATTCTCCGAAGCTAGAGAAGTCCCGTGAAGCCTTTCACCTTCAGGGGGCTTACATTGTGCTCATACAAGCCACGCGTCTCTGGGGCACCTGAAAGATTCTTCCCTTTGCCTGAAACTGAAACAAAATTTGACACCGAGAACTGGTAATGTGGTTCTGCTCGAACTTCCAGGCTTTCTCTGTTGGGGTTCAGCTAGCCTATATACTCCGCTTTAGTTTTCTTGGGTTACCCGTGCAGTCTTTTCGGATGCAGTGCTTTTGCCTCCCTGCCAGGCACGGCTTCCCCAGGTTCTACTGTAATCATTTAAGATGTGCCCGATTTCTGTAGTGAGGCCTGTTGCGTTAGCTTGTGAAAAAGAGACCGAGAAAAAAGAACATTAGTTTGTATCCTGGAAGTGTACGAAAATTGTCCAGCGGCATCATTTTGACGACGTTCTGAGGATGTACGCTGGACGGACAAACGGACCCCGATTGGACTGGCTGAGGATAAGATATGGACAACCTGAGGATGCTGAAATGTCCAGAGCCGGACATCCTGAGGATTTACCCAGGTTTGTTTTGCGTTATCTGGGAGGTGGCGATAACATCTGCTGGGAGGCGATGAGGACAAGTGTGCTTAGTGCGTGAATTAGGATTCACTGCTCACAATATTTTAGCATGCGACGGCATCGACGACGGAGAGGTTTGGTGGAATTATCTGGCTACTTGTTGTTTTCGTTTAAACAGGCTTAATTCCCTTGCTGCGTCACTTCTGCTCGTTCCCAACGTCGATGCAATACTTCTGGCTCCGATACGTCACAACGGCAAAGTCAAAGATGTCCCCGCTAGCTCCTCCGCAAGCTCGGACCCCTGCTCTCGACCGCCAGGCTTAGCTCAGCAGCATTTTAGCTAATTGCGCCCAAGACAAAGCCCTGCCATATCGGACGGGTTGGAGCAGCAACCATCTCATGCAACATCTCAGCTACCAGGAGCAGCGGCTGCTGCTAGCACTGCTGCTGGTACCACTGATGAATTTCCGCCAATGATGTATGTAACCGCCGACCCATGATCCAAGCGATCTGCAGACGAGCCACATATTGTTGTTCTGGAAAGAGGGACTGCACCGCTTGCTACGAAGGTAGCATGGGCCACTGGTGAGACCCCGCAATCTGCTCCTACAGCGCCGACTACACTGTGAAACTCTTTTTCACTAGCCAGGTACATAGTTGCCACAAAGACTCGGCAGAATTTTAACATCATGAATGTCCCAACGAGGACTTTGCAGAAATTGCTTGATAGCTGCCTCGGGACCACTGGATTCACTGGATACGCTTATCATCGAGCTACGAACACTGTGTCCATGTGGGTTACGTCTCTGAACGCAGTGGCTCAGTTGTGCTCTCTCCAGCACATAGTGCTATCTGCTGACCCGATTCCTACAGTTGAAGGGTGCCTGGTGTCAGGCACTGACATACGCCGCTATGTCGTTTGGGTGTTTCCCGGCTAGGATCCGGACTATCTTCCTGACGACATAAGGTGTGAGACACAAGGACTGCTTCTTGTGCGGTATATGGGAGGTGGCCGCACTTGCCTTGGGACACTACTGGGGCCGCTGGAACCTCAAAACCGGAATTTTAGATGGGTTTTGTCCTCCAGCTTCGTCTTTTCGAAGCAATGGTAGGGCACTGCTATCGTTGTTTTCGCTGTGGTCACATAAGCACTTCCTTTCTTTTTGCAACGCCGGATTCCAAAAAAAGACGAATCGACTTCACCTCAAAAGCCAAAGTTTAGGTATGGTCTATCTTACTCTAACGACCATGATATTGCTGACAAAGGCTGCCCCACCAAAATCAAGGCAACCCGTGCCAGCTCCGTGCATGGCATGTTCGTGCCCAGCCAGACCAAACCTCAACATTCAACCATTTCGACGTTTGGTAGAAGAGAATGAGGACACAATGGAGGAGAAGGCAGCCACAGAGCCTCCCTCGCAGCCAACATATCGAGACGTTACCAGTGCTTTTCGCCGTGGTTGGCAAGCTGTTTCTGAGCCACCGTTTACTTTTGTGGAGGACGATCTTGTGGTCGCAAATCAAAAGCTGTCCTCGCTGCATTATGAAATTAGCAAACTCAGCTAGCGAAGGTCTCAACTAACATGCCGCCAGCAGAACCTGCCTCAATCGTATCAAGCGCTTTCTCGCCAACCTAGTCTTTTCTCCAAGCCTCACCAGCAAGCCACGTGTACGAATAGCCTTTCCTTACCGCCAGCCTCCTCTGCCATGCACCGCACACATCTTCTCCAGTGTGTCGTGCACAAGCTGCAGAGAGAGAGAGAGAGAAAAAAATTTTATTTCTCCAGCAGAGGCCGATGTGTGGGCGTCGCCCCGTGGAAGGCGTCCCTAGTCCGGGATGCCTTGACTTCGGCTGGCCGCCCGTGCTCGGGTCACCAACTTAAGCTGGATATCCGGGTCGGGGCTGGCCAGGGAAGCCGTCCACTGCTCGAAGGTTGGGTTGGAAAGGGGGGGCAAGTCTGGAGTTCGTTGGCACTCCCATATAATGTGGTAGAGGGTGCCAGGCTGGGGACAGTAAGCGCAGAGGGAAGGTTGTTGGGTGGGGAAGATGAGGTGGAGGCAGGTGGGATGTGGATAGGTATTCGTTTGGAGCCGCCGCCAAGTTGTAGCGTCCTCTCTGGAGAGGCGCCAGTGTGGTGGTGGGAGACGACGGCGAGTTTGCCGGTAATGCGCGAGAATCTCCGTGTAGCCACTGAGTGTGTGTAGTTGATCGTGAGGGGGTAAACATTGGCCACCGTCGGCAATGGCTGGGTGTATCATATCGCGAGCCGCGGCGTGAGCCGCTTCATTGCCGGGGATGGCGGCGTGTCCAGGGGCCCAGACAATGCGGATGTCAGGGGTCGTTGAGCAGTTTTTGAGGATGTGAAGTGCTGATGAAGAAATTCGGCCAATTTGGTAATTTCGGCAGGCTGTCTGCGAATCGGTAAGGATGGTTACTTGGTCAGGGCGGGAAATGGGGCCAGGGCAATGGCTATTTCTTCGGCGACATCGATTGAGCTTGTGGTAGTAGTGGCGGCAGTGACACATTGGCCAGTATGGCTTGCCCACCTACAGCGAAGTAACCCGGGCTGCCTCATTCTTTTAGCAGGAGACTTCATTGTTCTACACTGTGACTGGGTATACGCTGCCTCAAGTGAGCGTGGTCGAGTGGGTTTGCAGCACATCACCGATGCCTGCGTTAGGCTGCTGAGGATTATTACTAGTGCGACACTCGTTGTACTCACACCCAGATACACCCATACTCTCATGACTTGCGGTGGCTGAGAACACAATCCATCTCTTGGCAACGCGTATCGGACTGCGGGGGCAGCCGTCACCACCCTATTCGCCTCGGGATTATTCCGGAGTCAAGAGGTCGCCGCCATCGCCGTTGCACAGTAGTTAACTGGGATACCTTCCAATGCACCCTCAACGCTTTTCTCTCAACGTCCGTCCCGGCCTCAATCGATATGCTTCGCCGTGTCTCACGGAGGCCCCTCAGCACACGTGTGTGGAGGCTACGTGACCGGCGCGCCCAGGGTAGGGGGTAGCATCTGTATATAGGGCGGTGGGGTCTTCGCCGTATCGCGCAGTCAGGGCTCGAGCACGGGCAGCCCGGCGGCCAAGGTGGTAGTTGATGAAGTCGAGGGTTTGACGGAAACCCGTCTGGTCGGGAAACATGTTGGAGTAAAAACGGAGACACCGACCAAAAGAAACTTAAAAACTTTAAAACAACAACAAAACGTTTCGGCTTCGTTACTGAAGCCTTGATTGTGAACAAGGCTTCAGTAACGAAGCCGAAACGTCTTGTTGTTGTTTTAAAGTTTTTAAGTTTCTTTTGGTCGGTGTCTCCGTTTTTACTCCAAGGTGGTAGTTGGCGTGCATATTGCGAGGAATTGGGGCCACCCGGATGCCATCTCGCAGGCCTAGAGGAATGCGCTGTTTTTGTTCCCTCAGGGTTATCGGACGGAGTCCTAATGCTGTAAGGACCTGTCGACCAGTGGGAGTCAATTGTAGGCGCCGTAGTTATGCCGAATGATGGGCTTCTTGTAGCTCTTCCCACGTGTTGTGAACTCCCAAGGCGAGTAGTTTGTGGGTCGCAGTAGCAGTGGGTAGGTCAAGCGCAGTTTTGTACGCTTGGCGAATCATTTTGTTGATCCGAGCCTTTTCTGTTGTTTTCAGAGCGAGGTACGCGGTCCCGTAAGTAATGCGGCTAATAAGCAAAGCTTGCACTATCTGTAGAGTATCGTGCTCTTTAAGGCCTCGACGGCGGTGGGAGATGCGTTGCAGAAGGTGCATCAGTTGCGACAGAGTTTTATGCAGAGGGGAAATTGTGTGCAGTCCAGAGCCGTTTTAAGTGCGAATGCACTTCTTAAGCGAGCCTGAATCGTCCGCCGCCGTAGTCCGCATAGCAACAGCTGCGGGTGCGCGCGCTCCTCGTCTTCCTTAGCAACGGGGGGAGATGGGCGCGTGCTGCCTGGCCGCTGACATGGCACATACCCACGGGGGGGATTGGCCAGGAATCGGGCGTGAGAAGGGCTAATGCACCCGCTTAAAGGAGTACTGACACGAAATTTCAAAGATGGGCGCGCGCTGCCTGGCCGCTGACATGGCACATACCCACGTGGGGGATTGGCCAGGAATCGGGCGTGAGAAGGGCTAATGCACCCGCTTAAAGGAGTACTGACACGAAATTTCAAAGCTGAGATCCGCTCTAGCAATCAAGTACAACGACAACACAAATAGGTGTCTGTGAATAAATGCATCTTTCTTTCTTTGTAGTTCTGTGTGTGTGTGTGATCTCTCTTTCGCGAACATTACCGAACCGCGCAAATTCAACTCGTGCATTCGCACTTTCACATTCTTCCCCTCGGGGAAATGCGGGGAATTTTTTTTGGGTATTGTGAGACCCAACACCCGCAGTTGCGGGACGTTGGGAACTGGCTGCCCTGTAATGGCCAGTGGAGGTTCAGGTATACCTCGAGCAGATTTGTGAGAAGGGTGGGAGTGGAGCGTTAGCAAAACCGATTTTTCGGGTGCGCAGTGGAGGCCTCGTGTGTGGAGGTAGTGAAAGGTAGCAGTAATCGCTTGCTGCAACGCGTCTTGCTGCTCTCCAATGGAGCCAGTAGGCGTCCAGACGGTAAGGTCATCCGCATATAGTGCGTGTTTAATGTGGGGAATTGACTGCAATTTCGGTGGGAGGTCCTTCATGGCGATGTTAAATAACAGTGGCGAGATGACTGACCCTTGTGGAGTACCATTGGCTTGAATCGTGAAAACGGACGATCGAAGATATCCAATGCCAATTGTCGCAGTACGGTCCGTTAAGAAGGCCTTGACATAGTCATACATGCGCTGTCCACATCCGAGAGATGCGAGTCCTGCACGTATTGCCGAATGCGAAACGTTGTTGAATGCACCCTTGATGTCCAAAGTGAGTATGCAGCGCTTGTGGGATGATGTGAGGTGATCAATAATGTCCGACTTAAGTTGGATTAAAATACCTTGCGTGGACAGATGGGGTCGAAAGCCAAACATGGTCATTGGGAAGGGATCGTTATCCTCGATGTGTGCTACCAAGCGGTTATGCACTAAATGTTCGTACAGTGTCCCAGCACACGATGTCAGTGAAATGGGGCGAAGGTTTCCTGGAGTCAATGGTTTCTTAGTCTTTGGGATAAGAGTATTTTCCGCTTGCCGCCAGAGTTGCCCCCTCTTACGCTGCCCGACCTCGACAGCCAAGCCACGATCACCGCACTTCGACACTTCGAGAAGAAAATGCCCAGCTCAGGCAACTGTTGACAGCCCAGGTAGAACACACCGCCAACCTTGAAAAACGTTTACTATTCAGCAAAACCGTATCCCCCCAAACTACCCCTCCACCAGCCGCCCCTTCTTCTGCCAACAAGCTGCAGACATTGGCTTTTGTACTTGCTGCGCAACTTCACTAACCAGTCCACCACCATGCATAAAGCACAACAGTACATTGTACAATGAAATGAACTGTCAGGGCTCTAGGAAAATTGGTGAGCTCCGTGAAAGGCTACGTGTGGGAAAGCTCCATGAATGGGCTTTCTTGCTTCGGGAGACGGACTCTCTCTCGTCTGCCTCAATTTACATCTAAGCTGACCCGTCTATTCGTAATCGACGGTGCAGCTCAATGTCTACTCCTCCGGGAAAGGGGGCCATTGATGTTCTAACTCGGTTTCCTCAAACCCCTATACCTCTAAACTTGTGGTGTACAACCTGGCAGGAGGTTACGGCGGTAAAGGTTCATCTTCCGCGTTTTGCGGTTATCCTGGTGTCGTGTCACGTCCGCCTTTGCAATGATCGTGCTGCACGCGTGCGCGGGCTGGCTTGCCCACCTACAGCGAAGTAACCCGGGCTGCATCATTCTTTTAGCGGGAGACTTCATTGTTCTACACTGTGACTGGGTATACGCTGCCTCAAGTGAGCGTGGTCGAGTGGGTTTGCAGCACATCACCGATGCCTGCGTTAGGCTGCTGAGGATTATTACTAGCGCGACACCCGTTGTACCCACACCCAGATACACCCATACTCTCATGACTTGTGGTGGCTGGGAACACAATCCATCTCTTGGCAACGCGTATCGGACTGCGGGGGCAGCCGTCACCACCCTATTCGCCTCGGGATTATTCAGGAGTCAAGAGGTCGCCGCCATCGCCGTTGCACAGTGGTTAACTGGGATACCTTCCAATGCACCCTCAACGTTTTTCTCTCAACGTCCGTCCCGGACTCAATCGATATGCTTCGCCGTGTTTCACGGAGGCCCCTCAGCACGCGTGAGTGGAGGAGTCGCGCCCTACGCCCGATCTCAGGCTCCTGCAGCTCAGGGACGATCGTAAGCAGGCCTAACTGATTGTCACACGGGACCCTTCGTGGGTACCTGCCACGCTGCAGCATCAGCAACTTATCCTTGCTGCCAGATGGCACGAAAACAGACTGTACAGACGGCACGAAAAACGTCTGGCTTGACTGGTGCGCCGTACACGGTCCGTTTTCTTCAAAAGCGGCTGTCTGGTGCACGTTTCGCGCCAAGGAATCTGGAAGCCGTGCTTCGGATGCCGCAGCCAGCACTTGCATTGCGTCCAACAAGGATCTGGAACAATTTACCCCCCACACTGCCCCGGCCTTTTTTCTGGCGTTGATGGCGTGGTAGTTGCAAAGCCGATTTTGTTCCCCCGGCCCAAAAGTGTGGCCTTACAGCCAACTCGCGAAGCCATTTTGGGAATCCAGTCACCGTTTAGAACGGCTGAATTCTTGACCGAGTTCGCTCAAGCTAAACTACAGACTTCTCCCGGTCTCGACGGCGTTATTTACGAGATGTACAAAATATTTACGACCAAGCACTTACGATGCTTCTGGACTCCGTACATCACGTGTGACTCTCCGGTAAACTCCCTGGATCGTGGGTCAGTGCGGATATTGTCCCCATCCCGAAACCTGGGAAACCACCACATGAACTTCGCAACTTACGACCTATCGCCTTGATATCTACGCTGTGCAAGCTGTAGGAGTGGATGTTTCCGACACGTCTACAATGGTCGTTTGATACTTTTCAATGGTATCACTCGTCGTGAATCGGACTCAGGACTCACCTTGGCAGTGAGATGGCTTCGAATACCTGTCATCTCTGGTTCTGGTGGAAGGCTGTTCTCCGCCTTTAAGGACTGTGCAAGCTATGGACATATGCAAGACATACGACAATCTAAGTCACACTGCCTTCTTAGAGTTACTAAGTTGTCTCTGCCTCCCAGACAAAGCCTCTCCCTTTATCCGGCACTTTGTAAAACGCTACTGTTTTTCTATACGCAACATCGGTGCAAGTTTCGGCTCCTTTACAACAATGCGTTGCCTGCCACAAGGGACTGCTGTCTCCGCTACTTTTATAGGAAAGCTACGCTACGTACCTCAGCAAGCCCTCGCGGGGTGACCCGTTTGGACCTTGAGAGCTAAAGTTTAAACCACACTCCCTTACGCAAGCGCACGGATTTGATCAGCGCCCCACGCCGGGGGGTGATAGGCGAGGATAAAATGGAGAAGTGCGCGGCACCCGTGCCGCCACCTGGCGGAGGAAGGTGAGGACGCTGCAACTGTATTGGTAAGTGCGCGTCGAAGGAACGTGACATACGCGTAGAGCCGTGAAGAACGGTGTAGGTTGAACATCCAGCTGTGGTCGCTCGTACAGCCGCGACGCTTAAACAACGCTGTGAGGCGAAAAAGAGGAGCAGGCTACTGTGGCGTGCAGCTTCACTACCTTCAAGTCTTACGTGTTGGTGTGACCTTCCTTCTTTTTTGTAGCGTAAGCTAAACTGGTCGAGGTTGAGCAGTTTCGCGTGGACCTTGAAGGGCCGGGCTTCGCAAGCGCAGAGAGCATGTATTTGATTAGATTGGAAATTCAATCCAATTGGAGTACGGGTGTAGAGAATTGGGTCTGCAACTTCGACAGTCTGCTCATTGAGACGAGTGACGTCATAGCCACGGCAGACGCACTGGTGCCGCGCGTGCCCAGCTATGCGCCGCCGTCGCGGAGTAGCCAAGTCTGACGCAGCGCCAGAGCCGCTGGATAGCCGTTTCGCGTGGCTCCTTGAGAGCCGTGCTGTGCATGCACGAGGAGCAGTGACTGGACTGGACTCGACTGGACTGAACTGAATTGAATTGGATTGTATTTGATTGGAAATCGTTTTAGCATCAGTAAGCATGATAATAAGCTAATCCTAGACAACCAGGAAACCTAAGAATAACCAGCTGAACCTTAGCTCACGCTACGTATATCCTGGCATAGCCGAGCTAAGCCACTGCTAATTGTTACATCGTCTTGTTGCCGCTAGCCGGGCACCCGGCCACTAATGAAGAGCTGTATTTCCTCATGTACGCGGACGAAATTAATGTATGGACAGTCAATTTGGACCTGCCTAGGCAAGCGGAGTGCCTCCAGCAAGCGTTAACAGAGTGCTATAAATGGTGTATGTTTGCCTTGCCATCTCCCAAGAGAAGACTGCTGCACTTCCCGTCGATAACGGTTGGGGTCGTCGCTCCCTTGCAGCATCGCCGATCGTCCTGTAGCTGAATGGTACTGCCTTTCCCATTTTTGAAAACCTTCGAGTTCTGGGCTTAGAGACATCGGCCTGACCGTCGAGAGCTCACTGGCTACAATCTGCTTTTAAAAGCCAGAAAACTGCTCCCCCTTGTTCGCTGCATCTCTCAGAAGTCTGGCGGGGCCTGCTGGACGATGGCCCGCCTCCTAGTGCGTTCCTACTAAAGCCAAGGCTCGTGTACTAGGCACAGTGTCATCACATATCGCAAGGGGACCGGGATCGGCTTGAGACTAATAATAGGGCGGCCATGTACACAATCGCTGGCCTGCCCCCTTATCGCCAATTCCGCAACTGCAAGCCAAAGCCCAAGTAAACGCGCTCGACGAAATCATTCATCACTGTCATTCCGCCCCCTTGCTGAAGCGTGGAGTAGTGCCAGAGGCGGCAGCTGTCGCCGCGGACTTGGGCCAGCCGCCGGAGACGATGCCAGGCTGGTTCTACCATCAGGTGACAAACAACATGCCTCTGCCAAGGCTCAATGTTCGTGCATGTGGCCTCGATAAGCTCCAAGACACTGTTCTTAGTCTCCCTGAAAGGGCGCCTGCGAAGCAGGCGGTGGTCCAGGCTTGCGCGGACGCCGGGGCATACGGCTGTATCGTCACCACGGCCTGGACGTGTCCGTCTTACCCTGCCGTGAACCAAAGTGGCGTGTACGAAACCCTTTAGGCTTTACCTATCCTGCCAGCAGAATTTGCTACCATTCGGGGCGGTCTGCAGGCGGTTGCATCGACATTGATTAGTGAGGCGAAGCTGGAAACTTTCAAACCTCCACGGCAGCGATTCAAGATTTACGTCGCGTTGGGCTGTTTACAAGCCTGCCTGCATGCATTCACGCGTTTAGGGAACCTAACCAGGCCCTGTGCGCGTGTTGTGGATTCGCCGGGACATGCTGCCTGCCCACACTGTGGCAGATCACGTCTGCCACCGAAGAGACCTCCGCCAGCCACCACCACTTCCAATATTTACCGCAGAACTGTTGGGGGAATACGAGAACCTCCGCCGCACCACGCGTGCTTTACGTCCAACACGTGGACCTGACCTCCCCAGTGGGCGCGCTCGCTGGGAGGAGGTCTTGCTACGGAGGCTTCGAGTTTGGGTGGTGTTATCTCCGGCAGTTACTCACGCTTGGCCTGCCCGATATCATGCCCCATGATTCCTGTGCCAAAAGCTGATGTTGAACACATAGGACTTGCTCTTGTCTTAGTCTTAGAAACGCCCAAATTCAACCCCCCCCCTCCGAAGCAGAGGGCTCCGACCTGGAAGACCCCCAGATCATAAGCGTTGGATATGGGGACCCCAGCCGCGGTGTCTTCTTGGATTTTTGCGTGACACGGGTGCAATGTTTTCTCATTTAAACTTCCTGTTATGCCATAGGGCAATCAATAAATGGGCAACCAGAGCCCAGGCATACAAAAGAAAAGCGTGTGCTTCACAGATTTATTCCTTGTACGTAGAAGTGCAATGTGGGCCGGGTATTTTCTGACCAGCTAATTTTATGTATTAAAGTGCCTTTTTACTTGATTCTTTTAGTACACAAAGTTCGGAAATTTGATAAGAGATTGTGGATGGGACCCCTTTCCTTCTTTAGCAAGAACCCCCTATATAGAATAAATGCTGACCTCAAAGACGTCTCATTTTTATATTCTGCTTATTCAGCGTATATTTCTTTACTAACAAAATGCCTTCGAGTCAAGAATACCCCCAAAAATGTGGAGAAGAAAAGCGTTACACACCTGTATTTGTCGAGGGCGTGATTACTGAAAAACATGAAAAGTTCAATGCCATATTTTGAATTTCTTGAGCAGAATGGCTGGAAGACAAAGCATCAAAATGCCAGAAAGTAAGTACTCTGCGTTTTTTTATGAGTACAACTACGAAAACAATTTCCTAGTGAGTAATACCTACATTGAGTAATACATACATACATACAACCGCGGGACGCTACAAAGATTCAAATTGAGTGAGGTCGGGACATTTACAAGCCACAACATGCCATCGGTATTTATAAAAATTAATACATTGTCGAGTCATCATCAAAAGAGTTAAATTGTATTTCCGTGATAAGAAGTAAGTATAAGTACCCCGCCATGTGCTTCAGCAAGGTGCCTCAGTTTATTTTTCCCGGCGTTTTTATGCTAGCTAGAACTGCTTTTGGAATGTGGGTGCACAAAACTGCGCCTAGTGACCCTTTATACTTTCGTGATTCTCTGTCAACTTCTCATAGAGCGCAGCTCTTAAAGGAACACTGAAGTGATTTGTCAAGCTCCCGTTTTTGCTTGCACTACTTAGAGTGGCTCAAATTAGCGCACTTTTCATCGTTTAACTGGTTGACTAGTCGGTAATTATTTTAGGATGTGCGAAAGAAGAAAAACTACCATGCGCGGTTTGCATCGGCTGCACCAACTAAACGCTGTGACGACGGGAGGAGACGCTGCGTGATTGTACGATGTCCAAGGTTAGCATTCAAACGAAGTTTCGGTTTCGGTCTGTAAAAAAAAATGCTTGACATCAGACGGCATTGTTGGATGGGGATTCTTGATATCTCAGTAATCGTCGTACCATGCTTCTGCCATGATGTCGGCTGTAAAATGCATAAGATAAGCCTCCCAGGACGACTTGGAATCGTAGCAATGTCCAGCCGAAGCCTACGCAGTGGGTGAACGCCCTCCGCGTCCCCGCAGATGCTCAAATGCCATGCGATTTTCCCCCATATTTGGAGCTTCCCTAACTCATGCCTGTATCGTAAAAAGCGTGTTCGCACCAAGCCAAGGGCCGGTGGCCACTGCCCGCAAGTAGTCGGTGCTTGTGGCAACAGCTCGCCAACGTGAAGTCGCTTGCGCATCAGTGTCAGCCTGCGCGCGTTATGTGAAATAGTTTGTGGAGTAGTGAACGTCATGGCCCAAAAAAGAGTGAACTCAGTACAGAAAACATCGGCTGAAAACGAAAAAGTCAACTTACAAAAATAACGTACCCTCGGGGATTTGAACTCGGGGCTTGCAAAAAAATTGCAATTAGTAACTAGCTCTTCAAACCACTCGGCCAAGGGCGAGCGCTGCAAACCTTGGATATATAAGGTATATATGACCAGCTTACACTTTCATTTGTATTTAGCATTTCAAACAGATTAGGAGACTATTCGTGGTGTTGTGCTCGTGCAGTAAGCATCCCCCATGTTTCCACAATATCTCACGTTTAGCAATTGCATTTCTTAGACGTAAAAGCTTTCGCAGATACGTAGTCGTGCTGCTGACCAGTGTGCTTGTTCGCCCAGCGCAAAAAAGTGCTTCCCGCATCCTAGTTTTACGCTGTACGGTAAAAGCATCCGTTGATTTTATTTCCTTAGTACCCATATGGACTTAGTACCTATGTTGACTCTTCCGCCTTCAAGTGGCCTTATATTTTCCTACTAACGTACCAATCAGCGAAGCGTCGCATGTGCGGTTGCGCAGTGCTTGTGTGAAGCGACCTTCAGTTGGAGCTAGATACAGTGTACAAACTAACAACGTGAAGAAAGGCACATTCTTCCATTCACAAACGCGTCCTGGCTTTGTTTGAATTAAGCGAAAGAATTGCTACGACCCGTGGGCGGTCGCAGGACGAAACGCTGGGCCGACTGACTCTGTCAAAAGGTCGGTGAGCCGTGCAGTAGCATTGTCGAGCCAAGCCATTTTTTCCTGACGTCAAACGAAAACGCCCCAGAAAATGGGCGAGGGGGCAAGAAGGAGAACACCATTTTCGAATTGTCTTGTCTACTAAACAAATTCGCGTAAACGCGCTCAGAGTGGTCGAAACAGGGCCTAGGGACTCCGGACTACAATTTGCGCTCGTAAGACGGCTATGTTTACGAATCACTTGTGTCCCTTTAAGCGCGCGCTCCTGCGGTTCCATAGCATCTCTCACCGTCTGGGGAGTTCTGTACGAGAGAACAAGGACGATACCCCCATTGACTGAGTAGAAAAGTTGAGGGGCAGAGTATGCTGTTCGCGCTGCGCTCACTTTTCGCTTTCGGGAACTTCGTATTAGCCATCTAATGTTAACATCTAGGATATTTTCCTTCAAGTATTTCAATAGACAAGATGTGTTAACCGGTGGAGCGTTGAGGAACGGGCATCGCCTAGCCAGGGGTAGACCAAGCTTCAACCACGCGTGCAGGAAGATATTAGAACTACTAAATGCGATGTGTAATAGAAAATATTTTATTAGTGGGTGTTCTCACGGGATATAAGACAAGGTTGTTCTGCGACGCTTTTGGCTTGACAAAAATGTCTTATATACCCTGTTGTGCATTAAAAACATACCTGAAGCAATTTTTCGTCAACGAAAATGCTTACCTAAAAATATTTCCCAAGCAGGCACGCACCGCATGCAGTTTAGAATATTAGCATAAAATGCGAAACTTTTACATCAATAATGCACAACTATTGCTGCTATAGTGCCAGATTTGCTTGCTGTGGGCAATATGCATACTTTCAAATGCGATCACATATTCATTTATTATTTTGAAGCAAAAGTCGCATCAAAAAATGCAAGCTTTACACATTTTCACAAATTGCCCAAGTGTTGGGCTCTGTTTCTGTGCTTGTAGACACGCCAGGAAGTTCAGTTGTTTTAATAGTATTTCTCAGTACTTTGCCATTTTTATGTTTGAATTTTTTACCTAGAGAAATTGGTTGATTATAAAAAATGTGCTGCATTGCTGGTGAGTCATAATTTTTTTTTAATTTGAACACGAATGAAAGATGTGCCATATTCAATTTTTTTCGAACCATTACAAATTCAAACCAATGTTGTTCGTTACAGAGGCTTGAAAACAAGTTGCACTATTCTCAACGTTTTTTAACTTTATCTCAATAAATATGACCTTGTACCTGTATTGATGGGATATGATACAGTGGTCTAAACCTAACTTCTGACAAAAACATACGGCGAGAACTGGTGGGTGCAGATCAAAACTTGTGAAAGGGAAATCGAGGTAGCCGTCATTTCTTTAATTTAACGGTGCGTAAAGTACGCAGCATTTTAATGGACTAGATTGAGGGAAAATCCCCAAGGCAGAGTAAGTTTCCGCGGAGGAAAGTTTGACATCAACGTCAATGCAGCCGTACGGCTACAAAAGAAAGGCATACAGCTTTCTCAGAAACTTCGCAGTTGTATAAAAATTCGTCCTGGTCAGGATTAGAACCTGCGACCTTCTCTTAACCTGAGCAGTCGCTCTACCAACTGAGCTGACAGGTACTAATGTGGTCGATTAACACCTGCTCATTACTTTGAGTTGTGCATCAATTCGCTCTCCCGAAAAAAACGGCTAGCCTCCTGGTTAGCTCACTTGGTAAGTGACTGCCCAATTTAGGATGCGTTTCGGGGTTCAAACCCTGGCTGGGCAAGCACGAATTTTTCACAACTGTAAGGTTTGTAAGAAAGCTGTATAGATTCCTTTTGTAGTCGTACGGTTACATTGAGGAACACGCGGAGGAATAAACTTTCCTATGAAGCAGTTCACCTTGGGGACGAGTCCTTATTCCAAGACCCCTTGAGACCGTCCGGCTTCTTGAGCCCACTTCACCAGCCAAAACTGGTCATCATGGTTCGAGCTTAACATTGCTCTCTCCCAGTGCTCAGAGGAGGGGAATGACAGAGGGGTAGGTTGGGGTTCTTATCGCAGCCCACACAATATCGTAAAGCGTACCCGGAGCCTCACAGAAGTGGAATTCCGAGAAGAGGGTGGAGGCCAGTATGTGGGCTCCATTTGTGTGGGGAAAGGCATTGATTTGGATGCCTCGAAGGTGGTGTTCTTGTTCTTTTGGGAGGTTTTGGTGTGGAGGAGGGTAGATTGTTCGCTGCAGGCGGTAGTGCTGCGTGATTTCTGTGTAGGACAAGAGGGGACAGACTCGCCACTGCTCGCCGAACTCCTGACTAGCCCGGTGTGTCAAATCTCGGGCATGCTTGTGGGCAGCTTCGTTTCCCGGCACGTCGGCATGGGCGGGAGCCCAAATAATCTTTACACGGCGTTGTGGAGGATGCTGCAGTAGAATTTGTGTGGTGAAGGGTGAGACGAAACCGCTCGAGAATGTTCTGCATGCTGGTTGGCAGTCCGTTATAATGACCTCCGCAGGGGTTTGAGCAATTGCTAGGGCTATGGCCACTTCTTTTGCCTGTAGTGCACAGGTTGTAGGAATTGATGCACTTGGGAGGAGGGCTTCAGTTGTAGTCACAACCGCGGTCATACCTCTTCTCAAGGGATAGGAAGCTGCGTCCGTGTATACTGTGCCGGAGTTTTGGCCGTACTGTTTGAAGATTGCTCTCGCTCTAGCGTCTGCGATACTGTTGGTGTGTTGGATGCATGTTCCTCGGCAGTGGGGCCACATCAATAAATTTGCGAATCTCATGCGGAAGCTGAGTCGCATTGGCCTGGGGGTGTTGAAGCGGTGAACGAAGGCACAGCTGGTTCAGAATTGCTCTTCCAGTAGAGGTGGAGCTCACACGTAATAATTTGTTCATATGATGAGCTTCGAGGAGTTTATCCAAGGTATCATAAACTGCCAAGTGTAATAGCTTCTTTGTAGAGGTGCGGACAGGTAGTCCTAACGCCAGCTTGTATGCCTTGCGCCTAATAGTTTCTACCCTGTCCTTTTCAGCCTTCGAAAGGACAGCGTAGGGGATAGCGTAATTACCCCTACAGATGACAAAGGCTTGGGCTAGCCCTAGCACATCCGCTCCTCGCATACCTGTCGTTTTTGTGCTGACCCTGCGGATCATGTGGGAGACTTGCTCATAAGTCGGTTCAGCAGTTTGGTATGTGAGCAATCCGGTTGTAGAAGCGAGCATAAGATTCTAACCTGCTGAGTTGGAACATTAGTTTGGCCATCCACTTCTAGGGAGATGGTTGGCAACTCAGGAGGAAGGTTTTTACGAGGTGAGACGATAAGCAGCTCAGATGTTTGGGGCGCGCACGCTAGGTCACATTGTCGTGTGTATTCACAGACAATGTCGGCTGCCCGTTGTAGGTTGGTCTCTATTTCCCCCCTTTACCCATGAGTGGCCCATTTGGTGATGTGTTCCACATATAAGCGTTGGCGTATGCCTGGTATGCCATCCAGGAGCAGAGGGACACCTACGAGGGCTATATTAAACAGCAAGAGCGAAAGTACCGCACCCTGGGGTGTGCCTTTGTTGCTGAGAGAAACTGTACTGGAATTAAATCTGCCACCTTTAGAATGGCTTTTCGGCCATCGAGGAAGTCTTGAATGTATTCGTTGGTGCGTTCCCCACAGTTAAGGCTATTCAGTTGTTTAAGTATGGCCGTATGACTGATATTGTCAAACGCATCTTTTAAATCCTAGGCTACGATGGCTTTCAGGTTATTCTTAGAGCATTTCAGCGTAACCTCTTCCTTCAGTTGAAGAAGGATGTCCTGCGTGAAGAGGTGATCGCGAAATCCACACATGGTATTTGGGAATATGTTATTTCGTTCGAGGTACTGCTGCAGCCTTTTGTGGATGATGCGCTCTAGAATTCCCAAACAAGAGGTTAGTGCTATAGGGCGAAGGTTCTCGGTGCTCTGCAGTCTTCAAGGCTTCGGAATAAGGCGCACCTCTGCCGCCTTTCATTCTTCTGGAAGTTGTCCCGACCTCCTTACCGTGTTCAGGTGGGCGGTGAGCTCAATAATGGAATCATCATCGAAGTTCGCTAGGAGCTTGTTGGTTATGCCGTCCACCCCTGGGGCTGTGTGGCGTCTGGTGGTCTGCAGTGCCGCTTTTACTTGATAGATGTAAATGTCTTCATCCAGTTTCAGATTTGGCTGTCCCGAGTATGGTGGTAATGGCGTTTTCGGATGGATGGGGAGGTACTTGTCCAGGAGGGACCTGATGAAGGCACTGGAATCTTCTAGGTGCGACTGAATTATTTTTTGCATGGTTCGGTTTGATTCGGTCTTGCTTTTTTAAGGCTCCATAAGATATCTGAGGAGTCTCCAGGTCTTTGATGTACTTAGTTGGCTCCGGAGACTGTCGCAAAGGGACAGCCAGCTTTGTTTGTCTAGGTGAGCTGCATAACCGGCTGCTTCTTATGTTAGAAGGGCTATCCTCCTTTTCAAACAACAATTTAAGGGCTGTCGTTTCTAGCGTTTCCTGAGGCTTCTTCTCTCTTTCCATAAGTGGACGAGGTGAGGGTCTACACCGGGGGGTTGTAGTGGTTGTCTTAATTTTTCTTGGGAAACAATTCATATCCTTGCGGAGTTGGATCGTCCATTCCTGTATAGTGAGCAGTGGTGTGATTGCAATGTAGAGTCAGGCTTGCTCCCTTCGCTCACGATATTTAGGCCCGTCCGTGGGGGTCGCCCTGCCCAGAGGGTAGCATAACCTACTCCAAGTATTGTCGTGGTTAGGACCGAATGGTCACTTCTCAGGATTTCCCCCGTTTGAGACCACATAGCCGTGACGTTCCCCGTAGTGATGGAGAGGTCAGGGATGTATCTTTGGAGATGCTGTTACCCATGCGCATGGGAGTATGCGGGTCCGACAGCAGGATGAAGTTTTCCTCTTCAAGGATAGAATGCAAAGCGGGTGCTCTCTTGTTGGTGTAGCTGTATTCCCATAAAGGTTGTGCCGCGTTAAAATCTCCCGCAATGAGGAGCGGATTAGACAGTGCAATGTGGTTTGCTTGCTTGATCACGAAGAGAGGTTTGAGTCTTGGCCTCTTGACAGGCATTGAGGCAGAGTAAAGACTCTGCGCCACTTTAACTTTCTTTGGGACAATTTCCGTTAGTATTGCAATTTTTTCCGACTGCTGGAGCGCATGCTGTATAGCTGTGATTCGTTTGCTTAGTAGCGTGGGGAGATAACTTGCGGGTCCGTGTTTATATGAGATAAAGCCGGGAAGTTTTGCCGGGGAGAATTATCTTGAAGAGTAATGATATCTGGTGACTCCTGAGCCGAGGCGATGTACTGAGCCAATGAGCTGGCGTTGTTCTTGTATCCCCCACAGTTCCACTGCCACATGAAATTGCTGCGTTGAGGCAGATGTAAAACGTTCCTTCGCAAAAACGTACTCGACGTAGGGGCCCCGCACGGGGCGCCTTGAGTTATACTTGTGACATTATTTGGGAAAACACGGACCCCGAGCCCCCAAACAACAAGTTGTAACCTACCGTGACGATATGTTTTAAGGTGAAGGGTGGAAACCACAAACGGTGGCCGTCGGGGCAGTGGTCATGCTCCGGCGGATGGGGTCCGTGTCTGTTTACCAGGCAATGAGCTGCCGGACTTCTATAGCTAATAGGTTAATGCTCGAGAAAAAAGTACCTCCTGTTCCCTGCTTTATACTATAGCGTATGTTATATTCTAACGTCCCCCGACCAAACGACCGAGCCCTGAAGTGGGCTCGCAGCGAAGTAGTTGCTTTTCGACTACTTTGTGCCCAGTTGTTTACAATACCTCACAACTTCCCTCGTTTTCTGCTAATACAGTCTGCTGAGAAAGATGCCCCCATAATCACCAGTAAATCAGTCTTTTTGGTAGCCAAGTTCCTAGAGAGTGCAGTTGGCATAAACTACAAGGCGAAGAAGCTAAGATCAGGTGACATCAGCCGTGTTTGCTTACGATGGCGACCCAATACAGCAGTGCTGACTTGGTCTAGGGCCCTGCTGTGCTGCCATAGGCTGCCCAACATGTCGTCACACTGCCTCTGGCTGTAGCAACAGTGGCAAAAAACACTTCTGAAAATGGTGCGGCCACTCCAGGGTCAGTTGCACCCACCCCTGGTGTTCCTTTGGGGCTGGGAAACATGGACACGGGGAGGCCGGCTCCACCTTCAACGGTTGCTGTGCTGCATTCTGCGTCACCTGCGCGCGTGGCTAACCAAGGCACCAACCCTCTCGAAACCCGCCCGAAGTGCCTGACCGATCATCTGCTCATGGGGCACCCAATGAGGAAATGGACATAACACCGTTGCCGGTAGCGCCACAGCTGCCGAGGGAGTGGCGACCCTCAGTCGAGCTTAGAAAACAAATAACAAGAGTGACTGGTTCAAACCGCAACAATAAACCCAACAGAAACAGACAAGTATCGCAATCTTCCCTCAAGCAATATCTATGATGCAAAGGATCGTGAAATGAAATTGTCGGGGCCTGTTCAAAAATTTTGACGACATTTTTGAACTACTGTGAAAACTCAAACCAAATAGATTGTGTCCTCAAGAAACAAATCTTAATGCAAAACAAACACACTTTCTGACACAGCATACAGTCTTTAGGTAGGATAGCGATGGCTTCACTCACCCTTTTGGAGGTGTTGCCCTAGTTGTTGTAAAGTGAATAACTTGTGACCAATTAAGCCTGCAAACTAACCTTGAAGCAGTTGCTATGAAGGCGGTTGTCTTTGATAGGATAATAACTGTTAGGTCGTTATATATACACCCCCAGATTACCATAATAAGAATAATGAATTTGAAACTTTATTTCGCCAACTCCCGCAACCTTTTATACTGATTTGTGATTTTAATGCCCACCATCAACTCTGCTGCTTGGTACATACCAATATACGAGGAAAACTGTTCAAAATTCTTACTGTTCTCTGGCAACTGCCTATTTAACAAAAACCACCAAACTTATTACTACACAATGCGCAAAACGTACTCCGCGACCAATCTAGCTATAGGCTCCCCTACTCTCTTTTCATTAGTAGAGGGAAGCGTAACTTTGAATCCTTGCGTTAGTGAGCCTTTTCCTGCTGCAATAACCGCAATGAATACCTCCAGAAGTTCGACACATGCATACCATTTCGTGAAGAGGAAGCCAAGTGAAAAAAATTCAGTGAAGTTCCTCAACTGTTGTTTGCCTGAATAGAAACGTTTGATATTAATCAAGCGAAAGATATAATTACGGCACACATAGTAGCCTCCTGAAGTTTCCGTATATACGGAGTTATGGGAGTACAGCGCACTTTCCTAGAATGACACAAAGCCGCCAGAAAGCTAGGAATATTTTTGAAGAATTCCTGAAAACAAAATACTCCATTCCTCTGGAAACATTTGGCACCGATTTTTTGTCATTCAGTCCACTAGAACCGCTAAATCGTTGTCTGTTTATACGGAGTATACCCAAAACATGCGGAGCGAGATTTTGCTTAATATTGAAGATAAAAACATGAGATATGTGCAAAACCTTGTTTTTGTGCGAACTCTTACGAATTCCTTCTTTATAAAAATAATATCTACTTTAGTTGATTGCGCGGGCGTTATACTCCATGTGAACTCCGTATTCCCATAATACCGGTTGTACAGAACGTTTCAGCAGGGTAGAGGCCGCACATCAATGAAATCCCCAACTTCTGGAAGAAACAACCCCAAACAGAGGGCTTGGTGGAACGAGACGTGGAAGATAGCTCGCAAAGAACACAATAAATCCCGGGTAGCCCTCAGAAGGTATTCAACAACTGAAAATCTCGTTGCCTTGGAGCGTGCAAAGGCAAATCAAGCTAACACCCTTGGCCCACACATCGAAAGTTTCTCCCGTTCTGCACACAACACTCCAAAATTCCTGGAACACGAATCCTTTATGGAACATCTGCCTCTGCGGAAAAAGAAAGCGGATCGCATGGCCTGCAATTGCTCGCTTACCAAGCTTTAGTTTGCTGTAGAACATTCAACCTTTGGAAAAACTGCTTTTGGGGCCGACAAAATCACTTATGAAATGTTAAAACATGTTCATAAAGACAATCATGAAGCAATACTTTTGTTAATGAACAAAATATTTCCGCGAACCATACATTGGGTTTGTTTATTTGTATTTTGCTTTTACCGCCCGGCTGCGCCGGTCTGTGTTATCTCTGCGCCAAGGGAAGCGCGTGTTCCATTCTTTCTTTCTGTGCCGCATGTGTTATCTGTTGTGATAGGGAAAGCATTCCGATCTAACTTTAACAGCCCAGAATAATCTTCTTGAATCTACTATGTTCTCGATGTGAATCGACGTTTCGAGAACCACGCGCGCCGAAAGATAAAAAGCCTGCAGTGCGGATGCCGGGCATTCGAGTCTGCGACGTTCGCCGACGCGAGTCACTTTGTTGACCGCTGCTTCGCCGCCTCTGTATTCTTTTGAGTTGTTCAGGGAGCACAAGTTCGCTCCAATAAACGTGTTTCTCATTCAAGACAACTGCATCGTCCTTGTCTTCGTGACATCTGGTAAAGGTGCTGGGTACGCACCCTTCATGCCCACTACAACCTCGGGAAGCCGTCAAGCCAGTCCAACAAGAGCCAGCCTGCGCCTGCAAGATTTACCACCCGAGTCCGGTCTACTACAGGAGAACACGAAGAAGAAAGACGTCGCAACCAGCAACATGCTCAACCAAGCCAATCCTCCTGTCGTTCTGCAGCAGCCACGGGAACTGCCATCATTCGGAGGAGCCGCCGCAGAAGACCCAGAAGAATGGCTGGAGAAACTGGAGCGCGTCCGGAAATTCAACAGGTGGGACGACGCAGAAACGTTCCGGCACGTTTTCTTTTACTTGTAAGATTCGGCTCGCACTTGGTTCGAGAACCACGAGAGCTCCTTGACAAACTGATCCCAGTTCAAAAGCGAGTTCACTAAGACCTTCACTACTGTGGTCAGAAAAGAACGCGCAGCGCTTTTACTTGAAACTCGAAAGCAGCAGCCCAACGAAGGGGTAGTGATCGTTGTTGAGGAGATGAAGAGCTTGTTTCGACGTGCGGATGTGGAGATGACAGAAGAAAAGAAACTAAGGTTTCTCATGCGAGGGGTAAAGCAGGAGCCTTTTGCTTGCCTTGTCCGCAATCCTCCCAAGACGGTGGCCGAATTTTTGTCTGAGGCGGCCGCGATGGAGAAGACGCTGGAAGTTCGAACGAGGCAGTACGATCGCGTGGTCAACGTGCTGGTTTCCGAGACGATCGGTGCCGGGGCTACAAGCTCCGACACACTGCGTGAGACCATCCGAACAGTGGTCAGGGAGGAGCTTCGGAAGCTTTTTCCGACGACAACGCAACCTCAAGTGGCTTCCCTGACTGACGTCATCCACGAAGAGGTCCAACACGCTTTGGGCACTTCTATGCCATCCGAGGCATCCCGCGAGCCACAGGCGATGACCTACTCCACGGCTGTTCGTCGACCCCGCCCTGCTCCAACCCGTCTACAAGAAGCTCCACCGTACCGCCGTCCACTCTCGCCGCCATCCCCACTGTCGCCGCCATCGACCGTACCGCCGTACACAGCCCAAACCCAGACGCCGAGGAAGACTGACGTTTGGCGAACGCCAGATCATAGTCCCCTGTGCTATCATTGCGGAGAGGCCGATCACATCTATCGTCGCTGCCAGTACAGGAGACTCGGACTGCGTGGTTTCTCCGTCGACGCCCCACGCCAACGACCCGGCCAGCGCCCTACCGAGATCGACGAATACGTGTCCAACACCAACCGAGGACCAGCCCGCTCACACCGATCGCCGTCGCCCTACCCATAGCAGTCGCCTAACCGACGTAGCAATGCTGATTTCGCCCGTGGAAGGTCCCCCAGCCCACGGGGGGAACTAAATGCAGCAACTTCTGGAGGTGAAGTTGCTCTACGGCGAAAAACTGGAAACCCTCCAACGACGCAAGGACGCGATGAAGACAGTGATTAACGACATGCCCTCATCCCGACGACCCGACCTAACCCTGACGAGACTCCCGAACACGACGACAGCTACACGGCGCGACGCGTACCCGACCTGACCGAGACGTCCGTTGAGAAGACGACGATAACGACGATGCACAGTTCCCGACCGTCAACACGTACAAGGAGAGATACGACGCCCCGACGAACCCGGAACTCGAGGAAGACTGCATCTGACGTCAAGGTGTCGATCGACGGCTTTGACGTAGTCGCCCTCGTAGACACGGGAGCTGCTATTCGGTAATGAACGGACCATTTGCGTCTAAAATGAAGAACGTTATGACCAGATGGGACGGTCCGCACATGCGCACAGCAGGAGGCCACCTCATGACGCCAAGTGGAACGTGCACATCGCGCGTGACCATAGACGGCACCACGTACCCTGCGGCGTTCGTCGTTCTGCCTAACTGCTCCCGCGACGTAATTCTTGGAATGGACTTTTTGATGGACAACGGTGCAATAATCGATCTGCAGACTAAGTCAATAACTTTTTCCCCCTATCCCTCCATGACGCCGGAACCGAACCCCGAACGACGTGCTGCTGTAAGGATTGCCGATGATCATGTCACACTGCCACCCCGCGCAAGCTTGATGGTCGCAGTCTACTGTGAAGATGCTGCTCCTGACGTCGACGCTATCGTAGAGACTGATCAAAGGGTGCTTCTCGACCTTGGTGTGTCTATCGCAAGAGGCATTGCGCGCTTCAAGGAACACCAATCCCACATTTTGGTTTCTAATTTCACCGAGGAGTACCAGCATTTAAACAAGGGCGCGGCAATTGCCTTCCTCGAGGAAACGCAAGAAGCAAGTGACGTGATCGCGGTCGCCGAATTTGAACGCACACCCGTAGAAACCTTCAAGCTCCATAGTGAAAATTTAAAGCGCAACAAATTTAGACTCAAGACGAATGACACAGGGACAAGCGCTTGTCCCTGTCCCTGTCCCTGCGCTTGTCCCTGTGTCATTCGTCTTGTGTCTAATTTTGTTGCGCTTTAAATTTTCACTATGGAGTACCAACTAGCTCGAACCCTCACGTTGTTAAGTTATACTTCAAGCTCCCGCAGCCCTTCGACATGAATCCGGCGCTACCGCAAGAACAACGGAACAAATTATTGGCTTTGCTGCGTCGCTATAGCGAATGTTTTTCGTCGAGCGCAAAACTACGCCAGACCCCTCTAGCGAAGCAGCGAATAATAACCGAAGATGGAGCCCGACCTACCCGACACTCACCGTACCGCGTCTCTTCACACGAACTGGAAGCCATCCGGTCTCAAGTCGACGACATGCTCAGCGACGACATTATACCTCCATTTAAAAGCCCCAGGGCTGCGCCCGTTGTACTCGTAAAGAAAAAAGACGGCACATTAAGGTTTTGCGTTGACTACCGGCGACTGAACAAAATCACGAAAAAGGACATGTACCCCCTCCTCCGAATCGACGACGCCCTCGACAACCTCTGCTACGCGAAGTACTTCTCATCGATGGACCTGAAGACCGGCTACTGAAAATTTGAAGTGGACGAGAGAGACCGAGAGAAGACTGCATTTAGAACCCCTGACGGCCTATACGAGTTCAAGGTGATGCCGTTTGGGCTGTGCACAGCACCAGCGACGTTTCAAATAGTCATGGACACTGTGCTAGCTGGCCTTAAGTGGCACACCTGCCTCGTATACCTCGACGACGTAGTGGTATTCGCCCGGACTTTCGACGAAAACATTGCAAGGTTGGAGTCTGTACTCGAGGCCATTCGTACGTCGGGGTTGACGCTGAAGCCCGAAAAGTGCCGTTTCGCATACGGGGAACTCAAGTTCTAGGGCCACGTCGTCAACGCCGCGGGAGTCCTACCTGTCCCGGCAAAAACTTCAGCCATTGCGAACTTCCCAAGGCCGAAAGACAGGAAGGGCGTGCGAAGATTTTTCGGGCTGAGCGCATACTACCGGCGCTTCGTCGCAAACTTCGCACGCATTGCAGAGCCACTCACGCGCTTGACGAAAGATAGCACCCCTTTCAACTGGGAAACCGACCAAGAAAAACATTCCGCAAGCTGCAAAAACGCCTGCAAAGCCCGCCCGTAGTCGCTCATTTCGACGAAAATGCCGAAACGGAAATTCGCACGGACGCCAGTGATATAGGCTTGGGTGCCGCCCTTGTCCAAAAGCAAAGCGACTGCGAAAGGGTAATCGCCTATAGCAGCCGTGGTCTGTCCAAAGAGGAGAAAACCTATTCTGCCTCTGTGCAAGAGTACCTGGATATTATATGGGCGATTTGAAAATTTCGCCCATACGTGTATGAAAGGCCATTCAAGGTTGTAACAGACCACCATGCGCTGTGTTGGCTCGCCAATTTGAAGGACCCCTCTGGCCGTCTTGGGCAGTGGAGCTCGCGCCTGCAGGAGTTCGACGTTACAGTCGTTTATAAATCCGGCAGGAAACACTCCGACGCCGACTGCCTGTCCCGCGCCCCCGTCGACCCACCACCACAAGACTCTGATGAAGACAGCGCGTTCTTCGGGATCGTGACGGAGAGCGACCTAGCCGCCCAGCAGCGTGCCGACCCCACTTACGCGTCATAATCGAGTACCTCGAGGGATGCAACGTTGCCGTTCCTAGGACCTTCAAACGCAGCTTACCAGCATTCAGCCTGAGAAACTCCGTCCTCGTGAAGAAGAATTTCAGCCCCGGAACAAGAGCGAATTACCTTCTCGTCATCCCCGCGGACCTTCGTGACGAAATTTTGGAAGCGTGCCACGACGACCCGTCTTCCGGACATCTGGGCACAGCCCGCACTATTGGAAAAATCAAGGCGAGGTACTACTGGCCCGGCCTTACCTCTGACGTCACCCACTACGTCCGGAGCTGCCGTGACTGCCAGCGACAAAAAACGCCGCCGACAAGATCCGCCGGACTTCTGCAACCGATCGCCGTCCCATCGAGACCATTTCAACAGATTGGAATGGACCTTTTAGGCCCGTTCCCTACGTCACGATCACAGAACAAGTAGATTGTCGTAGCGACAGACTACATGACGCGCTAAGCAGAGACCGCCGCTCTTCCGAGGGGGACTGCACAAGAAGTAGCGAGGTACTTTGTAAGCCAAGTTGTGCTGCGACATGGAGGCCTGGAAGTCCTAATCACAGACCGCGGAACGGCATTTACTGCGGAGCTGATGCAAGGAGTATTACGCTACAGCAACACGGATCACCGAAGAACGACGGCGTACCACCCCCAAACGAACGGACTAACAGAACGTCTGAACAAGACAATCGCAGATATGCTGTCAATGTACGTTGACGTTGAACATAAGACTTGGGACGAAGTGCTACTGTATGTCACGTTTGCGTACAACACGGCTATCCAGGAGACGACGCAGCTGACGCCGTTCGAACTGGTCTACGGTAGAAGGCCGACTACGATGCTCGACGCCATGCTTCTGCACGTAGAAGACGACGACCGCAACGCCGACGTCCACGGATATCTTCAACGTGCGGAGGAGGCCAGCCAGCTCGCTCGAGTTCGTATAACGGACCAGCAGCTGGTGGACGCGGGCCGCTACAACCTCCGACGCCGAGTACCAACCAGGGGATCGTGTGTGGGTTTCGACTCCCATCCGACGACGCGGACTGAGTGAGAAGCTCCTGCGACGGTATTTCGGACCCTACCAGATTCTACGACGTGTTGGCCAACTTACCTACGATGTAATCCCTGATGATGACTCCGGCACATCACGACAACGCACGCGGCCTGAAGTCGTCCACGTGGTTCGCTTAAAACCTTTCTACGGACGATGACGAACTTTTATTTTCATTTGTTCGGACTGTCGCTTATGTTAGCATCGGGTCGATGCACTCTTAGAGGGGGGGGGGTAATGCCGCGAACCATACATTGGGTTTGTTTATTTGTGTTTTGCTTTTACCACCCGGCTGCGCCCGTCTGTGTTATCTCTGCGCCAAGGGAAGCGCGTGTTCCATTCTTTCTTTCTGTGCCGCATGTGTTATCTGTTGTGATAGGGAAAGCATTCCGATCTAACGTGGACAGCCCAGAATAATCTTCTTGGATCTACTATGTTCTCGATGTGAATCGACGTTTCGAGAACCACGCGCGCCGAAAGATAAAAATTTACCTGCAGTGCGGACGCCGGGCATTCGATTCTGCGACGCTCGCCGACGGAAGTCACTTTGTTGACCGCTGCTTCGCCGCCTCCGCATTCTTTTGAGTTGTTCGGGGAGCACAAGTTCGCTCCAATAAACGTGTTTCTCATTCAAGACAACTGCATCGTCCTTGTCTTCGTGACAATATGACAAGCAGGAGGGCGGATTGCTAAATCTTTGAAAGGGTACATTGTAGCCCCAATAGTAAAAAGAGGGAAGGACACATGACTATCTGCTAGCTTTAGGGCATTTGTATGACAAGCTGTTTATGAAAGCTTGTGGAGGAAATGACAAACAGGCGCCTTGTTTATTTTTTAGAGCATAACGGGATTTAAAGACAAGCTCAGACGAGTTTCGGCTCGGGAATGTGTAAAACTGGTGCTCTTGTTGCCTTTCAGGCACATGCACGTGACGCCTTCGTGCATAAACAACAGTGTATGACCATATTGTTTTATCTAGAAAAGGTCTCCAGTAGTACGTGGCGTTACAGCATTCTACTCGAATTTTGTTCATGCGCAGTCTGTGACAATAGGCTAAATGTCATAGAAGACTATATGACCCACAGGACATTCCAAGTGGGAAATGGCCACGTCTTATCACGCTGGTTTATCCAAGAAAATGGCGTACCTCGGAGAGGTGTCTTGAGTTGTTCACTTTTGAGCACTCAAATCAATGCTTTAAAGAGCATTTTATACAGCATTTTAAAGAGCAGCGATGGCGTAGAGTTAGAGCATTCGCCTCGCGTGCAGAAGGACCGTGGCTCGAATCTCGGTGCAGGACAATTCCGACAGGATTAAAAAAATCCCAGTATTGATCGAATTGCACAAAGGGGCTTGGGGTGCGGCCTGACCCCGGCGACCATTGCCGGCAACCATTGCCAGAGCAGGATTGGCCACCCTGGTGTCGTAACGGCCACAAAATCCGATGAATACGCCAATTAACCCTCGGCCCTGAGTCCCCAGCGGCTGCGGAGCAACTGACCACGGCGGCAGTCAGACCTGTGACGCAGCATAAGGTGCTAAGAATCCCTGGATCCGGACAGGCCACCAATGAAATCTGAACCTGGCAACGTTTAACGCGCGAACCTTATCTAGCGAAGCGAGTGTAGAGGTGTTGTTCGAAGAATTAGAGGGCATCAAATGGGATGTAATAAGACTTAGCGAGGTTAGGAGGGCAGGCGACGCCTTTACGGTGCCGAAAAATGGGCACGTCCTATGTTACCGTGGTCTAGAGGACAGAAGAGAACTGGGAGTGGGATTTATAGTCAATAAACGCATAGCTGGCAACATAGACGAATACTATAGCATTAACAAAAGGGCAGCAGGTCTTGCAATTAGGCTCAATAACAGGTACAAGCTCAAGGTGGTGCAGGGCTATGCGCCCACATCCAGCTACGACGACCAAGCAGTGGAACGCCTCTATGAAGATGTGTAATCTACAATGGTTAAAGTAAAAACACCGCATACCGTAGTTACGGGAGACTTCACTGCCTAAGTAGGCAAGAATCAGGCTGGAGACAAGGCAGTTGGGAACTATGGTCTGGGCTGTAGAAATAGCAGGGGGGACCTAGTAGTTGAGCTTGCAGAACGAAATAACCTACGCATAATGAATACTTTCTTCTGTAAACATGAGAGTCGAAAGTGGACCTGGAGGAGCCCCAATGGGGAGCATAAGAATGAAATAGACCTCATATTATGCGATAATCCTGGCGTCGTGCACAATGTGGAAGTGCTCGGAAGGCTAAGGTGTAGTGACCACCGTATGGTAAGATGTCGAATTTGGCTAGATTTGAGGAAGTACCGCAACAAGCTAGTACGAAAGAAGCCAATAAATGAGCTAACAGTAAGACTTAAAGCAGAGGAATTCAGGATCGCTCTGCAGAACCGATATTCAGCTGTTAACAATGAAGCCGAGCTTACGACGCAGGAAGCCAGCGAACACCTTGCACTCAGTATCACAGAGTGTGCAGTAGACGTCGGGGGCACTATGGCTAGACAGGATACTGGTAAACTTTCACAGGAGATGAAAGATCTAATTAGAAAACGGCAAACCATGACAATCTCTACCGCAGCTGACAGAATAGAACTAGCGGAGCCTTCGAAGTTAATAAATAAGCGTAAGACAGCTGACATACGGAAGTATAATATGGAGAGGATCGAATACGCTCCAAAGAACGGAGTTATCCTGAAAGCAGTGAAGAGGCGTCTTGGCGCGAGAAAAATAAGATGTATGCACTTAAAGATAAGCAAGGAAATGTCATCACAAATAGGGATAAAATAGTCACAGTGCTCGAGGAGTTCTATAGGGACCTGTACAGTAGCCGGGACATCCAGGGTCATGCCGAACGAGACAGTAGTTCAGAGGAGATAGACATCCCACCAGTAACGACCGAAGAAGTAAGGAAGGCTTTAAAAGAAATGATAGGGGGCAAATCACTTGGTGAGGATCAGATAACAGCAGACCTCTTGAAGGATGGCGGAGAAATTGTACTTGAAAAACTCGCAAACCTGTGTACGCAATGCCTAATGACCGCAAGTGTACCGGAATCTTGGAAGAACGCGAACATCATCCTAATCCATAAGAAAGGCGACATGAAGCACTTGAAAAAAACAGGCCGATCAGCTTACTATCAGTCGTCTACAAGGTATGTACCAAAGTAATCGCTAACCGAATCTCTGCAACCTTAGATTTCAGTCAACCTAAAGAACAAGCGGGGTTCCGTAAAGGTTACTCAACAATGGACCATATTCACACGATAAATCAGGTGATAGAGAAGTGCGCTGAGTGTACTGAACCCCTATATATAGCCTTCATAGATTATGAGAAAGCATTTGACTCGGTCAAAACCCTAGCAGTCATTCAGGCATTACGGAACCATGGGGTAGATGAGCATTATGCAAGAATACTAAAGGATATCTACAAAGGGTCCACAGCTACCATCATTCTCCATAAGGAGAGCAGTATATATACTATAAGGAAGGGTGTCAGACAAAGAGACACAATCTCTCCAATGTTATTCACAGCATGATTACAAGAAGTATTCAGAACGTTGGATTGGGAACAGGTCGGAGTAAGGGTTAATAGAGAATACCTCAGTAACCTCAGATTTGCTGATGACGTTGCGTTGCTAAGTAATCCGGGGTACAATTTGAAAAGCATGTTTTCCGCACTGGACGAACAGAGTAGAACCGTGGGCATAAAAATTAATATGCAGGAAACTAAAGTAATGATCAATAACCTCGGGACCGCACAGCGGTTTGAGATAGGTGGCGAGGCAGTGGAAGTGGTAAGCGCATATATCTACTTAGAACAAGTTGTGACCCCAGATCCCAACCATGAGGCAGAGATAATTAGAAGGATAAGAATGGGGTAGGGTGCATATGCAGACATTCTCAGATAATAAATAGCAATCTACCATTGTCGCTGAAGAAGAAAGTGTACGAGAGCTGCATCTTACCGGCACTTACCTACAGGGCAGAAACCTGGAGGCTCACTAAGGGGGTTCAACTTAAATTGAGAACGACTCAGCGTGCAATGGAGCGGAAAATGATAGGTGTAACATTAAGGGACAAGAAGAGAGCGGAGTGGGTCAGGGAACAAACACGTGTTAAGGACATATTAGTAGAGATTAAGAAAAAAATGGACGGGGGCAGGGCATGTAATGCGAAGGCAAGATAACCGCTGGTCATTAAGGGTAACAGAGTGGATCCCTAGAGAAGGCAAGCGTTGCAGGGGGCGGCAGAAATTTAGATGGGCAGATGAGATCAAGAAGTTTGCGGGAATTGGTCACTGTTAGCACAGGACCGAGGTAATTGCAGAATAATGGGACAGGCCTTTGCACTGCAGTGGGCGTACATAGGCTGATGATGATGATGATGATACCCCAATCTCTCTCTCTGACTCTGTATATGTGGATGATGTTAGGATTACTTTCAAATCTTGCAATGTGGCCATTTGGGAGAAACAACTTCGACTTAGAGTAAACAGCCTCTCAAGGTGGGCAAATGTGAGGGGTTTTAACTGTGGAAAAAGCAGGTGCGTGCTTTTTTCTAACTTTCAAGGTACGCGGACAAACCCATGTGTGGCAGAAAAAGAGCAGAAATTTTTTCGACTGCTGCTGAACGAAAAATTATCCTTTATTCCTGACATAAAACAAAACAATGAATAAATTGAACGAAAGCACTCAATATTGTACAGATTCTGTCACGTTAGTCATATGGCAAAGACAGCATTCTTATTAAAAATTTTCCACAGCCTCGTCCCACCGAAGCTCGATTATGGTACCCCAGTGTATTAGTGTAGCTCGAGCTTGTCTTAGCAGTGCTCGAGAGCCAGCCGTAGTGGTTCACGCTACTGTTGACGGGTTGAGCGCAATTTCAGAGTACGGGTGCTGTGCGCTTGGAGGTGGCTGTACGACGTTCAGCTTTATTATTGGGGCCTCTCATCCGGGCAGCCCCAGGTATCTCCTAGTCCGGAAGCTGTTGCACTAGTATTTCCATTTATTCGTGGCAAAGCCTTACCCGTCGCGGGAGAATACGCCGGAAGTAACCATCGCGAGCTCGATGATGTCGACGCGCAGCTGGAAAGTTTTGCAATCGATAGCTGCTGTGAGCACCAGATAGAATGAGTATATACAGTGAAGTCCTTACCCCAAGAGGCAGCGTTCAAAGCCCTCGGAAAAGTGCCGGAGATCTAGGCGGGGGAACGTCGTCGGCTGTACGTCTGGTCGTGACTGGTCAGTTCGTGTGGTCTCGGCGGGGCATAGGCAGGGGACAAAGGGATGGGGAATGGTTGCGTTCATGTCTCACTGGGGCTGGGGCTGGCCGATGCTTTCCAAAGCTAGGAAGAAGATGAGGACAGCTGTCCCGTTCTCATGAGCTCTACAGAAAACTGGAATATTTGTAAAATGTTCCTTTAGTATCACTTAAAAGTGTTACCATCGTGCGCTAAAAGTCACCTGAATCGCGTCAATATCCTACTTTAGGCCGTAAGTGAAATTGTCGCCATTTTACCGTCATGTGAAGCTTCGGTGCGGTAGTGCAGCGCTACGCCTAACACTGCCGGCGTCGCCTATGGATGTGATGTCGCTGCATGCGGTAGCCCCAGAGGCTTCGTAGTTCTTCATTCCAAGCCAAATACCATTGTCTTGCGGCGTAGATGACATGGACCAGTAGCCCTCGGAAGCATTTTTCTGCACTAAAGAAGACAACGAAAACAATACTGCACCATGGATAGAAGTCAGCCGATGTGCTCAACGCAAGAAGCAGAATTCTACCACTCCAGATGCAGGTACAACTGAACTCAATCCGGCGATGAAACCGACCAGAAACCCCAGCCTAGTTTCAAGGAAGCCAAGGCCACCTCCACTTCCAGAGAACGACTACAAGATGGTGATTCGCCCAAGTAATGGCCTAGCACTGAGTAAAGTCAGCCCTTACACGCTTGCCAGCTTCATTCTGCACGAAGCAAAGCTCACGTGGCGAGAAGCGGATCTCAAGATCAGAACTAATGAGCCTCAAAACATACTGGTCGTTAGCACCCCGTACATCGCGGTGGCGAAAGCACTAAACAAAATTCAACAGCTGAAGATTGAAAACACAGTTTCTCCAGTAAACACCTACGGAATCTCACCCGACAATTCCTGCAAGGGAGTTATTCACAACATCTCTCTTGACTCCACACCAGAGAAAATAATGGCGGTTCTCTCTGCCCCTGGTTGTGAGCCTCTCACGTGCAGAAGACTTGGCGCGACGGGCACAATGCTGATCACATTTGCTGGAAAGAAAGCCCCTTTTTGTGTACATCGCAAGAGTTGAGAACAGGTGCTATCTATACAAGCGGACCCACGCCTTCTGCCACTCGTCTCACTCAACAGGTCACAGAGGCGATGTTTGCCCCAAGCCGAACGCTTTCACGGACGCCCACTGCAAGCGCTGTGGCCTCTTGAAACAAAAGGACGTTCCGCACCACTGCCAGCCCAATTGTGCACTCAGCGCTGGGGAACACGTCACGGCCAGCAAGGCGTGCCCGAAACGCTTTCTTCCACCAGTCAGTCGGAGGAAAAAGCAACGCGAGGTCACCAAGGGTCGCCGTACAAGAAGGGAGTCAAGATCCCGCTCCAAATTCAGAGGGCCCTCCAGGGAGCGAAGCAACACCCGATCCAGGTCCAGGTCCCGAGGGAGAACACCTTCCGCCAAGCTAAGATCTGCTGAAGACGCCGCAGTGCAGGTCAGATGGGCTCAGATGCACTCTCCACGTGCTCTGATCTCTCCTCTGTCTCCCCCCAATCCCCCCAACCGTGACGAGCTGGCGGAGCTAAAACGACTAAACGCTCAGCTTACTGCCGAGATTAAACAACAACGGGAGGAAAATCGACAACTCCATAATGAGCTTCTTGCACTTAAGGCAGAAATCTGGCAAGGGATAAACCCTACACCAGAAAAACGCAGAAAGCCTGACCCTACCACACCAGGCCTGCACAAATACCCCCTTCTAGTTCAAATTCCCGACCCCCCCGTACGACAGAATTCCCGCTAGCGCAAGAGAAATCCCAAATCACCGAAACCGTAAAGAAAATGATGGTCATGCTAAAACAAATCACGCAACGGTTAGATAAATAAAAAGAACAGGGGCAGACAGTCACTGCTCGTCACTCTGGCCGAGAGCTCAAGCCTTACAGCAGGCCATCAGCCCTGATAGACGACGCCACCTCGCAAGATGGCACCTCCTAAGAATAGACGCAATTTTCAGCAGGAATCAAAGATTACCATATTGCAATGAAACTGTAGGGACTACAACAAAAAGTCAAGCTCACTAGCTCAGTACATTGCCACCACTGAGGATTCACCCGATATCATTACACTTCAGGAAAGAAACTACCCTGCGAACGTTTCGGGCTTCGTCACCTATGAAGATGGACCCCCGATTTCTCTCTCCACGCTAATAAGGAAACGACTTACAGCTATACAGCATCACTCCAGTAATCCGAGAAGATAGGAATACTCATTGAAATTGTACCGAGTAAGGTTAAAGTGGCAGAGATCTTATACGTGTTAAACATTTACTGTCGCCCCAGAGGCCAAGAAAGTAACGAATGTCATGTAATCAAAGAAGGAAAGCACATTGCATCCTCTAAACAACTGGTTATCATGGGAGATTTTAATGCTGCACACCCCTTATGGGGCTACAGCTACCCCAACAAAAGACAAATCACCTTGCACTCCCTCCTCCAAGAAGAAAACTTCATTAGCCTAAAAAACTTGATTAACTTAGAAAAACTTGATTCTGCCGTCGGACCCGCATGCTCCCACGCGTTTGGGCAATAGTGTCTCCAAAGACACGTCCCCGGATTTCACGATTACCACAGGGAACGTCAAAGCTATGTGGTCTCACACGGGGGAAACCCTGGGAAGCGAACACTTCGTCCTTGCTACCACAATACATGGAAGTATATACGCTGCCCCGCTAGGTGCAGCCAAGTTAACAGACTGGCCAAAATTTCGCAAACAACGGGAGCAAGACAGACTTGCGGTGCAGCCACCCAGCCCCTCACGGTAAGGGAGTGGACCGCCCATATTCGCGAAGACATGAATCGCGTTACTGACAATATTCAGCTTACCACGACGGCCCCCTGTGTAGAGCTACACCTTCTCTACTTATGGGAAGCAAGAAGGAGCCTAATCAAACGGTGGAAACGCCAGCGCCTTAATCGTCGCCTGCAAAAAAGATAGCTCTGCTGACGGAGGAAGCCGCCCGCTGTGCGGCTCACTTATGCAAATAAAGTTGGTTGTCCCTTTGTGACAGTCTACAGGGAACAATAACTGCATCACAAACCTGGAGACTGCTCCGGTATCTAACCGATCCTTCCAAATGCAAAACAGAATCCAATCACATCATGCGAAAGGTGATTCACACCCACCCAGGAGATTCCGCTCATCTCATGAAGTGTCTCCAGGATAAATACCTCCCGGTCTATCCCAAAACACCACTACCTCCATATACAAGGCATCCCAAGGTTAAACTGGATGAGGACATTTACATCCACGAAGTCAAAGCAGCCCTTCAGATCATCAGGCGCAACACGGCTCCAGGAGGGGACGGCATAACAAATAAGCTGTTGGCTTACATAGTTAACTAGTCTTTTATTGAGCTCACGGGCCGTCTCAACACGGTGTGAAGGTCAGGTCGACTCCCAGAAGAATGGAAGATGGCAGAAGTGCGCCGTATTCCAAATCCTGAAAGACCACCGAGTACAGAAAATCTACGCCCCATCTCCATAACCTCGTGTTTGGGGGAGCTATTGGAACACATCGTCTATAAAAAGGCTACAGAACTATCTCGAACAGCACAACATGTTTCCTCATACCATGTGTGGATTTCGCAGTCACCTCTGTACCCAGGACATACTTCTTCAACGCAAGGAAAAGGTCATGCTTAAAGCCTCCCAGGCAACGTACCTACACCTACGTTCGAGACTTCTTCGAAGGCCGAGAAGCTATTCTCAAGGTGGGTGACCTGAAATCAGATCCCGTTTCCCTCCGCAACAAGGGCACACCCCAGGGTGCCGTTCTCTCTCCCTTGCTATTTAACATAGCCCTGATTGGTCTCCCTCCACTCCTGGCTGCCGTACCAGGCATATTCCATGGAAATATATGCGGACGATATTACCATAAGAACCATTAATGGATCAGTAGGCGACATGGAGAACTATATACAGCAGGCGGCTGACATAGTCATTCAACATGCATGGCAGTGTGGCCTAGAATGCTCGCTGCAGAAATTGGAGCTGCTGATCGTCTCAGAAAAGAAGAAACTTTCTCCTGGGTCGCCAACCATCTCCCTGCACATGGACGGCCATGTAATTGTTCCGACTCCACAGGTCAGAATTTTAGGCATGCTTTTCCAAGCGGATCGCTCGAACACCCAACTGCTCAATAGACTTAAGAACACCATAGAGCAAGTATTGCACATGATCCGCAGGATTAGTACCAAGACCAGGGGTATGCGAGAGGAGGATGTACTCAGGCTGGTTCAAGGCTTCGTCGTGTCTAGGGTCGCTTACTCCCTCCCCTATGCCATAGTCTCGGAGACCGAAAAGGACAAGGGGGAAGCCCTGATACGCAAGGCGTACAAACTAGCATTAGGACTGCCCGTTACCACCTCAACGCAGGAACGTTTGCGGTTGGGAGTCCACAATACCTTAGATGAATTATTGAAGCACAGAATTTGAGCTAACTCTTACGCCCGAGCTCTACCCCTACCGGCAGAGCCATTCTATCTCAATAACCTGCGCTCTCCTCTGCAACACCAGCAGGCGGATGCGACTCAGCTTCCCGATGAGGTTCGCAAGTTCATTGATGTGGCCCCACTACCACGCAACATGCATCCGACACATCATGAGGCTCGTAGAAAAGCCAGAGCGAAAGCTATTCTTAATCAATGCGGCCTAAACTCTGCCCCAGCCTATACAGACGCCGCTTCATATCCCGGGCGAAGAGCTGTGAACGCTGTGGTTTCTGCTACCAAAAACCTCGTTACATGCGCATCCATCCCTGCCATCCACTTTCTGCAGGCGGACGAAGCGGCCATCCCTCTAGCGATTGCACAAACTTCGGCAGAAATAATAATCACAGACAGCCAACAAGCCTGTATAACCTTGTCCAGCGGTTGCAAATCACGACCTGGCCGAAAAATTATACTCGAGCATCTTCCTCGACATCCCGTACGAATTATTTGGGCTCCAGCCCACTCCGCCGTGTCTGGCAACGAAGCTGCCCATCAGCGTGCCCGAGAGTTGACCCACCGGGCAAGCCACCGGCGAGCAGTGGCAGGTCTCCCCTCTCTTGACATTCCACGAAATCACTCAGCATTACCGCCTGGAACAGAGGTAATGCTGTAAACCCTCACCAAAGTAAACCCTCACCAAAGAACAAGAGCGCAACCTCTGAGGCATTCAGACAAACACATTTCCTCACCCCACTAGACCCCATATTCTGGCCCCCACCCTGTACTCCTCGCAATGCCGCTTCTGCGAGGCTTCGGGCACCTTCTACCATATCATGTGGGGCTGTGATAAGAACCCCCACCTTACCCACCTGCCTTTCCCCTCCCCTGAGCACTGGGAGAGAGCACTGTCCAGCTCGGGCCCTGACGACCAGATTTGGCTGGTGCAGCGAGCCCAAGAATCCGGACGGACTCAAGGGGTCCTGGAAGGAGGACTCTTCCGCAGGGCTAACATCTTCAGATATACGTTTATTCCTCCTTCTCCACTTCATGAGTTGAGGCGGGGTGAAGCTCGGGGCCGGGATGGACTGTAACCCGCACCTTTACCAAAGTGTAACGTCGTGGCAGGACAGATCACATGAACCATGGCGAAGAATGAGAAAAGATGTATTTACAATATTTACAAGTGGCCATGGCCGAGTCTTCTCATCTGCACGCGTCTTCTTCCTCGTCATCTTCCATGCCGAGCTGTGCCGCTATGGGACATTGTCCACCGGTCCCATGAAAATATGACTGTACAGAGTCCTACACAAATGTGTTCAATACGCATACTTCGGTTCCATGTGCCGCAGTCGCACCGAACCTCTGTGCTTCGAAAATCCTAAACCGTCACAAGAGCGATCTCACAGGCGACGTCCAACCTATTGCACTGGCAACAGAACACATAATACAGAACAAAATAGTCTGCTCGGTCATATAGACTGATTCTCTCAGTGTTGGGACAGCCCTGACGTTAGAGAAGCCCCATACGAACTCAGTCTTCAACTCACTCATAAACGCTATTACGTCAGCCCAGTCGATGGGGTTAAAAATTAATCTGCTGGGTCCGTGATCATTTCAGAACACCGGGAAACGAGGCTGCTGATAGGGAGGCAGCTGCTGCTTCTCTTGGAAATGTGGAAATGCTCTTCCTAAAAATGCTTGCCTGAGTGTGACACTAAATCGCTCATTAAAAGAGAACACCGAGAACGCTGGTAGGAACACTAAGACATGGAAACAGAAAAGAGACTTCATGCAATTAAACCACAAATAGGTAGACACATAACTGAAAAACTACACAGGTCTGTAGAAGTTGCTCGTTGTCTTTTAAGGACAGGGCACTCAAATGGCACACATGGATACTTTTTCAATAGAACACCACCACGAACATGTGATATATCTGGCCGAGATCATTCTGTACTCTATGTCCTAATTGAGTGGAGTCATTCGAAACACTAATACAGACACAACACATACCTGCACAGCCGTCGAACTTTCTCTCAGATGAAGGAATAATCAATTACAAAAAGTTTTTAGACTACTCGCTGAGGTTGATTTTTTGTGAAAAATTTGTTATCAGACATAAACGCAGGTTGTCCATGAGTAATGAGGACAGTGCTGAGGTACTTTCCCGTAACACTCAAGGACTTTATCCTTTTGGGTAGGCGAAACGGGTCCTCGAGGCGCCCTAATTTTCGGCCCGAATCTTTTCCTGCGCTCTCAGCTATGTTTTGGTCGTTTTTTACTGAATAATCATTGCACCTATACACTAATTTTTATACCCATCCTTTAACGAAAGCATGCGGCACAACACTCCTTTTTGGCGCTCTTTGGCCAAGAAGCCCTTGCGCCATTAAACACGATCATCATCATGCTCTACCGTAGGGATTTCCCCTAAATCTGGTCGATTAATATCTGTCCATCACCTGGAGTTGTTGATAACTTCACTCTCGCGCTACAAACGGTTACCCTCCTCGTTAGCTCGGTTGGTAGGTGACTGCTCTGGTTAAGCGCTGATCCCGGGTTAGAATCCTGAACCCAGACGAATTTTTCTTTTAATGCGAAGTTTCTAAGAAAGCTGTATAGCGTTCGTTTCTAGCCGTAGAGCTGCATTGAGGCCCATCTCAAACTTTCATTGGTATCCTTTAAGCCCGTAGTAGAAATGATTGCTCGAACAAGCTCACTGACATTTTCTGAACGCATCTTCTACAGCACTTTTCTTTGTTTTTTTATGTGACCCAGGTAGGCACACTCATATCAACCGAACTGCTAAATTGCCTTCAGCCATCTGGAGATATACTACAGTGTTGAGGATATGTTTCAACATAGTGCAGGTTTAGAAGATCGGCAGTTGGACTTCTTGGAAGTGATTGCAGTATATCAGGTGGCCGTATATAAGTTACCTGATGTTACCCTCTCCTCTATGCTTAGATCTCGTCCCCGCTGATTTTGGCTAGCTCCTAAAGAACAAAGTGAAAAAAAATTGAATAGATGTCTGAAGACGACTGTGCGATGGCAAGCAAAATGTGCTCTGAAGCCTTAAGTGCTGCAATTTCGTTCGGAATTCATAACCTGTGCACCACCCTGTTTGCCCCCTTTCCCTGCGCACGATTATTTACTTACGGCTCCAATAGTTATATACGGGGGGGGGTGTTGCCAAATTGATAAAGAATCTGAAACATTCTTCCCTCGAAGATTTTTATATTAATACAAAACTCTTAAAGAATTCCGGAGTATTATCCGCTCTAATTCGGTGCAAGATTTTTCTCAGGCTCTAGAAACTTCTAAAACGCCACAGGATTTGAAGTTCGGGAAGGTGGTTTCCTCGCCCAAAACAGGTAACAGTTACAATCCCACCAATTACAGATTCATAACGCTCACCAGTGTACCATGTAAAATTGATTGGCACATTATTTACAATCATTTCTTCCACTTTCTTGAAAGCCATTACTTTTTAGCAAGTACAGTAAAAGCTTGGTAATTCGACTCGAAGAAAACCGTAAAATTTTCCGAATCAAGCGGAGTTCCAATTAGGCAGAGTTCTTTCCTTAATGCTGAGGAAATATTTAACGTTCTCGGATATTTTCTTGCAGAATAAAAATCCCAGCCTGTGTTTTTCTTCTCTTGGAATCTTTTGCAGCGCAAAATATACCCGCTAGGCAGCCCCATGAAAGCCTCTCCTGTTCTAACTTTGCTAAACCCTATATTATTCCACTTAATGTGCGAATGCACGTGAAATTACACAGATAAGCTTTCCTCGCTAGACACAGTTCGTACATTGAACAATGCCATGGTCAATTACAAAGGCGGCATCTGCGGAAGCAGGGTTTCTTAATATCCTCTGCGGTGTCGCTGGCCTGACCGCAACCGTGGTCGGCTGCTCTACAGCTGCATGAAATTTAGGGGCGAAATTTGGTTTGGCAAATCCTAGGAGGTGACGGCCAACTACTTCAACAGGGAGCCCAAATTTTTTGCCGGTGGGGGTGTGCTATGTGTGTACACAATACCGTTCCCAACATGGTTGAACCGATCTTGTTCAGGGTCGCACGTATTCGGAATGATTGTTACTTCCGGAAAAGGCAACGCTGCAAACCTGCATGAGTTGCGCTCAGAGAGCCAGCCAAAGATGCAGGAATAAGTAGAGAGGCAGTGAAGGAGAAATAGAGAGAAAGAGAAGCATCCCGTTTAAGACGTTGCCCCACGTCAGGCAAAAAGACTGCGCCACCATTTGTTAGGCTTAGTTCTCATGCGCGCGGTTCTCAGGGATAAAGCGAGGAGAGGCTGAGTTGCCTAGGAAAGATCTGTCGATTCCTCGTGGTCGGGATTCTGAGCCCTTCTGCGAATGAAATACTAAGGAAACAATTGAGAGGAATCCACTGTTGGAGGATGCCCCGCCCCCGGACAGCGGGTCCTCAGACAAACAACCGCAAATAAAGAAATACACAAACGCTCGGGAACCTGCAGTAATGTGAAGCGATAGAGCTGGCTGCGAAGTCGTCGAGGCGTTTCGGCGCCAGTTCGAGTGGCAGAGACTCACTTCTGGCGCTCGCGGCAAATGTCACGCATTGCCCAATCTCTTACCGGATACTTGTGTAAGGGTGGATGCATGTTGACGTCTGTGTTCACCTACGTGTGCAGCTAAGTGAGTTGAGTTTTTTAAAATCAACTTAAAAGTTTATAAAAAATGTAACTTAAAACCTAAATGTTTAAACTTATACTTTAAACTTCAAACTTAAAAACTTAAAAGGTTAAAAAGAAGTTAAAAAACTTAAAAGGTATGTATACTAAACATCTTTCATCCGTGTGTGACATTACATGGAGAAATACGTTATAGTCTTTCGAATAACATTTTGAGGTCTTTTAGCTTGTTTTCTTGGCCTAAAGAGCATTTCCAGAAACATTTTTAGAGGAAGAGGGGATGAAAAGATTCTATACGAGTTAGCTGCCTGAGGTTTTCTTCTGAAACAGAATAATATTATTCGATTTAATGGTTCAGTCACCGAAAATGATATACATAGCATCTACAGAAATGTTATTTATTTCCGGCAGAAAAAACGTATGTAGACTTCCTTATTCTGGTTCACAATGTGTATTTAGCATTGATAAATATCACACAAAAAATGTTTTCGGGAACTAGAAAAGCTGAAGACGAAATGTTGTTTTTATCGGCTGAAATGATGTGTTGGGAGGTTCCAATTCAAAATCTGCTGCCTTATTTAGCAAACTGTCTCAGCTTGCGCGCCACTGAGAAAACCGACAGCGGAAAATGACGCAAAGCTACCAACATTTTGGGCTTCTGGCTACTTCAAAATCTGCTGTTTTTTAATTTTATCAAATTGCCTCGTCTTGCGCGCCACTCTGAAAAATGACGCAAAGCTACTAGCCCATAGGGCTTCTGGCTTTTAATATCGCTGTAATAATTCGAAAAAGAATCCAATTACGTGCGTGCAAAAAGAATAATACACGACCGACATGACGTAAACAAACGTTTCCCAATGCATGCTCGATTCTATTTTGAAAACGCAGTGCTATTGGGGTATGTACGTAACTACAAAAAAGTGACTCAACAATGCGGTGGCAATTAAAAAAAATAAACAGTATTACGCGTTTTCACAGATCAATACAACGCAAATAACACTGTATGTCGCACGAAACATGCAGGGAGTAGCACTCGGTGCTACAGGGGGGGTTGAGCGCCATTTTTCGAACAATTCTGCTGGTCATTTCAGGAAGTCACTTCCTGGGGACGTTCCGTAAGAATGTTGTAATATTTGGGCACAATAAAAAAAACTTTCATTTTAGTCGATTTTTCTGTCCATCCGCCCTTAAATATCCTCTAGTAGTTAACAACACCACGCTTTATAACTTTCAACTGATAGCTTTTTCACTTTCAAAACAATAGTAATTCGTAATAAACAGCGCCAAAAAATACAACTGTTATTGCTATGACATCAATATAAAGTAGTGATTACGTCACGCTGGGCGGGAGGCACTGCGGGGCGGGGGGAGATCAGCCTAGTGCCCCAAGCGGTACCGAGACGCTGGCTTGGCAAGCAGCAATATAAAAACGCGTATCGCTTCCACCATTTTTGGCTGTGGTTACAAATCTCTCACCGCAAAGCTTCTGCTCGCCTGGAGCAGTACAAATAAACTAAAATATTAACCACAGCGACACCTTGCATCCCATTCGCGCAACCTTAGCGACGAGTACGAAACCTGGGCAATGGGAGTAAAAGTTGTAGTTATATAACACATATTTAGGCAAACAACTGTGCGTTGATTCCTTGCGACTATAACTAAAAGCCTGACGGCATAATTCTCATCTGATGTGGGAATAGCTCCGCAGGCAATCAAGTTTAGAGTACAAGTTTATGTATGTACAAGTTTAGAGTACTGATCGCGGACGCCCTATACAATTCACACTAAACAAAGTTTTGGTTTCAGTCGACTGAGCTTTATTCTGAGCTGCAAAATTTAAATACCCATGACCATTGAAGATACAAGGTTGGCTTCGGGTGGTTTGTCCCTTTCAAATATACACGTTTGGTAGTCGAATAGCGTCACCAAGGAATGTCCGCACCAAAACACCGCCCAGCGTTAGGTACTCACCATCGCAAAAGATATAAAGAATAGCTGCTCTGGCGAAAAGTGCTCCAGGCCTTGTATTGCAATGTCGGGTGTATTTTGCTGAAGTTCCCGGAAGGCCTGAAAAAGCAAGAAAGTACATTAGCTAAAATTACGGAAGGCTATTTTAGTCTTGCGTTTTAGCGTGGAGGGAGGTAATATTGGGGCTTTAAGGAAGCAAACGTATCACGCATAGCTGTTTTAGTACTTTATGGCAGCAAGACCCAATCAGGGCACTGCTACCATGCCAATAGCAATAAATCTCGATTATTGGGTTGGTTATGACCCGGCCATGTTGATCAGGCCACTGAAAATATTTGCAGAGAAAATGTGCCCGCAAGTTAAAATTTAACGCCATGCTGGATACCAACTATTCGAGGAGATAGGTGTAAAAACTTCCTAATCATCATCGGGGCACCGATGCGATTAGCATCATAGGTGCCCGTAATCTTTTTTGAGCAGCTTTAGCCTGAGCTACTTCGTCTTCCTCTCATCGCCATTTTTGCAAATAGAACCACCGTTGTATAACCCGGACGTCCCAGTTTCTGGTCTTTCCTCTCATTTTATATTCTCACGAGGAGACGAAGAAGGGCGCAGTAGGGTATTCGCTGCTGTGGGTTTCATGAAAAACGACGAAGAGCTGTGTGTGGGGCGTGCAGTCTGGGCGAACGCTCTGCAACAGCTGCCTCGTAAATAATGTAAACAGGCCATCCACCACTGTAAATAGATCGCGTTGTCGTCCTGAATTGTCCGCCTCATTCCTTCTGCCACCACGTAACATTTTGGTGAGGTGCTGGGTCTCGATCCCCATCGCGGTCTCAGCCTTGCCCGGTTTGGTCTCCCGAAGCTATTGCTAGAAGCCTCTTGGATCCCGTCGGCCCGCCCTAGCCCCGGTGAGCCATGGACATGACCATCCCCAGCCCCGTTTCCCCAGCGAACAACCTGCCTGGATATTCCGACGTGACCAGCCGCGACCCCACGATACGACGACGCCGATTCCCTGCCCAGTTCTCCAGCGGAGCTCCAAGGGCTTTGGCTGCTGCTTCGCCCTATCGGCGGAAAACGGTGTTCCGGGGCCGCAGCTCATCGAACCATCGTAATCCATGGCGGTCAGAACACTTCCCCTCTCTTCTCATCTCATTCGCATCCTTACCGCATCAGAACATTTATTGTGATCTCGAACGAGACAGTAGCCTTCGACGCGGGGGCTGTGTCACGAGGAGATGAAGGGCGCAGTAAGGTATGTGCCACTGTGGGTCCGATGAAGAACGACGAAAAAGAGCTGTGTGTGGGGCGTACAGCCTGGGCGAACGCTCTAGAACAGCTGCCTTGTAAATAATGTAAATAGGTCATCTCGTACTGTAAATAGATAGCGTCGTCATTCCATGGTTCGCCTCATATTTCCTCTCGGAGTAGTGGTAGCCTCCGCCATAGCCACTGCCATAGTCGTAGTTACCATAGCCACGACCGTAGCCCTGGCCCTAGCCGCCACCATAACCTTGGCCGTAGCCGCCGCCTTCGTAGCCGCCACCGCCGCAACCCTGGTTGCCCCAGCCTTTGTCTTGATAACCTCCTCCTCGTCCACGGCCACCTCGACCACCGCGTCCTCCACAGCCACCGGCAGCACCATAGCAACCACCCCAGCCGCCCCACAAGCCTCTGGCGTCGGGCTTGGGGGTGGCCTTCTTGATTTCGCACTCCTTGTTGCCAATATTCTGCTTGGGCTCCTGGCACACCAGCTCAACAGAGTCCTCGCGCTCAAAGGTCACAAACGGGAACTGACGACACTGGTTCCTGGCATTTTCAAAGGGCAGCTGCACATTCTCCTCGGGTCCAAACTTCTCGAAGTAGGCCTTGATGTCGGCGTTCGTCATGCCAGACTCCAGCCCGCCGACAAAGATCTTTTTGATGCCAGGCCGCGCTTTCGCCGGCTTCGGGTTGAGCGGCTTGCCCTTCGCAGTGTGTGGTGCAGCCCTGAGCACCGCTTCAGTCATTGAAACGGTGGTGTATGGTGTATGTCTGGTGTGACCCTGAGCACCGCTTCTTTGGCATTAAAGGTGATGAACCCGAAACCTCGTGATTTGGCCGTTGTGGGGTCTGTCTTGATGTTCACATCGACCATGACGCCAAACTTAGACAAGTATTCTCGAAGGTCCTTGTGGTCAGTATCCCAGCTAATGCCCCGACAAAAATGTCCTCTCTTCTTCATCCGTGTTCGCGTCGGAACCATTTTGTGTGGCTTCGTTCATCTGCCATTGCCTTCACCTTCTTGCTGGTCTGTGAGCTGGCCTTTATTATAATCGCCGTACCATCCATCAGCGGAAAAATCGCCCTTAGTGTATTTTTCTTGCTGATCTCTATCTGTCATTTTGAGTAACTTCCATACTACGCACACAAACTGCACGACACCCGCACGGTGCATTCGGCCCGCACGGTGCCGAAAACCTGGAAGAATGCCCTGTGTGATTCGAAGCATCCGAAGTAGGCCCTACTACAAGGAGAAAGACCCCTCTATGCCGACAACTTACCGCTGGGACGCAAAGAGCCACGATGATACAGTGGAACCCCGATGATATGTCCCCCAGACTTACGACAAGCCGCTTCATAGGACGAATAACCGCGGTCCCAACAAACTACCCATAAAAACAATGCATTAAAAATTACCCCATCTTCCTGTAGGGAACCCCTGAGTAGTGTGCGAAGCACCCATGGGGTCGACTGAATTTACCATTAGTGTTGAGTTCGTCGTTTCCATTGACGTTCAGCTTCGCGTGCCTTCGTTGTGTAAGTAGCGTCTTGACGTATTTTGAATGAGCGAAGAAAATAAGGCGCGTTCATAGCGCATGCTCCCGTCTGGGTTTGTAGCGCAGTGGGAAGAGCGCCGCGTACCTCCTGTTGTGGCCAGAGAGTCATGAGATCGAAACCGGGCGCTGCCTAACTTTCTTTTTATAGTGGACTGCGCTGACGTCAGCCCAAACGCAGACGGGGCTGTAGAGATGCGCATGCGCAGTAGAGTGCGGACGGCGGATGGCGGACAACGACAACCAGAGAGGGACGGACAGAGCCCCGACCATCAGATGCTTCGCGTCTAAAACCCCGACAATATGACGCCCGGGTGCACCTGGTCCGCATCATAGGACGGACCCTGGCGTGGACTAACCGGCGCTTTTCCCATATTTTACACGGCTTCACCACCCGTCTTGACGTTCTTTATTCTCAACACCCGTTTGACGCTACTTGATCTGGGAATAGCTCCAGATGCAATTAATTCCACTTCTAATGTACAAGATTAAAGTACTGATCGCGGACCCCCTATACAATTCACACTAAACAGTTTGGTTCCAGTTGACTGACCTTTATTCTAAGCCACAAAATCAATACACCCATGACTACCGAAGATAGAAGGTTGGCTTCGGCCACTTTATCCCTTTCCTTATTACACATGATTAATAGTCGAAGTGCGCTACCAAGAAATGTTCGCACCAAAACACCGCGCAGCATCAGGTACTCACCAACGAAGAAGATATAAAGAATAACTTATTAAACAGACGCAAACAAGCAGGCGAGTACTCTTGAGCGGGAGTCAACCTGCGACGGCCCCACGCGGCAGCAGTACGCCAATGCGCCAACCGCGAGAAGTCGACGTTCAGGTGACAGGTACACCGTGAATTTGAAGCGCCTGTTGATTCGCCAAAGAACGCGGAAACACATACGACGCCTTTCCAAGGCGATGACCGGACAGCCGCCTTTTTCGCCCTATCGATCGAAGTTTTTTTATGTCACGACGCTCTTTCTCCCTATATATCTGCTTATCGAAAGCCACGATGTCACTCCGCTTGTTTCTTTGCTAGAGTGCCGCCATGCATGCGCGTCTGCCGCAAGGGTGGAACAGAATACAGGAGGTGATCGGGGAGACGGGCACCCGTTCGCATAGCCATTTTGGGTCCCTCGCTGACCGCCGCTTCAAGGCTCTGTAGCAAGGCAGGGTTATAATTGTCTCCGCAGCACGGGTTACTAGCGTAGGTTGAATTATGTCATCTATTTTTCGTTGCTGGGTCTTGTGGGAAACGGAAACAGCCATGTGTTGAGCTCTATGACCCAAAAGCGATGGCACAGAACCGTTCAAAGAGTGTCTCCACGATGTACGGCAATGGTGTTTTTTTCATATCCGCCTTGTGCAATCGTTCGTTTCGCTTGGCCTTGGCAGTTTCACACTCGCCTTTAATTCTCTCAATTTGCTCGACCACGTCGACCTTATATCGCGTAGCGCGCGGCGTTTGCCTGGCAGGCTAGCTGGATGTCATAAAGAGGAGGGGAGAACAACATAGGCATTGCTTTTTTTTTAACTTGGCATTTCAGCTAAAGGTTCGCAAATACGGCGAGAACGCGCTAAATATAGTACTTCAAATAAGTTCTTAGCCCACCTGTCGTGTGAGAACGAATACTAGGTGGGCTTTTACCCACACCTTGGTCGTTGACGCCCCCCCCCGGTAACACGACACTTTCTCGCGGTCCCTTGAAAGTCGTATTATCGGGGTTTCATTGTACTACAGGAAGCCGACCAGCGTGATTGCCAGATGAGAAGACGATGAGCCCTGCCCTTCGAAAATTTTGTGTTAGGTACAGGTCACAATTTTGTGAATGATGATGTGCATGATATAGCTCATCGATCAATGCAAGAGGCACAACCCGAACCAAGTATTCCTCTGCCTATGATCCGCCTCCACGAATTGAATATTCAAAGAGTAAACACGCTTTTAGTTGCTGGAGATCGGTGCCGAACCACGAAAGCGCTATTAGGCTAGTTCATAACGATCACTGATGTTAGTGGTGTGTTTACAAGGTTTCTGCACCAGCAACGGACAACTGAAGTTGAATTGAGATTCTTGAATGAGGAGATCAAACCAGTTATTGACATCGAACACTTATACCAAGTATTTGCCGCCAACATTGACTATGAAAAAAAATCACGCATATAATGATCCGGTTATACTACCGATTGAAAGACAAGCAAGCTGAAAAAATTGAACTGTGTGACATTATCGAGATATTGCATTCTTCGAAAAACATCAATGAGTTTCTTGCGCTTGCAAAACTTTGCTACGGCACACCTGATTTTAAAACCTTTGGTGAACCATTCTTGTTGCCAGAAAAGTCGCTTATGTCAGATATCTTTTCTCGGATATAACGTCAGAATGTGTCCCGTCCGTTGGCTGCCCTCATTGGCTGCACACGAACATAAGGTGCCTTATGTTCGTGTGCATCTGACGAGTGCTGCGATATGAGCGCGAGCAAGATAAACCTTTCATGGACTCCCGTGACATTTGCAGAAGCTGCGTTTGATGAATGTGCTGATCATGTTGCCTTGAATGTCCCACTAGCAATGTTAAAAGAGCAATATGACATGCACATACGATCGACCTACATACAACGGATGCACGTAACCGAAGAGCGGGATCAATACGTTTTTGCAAGATATGCAAAAGACGCGGCAACACGCCACTTTGGCTCCCAGTTCGCGTAGACGATGCCCCCAGTCTGACCCGCCGTGATGTGAATGAGCCAGTCGCCTTTTCCCGTCCTCTTCTTCCTTCTTTCGTTTCCTGTTTCCTAACGCTGTCTTGCCGTCGTTTCTTTTCTCCATTGGCCCATTCTCCTCGAGGCGGCGAGGGTTGACCTTGTGCGAGGATGTCACCGTAGATTCCTACCATAGGGTTATAGTGGTGAGGTACAGTAAACGAGTGCATCAAAGCCACGTTCCTTTGGTGGGCTCGGTGGTGGGTGACTAGCCTTTTCACCGAATTGGTTCCGTGTTCAATGGCTAGCTTCTGACTTTCCGCAAACCACCCTGATCAACCCCCTAAAAGGGGTCGCACCGAAGCACTCCGTACCTAACCACCTCAGGTAGGTTTCAGCAAATACCTCGTTGTACACTCGACTGACGACAAACCTATCAAAGACCTGTGAGTGTTTTTCATAGGCAAGGGCATAGAAAACATTGTTGGAAAAGACGGCATTGCCAAAAAGATGCCCTCTGGAGACCTCATTACTGAAGTTATGCGAATAAACCAAAGTGAGAACCTCATGAAGAAAAAAATTGCCAACTTGACAGCCACCGTTAAGCCTCAATGCACGCTAAACCCTGTCCAAGGTGTTATCTGTGACAAAGAACTCCTGCATAAGACAGATGATGATCTCCCTTAGGGATTGTATGACCAAGGTGGTGTTGGCGTCCGTAGAATTATTATGAGTAGAGGTGGAGCAGAAATCAAGACCGGACACTTCACCCTAACATTTCCTAGCTCACCCTGCCCGAGACAGTGAAGGCCGCTTTTATAAGTGGTTTGTAGCGCCTGCATTCCAAAGCCGAGGCAATGCTGGAACTCTAGCTTACCGTGGCAAGCTCACCTGCGCGAAATGTGGCGAAAGTGAGTACTCTTCTGATGACTGCGAAAACCCGATCATAAAATGTCCAAACTGCAGTGGCTTACACACTGCGTACTCACGATCTTGCCTTTCATTCAAGAAAAGAAAGCAGGTCATTCAGATCAAAGTAACCTGAAACATCAGTTTCCCTGAAGCACACCAAAAGCGCAAGACGTTTTTGGCTGCACCGTTTGCAGACACCGCCCGCCGGCAGTTGGGGCGACGTTTGGTTAGTACTGCAACACAATGCAGCTTAGCTGATGTGTCGCCTTCATTAACCCAATTTGAGAACCACAACCTCCTGCCCTACAACACAGGCCCTGGTGGTTTCTTCTCCTGCTGGGCTGCCATCCACAGCCGAGCACCCCACTGCAACTTCTGCGGAGCCCGTGGAGTACGTGGTGATGGGCGCTCGTGGTACTGGTCCGGCCTCTTCCAGTCAGGCTCCATTGTCCCGCACGACACCCGAGGGCAATGAGAGCATGAACACAGGGGTCCCCACACAAACTCCTTCCCTTCCCGCGCTCCAGGTTCCAACCAAGAAGCCTGCAGCCACGTCAGCAAGCAATCCGCGGGGTTTATGTTGAAAAAACCACCTCCTCGTATCACAGTCCCTAAACAAGACTCACTGACATGAACCAATGTAGGCAACAACACAACTACATTTTTATTATCTTTAATCCATAACTGCTGCTGAAAACATAGTTCGATGGAATTGTAGTGCTCTCACAATATTCTGAGATGATGTATATGAACTCCTTTATACACATCAATCCGGTATTGTTTGCCTCAAAGAGACACATCTAAATCTCAAGCAAAGTAACTTTCTAAAACAATACGCTGTCTTAAGGAGAGATATAGATGCCTTTGCGGGGTTGCGATTGTGACGCGGAAATTCATCCCATCCCAGTCCATTAAACTACCCACCAGTCTTGAGGCAGTTGCTGTCCGCGTTATTGTTTTTGATTTGCTGATTACGCAAATGTTTCTTATGCTTTGCCCCGGATCATCAATTGCTACCTCAGAATTTGAGTCCTTGATAGATGACCTTCCTGAACCATTTAAACTTTGGAGACCTAAAGCACACAACAAACTCTGGGGATCTGGGAAAACTGATGCTCGTGGCACTTGACTGAACATTTCCTAGTCTCATCTGGTACGTCTTTGTTTACCACAAAACAGCCTACATATTATCACGAAGCCAGAGACGACGCAGTTGTTATGAAGGAGAAACAAGTTTATTGGAGCGAACTTGTGCTCCCCTAAAAACTCAAAAGAATACAGAGGGGGCGAAGCAGCGGTCAACAAAGTGACTTGCGTCGGCGAGCGTCCGCAGAATCGAATGCCGAGGCGTCTGCTCTGCAGGGTTTTTATCTTTCGGCGCGAGTGTTTCTGGAACCGTCGATTCACATCCAGAACATTGTAGATCACAGACGATTATTCTGGGCTAGCGACGTTAGGGCGAAACAGTTTGCTTATCTGAATGTGATAGCCCGTGCGGCATAAAAATAAAGAATGGAAGACGCGCTTTGCTTGGAACGCACATTACACAGCCGGGAGTGGCCGGGCAGTAAAAACAAACAATAAATAAGCAAGCCATACATGGTTCGCGGCAATATTAAAACACCACACACAACACGTACTCACACAGAGACCTGGCAATTGGTTGTGCTATTCTTTTTCCACCACTTCAGTGGCAGGTGGGGGAAAACTTGATTCGAAGTGACCATTTCCCAGTATTTCTGAGGTGCCTAGACAGAGACCCCTACAATCCCATCTTAGCTAAAAGGTTTAACGAAACTGCTGGAGACGAGTGTGGACTGATGGGCGAGTTGGTATTTCGACATTCTTGTATTACAGCGCACTACAAACAGGACACAGTGCGCTGTAGTGCGCTGTAATACAAGAATGTCGAAATACCAACTCGCCCATCATTCCACACTCGCCAACTTCATCACTAGTTATTCGGGGTCTCAGCGCTGTGTCTGCGTCCTTCCCTGTGTCCTGTTTGTAGTGCGCTGTAATACAATAATGCTGGAGACTTGGAGAAATTTAAGCCGATATCTCAATTCTCACAGACATTTATACAACACATGAGTATTGGTGAAGCTTCTAGATTTGTATATGCTTGTCGCTGCAGAGAACATCATTCCTCAGACTCTTGGTTGTCATGTTTCAAAGGGCACCCCCGAAGAGGGGATGCCCTTGAAACATGAAAACATGCCTTTTCAGTGTTCTTGAAACCCCCCGAAAAGGCACAAGAAAGATCAAAGAAATGGCCATTTGAAGAGCACGCCAGGAACGCACCAAAGAACGAACGCCGTCCCGGTACACCAAGCCATCATGGGCAAATATGGCAGCGCACTGGTCAGCCAATCAGAGCACGCCACGCAGGAGAGACAAGTGGCGTGATGACCATTTTTAAACAGGAAAGGCAAGAAGTAATTGGAGTGTGCCACGATCAAGCCTGGAGGTGTTAAAAGCAGGGCCCACAAAGTGAAGGGGGAGGCAAGAAACCATGAGGAAGAAGGAGCACGTGAGATTCCTTGAACGAGCCAGAGGGACACAGTCAGGATATCGACTTAGCTGACCAAGCCTGTGCGGGAGCGGGCCGACTTCGCATCGGCTGCCGCATCCTGTGTCTTCTTGGCCCCAGCGGCCGCGGTCGGTCACCTACGGCAAACGTTCACGCTCCGTCGACCTTCGCTTCGACGGCCCCGGAAGGCTACGTTCGTGCCGAGACCTACCTAGGACCTCCAGCGGCAGCGGCTACGAGGGTGCAGCCACAGAGGAAACGTCAGGATGCCCGGAGCCAATGCCGTCCAAAGAACGATCGAGCGCATCGAACGCCGGCGTCGAAGCGAGACGAGGACGTCTACCATCGAGTCGCGCCCACGCAACGGGTGCGACACATTAGCGCCGACGACAGCTGGGTAGGCCAGTCCATTGGGGACACAGTCGTAGGACACAACTAGGGAGTAGTGGTGGGAAAAAAATAAGTAGGACTCGCTATAAAGAATGTATATGAACTAATTTTGTAGAACTTTATTGTAGATACTTTTGCGTTTTACTTTGAATTGTATTTCGGGACATTTAGTCTGAGGTTTCATGGTTATCAGGTGTGTGCAAATGATTTAAGTGGTTTGCTTTGGGGTTTTTGCAGGTGTCGATTTTTTGTACGTCAACGGCTTTCCGCGTCCATCTCTCTGAGCTGGTGGAGGTAACCCCACCATCCGTGCACGTGACACTGGTGACACAAGTAACCTAAGGCGGCCCGGGTGGAATGAAGATTGTCGACAAACACGCCAGGCATAGAAAAAAGTGTGGGGCATTCTTCGCAGGTACACAACTGCTCACAACCTTATACCTTTCAAGCGCACCAAAGTCATGGGACCGAGCATTCGCCGTCAGACCGAAAACAATAGTTGGATATCCTTCTTAACTTGATAACCTCTTACACCGATACACGAAAGGTCTGGAACAGGACAAGAAAACCTAATGGACAAATGGCAGTTGGCTAACCCCTTGTTAACCCCCCTGGCGGAACCCTAGAGCACGGTGTTAGGACAGATGAAACGGCGCAGCGCCGCCGCCGTGCCGTCGCTGCGTGGAAATTCTTTGCATAGCCCTCCCCCATGCCACGAGATGCAAGCAGCGGCCACGGGTCCGTGATTCGGGGCACTGTGATCCAGGTGAGCCGGTTGCTATGCAGTGTTCTGGGTGAGCACGCCGCCGCCTAGTCGCCGCAGTTTTCGCCATGTTGCGCCCTAGTTGTCATTCTTTTTGTGGCATGACAAGCTATGCTATTCGGGTGAGCGAGCCGTGACATGGGCAAGAAGTGTTTTCTCTAAGGGTGCAGAGCCTGCTAGAAGACCTGCGCTGAAAAAGTGTCAATATTTGCTGCACTCGGAGAAGCGGAGCGCCTGAATATATGGCGCCATGCGATTCCGCGCAAGGACAGTGTGCTGCAGCCAACCGACTACGTGTGCGAGAAGCACTTCGAGCTGCGGTACGTAACGAAGACGTGGGGAGCGGTATACAAAGGACACGTCCTTGTGTGTGCACCACGAGTAGCGCGCTGGGAAAGGACGCCATACCGACGATATTTCCCGGCAGCCCTGCTCACTTGACAAAGACAGAAACAATAAAGGCGCCTGCGGACCATTCTCGCCCTCCTACCACGAAACGGCGCCGTGGCAGACTGGGAAATGGTACCAGCTTTCAAGAACTCTCGCCAGCAAAGACCTCGCCACTTAATACGTGGAGAGTGAATTGGATCAAATAGCTGGCGTAGAATCTGATGCTTCAGTATTTGACACAAAGCCAGTCACGGTGTCAGGTCACAAATTTGATCGAGGACGTTTTTGAGAATGCCAATAACGTGCTTCTCCCAGCAGCTGCGTGGGCTGGCCTCAAGTTTGACATTGACGGCTTCAGAACAGTCATGTTTTGTAAAGTTTTCATGATCAGTGCGGCAGGTACACATTCAGATGGTTCCTCAACTGGCGCTAAGTGCAACTATTACGCTGCTGCTCCCAGCCGCGTCGTCATAAAAAAAGAGGTGAGTCTTGACGAACAGCTGAACGTAAGTGTAGCTCCTCTGGGTAAACATACACCACCTTAACACTTCGAGCTCCCTTGCAACATCAGTAGCAGCGGGAGAGATATTGAAATGCTTGTGAGGCGAGTGAGCAAAATTTGCTTGTATGCCGGCGGGCCAAGGGCAAAGGAATAGCCATATGTGCAGCCAACAAGAGAGAGAGAGAGAGGGAACATAATTTTATTTCTCCAGCAGAGGCTGATGTGTGGGCGTCGCCCCGTGGAAGGCGTCTCTAGTCCGGGATGCCTTGACTTCGGCTGGCCGTCCGTGCTCGGGTCACCAACTTAAGCTGGATATCCGGGTCCAGGCTGGCCAGGGAAGCCCTCCACTGCTCGAAGGTTGGGTTGGAAAGGGGCGGCAAGTCAGTTCGTTGGCACTCCCATATGATGTAATAGAGGGTGCCAGGCTGGGGACAGTAAGCGCAGAGGGAAGGTTGTTGGGTGGGGAAGATGAGGTGGAGGCGGGTAGGATGTGGATAGGTATTCGTTTGGAGCCGCCGCCAAGTTGTAGCGTCCTCTCTGGAGAGGTGCCAGTGTGGTGGTGGGAGACGACGGCGAGTTTTCCGATAATGCGCGAGAGTCTCTGTGTATCCACTGAGTGAGTGGAGTTGATCGTGAGGAGGTAAACATTGGCCACCGTCGGCAATGGCTCGGTGTATCATATCGCGAGCCGCGGCGTGAGCCGCTTCATTGCCGGGGATGGCGGCGTGTCCAGTAGCCCAGACGATGCGGATGTCACGGGTCGTTGAGGAGTTTTTGAGGATGTGAACTGCTGATGAAGAAATTGATGTCACTGGCTGGTGGCGCCATAAACAGTGCACATTAATTCTCAGTGCAGTTGACAGTATGTGCACGCGTTGTCGGTGCTTTCCAACGACACTTAGCATGCACCAAAAAGTATGCTGCACAAGGCTGAAGAAAAACCAGCCCCTCGGTACTTCCGCATGGCCACAGCTTGAAGCAGCAGTAAAAAGGGTTCATTGAAAAGGGTTCAGTACGCACTAAAAGGTCAGTTGATCGCCTGACGAAAAGAGTGAAGTTGTTTAGCTCCAATTGAAAACTGCACGGGAAATGCTTTCAAGTATATCTGCTGAAGCACTGTGTGATAAGCTGCATGATTTGGGCATTCCTGAAGTGCAGGAAACCACTAACAGAGAGTGCTTATCAGCTGCCCAGTGTACAAACAAGAGCAGGCGTATAAATAAGTAATCACTCCTACTCTGCCTACTACTGCACATCCCCAGCTCGTCACGATACTATTTTTTGAGGAACAACAACATCCTTCTGCTGCCATGTGTTTCAACTATAAGTATCTCTCAATGGTTCGTGTGAAGTGCGAATTTGACAGTCGGTTTTTCGCCACCCTTCAAAACAAATTAGAGAGCAAGGAAACTTTTCTGAAGGATGGTATTATGATCTTCGACGAGATCCATGTCCGAAAATAATTGAGAGTGAAAGCGACAACTATGTCTTATAACGGCCATGCAGACTTTGGAGGTAAAGTAAAAGTGTCCGAGCAATTGGTGGACCATTGACATGTTCTTTTGCATTCCGTCCTTTTGGGGAAAATTATTCACAGCCTGTTGCGGTCTTCGCAAGTGATGGTCCTACAGCTTATTGTGAGAGCCATTCTTCTGCTTCAAGATGCTGGTGCATATGCAGGCGCAATCATCTGTGATGGTGCAGCAACAAACTGGTCAAGGTGGAAACAGTTGGGTGTGACCGGAGCGCTTCATGGTACACACAATAGCTTCACCAGTCCTGCATGTGAGGATCGACAAGTTTTTGTTTTCTCTGATGCACCACACCTTATCAAATGCGTGCGGAACCGTCTCTTGAAGGGAACAGTTTTTGTGTGGAGGACACCCGCGTTTTGTGGTCGCATTACGACAAGCTCTTTTTGGTGGACAATAAGAATGAAGGCCGGCTCAGAGTTTGTCCGAAGCTCTTCTTTTTCCCATTTAAACCCATCCAACACAAAAAAGATGAGAGGGAAACTTGCAACGCAACTGTTCAGTATGAGTGTTGTGATAGATTTCGAGTTTTATTGCAACAAAGGTACACTCGGCCTTAAAAATATGAAAGGAACAGTCGATTTCACGGTACGAATGAACAAAGCGTTTCTGATTCGATGAATCGCAGACATCCTAAGGATGGTATAACATTAGGCGGAAAGGATTTTGAAGAGCTCGAATCTTTCGTAAACTGGCTTAATTGGAGAAACAGGTTAAGGCACACGAATTTACCCTCAAACGTTTTGTCACGAGCGACCACTGAGGGGTTGCGAGTGATTGTTCTCTCGAGAATTCATCTGTCAAAATACGTGTTAAAGAAATGCGATTTCAAATATGTGCTAACAGAAAGTTTTATCAAGCTGTTCTGGAAAATTTTTCTGGTGTCATACGCCAAGCAGGGGGCTCAAACGGCCATCCATGCTTGCCGACGTTTTTACAGCTATACAGCATGCTATTGATTTACAGCCTCGTAAAGCCACCCAAGTACGCAAATTGCCAGTTACTACGTAGTGAAGAGCCACGTCTCCTCAGATTCTCTGGTTTGACATCAGCTTTTAAGGATGACGTTCCCACTCAATCACAGCTGGATGAGTTGAAAAGTGGGCTTGAACGATTCGTGCAAGATGGGATTGAGTGTGAGCATGTATTTTACTCTGTGCCCGCATCAGAAATTATTACCGACTGCATAATTTGCTATATACGTTGGGTTTTGTGTAGGAAACTACTAAAAATCACAAATTGATCAATGTATAAGCTTGGATTGACTGCAACAGGTGATTCGTAAAGAGCTGAAGGAGTTCTTGAAGTTTTGAAGACAACAGGTGGACTAACGCGTCCAAATGCTTCCCTTTTTCAACTTTTGAAAGAAACCGAAGAAAAGTTTCAGAAGCACGCTGGTGATGAGCCAGCATATGACTTCACAATTGACTTTGTGTTAGGTGCGTTCCTCAGGGTGGAGTACTCGGTTGTACACTTTTTATAGCTAAGCTGAACACACTCGGGAAAGCTCTGCCCTGTAACATTTTTTGCTTCATTTATGTGGAGGATGTTAGTATGAGTTTCCAATCCTGTAACCTGTCAATCTGCGAATGGCAGGTACAACTTGCCACAAAAGGCTTCGAAAATGGGCCGAAGAAAATGGCTTTAAGCTAAATCCTCAAAAGAGCACATCTGTCTTATTTTCCAAGAGGCGTGGTATTCACCCTGAGCCCATCATCCAGATCAGTGGAGTAGCTGTGACTGTGAAGACGGGGCGCAAGTTTTTAGCCATTGTGCTAGATGAAAACCTCTCATTTATTCCACATGTAAAGTAACTCAAATAAAATGTATAGAGGCAATGGATATACTAGTCCTATCCCACCACTCCTACGGCGCAGATAAGATGCGGTACTGCGTCTCTACAACCGTTTAGTGAAGTTGCGGTTGGACTATGGGAGCGTAGTATATGGGTGAGCTTCAAAAACCACGTTAAAAATGCTTGGCCCTGTTCTGCACCTTGTGCGTCGCCTTTTGTCAGGAGCCTTCCGAGCCAGTCCTGCGCAAATCCTGCGTCATTTCACATTACATCGAACAAACCATGGCTGGTCGACTTCTTCAATTTGCTTAAATTTTTTTTACCTCATTCCCGCATGTATGTAATGTGCGGATTCAGAAATATTCTCGGTGGAAAAAATTTTGGCCGACTGAAAAAAAATTTGGAACACACTCTCGTGGACCCCGGCCGCTACCTGCCTATGCGCCGCGGCCAAATTTAGCGACGTCTATCAAACAATATACCAATCAGCCGGGAATGGTAATTTGTATGCGTAATGTACGCCTGGTGTACATTTCGTGCCCAAAATATCGTTGGCTAGAAAAGCATATATTTTTTGTAATAAATTTCCGAATATTGCTCAAAGTGCATTTTTTTGTGTACTTTGCGGGCCAGTATTATCTTACGTATTAGAGCTAGAGCGTTGAAGTTTGAGTGAGGGCTGCTCCTGGCAAGCACAAATAGCTGCCGTAAATGCCGTGTCTATGAACACTACGGTTAAAAAGTAAATGGCGCACAACTGTGAAGAAAAAACTAAAACACTCCGAGTTCGGAGGAGGAGGAACAAACTTTATTAACAGTGAAGTCGAGCGGGATATTAAAAAAAAACACTTGTTCGATCTCGCTGAAATTCTCCCCAGATATTTACCTGTGAATGTACTTCAATCATCATTAAAAACATGTTGCATCATTTTGTTCCTGACGCGCCTACAGCGTGCGAAAAAGGCGGTCGGCCAGGCCTTCACAAGATCCTGAGACATAAAACAGTGAGAGCAACTTCCAGAGAATGTGCATACATTTGATAATTTTTTTGTACCAAAGGCAAACTATTACTTATTGATAGCATTACAGAGAATTCAGAAGCGAAACTGAAAGTTTTATGTGAGTTTTGGAACGAAAATAAATAATCTGCGCACCGCTAAACGTGTACTCTTCGAAGAAAACACGGAGGAACTCCAGATTCACGCGCATTAAAAAACGCTTCTTCAAATTTTATGAAGCTTTCCACTGATATTTTGCCCGAGTTTATTTGCGTGAGCCATTAAAAAAACTCGTATCACTTTGATCACTGTAACGCAAAAAAGCCTTATCAAGCATGCTCGTCACAAGGAGCTGAGTCATAAAACGACGATTGTGACTTTCTACAGATTTCCCTAATTTATTTTGTAGAAAGGGGAGAATATCTTCTGAGTTAAGGAGAATAGAATAGCCAAGTGACACTAACGAAGTCAACGTTTGACATGACAGGGTTCCATCGGCACCCCATTAATACCGTACAGCTACTAGCTGTTTATTTACACATTGCTTGCTGCATCAATGTTCAGTTTCCTCAAAGGGGCGCAAACAGTCCGGGCTGCATATAGTTCGCATATATCTGCTTCTGATGACTTCCTTAAACGCCACACGTGCCAGGACTGTATGCCGAAAAAGGCACGCACTGTTCGCCCTTCTTCTTTTTTGTTTCGCGATCGCTGGAAACTTCGTTCCCCTCGAGGTATTAGAATTGAACGCCCTTTATCTTCTCAGACAACACAGTTACCATGTCTTGCCGTCTGAATCGGACATCTTAGTGGTTCTCTTAGGTTGTAAATTGTCACCTGGTGTTTGACGATTCCCCCAACTGCGTCGCAGGCATTCTTTCCGTGCCCTGTTGCGGAGAATATCCATTACGTTTCAGGCACGTCGCTCTTTCGCAACTCATGAAGCTGGTACCTGTTTTTAAAGTGACTGGCAGCTCAACAACTCACATAGGGCGCCTTGGAGTACAGTGGGAGATTGTCGTCTACCCACAGCCTGATTTTTTCTAAGCCAAAGCAGGCATGCGCACAGTCATGGGCCATGGCAGACGTCATCGCTTGCAACCACAAAACTATGACACAAGAGACTGAGTAACAAGCTAAATATATACAAAAAGAATAATAAAATCAGAATACTTAAAAGGAATAATAAAAAGTGATGAAATGAAGATTAAAATGCGACCGATGTCAAATAGTGGGGAGGCAGCGCAAGGCACTCTCCCAGTGTGACAGAACTGAAAACTTGTAACCGTTCGAACGCATGCAGCCCCTTTTCTTCCAGTCCCCTCTTTCGCTCTTTCTGTCAGCCACGTCCCTGCCCCCGCATACGGTTGAAAAAGCAAAAAAAAAAAATATACTCGACTCAAACAAAAAAATGAATATCCCACATGTGTCGTCCTGGACCCCACCGGGCTCAAGGGCGTTTGCTTTCCTGTTTGGTCGCTAATTCGGTGATTGAACCAGTGTGTCCGGAGAAGGACCGAAGAGGGGCGCGCTACCTTGTGATGTTACCCGCGCAGGGGCCGTGTGTGGCCGATGTCCGTTTTTAATACTTGCCATGTGTGGTGCCGACCGGCGGGGCTTCCGTTGAACCTTTTATTTCAGGCGAACAAAAGTTATGCCCAGGCGAGTTAAAAAACAAGACTGCGTTCACCTTGTAAAATCTCTGATCTTATGAAACAAATATAGCGCATCACGGAAGCAGTGCGCACACAAAAAAAAAGAGCGTTCATAATGTAAGACAAAGAGTGACCTTGGTTGTGGAAATCTAGAGAAAGCTATAAAAAGAGACCCGAAGACTTTCAAATTGCACGTTTTACCAACACTGCAGTGGTTTCGCCACCGCACGACTGTATCCGCGCTGTGCTTAGAATGACGCACAATAATTCAAGGGCTCACACAAGTACGTTTAGAGGAAAATATCTGTGGAAAGCTTGATAAAACTCGAAGAAGCGTTTTTTAATGCGCGTGAATCTGGAGTTTCTCCTTTTTCTTCGAAGAGTACACGTTTAGCGGTGCGCAGATTGTTTATTTTCGTTCCAAAATTCAGATAAAAACTTCAGTTTCGCTTCTGCATTCTCTGTAATACTATCAATAAGTAATAGTTTGCCTTTGGTACAAAAAAATGATCAAATGTCTGCACATTCACTGGAAGTTGCTCTCACTGTTTCGTGTCTCAGGATCTTGTGAAGACCTGGCCGACCAGGCTTTTTTCTCGCGCTGTAGGCGCGCCAGGAACAAAAAGATGCAACATGTTTTTAATGACCGTTGAAGTACATTCACATGGTAACATCTGGGGAGAATTTAAGCAAAATCCAAGTGTTTTTTTTAATAATCCTCTGAAATCCGAGTGTTTTAGTTTTTTTCATATTTGTGCGCCATTTACGTATTAGGCGTAGTGTGCACAGACACAACATTTACGGCAGTTATTTGTGCTTGCCAGGACCAGCCCTCACTGAAATGTGAACGCTCTAGCTACGTTACTTACAATAATACTGGCCCGCAAAGTACACAACAAAATGCGCTCTGAGCAAGATTGGGAAATGTATGACAAAAAATATATGTTCTTGTAGCCAACGATATTTTGGGCGCGAAATGTACATCAGGCGTAGATTAAGCATAAAAATTACCATCCCCGCCTGATTAGTATATTTGTTGGTAGACGTCGCTAAATTTGGCCGCGGCGTATGGGCAGGTAGCGGCCGGGGTCCACGCGGGTGGGTTCAAGATTTTTTTTTGAGTTGGTCAAAATGTTTTCCGCCGAAAATATTTGTGAATGCGCACATTACATACATGCGAGAATGAGGTAAAAAATTTCAAGCAAATTGAAGAGATCGACCAGCCATGCTTTGTTCGATGTTATCTAAAATGACCAACTGTACGTGGAATGTGACTGGTGGTGCCTGGAAGACCAGCCCTTATACACATACTTCTTATGCCCTGAAGACAACACCAGTAACAAATCACCGTTCTTCCTTCATTGTCAATGACACCTCTGCCATGCACTCGTTTCTCAGTCGGCCCTCTAGATCTATGCCTTTTTCGTTTAGAGGGAAAGTGCAAGCTGAGGGCTTGGGATTTCTTTTAGCGAGACTTACAAAACTACGATCACCGACCTTGTAGCTCTTTGGGGAATGTCCCCGGTTTCATGTGATTTATCTTTTAGAGGCATTAACAAAACTGCACCAAGAGAACGCATCTTACAGAACATCCTACACCCAGGACACAAATATCCTTGCACAACGTTTTACACAGACGCCTTAAAATCGGCCTCTTCTGTGTCATGCGCTGCACATGACCCGAACTCTGCTATCACAAAGACAATGAACGAAAATACGTTTATTTTTACAGCAGAGGCCCAAGGCATTTTAATTACTGTGGAACACAATACAGAAACCAGAATACACATTTCCATTATTTTTAGACTCTCTAAGCTTAGTACTAGCTCTCCATTTAGGAAAAGTAACGAGAAACCTAATTTGAAACATTCTCATAACATCTATAATGTCTTCCTACGATGTAAAATTAACCGTAGTAGTGTGCTTTGTAGCTGGTCACCGCAGAAGATTGGACAATGAGATCGGTGACCAGAATACCGCTGTGGCTGCCCTCCGCGATGTCGTCGACATCCCACATGTTTGCTACCTTGACATGAATCCACTTGTTCAGAGTATGCTTCGCAGGCGCCGGCAGGTACAGTGGGACACGGAAATCAAAAACAAACTGCACATTACAAAAACTACACACAGGGAAATACAACACAGAAAAATGGAACAAGTTCACCGAAATATTAGTGTTCAGATTAAAAAGATGCCACGCACATGAAACATCCTCACATCTTTTAAACGTAACCTCAACACCAGCTTGCGAGAAGTTCTGACGAAGAATACACACACTTCTCCACATATCGATTGAATGCTTGGCATATCATGATACAAGGAAATGGCACTTCTCCTAACTATATGCCTATACTATACCCTCACACCCATCATTGTTTTTATCTGATCAACCCTCGATCAGAAGTAAAGTCCTGTTAGCCTCGCCCGCTCACATTGAATTTCAGCACTCATCTCATATTATGTGTGACATCAGGGCCACCCGATACGACTGGTCAGGGTGGCTGGTAGCGTTTTCACAACATTTGCCAGGGACGTCACTGCCATCACTGGAGCTAGGGGTATGTTACGACACCCACTGCACTGTTACCCTTAAACATTGTCATTGTTACCTGTCGTCTTAATCATCTTCGCTTTTTAGAGTAAACGCCCTTTACACCCATACACACACTTTCATCAAGTACATCACAACCATCGCCATGTTATTTTGACAAGAAACGTTACAAAACAACCATTGTCTTGGCGCGCTTTGGCCTCAGACGCCCTTGCGCCAGTAAAACACACATAGTAGTAGAAAGCAAGTCAGAGAAAGCTAGTGATCGACGAAGACAGGATGCACCCACTCAGAGACGTGCTGGAAAACATTACGCACAATGTGGACGAAATAATACAGGAAGCAGAACGATTATACACCAGGCTGTATGCCACGGATGTTAGACCAGAAGAAAATACAAGGATTACACGTTCGACTTCCGATGTCCACCCGTGACTGAAAAGCAGGCTGGAAAGGCTCTCAAAAGCATATAAAGAGGAAAAGCTTCAGCGGATGACCGCGGAGCCGTGGATCTTTTCAAGAAAATAGGAGATATTGTACGAGAAAAGCTTGCTGTACTATTTTTGGAACGAGTGTAGACTCAAAAGTATCCGTAGCCTGAAAAAAACGTTAAAATTATTCTGATTCATAAGAAGGGAGATTCAAAGAATCTCAAAAATGAGACTCATCAGCCTGCTCACAATTGTTTAAAAGCTGCTTAACAAAGTTCTAGTTACCCGCATATTTGACAGCCAGGATATCCAACAACCCAGACATTAGGCTTGGTTTAAGAAAGAATACTCAACCATGGATCATATTCATGTTGTCGATTATGTAATTGAAAAATCTGCATAGTGCACTACATTGAGTTACAGGCATTTAGAGACCAAGAGAAAGCGTTTGATTTCCTACCAACCGCAGCCGTTCTAAAAGCACAATAAGACCAGCGAATACAGGAGGCCTAAATAAGAAAACGACCCCAACGACCTCATGACGACTCCAGCTTAAACCTCTTTGAAGCATGTTCCATCTACCAGTGATGTGCTAGACCGCGACTCCGCAGCCACATTCCTGCCAATTTTTACCCCTTACCTAAAGGACTGCCGCGTGGCCTTCAAGTTCTGATCCACAAGGCTCGTCCTAGGGCGGCACTTACAGAGGACATCCTTTTTAAGTGGCACTCTCACATACCCAAGAAACGGCAGCCACCCGTCCTACCAGGTGCTACCACAAACAATTCACCCCCACCGGCCATGACCCCACCCACGTGCGTGACGTGCTCTCGAGGAGCCACACCCACCATTGATCATCTCCTTTGGATTGTGCAGGACTGCACACGGAGCGCACCTCGTGTAAACACAGCAGCGTTACGTATTTGAAGGACTGGCTCTACCCACCCGCAGCCACAGCTAAGCAAGTGTTTGCCTCCTTGTGGGACAACGTCCAGTTAAAGTAGTTCCTTGCCTTGGAAATATGTTGGGCCCGTTATTAATATTCAAAGCGAGTGCTGATGCTCAGTGTTATGCCGAATGCAATTTAATAATGGCCAACATAAAATACGCGCACATTTCCCTTTTGCCTGCGGCATACAACAGGCTGTATCCCAAGGAATTACCAAGCTGTGTTTCCTACTACAGTTTAGATTACGTAAATCACCCCACCAGAGCATTCGGGTGGGTGTAAACAGGCTTTAACTGATAAGAACCATGGGAAGAGAATGCAGCAATCAAGTCTTTATATGACCTTCTTTTTTGTGTGGAAGTACATTTTGCTTGAAAGCTTGGTTTAAGTATGAAGCCCTGACAACATTGAATGAATTATCGGTAACATCAGTAACAATAACAGCAATAGTTCCAGGAAATATTCGCTCCGAAACCACGCTGTGAAGGCGGTTGGACCGCAAAAATTTAAACGACACCCATAATAATTGCCCAAGCGACGTCACTTAAATTCGCACACGCGGTTCTACAAAAAGTGAAACGAGAGATTCTGCCAGCTGTTACCTCGAACTCGGAGGGGCTGCGTCCCATCCGCAGCTGCGTCGGGCACGGCCGGGCTAGACCGGCGGAAGCCGCCGCTTTAGCGCGGCTGAATGTCATCGTAAAGAAAACGGAGAGGAGCGTCTTTCGAAGGGGGAGACAAGGGAACCTAGCCATCCTGATGTCCGAGCTCGGGGCTACACCACCGCGCGACACAAGCGCAGACACGGAAACAATTTGGCATGTAAGCGTAGTTGTTCCCATTTATACCGGTTTAAACTATTTAGTTTAGTAAGTGTGAATATTGCGAGAAAGCTGGCGGAACTTTTATAATCAGTATTTATCAGATCCAGCTGCTCCTTCCGCATTTTGTATTAACTCTTAAAACTCAACCAAATTGGTGTGCACAATGTAGAGAACGCATTCCCATTCGTTGCACGCAGTGCGCCAAATGGAGCGTTTTCAAGCGCCGATGCCTGTATGTAGTCTGTACACTTTGTTTCCCCGCCCTGCAAACTAATCCTTAACGTATCTTTCCCTCTGCTCACTTATTTCCGTCGCGTCTGGATTACACAGCTGGTGCTGTCTAAAACGCCCACAAAAGCGCTGTAAACAAAGGTACCACCCTTTGCCTTTAGATTTCGCAAAATAATAACTTGAAATTAAAGTTTATTTCTACTTCTGAAAAGGTAAATTTATTCCAGACGACATGCAGCCAAGCTGGAGATATTTTGCAACCGCTCTTCTATTTACACGAAGAAAAAAATGAATAGAAACACTATTCGACTTTTTTTAATTTGAGTTTTTCACTCGCCAAATTTTTACCTAGACTATATATGTCGTGCCAAAAGGGGGTCATACAATAATAACACTAATATAAACTTTATCAGGTTTATAAAATGCACCTAAATATCCACACACTACTGTTTTTCCTTTTCGCGTCTATCAAATAAATATTTGCTGTGGCCACGGACCCAAAACGTAAAAGCAACGGACATAACAAGGCACGCGATTTGAAGCATTTGCTCAGCAGAAAAGTCATTGTTAACAATTAAGAATAAAATAGTACCAGTGCCTCACAAGTAGTATAATACTGCCGTTCCGGTCTGGAGTTTCGTTCGGTCGGCGTGGGGGCCGTTCTCGTGAGCTGTTTTTGGTCCGCGATTAGCGTGTACCCTTGGTCCGTTGCCTCGAGTATTAGGTCTCTGCCTTTGGCCGTGTCTGTGTTGTAGCCCGATATTTGGTGCGGTGCGTTCTAGTCACCTCCTACCACCATCGGTGCGGCTCCTCTGCCCAGATTGTTCGTCACTCTCAGAATGGTCTTGGACTTTTGGCCGTAGTTATTTCGGTTTCTGCAGACCTTCGTTATGTACACTCCCCGCTTACAACCATTTCTTGAGGTGATTTGTATGCAGACGAGTTCGCACATAGTTTTTAGACGTTAGTTATGTACAGTTCCCGCTTACAACCCTTTCTTGGTACCCTTTCTTGGGGTGATTTCGATGCAGACGAGTTCGCAAATAGTATTTTACTCAGTTGTTTTTCTATTTCGGTCAGGCCCTTTCGTACGAAGGCGCAGACCCCTCGTCGACTGGTCGTATCGGCGTGGGCTCTGTGCCCCAATATTTTCGCGTCCAGCATGACCGTCTCCTGCAGCATGATGATGCCCGGCTTTTTTGGACAGCTCCGGAAGCGTTGCTATAGTGACGCCTTCTTTTTTCCGAAGCTTTGACAGTTCCATTGAAGGATCTTAAACGGCTCGGTTTCCGGCTTTACTGTGCATTGTCTTGGCATTGTTCTTGCATTGTGGGTTGCTGAACCTGTTCTTGGACGTAGGGATGATTGGCAAACTGTGCCGCGAATATCGGGTTGCGTATCATTAACTTCTGCTTCTGTTCGACGGTCTCGAAGCGCTCGCGCAGGTTCTTGTTGGATGCCGTCAGCGTGAAGAGCCTCTATTCCGGCCTTACAAAGTGCTCTCCGGTTGCCATCGCCAGGTGTTTGACTATGGTCGTTAAGTTGCACACGGTGTTCGCCAGCTTTTCGATTTGGGCGTCGTAATTCTGCTTGTTCGATGGTCTCGCTCATTTCTTTGGCGTCCATTCGTCTTCATCTTTCACCATTTCCATCGCCGTGTTTTTTTGGCTGCTCCTTTTGCTTTTCCTTTGCTGCTATTGTTGTGGTTGCACCTACTTCTGCTGGGCAGTTACGTTTCCCGCTGTGGCTGTTCCGTTCGTAGCGTGCTTGTTTTGTCCGGTTTGTTTTCTTGCAGCTCTTCTCTTTGGTGGCGTCTGTGTTGTTGTTGCTGCTGTTGTATTAGCGCTTGCATGCTCCGCAGTTCCTTCTCCGTTTGTTGGAGCTTCGCCATCACCTTGTTTGCCGCTCTCAGTTGTTCGCAGCATTCTTTGCGTCTCTTGTACCCGATCCCACTGGCGGCGTCGGCCCAGCTCACGCCTTTACTAGGCGGTTGTTGTATCTCGCTGCCGCGCAGGAGTCTCGTTTGTGAAGTGGATTTTTGTAACGCACTTTGGGACGCGGGGCACCGGCGCGATGCACTTCGCGAGGCGCTGCGCGACGCGTGGCACGATCTGTTCACGCGACGTGACGTCACGTCGCCCAGTTGAGGAAATGAGTCCGCCAATGGCACACGCTGTCTCTCGACGTTTCCGCGCTCCCATCATCGTCTTCCCATCCCGAAAAGAATTTTAAATTGTGCCTTGCATGTCTCATCTCCGAGGGGGTGACCCTTGATGCACAGTTTGAATTGGGAAGGCACTTGTATCCGTCTTACGGGTTGCTCACTCTGCACGATAGGAAGACTTTCGCTTTGGGCGTCGGGCACATGTCACCCCTATTGCCGACACTGCGGCAACACATACACTTCCAATCTGTTTTCTGCATAAGGTGCAATGGTATAATGTCGATCCCTTTCTCACGTATCTTAGTACATTTTCAGTCTCGAAGGTTACGATGGCTGTCATACACGTTCCAATGTGCTTGTCTCCCACTGCAGAAGGAGTGTGCTTGGTTAGAATCTGCTGCACTTTTTCGGCCTCGCTGTCTTCCGTTGGAATTCCTTTGATTACTCCCTTCACCGTGCCGTGGGTGGCCGTTCCGTATTCGCTGATTTCGTACTTTTTTCCTTGCACTTCGGCGTCATAGATTCGGACGTATTTTTTGCGCGTTCTCTGCTCGGGGTGCTGAGCACCATTATGTTTTGCTGTTAGTTGGGGCGCGCCATGTCTTTGACTCGCTCCTGCCTCTCTATGCACGCGGCCGCCATGATGGCTGCCGTGACGCATTCCCTCTTCTCGTGGTGTCTAACCCGCCGCGGAGCCTCCGTAAAATACTAAACTCTTCTGTTGAACATTGGGCATGTGGGGTGCGCCAACGGCCCCCTTTCGCGCCCTCGTGCCTCTCGAATCCTGATCGTTACGGTCGGTTTTATCGGTGTTGTCGATCAGCTGACCGTGAGGCTCTTGCTTCTCCGGGTCCTGCTGCTTCCTCTTTCTGTGGTGGTTGTCAATGTGTAGCCAGCCGGCGAAGCTCTTCAAGACTTCTGCTGATATTTTCTCCCCTGCGATTTGTACGCACATCAAATTCGGTGGCCCGTCTTTTGATGACGTCGTCGCCATGTCTTACGCCATCGCGCTCCGCGAGAACGCCGACTGTTAGGCTTAGCGAAGCGGTAGTGAGTTAGGCTTAGCTTCGCCATGCCAGCGTGAAAAATTTTACTTTCGATAACTTGCCAATAAGGGCACCTTTTCGTTGGAATCTGGTGTCGATCGATAGCTCTCGTCTTCGCCAAAGCACTAGTAGGAATACCTTCGTGGTTAGCACTAGTTAATTGGGCAATAATTACGGAGCCGATTTAAACACGTTGGCACTCCTCGGCGACCGCAGCGCCACCCTGCGCCCCAGTAAGTCTGCATGCATTCTACCAACTTACTCTTGGAGCAGCAACGGTTGCAGCGCATACAGGCAATTTTAGGATAGGAAACATCGCCTAAGCAAAAACGTATCAACTCCTGAAAAAATTTCTATTGAGGATTCCAACTTTCTAAATGTGAAATTATTGCACAAACACTGCCAGCCACGGAGTCACTGCCACAACAATTTCTTGGCCAGAAATATGAAGTACATATCGAACTGACTGATCACCGTTCTCAGTTTGAACATTCCTAGCACCTGAGATGACATCTTTCCGGAAAAGCGCTTGCGCCGTTAGCGTATTTTAAATTTTCAAAGACTGATTTCAAGTGGTTGCATTCCTTAAACGAAAAAAAAACGATAGAAAATGTCCGGTGGTGCTGGTGATTCCTATGCTAGTTCACCCACAAAGTAAGTGCCTGGCGCACCTCCGTTTTAGGCTGCAAAATAACAGTTCCTGTTTATTTTTATTCCTTACACATATATTACTTTGCTGAGTCTTCCACTGCCTTTAATATTTCTACTGGCGTACCAGACAATAAAGCGTGCCATATGCCCTTCTGTGGAGGTACTTTGACTTCAAAACTTCAACCTCTTTGATACAGTCTACAAACAAACAAGCTAAGGCACCTTCTTCATGGCGGAATTATGTCGGGGCTTTGATTGAACGGAGCGGACGCAAACCACACGACGGCGGCCTGGTGACTGACCCTGTCGGGGAGTCAACGAGCGGCGCAGCAGCACAGTCAGCAAAGCCATCTCGACTAAGTGTCATCAGAAACATGAAGGGAAATAGACAAACAGGATGCAGATAGGAGGCCAGCCCTTTGGTATTGATTTTCCTATGAATAGCTTAGCATAAACGCACCGGCAGTTTTCAAAACAGAGCTGAGGCACTCCAGACTACAGCCAGCGCCAGTAATCCCGCGATGTTTACACATCACTCGCAGCGTCCCTTTAGACCAGCGGCGAGTACGGAGGTGTTTTTTTCATGGTAAATGACGTTTAACAACTTGGGAAGCTGGTGCGCGAAAACAGCGGAAAGGAAATGATGTCGAAGACACTGGTGGTGCAAAGGTACAGAGGATATTTGGCGCGCGTTTAAAGAAACTCAGGACATCCGCACACGCGGAGCTGTTTCCACTGTATGGGAAAAACACACGTTACGTTCACCTTCTGGGTTGTCAAGCGGTGAACTCACTCAAACAACATCACTTTACACCTAGGCCTATAGTACCTCGGAAAAACCTTGCTTTAGAGAGTCGTAGGTAAACTCACGTGAAGGTTAGCTGGCTGTGATGTTCATTTTCAGAAGACATCAAACACTGACGCGCGCTGCCTCTTACTTTGACAGCTTTCGAGCAGCTCCGTTCACACCTAATAATTTACCTTAAACCGTAGCTTTTACGTTTCAAAAACAGATTCCGGTAATTCGGGCCACGGCAAACCTAGTTGGCATTTTATTACGCATAAAGTTTTCTCCCCTCAGCTATCAGCCTTCGGGAGCTGCCGAGATGTATTTTCCGTACAAATTGTACTCACCTTAAAGGCGACTCCGATTCCCCCTTGATCTGCGATTGATTCTGCGAGGATTTTTTCCCCTTTTACCTGAAATAGGGCGTGAATTCTCCATTTACTTTTAGGTACATAGACCAGGGCAGATGCGAGGTACATAGACCAGGGCAGATGCGAGATAGACAAAACCAGTCACAGCATATAATTATTGAATTGTAGGCTGAGGCTCAAGGTCATACTCTTAAGTTTGCAATTCGTAAAATCTGCAATTGGCTATACTATCAGAGATATGGTGTATATCTAGCCTACGCTTTTTTTCCTTCCCCAGGAACACATACTGTCGAAAATGTTGTCATAACAGGAAGAATTAATGGTGCCGGGACAAAACACATGTGCGACAATGAACTGCACGACAAGATAATTCGAACACCCCTGCCCCTATATTTATTTTGATTTTCAAAAGCATTGTGCGGGGTGAACGCATTTACTGGCGGTGAAACGGCTTCACAGCGTCGCCATCTGCATTCCATTTTACTCTTTTTATGTTGAGGGAGCTATTATTTACTAGTTCACGGTGTATACTCTAGCCAGCTATGCCTGCTGAAAAAACGAATTGCTAACATTTTTGTGTACTTCAAAGTGCCGTTTTCACCTTTGTATGTTTGTTTTCTTGGGTACGGAATTATTTTCCTGAACAATGACATACTATTACGACTCCTTTAAGACTTTGTTAACCACGAAAACCACAACACAATTTACAGAGCAAACTTCCTAGCCAAGAGGAAGGAAAAGTGGAGTCAAGGTTGTCGAGCCTTGTTTGCTCAGAAGCTTGCATTCAATATCAGCTGGTGCGGCAGCACTTGAAGGCAGCCGTAATTATTTTATTCAAGCGCGCGCCTTCAGCACAATTCTAGCTTACCGTTTTGTTCGTCAGTGGTTCCACAATTTTACTGTATTGTTCTTTGAAGCACCTCGTTTTTTCTTCAAATGTTTCCCGAGTGTAGTTGGTCCACCAGTTTGTTTTCAGTCCAAGGCCATTGTAGGAACTCCCTGGAAATGAATTCCATTTTGTTAAGCAAAACCCGTTCAAACAATATAAGGATAATGTATTTTCGAAAACAAAATACATGGAAAACTTTACACCGGAAACAGCTGAGATGGTAGAAGTTTTTAAACGAAGCAACCGCAAAACATAGCTAACGGTTTAAATTCTCCCTAAAGCGGAATTTGAGCGCAGCTGTTTTCTTCTCCGACTGGGTAAAGGATGTAGAGGTAAAGAATTTCGTACAGATATATAGGTATAGTGCGGCTTAAGGGCACCGCATCTCTGAATTATGGAGTGTGAACACAGCAGTTGCGCACAAAAATATGGCGTCTAAAATGTGGGCACATAGAAGAAAAGCGTTACCTTTATTGTCGAATCCATGCGTTATTTCGTGGCCAACTACAAACCCGATTGCCCCTAGGTTGAGGTAACTGTAGGTGAGAAATAATAAGGGCTGTTTTGGTAGGTATTGCTGTGGCTCTCGAATGTTTCTTGGTAGCGGTGTCAACACAGTTAAGGGTAAAGGTAAGAAACCTCATCGAGAGCATGCAATTTTTTTTTCTTCTTGCGTAAAAAAATATGCTTTTTAGGAAAGCAGCTTACCTTGGCAAGAGTGTATTGAAGATAATACCTTGAAGCACTCCAGCCGGAATAACTGCCATTGCAAAAAATCTTTAGTGTTCGAGCCAAATTTCGCAATATAAAAACAATATTTTGTACTCGATAGAACAGTTCTTACCCATCTTGTTTTCCATGGGATAATAGAAGGCATTCGCACCCTGATAATTGATTTCATTTCTGCGTAGGGCCGGGGAAAAGATTGATTTAATCTCAATACTTTATGTATTTTTGGTGAGCACTTTTCGACTATATGCAGACAATGCCAAGAGAGATTAGGAGATGCATCGCAGATAACATTTTCACCATTCCTTCCGCATGAAAATATTTTCAGTTTTATAAAGAATGTTTGTTTATGGATAAGCTATTGTGGAGATGCATTTCCTTGAAGGTAATCTCCGAAACAGTTTGTAATGAATGACAAATTTGAAGTAACTTTGTTCAGAGAGGACACCTCTCCTGGCGCCCCAACCGCGAACACCAGGAATATTGTACCGGCCGTTCAACCAGTCCGCTCTTGATGTTTTGTCGTGATTTTTCCAGCCTTAAATTCTATGCGGAGCCTACAAGGTGCTCGTTTTGAAAGCACACGTTTTATTATACGAATCTGGTCAGGGTTAGGAACAATGAAACAGGTTTGGCGGGTTCAGTATACCCATTGTTTGTCTTTGCAAGCGTATGATCACTTTGTGAGAATGTTTGTTCTCCGGTACGAGGGGCGTTTTAGGCTTGCTATGGGTAGCTGCCTGCGGGTTTTGTTTTTAGTGCATTTTATGGTCGCGTTAGGTATTCCTTGTGGCTGGAAGAAAAAAACCCTCGAGAGGATTCAGGGTCAGCTAATTTTTACAGGAAATCTGTCCATGGCTCGGGCAAATTGGCCGATTGTCTAAGATCAGAAAACTCTCCGAAGCATGGAGTGCTCATGCGCTAAAGAAACTGAGTGTGGTGGGCATCCAGCCACTAAATCAATAGTAATGTTGAGGTCTTTTGAGGCGAAGCACCACAGGGACACGTGTCAAAGACGTAGTTCGCAAGTTACCTAAGCAGGGAGAACCCTCGGGGAGTTGTTCGCTCGCTGGTACAAGAGCGTGCCATGAGCAGCGGCGGGAATAGAATGGGTGGCGGCTGTGCCACTAGATGAAGCCACCGCCGCCACTTAGACACATACGCCAGGAAAGCAGAAGGGCGCCACGACACCTAATAAAATCGTCGTCACTGCGTCGGTCTGGCGGCACCGTTTAGCTGAATGTATCTTTCAAGACGTACACTTCTCTTCTAGCGGCCACGCTCGGGACTGCCATTTTGCATTACGTGTAGTGGTCGCTCTCTTTTAAGTGCAACACACCAAGCGAAGCAGCTGTAACTCTCAGGGCATCAGTTAGGTTGCATCGCAACGTGTGCCATCCACGTGATATGTACACCATCACAGCGGACATGTTGTCGTTGGTATCGCTTATTGATTCAAAATCAATGGGGAGGGGAAGGGTGCACTGTGGACAATGTTGCACATAATCACAGAATACCCGCGCTGCAATACATTGTGGGAGAGAGGAATTTAAGAGTATAGAATTGGTGAGGTAACTTTTCGGGGCCGCCTCAGAGGGAATTATCACTTTCAGGATGTAACGCGCAACTTTTACGTCGAAGACCCGATCATCAAAGTGCACTGTGCGTAAACCATTCCTGCGAGTGGACGCCCACTTCCCCTAACTGTGCGCCTATTAAAAGGCAACCGGTGATCAGTGCGTGCCTAAATAGGTAGTCAAAGGATAAAATGGCGCTCCGGAAGCCCCTCAATTGCGGTGTCCTGGCTAAAAAGTACTTCAGGATTCCTTGCAAAAAAGAACACAACACTCACACTGAGATTAACGTTAGATCTAAGATCCGCTAGCACTTAGATCCGCTACAGATCTACAATTACCCGTTTTCTACTACCAGTCTTTCTAGCCGCCGCAATATAAAAGTGACGCACTCCTCAAAAAGTCTCACCATCGGATAACTTCTGCCCAAAATATTCCCGTCCTTCACTCCCTGCCACACCGGCCAGTCACCTGTACCTTTCACATGAATGCCATAAAACCACGTGCACATTTCAAAGACTAATTTTCGGTCGGGTTTATCATGTTTTAACTTGCGTCACTGAGGGTCGCGTGCGCGCGGCGTGGTCAGCATCAAATGCCTTCACCCCTGTTTTGTAAGCTCCTTTGCGCACCCGTAAAAAGTTCACCACCTAATTTTGAGAAACAGGAAATAAAAAACGTGCGGCGCTATAAAGCATACCCACCCTCCCAGCAACAGCGTGGTGGCGCGCTCTTTTGTACATATTGCCGCGAACCATACATTGGGTTTGTTTATTTGTGTTTTGCTTTTACCACCCGGCTGCGCCGGTCTGTGTTATCTCTGCGCCAAGGGAAGCGCGTGTTCCATTCTTTCTTTCTGTGCCGCATGTGTTATCTGTCGTGATAGGGAGAGCATTCCGATCTAACGTGAACAGCCCAGAATAATCTTCTTGGATCCACTATGTTCTCGATGTGAATCGACGTTTCGAGAACCACGCGCGCCGAAAGATAAAAAGCCTGCAGTGCGGACGCCGGAGCATTCGATTCTGCGACGCTCGCTGACGCAAGTCACTTTGTTGACCGCTGCTTCGCCGCCTCTGTATTCTTTTGAGTTGTTAGGGGAGCACAAGTTCGCTCCAATAAACTTGTTTCTCCTGCAAGACAACTGCGTCGTCCTTGGCTTCGTGACATCTGGTGGAGGTGCGGGGTACGCACCCTTCATGCCCACTACAACCTCGAAAAGCCGCCAAGCCAGTCCAACAAGAGCCAGCCCCCGCCTGCAAGATTTACCGCCCGAGTTCGGTTTGATGCCAGAAGGGCCCAAGAAAAGGAACGCTGCAACCAACACCATGGTACAAGAAACAACGTCGCCAATCATGCTGCAGCAGCCCCGGGAACCGCCATCGTTCCGGGGAGCCCCCGCTGAAGATCCAGAGGAATGGTTGGAGAAGCTGGAGCGCGTGCGGATCTTCAACAGGTGGGACGATGAAGAAACCTTCCGGCATGTTTTCTTTTACTTGGAGGATGCAGCCCGAACTTGGTTTGAAAACCACGAGAGCGCCTTGACCGACTGGACGCAATTCAAAAGCGAGTTCCTTAAGACCTTCACGACCGTGGTGAGAAAAGAACGAGCTGCGATTTTACTGGAAACTCGAACGCAACACCCGAACGAAGGAGTCGTAATCTTCGTCGAGGAAATGAAGCGACTTTTCCGCCGTGCGGACCCAGGAATGACGGAAGAAAAGAAACTACGGTTTCTGATGCGAGGTGTGAAGCAAGAGCTCTTCGCGTGCCTTGTTCGCAACCCCCCCAAGACCGTGTCCGAATTCGCGTCTGAGGCCGCCGCGATGGAGAAGACGCTCGAAATCCGAACGAGGCAGTACGACCGCCCAATCAATGCGCTGGTTTCGGAGACGCTTGGTGCCAGCGCTATCAACTCCGACTCACTACGCGACACTATCCGCGAAATAGTGAGGGAGGAGCTGCGGAAACTGCTCCCGACGCCGCCGCAACCACAAGTCGCTTCTCTTACCGACGTCATTAGAGAAGAAGTGCAGCAAGCGCTGGGAACTTCAACGACGCCAGTAGCACCTCGCGAGCCGCAAGCCATGACGTACGCGGCTGCTGTACATCGCCCTCGCCCACCTGCACCCTATCGTCACGAGGCTCCGTACCGTCGTCCCCTCTCGCCGGCCCGACCACCTGCGGCGCAACCCCCTGCCCCAAGGAAGACCGACGTGTGGCGAACGTCCGACAATCGTCCGCTGTGCTACCACTGCGGAGAGGCCGACCACGTCTACCGTCGCTGCCCCTACAGGAGGCTCGGTTTGCGAGGGTTCTCCGTCGACGCACCCCGCCCCCGAACTGGCCAGCGCCCATCGGAGATCGAAGAGTACCTGTCCAACACCAGCCGTCAACCAGCCCGTTTCAACCGTTCGCCGTCACCCTACCCATACCAGTCGCCGAACCGCCGTAGCAATGCTGAGTTCTCACGTGGAAGGTCCCCCAGCCCACGCGGGGGAAACTAAAAGATGCAACTTCTGGAGGTAAAGTTGCACGATCGCGGAAAAATGAAAACCCTCCAACGACGCAACGACTCGCGGAAGACAGTGACTCACAACATGCCCTCATCCCGACGACCCGACCCAGACCTGACGAGACTCCCGTACACGACGACAGCTATACGCCGCGACGCGCACCCGACCGCACCGAGACGTCCGCTGAGAAGACGATGACAACGACGACGCACAGTGCCCGACCGTCAACACGCACAAGCCGAGATGCGACGCCCCGACGCACCCGGAACTCGAGGAAGGCGGCATCCGACGTCAAGGTGTCCATCGACGGCTTTGATGTAGTCGCCCTCGTCGACACGGGAGCCGACTACTCCGTGTTGAGCGGACCATTTGCGTCTAAACTGAAGAAAGTTATGACCAGATGGGACGGTCCGCACATACGCACAGCAGGAGGCCACCTCGTGACGCCAAGTGGAACGTGCACATCGCGCGTCACCATAGACGGCACGACGTACCCTGCGGTGTTCGTCGTTTTGCCCAACTGCTCCCGCGACGTAATTCTCGGAATGGACTTTTTGGCGGACAACGGCGCACTAATCGATCTGCAGACGAAGTCGATAACTTTTTCCTCCGACCACTCCATGACGCCGGAATCGAACCCCGAAATCCGTGCAGCTGTAAGGATCGCCGATGATCACGTCACCCTGCCACCCCGCGCAAGCTTGATGGTCGCAGTCTACTGTGAAGATGCTGCTCCTGACGTCGACGCTATCGTAGACACCGATCAAAGGGTGCTTCTCAACCGTGGTGTGTCGGTCGCAAGAGGCATTGCGCGCTTCAAGGAACACCAATCCCACATTTTGGTTACGAATTTCACCGAGGAGTACCAGCATTTAAACAAGGGCGCGGCAATTGCATTCCTCGAAGAAGCGCAAGAAGCAAGTGACGTGATCGCGGTCGCCGACTTTGAGCGCACACCCGTTGAAACCTTCAAGCTCCCGCAGCCTTTCGACGTGAATCCGGCGCTACCGCAAGAACAACGGAACAAGTTATCGGCTTTGCTGCGTCGCTATAGCGAATGTTTTTCGTCGAGCGCAAAACTACGTCAGACCCCTCTAGCGAAGCACCGAATAATAACCGAAGATGGAGCCCGACCCACCCGACAGTCACCGTACCGCGTCTCTTCACACGAACGGGAAGCCATCCGGACTCAAGTCGACGACATGCTCAGCGACGACATTATACAGCCCTCGAAAAGCCCCTGGGCTGCGCCCGTCGTACTCGTAAAGAAAAAAGACGGCACATTAAGGTTTTGTGTTGACTACCGGCGACTGAACAAAATCACGAAAAAGGACGTGTACCCCCTCCCCCGAATCGACGATGCCCTCGACCACCTCTGCCACGCGAAGTACTTCTCATCGATGGACCTGAAGACCGGCTACTGGCAAATTGAAGTGGACGAAAGAGACCGAGAGAAGACTGCATTTATAACCCCAGACGGCCTATACGAGTTCAAGGTGATGCCGTTTGGGCTGTGCACAGCACCAGCGACGTTTCAAAGAGTCATGGACACTGTGCTAGCTGGCCTTAAGTGGCACACCGCCTCGTATACCTCGACGACGTAGTGGTATTCGCCCGGACTTTCGACGAACACCTTGCAAGGTTGGAGTCTGTACTCGAGGCCATTCGTACGTCGGGGTTGACACTGAAGCCTGAAAAGTGCCGTTTCGCATAAGGGGAACTCAAGTTCTTGGGCCACGTCGTCAACGCCGCGGGAGTCCTACCTGACCCGGCAAAAACTTCAGCCATTGCGAACTTCCCAAGGCTGAAAGACAAGAAGGGCGTGCGAAGATTTCTCGGGCTGTGCGCATACTACCGGCGCTTCGTCGCAAACTTCGCTCGCATTGCAGAGCCACTCACGCGCTTGACGAAAGATAACACCCATTTTAGCTGGGAAAACGACCAAGAAAAAGCATTCTGCGAGCTGCAAAAACGCCTGCAAAGACCACCCGTGCTCGCTCATTTCGACGAAAATGCCGAAACGGAAATGCACACGGACGCCAGTGATATAGGCTTGGGTGCCGTCCTTGTCCAAAAGCAAAGCGGCTGCGAAAGGGTAATCGCCTATGCCAGCCGTGGTCTGTCGAAGGAGGAGAAAAACTATTCTGCCTCTGAGAAAGAGTGCCTGGCTATTATATGGGCGATTTCAAAATTTCGCCCATACGTGTATGGAAGGCCATTCAAGGTTGTAACAGACCACCATGCGCTGTGTTGGCTCGCCAATTTGAAGGACCCCTCTGGCCGTCTTGGGTGGTGGAGCTTGCGCCTGCAGGAGTTCGACGTTACAGTCGTTTATAAATCCGGCAGAAAACACTCCGACGCCGACTGCCTGTCCCGCGCCCCCGTCGACCCACCACCACAAGACGCTGACGAAGACAGCGCGTTCTTCGGGATCGTGACGGAGAGCGACCTAGCCGCCCAGCAGCGTGCCGACCCCGACTTACGCGTCATAATCGAGTACCTAGAGGGATGCAACGTTGCCGTTCCTAGGACCTTCAAACGCAGCTTATCAGCATTCAGCCTGAGAAGCTCCGTCCTCGTGAAGAAGAATTTCAGCACCGCAACAAGAGCGAATTACCTTCTCGTCATCCCCCCGGACCTTCGTGACGAAATTTTCGAAGCGTGCCACGACGACCCGTCTTCCGGACATCTCGGCACAGCGCGCACCATTGGAAAAATCAAGGCGAGGTACTACTGGCCCGGCCTTACCTCTGACGTCACCCACTACGTCCGGAGCTGCCGTGACTGCCAACGACGAAAAACGCCGCCGACAAGACCCGCCGGACTTCTGCAACCGATCGCCGTCCCATCGAGACCATTTCAACAGATTGGAATGGACCTTTTAGGCCCGTTCCCTACGTCACGATCACAGAACAAGTGGATTGTCGTAGCGACAGACTACATGACGCGCTACGCAGAGACCGCCGCTCTTCCGAGGGGGACTGCACAAGAAGTGGCAAAGTTCTTTATAAGCCAAGTTGTGCTGCGACATGGAGCCCCGGAAGTCCTAATCACCGACCGCGGAACGGCATTTACTGCGGAGCTGATGCAAGGAGTATTACGCTACAGCAACACGGATCACCGAAGAACGACGGCGTACCACCCCCAAACGAACGGACTAACAGAACGTCTGAACAAGACAATCGCAGATATGCTGTCAATGTACGTTGACGTTGAACATAAGACTTGGGACGAAGTGCTCCCGTATGTCACGTTTGCGTACAACACGGCTATCCAGGAGACGACGCAGCTGACGCCGTTCGAGCTTGTCTACGGTAGAAGGCCAACTACGATGCTCGACGCCATGCTTCCGCACGTAGAAGACGACGACCTCAACGCCGACGTCCACGGATATCTTCAACGTGCGGAGGAGGCCCGCCAGCTCGCTCGAGTTCGTATAACGGACCAGCAGCTGGTGGATGCGGGCCGCTACAACCTCCGACGCCGAGACGCCGAGTACCAACCAGGGGATCGTGTGTGGGTTTGGACTCCCATCCGACGACGTGGACTCAGTGAGAAGCTCCTGCGACGGTATTTTGGACCCTACAAGATTCTACGACGTGTTGGCCAACTTACCTACGAAGTGATCCCCGATGGTGACTCCGGCACATCACGACGACACAAGCGGCCTGAAGTGGTCCACGTGGTTCGCTTAAAACCTTTCTACGGACGATGACGAACTTTTATTTTCATTTGTTCGGACTGTCGCTTATGTTAGCACCGGGTCGATGCACTCTTAGAGGGGGGGTAATGCCGCGAACCATACATTGGGTTTGTTTATTTGTGTTTTGCTTTTACCGCCCGGCTGCGCCGGTCTGTGTTATCTCTGCGCCAAGGGAAGCGCGTGTTCCATTCTTTCTTTCTGTGCCGCATGTGTTATCTGTCGTGATAGGGAGAGCATTCCGATCTAACGTGAACAGCCCAGAATAATCTTCTTGGATCCACTATGTTCTCGATGTGAATCGACGTTTCGAGAACCACGCGCGCCGAAAGATAAAAAGCCTGCAGTGCGGACGCCGGAGCATTCGATTCTGCGACGCTCGCTGACGCAAGTCACTTTGTTGACCGCTGCTTCGCCGCCTCTGTATTCTTTTGAGTTGTTAGGGGAGCACAAGTTCGCTCCAATAAACTTGTTTCTCCTGCAAGACAACTGCGTCGTCCTTGGCTTCGTGACAATATTTTCTCAGTCAACATGTTATAATGGCAAGCTGGCGGCCCTCGAATTCGAAGACCACTACAGAAAAAAGGCCTGTTTTTCCTACACCGTAGCCTCAGCGGCCTGTAGAAAACTCTGTGCAAAAGATGGGACATATATGGCCTAAATTATGCCGTCAAGCAGCGTCTACCTAAAAACAACTACTAATCCATTGCTGATGCGCACACCAAAGTACGAAATTATTTGGTACGATTTCTCACAAAGCCACGGTATAGAGTTTTGCTGAGCGGGTTAGGTTACTGTTTTTGTCCACGAGCTCGCGGGTTTGATTCTCAGCCGCGGCCGCCGCTTTTCTGATGGAGGTGAAAAGCAAAAACGCCAGGGTGTACGAGATTTCGGCGAACGTTAAACATCCCCATGTGGTCAGAATTAATCCGGAGCCCTCCACTACGGCGGGCCTCATCGCCTGCGTTGCATCGGCGCGTCAAACCCTACAATCAATCAAATCAACTGTTTTTGTCGTACCGTGAGACTACTGGGAATGCGTGCGCAGGCACGGAAGGAAGGTGACACCTCATACGAACGAAAGCAGGGAGATGGCAAGGCGGGCTGCCAACAATTGTAATTAAGTCACTCTATCAGAACAAATGGGCATATTCTAGTCGGGGCACACTACTACAAAATGGTGCGGTAACACGATAGCCCGATAAAGTAAAACTAAAGAGTGTTAGAATAGCGGTTAGTATACGCTAAAGTGGGGTCGGCGGATATGACGTCCCTACAGGGCATGCGCACGCGAAAATGGCGAGGAGGTACATTCCCTACCGAAATGTGCTCACAAATGCCCAGTGGGGTCCCAGATCTAACGCTCCTTGAGTAGCGCACTTTAACCGCTGTTCAAAAACACTATCTCAGTTTTTGCATACGGGGCACCCTAAGGACGCAAGAGGAGAAGGAGAAGAATGAACGTTTATTGACCGAAAGTGCTGATGGCAGGGTACACTCCCTGTGGAGGGCATCCTTATTCCAAGATACCCTGGCTGCGAATTGCCGTACAGGCCCTCTTCACCCGTTCGTGCTAGTGTCCAAGGTCCGGATAGACCAGACGAGTCGTCTACTTCTCAAAAGTTTGGAAAGAAATTGAGAGTAGGCTTGTAGTTTGTTCGTACTGTCATACCTGGTGGTCCATGGTGCTGCGCGTTGGACAGAAATCGCAAAGGGAGGGATACTGAATTGGGTAGCCGGAATGGAGGAAGGTGTGGTGGGGATAAGAATTTTTCTGCAATCGCCGAAGTGACTATTGATAAAACGACACCCTTCGGCATGGGCGTACCCGTCCCACGAAGACAGAGGGCTTGCGCAGCCGATCCAAGAATGTATTCTCAGGAGAGCTACGCCTCATGGCTGCGCCCACCCGGGGTCTGTTCTCGAAACCGTTTTATAATCGCTTCTATGAAGAACGAACTTCTAAGAAGAAACATTTTTTATTACAGAAATTTAGTATAGCGCTTTCAGCCGCACGCAAAGTGTTATCGTACGCTGTTCCCTGGCGTCCGTAGCGCTGCATAACCTGAGCACGCAAAGTTGGTCTTGCCTTTCAGGGCCGCACTATGGACGAACGATATTTAGTGAAAGTAAGGTGCGTACAGAAGGGCCCTTCAAAATCTATGCATTTGTAAATGGCGGCGAGTAGAGTGGACTACCTTAATGCTTTAGCACCGGCGTTAGCAGCAATTTTCATCCTATACGACACGTTTTCACTCTGGTCCTCTTGTGTACGTCCCGTCGTTACCTGTTTCTCTCTCGGTGAGCTTGCACGTCGGCGTACAAAGGTGTGTGTGTGTGCGCAGTTCTCGCGTTCGCTTCATGGTGGAAGGAGACGCTGTACTCCTGCGGGTGGACTGGTTTGCTAAGTTTTGAAATATTTCTGACTAGCGACGACTCAACTCAGTGGGTTCGGGTACAAGCATTCATGGCTTGTGGCAGGGAGTGTTACTTGGGGTTCGATTCCGCAATTCACGTGAAGTGAGTGCGATGTTTACGACAGGCTGGAGGCTAACATTCTATTTTATTCCTGTTCTTTGACCTCAGAGTGCAAAATCTCGCAACGTTACGTCATATATATGGGGAACTTCTTGGTTTTTTGTAAATCGAATGAAATATATACGAGAAAGCAGGTTCTTGCGTTCTTCGCCTGGTGTGCGGTATCTGAAACAAGTAACCTCGAAGTTCAATGCTTTTGCAATTGAAAATGCTATGTAGGAGAATATTTATAATATGTTGTGGGTGCACATTTTGCATTCAATATAAACGCGAAGGCATTTGGTTCCCCAGGTTGGGTAGTTCGTCAACATTGCACTTGCTGTTTCGGCCAGAAGATATGGTGGCTAGCATTAGGTTCCACAGATGGTGTAGTTAGCTTTCCCGTGTCACTAGGAAAAACCGACAAGACGTTGTTATAAAACTTTTTCGATGGTACCGATGTAGCGTGTCACAAATAATTTTGTTTAGTTTATGCAAAGGCAGCCAACGCTGTAAGCAAACTCTTCTGGAGAGGGAGAACCGCGAAAACCCCCCAGCGGCGGGCGAGGTAACACCGTCATTCCCCCTGAACAGCCAGCCAGGTGCGCATTACGGCATGGCTGACACGGAAACCTGGCCGTCCAATCGGACGGCGCGAAAGGTGCCAAGACGTCATTCAAATTTGTATAAAAATGCAGGACACACTGACCAATGTTACAACAAGATTGACGTTCCGGGTTCGGTACGGATCCCTTGTTCACAATGGAATGGTGTCTAAGCAGCACGCTCCTCAGAAGCGTTCAGCGCATGACGAAGGTTCGGAGTACCGTGGTTTATTGTGCGGGATGATCTGCTGATTGTTTTGCTTGTTGTCTGATTAATACAATGCCATCTACGTCAAGGACTGACACTAAAAAGTTTAGGCGCGTGATAAACACCTTTACAGATGGCGACTCTTAATGCTTTTTGATAATAGTGATACCTCTATTCCATCTAACTAGTGGGTGAAAGTTCTTAAAAAAGTCTTTGCATCCAAATGTTCTAAAACTAATAAAGCGCTTACCTCACAAATAAAGCCCTTACCCCCTCACCCTTACCTCACAAATACGATCACAGCCAGATGCCGCCACTTACCATCTATTGCAGTGGTAGAGGAAAACGTATTATCTCGTTTAAACCTTCAACTGCACCTGCATGCGACCTGATCAGCTCTAAATAATCAGTAGTTGTTTCTGTTCTTCCATAATACTAACAAACATTTCTTAGCAGCCGCTTGACCATGGGCTCCAAGAAGCTCAATTTTATATCGGGATAGTGGTTCCATTCCACAAATCTGGCAGCAGGCAATCATCCGGTAATTACCGCCCTATTTCAGTAAGTAGCATTGAATGCAAACTAACTGAACGCTTATTATTCTTTAATCTAGTTAGATTTTTGAAATCAAACTAGTATTTTTCTCTATCACAACACGGCTTTAGAAAAAACGTACTGATCGGAAACTCAGCTTGCATTTTTTACTGATAAATTGCATACTTTTTTTGACGACTTCTCTACTGCCGATTGCATTTTGCTTGACTGTTCCAAAGCATGTTTTAATGTTTCTCAAAAATCATTATTGTTTCAACTGCCTTAGCTTAGCCTTGATTCGAAACTTTCATCCTGGCGTGAGTTTATGTCTTACTACCCATTCTGAGTTTGTGTCCGCTAATATTTTAACTCTGATCTAACACGTGTGTACTCGGGTGGGCCTCAAAGCTCAGTGTTCGGTCTATATTCTTTTTCTTATTTAGATTAGCGATATGGCTTCATGCATTTCTTCGTACATTTATGTGTTCATCGTAGGCTGTGTTTCGTACGCAGATAACTAGTGACGATGTCATAACCGTCATGCAATCCGATCTTAACGCTTTTTTTCTGGGGGGAAACGTGGCTCATGGAACTGAACGGTAACAAATGTAAACATTCACGTGTCACCTGAACAACCCCGCATGTACCTAGCTACTTTATTGGCAAGTTTCGCTTAGATCATATGTCATCTTATAAATACCTTCGTATGCACATTCTAGCCGATCCCACATGGCCCACCCACATGAGTACGCAATTGCAAATGCTAACCGCACGTTACGATATCTACAACGCAACTTTTCAAAAGACTCTGCATCAGTTAAATTACACATGTATAAAAGATTAATTTGTGTCAAGCTGGAATATGCGGCCAATATGAGGCCAGTATAGAGCCATGTTATGATATTCTTACTCGTTCATTAAAAATGGTACAAAATACCTCTGTTCTATTTAGTCTGTCTTAATATATATTTGATTATATGTACCCTTCAACTCCCTCCATTATCTTGTCACCGAAAACGTTTTCGGCTGTGTCTATTTCGTAAAATATTTCATCACGGAACACTGCGTCATCAGCTTATTTTGCGTCCTCAGTTTATCTCGCCGTGCTCGGATCACCCTAATAAAGTTGGGATACCATTGCCAAGAACAAATGCATTTTTCCTTAATTTTACACCCAAGACTTTAGTCTAATCAAACCACCTTCTGCATCAACCGCTGTAACTTTACTGCAAACCAGTTTATGTCTCACCACCGGTTTTCATTCTGGTGTAGCCGATTTACTCAGCGCCGCTTCTATGCTCCTCCTCTCCTACGTCGACTCCTTTTCGCAACTGTTATACCCCTCGCTACCACCGCTGCCTCTTTCCTAAGTTGGGCATACGGCTGATAACGGCTGGAGCGCCTTTACCAGATGATTGCGGATAATCAAGAGAAGCGCGAATGGGCGTCGAAATGACGTAGCCGCTGCCACCGGACGTTTCGCCAACGTTGCTGCCAGAAATGCCACCTCGTGTAGCGGTAGTGAAATACGCCTGTGTGCCGAGCAAACTGCCCACTTGGAACGCCAGAGTGTGCCTTTAATTGTTCTTTAGCTTGAAAGGCTTTCTGAACGATATTTTCGCCGCTGTATTTCGCGCTTAAACACAGACTAATCATTGGTTGCCGGTTTATGCGTGCGCTGTTGTGAGGGTGAAAGGCGGGGGAGTGCACACTGAGCTAGGCCTCATGCCCGTACCAACCATACCCCCTTCGTGCAGGGGGAGATTTGACCATGGAAGTCTCACGGCTCAATGCAACCTGTCAGCTATCCTCCGTGGTCGAGCATTTTGGATTTTGGTCAGTGTGTTAGTTTCAACAAGATGCCTGCGACGCGATTGAAGTAAATGGACATGTTTGATTGATGGAATAACGATCGAGTTCTTCTAGGATTTAACTCGCTATGAAACGAGCACGTGTCATTTGCTCGGAGAAGAAGAGCGGGAATTGAATCATCGTCGGCAGTACTAGAAGCGCGAATGGGCGTGACAAGAAACAAAACCCGCTGCCGCTGCCATTGCCGCTGCAAATTCCAGCTCGCCGAGTAGCTGCAAATACCTCCAGGATAGACAACAGCTTTCCCGCCTGAATGACCGACATGAGCCCATATTTCCTGTTTAGCTTGAATGGCTTTTAGAACGACACTTTCGCCAGGGTCTTTCACTAGGCATGCGCACATAGCCGATTGCCAGTTGATGTGTCCAGGGGTGGGAAGTGAAAAGGGGTTGGGCGTGCAGGCTCAGCTGTATGCTTCAGGTCTTCACTGATAACGTCACCATTGTGTTGGTCGGGCGTTTAAACTTCGGCGTTAACTGGCCCATCTTGCGCCCTTCTTGGTCGCGCGCAGTGATTTTGGGGAGTTAGACAGTAAGATGTGGACGACGCGGGACGGACACAGGCAACTATATGTTTGCGCGCTAGAGTAATGCTCGAGTCCTTCCAAGTTTTCTTCAGGCAATTTGTTTGGAAGTATGCTCAATCGCAAATTACAAAGAAATATGTTCTGATTCGTGCACTCCGTCAAGTGCGCCCAGCTTTGCACGTCTTGCTTGTTCACAGAATAGAAGGACACTTCATTTTTTGATAATGAGTCATTTAGGGACACAATAGCTCGCATTGTATAATTATAGGGCATTTTTTCTTTCCAGTCACGTGGTTATGCATTAGCTAATATCGTATAATGAGAAGCCTACTTTTTATCGTTCTACTTGCCTTACTATGCGCCAGCTACGATTGTATATTTACTCACCATTTTTGTTATCCTTTAGTTTCATTTCACTGTTTTTGTCATCACTTTTCTGTATGTAACTACTCCCCTCGCTAGTGGCTTATGGCCGTGAGGGTACTTTAAATAAATAAATAAATAATTAGGGATTCGAGATTAGGCCTCTTTGAATTCTTTTCCGTGGCTATAATGCGCGTTTGTCCCAGTCTAGTTGTGGTTTATGTTCTCGGCATGCTCTGCAAGTGCATTTGGCACCGTGTGCTCTTATTTACGTGTTTTTGTGCTGCTTTAGACGCCTGCAGAAGTTTCTGTTTTACCAATCTATACCATTTCGCTGTCGGCGCATGGTATCTTGTTGATCCCGTCATGCCACGGTTGCCGAGGTAGAGGGTCATTCACATTTAGCAAGTCCCCCTTAAGCTTGCATGCTGGCACATGCGCGATCTGCACACCACGTTTCCTGAACACACGTGCAAGCGCTTCGCTTACACATTGAATGCACTGAAATGCAGCCCACTTGCATGTTGACACCGTGTCATCCATGGCTTGACAGTGTGGCTGCTGGTTATGCATGATGAAATTGGTTGTCTCCCTAATAACATGTTGGGGTACCCATCTCTGGTGAGGTCGTCTTCAATAATCTAGAGCTGTTAATTCAGGCTGCTTGGCTGGAAACATGTGCGAATGGCTCGTTACACCAAAGAACCAACCACTCAACGTTTGTGAGCCATGCACTGGACGAGCTGACTCGTAGTCAAGGGGCCTACCGGAGTGGGGTGGTTTTCGCAACACGCCAAAGGCGAGGCCTGTGGGAGCGCGCATTACAACCGCGTCCAAGAATGGGAAGCAACCATCTTTTTCTTCTTCGGAAGCAAATTTGATGGAAGGCTGGACCCCTATCAGGCAGTCAAGAAAAGGTTGCCAGTCTTTCTTCTTGATAACGCCGAAGCAGTCATGGACGTATCTCAAGAACACTTTGCGTCTCCACTGAAATTATTCCAATGCCTCGTTGTCAATTGCTTTCATTGTAATATTTGCAGTCGCGACTGAAATGAATGCTACCATAGCGGTACCGAAAACGAGCCAGTAGAATTCGCCCTTGTACGAGAAGTAAGGGTTGGACAGGCAAAACCGTAACAAGCTGCAGAGATCAGTGACATCTGTTTAAGATCATCCTCAGCAAATGTCCCATACAAGGCACTACAGAAGTGAGGAAGAAGAAGGCTTGCCTCGTGGAGCGCGTAACCATTATCATCTAGCTTTTCTGCTAATACATTCTCAATAAACCTACGCTATGGAAAGGCCTTGCGGTCTCGTTACTAAAGATGGTGCCTTGACCAGGATACAACTCCCCGAAACCCAGCGAAGACCACCTGCCATCGAGCAGCAGTGAAGACAAAGGCAGAGGAGCAGTGAAGCAGCCTGAAGAAGACGACAAGATCGCAGAAGCCGGAACAGCTTATCATTTGAAGAGTTCCAACATTTAAAGTACGGGTGGAATGTTCATTTTTGTGGCTCTCGGCAATGCGAGGTGACCTTCACCGAGCTGCGTTGCAGGGTTCCAAGGCTTAATTTCTATCTGTTCAGATCGGAACTTTCGCCTACAGAACTATGTGTGCGGTGCCAGGTCCCCGAAACAATCGACCATTTTTTCCTTGACTGTCGCCGTTTCTCAACAGCTAGACAACTGTTTTTGAAGGAGCCGATTGAGCGGTTGGGGTTGACTTTATCGATAACACTTATATTGTCTATTGGCGCATCAAAGCTGGGATTTGCAAGAAGGGATATATATAATTGCATTCAAAATTTTCTCTCTGCCTCAGGTCGTTTGAATTGCTAAGCGGTGCTGATTAATGGGTACTTCGGGTTAAATTCACATCTAAGTTTCCTTTTACAGCCTCTTTCCGGAAATAAGCATTTTGAAGTCCCACGTTTTTAACCGGTTTAGCCCTGGCCAATCCCCCCTTGTGGGTACGTGCCAAAAAATTTGAGGACATCATCATCATCATCATCAGCAACGGAGCCAACGGATCCTCAAACGTAAGCGGAATTGCCACTTCGGAAAAGAAAAAAATGAGCAAGGAAGTTGTCTCGAAGAAGAGGAGGATGTTGTGAACGAAAATAACACAGCTAATAATACGGCGGCTCAAATCCAGCAAGGAGCCGACAGAGAGCATCTGATTACCGCGCAAGCCCATATAAAGGCTATAGCATTGGGCCTAGCAAAGTCCAACGAGGATATGGAAAGTTATTTGACGGAGGAAGAAGGGGACAGTGAATTCCAGGGAGTGATTGAATATGACTTGAGAGATGCGGCAACCTCTTCGAAGATCGAGAATGATCTAAAAGAGAAAACGCAAGGCATGCTGTCAGCTCCAGTGCAAGCACAAAGAATCAAATGGGCGAGTCAGGCAACGCATAGTGCGCAGGGCTCCACGGAGCTTGTGAAGCTGCCGAAATTAGAAATGATTAGGTTCAGTGGAAATTTTCCTAAATAGGCTAGATTTTGTACGGAATACGAATCACCTGTTCACTTGATGTTTAATATGAGCAATGGACAGAAGTTCAACTACCTCATGTGTACACTGACTGGCAAAGCAGCCGCAGCGATTGAAGGACTTCAGTTCTCAGCAGAAAGCAACTATGAACAAGCTATCACGATAATATAAACAGACATTTGGGAGACTCTAGCAATTGGTAAACCTGCACATAAAAGAACTGTTACGAATCGATAAGGTAACATCAGTGTATCATACGGAAGCCCTGCGCGAAAGCTCTTTTAAAAGGTGCAGATACACACACTGGCACTGCAAGCTCTCGGAGTGAACACGGAGTGCTACGCCGCAATGTTAACGCCAGAACAGAGGAAGGCCATGCACGCTAAGCCTACCCATGGAAGAGAAAAAGAAGCTGCTAGCTGAAAACAGGTCATGCATCACATTTATTCGCCCCAAAAATACGGCGCAGATGCGCGAAGCAAATGTGTATTGCAGGAAATGCAAAGGCCGCCATTCAACAGCAATATGCAAGACAAAAGACAAAGAGATACAGGAATCCACCACAGTACAGCAAACAGCAACGTCCCTGATGCCATCAGTGGGGAACTCGACTAGAAAGTGCGTGTTGCTGCCGATAGCAGTAGCACAGGTACAAGGAGAAGCATGAGAAGACATTTGTGGAGTACTGCTTGATAGTGGTAGTGAAAGTACCTTCAACACAACATCTATAGCTGAAAAGATCGAAGCAAAGGCTCTAAGACAAGAAAACCTAAGAATTGGATCCTTTTGAGGGAACGAAAAATTGTAATCTATGGACGCCGTGAAAGTGATGGTAAAAAGTCGAGAAAAATAGTCCGCTGTAACTGTCGAAGCCCTCAAAGTGGGGATCATATCACACAGCCCTCTCCCAGCACCCGAAAGAAATACCAGAGACAAGATGCGGGAACTGAATCTAACATTGGCGGACGACGAGTTTGAACGTAAGGGCGTTGGGACAACCGGAGTTCATATCGGGTCAGATCACTACTGGTAGTTCGTCACGGGAAAAATAAGACACATCTTACCCGCCACTCAACAAGAGGCAATCATTTGTATGGCGGCTACTCCAAACGAATTCATATCCAAACAGGGTTATGTATAGCTACTGCTATCCAGGAAAACATTCGGGCAAATGCTACAAATGTAAAGACAGAGCAGACCTAGCCCATATGCTATGGGTCTGCCCACAGGCGACTACACCCGTGAGCAGAATCACTCGGGTGGAACCATGGGAGACCATGTTGCTCAGCTCAGACCCAGCGGATGAAGTCTGAATCGTCTAGCTGGCTGAAGACGCTGCTAGAGCCCGAGGGCTCTTGGCCGATGCCTAGAATCACCAACCTCTCCCAATAAAGTTATTTCTCTGTCTCTCTCTCGAGAACCGACTAGTTGCAGCCGAGACTAGTGTTGGCTGGATAGTGCATGGACCAGTGAGCGACAAAACGATCAAACGGAAAGAGACACAAGCAGTGATAGTACTCGATTTTGAGCCAACTAATGGGGTCGAATTCAGAACTGGAAAGATTTTGGAGCTTAGAAGCCATCGGCATCGAGGCAAAAATTAGCCAGACGGACAAAGGTAGCACGGTTGCCGAAAATTTCAAAGAGCAGGTGTTGAAAGAAAATCAGCGCTTTAAGGTGAACTCGCCGTGAAAGGAAAACATCGACATGCAAACCGACAAGGGCACTGCAGTGGCGAACCTCATCCAGCTGACAAGGATATTAAACAACAACGTAAACATACGCAAAAGAACAATCCAAAATGGTTGGGGGTTTGTCCAGGGAGAAAAAAACCCCGCAGAAATGCTTACACGCGGAATTAGCGCCAAATCTCTAATAGAGTCATCAATGTGGTGGAACCGTCCAAGCTTTATGAAATACCAAGAGCATTGTATGAACACCGAAGACAACGTGCACATCAACACTGAGAACGAGCGAGAAATGGCAGAGTGCAAGGAACTTTACGCGGAGCAGGCAAAACCATCTGTACTAAACATTAAAAGATATGGCTCTTACAACAAGCTCCTATGTGTTAGAGCATGGATGTTTCGTTTCATAGACATTACCTAAATAAGTGGTTTAAGAGCCTCACTAACAGCAGAGGAAATAACAAGGACCGAAGAAGTCTCGATTAAGGAAACTCAGAAGCGTTTTTGGTCCTTTCTAGTCAACAGAACTCGGAACAAAAGCTTTCCGCGGCATGGAAAGGAAGCGTACGTGAACGGCGCAGACATCATACGACACGAATGGTGACTACAGTTGGGCACTTAAAAAAACCGCCGTGTCATAGTACTCCGAAAAGATGCACTATTTACCGAGCTTTTAATCTGGCACGTTCATAACCTGGTGCTGCACGGTGGTGTTCAGGAATCTCGCACAAGACTCACTACCAAGTTCTAACTCGTTAAAAGTATGGCTGGTGGTGAAGCGGATCATTAGCAAATGCATTACATGCAAAAGGCACAACGCAAGACACGTAGAACAGCCAGCACCTGCACGGCCAGCGGATCGGGTAAACGATGCGAAGCCATTCGAAGATATTGGAGTAGACATCACCAAAAAACTGTACGCAACGTACAAAGACCAACAACTACAACAATATGTCCTTATTTTCACCTGTGCAGTGACGAGAGGAGTTCGCTAAGAATTGACAGACGACATGACAAGAAACAGTTTTCTACAAGAGTTTCGGCAATTTGTAGCTCTCATATACTCCGAGAATGCCAAGACCGTCAAACGGCCCCAAAGGGAGATCAACAGATCGCTTGAACAATAATGAATATTCCAGCGACCAGTTACAGCAGTATGGACAAGATGAAGTCGAAGGCCATTGCGGAGTGTGCACCTTGGTGGGGCGGTTTCTATGAACGCGCCAAACGAAGCAGGAAAACTTTAATACGCAAGGTAATGGCCAAGAGAATCACATCCCTTGGGGAGCTACGAACTTCGGTAACAGATGTGGAAGGAGCTCTAAACAATCGCCCATGGACATACGTATACGGCGAGCCTGACGAGCCACTTTCATTAACAGTAGCGGAAATAATTAGGGGAAAGCTGTAGCTTCATGACTCCCCGGGCAAGACAGAGTCGAGACATTGAAGATGCATGGAGAAGCCGTTGTCGCAAAACGCAAGAGGGGTGGGCGAAACGGCGCAATGAATGCAATAATCCCTGTTTATAACGAAGTCCGCAGGACAGATAAAAATTTTGTTCTAAGCGTTATTTCAATATAAGCGGTCACCGCAGAAAAGCTGAAGCATTTGAGCTTTGCTTGAGCCATAGCTGCGAGGAGTCAAATCACAATGTATTCAGTGAAGCAAGGAAACTTTATTCATGTGCAAAAGGGCAGTGAGCTTTGGGTGTTTCAATTTCTTGCCGAGCACGAGCAACCCCTTCACCAATTTGACGAAGCATTGCATAGGCTGTGCTCGCCGGCCATAAAAGCGGCAGTGACAGTGGCCACTTTTATAGGGTGTCGTGCGGGATCCACGGAACGCTACGAGTGTTTGAAGGTAGAATGCGACGCAAATGCCGTGACTTGAGTCCTGGGTTGTGTTTTGTGAGATAAAAAAAGATTAACAGCTGATTGTGGGCACACAGCGCAAGCTGAAAATTCACTGGTTTGGCACTAAGGGCTTTGAATGATCTCTGGGCGATTTCTCTGCCGAGGTTTAAAGCCGTGAAGTTTTTCGCAACCGGTTGTCGACGACACTGCTAATTGTACTGTTCGAGTGTCCGTGTTCCCCCACCACCGCGTCTACGACATTCTTTATCTAAAAACCACATTCAATGACCTTACCACGCATTTGGACCATTTGTCAAATGTTCGATGGCGGGAATCGAGCGTGATCGGTGCGAAAAAATCACCAGGCAAACACCAGCTTTCGTTGACCCGCCTATTTTACAGCCTGAACCACTGGGTCGCCAGCGCTCGCCAAAGCCACCTCTCGCCACTTCGTTCTAAGCAGATCAGGCTCTTCGTTCGCTGCAAGTAAGGCGGCCTAAAATGCATGCGCTTGGGTTGGGACCAGAAAAAAGTTCGAATAAGGCGATATTTAGAGTGAAGCGATTTCGTTATAATAAGGGATTATTGTACTTAAAACAATGTCATGCAATCTCGTTACTAACGATGGGCAATGGCGTGCGATGCACTCATGTCATGTCCTTGTGAAGAAACTGCCAGGCAGTTTCTACGCGAGGATGATGGGAACACTGATGAAGGGGAAGTAGACATCAAAACAAGCTACTTTGTCTTTGTTCACAGAGATACCTGTCCTATTTTTGATGAAGTCATTCGTGTACCAGAGGTGAGTTTCATTCTTGCCTACCAGGATAGCCATGATGTCCTAAAGGTAACTGAGAGGTTGTATAGGGGTGACCTTTTGAAATCCACTATGGGCCTGAGTGGCGTCCTAGTTCAATGGATCTTGGTTAAGCCGTAGATCCAAAAATATTTTATAGAAATGCGTTTAGATGGTGAGACGGTATTCCGTCGAGCTCTAGACGACGTCATTCGGAGAGGCGACAAAGCACAGAGCACGTGCATCTCGTGGGAACCCGGGCGCCCCTTGAGAGAGCATTCATCAGGACAAAACTGCTACAGTTCTAACGGGGGGACGAGCTTCGCCGGAAGATCGGAAGTCCCGACAAAGGACGGACTACCAGGACAGTCAGAGTCGGGAGAACCTAGGAGAATCTGCGACCATTGGTAGGGCAGTGGGCGTGAGCTCTACCGCAGCCGGTATCGCTGTAATTGAGCTAGACATTCTCCTGTTGTATGCAAACGGAACTCGGCTGCAGTACATACCGGGTAAACACGATGCGTAGGGGTGTTTTAAACATTCCAATTCTTCGCATACTAAGACGAACCGCGCTGCAGCGCTGACATTCCGCCGACGGTCACGGCAGCGCGCCCAAAACATGGCAAGAGCTCTGTTGGCACGCTACCTATCCGGGCATAAAATCCTAGATGCGCAAGTATGTACGCACGTGCCGCGTCTGCAAAGAGCTCAAGCCGAGAATAAGGAGCCCGCCGGGTCTCACGCAGCCAACAATCTACACAAAGCCGTGGCAAATCAGGGCGCGTGTTCTGATGGGCGCGCTGCCGGTCAGCAAACGGGTATACCATACGTACTCGTTTTGACATGCCACTTCAGCGTGATCGCAGAAATCTACCCGCTGCGCAGGGCAACGACGCAGCAAGTCCTCCAACATGTGTCAGAGATGTTTTGTCGCTACGGCTTTCCCAAGAAGCTGATCACCGATAAGGGCACGTAATTCACTTCGAAGGTGTTTCGGGATGCGTGCGCCGTCGTGGGTGCCTGGCAGCAAACAACGTCGTAATACCATCCACAGTCCAGCGTAACGGAGCGCCGAAAACCTAAATGTAAAACCACTCCCCCGAGCCTGCGCGCACACCCAGCGCGATTGAGATGAACACCAGCATACGATCTCCTTCTCGTTGCGCGCGAGTGAGAACCACTCTACGGGCTTGACGCCGGCCTTTCTCACTCTTGGGAGAAAACTACCGACACCCGCGGACACTGTTCTGAACAAACTGCCCGAAGACGACCCAGCGTGGGTGGCAACGGCTGACTATGCGGGACGCGTCCGGGACGCCTGCGCGACCGACCGCCAAACTCCATCAAAGCCGAAAATCGGAACCGGCAGAAGGCTACAGGGCGCACAAAGGCACATATGACCGGGCTCACACGAACGTGTAGTACCATAAGGACGACACCGTGCTGAGGCGTACTCATGTGATCAGCGGCGAAGCGCAGGATTTGCGTCAAGTCTCGCACCCTAATTGGGGAGAGGGGCGCCTATTTGTATTGGCAGAGAAAATCCCGCAGCTGAACTTACGTGTAGACACCCCAACAGAGGACGGGTCACATGGCCCATTCACGTTAGCGAGCTCAGGCCGAACTTTCAAAGGCTAAAGACGGCAGGAGACGCGAAGGGAATAATGTAACCAGGAATCAACGGAGGCCCAATCCACACATCCCCCACCACTTCGCCGCTACAACAAACTCGGTCGAGCGCGCGAAAGCACCGGGCGTACGCGGCTTCCTGAATGGCCTTGAGGGAGCAGGAGTGATCTTAGCTCAAGCGGCTGCTCTCCGCGGCCGTCCGTGCAACACCGCTGCAGAAAATTCCGCAAGTACAGGGAGGCAAAATCACTTTCCCTGACGCAATCATCCGACAAAGACAGTGTTACTCTTTTAAGGACGATAGTTTTTCTTGGGCTAGTTAAACCCAGAAATTTTGGCCTGTCTGTATGTATGTTTGTCTGTCTGTGACTCAATTTAGCCACCCGGCCAAAGTAAAAAGAAATCTGGGCAATAGGCGCTGGAGAGGGAAAGTTGATTGTACTCAATTTAACCGGTTTGTGGCGCGTTTAAATGACTGCATACTGTATGAAATAGCCCTTAAAGTAGTTGCAGAGGCTAAACAAAATAACATCCGCTAAAACAAGCCGATTTATCGGCTTTCTTTTGAGCGAGCTGTCGCTGCCGTCGGGGCGTGGGACAGTCATGCAGTTTCAGTATCGCCAGGTCGGGTGGCCTAACTTCCTGACTACCATTACCGTTCTTTCTTCTTGCGTGCGGTCGACAAAGGAAAGTTCACGAGTATCATAAACACGGAACGCTGCTGGTAACTCTAAAGCGTGAACCGCATGGAGCGTTTTTTCTCGCGATTTGCGTGCGTCGGCGTTGCGCGTGCGTTTTTTTGGACGCCCGCGTCGACGATTTCGCGCCCGCGGCAGCATCTGCCTTGGCTAGATTTTGACGCGCGTCGCGCGCAGCAGTGGGAGGAGCCTGGCGACTTGCGCCAGTGGGGAGGCGCGTGCCTCATGGCGGCGGTTTCAAAGCACTCGAGCCAGTCGGCTGGCTCCGCCGGGGATCTTTAGGCTTACCACCCCGGCAGATATTCCTTGGGTGCATCCAGTAGCAGCGCGGATGATGTTTTAATGTACCGTTTTCACCCACATTATAAGCTCCTTTACCGCTCAAGCAATTTCATGCGTGTCTTGAGCGGCATTTTAGAGAGCGCTCAGAAGCGGTCGTTCGAGCTCCCGACGCCATTTCGCGGCCGAAGCCGCCGCCATGTTTCCGCCGCCTGCCGCGCCGCGCGCAGAGTGCGGCTGGCTCCGCGGCAGCGGTAGCACGCCTGTGGCGTGCGCGGCGTGTTTTCGCGAGCAGAAAACGCTCCATGTGGTTCACGCTTAAAAGGTTGCTACAGCGGGAGCATGCGAGCGAACGCAAGAATTGCGCAGCCGACTCAGCTGACACTGGTAAAAGACGAGTGGAAATTTTGTTTTTTATTTACAAAAACTAAATGATTCTTGCGTAACGTTATACGCCGCACGATTTACGAACGGCAGTGTACATGTATACTAGCGAGTAGGTGAGGCAATAGCGCCAAATAAACAAATTAGGCGCTATAAAAGGACGCGAAACAAACACCAAATCGCACGCCCACTACCTGCAAAGATGAGTACTTCTATATGTGCATAACATAACAGCCGCATACACGGCGCCCGGCCCTGAATATTTATACATACGATCATCACTGACTCTGTTGGTTATCTTCTAGTGCATGGGTCGTCGCTAACAATCTGAACGCCGAAACGACAGTTTTGTCCTAAAACGGAGTTAGTCAGCGAGACAAGACAGAGAATTGGCCGCTTCCATTCGATTGTCCCCTATCTTCACACTTCGCCAGATTATTGTTGAATATTATTGGCAATACGCTTTTTTTGCGTTCAAAGCCCCACTCCCCCTCCAACCCGATTTGCCGTCGAGGCCTCCGCCGTGTCGGCTGCATGCAACTCGGCCCTACAATTCAAAACAAAGCTGACCCTCATTCTAGCCTATAAAGTGTGAACTGGGAATATATGATGCAAGAGCTAAATAAGTAAAGTGAGAGCAAACAAGGAAAGCGAGCGGCCTCTCAGTTTGCCGGACCACCTTGTTTTACCGCCAATAATTTCGGAATCTCAAAACAGATTTCACGCATCTGACGCTCGCTGCATTTTGGCAATGAGACAGGCAACAAAATGGCAAGCTAATGCTGGACCATGTATTCGTAACGGGGACGCAAACGACCACTGTTTATTGAATGTGCACGCATAGTGCGCAGGTACGCAAAGAGCGGCGCACCGCAGCAGGCGAGCCAGCGGTCCGCCGGAATCGCTTGCTTTTTAAAGCGCGGTCATCGCCGACTGCGTCCCGATTACTTTTTGGGGATCCACTGTTGTTGAAAAGTCCTTGTCAACAAGAGTATTAGTTTAAACTAGAAGTTTCACTTCAAAGTGTCAGTGAACCTGCAAGTGGAAGAGCGGCGTCACCATCCCGGCACTTTCATCGGCGCGGTAAATGTATTTATCCCTGCAAAGCTTTTTCCCCTAACGCCAAGTTGATCGTCGCAAGAGACCAGACTCGTCGGGATTGCGCTGGTGACAATGTCGCAAAACAATTAAGAATATCGAGCTCATTATGCTTCTGTCAAGAAGCGATCCTATGGGACCAGCGTAGCTTTGTACTAGCTTGAAGTACTGCCTGGAAGCCGCTTGCGCAGCGCCTCCTTGGCAGCGCAGGAGACCTATAGTCTTAGATACTCACAGTAACATCTGAATGTATAACCCAGATTTATATGTTAATACTTTTCAACATTGTGGAAAATGAACAACACATTACGCAAAAATAATACAGAAATTATTACACAAGGCGTATTTACAGTGTTCCTGTATAAAAACTTCTTAGATTAATTTTCTCGAAATAAAATACTACATCTGCTGCAGAAAAAAAATACACTGTCGCCTGGTGTCGCACGCGCCACTATAGTTTCTAGCGGCATTTCAGAAATTCAAGCGGCAACAATTACGAAAGCTTCTACTAAATAGGTTCCATGGTCTGCTTGGAACGCACGTGGACTAGGGCCACGCCGTTCTATAAACGTTCAAGTAGGGCACCTCGATTCACGCGCGTCTCCGCAGTAAAGCAGCACTGGCATCGAGGCATCTTGCCCGGATCAGTGGAACGGGGTAAATTTTAATCGACTTGAGCAAACCTTTAGCGGGTTTACATTGGGAGGAGCGCGACGCAAGAGGGACTGCATGAGAGGTGTGTGGGAAAAGGAAGGGAGACAATTAATTAGCAAATGTTGACAAAGACTATCGTCTTTTGTCGGCATTTGCGACGAAAGGTGCAGATACGCGGCCAATTTTTTAAGGGAGGAGGGGTGCCGAGAAGGAGAGCCGTGGTAACCTGCAACGGGCGGCCAGGCGGCGCCGTCACCCTCGCTCAGAAGCCAGGTTCGCATTATGTCAAGGGTTACGCGGAAACCCGGCCGTCGAATGGAACGGCAGGGCCAGTGACATGACGTCATTCCAAGAGGTAACAACTCACGCGAGAAAGCGACCCCGCGGCACTCAAAAAGGCAACGGCCAGACGAACCGGAACGAAAGTGACCGGTCCCTTCTCAGCTAGCCACGACCAACATCACTCACTGGTATTCGACCAAGGTAAATGTAACTGGTAGCGAAGCTTCCATAGAAGCCCATACGTTCAGGAAATGGCGGCTCTTAAGCTGCTCATGGGGCTTAGCGCCATCTATGTGAGAAATGAACACTTCCGGCGGAACAAAAAGAATAAACAGGATATTACACAAGATCCGGTCAGATAGTGACGTCATTTTGGTGGCAGCGCGAAACTTTCAGTTTAGAATAGCTTTAGCAGGCCTCTGATCACTGAGGGCTTATGACATTGCCATCTGACGCAAGTTGGTGAGCCGTTGGCGTGTGTGCTTCTAGTGAAGCCAGCTTAACTAGTACAGACTCGTGACTAGAGAAACGTACTTAAGCATACTGTCGTATGATTCGCCTTGGTGTTTATAAAAATATCTTGCATTTTCACTCAACCTGTATTCTGCATTCATGCCTTCGACTGCTGTATAAAAACAATCAGTTGTTTATTGTGATTGCAGTGGGTGGCAAACGGAGAACCGGACATGTACCCCCGCCTTTCTGCCTCACCCCCGACCGGAATTTTTTCTCTTCCTTGTCATACAGAGCGCAAAATGACGCTTGTCCACTCTCCACGGCCCCCTTTTATATCAAAAACGTGCCCACTCCTTACCCCGATAGAAATTTCTACCAACATCACTACTGAGTTTAATTGCGTCGCACATACCGAGGTTACGTGCGTGCCTTAAGTCTAGATCAAGGTTATATAATGCTTGCTCAGTTTGTGTACTTCTGTTTTAAGAAAAGAAATAACGCATGGTCATGCTATAATCAAGACATTTAAATTTATTTCAGGATAAACATAAAACAACCTAACCACACTGCACAAACTCAGCACGTATACAATAAGTACAAAATGTTCGTGGGCACTACATGCACTATGATTTTCCTTACGCGCCGAAAAATTCACTTCACCCGTAACACATAGCATTATGAGCAATGAAAGCGTGAAAAGCAGAAACACTTCGAAACAAGAGATAAGCACTAGGCACTGCATCTTCTCGCAGAAAACCGGTCCGAAGGAAGGCCGATTCACGAAAGTGCAGTGAGCACACCACTACTGCCCCGGCGTCTTATCAAGTAGAATGGGTTTCTATAGTAAGCTCACTCAGCATTCACGCCTGCAATTTTCTGGTTGCATTGTTAGGCAAGTGTCGCAACAGATAAGTAAAAAGAGGAAAAATGAATCAATGCAAAAGAAAGCGACGGCAGTATGTAATAGCACATAGCAGGAAAGATCTGGCAGCAGCGCAGCACGGAGCAGCACACCACAGTACTGCGATGGAAATAATGAGTGTGCATACAAGTGCGGGAAGCAACGATCACTACAAGCGTTGTAATGCAATAGAGGAGGAACTGATATAGACAATTAAAGCGAATCGTTTAAATTCGAGTGGTACTATGCTGCGAAGTCCTAGAGTTATTGACACCATTTGCTCCGAGCCAGCCTGACGTGAAATCAAGAGATAACTGTGATTTAAAAAACTTGTAGACCCATTCTTTCGAAGCACCACCACGTCTCCTTACACAACCCCCGTGCACGTATTAACAGTAATATAGTTTTGCGTTACTGGTGGAAATGAGAGGAAATGGTGCAGTAAAACGCCACGAGTATGGGAGTTTCTGTTGCAACCTTGTACAGCACATCGTTTCCGTAGGTACCGAGGAAAGTGCTCCGCTCCAACCATTGGCACCATCGCCCCGTAGTTCACCGATAATACAACACACCTCGCAACTCCATGCACAGCAAAAGTAAAATGCACACCAAACTAACAAGGAAAGACGAAGGCAAATCCGCACCACCAAAAGACGCGAGGGGCGTTTCCTAGCAGACGAACTTTAGGAGCGTCTTACCACGACCTAGAAGGTCTGCATCCCAGAGAAATGACATGTGCCTTTCTTCAGAGGGCGCTACAAAAAACGTTTTTGAGAATGAACAACATTTCCATAAATTATTTGCACACTGTGCCTAAATAAATGTGGTTCAGAAATAAATATCCTTCGTAAAATAATAATGCTGTTTTACTGTTGAACAAAACTTGGTTTTTTGTTACTAGTGTTTGTTCCTTCCTCACCTAGTCGCGCTCCAATCGCCACTCCCATAAGCCCCCATGCTGATGTGGCTGGGAATAGGTTCTGAACCGCTTTTCGCCCGAAGTTTCGCTACCATTTATATTCACCTTGACTCGACTCTGGCGCAACCGGTTGTCGATGTTAGTCCAGTCCCGCGTGGCTTGAGCGGCCAGAGGCGAATGATTCGGTCCGCTGAAGCAACGCGGGGCCCATCGGCAATGTGGAAGGTGGGAGGGCTATAGGGTGGTTTGGATAATAAACCCTCTTGAGAGTTGGGGTCGACTGCCTTTGTGTCTTGCCTGTCTCCCTTGCCGGCGCTGTCTACACGGCAGGTGCGTGTGTGCTGGATCGCCCTAGTCAGAGACCCTCCACACTCTCTACTGTCGCTTTGAGGGGACCTGGAGTCAGGAACAACCACTAGCTGTGCCACATCGAAAGTGATTGTTGTCGGCTAGAAACCGCCTGCACTGTTTCGTTCACTGTTTTGTTCTCTTGACTGTGTCCTCATTACCAATGCCCACTGGTGCAGCTGATTGATTGATTGTAGGGTTTAACGCGCCGACGCAACGCAGGCGATTAGGAGAGCAGTAGTGGAGGGCTCGGGATTAACTCTGACCGCCTGGGGATCTTAAACGTGCATCGAAATCTCATCCACACGGGCGTTTTTACTTTTCGCCTTCATCAGAAAAGCAACCGCCGCGGCCAGGAATCGATCCCGCGTCCTCGTGCTCATCAGCAAAACGCCTTAGCCAACCGTTGCAGCTGTGTGCATTAAGAGCGTCAAAATCGAGTCATAGTGGTCTGCATAGTGGCTGCATTTCGAGAATGATTGCATGACTCTGCTTAGCAACGGTTTGGGTACCATACCCTTCATTTCATGTTTTCCACTGCTTAAATTGTGTGTTGTTTTAATTTTTATGATGCATTTTTAACAATGACAGACTCCTTTGTACGTTGTAGAACACCACGCAAGATACTGCGACCAGTTTATATGGAAATATACATGTTTATCGGCAACATTGTTTACCCTCAGCAACACTTCTTAGGGCAATGGTTTAAGGCGGTAGATATCGTACCGCCATAGCGCACCGATAGCATTATTCTGAACAAGGAGGTTGTATAAAACTTCTGGAGTGGAGACGGCGCTCGAAAACTGACACCGATGGCCGCCATCTTGACGTTGGAAGAAAACTCGTTCCGTCGTAGCAGACGCATTACATCCGCTGCATCATGTACTTGTTTTTGCGGCGGGTTACGTTATATTTTTGCTTCCGTTCTTTTTTGTTTTGTTTTAGTTTGTTTTGCAAGTTCATTATCTCATGCGGCTAGCTTCAAGCGCACCGAGCTTTTCTTGCGCGCTTTCATTTCGACGCTTGTGGTTTCGGTTATGCCCCCTTCTTCGTGTTTGTTGTTAAGCGCTACGCACGGCTCTTGTGCGTGCGCCGGTGGGCGCTCACATCTGCTAAATATTTACATTCTTGGGCGCAAAAAACTAACATAAGCAGAAGACACAATGACATTTTTTTCAGGCCCGTCTGTCGTTCTTCCGAGCTCTGTCTTACCAAAGAGCAGAACTCGTGTTCGTTCGATCGTCGTTCGCGGATGGATGCTACAAAGAAGCAGAAACGGTCTGCTCGTGCGTCGTGTTCGGCTGCGCTAATAGCGCGACGAAGACGTCGGGGATCACCTTTTATCTGTAAGTACTGAGGGTCTCTGTTTGTTTTGGGTCTCGTGGGCACTACTAATATTATATACGCGCATACTTTCCCGCCGTTTGTGCGTGATGTAAAGGGAAAATTCGCCGTAGCACCTAACATCCGCTTACTGAGCATACCGTACGCTCTTGTTTGCGCAGATATGCCAATGTTTTCGCTCGTAGTTGTGGTTGTCCAGTAGTCACTTGACTGCGCGAAATCACATGTTTGCAAATATGTGGGGCGCAAATTGTTTTTCCTTAGTAATTTAAATTCAGAGTATGGCTCAGACAGTTACCGCCAAAATCAAAGCACTCTTGTTTAATAGATTTCATTTGCGTCCGGCCCCACGTGAATACTCTGACGTTTCTCCTTAGCGCTGTTTCGTAGAAGTCTTTGGTGCACCGCAATGCTCTCCCGCGTTCTTCGTCGGCGTGATTTTCTTATCAATAGCACGCTACTATCGTGCGAACGTGCGCGGTCAACGAGGTTGTGAATGTGATTGAGTAACCTCCTGCGCGTAGTTTTCTTATAAATAGCACGCTACTATTGTGCGAACGTGGGCGGTTAATGTAGTCGTGCATCCAATTAAGTAACCTTCTGAATTTGAAAAATAAAGAAAGTCAATGCGAGTGAGGCATGTACGTATGATGCCCATGCTTTCTGTAAAGTGCACGCGGAAAAAAAAAACCTGCTTGAATTAGCTTCAGTGTGTGCCTAATCCATTTTGTAAAATACAATTTAAATGCTGGAAATAGACCCGCCGTGGTGGCTCCATGGCTAAGGTATTGTGCTGCTCATTCCTAGAACGCGAGTTTGATTCCCGGCCGGGGCCGCCGCTTTTGTGAGAAGGCAAAAAGCAAAAACGCCTGTGTGTTCGAGATTTCGGCACACGTTAAGATCCCCAGGTGGTCAAAATTTATCCGGAGCCCTCCGCTACGGCGCGCCTCATCGCCTGCGCTGCGTCGGCGCGTTAAACCCTACAATCAATCAATCAATCAATCAATCAATCAATCAATCAATCAATCAATCAATCAATCAATCAATCAATCAATCAATCACTCAATCACTCAATCAATCAATCAATCAATCAATCAATCAATCAATCAATCAATCAATCAATCAATCAATCAATCAATCAATCAATCAATCAATCAATCAAAAGCTCCTTCTTAATTTGTATTCTTCGTCAAGGGCAAAACTGGGCATGTTGTTTTAACCAGAAAACGTGCATGTTCAGTATATTGCAATATCCTGACGCATATGATTCCTTGCAGTACTGCCTAAAAACTATTCGAACCGCTAAACTGTATCTACAGAGCTTGCTCGGGTGTGAGTGCTGCAGTATGATTCATCAATCATCAATGAAGAAGCATTCATTTATCCCAGCAATTCCGCTAAAAGAAACAAGCGTCAAATAATCGCGCTGTCGCGTGTCCCGCACTTTCAGCGTGAAGCCACGACCAATAGTAACCTTATAACACGGCATCTCTTGCTATGGCGTGAAACATGAGTTAATTTCAATGGTAAGGGGGGCGACCTAAAGCCTTAGATATACAGAATAAACGTTTATTGAAATAAAAGGAGGGGGGGTCCCTTTAGCCAAGCGCTACGCGTTTTCCGGCGGCGACAGCTCTGTTCACCACCGTGAGATATACACACGCGAACTCGCTGCTTGAACCATATCCCACGTCAATACCTTTGAGGTAAGGCAAAATTCAGGCTGCCCTCAAATATCGTAATCGATAAACCAGCTTACCCGTCATTTTTCTTAATTGTAACGCCGAAAAAAAACACGACCGCACATCAGCGTCCCTGCCGGATCAGCGCCTTTTCAGCCCACGGCAATATGGCCACCGACCGGTTCACCCGGCTTCACCTCCCCGCGTTGCCCGCTATGGGCGGCCTCCGCTCCAGAAGTTTCATACAACCTCCTTGATTCTAAACGCCTACTGCTCCGGGAAAGCGTAGCTTTCCTCAATAAGCCAGTCCCCATTGTCAGGCTGTTTTATGATTGCTATGCACGGATTTCAGCCCAGCATGTCGGGTTAGTTATAAGAAACCAGGCATACTTTCCAGACAGACAGACTGGAGGCCTTGCAAAATAAAGCGGCACGTTTCATTACTAAGAACTATTCTCGTACATCTAGCATAACTGCCATTAAAGAATCTCTACTGCTGCCCTCCCTCGACAAACGAAGAATACTAGCATTAGTATCTCACTTCACCGGCTTTATCATAGTGCGTCGTCATTTGCTGCATCGCATATCAAACTTGCCCATCGCATTTTTCCACGTCTAGATCACCCTTTCAAAGTCCTCCCCTTGTTTGCCCGTACTAACCTGCTTCGTACATCCCCGTTGTTCTTGGCGATTACCAGAAGATATTGCCACAATTCATAATTACGATTTGTTTGTAAGCCGTTTGAAGCGCTTTTTATGTATAGATAGCTAAAATTATCAGAGCCATGAACCATGTATTATGTGCGCTTGCTTTATATTTATTTTTCATTTACTGTTTTGTTTTTTGTGCTTTACTACCTTTTCCTGTTACATCCCCGCTCTTGACTGTTTGCTCTTGCATTGAAATGTATCCCACACTTTGTTCACCCCCCCCCCCCCCTATGTAATGCCCTTCGGGGCCTTTAGGGTATCTGAATAAAAAAAAAACATATTGCAATATTTCCCTACTCTAAGGGCAGGTACGCAGAAGTGTTCAGACACCAGTGCATCAGAATAAAAAGTAAGGTGAGCGCCATTAGCGCGAAATTGAACAGGTGGTTACCCTGACTCCATTTGGGACTAGCTCACCGTAATAAAGGTTGTTGCGCAAAGAATGTGCGAAGGAAATTCATCACGAGTTTTCTTCGCGATAACACCAAATCCCCAAACCGGACTTAAATCGCACAAAGCCACATTGACAAGGACAATGCGGGAGCTTTTCCCTAAAAAAGAGTTCGGAAAGCGCCTAAAGACGTGTACGCGAACAATATCTAGTATAAAAATCAGCCAGTTCCTGCATTAAAACACATCAAAATGAGCCAAATTTATTTGCATAACGGAACTTTGGTATTGGCGTAATTGTTCAGGCAGTTTCATGGGAGCTTTCAGTTTTCTTGTTCATTGGAGCAGGGTTATCATGAATTCAGAGAGCGATTGAGAGATCGACGATACGTTTGTTCTCAGAAATGTACGACAACGTAAAGAGAAGAGAAAAAACAAAACGGACAAAGCGAACAAACAACGCAACAGGTGTGAGAAGGAAGGACGACAAGACGGTGCGGTCTCCCATCGATTGCGCGGTTCCGGCTGTCTTAGAAAGCGCACGAGCCAGACAGATTTCTCTCGAGTTAAAACTGACAGATGTGGAACAATCATTCAACCGTGTCTCTCTGCCTTACGTAGCAATTCTGGCTATTTTTGTTTTTTGTTTTTGTTTTTGCTCCCGTAGTACGCATTTTTTCACTAGCTAACTAGGCGCTACTTCCGCACCCTGGCCAGTGTACTCCCTCTGTGGGCTTTAGCCGCTTTATTAGCGTGAAGAAGCATGGCTAGGCTTTTGAACAGTTGTGGAAACACATGGCCAGACGGTGAAGGCCTTGCATACTTCCTTAGTGTTTCCAGGCGTGCTCAATAAAATGACTCTTGGAACGAATGCGAATAAAGCCGGTTATGATGCCAAAAACACGCACCTATTCTATATGTATGCATCTAAGTGTTCTAGTAGCCCTGTTGAATATTGCTGCAAATCCTGCACTGTGCTTACTTGTATTTTGTTTTGCTATTCGAAAGCGCCCGGTTCTTCTCTGTGTTCAAAGCGAAACGCGTGCTGTTTTCCCAGAGTGGCTGGCCCAAATTCGTTGCACAGGGCGACGCGCCTACAGCGGGGCCGATTCACGCCTCGTCTAAACCAGACCAAACCGCCCGCGGCCGACTTGCCCCACCGCAGAGTCGCCTGTCCTTTTGCGCAACGGCGGCTAGGCCGAATCCTTCATTGGGTGAACGACCAGCCACAGACATGTCGCTACTCGTCTGGGGGCGAAGTTTTGGAGACGGCGTGGGCGTCACTTTCGCTTTCCCCATCGAGGCCGCTCGGCTGACGCAACCGCTTCGCTACCATTCGTCGGATTTCAAATTTCTGCCAGCGAAAGTCGTGATTTGAGCGTTTCAATCGGGGACACAACGGAGTTTCGGGGTTATAAAACACGCCTGGATCACGTATTGTTGGCATTCTCTGGCGGCACGTTTCGGAGGCACCGAGTGTAAAGGTGCTGTTGCCTTTGGGCTAGCCATGTAACATTTGCTTACCCTGGCACATACTGTGTATAACTGTTGCTTCAACTTTTCGTCGGCTCGACAACATCATCGCTCTCCTCTGCGCCGCAGCAACGGCTCCTACCTAGCGTGGTAAGCGCTCGACGTTTTCTCTCAGTTCACTAGACTTCTCTATCACAGGTTATGGTACTTTCGAGAAGGGCTGTGTGAAGCACCGTGAAAGCTTTGATTGTTTCAAGCCTAGAGAAAGTGTTTTGAAACCAGAGCTAGTGCCGAGGGTGTAAACAAAGGTGCGTAGGGAATAAATTGTGCGTACCTTACTAGTAGCTCGATAGTATCGGAACGGGAAGGTATTTCTAACGCGAGCAAGCAGCAAGAGGCTAGTGCGAATGATGGAGGACCTGAAATTGAATCACCACATCGAAGTTTGCGGGGAGTTAGGCCTTGACTTAGGCCATGCGAAACGGAAGCATGCCATGCATGAGGTCATGCTGACCGAGAACGTAACTGCTGAGGAATTCAATGAGGCCAGGGATGAAATCAAAGAGCCCCGTGAGCGCAAGGAAGCCTAAGGAAAAGAGAGCCGGGAGCGCGCGGAAGCCGAAAGGCAGACACGGAGAGAGGAAGCCAAAAGACAGGAAACGAGAGACCCAGCCAAAACGGAGCTCGTGTTGATGAGGCTAGAGATGAAGCTTCAGAAGCGCGCCGCGGTGTCTAGCATGGCTTTTTCAACTGTTCAGGCGAGCGGTCCGAACATTTGGGACCAATGGCTGCCGTTCGTCGTTGAGAGGTCAGGGCCGGAAGACGGAGCGTCCCAGTGCAAATGCGAAGCGACCGCACTCGTATTCTTGGACAGAGTAACGAGCCAGGAAAACGAGGTGGGCGCAGAGGGAGAAAAGTCGCGTCCAAATAAAGATTTAGATACGCGCAAACAGTTCGCAAGCAGCGGCGAGTGCATGCCATTTACGATTTCGCAAGCCGGGAAGCTCTCGCAGAAACTTCACTCTTCCCCAGCGAGCGAGACGCGAAAGGATGCGGAGCAGCGTAGCCAGAACTACGAGACGACGGAAAACTCTCTCGGTAAGTCAGTGGAACCGCCAGCCGCTGAGCGGGGTTGCGTGATTCCCTTCGGTGGAGATACGCAGCCGGGGGACACGAAGAGTACGTTGGCCTCAGTGTCCGAAACGAGTTCAAGGTCGAAGCGCTGCCGACAGAGAAATCCAGGGAGCTCGCAGCGAATGACTAACTGGGAGAGTAGCGCCGTCTCGGAAAGCAAAGGGGTGCCTAAACGAGATAACGCCCTCGCTGAGACGTCTGATAGAGGGCCGTACGTATCTGGTGATCGCGTTTGTGTGTCGGCCTCGGGTTAAATGACCTCGGCAGAATGCTCAGAATCTGGGGAGGCCTCGGAGACGGCTACCAACCTAAGCGCACACAGTGCCCACGATAACCTGGTTTTGCGGGAGATTTGATCTTTGAGGCTAGCCAGACGAAGCCGAAAGAACACCTGGAGGTGGATAGTGTTCCTTCGGGTGTGAGCTGTAACTCGGACGAGTTTGTGGCAAAACGTGTGAGCGCGACACGAAAGACGAGCAAGAAACAAAGGCCGAGCGGAGAGTGGACCGAAAGCTCTGGACCTAGCATAGTGGAGCCGCCGACGGGCAAAGAGGGATGTGTCATCTCCATCGGCGGGGAAAATCAGCTGGTCGAACCGTGCGATGTGAACTCGACATTGTCCCCAGTCCTTGATAGCTGGAATAGAATCAAGGTAGTGCCCAGTTCAAACTTTCATCTGCCTTCTAACCCAGTCGAGCCAAGGTACTAAGTGCGAAAGTGAAAGTTGACAACTATGTGGTTTGAGCGAAAACGCTATTGGGAGGCATGCGTGCCGCTCCCTAGGTTGGCCTTGAAATCAGCTCCGCGGCAGATTAGGGGCGTTAGTCGTGCGAAGCTTGTATACGAACGGGGAAAGAAAACGCATTTCGAATGACGAAAGTAGCCTGTGGGGAAGAGCTAGTTATAGCGCAGCGTTCGTTCCCCCGTACGGAACATTCTGTTCCACCTTGTTCAGCTTCGGTCTCAAAAACTAGCTGTATTGCCTCTTGAGACTAACGGATCGCGTGTTTCGTGGCCTGCGGGCGTACGTGCTCTTTACCTAACGCTGTCGCCAGCACATGGTAGCAGCTTGTCGATCACTTAGAGCCGTGCTGAGCAGACTCAAAGAAGCAGGTGTAATAGTCGAACCTTCGAAGTGTCACATTGGTTGCGCCGAACTGACGTAACCAGGGAAGGTAGCGGAGGTAGCCTACCCGAGCGATCGTGGCACGAAAGCTGTACTATGCCAAGAGGACGTGAACAGCCGGGGACGTCCAGTTTTGTACTTCAGCCGCAAGCTAACTTGCAAGGAAGAGGCTTACAGTGCATCCGAAAAGGAATGTGGCTGCGTATATTTGGGCAGTGCAAGCGTTTGCGTGCTGTGTAGCCGGTAACGCTAACGCATGCGCACTCAGCCGTGCGTTTTAACTAGGGCTAGCTTCGTCCTCCCCGTGTCTTTCGTTTTGTCTCTTCGTGAACAGCTTTTAGCATAGCAGGTATATGGAAGCAAAATTATTACTGTCATTTGCTGCCTCAGCCAATTATTTCTGCACAGCGGGATTTCAAGTAATCAATATAAGTTATGTGCATTTCTTGTGGTGTGTTACGTTTGACACATAGTGTGAGTTCTTATTTTAAGTCTTGTGTCCCGCATGGGTCTCTTGGTGCAGAGGGTCCAAACTGGGGGATCGGCACTGAGATAGCAGAGGTGAATATGTTTTGGAGTCTGGTGTTCTGATGGAGGACAGAGGGTGCTTGCTTGCGCTGGGTGTTGCCTCTGGCCGGTCGGTTGTTTGCAAGCTGCGGGACGATGAACTATCGGTGCTGAAGAAAGAAACCAGACCAGGCGAAGCTGGTCGATACACCTGGGCAGCACGGCGATCTCCCTGTGATCCGGACTTGGCAGGTGGCACCTGTTCATGGAGAAGAGCGTGGTGGTGCCGACCTTTCCTTGGAGCACTGGTGATGAACCTGGATGAGACTGGCGACCGAGCACGACCGGCATTCGAGCCATGTGGAGGCAGCTCATCTCACTGGCGCATTGTCTAGCGGCGGGGGGGTGGGGGGGTGCTGTTGTGCCGGAGCAGCCGGCCCAAATCGTTGTAGGGGGCGACGCGCCGACAGCGGGGCTGATTCACGCTCGTCCTAACTTGACCAAACCACGCACGGCCGACTTTCCCAGACTTTCCCCGCCGCAGAGTCGCCTCTGCTTTTCAATCGGGGCGGCTCGGCCGAATCCTGCATCGGGTGAACAACCGGCAATGGACATGTCGGTACTTACGGGCGAGGTCGAAGAGACAGCGAGGGCTTCGCTCTCACTTTCCCCATCGATGCGGCTCGGCTAACTCAACTGCTTCGCTACAATTCATAGGATTTAAAACTTATCAGGGCTACAACGGGACTACGGGGGTATAAAAACCCGCTGGGATCACGCATCGTCGGCATTCTCTGGCGGAACTCTTCGCCAGCACTATTTGGAGGCCCCGAGTGGCGAGGTGCTGTCGCCTTTGTGCGATCCATGTAACATTTGTTTACCCTTGTACACGCTGTATATTAATGTTTCTCCAACTTTTCGTTAGCTCGACCACTTCATCGCTCTGCTCTGCGCCGCGTCGAAAGCGGACGGAGCGAGGCAACGTCGCTACCCCGGTGACTGCGCTCTAATGGATGTCCAGACGCAACAGTGGAGGCTGCGGTGAGAGGGCCCAGTCCCAATATTGCAGGCAGCACTGGGAAGGTCATTCCCAACTGTGTGTCATCTTCGTCCTTTTTATGCCGCATGGGTCATAAGGTTTATAGGGAGCTTCTACCGCCCTGTCGTCGCGAACTAGAATAATGTTCTGTGATCTGCAGTGTTCTTGATGTAATTCGACGGGAGGAGAAAAAAATCACGCCGAAAGATAAATTTATTTATTTATTGAATACTGCCAGCCTGAGAGCCAGGCCTTCAGCACGGTGGCATACATGTTTACATTCACAAGGACGCAATAGTTAACTGGGTACGTACTAGTACAACAGAAAAAATAACACGACACAAATTGACAACATTCGTCAAAGAACAAAACAAAACAAAAGAAAACACAACAGAGAAAGCGCATACCTGCACAGAAATTTACACGCATGACACTTAACGCGCTACTTCAGAAGGGTGAGCCGATAACAACTATTTGCAATTGGAAAGCCAGGGAACGATGACAAGAATTGCTATACAAGGAATAACTTAAAAAATGTGCTCTGAGTGAGTGACTGAGTGTCATGTGTCAAGGTCACCCCCCGAGAAGGGATGCATGAAACCCCTCGAAAAATAGAAGGGAAGAACAAAAGAACGAGAATTTTGAAGTGCGCGCCAGGACAGCACCAATCAGCAAGCGCCAGCGCCGACGCACCAAGGAATCCTGGGAAAAGGTGGCAGCACACGGGTCGGCCAATCAGGGAAGGCCACGCGGGTGACAAGTGGAGAGATGGTCATATAAGGACTTACAAGAGGCGAAGAGCCAATGGGAGTGCGCCACGGGAAAGCCCAGAGGGTATAAAAGCGGGGCGAACAAAGAGAAAGGAGGAGGCAAGACAACGGTAGACAAGAAACCGAAGAAACCAGGAGGCGGCCGGAGCACGTGCGCTTCAACGAACGAGCCAGGGGGACGCGGCCAGGCCATCGACCACGCCATCCGAGCCTGGGCGGGAGCGGGCCGACTTCGCATCGGCACCGTCATCCTAGGTGCACCACGAACCTGTGTCTTCGTGGCCCCAGCAGCGTCGGTCGGGCACCAGCGGCCAGCGTCCACGCTCCGTCGACGTTCGTCTCGACGGCCCCGAAAGGCGACGTTCGTACCAAGCCTACCTGAGACCTCCAGCGGCAGCGGCTACCAGGGGGTAGCCACCGAGGTAGCACGCTGCCGAAGGGATGACCGCGCGCATCGAACGCCGGCATCAAGGACATCCAGCGGGAGCGGCTACCAGGGGGTAGTCACAAAGAAAAGAAGTGAGGACGCGCGGAGCCCACGCCGTCCAGCGACTGACCGCGCGCAATCGAACGCCGGCACCGACGAAGCAAGAAGAGGACGGCTGCCACCGAGTCGCGGCCACGCAAGGGTGCGACACGTCAGCGCCGACGACCGGGGTAGGCCAGTCCAGTAGGGACGCAGTTGTCAAGGACAGAACTAGGGAGTTGTGGTTCGAGAGAGATTAACTAGAACTGTATGAGGGTATTTATAGGATACTTAGTGTAGGACTTTATTGTAGAGACTTTTGAGTTTTGATTTGAATTGCATATTGAGCTGTTAGGGGTTTGTATGTGAGTTGTATTTTGGGATTGTTAGAGGTTTGAGTGTGTTCATTTGTGTGCAGTTTAATTATTGTGCGCTTTGCGTTAGGTTATTCAAGTGTACATTAAATGTGTGGTATGTCAAACTCGTCAACGGCTTCCCTGTGTCCATTTCTCCGAGCTGGTTAAGACCACCCCACAATCCGTTCACGTGACAAATAATTGGCGAGCCTGCCAGGATCTTGGCTTATCAACTGCCAGGATTGGCCCAGTCACGTGTCTTACCAGCTGGGAGAATGGATTGGGAAAAGTTGTTGACGTTGGTTCAAACGCGAGGTTTGAACAAAGAACAGTTTCTCAAATTGTACGATGAAGAGAACCGCAAAGTGCACGAGAGATTGGATGCAAAGATAGAAGAAATAGAAGAATCGCGAAAGGCAAGGGAAAGGCTTGAGGCCAAGAAAAGGATTTTGGAGGTTGAGGATAGAGAGAGGAAACTTAAAATGGTCGAGTTGGAACGGGAGCATGCAGAATTACAACGGCGCTTCGCGGAAAAAGAACGCGAAAAGAACGATGAACGCGCTGCACGTGAGACCGAAGGCACGCGGGTCGCTGACCTCTACGAAGCACGTGAGGAAGAAAGCACGCAGATCGGCGACGGCGAAGTAGCACGTGCGCTTGATACAACGCAGGTCACAGATCGCAATCAGGCCGCGAGTAAAAACGAAAATAAACAAAACGATTGTTTCTGCAGACAGCCGACTGACGAGAGAGACGCGTTCGTAGTGCAAGACAATCAACTGGCCGGGCGTGGCTTAATCGCAGACCGGGCGCTTGGAGAGGAGCGCACTGAGAATGCGCTGGGTAAAGACAGGTTGCTGCCGCCCAGTAGTTTTCTTGATTCCGTTGGTTTTAAGACCTCCGAAAGAGAATTAGTTGAGACTGAGGCAACTGCCACTACATGCACTGGTAGTAATAACATCAGGATTGAAGGCTTTATTGAATGTTCGTCAGAAATGCGTATGAGTCGTGAGAGTAGCCTCATCCTCAAAACGGCCAGTGCGAAGCTGTTAGGCAATGAAGTGAGCAGTGCGGCGTCTGTGATAGTCAACGCGGACACTAAGGTGGCGCTAGCTACTGGCATTTCAGAACAACCAGGGCAACGCCCTGAGACCGGAGGCTTGGCAGTCGTACAAAGCAAGAAAAAAGGGGAATCTGTCAAGGCTGCCCCAAAGGGGAAAGTGGGCGCAGAGGAAAAGATCGCGCGATTCGTCAGTAAGCAATCTCGCCCGCCCATCAGAGAGAACGAGAATGAGTCCCATAGTGAGCGTTTGGAGCAAAGAGAGGGAGACTGCGTGAGGCATGCACTGGTTACAGTGCGGGAGCGTAGCTGTACTGAGAAAGTGAGGCTAATGGGAAAAATGGCCCGGATAGAAATCAAAGCTAACAAGAGTAGCAGACTAAGGGTCAATATAAGAATAAGAAATAAGAAGGCCAAGAGCGACCACGAGAAGGGTACCTCACGACAAAGAGGTGACGCGCTAAGGAACTTGCCAGCTCGTAGGCGGCAAGAAGCAGCGCGGAAGAGCAGAGTGGCAGGTGGAATTGTGAAGCGTTGGTTTCTAGCGCGAGCATCGATCCAGGCTGTGTGCCACCGACACACGAGAAATATGAAGGAAGATAGTTGTGACAACCGATTGGATTGTGTAGGGAAAGGTGCTGAGTGGTTAAGGCGGAAGAAGGTGAAGATGAAGCTATAGGTCAAGAAACCTGATGGAAAACACGGAGTTGACATGGACAGGAATAGGACCTATACTGGTTACGAATAAGTTGGGTATAGTCACATGAACATTGTAGTGTCAAATGCAAGGTTGGAGATATGAATGAGTGCGTGACGAAGGTAGGATTAAAACATAGTGTCCAAGTGAGATTTATTGAAATGTATGATTGTGGTGCTGGAAAAGCAGACTGTACGAGTATGTTAGTGTAAGTGTAATGAACTGTCGATGTAAAAGTAGTAGTGGCAAAGAATGAATTGAGGAGCAGGAGGAGGAAAAACGGTAGTTTGTGCTGCTTGATAGAGTGTTGTCCAATAAGAGTTTACTGAAGTGTTTGATTGCTGTGATGTGCTAGAGGAGTGTGTTTGAGTAGATAGGTGTTTAAGAAAGTGATGTATTGGTGATAAAACGGGAACGTTGTGTAAACCAAGTGTGTGTGTTCGGGACGGAACTGAACTACAGATAAGGGTGAAAAAACTGGTGTGGTGAAGTGTGAAGCGTAGTGAAAAGTACCACTGAAGAAGTGAGCAGGGGTGCTGAACAGTGGACTGCGGGAGTAGATTTGTGTGAGACATGATTACTTAGGGGTTTGTAAAGTGATGAAGGGTGTGCGGACGAAATGTATATTATGGTGTGTAGAAAGAAGTGAACTGTAGAGTGATGAAGAAGTTAACGGTCGTGCGTAATGAGGTGTGTTGTGTGAGTTGTGAACAGTGCTGGTGATCAGAAGGTACATCGGTGGACAACATGAAGAAGTTTTTTGAGAAAAAACTCTTAAAGCGGGGGGTAATTGTCCTGTGTCAAGGGCACCCCCCGAGAGGGGATGCATGAAACCCCTCGAAAAATAGAAGGGAAGAACAAAGGAACGAGAATTTTGAAGTGCGCGCCAGGACAGCACCAATCAGCAAGCGCCAGCGCCGACGCACCAAGGAATCCTGGGAAAAGTTGGCAGCACACGGGTCGGCTAATCAGGGAAGGCCACGCAGGTGACAAGTGGAGAGATGGTCATATAAGGACGTACAAGAGGCGAAGAGCCAATGGGAGTGCGCCACGGGAGAGCCCAGAGGGTATAAAAGCGGGGCGAACAAAGATAGAGGAGGCAAGACAACGGTAGACAAGAAACCGAATAAACCAGGAGGCGGCCGGAGCACGTGCGCTTCAACGAACGAGCCAGGGGGACGCGGCCAGGCCATCGACCACGCCATCCGAGCCTGGGCGGGAGCGGGCCGACTTCGCATCGGCACCGTCATCCTAGGTGCACCACGAACCTGTGTCTTCGTGGCCCCAGCGGCGTCGGTCGGGCACCAGCGGCCGGCGTCCACGCTCCGTCGACGTTCGTCTCGACGGCCCCGAAAGGCGACGTTCGTGCCAAGCCTACCTGAGACCTCCAGCGGCAGCGGCTACCAGGGGGTAGCCACCGAGGAAGCACGCTGCCGAAGGGATGACCGCGCGCATCGAACGCCGGCATCAAGGACATCCAGCGGGAGCGGCTACCAGGGGGTAGTCACAAAGAAAAGAGGTGAGGACGCGCGGAGCCCACGCCGTCCAGCGAGTGACCGCGCGCAATAGAACGCCGGCACCGACGAAGCAAGAAGAGGACGGCTGCCACCGAGTCGCGGCCACGCAAGGGTGCGACACGTCAGCGCCGACGACCGGGGTAGGCCAGTCCAGTAGGGACGCAGTTGTCAAGGACAGAACTAGGGAGTTGTGGTTCGAGAGAGATTAACTAGAACTGTATGAGGGTATTTAGAGGATACTTAGTGTAGGACTTTATTGTAGAGACTTTTGAGTTTTGATTTGAATTGCATATTGAGCTTTTAGGGGTTTGTATGTGAGTTGTATTTTGGGATTGTTAGAGGTTTGAGTGTGTTCATTTGTGTGCAGTTTAATTATTGTGTGCTTTGCGTTAGGTTTTTCAAGTGTACATTAAATGTGTGGTATGTCAAACTCGTCAACGGCTTCCCTGTGTCCATTTCTCCGAGCTGGTTAAGACCACCCCACCATCCGTTCACGTGACACTGAGTAAAACCTTTATTGCATAACAGCTAGAAATCCTAGACGTTGGCCAAGAGCCCTTAGGCTCTAGCAGCGTCTTCGGCCAGCTGCATGGCCCAGACGTTATCCACTGGGTCGGAGCTGAGCAATACAGTCTTCCAGTGCTTCACAGTAGCGATGTTGCGACCTAACGTTGTCGCCTAAAGACAGGCCCACAACATGTGGTCTAAGTCTGCCCCCTCCTTACAGCGGTGGCACTTGTGAGAATATTGCCCGGGGTAACAGTTACTGTACGCAACCGGGTTGGGGTACGAGTAGGTCTGTAGAAGTCGCCAAGCCATGCATTGCCATTTACTGAGGGTAGGATGAGCCGGGCGGAAGCGGGCCCGCTCTCGCCTGTAATGATTAGTGATGCCTGTAGGACACAAGGCGATCCATACCCGAACAGCGAAGTGAATTAGCGTTGTTTTCGTCCACAGCTCAGTCAGATCATCCGCGAGCGGCGTCGTGCGTGAATTCATCGCCTGCCAGACCACAGTATGCAGGTGCCCATGTTAGACATATCTTGCCCGAACGCTGAATGTTGTTGAGCCCAGTCCTTAGAAGTGCAGATGCCTCTGGGGAGATGCGCCCCTTTGCGTAATTTATAATAGCAGATTTTGAGTTGCTCACCACGTATTTGATTTTTGTGGATGCTGTCATTGCCAGGGCAATGGCCGCCTCTTCGCCCACTACCAGTTCGCTCGTGCGAACCAACCCGGAGCTGAAGGTATTGCCTTGGTGATTGACTATTGCAATTGCCATAGCATTGCGACCCGGAGAGTCGGCCCGGCCACGTACATCACGTCCTCCGATTTTCCGAATCGTTTGTGCAATGCTTTCGCCCTTACCTGCCTGCGTTCCTGATTGTGAACCGCGTTCATCTTTTTAGGGATCGGTGGGTTGTGAATTTGATCGTGCACTTCGGGAGCCAAGGGTATTTTGTAAGTGTCTGTTCGCAGGTGGTTGATGCCCAGGGAGCCGACCCGTCTGGCTGTAGCTTAGCCATTCTCGTTGAGCCAGGCGTTGAGCCTCTATTATTTCGCTGCTGGTATTGTGTAGCCTCAGCGCCTCGAAACGTTTGGTCGGAGCAGTGATCGGATTGCCGATGGGCTGCTCGTAGGCCCGTCTAGTAAGGGCGTGAATTTTGAGTTCTTTGTCCTTTCTGAGGTGTAGAAAAGGGGTGACGTAGGTTATCCCACTGAGGACGAAGGCTTCAACTGATCAAACAAGATTGTGCTCCTTCATACCGTGATGCTGGTTTGCTATACGCGATACGAGTCGAGTATGCTAATGCATGCTTTTTAGAGCACGAGGACGGTTTCCGAGTTGTGTCCATTGGCCTGTATGTCGGAGAACGAGAACTCGCATTCTGGACACTGTGGGGATGGGCGGCGTTCCATTCGTGATAATATGCACAACCGGGGGTTCGGGTCTGTACGTCTACCCCTGGTAGTGGGTCTGTAGAGCAACCATGCGGAATTTCGCGAGGAGCAACGGAGGCCCCTGGGACTTACGTATCGCTCAACCGCCTCAATGCCCTGTTGCAAGATGGCCTGAATTGGCCCGTAACTGCCTCTGCTCACCCAAAGCGCGCCATCATCCGCATAGAGGCTGTTTTGGAGACCATCGATCTTTCCCAATATTTCGAGAAGCCCCATCATGGCTACGTTGAAAAAACAAACGTGTAATGAGTGAACCCTGTGGAGTCCCCCTGCTCCCAAGGTTGATCACATCTGATTGGAATCTTCTTACAGATGGAGGAGCTGTGCGTTCGCATAGAAAGTTACTTACGTAGTTGTATACTCGTTTTCAAAGGCCCAGTCGGCCGAGGTTGTCAAGAATTGCCGAATGTTTGGCGTTTCTGAACGCCTTGGCTTAATATTATCCCAATATGGCTCTGGTATCTAGATGACATGATGTTTAGGACGGAGCATAAAATACTGCGTTGGGAGTTTTGGACAGAATCCGACCATAGAGTGCAGAAAAAGTCTACTGTCTTCCATAGAGTTGGTTATTCGATTTAGAAGAACGCGTACCGATCGTTTCCCTACGCACGAAGTGAGGAAAGTAGGTGTATGGTTTTGAGTGTGGATTTTTTTCCCTTAGCAACCTTAGCCGTTTTTCACTGAGGTGGTAGTTGCTCAGTCCCCCGGCATAGGTTCATGTATCGTGTGAGGGCTTCAACGGACTCGTCATCTAGGTTTCTGAGAATTTTATTTGTAATGCCGTCTGTGCCAGGAGCAGAGCAAGTGCGCAATGCCACAATAGCTCCCCTAACTTCACTTATAGTGATGGGCTGGTCAAGAAGAGCACTTTCGTTGCCCAAGTACGGAGGAAGCTCTCGTGGATGCAGTCGCCAATGTATCTGTCCTAAAGGCTTTGAGCCATACCGTGTTTGTTCCCTGAAATTTATGGAGAAGTATGCTAGTGTTGTTTCTTTGAGCAGTTTTACTATTTTCGGGATTAATCAGACAGCGTAAGTTGTTCCTGGTTTTGCGAAGGCCTTTTTTGTAGTCCATGCGACCACATGTGCTATGCCAATTTTGGCAAGTTAGTTTCTGAGCATACATTTCTATATCATGGTTGAGGGCCGCCAGTCGTCACCGCAGGGTTCGGTTAAGTTTTTGCTTCTGGAGTCGTGTGTGTAAGCTGTGTTTGGCCTCCCACATATGCAGCAACTTTGCGTCGGCCTGTTGGAGCTCTGCCTCTTCCGGTATAACCTTAGCGGCAGGTTTTGTGTCCGCTTGCAGTTGTTCTCGCCAGCTGTGAATATTTGTTAGGTTGACATCAGAAGTACCGTCTTCCTCGGCCAGATGGCCTCGTGCATCGGCTCTCAGCGCACGGAATGCATCCCAGTCAATGAGCTGTAGTTTTTTAACAGACTGCCCTTTCACTGCCCAGAATTGACCCCGAGAGTGACGAGATAGGGGGCGCTGCCGAAGTTTTCTTGGATGTGTAGCCACGTTGCTTCCTTGCGCGTGTTTTTGGCAAAGTTCAAGTCAAGGTAGTGTCCCCACTAACACTGTTTCCAATACGGGTGGGATGCCGTGGATCGTTGAGCAAGCTGAGACCCTCTCTCCGGGCACCAAGCCATACATTGCGCCCCTTTATTGTGTCCCGCTTGTAGCCCCATTCTGTATTCGGTGCATTAGTCTCCGACTATGAGCAGTGTGTTCCCTCTTGCTATTTTGACAGCTCTCCGGAAGGGTCTACTGAATTTTTGACTGTTTTTTGGGGAGCTATACACATTAACAATAAACGTGCTCTGGGCATTGTGTTTCTGGTTTGGGACAATTTCTACAAGGATGTGAGCCGTGGACGCCGCGTCTACCCCGGTCTCGCACTACAGGGCCGGGAGGTTTCGCCTAACGAGGGTGCTGACTGCGGGTTTTTGTTTCTCTGTTACACCAGAGGCATGAGCTTCTGGGTCATTGAAAGATTTGTAGTTTGAAATTCGGGCATAAACGCCTGTCTCTTGGAGACAGACCACATCTGGTATTTCATCCGAATTCTTGCTTTTGATGAATAGTTTTGAATGAGCACGTTTTCTTTTGAATCCTCGACAATTACATTGCCATACCATCAAGGTGTTGGCTTTGCTTTTTCGGTTGGACGAGATATTGGACATCATCATTTGAAATTTTCGGGATATCCGCCGGCGGGGGGCGGGAATTGGGTTCAGTGGATTGATGGGGCCCGGTCCCACTTCCGGTCCGGCTAGTGAGATTCCATTCTCTAGCGCTGTTACTCGAGCTTTGAGGGTGGCAATATTGGGCATCAGCGTTTTCGCCGAACTTATTTAGTATCGCTCCGAATCGGGCGCTGAGAGTTTCAGTAAGAGTTTCGGTGAGGGTTTCTCCGAAGTGATGGAGCATGCCGTCGTCAATGTTTTTAGTTGGGCTCGTGCCTCCGGCCTCACTAGAGCTCTCACATGGTATCGATAGGGCTTTATGTTTTGAGGGAGTGGAGTACGCAGAGTCCATCTCTACGCCATAGGTACGCGTATGCCTGGTTTGGGAATTGACAGGGCATGCGCTTCCGAGGCTTGCGAGAGGGGTTTTTCTTTCTTGCATTTTGGCGATTTTCGCTTTCAGCGTAGCATTTTCGGGCATTAGTTCTTCGACCTTCTGCCTGATTTTGGTTGTCTCGGATGAACGATCTGACTGGTCGTATTTTAAGGCGTTGGGTGTGGAAGCATTACTTTTCTGAGTTTGTTTGCCTTGCGAGACCGCATACGGCCAGCTCACCTTGTTTATTTGAGAATGGCCGTTTGCTTGGCGTCTGTTTTTCGCGACGTGGGTCGTGACTGCCGTCCTTGGTTCTTGGGCCCCGGGTTGCTGCGGGTCCTCCTCCGCGATGTGGATCGGCAGCGGTGTCGACTACTGGAGAATACGTCATGGGATCCTGCCCCGTGGCTCCCATCCCGTCGGCTCTCATGCTCACGTTGCAAGAATACTGGGAACGAGTCGTCTCGTCCACATTTTTCCACTTCGGTCCCGTTGTTCTTGAGTAGGCACGACGCAGTGCCTTTGGAGGAACATTGCTGTCCTCGGCGATGACAGGCTTCTTGCTCTTGCTGCAGTCGCTGTTTTAGTCTTATATCCCATTTCAGTTTCTTTGGAAGGTATGGGGTTTGAAAACTCTGGCGGTACTTCTTATCTCCTGTAGGATGATTGCGGCCACACAATGCACAGTTGGTTCACAATCGTGTTGTTCCGCCGCAGCCTCGGTGCTGCAGATTTTGCACACTTTATTGTCGTGCACTGGGCAAACGTCTGAGCGATGTCCTAGACGGCCACAGCTGTCGCATAGTTCGAGCCTGCTCTTGTGAATGAAGCAACGGAATTCCGCACTTCTGTAGTACACATAGGGCGGTACCTTAGGTCCTTGGTAGACGAATTGGACAGAGTTAGTACGGCCCATGCGTCTTGCCTGGAGAATTGTGGGATTCTTCTTGTAGAGGAGGCTTCGCGTGATGTCATCGGCACTGTCGTATTCGGGGATGTTGTGGATAACACCCTTGACAGTGTCCTCCGGCGGCGCCGCGTAAGCGCTCCCTTTGTGGGTGATGTCCCCGAAGCGGAGCTCTTGTATGGCCGTGTATTTTTTGGCCTGTCCCATGCTTGGAGTTCTGGCGTCCATCACGTTTTTACGACGTTGGTGCGAAGTATATCGCCCGCTGCCTCGTTATAACTTATTCCGTCCGAGTGCAACACTCCGTCACGCAAGCCGGCTTGGCTAATCTTGGTGTTGTTCAACCCTTCTCGGGGTCGCAGCACGATTTTAATGTCCTCGCTGGGTACGGCGGCTGGCGGGACAGGCGCTGCGACCGGTACGCTTGCGTATTTAAATATGACGTCTTGCGGCTTGGTTGGGAGGGTGTGACGGGCTTGCTGGAGTAGCCGCCCGAGGCGAGGCCTAGCTTGGATAGAGCGCGGGTGCTCCGTCGCCAGTGACTGGTAAGCCACCCAGCCGCTTGACGTAGGTCTTCGGGCGAGAAAGAGTCACCGTCCACGTCGATGCGCTCAATTTTGCTTCTCCGGGCAAAGGGGTAAGGCGCCGAGAGCCGCAAGGAGTGCCGAGGATCACGTACGAATGGTTAAGACTAGGCCCAGGGCGGCCCCGTGCGTGAGGGGGTTCTCGTCTGTTGCAGGCCGGGCGAGTATACGGACTTTGAAAAAGAGGTGTTCACCGAAAGAGAGGTTCGGTGGACACTCGATGCCCTGGTTATATCCAAGGAGCTGTAGGAAATTACGCCACAAGAGCTGTGGAAAGACAGAGCTTACTTGGAACACGTCCATTCAGCTCAGCCCCCTGGTGGTTTTACAGTGTTTACACATGGCTGAGAAAAAAATAAATGCTCACCGAGCAGACGCCGCGCCATTTTATTGGCCGGCACTCGCATGCGAACGTCAGTTTGTTGACTGCTGCTTCGCCGTCTGCGTATTCTTTCAATCGTTGGGTGACGACAAGTTCGGTCCAATAAACTTGCTTTTCCTTCAAGACAGTTGCGTCGTCTTGGGCTACGCGAATACATTTGGAAGGATTTTCAACCAAACCGCCATCGATCCCTGCTTGAAAGGCATTTCAAATAAAGTTGTCCAAAGAATTCCAGAATAAATTTAAGACAAGCCAGTTGCAACATTTGAGATCAATATTTATCACATCGAGCGCATAATTAGTAAAACGTGTCGCCGTAAACTTTCCCTAGCCGACACGCAAAACATGTCTTCTAATACCTGCGGCCGGCTCGCATTTAAGTCCCGTAACCAACATTTTCTTTTTATAAATTGTTTTAGGTGTATTGGCAAATTTTAGGGAAATCAGTCATATGGGCTCCAGAGAAACTTTCTGGGTAGCATATGCCCAGCTGCTTCCGACTTTTAGACTAATCTTGGTACAATGCACTGTTCGAATACACGGATGGTATATCAGGTATAGAGGCAGACGATACAACACATACGTCATTTTTCTCGAACTTGTGATCAACAAACTGTACTGAAGTTCTGGTACTTACATGAAAAGTGTTATATTTTTTAACTTCAATAAATTAATTTTAAGAAGATCTTTCTCAAGCCAGAAAGTAAGTGTGGAAATAGATGAATTTTTATTAAAGTTGTTACCCTGAAAACCAAATTTTCTATCAAAACCTAAGCACGCAAATTTGACGAGTATATGACCATACATCTCGCCCATAGATTTCCTCGGAGACCCCCTTAATATTTTCCCCAAAATTCTATTAGCTAATACCATGAACCACAGAAGTGCACTCCGCTCCTAAATAAATTACATGCTTGCTTCTTTCTTTAATCATTCAATCCTATGAAATTTTTACAAGGGTTGCAATTTGCGCTTCATTCATAAATAAATAAATTGACTTGCTGCACTATGGCGTAAAAGAGCAAAAAGTTACTCAAACGAAAGCTTGTTTTTTGTGGATTGTTTCCTACTTTATCAGTCGTTAATTTTACACATTTGTGTTTTATTTCGAGGAAGTCACACTTAAATAGCCATTGTAATCGGGTTTCACCGTGCTGTTTAATCCCAGTGCTAACGGCCACTGGTGGCGGGTACGAATGCGGGAGTTCGATTTGTAGCTGACGTGTGGTCTGGATACGATATTTAGGAGGCCCAGGCATGCTGATGAAGAGAAAAACTCAATGCAATTATTTACGTGATAAGTATACAGGTTTCGAAGCTGAGTGTCGAATCCGATTCCGCAACAAGCAACACTTGTCGACGCCCAGCACTGCACTTTGTTGACAGAGTTCCTCTAGACAATTCAGCTGCAAATGTCTGGTCGAATCAGGATCCCACAGTCTAAACCAATAGGCCCCACCCACGCTTGAAGCTGCCCCGGATGCTTGGCCACTATACTACGATTGCTAAAAGGCGTTGACACCGCTCGACGGAAGCCTTTTTGTCAGAGAACGGGGCTAGCTTGAGTTCTGTCACAGAGCTCACTGATTACTCATCCGTGGTCTGCACTGATGCATTCGTCTTCTTTGCCATGCTGCCATTATGCTTAATTCAGAGTTGCAGATTAGCGTCTGACGCAGGGTTGGCAATTTGGCTTAAATAACGATTGTTCCATCTGCAATAGGTATTTGTACGAGGAATAGACTGAATACGGTGTTTGCGACGGAAACACACTATTAGCCTCGACGACCTGTGTCAGCTTAGGTTTATCAGGTCGCGAACCCAATAATGGCAGCTCATTTGACGCCCGAAACTAGCCCACGTAATTAAGGAATCCAACACTGCTTCACTCAGAGCCGAAGACTGGAGCTGGTTCATTCGTTCAGCTCGTTCCGTACGATACGGCATGTGTTCATGATATGAATTGCTGATTCATTGCGTTTCTGTCGGTCTTGCGTTTCGGTGTTTACTGTCTAACGTTTCGAACTGCATAAAGTTGAAAAACCCTCGAAAAAAGCAACAATCAAGCATTTAAAACCCCCGAAATGAAAATGACGGTTCTCTCAGCTAAACAGCATGGACACAGATCCTGCAAGATCAGCGAATGCTAGCCGTGTTCAATCTTCATTAACCAAATGTAGCAGTTACTTTTTGACGATAATAATTTTGGGAGGTACAATTTCCCTTTTCATTACTAGAAGGCTAGACCATCGCGCGCAAATACTGCAGCTAAAAACTCCTGAAAGCAGCTCCTCAAACTATGGGAATTTGTATTCTATTTGCCTCTTTTGTAACATACTACAGAAGAAATTTCTTGCACAACAAGGCTCTGGCACATAGAAGGCGTCCATTATTTCCACTCATATACCTCAGCTGAGCATGGTGCAATGGTCAGCTCACACAACTACAAACGTTAAAATGTTTAAAATGTCTACCATTGAATTATGCAATGCACAGACACACACGTGCACACATGCCCACACATACACGCGCTCACACACACGTACACACGCACACGCACACACACGCACACATACACATACACACCTCCGTAAGAGGGTGGATCAGTTTCACGTACGCCATGGCGGTGTTAAAGTAAACAGGGTTTTATGGTTCCACTTTTATGCAAACTTGGTGGTACTGTCAGGATTATCGTTGCATTAAATCGCCTTGCGCCACTCAAAAGGCGTGATAAGTGTAGTATGTAACGACTCATCTATTGAAAACTGGGATGGTTTTTGTTCGTTTTTAGTGAAATAAACCACTGTATATACAAGTTTAAAGCCGCTCGCTGAATTTGACGATTGCGTTGACGTCACCACTGAGATTGCGCTCGTTGAACACCTCAAAGCTTTCGAATAATATCTCCAATATAGAATTATCTTCAGCGTTATTGAAGTCAGGGAAAGCTGTGAACACAGAACCTGCTTTGGGCAATGAAGAAGGAAGGTTAACAACAACTGAACTGTGGTCAGATATTCCCTCAACCATCATCTCATCAGTGACGCCAAGCTCCGCAACACTAGCACTAACAAACACCTAATCTACCTGCGCGTTGCCTACTTGCGCTACCTGTGGTACCTACCTAATCTACCTGCGTTAATTGCCGACAAGTTAACCCCAGATGCATTGAAATCACCCATTCAAACGTAATTTGCAGCAGAAAAGTTATTATCAATACTTAACCAGCTGACGGAGTGAATACCATCAACCGAGAAGGGAGGGGAGAATAAATACGCCGATTACAACAGACTGCTTAGAAAGATGCGGCTTGAATCAGACTGATTCAGTCCAAATGGAGAAGGGAACACCGAAAACTCATAGTCAGAGCGAAGTAGCGATGCAACACAACCACCTTTCATACCAGACCGATCAGACCTAACTGCGATGAATCAAGGAGGGGTAAATTCTGAATAGGAATGCCGTTGTAGCAGCATGAACGAAGACGAAAACGAGGATCACTGCGCGAGCCTCGTGGCCCAAGCAGTCAGTGCTCCCAGGAACTCCGGGCGTTCCGCCAGGCATAGCTGCCGCTGGCCCATCAGCGTCTTACGTGTTCAAAATATAGGTGTTGTTCTGTGGCTCGGCGTTTTCATTGCCTCGTGTTGCCACAAAATTGGTGACCCGAACATGATGCGAGCAATGGCGAACTGGCTGTTTGCCTGGGCGAGCCAGAGCTGTGGGTCCAAATTTCAGAACTGGGGAAGCTTCACCGAAAGTGCAGCCACGTCACCCTGAGCGGCGGAGTATGTTTGATGGCTGTCATCTGCAGCGGTGGCTCTGAGCTGGGCATCCAGAGCAGTTTCATTGTCGCCTGCCATGCCCGATGTCCGTGTTCAGCAATTCTGGGTTCTGTGTTCACCGTGTTCACACAATGCTGGGCGTTCGGCCAGGCATAGCTGCCACTGGCCGTCAGCTGCTGACGTGTTCAGTGGCAGCTGCGCCTGAAAGAACGCCCGGAGTTCCTGGGAGCACTGACTGCTTGCGCCAGGAAGCTCGCGCACTGAGCCTCTGAGTGGTGCTTCGTTCTCTTCGTCTTCGTTGATGCTGCTACACCGTCATGTAACCATGTTTCGGTAGTCCCAATTACATGGGGGGAATATGCAGAGACAAGTGAAGAAGGTCTGGAAATATATTACTGATACATTTAGCGTTTAGTTTAAGGAGGGTGAGGTTATCTGATAGCTTACGTGCAGGTCATAAAGACAACGAATAACTAGGCTGAACTGTTGCAGGTGCTGCCGGGGGACGGTTTACATTATCACGACTTTTTACCAGCATATTGAGCTTAGCGTCCCAGCCATGAATAGTGTCGTCAATAAAAACATGGTTAAACTGTATTTTAACATTAAAACCATTTAACTTTGGACTCATTTAAAGTTATTTTATATTTCTACATCAAGAAACATCCCACTGTCACATGAAAACAGTACCCTAGAATCAAGGTTAATGAAAGGACGTCTGGGAATGGTCCTTTGATGTGACGTGAAGATCAAGAAGTTGGATTTGGCACCATTATAGCTCAGCAAATTATTTTTACACCCCGTCAAAAATTAAATGCATCTGTATTAAGTTTATATACGAATGAACCAAAGCACTTATCTGAAGTAAGCATTGTTGTGTCATCAACGGAAAGTAAGCTGTTAGAATAATTAATACGAAAAGGAAGATCGTTATGTAAACAAAAAAACAATAATGGGACAGGGATTTACCCCTGAGGGACACCAATACTTATTAACCCAGTCAGAGAGCAAGAATTTCACACCAATACGAATTGTTCAGTATTAAGCAGGTAACTGTGAATAAATATAGGATAGTGCCCGTTATACCAATCGTGTTTAGTTTGTAAGCAAAATCACAGGGATATAGAATAAAACGCCTTCGAAAAGTCAATAAGCAACGCTCCAAGAAATGCTCCTGTATCTACTTCCGCTTTGAATTTCTCGGTTAAGGAAATTAGGGTGAGGTTATTTGAGTAACCAACCCTTAAACCAAGCTGATACGGCGACAGGAGATTAAACTTCCTTCATTACTTCAGTAACCGTTACTTGATTTCACGTACTTCAAGTACCTAATTTTACGGTCTCTCATCCAAAGTGTCCCCAGAAGAGTTATACACCAACTGGCGATACATCGGCAAGAAATCTAACAATACCAGAATAAAAATACAAAAAAATGTTACTCGCCATGCTGGGCATTCAAAAGTAGAACGGCGAAGCTTCTTTGCACACGGTAGTGTGGCACATAATATCAATAAAATGTACAACAAAATGTTTCGTCTTTTGAGTCAGATGGCGGTCATCCCTCCGAAAGTCTCGTGCTCTGTTTGCACTAAATTTAATATCGGTGCATAATAAGTTTAACTAGCACTCTCTAAAAGTCTGTCCGAGTAATGAAATGCATAAACGCCACGCGATGGGTCGGCTCATCCCGCTTACACTCCATCCTGCACAACATCATACATACCCAGAAGCACATGGCTAGGACAGCAGTGGTGATGTGCTCATGACTGACTTATGTGTGTCCTTCTGAAGCTTGCGTTTTCGCTATAACTTAGTAGGTTATAGGTTCCGCAGCTACGATAGCGGCAATTGGCGTTTGATCTGGGGATCAGCGTTTTTCGTGTTGTTGGCTCCTCTAATCGCAACATTTAACGTGAATGTTTCGCAACAATGCGAGGAGCAACCGGTATTTGTCTTGACTATAACGGTGGTTATTATTGGCTAGCTTTCTCACATCGCATTTTTCTATGACACCATGGCCTCCGCGAAATTTCTGATCCTGACCGTATAAGCTTCCCTTAAAAACGGAAGAATCAGACTATCCGTGGGGAAGTCATAAAAACAAGCATCCTTATTGAGCCCCATCCTGTACTGGCTATTCCACGATTCTACACGGCCGAATGTTCATTTCTTTTCTGCTTTTCTCACACAATTCTTCCGGACACCTTTGCCAGGACACTGGACACGGGTCTCAGAAGCTGTACACACACACTGAAAGAACGTGGGGCTCAAATAATAACTGAAGTTTAGCGGCCCGTCATCTCTGCTTGCAAAAATTATGCCGGGGTGCATGATGACATATTTGCTCAACAGCCAAATGCCTTCTAGTTTCGGTCACCTCAATTTTTAATAAAATCCGCACACAGCTTATGTATAGGGGTTGTTTACCGTGTTTGGTTTTTGCGTTTTTGTATGCAAAGTAGGGTGACGTGTTTAATAGGGCAGCTTCGCTGGATGTGGACCTCTGCCCAACCTTTTTTCTCTAATCGTGAGATATAGGTTTTAAATACTTAGTGTATATAAAGTGTAGTATTATGAGCAATATGAAAGAGAACACTGGAACGCGTGGCAAATGGCCTCGAAACAGACTCGGAGTGATACGCGAATGGCACTGTGAAAAACAAAGGGGGATAGGAGGGCACTCTTCCATTAACCGTTGGCACTCCCACCACGCTGGAATTTCTACAAAGCAGCAGCTTACGTCATTTCGGCGATAATATGGTATCGTCTGATAGCCGATAAGGCGCACGGCGGGAATAGGAACAGTTATTAGAACAGCGTCCCGCTTTCCACTTTGTTACCGACGGCAGCCGCTTCGCATCACTCATAGCTGGGTCTGAGGGTGTCTTCTGCCCGTTCCTGTGTTGCCTTTCATATTGCTGATAATAGTGCATGTTTAATCTTTTGCTTTCTTTGAGTAGGCCACAGTCGTCTACATGTCGTCGGTCCAAGAATCCTCCACTATCTATCGTCTATCGACCGACCCCCTGTAGGGGATCATCAGTAGGGAATTTTAATTCTGCCTTTTACCACGCTTTAAACTCAGGTGAAGTAGGCTATGGTTTTTCGTGTTGGATATCTAAACGTCCGATAAAGTTCTTGGATAAGGTTGGAATTCTAATGACCCTATGCAGATCATATTTTGAGCATTGAGAACATTCTAAAATAGCAATTTTCGGTTTCAAATGCGTTTTTTTTCAATGGCGCTGAGAAGTACAGGCCTATTAGACAGAGTGCCATACAGGTGACTCGTAAACAAAGCCGTGGTACTTACAAGATGAAAGCTTGACTCTAGGTCCGTTTCGTTCATAAGAGTGTCTGAGTAACCAACAACCGGCTTCATTTGCTTCAACTGCAGCAAAAAAAGTTTTTATTGGTCCATGGCAGCACACATCTAACATAAGTACTAGATTTCTGATATCTGTTGTGTTCATCGCACCTAGCCAAAGCATTCTGTCGTTTAGGTGCAATAATTCCGAACACGTGCGTTAAGCAACATCTAAGTAAGCAGTAATGCATGTGATCCCAAATACTCATACGTCTGTGGGAACTTATTTCTACGTGAAAGATACCTCTGTTTCTATTGTTTATTAAGAGAACATACATCATAAGCATTTACTTTTCTTGCTTCACATTCAGCTGTAATTTTTCGCAAAGGATTTCCTACCAAGTTCTGTGAAATAAATTTTCAGGCCCCAGAAGCATTGTGCTGATTAGAAATTTCTGCTTATATAAAATATGGCTGTTTACGTAGTTTCCGCAGTTCCTGTTGTATTGAATGTTTTTGCATAAGGCACTATCAATTTATGAAATTTTTTATCTTATTTTGGTTCATTGCATAACCCAGGTTTTTGAGTGGTTGCGTCGAATCTCGGTAAGGAATATATTAGCTATTCTTTATAGTTAGTTAGTCTTTGTTAGTCTTTTTAGGTTCCAAAAATATATTAGTTTTTTTAGGCTCACAAAGGAAAGGTTAGAAGTTTTTTTATTGCCCAAATTTAACAGATGTTATGTGGCACTCCCAACATATTTTTACAAACACGTTACATAGAAATCCTCTAGGGAGTTCATCAAAACATTAGAAGTTGCAAAACATGTACACAACCCACTTTATCAATTGCGGCAAGTCTAGTCGGCAGGTCCATCCATGGATTGAATCGAAGGTTCCTGTAGTATTCCCTCCCTATGCTATTCAATAGAGACCTCGCCTGAAAGCAAACATTGAAATATAATAAAGTTCCTGCCAATAGGTATGATGTAGGAAACAAAAGTTTACTACAATACAATACACATGATTTTTTTCAATAAGACACATTGACGTGTCTTAATAAGACACCTGGCTGCGGATAAAATTTGTTTGGTTCAACTCGTATTGTATCGTCTGGGCAGGGCATAGTTTTATTGTCGGTGGTTCTTAAGAGTGCATTAATATAGGCGCTAAAATGGAAACTATTTCTGACCCTAAACTCGATGTCTTACTCATCAAAAATTTCAGTGATGTTGCGACAATCACGCCAATTACAAAGTAAATCGCGGGATTTGTTTCGCTTTTTTTAATTTCCTCTTACACGTCCCTAACTGAACGGAAAGTAACAAACCTCAGAAAAGGGATTTTGTGCAAAATGTTGCGGCCATCATGTCAATTACAAATGGAATCGCGGTCTTTTTTTGGCTGTTCTAATTTCCTCTTACACGTCCCTTAAAAACCGAAAAAAATCGACCTCCCAAAAGAGATTTTGGGTAAAATTTTATCTAGCATATCTCGCACTTTTTCAATGGAAAAAAGTACTGACACATCAAAAATTATCGTGATTTGGGGTCGGCCTCACACTTTAAAGTAACGTAGTGGTACAAGCTGCTTTTTTAGACGCAGCGTTTATAGCTACGAAAAGGTGTATGCCTTTGAGCTGAAATACAAGTGAAAAAAATGAATTTTCAATGTTAAGAAATAAAAGACAACCGTTTTCGTCACTACCCTGTTGGAAAAATAAACACAAAAAAGGAATCAAATCTCACTAAATAGTTTTACTTACAGCTGCTTTTGTGGCGAAGTCAAATTTCCTCACTATATACAGTTTTGTTAGTATTGTAGGCACTTTCTTCACTATGTTCATGCATTCTTTTGCACGATTGTACTCAGGAGTGTTGATTTGGTGTTCCTTATAGATCGATGCAGTTTCTTGTCGGAACATCGTAGATGAGAAGTATAACAGTGAGACAGCTCTCTGTAGACCCACATAATTATAAATGGAGTTTCTAGTAAAAGAAAAAATCACGCTATAGGTTATTTCCCCATTCCGATTTATTGGTACGTTTCTTCACCTTGTTTACGTAGCAATTGTGAGACATACATTTGGTGTGTTTTGCATCAGAAAAAACTAAAGCTAAACTATACAAGAACTCTTCCACTTTATATATATATATATATATACAGAAAGATACGTCAGCAGTCTATAATGCCAAAGGAGGCATGGGGGTGTGGTTAGGCTCTTTTTCTTTTTTACTACGGTTAATGAAGTGTGAAGTGAACATTGTTTTTTTTTAATATACCGAAGAAAGAAAGAAAGAAAAACACGCGCCCAGAGTGGGGACCGAACCCACGCCTTTCGATTACATGTCGAATGCCTTACCAATTCGGCTATCTGGGCGACTGTGTTCTCCTTCACTTTCTGGACTATTTATATTTACTAGAAGTGTATATATAAAAGAATATATATATATATATATATATATATATATATATTAGTTAGTTTTTGTTAGTTTTAGACCAATAAGAAAAGGTTAAGTAAGAAGGTTAAGTACGCACGGACCGATTTGGAACCTTGCCAGACAGAAAACAATTCCAACACTAAGGGAATAAGCAGAACCTATAACCCCACCATTTCAATCATAAAAGCTATAAGACAGATCTTGCATACCTTCTTTACGATTGCTTCAGAAAAACACTAAAGGCAAGGTTTTGAACTGACACAATGTTTCAATAAAAATGATACCTTTAAACTTCACGTAACAAATGCTCGTCCGCAATTGCATTGATACTTCAAAAAACCTGTTTTTTCACGGATGCTGAAGTCGTTCGCCTAAACTTTAACAAAAAATATGATTCGAGCGTGAAACTCTTAACTTACGTTTTGCTGCTTTTCCGGTTGAACCTAATTGATTAAAATAACGGCTTGAATTTGTTGAGGTTGTCGCTAAATAACAAGTCCCCAATAAAAGCCAAAAGATGCAATTTTTTGTCTACCGTTAGTTGAACAGCATCCGGATGGTCTTGTAGGAGGTTTATTGAAATTTCATAGGTTTCATTATCTGAATAATTGCAAGTAGAAAAACGGCTAAGGTGTTTTTGCAGTAAAGAGCAGTTCTCAACTACTCGTGATTCCACTGCCAACCAATTACTTTTTGTGAGATAACAACATAACAAATATTTTAATTAGTGCTCCACTTCAGTTAAAAGAAGCAAATTCCAAAGTTTGAACATAATTCACAATTTAGCAATTGAGACACGGGGCACGTGGCATGGCTTAGTATTTCTCCAAGGCGGAATCGTCTCTTGTCAACGTTACGCGCAAAAGCTCTATTTCCTGGAAGAGGGAACAGAACATTTAGCGTAAAGATATATTGCCCGCGAACCATGCATGGGCTTTGTTTACGTTTTGTTCTTATCGCCCGGCTGCGCCGGGTTGTGTTATCTGTCCCAAGTGAAGCTCCTGATGCATTCTATCTTATGCCGCACGGGTTATCTCATTTGATAGGGAGAATGTTTCGCCCTAACGTCACCAGTCTAGAATATTCCTCTATGATCTACAGTGTTCTCGAGGTAATTAGACGGTTTGAGAAGCACCCGCGACGAAATAAATGCCCGCAGAGCAGACTCCGTGGCATACGATTCACCGACATTGGATCGCGCACGTAACTTTTTTGACTGCTGCTTCGTCGCCTGTGTATTCGTTGAGTTGTTAGGGGAGCACACGGTCACTCCACTTAACTTTTTTTCCCTTCAAGACAACTTGTGTCACCTTTGGCTACATGAAATCTTGTGTAGCTGCGAGTACGCGCTCTTTATGGCTCCTACACCCTCTGGAAGCCGACTAGCCTGTCCAAGCCGAGCAAGCCGCCGACTCCTACGTTTGTGGGCCGAGTTGGGTCTGTTACAAGAAATAACGAAGAGCAAGACAGCCGAAACCGACAACATGGTGCATCAAGCACTCCTCTCACCGTTTTGCAACAGCCCCGGGAACCACTATCACTCCGAGGATCTCTCGGTGAAGACCCTGATGACTAGTTGGAGCAACTGGAGCCAGGATTAACAGGTTGGATGACGGAGAAATTTTTCAGCATGTTTTCTTGTATGTGCAGGATGCAGCTCGAACTTAGTTCAAAAACCATGAAAACTCCTTGACTGACTAGACTCGTTTTAAAAACGAGTTCGGTAAAACGTCCGACACCGTCGTGGGAAAGCAACGAGCCACCCGTTTGCTAGAAACACGCGCACATCACCCCAGCGAAGGAGTATAGATCTTTGTTGAGGAGATGGAGATGGTTCCTACGGGCAGAAATGCAAATGACAGCAAAAAACGATACTAAAGTTTCTGATGCGAGGGGTAAAGCAACAGCTTTTTGCTTGCTTTGTGCGTAACACTCCTATGACGGTGGCTGAATTCGCGTCTGAGGCTGCTTCGATGGAGAAGCTTGAAGTTCGAAAGAGGCAGTACGACCGCCCAGTCAATGCGGTGGTTAAAGAGACGATCGGTGGCTGGGCTATTAACTCCGTCACACTAAGCCATACCATCCGTGCCATGACGAGGGAGGAACTGCGGAAACGTTTCCTCACGACGACACAACCTCTATTCACTTCCATGATTAACGTGGTCTGGGAAGAAGTTCAGCACGCCTTGCGGAATTCTATGCCATTCAAAGCAGCCCCCGAGCAACAAGCTATGGTCGTTTACTGTCGCCCGCCCAACCCCCTGTGGTTCAAACCCGATAGCCAAGGTAAACAGACCGACGTGTGGCGAACTCTCAATAATCGTCCGTTGTGCTACCACAGCGGAGAAGGCGACTGTCGCTGCCTCTACAAGAGGCTCGGTTGGCGAGCATTCTCCGTCGACGCAACACGCGTCTTACCAGGCCAGCACCCTACTCAGAAGAATACCTGTCCAACACCAACCGAGGCTTAGCGCGTTTCAACCGTTCACCGTCGCCCTCGCCATACCTTTCGCAGACTTCACGTGTGGAAGATCCCACAGGCAACGTTGGGGAAACTGAAAGCATCAACTTCTGTACGTGAACTTGTTGTACGGCCAAGAATTGGACACTTTCCAACGACACAAGGACGCGCCGAACACCGTGATTCACGACGTGCCCTCAGGCAGAACACCCGATATAACACTGACATGAATTCCCAACATGACGATAGCCCCACGGTGTGACGCGTACCCGACATGCCTGAGCCTGCCGCTGAAAACACGACGATAACGACTACGCATAGGGCCGGACCGCCGAGGGGTGCAACCTGAGATTCGACGCCCCGACGCACCGACGTACCCCGAACATGGCCTTAACCAACCACTTCGTCTGCTTCGTGCAGGGTATTGTTCCCGACGCCGCTTGCATGGCTGCGCACTCCTCGTCTCCACTTGGTGGCAACCCGCCTGTCGTGCATCAACCTTCATCGATCAACGAGTCACTGCCACACGTCGCTTCGCCTCCTGATGTGATTATGCCGCGGGTGCCATCTACCGCCCACAGGAACTGTGACGTCATTGGCTGTTTTGCCTATAACTTTTTTTGTGCACAGCTTTGGCTTGAGTGCGCACGGCGGCTCTGGCAAGAATATGCCCTTAACGAACCACTTTGTCTGCTTCATGCAGGTCTGTCCCACCTACTGTTCTGTAAAAAGTGATGGCTGTTTTTTGTTACTTCTGCCGTGTCCACACCCGTGTTCTGCGTTTGCCTACAACCGCTTTTCTGTCCAGAGTTTACTATTGTCCAGAGAGATTGAGCCTAATCGAGGGCCCCCTCCCTGGAGACGCTTCAAAACCTCTTGGACGTGAAACTGTTTTAGGGGCGAAGGGGCCGAGGCTTGCCCATCCAGCATCTATCCGGCGTCTGTGCTTACGGTACAGCACCGTGTAAATCGAAACATCTGCGAACAAAAGGTTCACAAAAGGTTCACAAGAACAAAATAAAAGGCTCGCGAAAGGTTAGAGAGAGAGGGGGGAGAGAGAGAGATGCATAGCTCCGTGTAAATCAAAATATCTGTTAACAAAAGGTTCAGAAAGAGCTCACAAGAACCAACTAAATGGTCCACAAAAGATTAGAGAGAGAGAGAAAGAAAGATTGAGAGAGAGCGCTGCGGTTCAAATGCGGAAATTAGCGCGTTCCAGATCACTCATTCTCTTTGTGCCGTGGATGAAAACGAACGTAAGGCACGGCATGCGGCGGCTCAACGTCTACGCAGATAACAAGCTTCCCCCATAGGCAAGAGCTCGGGAAGCTGCGGAAAAAGGGAAAAAACGCCAAGCGAACCCGGAGTTGAGTGCTTTGGAAGCAGCGGCTCAACCGTAACGCCTACAACGACCTACCCCGGAGTATATACTGTACACACGTGTTGTCATTCACATTCTCGAGTGGGTAATGTCACGGGTGATTTGTGGTAATAACGATCCCCAGTGCGTCGCCCACTCGTCATGATTCACTTCGTGGAGATGCGTGATTTTTTTTCGAAAGGACGTGTCTGACCTGGAGGCAAAATCCGAAAACCTTGTAGCTGGAGTTGGAAAAAGGTTTATGAAAATTAAAAATAGCGTTTCAGAACTGCAATTAAGAACTGCGAAGTTAGCTGGCTGTGATAAGCTATTTTTACACAAAAAGTAATCGAATTTCGAACAAATAAACTTACCGACACACAAGATAAAACCTGAAGCTCTATAACTTGGTAGTTTTTCGTATTCCCGAGGATCCGGCGGAAAGCGATCTTGCTAAGGAGCCTGCCAAAATCCCGACCTCAGGAGCAAGGTCATCACTGTCACTTTTGAGAAAAAGCTACATGTAAAATGTGAGTGGGTAGCCAGGATTTGTAGGCTGGTAAAAAAAGCTTTCGTCAGGCCAGTCATAGTGTTCTTTTGAGGCGAACGAAAAAGCGTCTGTAATAAAGAACGTTAAAGAGCAAAAAGGTACGAAAATATTTGTTCAAAACGATTATTCACAGAGCACACTGCCAAAGTGTGAGATGATTTGGGAGAGCGCGAAAGATGATAAAGCTCCAAAGAAAACCGCTTTACTCATTCATGATAAGTTATGCGTTGATAACGACCGTTCTTCTCGAATTAAGCAACAAATGTACGGAAAAAGATTCCTGTAGATGTAGAAAGAAGAAAGAAAGAAAGAAAGTTTATTTCACTCTTTGCATACAATACAATTTTATCATCTGCTCTCTCAGCCACCTGGCTAGTAGCCCGGCCCATGCAGCAAAGGCTTCATGAAATTGTACGCGGGTCATAAACATTTCAGTGGAAAATTACTTACACACACGAAGAGAAGAAAACCCTGTAAAGAAATGTCACTTGGCTACAATGGTGATACATATCACGAAAGAACTCTTTTAGACTTCTCGCAAAATTTGCATTAGTTTTAATATCTAAAGGCAGAAGATTTCAGAGCAACTCCTGAAGACGCTATACTACGTTTTCCATAATTATTATGGAAAACAGGGAGGTTGAAACGAAGCTTGGTTTGATTGCGTGTTTCCAGATGTGGTCATTGAAAAATAGAATAAGAGAACGAAATATTGTTTTTAATATATTCTTAACCATACAAGCTAACTTGCGGTCTTTAGCATTTTAAGTGGCATAATGTTTAAGGTAGAAAAAAGTCTAGCGGCAGAAAAAAGTACAGCGTTTACTCTGTAATTCCAACACTAAGGGAATAAGCAAAACCTATAACCCCACCATTTCACTCATGAAAGCTATAACACAGATTTTGCACGCCGTATTCATATTTGCCTTAGAAAAACATTAAAGGCAAGGTTTTGAACTGACACAATGTTACAATAAAAATGATATCTTTAAACTTCAAGTAACAAATTCTCGTCCGCAATGGCATTAATACTTCATAAAACCTTTTTTTTACGGATGATGAAGTCACGCCGCGTAAATTTTAACGAAAAATATCATTCGAGCGTGAAACTGTTAACTTACGTTTTGCTGATTTGCCGGTTGAACCTAATTGATTAAAATAACGGCTTGAATTTGTTGAGGTTGTCGCTAAATAACAAGCCCTCGATAAAAGCCAATAGATGCAATTTTTTGTCAACCGTTAGTTGAACAGCATCCGGATGGTCTTGTGGCAGGTTTATTGAAATTTCATAGGTATCATTATCTGATAATTGCTAGTAGACCAACAGCGAAGGTGTTCTTGGAGTAAAGAGCAGTTCCCAACTACTCGTGATTCCACTGCTCACTTTTCTCACACAATTCTTCCGGACACCTTTGCCTGGACACCGGACATGGGTCTCAGAAGCTGTGCACACACACTGCAAGAACGTCAGGCTCAAATAATAACTGAAGTTTAGCGGCCCGTCATCTCTGCTTGCAAAAATTACACCGGGGTGCATAATGTTATATTTGCTCAACAGCCAAAACCAAGAAGAGAAAAAAAAATGCCTGATAGTTTCGGTCATCTCAATTTTTATTGAAACCCGCACGCAGCTTATGTATAGGGGTTGTTTACCGTGTTTGGTTTTTGCCTTTTTCGTATGCAAGGTAGGGTGACGTGTTTAATAGGGCAGCTTCGATGGATGTGGACCTCTGCCCAACCTTTTTTCTCTAATCGTGAGATATATGTTCTAAATACTTAGTGTGTATAAAGTGTAGTATTATGAGCAATATGAAAGAGAACACTGGAACGCGTGGCAAATAGCCTCGAAACAGACTCGGAGTGATACGCGAATGGCACTGTGAAAAACAAAGGGGGATAGGAAGCCACTCTTCCATTAACCGTTGGCAATCCCACCAGGCTGGCATTTCTACAATGCAGCAGCTTACGTCATTTCGTCGATAATATGGTTTTTCATATTATGGTTTTTGGTTTTTCATTTTCGTATGTTTTTTTGCGTTACCATGCTCTAGTAACAGCGGTAGATAATTTATAAACAAAGAAAGTAATATTGGACCCACCACCCAGCCTTGAGGCACTCCACAAGCAATACATTCATACCTAGAGGCAATTTACCCAATTTTGACAAACTCTGTTCTGCCATTTAAATAGCTTTGAAGAAATTCCTTAAATAGTCCCCAAAAACCATACCACTATATCTTCATTACAAAATTTCAGGATTCATCATATCAAATGCTTCCTTGATAACAATAAAAATGCTGAGAGCGTAACATTTAGCGTTGAAAGCTTTATTTACTTTCTCGTTCAAAGTTGTAACTGCAGTGGCTGTGGATTTGTTCACGGGGAAGCCATCTTGACTTTTAAGTAGTACTTGATGCCCACCTAAAAATCGAATGATACGCTTCGCTAGCAATTTTCAAAGATTGTAATAATAGCGCTTAGGATGAAGACTGCTGAAAAGCCTGCTACCATCGCTGTTAGCTCATACCGAGAACTCTCCCCAAGAGCAAAATACAATGTGACGTGTGCATGATAACGGTCTCAGGCTCCTGAACATAAAGGCTCGAAGTGTGGTTAAGAACTAAGATTAAGAAATTTGAGGCCGAGCTTCTGTCACACAGCCCGCACATTGCTGTTATCATTGCAACCTGGCATCACAGTGCCATACTTGATGAAGACGTTGTTCCGGCCACTTAAAAAATATTCGAAGGGACGGTGACACATCAGGCGGGGGTGTTGCCGTCATTGTTAAACATATCGACGTCACTCCCTAGATGCAATGTTCTAACATTGAATTCTTGTTCCTCAATATTAATATTAGTGGTCGTGTTTTTATTTTATGTGGAGTTTATCGTCCACGCGAATCTAAGCCTGATTTTCTTAAAAGGTTTTGAAAGCACATGCAAGATTTCCACAGCCATAAACTGATTATTACGGGTGATTTTACCTTCTCAGGTATTGAATTTAGCAGCCTTCGTTTGCACTGTGATTCATCCGCCGACATAAGCTCACTGTTTGACATCATTACCCTTGATAAACCCTTGCTCAAGTAGGGCTGTAGCCTACTCGTGTTACTACTCCTAACTCATGTTCCCTATTAAACTTGTACTCACACCTCGTTCAGCTACCAAATGCAGTATCCGTAGAGCCCTGAATATCGGCATTCAAAGTTTTATTCGTTTAATTAAACTTGGCGGAAAAAATATTGAAGTTGTGCCGTGGCTTAAAAATGTGAAAGATTTCGCTGGTGCGAATGACAGACCTCTGGTAAAATATTTCAGAAAAACCTTCTTGACTTTGGTCAGGACGATGTTACAGTTCTATGGGACACGTTTAAGTATATCTGTCGGCATTTCAGCGACAATTTTCTTTTTAGCAAAATGCCAAATTGGATTTCGTCCCCACCTTGGTGCAGAGGATGGTCTGTGCACCTCTCCGAGATGATCCTTATTGGCGGCCGATCCCACCGTGTTCGCTCTGTGCTGGGCATGGACGGTCACAAAGCGTACGACCACCTTGGCCACGCCGCCGTCATTGCGGTACTTCATATTCTTCACCTGCCATCCCGCCTATGTGATTGCATTTCCTTCTACCTACGTAACCGCACCTTCTAGATACGTCTCAACGGATCTCCGGTAGGTTCCTTCAAGCCCCGCCGTGGTGTGCATCAGGGATCTGTCTGGCCCCCTTGCTTTTTAACATGGCCATGATACCTCTTGCCTGGCGACTTGGTGCTGTTCCACACATCTATAGTATCATCTATGCAGACGACATCATGGTATGGTCTGTTCACCAGGGCCTTCACGTCCAAAGTGTCCGCCTGCAACAAGCTCTAGATGAAACCAATTCTTGGTGCAGGTATCTTGGCCTCACGCTTTCGCCTAACAAAACAGCCCTTCTCACCGTGGCCAACGCATGGGGCCGTCGGCGGCTGGCAACCTCCCCGATCCGTCTTCCGGTTCAAGGCACGCCTATACCGACAGCATCTACCCTGCGGGTGTTGGGCTTGGATATTACGGCCACCGGTTCTGCAAAACCTTGGATTCGTTCTGCAAAGCATCAAGCTTCACAATCGCTGCATCTATTTCGTCGCATGTCTCAAAAAGCCGGCGGTGCGGCCTCCAAGATGGCCCGCATGCTTGTCCGAGCCATTCTTCAGCCTCGCATAGTTTATCAAGCGCAATTCCACTTTTTTACAAAGTCAGACTGGGCACTACTAGAATCAATAAACAATTCGGCTATGCGAGCTATAACTGGTCTTCCAGCCCTCACCCCCGTCCCTATTCTGATACAGGAAGCGCAGCTCAACACGTTTGATGAGCTAGTGCATCATCGTCGACAAGCCCGCCTCCAAAAACAAGCCCTTGACTCTGATTCCGCCGCTCTTGCAGCGTACATGACCGGTTCACCAGCACCACCACTATCAAACACCAATATATGGCCCCATGGAAGTTCCACCAATTAACGGATACACGACCTGTTGCCCGTATTCATCCCCGGACAGTTGATGCTCCAATTCCGCCTTCTATGTAGATTGGTAGCCCTTCGTCTACGCTGATGTTTGTCGACGCCAGTGCTTCCAAAATCTTACTTCATACGGCTCTACTCTGCCCGACTGTGGCTCCCGATCCAGTGACCTGCACTTACATAACAACGGAGAAGTTGCCATCAACGCAGGCAGAACTCCTTGCAGTGCGGGATGCTCTGCTACAGACATCGTTGCTAATCAACAACGCTTCACCACAGTGTACAATTTACACTGATTCATCGGCAGCTGTTCGAGAGCTTCGTAAAACTCTCACGTCCAACGAACTTCTTCTAGAAATCCAGAACATAATGGACACTTATCCATGTCGTGTGCGCGTGTCATGGCGCCAACGGAATAGCCACCTCGCAATGCAGGCTGCAGATGCCGGAACACACCCCGTGCGTGTGCACTATCCAGCTCCTCTTGCACCTTCGTCAAACAGTGTTCGCCTTGCCAGTGCAAAAGAACGTCTACGGCGAACCGCGTGAGCTCTCATACCTCCGCGCGGTACAGATCTCCCTGGCGGGTTGTCTCGTCAAGATGAGGTCCTGCTCAGACGTCTTCGCCTGGGAGTCGCCCTCACGCAAGCTGTGACGAGGTCGTGGCCTCCTCAATACCATGCCCCGTTCAACTCCACCTGCCCCTTTTGCCCCGCTCCAGTTGACCAGGCTACAGCAGAGCACCTGGTGTGGAGTTGCCCTGCTCTGCGAAGCCTACGTGCTGCGCACATCGCCACCTGCGGCCCGAACCCCGGACGTCCGCCAGACTTCATGGCGTGGATACAAGGACCACATCATGGCCCCCTACTCCGATTCCTTCGGGAATCCGGGGTGTATCTATACATTTAATTTCCCCTTATGCTGAATAGCAAACTTCCGCAATAAAAAAAAATAAAAAAAACAGCTAAGTATACACCATGGATAGCGAGGTCGATTATACACCTGAAACGCAAGGCTAAACATCTTTTTAAATGCAAATCTTCTCCCAAACTCGTCAATATTCGCGCTGCTCTCTTGGAAGCGAAAATGATTTCAGGAGAACACTATATCAACATTGCTTTGCCCAGGTTCATAAAAGATAACAAACAGAAATTTGGGAATTTTCTTGCTGTACGTGAAAAAAAAGTAAACACATCTGGCACGATGGCCTGCTGATTAGTAATGCTAAGGTGATAGCGGATCTCTTTATTAACCTATTTCATAGCGTCTTTTCAAAATTTTTCTCTGTCCCTCCAAAATAACAGCGTACCTTTTCCCACTGATGTTAATCTCGTATTCAGGTGTTTTGAACCTGCGTTTTAGTAAAAAACTAAATCGTCCGCTGGCCCCGATGGCGTTCCAAACGCTTTTCTTCGACGTTATGCAGAAACCTTGGCCAGCTTCCTAGTTGTTATCTTCAAAGCCTCCCTAAAATAAGCTACGTTGCCCCCCGACTTCAATATAGCTCGCGTTGTTGGCGTTTACAAAAATGTTTTTTTTTCTCGTTCCCAACTATAGTTCTTTTTTCAGTATTCTCTTCTGCCAGTAAACGTCTGGAACATATTGTTGCTACTTGTATTTATGAATTCTTGTGCCAACACAATATCTTAAGCCCCTTTCAACAATGATTTCGTAAAGGCATGTCTACAGTTCCCCAGTTACCAACAGTAATTCATTCTTTTGCATCCTCTCTAGATATCAGTGGCGAGGTAAAGGTCATATTTCTTGATTTAAGGAAAGCGTTTGACTGCGTTTTACATGACAAATTATTTTTAAACTACGTGTTTTTGGGTATTCCTACTTTTCTTCTGTATTGGGTTTTATCTCATCTAATTAACCGCAAAGAGTATGTGAGCGTTAACGGTCATAATTCCAATATCCTTCCGTTAACATCTGGCGTTCCCCAGGGGACACTACTAGGTCCCCTATTCTTTCCTATTTATTGAAATGATATATTGCTCATCTCGTGGCCGAATCTATAAAGTACGTTTTTCGCAGATTTATTAACGTTCCCTGTGTCCCAAACCATGCTCTGAACAGCATTCTTTCCTAGTGCCCTGAGGGGGCTATTACCAACAGCACTTTACCAAACAACACATTACCGAACAGCACTTTATCTTAGAATGACCAAAAAAACCCCTCTCCTTAGGTATTCCTACTCTGTTTCCAACGATCCAGTAGTTGAATTTGGCGAATATACATATCTAGGTGCCACAATTACTAAGAATTTAAGCTGGAACACTACTTCAGCAACGTTTGCGACTGAGCTTCCGTAAGCTTTTTCAACAGAGTCATAGGCTTAAACATGCTCCCTCTCATGGAAAATATCCGGCCTATACCACTTATAGTAGACCAAAACTAGAATATGCTTGTATAGCATGGGGTTCGTACACCAAATCTAGCATCAATTCTATCGAGAAAATCTGAAGACGGGCAGCACGTTTTATTTATTCAAAATACAATCAAGGCGAGTCTGTTACATCTTATATGATCAGTAATAACATCACCACTCTGGAGTTAAGACGTAAATTCTTACACTTGAAGCGCCTTCTCCAATTGTTCACAAAAAAGCTTGCATTAGACCGTACTCCGTATCTTAGACACCTTTCAACAAGAAACACCCGTCACACGCGTGACGTTTTTTGAACCCCATTTTTTGACACGACAAACAGTTTCCATTTTTCATTGCTTCCTCACACCATCGAACACAGGAATTTGTTACCCGGAACTGCACTTTGATCAGTAGAAAACTTGGAGGTGTCTGTACCGAGGTGCCGCTGTTCTGAACTGATGTTGCTGTATTGGTGGGTTGTCGCTCCTGCGCACTGTCTAATTTTTTCTCAACATCGTGTCGTTTTTTTGCTGTGCTGGTATTTTTTCAGTTATGTTTCGATATTGGTGCTGTTTTTTTTTTCACTTAACTTTTTTAGTTTAGTTTTACGCAACGTGACGTGTGTATACTTGATCCTCTTTTCTCTCCACACCAGCTTGTGGTGTGTAAAGCCTGCTGTAATAAATAAAAAGACATCCCCCTCGCGAGGGGCACGATCAAATGCACAGCATTTCCGAGGGGGTGCGCCGGCAAGTCGTATCTCTCGATCGCGGGACCCGTGTCGCCATCTTTTGGAGGTGCGGGACAACTTGTGGCGCTTTCGAAACAAACGAGAAATGAGTGAAGTATATAAGGCGCGTTCGGTGCATCGAAATCTGTGTCGGTTTCGTGGCTCGGTCGGTAGTGCGCCGGGCACCTTGCGTTCCGCCCGCGGCGTCATGGGTTCGAAACCGGGCGCCGGAAACTGTTATTTCGTTTATAGTGTAGTGGCTTGGCTGCGGACTACGACAAGGCACGCCAACGCCGCGTGACATTGTGAGTTACTTAAATGGTATGCATTTAATAAATAAACAAATGAATAGATGAACAGATAGATAGATAAATAAATAATAAATAAATAAAAAATAAATAAACAGAAAAATAAGAAGCATAACTAAGCACATAAATACCTAAGTGTGAATACCTCGACCCGTCCCCTTCCCCATTCAGGCAGAGATGCATAGCCGAAGCATTTATGGGGACCTTTTTCTTTCTTCTTGGGAGGTAGTACCTTTTGTGCCGTGATGATTCGATCCCGCACACAAACAGGGAGCGCTATTGTGGGTTCTGGAAGGCTGAAAAGTATATGCTGCGCCCGATCCTAAGAAAACTCGAGATGAATAATTTTTACAGCGCACACTGAGTTCAAATCTAGATAGTGGTGTTACCGCGTTGTTACAAAATATACCTCTGAAATTAGGTCAGTAGGAAAAGACAAAATAATGAAGATAAATATCATGTAAAGATAGATATTATGATCAAAACCCCGCGAAAAACCAGAAAGTCTTTTGCATGGTGGCATGGCTTATGTTGGCCTAAACTGGCGTGGAGTGACGAACAAAACATTGTCATAAAATAGGGTCAAAAATACGCTTGCCACTTCCACTAAAACAACGGCCACATGCTCCCGCCGGAATCACCTCCTAAACTTGTTTATGTACTGAAACACCCATGCACCAAAACCCCGGTGTCCTATATGGGTCCGTGTACCGAAAGGCCGCATGCCGGACCAAAGCAACTTTCTGTATTGAGTGAAATTGCAACAGCGGTTTCCTGTCGTGCGTAGCTCACAGCACAGAGAAATTAGGTGGCGACGAGTTCAGCAATGGAGTAGGAAAGCAGTACTTTGATGGTGGGTAATGTCAAACAATTGCAGATTTTGCTTCACGGAAAACAACACACGCTGATTGTAAGAAGCCAAAGCCGTAGTGGCCGATGAGCAATAACTGTAAACTGCACGGAAGCCATTGGCTTCCGAGTGATCGGCCGGGCATCGGCACATTAGGTAAACAATTGATTAGGAGCCAAGTGAACTGCGAGCCGAAATAGCGCCACACACAAAGCATATCGAGGCCAAGCTTGAGCCAAGGTATAAAAGCAAGCGGGTCGTGCTTGTCACGTTTTACTCACGTCGGCGGGGGTAAACATGCAACAGTACAGAAAAAAGTAGTTACCAAACTGGCTACAACACTGCATCACAAAACAAGGCCCATTTCGACCAGCCTGCAGCGCATATAAAATGCGTGTGAGGTTTATCACATGTTCTTTACGAGTGGGTCGTTTGCGCGTCCTAACGCAGCATTATATGGCGGACCACTCGCGTTGTGCGCTTCCACACCGCTCCTTTCGCCATGGCTTTGATGACGCATGTGTAGCCGTGTCAGCTGTAACTGTATCGTCGCATTGAAACCATTCCTGGGCTCCAGGCCGTGCCTGTCACAGGTGCTTTTGTATCGTTGACGCGTGTCTAAAGTGTATCAGCGTCTACTTGGACTGGACTATGAAAACGTTAGAGCAAGCGGTCATTCCCGCACAAACTTGAACTGCAGTTGATAACCGTTGAACGACTTAAATTCTACGGGATATCGCTGGTTCTTGCAAAGAAGTAAGCGATCCCATACAGATACAGTCATTGTAATGGCACTTATGTATAGAGTACCATAAAATAATATTTCCCAAACAGCAAATAATGGAGGCCAAGGTATTTCCAAGCTCGCATACACTAGCCACTGTTCAATTGCCATGCTTGGTCTTGGCGATTTCTGTTGCTTCGGAACGCGTTTACGGTGAATTGGTTGTAGAAAGAAAAAATGGCACTGCAATTTCAAAATACAGTCGAACACGGATATATCGAACACGGGTATATCGAATTATTGCCTATATCGAACTCATAAAGTATCCCCTTGAAAATTCTGTGTAAAAGTATAGGCGGTCGTACGTTTATATCGAACCGTATTTTTCCCGAGATTGGGTATATCGAACGTCGCGCGAGCTGGAAGGTGCTCTTCGGCGGTCGCTGCACCCCCGATTGAGGATGTGGAGGAATGCGCGGGCATGGCGAAGACTGGCTCTCGGAACTAATCCCCCCAACCGGAACGAATTGGCGCTTGCCCAGTCGGGCCCCGCTACCGGCCGCCGTAGCGTTAGCGGACGGAGCCCGGTATGCTAAATCTCTCTAGGCACACAAGCCCGAACGCCCAGAAAATGTGACAGTGCAAGGTAGGGATGCCCCGACCGCGCACGTCCTTTTTTTTTCGGCTGCGTACGTTCTCGGCTTGCCGAAAAAGAGTTTTTTTTTCTCTCTCTCTCTGGGTCTGTCTTGCCCCGATGTCGTCTCGGGAAAGGGAAGAGGGTACGAAGGCGCTGATGGCATAATCCTTCTTTTGCATTTTGCTGCTGTTGCTGCTGTTTGGCGAGTTGTTCCGCACCTTTCGGAGATCACTGTTTCTCTCGGAGATGACCATCGCGAGCGCTTTGTTGGAGGCCGGTCAGAGAGCCTTGGAATTGTTACCTTCAAAGTTCTTGTGGTACGTGCGCGCTGTTCTTCCTTTGCGTGCGTGTTGTGCATGGTGTGCGAAGGCGCAGCGTACTGCTGGAATTTTCTAGTTGTGCAGCCTCGAGAAGATCGAGACCAGCGTCTTTAATTTCATTTCCAAGATGAAGAAGCAGGCCAAGATCAGCGATTTTTTTTCACGGAAATAAAGCGTCCTGTTGCGTCGTGAGTGCAGAATTAGTTGTCATTCTTGAATGCGACGATCGGTAAGTGATCGGCCGCCATAGGTGAGGTCTCAGAGCCGATATTTTTGTATCGAATTTTTCATATATCCAACTATTTCGCGATCCCCTTGGAGTTCGATATATCCGTGTTCGACTGTAAAACTTAAGACAATGCTCTTTGAATCCGAGCTTAGTACCTTGCAGTTCAGTTCAGAAGACATAGAGAACGCTTTTTTTACCTCATCAAGCCAACCACGAATATTTTTGCCCTGTTTTGAATGAACAGCCTTTTAAGCCGTTACCCTAAGGCTACTATTACGGTCTTCGCCTACAAGATTTCCTTCAACAGTGTTTCCTGTATTTGTTAGCAAAAGCCAGATTTGCTACAGTTGTACTCCAGTCGTAGTTCATTCTAAAACATAAATATGTTGTCAAGGTACTCACATATCTTCACTTCTGAGAAACTGCCATGTCTCGTTGAGCGCTTGTAAGTTGTCAAAAAAGACCTGGTAGTCATGAGGCAGCGTCATGTTTATGTCTTTAAGAAAGTGGTTAAGTAGGTCGCCTACAGGAAACTGAAATATACCAAAACATTTTAAGAACAGCGATAGGTAACAATAGTTTTTCGGAGATTTAAAATACAAGTTTTCCTTCCGAAGCAGTATTTTTTTATAACAGAAAGCGGTCGTTCTTAACCCACATCTGAAATTTCGAAAGCAATACAAAGGTACTTTTTGAAAGTATTCTGTGGAAACGCATTGTATTTGGCGAAAACCATAAAATGTTTGTTTTTTCCCAGAAAGAATATTTATTTGCATTGGGAACCTCTCACTCGTGAACGAAGTAAGAGCCAGCTGCAGTCGCAATAGGCCCAAAGAAAAGTAATTCTGTCACATGATCCGAGATAGTTACCTCCTTTGAATGGGACGACCATTTAAATTTCCCAGTGTTAATTGATACAATTTGAGTTGCAGGATGCAAATACAGTCGCTTTCATTATAGAAGAAACATGAACAAATTAGAGGGCAAACATAATATGTCATATTTATATCAAGAAAGGATCACTAGACAACCATTAAATAAAACGAAACAACCTATGATGATTAACCTCTGACCGGCCTCTGGAGAAGGCAGAATTTGTGAGTTGAAATACCATCAAGCATGCCTTCTAGCTTTCGTAAACATAGATACTTAGAGTACAGTTTTAATGTGGTCTTCATAAAGAGAAGGCGAGCAATGTTCCCCACGGATAATTCTTAGGTGGAATAGAACATTGCGAATACTGTTGTCTGTGTTTCAAAGAATGTCGATGTAGCTAAAAAACAATGTTGCATATAGCTAATCGACCGTGCTTTATATAGAAATAAAAATGTTATTCCTTGAAGATTTCACTCATATTTGTACTACAGGCAAGGCTCCTTTCCCCTGTGGGTGTAGTTCCGGTAGTTCATGTGCCCACCCAGCGTAATCTACTGCTTCGTTTCTAGCACTACTGTCATTCGTTTGTGCAACTGGTAAAAAGTCTAGTTGGTCCAGCGTTAGTAGCTTTGGAATAAAATCATGGGTTTCGCCCCAAAATGTAGGGTTTTTTGGGGATTATATTCTAAATATTTATTCTAAAATATTCTTTTAGCTCGCTTCACGCATTCTTTGCGAATTTATAATGGCTTGGTACCTGAAATGTTACCTTGAAGGTGCGTCACGATATATCAATTTCAATACAGTCGAACACGGATATATCGAACACGGGTATATCGAATTATTGTCTATATCGAACTCATAAATTATCCCCTTGAAAATTCTGTGTAAAAGTATAGGAATTCGTACGTTTATATCGAACCGTATTTTCCCCGAGATTGGGTATATCGAACGCCGCGCGAGCTGGAAGGTGCTCTTCGGCGGTCGCTGCACCCCCGATTGAGGTTGAGGAGAATGTGAAGGAATGCGCGGGCATGGCGAAGACTGGCTCGCGGAACTAATCCCCCCTACCGGAACGAATTTGCGCTTGCCCAGTCGGGCCCCGCTACCGGCCGCCGTAGCGTTAGCGGACGGAGCCCGGTATGCTAAATCTCTCTAGGCACACAAGCCCCGTGTACATGGACGCGACGGGGGCGGGGTGAGTTGAGTGGCGGGTTCAGCTTACCTCGACGCGTCCGAGTTTATATGAACCCCGTCCAAAGAGTCGAGGTGAGGGGAGCGGCGGGGTTCACGGAAAAGGGGCTACCGTATTTTCACGATTCTAACGCGCGCCCTCTCTTGCTAAAAGGTAGCTTAATATTTGTGTGCGCGTTACAATCGGGCTCAAAACCGAAATAGGCTTTAAAGCGACCAGCAGCATTGCCATGCGCAACGGACACGAAGTACCCGCAAAATCCAACTCAATCCAATAAAAACAATCCGTCAACACCACGTGAGTGAATTTCGGCGCACTGATTCCTCAATGGCATGCCGCTTACCCTGGTCAGCTGTTGCACATTTTTTTGTGCTTCTGCTTAGCCCCTAACGCTTAGAATTATGAAGATCAAGGCACTTGAAATCACAAGCAACTTGAAATCGCAAGCAACTTCAGTGTTCCCCGCTATAACTTTATTTCCAGCAGCAGCTGGATAAGCAACCTTGTGAAGCGCAATTCATTTTTGGCTTCTAGAGCTGCATGCCAAATAAAATCTCCCTCTTCCAGGTACGTGGTGTCATGTCTTTCCATCTGCGCAGTACCGTCAGTGTCACATTTTTTTTTTAGAATTTTCCTGCCCGAAGTTATCCGCGCGCTACGATTGGGGGCGCGTTAGAACCGCGCAAATACGGTATTCTGCTCCCCGCGGCCCTCCGACTCAGCCCGACGAGCGAGCTAACCCACCCCCTGCCTCCGAGTTGACTGGACTCGCCGCGACGGCTCTCTGACCCACCCCGTCCGCTTATACATGGGGGTGTCGAGTCCAAAAAACCTGTTTATTTCGACTCAACGCGCCCTCGTCGGGTCAATGTAAACGGGCCTACAAGCCCGAACGCTCAGAAAATGTGACTGTGCGAGGTAGGGATGCCCCGACTGCGCACGTCCTTTTTTTTTCGGCTGCGTACGTTCCCGGCTTGCCGAAAAAGAGTTTTTTTTTTCTCTCTGGGTCTGTCTTCCCTCCATGTCGTCTCGGGAAAGGGAAAAAAAACGAAGGCGCTGACGGCATCCTCCTTCTTTTGCATTTTGCTTCTGTTGCTGCTGTTTGACGAGTTGTCCCGCACCTTTCGGAGATCACTGTTTCTCTCGGAGATGACCATCGCGAGCGCGTTGTTGGAGTCCGTTCAGAGAGCCTTGGAATTGTTACCTTCAAAGTTCTTGTGGTACTTGCGCGCTGTTCTTCTTTCGCGTGCGTGTTGTGCAGGGTGTGCGAAGGCGCAGCGTACTGCTGGAATTTTCTAGTTGTGCAGCCTCGAGAAGATCGAGACCAGCGTCTTTAATTTCATTACCAGGACGAAGAAGCAGGCCAAGATCAGCGATTTTTTTTATTCAAGGAAATAAAGCGCCCTGTTGCGTCGTGAGAGCGGAATTAGTTGTCATTCTTGAATGCGACGATCTGTAAGTTATCGTCCGCCAGTCTCAGAGCCCATATTTTTATATCGAATTTTTCATATATCGAACTATTTCGCGATCCCCTTGGAGTTCGATATATCCGTGTTCGACTGTATTATCGTTCTGTATCACACCGTACGTGCCGTGCTCGCAACTGTTTTGGAAATGAATGTGGAGTACTACGGTGCTGGCCGATTTATGTCATATCACATGGGCTTGTAACTAAAACTTTCACAGTAAAAAATCCTTCAGATATTTCTGATTGGCTCACGCTTGCTTCGTCCACGTGCAATTGCAATGTATCATTGAGAGACCTTGAAGTACGGTTGAAAAGTGAGAAAACTGCTGTTCATTTTTTGCGGTTTCAATGTCTAACAAACGCCCGTGAAGTGAAGTGTCCGAATGAATCCATAGTCTTCGCTTCTGTCTGAATGTGAACGTATATAAAAAAGTTCGCGAAATGCAGGAGAATGATGATATCCTTCTGCCTCCTTGGCGATGCGACTTCGTCTCGCCTTTCCTCTGCCAATCTTTAATGCTGTACCCCTCCAATTTTACACTACATTAATTAACGCGGTGGAGCTTCTCTGATGCAACTTTAATTTTCCTGGCTTCGCACTACTGCTACGGCCCCATTGAAAACTATATTTGCTTTTGGTCTTGCACTGCCGCATCGAGGTTTACATTATCATGAGAGCCATCTTTCTGGTTTTATCGCCAAAACATTCTTTTCAAGTCGCTTTCAATCGGCATCACATAGATCAAGTACACAAGCATTTTGAAAGAATACTGCTAATACAAGCATGCATTTATGTTTTGTTTCGTATACGCCAATGTGTCTTTTTAGATCAACAATGTTGCGAAATATGGCCTATGATGCCAGAAGAAAATGTTTTGCCAAAAAAATCTCAACTTTTGCGCGTGTAACTGATTTTGGGATCGTAGAGACAGACACATACAACTTTTTCTGTTGGATCGAAGAACGAAGGCGATCATTTTTAAGAGGCAGTCGCTGTTCAAGGAAAGATACTGGTCCCAAATGTGCTGAGTGAATAGTGCCAGGAATGCCACATGAGTACGAGAAAATAGATTGAATGCTCCTAGTTTCAAAATTAAAACACGAAAAAGGATGGTAAAAAAACAAAATGCATCGTGAGTTATGGCAATCAAGAAATATCAACAAGCAGATACAGTAAACCTTCGTTATAACAAACTCGCTTTACTCGAAATATTGCTTGATTCGAAATTTCTTCTGGTCCCAACGAAAACACATGCATTTTAGTCCGCATTAATCGAAGAGCACGAAGAGCTTGACCTGCTTAGAGCGAAGTGGCGAGACGAGGCGTCGCCGAGCTGCGGCGACTCAACGCGGGTCAGGCTATCAACAAGGCGGGTCAACGCAAGCTGGTGTTTCCCCGGATATTTTCTCAAGTCGGTCATTCACGATTAGCCCCATCCGACTTTAGACAAACGGACCAAATGCGTGGTAGGGCTATTGAATTTCGTTCCTGGACATTGGTCGATGGCGTGGAGGAGATGGAGTGCGACCACTGACACTCGTTCCACAGAATCAGCAGTGTCGGCAGGGCTCGAATGAACTCTTGTGTCGCAAACGTAACGGCTGCACAGCTCGGGAAAACTTTGCCCAGTCATCATGCAAAGTCCTTAGTGTAAAACCTGTCGGTTTTCATGACTGCGCTGTTCACCCACAGTGAGCGGCATATTCATTTTGGCTCAACAAATACAGCCTCAAACTCCAGCCACTGCGTTTGCAGCGCTTTCCCGCGCGGAACTCTCGTAGCGTTCGCAGACGCCCGCACGCTCCCAAAAAAGTGACCACTGCCACTGCCACTTATCTGTGCGGCGACCGCAGCGTCAAGCGATGCTGGGCAAAATCAGAGCAGCGGTTGCTCGCGCCCAGCAAGAGCTTGAAAGAGCCAAAGCTCGCTGCCTCTATTGCACCTTAATAAAGTTTTGCTTCACGGAATATATTGTGTTTTCATTCCTCACAGCTGTGATGAAATTAAAGCTCCAATGCTTCAGCATTTCTCGAGTTGTCACTTATATTGAAGCACTGCTTATAACAAAATTTTTGGCCGTCCCTCTGACTTCGTTATAACGAGGGATTACTGTATAACTGATGAGATCACACATAGGTGAACAATACCATACATGTCGCGGCCGTGTCAGAAAAAGAAATTCTATAACATGGATTAGTAAAAATAAGTGAAAAAAGTACATTACAGTGAATGCTATAGTGGCTACTAGGAAGGCCAGCCACGAAAGGAAGAGGAACTATTTGAAGTTGTCTTCCGTTATTTGAACATAAAAAGCTATGCATTTACTGTTTTACACAAGCACGAGTGGGGTGGTTGGTTGTAAATAGAGAAAAAAAATTATGTAAATATTTCTGTGAAATGAAAGCTTAATTCTAACTTTACGATAGTTTCATCAAAAAACCTCTGGAAACGCCGAATATATCCAAGAAGCTTGACTCGGATTTACATCTAGCGTTGTGGTAGAATAAAATACACTCGTTAAACATAAGTACAATATAAGAAGAAATCTACCAGAAACTGCTCGATAGGAATTCTGACGCTCGTCATTTTTGTTGCGTTCAAGTTTTCACAAAACCCGCGTTCTAAAACACACCTCCGCTAGCGAGTTAAAGGTGCAAACCGAAGGGTCAGCTACCTCTTATGAATTATTCTGGTAGCCTCAATGAAACTCGTCACTACCAATGGGCATTTTCTGTGTTGCAGCTGGCCTTATTCTTGGATTTTTTGCGGTGGGGTTGTCAATTTGAAGCAGGTAGATGGTAAATGAGCGGGAATGAGCTTTAGCTGTTTTGTGGAAGACTTTATGCACCTCGGCTAGTCACTAGAAGGGTGCGCTTTTATAGCCATCGAAGCAAAGTAATACATTTAGGTTATATTAGCATCCGCGAGGGTCTTAATTTAGCAGTTACGTTGCGCGTTTCTCTGAGAAATGGTGCTGTCTAAGAAAAAAATATTTCTTGCATCTGCAGCACAGCGCAATTAAAGCAGTCTGTTTCACGCCCTGAGGTAATGATGAAAGAATCAGTTATAGCAGAACATAAAGCATATTGCAGGTATTGCGGTAATAGTATACCAGAGATAAATAAAAAGATGTCTGTAGGGTCGACATAATAGCTAACGCTGTACGCTACTGAAAGGAACTGCAGATTTTGACAGGAAAACACGTAATTCGACCTTCGATTTTCGCATTATTTGACAAAATGGCGGCGCTCTATACCGGCTGGACATAAGAGAATAGTGTCTTCAGAAAGCCTTGACAAATCGAATAACAGATGTGTTGGGCACGTGTTCGTACGTCTAACGGCGTAACAAACTTGAGAGCAACGCATGAACAGGAAAATTGGAAGGACTTCCACCTTTCTAGGGCTATATGATCTTAACAAAATCGAGTCTACCTTTTTGTCACTAGTCTGGACCTATACAACGAAACCTGTCAGAAGGTTTCATTACAAAGATTATATATAAAAGACCTCTCCAAACTACAAAAAACTATAGGCAGTTAAGGTTCGTGTTAAAATTGCTCCGCAAACAGTCCACTAGGTCTGCATGAGACGTCCTGTCACCCTGTAAATGCGAGTAAAAGCATTTGTTAAATACAAACTTGAAGTTACATTGGTTTATGCATTAGCACAAAAACACATTGGAAATGGTGTAGAAGTCAGGCGAGATCGAAGTAAATAAACAGGCGTCTTCAATTGCCGTGTCAAGAAAACTTCTAAAAGTCCTCAAACAGGTGGGGCCTGAGATAAGTGAATACAAAAAATTCGACTCAACTAAGTGAATTTTAATTGGCTATTATCATTGCAGGAGGCAGAGTCGAGAGTAATAGCATGAGAGGACAGCGCTTGCAGAGTCGCGGTTGTCCAAAAGCTGTTGTCTTAGGACATTCTTCCCTGCAAAGCAAGCAGATTAGCAGCATTTTTGTTATGTTTATTCGTCGTCACTGCCCATTATTGAAGTTTTCCTGACTGCAAAAGATTACAAGAGTGAGGAAAGCAAAACCACTGCTCCGTGCTGACAAGGCATCAAAATTTTCAGTGAGCAATATTGAGGCTGGGGCAATAAAGACACCTATGGTGCATTCCACGAATATATTCTCTAGAGCGCCATAAATAAATGACTTACCGAGGGTAAATATGCTTCCGTTTCATTTATTCTTTTTTTCCTACTCTGGCTTAGAACTTTGGAAAACTGGAAAAATATTAAAATAGTAATTCTTAACAATAGAATCCGCATTGGTAATTGTTCTGGCTGTATTTTCTGCGTTATAATTTAGGTGAAAGAGGTATGTAAAATGCAGAGGCAGCAGGCAATGTTAATGGCGTTCGGAATACGGACGAAATTTCTGAGTCACATTAAAAACCCTGCACATTTTATATGCCTGTCACAGTAAATATTTACAATCTTTATGACCGAGCAGACGAACAATTCTTGTATTTATAAGCGCTAGGTTCATTTTAAAGAGAGCCGGATTTTCCAATAAAGCAACATAATGCCGTTTCTTCGAAGCTTTCCAAAACCGCCAAACGTACAACCTCTAGGCTCGTTCAGTTCACTCAAAGGGACATTGTAAATTATAAACTTTGTACAAAGCACTGGACGGCCCAGTGCAACATTCACGCGGCTCAGCCGCATTATTATCATAGAAAATGTGCGGTGGCGCCGCCAGGCTTCGGGGAGCACGTTCTTTGGTTTACTTAGAAGTAAATATTATATTTATACCTAATGGAAAAGATAAAATATACAGTTTCAATTTTATTCTCTAACCAGGGTTCGGTTAAACGAAATTTCAACAGAAACATAACTCTATTGTTCATATCAAACATGCTGGGGAAATTCAGAGCACTGTTCCATTAAGCTTCGCTATAAGTATTTTTCTATGCGTGAAAAGACTTCCGAACTGGGCTTACGAACGCTTAAGAGCCTTACAAAGGCTCGCAATATTTGGCTATAGGTTAAAGGGCTTATAAACAGATGCTTTTCGCAGGCGGTTTGATTACGCAGCTTTGTAGCACTACTGGAATGACATTCACACAGCCGCTATGCTAACAAAAGCGAAATTTATTACGTGAATATAGTAATAGCGACTGAAATGCACAAACAAGGGAATGTACGCATTTCAAAGATATATAGAAAATTACCCAGGAATCGTATTCCTACCTCGTCTAATTTGGCTTGAATTCGTATAGCATCTTTCGCCAAAGAAAGTAAGTCCTCGTTGGAAGCGTTTGGCCGGAAACGACGAGTCGTCCCTATTAGCAACTGCTCAAGCGCACGTTTATGGTGAGTGCAGTTTTGGCAATTTTCCAAGAGGTTCAGGCGTACAGGATATAATTTTTGTTTGCCGAAATCAACCTGTATAAAAGGGTGGTTTCAATCAATTTGATAAACAACAATCGCAGCTTCAGACGTGGTAAATAACCTCACGGTAACAATAACGCTACTCAAGTACTACCGTTTAAAAGGATGAGCTCGTCAAGGTATTAAAGGAAGAAAATTGAGTCACCTAGAAGCACGATACGGTAGCTTCATGCTTCAAAATAAATCGATGGTCCCGATGCATGCCGCTTCATTTCTGAACAAATTTAGTATTGTTAAATGTTCTTAAACCTATGAAAACTCAGTTTGATTTCACTGATTTGATTATCTTGAATAGAAACCGTCCCCGCAAGGGGCACCTTGTGAATTAAGGAGACGGCTTTGGTGACAAAGCTGGCCCACAGACCACAAACATAGGAGTGACCAACCGTGGCGTTGTGGTTCTAGGAGTAGGGTGATAAGCCACGAACGGTGGCCATTGGAGAACTGGTCAAAGCCCGGCCAACGGGCTTCCTGTCTGCTAATAAGGCCGGGAGCTCCCGGACCTCTCTAACTGTTCAGGTAAGACTGTACAAGAAAAAATGCCGGTCCCCTGTTTTATACCATAGCATACGGTATTTTCTAAGCCCACTGCCAGCCCTGATTGATTCCTGAAGAGGGGCCGCACCGAAGGAACATTTCTTCCGCCCTGCAATATTCTGTTTGCAAACCTAATAGCCATTTGCGTTTCCTCGTCGTTGAATCTGTCGAAAGAGAAAAGTCTGTTACCTCAAATTCCGTATTTCATATTTTGAAATTATTTGAAACTTTGGTCAGACCGTCATACAAAGCTAACAACAAACAGGTGCAGTTCTACTGCGAGTGTAAGGTGAACTTTGCCCTGCGTGGTAGTTTCCGCACTATGCCCGTCGAACGTTTGCATGTAGAGTGCGATGGATGGTCTTTACTTCACCAGAGCTAATACGAGGACTTGCTCTGGGTCTCCAAGATTATGCCTTAGACTAACCACCCTTTTACTTCACCTATTAACTATACATTCTTAGAGCAAGTCTTATAAATCGCACATATATTTTTACTCCTTTCGCTCTCCGACGGAAGAACAAGCTTCTGAGATCAAAGTTCTGTTTTCAGATATATACAAGTTCATTGTTGATGTTATTCAGCATTGAATCTCCGGCTTGTGCCATGCGAGCTGTCCTTCGTGCCGAATGACAAAAGCAGGCCACCAAGAGCCGCGATTATGCAGCCTTTCTTGTCTGCGCTGGATGAGTACCAGGGCACAGAAGTTTAAGCGACGCGTCGAAGTTTATTGTACTGCACAAGACTAAACTTTCGTTTATGTAGAAGGTAGAACTTCCATACTGGCATTTTTATGGCAGAAGTCCACGGTAGCCTAATTGTTTGACATCGCATTGTACAAAATCCAATTTAATGTCCACAGTTTACACCGATTCTCTTAGCGTTGTATGCTCACTTTCATCAACGAAACAATAAAACTTATGTAATAAATCTCTTTTAGGGACCAATGTCCGCATATGCCTATCTGGTACTTGTAAAACAGGAACAGATAGCACCACCTCGTTAGGTTTATTGAGGGTTGTTATTGCGCAAGAGGCCACTGCGGCACGTTTTTCACCGAAGGCAGAGGATTTGACGTATCTTTTAACGTCCGAACAATTATTTGGCCAATATTATCTGGCAAAATGTTATCGGCTGTTAACATAACATCTTTATATCCAGTTATCATAAGTACGTGTGCTCAGTAAAGCGGTATATTTTCTGGGGAGTAGTGGACCATCAGCTGCTTGTACTGTCTGCCCAAAAGAAGCTGGTAGAGCAGGTATGACTGCCCAATAATTTCTGATAGAGCAAGTCCTTGTCACAAAAAAACTTGTAACACTCCTTTCTTCTTAACGTCAACTCAATAATCGCTATGCAGAACCCGTGTTTCTGCATAGGATCTTCATCCTGTATTGCCTTCAGGTTCATCCTTTTATGGTCAGTTATGCCGATGTGACTTGTCCAAAGATTGTTGTATTTCACCCTGGTAGAGGCTCTGGGTGGTTTCGGTGTTGTTGAGGTGGAGTCGACTGTTAGCAGGTGCCCTAGAAGGGTCTTTTCGCCCCGGAGAACGAGCCTGCCACTGAGGGTCGGGATCATTCGCATCTCTGACACCTGGTATAATAAATATCACACATCGTGAGGAGGATCTAGCACACAGTTAGTCTTGGTGAAATACAGAAGCGCTCAAAAAAACAAGGACGAAGGAAGAAGTAGACAACACGGCGCTTACTCGCAACTACTCGTTTATTGAAAAACATACAAATATATACCATCCAGAGTACACGTGGTCGGATTCCCTCCCCCATTATACACACCATTACAAGACTTAACAGCGGTCGAGGAGCATGCGGCAGAAAAAAAAATATAAGATACAACACACGCCAAACGTCAGGTACGCAAACCCTGAAAACAGCGCCACAACCTTAGATAGACCAAAGCATTAGTTCCGCAACGTGTGACACAGATAGGAGTATTCCTTGTCGGTCAAATTGAGGGAGGGGGCGCTGACACAGCGTTTCCCATACCTTTTAATGTGGAATGATTCAATAACTTCTGTCGTGGTTTTGTCCCGAAATTTTGATAAAACTGAAGCCTCGCAAAAAATCGGTGTACATCCAAACGCAGAACAGTGTTTCGCCAAGTTAGAGCCATCCTTCGACTTAACAGAACTTCGATGCTCTTGCAGGCGTATATTCAAGCATCGCCCAGTCTGGCCCGCGTAGATATGGCCACAATTCAACGGTAGGCAATAAACAACACACGTTGCACAACGAACAAAGGGGGGGTTGTGCTCTACTCCGCAATTTATTTTTCTTGGGCATTTTTTACTTTTTCATAATCACCTATCTACTTTGCTACACACACCGTTCAGTTCATTCGGAGCCGAGAAAACCACTCTAACATCAAACCTATTGGCAACATTCTTTAACCCATGGGCCAACTTATGCACGTTGGGAATGACTGCCTGTTTTGTGGGCTGTTTTTCGCTGTCCTTTTCCTTGGCCGCCCAATTAGACTTCACACACTTTATTAACTTCAGAACAACCTTCCGCACGACCGACTCTTGAAAACCAGCCTTGTTTAGTCTATCTAATTGATTATGAAAACTTGTGGACACTCTATCAGAACAAGATTTTGTAATGGCTGAGCGCAGACAAGAAGCAGCAATTCCCATCTTTACTACCTTTGAGTGCCCAGAGTTGAAGTTTAATATGGGCTTTTTTGAGCGCGGGACGTACGCCCAGCAAACGTGGTTTTCTTCACGAAAAAGCCTTAAGTCTAAGAACTGTAGTTCATTCTCTTTCGGTAGCTCTACTGTAAAGCTCAGTCCACGACCATACTGCTCAAAAAGACTCAGAACATCACTAACCCTGCGGCGAAGGCTATCAGACTTTACAAACACCAGAAAATCATCGACATACCGTATAAACCGGATTATAGGTCGAGTGGGAATATAGGTCGACCCCCTACCCTGAGGTGGGAAAAGTTCACAAAAAAAATAATTCGGCACAAAAGCGCTCACAATGTCTATATTTATTTTCGACGCTCGTCCGTCACTGCCACTCTGCCTGCCGAAGTCACTCGTCCGAGCTCTCAGAGTCGTCCAAGGATGACTGCTTCGCAGTCATCTTCCATGCCATTAGGCGCGTTGCTGATGAAGCACTTCCTGAACGCTCGTGTAACCATGTCGTCGGGCAGCGACTGCCAAGAGGAGGACACCCAGCTTGACACGGTCGCAACCGGCCTGTATAGGTCTTTTTGTTGTCGCCGGCTATCCACTCATTGTACAGTTCGCGGAGCCGGTCCGCGCATGGCCTCCGGAGTGATCGTGAGCGAAGTTCCCGGACGAAGTCCGCCACTTTGTTCTCCAACTCGGGGTGGACCGCTTGACGTCCAAGGAAGGATCAGTTTCGGGGGTTGCACGCGCACAGCTTAGCTTTCTGGCTCCGCCAGTACCGCACACCTTTCTCCGAAACGCGTAACTGGCGTTGCGCCGCCATATTCCCATTCTGCTCGGTGACTCAATCGCCGTCAGCTTAAACGCCGCGGTGAACTTGCGTCAACTGCTGCCACTCATCTCGGAACAGAGACGTACAGAAATGTACGCACGCACGCACAATAAACGAGTAAAAGACGAAAAACTAGAGAAAAGCGAAATCAAATAAAAGCCTGATAGTGCGAGAGAGCAGTCCGACACGAATGGCAATGGCGACGGACTGCGCTTGCACATTGTTGCGAGACAACGATTTACATTCTGCCAATGACCGCTATATAAGACGAGGGGTGACTTTTGTGCGGATTTTTTTGGAAAAAAACTCGACCTATATTCCGGTTTATACGGTACCTTACAATTTTTGTAGCCGCTCCACCAAGGTTGAGGTCGATTTGTCGATCTATTTTGCCTAAGAAAATGTTGCTAAGCACTGGGGCAACTTTGGATCCTATACATACACCTGTTTTTTGACCATAAAATTTTCGTTTCCATTCCACAAACGTAGACTCCAAATTGAAAGACAGGATTTCCATGAATGTATTAACCGACACACCGCAATTGTTACTAAACCTGATTTCGTCATTATCTTCCGTGTTACATAGCCGGACACTCTTCAAAAGATCATCAAAGGAGGAAGCGTTCCCGACCACCACGAGAAAGTTCTGCAGCTGGGGCCGAAGTTCTGCTCTGAGCCCGTCTTCAGTCCCCCGGAGAAACTTGCAGTTTCTAGGTCCGTCTCCTGGCGTGTGTCAGAGGTGGACCGTCCTAGGTTCATCGCAGAAGGTGTGGACGTCATTGCAAGATCAGAAGGTAACAGAAAGGGTTCACTCAATGTTAGAGGTCTTGTTAACTATGCGGTGAAAAACTGGCTTGCACTTGTTGACGTCTGATAAGGAGGGCTTTTTTGTTGTTGCTCCTGAAAGCGTTTTCGCGCGGAAAGCTTTTGAAGCTGTCGCGAAGAATTTCGTCCATGTGGACATAAAACCTGCAAAAGTAAAACAGCGCGCCCTCGACATACTGCATGAGCACAGCCTGGAAAAACTTGCATCAGCTGTCAAGAAGTCGAAAAAGCCTAATTTGGAAATCTTTTTTTACAGCAAAAACGCACAAACCTGAGATTCCTTTTCGTGCAATAGTAACCGAAAGGTGCACTTGGCAGCGAGAGGTTTCTACGTTCTTGCAGACTCATTTACAAAACCTGGTGGTGTGCGACCCGTTCATCATCCCGAATTCTGATGAACTTGTTAATTTTCTTAAGGTTTCAAATCCAGGTGCCTGTGGTTTCTTTAGCATTGATGTGCAGGACTTATATTATTCAATGCCCTTTGATGATCTTTTGAAGAGTGTCCGGCTACGTATCACGGAAGATAATGATGAAATCAGGTTTAGTAACAATGGCGCTGTGTCGGTTAATACATTCATGGAAATCCTCTCTTTCTATTTGGAGTCTACGTTTGTGGAATGGAAAGGAAAATTTTATGTTCAAAAAACAGGTGTATGTATAGGATCCAAAGTTGCCCCTGTGCTTAGCAACATTTTCTTAGGCAAAATGGATCGACAAATCGACCTCAACCTTGGTGGGGCGGCTACGAAAATTGTAAGGTATGTCGATGATTTCCTGGTGTTTGTAAAGTCTGATAGCCTTCGCCGCCGGGTTAGTGATGTTCTGAGTCTTTTTGAGCAGTATGGTCGTGGACTGAGCTTTACAGTAGAGCTACCGAAAGAGAATTCACTACAGTTCTTAGACTTAAGGCTTTTTCGTGAAGAAAACCACGTTTGCTGGGCGTACGTCCCGCGCTCAAAAAAGCCCACATTAAACTTCAACTCTGGGCACTCAAAGGTAGTAAAGATGGGAATTGCTGCTTCTTGTCTGCGCTCAGCCATTACAAAATCTTGTTCTGATAGAGTGTCCACAAGTTTTCATAATCAATTAGATAGACTAAACAAGGCTGGTTTTCAAGAGTCGGTCGTGCGGAAGGTTGTTCTGAAGTTAATAAAGTGTGTGAAGTCTAATTGGGCGGCAAGGAAAAGGACAGCGAAAAACAGCCCACAAAACAGGCAGTCATTCCCTACGTGCATAAGTTGGCCCATGGGTTAAAGAATGTTGCCAATAGGTTTGATGTTAGAGTGGTTTTCTCGGCTCCGAATGAACTGAACGGTGTGTGTAGCAAAGTAGATAGGTGATTATCAAATAGTAAAAAATGCCCAAGAAAACGAAATTGCGGAGTAGAGCACAACCCCCCCTTAGTTCGTTGTGCAACGTGTGTTGTTTATTGCCTACCGCTGAATTGCGGCGATATCTACGCGGGCCAGACTGGGCGATGCTTGAATATACGCCTGCAAGGGCATCGAAGTTCTGTTAAGTCGAAGGATGGCTCTAACTTGGCGAAACACTGTTCTGCGTGTGGATGTACACCGATTTTTTGCGAGGCTTCAGTTTTATCAAAATTTCGGGCCAAAACCACGAGAGAAGAGTTTGAATCATTCCACATTAAAAGGTGTGGGAAACGCTGTGTCAGCGCCCCCTCCCTCAATTTGACCGACAAGGAATACTCCTATCTGTGTCACACGTTGCGGAACTAATGCTTTGGTCTATCTAAGGTTGTGGCGCTGTTTTCAGGGTTTGCGTGCTTGACGTTTGGCGTGTGTTGTATCTTATATTTTTTTGTGCCGCATGTGCCTCGACCGCTGTTAAGTCTTGTAATGGTGTGTATAATGGGGGAGGGAATCCGACCACGTGTACTCTGGATGGTATATATTTGTATGTTTTTCAATAAACGAGTAGTTGCGAGTAAGCGCCGTGTTGTCTACTTCTTCCTTCGTCCTTGTTTTTTTGAGCGCTTCTGTATTCCACCAAGATGAACACATACCAACTAGCCCAACTTTCCGTTCTTCTGCACACAGTTAGCCACGACTTCCCCCAAGAAGTAGCTCGAGCTGACTGCAAAATATGCAAACTTAACTTGGAGAGTTGCTTTGTCAGGAAAAATGTCCTCGTTGCTTGACCCTTTAGACCAGGGGTCTCAAACTTACATCAGTGAGCGGGCCGGAGTCACGAATTTTAGTCCCGCAAGGGCCGGGAGAGCGAAAAAGGTTGAAACGAGGGGGGGAAGTGGGCGATGGTTAACAAAATGTGAGATAACGCTGCCATTCCTCAATGGAACTGCGCGTCAGGATTCCAGACCCATATCGATATCAATCTCCAGAAGGACTAAAATCTGGACGCCGAGTTTGAAATATCAAATATTTGTTCCTGGACTATGCTTCAACATGTGGTGACCGCATTCGGTGCCTCACAAAAAAAAGGCTTCAGGGCTGGTGCGTCGGTGTATCTTACTATATTAAAGCGTTATAGATAGTAATGTACGAATATACGAGAAAATATTTCCAGTATCATTTATGAATGTCACAAAACTTTATTTCTTGAGAAGCTCAATGTAGCTGCTAGTGTTATAAACCTGCTGGCTTGGTTCCTGGCAACGCTTGGCTGCGACTAAAGAAGAAATGCGCACAAACGAACTTCTGGCGCGGAAACGATCCTCATGGTCAATCGCAGGTGCTCATCAGTCATCCTCGACCGGAGAGCTGTCTTGTTCACAGCAAGGAAAACAGATGTTCGCACCAGTAGGTGCTTCCGAACATGGCAATGATCCTTCCAGCCTGTTGAAGCGCCGGCAAACTTGCATCTTCAAGAAACTTGTAGAAGTCTTGTACAGCCACGTCCTGAAATGTCTGCTTCAACAAAAGCCTGCAGTTAGCCTGCAGTTCAAGGAGTTCCATTGGTAACTCGGGCGCTGCGTCATCCACCGGCACCGAAAACGGCAACGAAAAAACCCGGAATTCATCGGCGAGGCTGGTGATGTCTTGGAAGCGTCCTTCGAATTCTCTTTGGATATCATGGATTCTCTTTCGTCAGCGAAGTTATCACAGGATTGTTTATCCACGTTCTTCAGCGACTTCAAGGTTAGAAAATGATCAAACTTATGAATTCTCATCTGTCTCTCCCAAAGCTGCAATTTGAATCGAAAGGCCTGAATGTCGTCCTGAATTTTCGTGATCACTTTGTTTTTCCCCTGACGTTTAACGTTGAGGCAGCTCAAATGATCAGTGATATCACTGAGGAAAGTAAGGGAGTGAAGCTACGTTTCGTCTGACAGCTCAACAATGGCCCTGTTCTTGCTTTTCATGAAGGCGCCAATTTCCTCTCGAATATCAAAAAATCGTTTCAGCCCTCTTCCACTACTTAGCCATCGCACCTCTGTATGGTACAAATTTTCATCAAATACGCTGCCAACTGCTTCTAAAAGAGATACAAATTGGTGGTGGTTAAGAGCTCTTGATCGGATGAAGTTCACTGCGCTGAGCACGATTTCCATGACGCTGTTTATTCGCAGAGACTTGCCGCAGAGTGCTTCTTGGCGCAAAATGATGTGAACCGCGGCAAATTGATTGGTGATTCCGAGTGCAGCGAGTTTCGTACGCAATCGAGCAACAATTCCCGCTCTTGCATACCACCATTGATGGCGCACCTTCTGTAGCCAAACAAACCAACTTTTCCCACTGTAGTCCAGACCAATCTAGAACGGAAAGAATATCCGCTACTGTGTTCGTGCTTTTCATTGGGATTAAGTCCAGGAGTTCCTCAGTGACGTTAAGGTTTTTGTCTGCACTCCTTACAAAAATACCACATTGTGCGTTGTCTGTAATGTCAGTGCTTTCGTCAAGTGCAATAGAGAATGATTCAAACTCGTGGCATCGGTTGATTAGTCCTTTTTCAATGTCTCCACTGATCTCGTTAATTCTCTGGGCGACTGTTTTTGGAGACAGGCTTATTTTCTCGGATGTCTTTTTCATGCTGGGACAGGTAGCATCAGCGACACCGAGCAGGCACTGCTTAACAAACAGGCCTTCAGTGAAGAGCTTGGACAATTTGGCAATAGGGTTAGAAATTACGAAGTTCGCCCTTACAGTTTCGTTGCTTGCTTTGGCCGCCTTTTGAACAGGTTTTGCTTCTTTCCCAACGTCCCCTTAAGTTGAGTCATGGTGCGCTCGCGCACGTTGCCAGTAAAGCACCATACTTCTTGTGATGACAAGACATCAAGTGGCGTCGAACCTGGTACTCCTTCGGCACAGCCACAGTCTGGTAGCAGACTAAGCACAACACCTCGTACATATCTTGATTCCGTGAAGAAATAAGAAAGTTCCCATCGCTCCTGAAAGCACCTCGTCTCGTCTTCACTTTGACTTTTGCAGACTGCTTGGACAACGACATTGTGGCTCGTGCTAGACTTCCACAGCCGAAATCTTCTGTGTTTGCAGATCGTCAAAAAAAATGTCAAAAGACACCTGTGACGCTTACGGAGGCGACGGGCACGTATAAGCACAATTATGTAGTGCACTCTATCATGATTGACTTAAGGCGCCGCGACCTTCCACAGTGCTGTCAGCAGCTTGCGAGTCGGAGGATAGCCGCTTAGTTTGGTGTCTCATTTTATCGCACGCCCACAGATATGGGGCGTTTGATGTCTGGAAGTGCACAGTTTCGAAGTGCAATAGGCAGTCTGTTCCTCAGCAGTGCGATGTCGCTCTCTCCCAGCGACACGACCCCTAAACGCACATGGGTGCATTTTGGAGCCCGCACCAAGAGTCCGACATGTGGCTGCGCCGTTTTCGCCACAGCTGCAGCGAAGTAAAAATGTTTGACACAAAGACGAACAGGAAAGCAAATATCCCCAAACACCATACAAAGCCTGGAAACCTTCGCGCTCTCGCGGAATCATGGAAAACTCCGGTCAAGGCGCCGTCTTCTCATTAGTGATGTGCAGCCCCGTTTGCAGGGTCATAAAACGCCGCGGGGAGTTTCTCCACGGCCTGTGCTCGCCCAGCCCTGTGCGCACTATAGTGTGCTCGACTCCGTAAACGTCACAGGTGTCTTTTGACATTTTTTTTGACGATCTGCAAACACAGAAGATTTTGGCTGTGGAAGTCTAGCGCGAGCCACGATGTCGTTGTCCAAGCAGTCTGCAAAAGTCAAAGTGAAGACGAGACGAGGTGCTTTCAGGAGCGATGGGAACTTTCTTATTTCTTCACGGAATCAAGATACGTACAAGGTGTTGTGCTTAGTCTGCTACCAGACTGTGGCTGTGCCGAAGGAGTACCAGGTTCGACGCCACTTGATGTCTTGTCATCACGAGAAGTATGGTGCTTTACTGGCAACGTGCGCGAGCGCACCATGACTCAACTTAAGGGGACGTTGGGAAAGCAGCAAAACCTGTTCAAAAGGCGGCCAAAGCAAGCGACGAAACTGTAAGGGCAATCTTCGTAATTTCTAAGCCTATTGCCAAATTTTCCAAGCTCTTCACTGAAGGCCTGTTTGTTAAGCAGTGCCTGCTCGTTGTCGCTGATGCTACCTGTCCCAGCATAAAACAGGCATCCGAGAAAATAAGCCTGTCTCCAAAAACAGTCGCCCAGAGAATTAACGAGATCAGTGGAGACATTGAAAAAGGACTAGTCAACCGATGCCACAAGTTTGAAGCATTCTGTACAGTGGGAAAAGTCGCAGTTGCTTGCGATCATTGTGCACCCGATTTAACGGCGCCCGAATTGATGGGCCTCCGGAAAAGAGGGGTGTCCACTTTGGTAACGCAAAGCCGTGAAAGACGATATCCACGCGTTTTCGAGCAGTCTCTGGCCATCTGCGTCTTTGGCTACACCAGCAGGGCGCACACTCACGCATTCGCTTAAAAAACAAAAATTAATGAACCAAGGCACTCATGTGAGGGCCGTGGGCCGCAAACGAAGGGTCCGCGGGCAGCGTGTTTGAGACCCCTGGTTTAGACATTCTTTCAGGGACAAGTATCTCTTTTCAGTTGCAGTATTGCTTCCAGAGTCGTGCTCAACTTATCTTGATCTTCCGAAACGTTTTTCTAAAAGAATTGAGATGTGACGGGCCAAGAAAATGGTTTTTTTGGTTCCAGGGGAAACAAGCTTTCGGATCAATGGGCGCTTGTGGAAAGTTGCCCAAGAAGGAGGAATATGAACTCTCCGCAACCGATTCACATCTACAGTACAAGCGCTGACTTTAGTTGCGTGTTGCTTTGGTCGGGGGATATAAGGTTTATGGCCGGACTAGTGAAATATAAACAAGGAACTTGCTGAGAAGGCTAGTGGCAGTACAGGGACAATTCCAAATTCGGTCATATAGGAAGCTAGTTGGAGCTATTCTGGAGGGTGGCGATTTCTCACTGCTCCCTGGTTCCTTTCTTCTGTCTGTTCTACCTCGACTTGCTTATTTATTGCAACACGAAGCTTCCAGGTAATGGTTCCATACATCTGCCAGCTCCGGTGTCGTTTTAACATAACGTTGATTAAGAAATATGACAAGTTTTAAGTGCCAGCCTTTGAGAAACTGTTCGGCTATCATTTGGTCGTGGAGTCCGTGATACAGCTACCCTTCATAGAGCTACCCTTGATAGAGTTACTTGATAGAGGTACCAATGAAGTAACCATAAAGGCGGAAAATGAACTGCGTTCGTGTTTTACAATATCGTATTTACATTGCTAAAGTTGTCGTCGTATGCTTGTAGTGTGAATCTGAGCAGGGAAAGAAAAGCTGCGTTTACTTGCTGGGAGTCGAGAAAGTCACCCGGAAATATCCTACCAATCGCAGTTAGCATTTTGCCTGCCAAGCCAAGGCTCAGACCTAATGTGCCGCTTTAAACCACCCTTGCGCATATGCGCAACCCTTTCACATCGCAGTAGATAGGTACCCAAATCGTATGTGTGATAATCGAAGGCAGGGATACATTTATGCGGTCTTATTTGCGTCAGAGAATCTTAGGTCACTGTGCTGATGAGGCTTATCGTTTCCCTTGCGGACTATTCCTGGCCTTTTCCTTGCCTAAAGTCACAGTTTGAAGAGAATATTTGCGTGTCCGCGTTCCAGATTCGCCTTGGTTCCCTCACGCTCATGCACCGCTATCTATCTCATACCATTCTGCTCAGATGAGATAAATTCTCGTACATAGGCAACCTTCAGTTCAGCTATCATCCTTCAGTTATTAGGTTCCCAATCTCGCTCCTCAAACCTGGTACTTTCATCAAGTGTTTTTTCTTGTTCTCTTTTATAAATGGTAGAGAAGAGTTCCTGCGCGGCAGTCAGTTGTTATGATATTCGTGGCTGAACGTCAGAAGTCGGGGTGGAATAACATAACAGGCGCTTGAGAGGGACGTAGAAGACGCCGACGAATGTTCATCAGAATCGGACAAGTAACGACATGCGCGCTGCAGTGACAAACATAATAATGAACTCTATCCTAAAGGCGCAAGATGACAGAAATACACGTTTGGGGAGAGGGGAAACAGCTACAGTTTTCCGTTCAGTTTAAATACTCGCTAGTGGTAGATAAAACCGGTCACGTCATGCGGCGCAGTTGATGCGGACATGTTAGACACTCGCGTTAATCAGTTACTGATGGAGGTGTTCACGGGAATACCACATTCCACAGTAGAGGCCGGCGATTTTTTGCACGGTCGAAGAGCACCTAATGGGCGCGGCTAGCAATTTGGCCTGACTGGGTTTCTGGGCGTCCTAATGACAGCCTCTGTAGGTCACATCTACCGCAGAATTTCTGGCAGTGTTCCAAACCAATGCTGCTTTCGATTCTCCCACCTTCATCATAAGTCACGATCGCGTCTTATTTCTCTTGGCAAGTGCCGTTTGCACTTAGAGCTATTCTGCCGGCCCCTTGTGGTCATATTTTACATGAAATATACACCAAAATGATCTAAATTGTCTACCTTCAACCATTTCATTTAGGATGTTTTTGTTTCGCTTCACTGTCAGCGAGAATACCCATTGCCCTTTATAATGTACACATTAGCAAAAATACCATGCGTCATCGGCCATGTGTATTCTATAGTATTATGGTGGATAGCCATCTAAAATTTTGTTTTCATATACGTTTGATTTGTAAGAAAGGATTTATATGGGATATGCGTCCTACTAAGAACTCGACCCTGATTTAATTTATCAAATTTATTACCTCGTGTGAGGTGTTGATTTACAGCAATTTTATTTCCCGTGTATGGTTTTGGGGCAACAAAGGTTGTGTTCATCTCTCTCTGCTTCAATACACCAAAAAACAGATTTCAAAAAATACTATTTTCCTTCTCGGCTTTTTCTATACGCGTGCATATTAAGCTTGATATTTTACTCCTTTCTGGTTTTAAGCTGCTAAAAATTCGCACCTTGTTAGAGTAATGCACCGTAAACTGGTGTTAACTAGTTTCCCTCCTACTATCAATTATAATAAAATTCCGCTCGTTTCCCCAAAAACCAAACAAACTGTTATTGAGTTGGGGTGCTTGCATTTTCGGGTCACCCTAAACCTGAATAATGTTGCTTTGCCCGGATATACCCTAAAAAAGTGTAGCCTTATCTATCTTCACTCTGACATTATTATGAAGGTTATGTGAACAATATTCTTTCTACTATCACGGCTGAAATTGTATTTTTTGCATAACCATATTGTCATTGTAGTACACCTGATTTTATGTTTTAAGTAAAACCCTCTTTTAGTTACTTCTAAAAACGTCCAGCACACGCTTTTTTACCTGGAGACGTCTGCTGTGTATACTAATTGAGTACTTATGTTAGGTTTCTTTAAATAAAAGTTGTTTTAGTTAAGTTCAGGTAAATAAAAACTGCCGAATATGGAGACCTTGCGGTGCCAGAAGTTTCGATGTTGCTGAAGGTTTTTATGTTCCGAAACTCCATTTATAGGAAGTTTGATTAAAGTATAATTTTCAGAAAGAAAGCAGTCGGTGGATACTGATAAATTTTTAAAACCTAGTACACAAAATAACACGTTAAGGAATTTCCCTTTGCTACAGCACCTAGGGCACCTTCAGGTATGGGTAAACAAAGGTTTGTCTGCCTGAACAGAACTCGCTAAAAAATTCAAAACATTTGCTGGTGTGTAGCGTGCCCAAAAATGTTATAAGGTCATGATCGGTAAAATTGCTGGAAGCAAATTCTCTTCTTCTGACTTCGAAAAAATAGCATTACTTGTTTACGGCACGCAAAACAAATAATGCTCGTCTACAACCTCATGATGCATGCGCTACTATTGCGGTGCGTGACCATTCCCTGTTGAATAACGCGAACACGGTAATCCCGCGAAGCCATTCTGAATTTTAGTACGTAATGATTGTAGCATGCCCTCAGAAGAAAATCCGTTTCGTGCATTCGTGTATTCAGACTCGGCAGACATTTTTGTTGGCACACAGACATGGCTTCTGACGACATTTGACGACATCAAACTCTCACTCCCAAAGATATTGTCACGAAGACAAGGACGATGCAGTTTTCTTGAATGAGAAACACGTTTATTGGAGCGAACTTGTGCTTCCCTAACAACTCAAAAGAATACAGAGGCGGCGAAGCAGTGGTCAACAAAGTGACTTGCACAGGCGAGTGTCGTCGAATCGAATGCCACGGCGTCCGTACTGCAGGCTTTTTATCTTTTGGCGCGCGTGGTTCTCGAAACGTCGATTCGCATCGAGAACATAGTAGATCCAAGAAGATTATTCTGGGCTGTTCACGTTAGATCGAAATGATCTCCCTATCACAACAGATAACACATGAGGCACAGAAAGAAAGAATGGAACACGCGCTTCCCTTGGCGAAGAGATAACAGAGACCGGTGCACCCGGGGGGGGGGTAAAAGCAAAACACAAATAAACAAACCCAATGTATGGTTCGCGGCATTACCCCCCTATAAGAGTGCATCGACCCGATGCTAACATAAGCGACAGTCCGAACAAATGAAAATAAAAGTTCGTCATCGTCCGTAGAAAGGTTTTAAGCGAACCACGTGGACAACTTCAGGCCGCGTGCGTTGTCGTGATGTGCCGGAGTCACAATCGGGGATCACTTCGTAAGTTGGCCAACACGTTGTATAATCTGGTAGGGTCCGAAATACCGTCGCAGGAGCTTCTGCTGGTCAGCTGCTGGTCGGCTATACGAACTCGAGCGAGCTGGCGGGCCTCCTCCGCACGTTGAAGATATCCGTGGACGTCGGCGTTGAGGTCGTCGTCTTCTACGTGCGGAAGCATGGCGTCGAGCATCGTAGTCGGCCTTCTACCGTAGACAAGCTCGAAGGGCGTCAGCTGCGTCGTCTCGTGGATAGCCTTGTTGTACGCAAACGTGACATACGGGAGCACTTCGTCCTAAGTCTTATGTTCAACGTCAACGTATATTGACAGCATATCTGCGATTGTCTTGTTCAGATGTTCTGTTAGTCCGTTCGTTTGGGGGTGGTACGCCGTCGTTCTTCGGTGATCCATGTTGCTGTAGCGTAATACTCCTTGCATCAGCTCCGCAGTAAATGCCGTTCCGGGGTCTGTGATTAGGACTTCCGCGGCTCCATGTCGCAGCACAACTTGGCTTATAAAGAACTTCGCCACTTTTTGTGCAGTCCCCCTCGGAGGAGCGGCGGTCTCTGCGTAGCGCGCCATGTAGTCTGTCGCTACGACTATCCACTTGTTCTGTGATCGTGACGTAGGAAACGGGACTAAAAGGTCCATTCCAATCTGTTGAAATGGTCTCGATGGGACTGCGATCGGTTGCAGAAGTCCGGCGGGTATTGTCGGCGGCGTTTTTTGTCGCTGGCAGTCACGGCAGCTCCGGACGTAGTGGGTGACGTCAAAGGTAAGGCCGGGCCAGTAGTACCTCACCTTGATTTTCCCAATAGTGCGGGCTGTGCCCAGATGTCCGGAAGACGGGTCGTCGTGGCACGCTTCCAAAATTTCGTCACGAAGGTCCGCGGGGATGACGAGAAGTTAATTCGCTCTTGTTCCGGGGCTGACATTCGTCTTCACGAGGACGGAGTTGCTCAGGCTGAATGCTTGTAAGCTGCGTTTGAAGGTGCTAGGAACGGCAACGTTGCATCCCGCGAGGTACTCGATTATGACGCGTACGTCGGGGTCGGCACGCTGCTGGGCGGCTAGGCCGCTCTCCGTCACGATCCCGAAGAACGCGCTGTCTTCATCAGAGTCTTGTGGTGGTGGGTCGACGGGGGCGCGGGACAGGCAGGCGGCGTCGGAGTGTTTCCTGCCGGATTTATACACGACTGTAACGTCGAACTCCTGCAAGCGCAAGCTCCACTGCCGAAGACGGCCAGAGGGGTCCTTCAAATTGGCGAGCCAACACAGCGCATGGTGGTCTGTTACAACCTTGAATGGCCTTTCATAAACGTATTGGCGAAATTTGTTGGCGGTAGGGCGGGGCCTCTTGACGATGTGCCTCTTGACGACGTGTTGGAGCAGGGTCGAAGTCGGTGAACAGCCGCGGAGTACGTCATAGCTTGGGGCTCGCAGTGTACTTCGGATGCCACAGAAGTTCCCAAAGCGTTTTGAACTTCTTCCCGGATCACGTCAGTTAGGCAAGCGACTTGGGGTTGCGGCGTCGTCGGGAAAAGTTTCCGCAGCTCCTCCCTTACTACTGCGCGGATGGTCTCGCGTAGGCTATCAGCCGGAATCCGCATGTTGTCGACGTAGTTCACACTGGCCGCGCCAACAACGTTCCGGTCATACTGCTTAGCACGCATTTAAAGAGCCTTCTAAATCGTGCTGGCTTCGGTCAGGAATTCAGCGATGGTTTTGGGCGGGTTGCGGACAAGTCCAGCAAACAGCTCCTCCTTCACACCGCGCCTCAAGAACCGTAACATCTTTTCTTCCGTCATTTCGGGGTCCGCGCGGCGAAATAGTTGCTCAACGAAGATCACGACCCCTTCGTTGGGGTGTTCTGTCCGAGTTTCAAGCAAAAGCGCAGCTCGCTTTTTTCTCACAACGGTAGTGAATGTCTTAAGGAACTCCCTTTTGAGGTGAGTCCAGTCGGTCAAAGAACTCTCATGGTTCTCGAACCAAGATCGAACAGCATCTTCTAAGTAAAAGAAGACATGCCGGAAAGTTTCTTCGTCATCCCACCTGTTGGAGATGTGAACGCGCTCCAGCTTCTCCAACCATTCTTCGGGGTCTTCAGCGGGGGCTCCCCGGAACGATGGCGGTTCCCGAGGCTGCTGCAGGACGATTGGCGAGGTTGTTTCTTGCACCATGGTGTTGGTTGCAGCGTTCCTTTTCTGGGGCCCTTCTGGCATCAAACCGAACTCGGGTGGTAAATCTTGCAGGCGGAGGCTGGCTCTTGTTGGACTGGCTTGGCGGCTTCCCGAGGTTGTAGTGGGCATGAACGGTGCATACTACCCAGCACCTCTACCAGATGTCACGAAGACAAGGACGATGCAGTTGTCTTGAATGAGAAACACGTTTATTGGAGCGAACTTGTGCTCCCCTAACAACTCAAAAGAATACAGAGGCGGCGAAGCAGCGGTCAACAAATTGACTTGCACAGGCGAGTGTCGTCGAATCGAATGACCCGGCGTCCGCACTGCAGGCTTTTTATCTTTTGGCGCGCGTGGTTCTCAAAACGTCGATTCGCATCGAGAACATAGTACATCCAAGAAGGTTATTCTGGGCTGTTCACGTTATATCGGAATGATCTCCCTATCACAACAGATAACACATGCGGCACAGAAAGAAAGAATGGAACACGCGCTTCCCTTGGCGAAGAGATAACACAGACCGGCGCAGCCGGGCGGTAAAAGCAAAACACAAATAAACCAACCCAATGTATGGTTCGCGGCAATATTGCCAAAATGTACGAAAGACAAAGTAGCCATATGACCAGGCCTCAAGGCGTGCCGTAGAGGAGGGCTTTGGAAATAATTTCTTATAATTGCGATCCTCACCCTTCGCCTAAATCGGAACACACCGGCGCTTTCGTTCTTCACTTTTACACTCACCAAAAATTGATGCCTGTTGCTTCACTTTGCCAAAGCAATCAGCTCATAACCGTTCAATGATGAAGCTTTCTGTAGTCACTCCCCGAAAACAAGGACGTTTTCAAGGCTATTGAAGATAGCGTAATTTCGCCCACATGTCGCTTTTGAGCTGGTACACGTGTTTTACAAGGGAGTTGGGTAGAGATGCGATTTTGTTCAAAGCAGCAGCACTCATAAGCTTTGAGGTCCTAATAATCGTTTGAAAAATGCAAGCTCGTGCTCCAAGTAGCAGTTTCGGCTCACCAAAATTATGAGAATAATTATTTGCAAGCAAGATTCGGTGCTTAAGGGCATTATCTTGCTAACTTTTCACTTGTTTTTGTTTTATTTACTCGATCTCTCGTTTGAAGAATATAGTACACTCGACACTGGTAGTGCGAGCATTTTTGTACTTTTTGCGCGCGATTGTAACTCATTATCAATCTCTGTATTTTAATAGTGTTCTTTCCCATTTAACTGCGTATTTTTATCATTTAGGCCACAAGAAACTTGGAAACAGTGGCGACACCAAAACGTGGAGGGGGAACGCCGAAACTTTCAACTGCCTTCGAGCATTCTCGCGGAGACAAGCGGAACTCCCCGAACTTTGAAAGGCATTTGAAATTTGGAAGGTCATTCGACTCAAATATCCTTTGAAACGCTCGTTATACGAGGGTAATATATAAAGAGCAGTGTAGTAAATTATAAGGCTATGGTTTTATAACCCTATGGCTATATAACAATATAACCATATAACACTATGGTTATATAACACGAAGCGCTACATGTACGTTTCATTCAATGGTTTTTGTCCTAATTTAGTCCGCGTTTACTGATGATTAGCTCAAGGCTAGGTTCTGGGACCAATGTTATTTCTAATATACACTATCGATCACCGCAATAACTTTTGCATTATTGCTTACGGGGTATGTATGGCTTTGCTTTGTGCTATTTCTCTATTACGATTTTGCTATTAAGCTTAAATTTGTGAACAGACGTGTTATTATAAACGCTGCAAATCGGATGGGTGAGGCTCCTGTCAGTCCACGTCCGGCTTTAGTCTCAGCCTCTCCTTGGTTTTGCCAAGAAATAGAAATCAAATACTAAAAAAATAGTTTTTACAAGTGGCGATGTTGGCTTATTTACAGAAACATGTGCAGCTATAAAGACTCTAATAGTTTCTAGACCAGCAAGAACACTGTTTCTGGCGTACGTAAAGAACAGCCGCTCGATAAAAAACTGCCCGACCTGCAGAATCACGTTCCGGCAATGGGCGGGCGCGTGAAAACGGAGTTCTAGTTGTGGCCTCTACTTTCAGCGGGGGCGCCACACATCGGAATCGAAAAAGTGATACAAACTAAGCAAGTACCGGAGAATTGGCGTAATAGCAGGATGAAGATGATATGTAAAGGTAAAGGACGCAGGGCTGATGCCGATTTGTACAGGCCTATTACAGTTACCTCAGTGGCGCACAGGATGGCAATGCAAGCCCTAAACGCGGAAGTACAGGCGTGGATAGAGGGGGACAGCATATTGAGAGAACTACAAAAGAAATTCGGACAAGACAGACACTTAGAGGACAATGTATATGTCGTAACATAATGCATAGAGGTGTCAATGGCACAGAAGCGAACACTATTGAACGCATTTCTCGATATACAGGGAGCCTACGGCAACGTAGATAGAGACTTCTGTGGAGCATACTTGAGCGGGAGGGATTAGGCCAGCACGTTATACAGCTGTTGCAGGGAACTGACAATGAGAGCGAGGTGCAAATGACGCCGGAAGACCAAAAGTGCACGGAACAGGTAGTCACAAATAGATTTTTAAAGCAGGGTGGTCCTCTGTCGCCATTGCTGTTCATGCTGTACATGGAAAGACTAGAAAAGACTTGAGGGCAGTAAAAATAGGTTTCAGTCTCTGTTATAGGCGCAAACGACAGGAAGTGGAACAACATATCCCGGTACTGATTTATGCAGATGATATAGTACTGCAAGCAGATAGCAAACAGTGTATGCAACGGCTCACAGATATCTGCGGGAAGGAAGCTACTCAAATGGGGTTAGAGTTTAGCACAGCAAAGTTGGGAGTTCTGGTTTTTAATGACGACGCCAGTAACGAATGGCTATTCGTTCAAAAAGGAGATATACCGTGGTTAACGGAATACAAATATCTGGGCATCTGGATAAAACAAGGTCATGCGTATCTAAAAACTCATGACGAGCCTTTAAGAATGAAAGGCAAAAGAAAGGCGTCTATCATGAAGCACAGAGCACTGTGGGGATATAACAGATATGAAGTAGTGAGAGGAATCTGGAAGGGTGTAATGGTACTAGAATGCACCTTTTCAAACGCAGTAGTGTGTGTCAAATCAGAGATTCAGTCAGGGTTACAAATAAATCAGAGGGTGGTAGGTCGATCCGCATTAGGAGCACACAGTAAAAAAACAAAGGAGACCGTGCAGCGAGGCATCGGATGGGCATCCTTCGAAGTGAGAGAAGCAAGCAGCAAAATATGTTCTGAAGAAAGGCTTAGAAATATGGATGACCAGACATGGGTGGCCAAAGTGTTACAGTATCTTTACATGAAAAGCGTTTACACACAATGGAGGAAAAGAACCAGAAGGCTCAGGACAAAGTTTATGAAACCTGGAAGTGCAGGGGAACGACGAAGACAATAAAAAAATGAAGTCAAAGAAACAGAGACAACGACCTAGAAAAGGAGGATGGACGCGAAGAAGTCCTCAGATATCTACAGGATCAGGAAGCAGGAGATCACAAGGGAAAAACTATTCGATAATACGAAAGGTAGTCATCTCTTTTTGAAGCCCGGGCGGGTTGCTTGCGGGCAAAAACGCTTATCCGCGAGCCAGTACAGGAAGAACTATGTGCAGACTGCGAAAAGGAGCCAGAAACCATGCGACATATTGTAACGGAAAGAAAAGTATCCGTCCAGTCTTCAGTGAGAGAGCCATCCAGTTGCCGGAGGGCCTTGTCTTTGAGGTCAGCGGAAAAGTGAATTGGACAGCAGTAGAGGTTAGTAAAAGAAGGTTGCAATGTTAGTGGGAAAAGAGCAGAGAACAATCGGAGAAGACGTGCGACCAGTGATACTGGCACAAAAATTTCAGCAAAGTTTTTTGTTTTATTTTGTATTATTGGTATTTATTTTGTTTGTATTTTTGGCGAGATGATTGTACAGTGCATTGCGACTAAGGCTGCTGTTCAACGCCACCCCGTTACAAAGGGGAAGCCGCGAAGCATGATCATCGGCCGCCCCGCTCCCATGGCGGATTACCTTCCGAGTAGCAATGAGCATAGCCCATGAGGATGGCTTTAACTATAGTGTCCAATCTCACATATCCGGAAACTACTACTACAACAGTGACCGGACAGCTGACTCTGCAATATATAAATTTGTTCACATGGCATGCTGTCACGAGTTAGTAATCGGGATTTAAGACCGGCGCGATGACGCCGCCAGTTCTGCAGCCGTTCAGCGGCTACACGGTGTTTGGGAAACCAATGCGAATTCGCTTTTAAAATCTTATTGAACACAATCGAACATAAAACGGTATAACTGCTGGCATTTATTACGGGTATTTGAAGCTACTCACATGCGGAAGTTAAAAACCCGCCTATTTTAAATTTGTCCAACTTCGGTGCAGCTGAATAAGAGCTTAAGCTGTCTTGCTGTGCGACTATGGCTTGAGAAATTTTAAAAATGTGTTAATAATGGCATTTAAAAAGATGCACTGCTAGATGATGCGCTTTTTACGACATGGCTCGGTAGAAAACTAGGGACTGTGTTTTTCTTTCTCGAGTGACCACGAGACCACTGCGTGGATTCAGATTTATGTTTCATGTAAATTAAAGCAATGAAACATGACCTCTAGGGTTGAGGTCGAGAGCGCCGTCCGCCGCCTACATAAAGCCCCCGAGCCAATAATTATCATAAAGGTTACCGTCACACAGTAAAGTCGAGCAAGTATACAAATTTCACAAATCGGATTTGCTCACAAACCCGGTTACCAAGTTCATAAAACAGTTGACGACCCCACGATATAGTCATACAGAACTTGTTCCTAGGTATAAAATTGATTTACAAATTTTCTCGTTACGGTACCTGTTAAGAAAATTTTCTAACCCCGATACGGTAGAATTGGCGTTCAGCTCCTTCTTGAATATAACTGCGAAAACTAGCCTGTTGACCGCAGAGAAGCAGCCTTCCAAGAGACGAAGACGGTCCTGTTTCATAAAAATATTAAGAACTTATCGTAAAACGTAAGCTAGATGCGCAGTGCCTTCGGGAAACATGGTGGGGCAATGTATCCCATGTTCGCCACAGAGATCGATTCCCCGCTGAGCACTCATAAATACGTGTTGAATTTGCCAAAGCACTCGCGACGACTTCGCTTTTTGTTGACTCCCATATAAGCGGGCAATCCGTAAGCTTTATTTTTCAGCACATACCTGCGATTTGTGGTGGAGACTAGGAGCAAAAATAGCCGCTTTCGAAACACACTTTTCTATCAAATAGGGTTAATGACGTCTAATAAATGTAAGGCACAGTGGAAAGCGAACATCTATAGGACGGATGTGCTAGTTTATGTGGCCCTCACAAAAGCGGGCTTATCTGGCCGCATGTGCTTTCTCTTCGGCTGTGCAAGCTAATACGCATCTGGAAAAATTTCTAAAAGCCACGCATACCCAGCAGTCAGGAAAAAGTTGCAGGCCTTTATGTGACGTCGTCGTTGCACGCATCGGAACGCACACGGAAGCCATGATTTATGGATAGTTTTTGTGCTAAACCTCCCTGACTAGTTTTATACTAAACCTGCTGGACCACAAACATAGACCATTGTTGTCAACAGCTTTCTTTTGAACATACTGACGATGTCACAAAATCATCTTAAATACGCTCCCCACTAACGTGCTCTCCTGTTGGATGAGATTTTAGGGCGCAGCACTTTGGCGGCCATCTCTCGGCTGAGGCGCTTGTCGGCGTAACCCAGGGAATGCTGGCCTCGACAGACGAATGAAATAAAAAGCGATGTATGAAAGAAAGCTAAGCAGGTGAGTGTCGCGAAATTGAGAGGGAAGAGCAATTCGCCGTGGCGGCGCCAGCCAGCGCTCTCCGAAATAGTGTGGTGGGGGGAGGAGGATTCAGTATGCTGTGATCGCAATAAGCACTCGCTGGCGCGACGCTTGGTGAGAACGAGAGATGGGCATGCGCGTTACTATGATGTGTGTTCCCTTAGGACGCAGTTCGCGGTGTCTTCCTGAGACGCACAGCGCGCAGCCACCGTAGAGGCTCACCGTTGAAAGAACCCACGAGTGAGTGCTGTCTGAGGGCACTGCTGCTGCGCCCAAATATCTAAATAGGGAGTATCATAATCGCCAGTTCTTTTTAAGCAAAGCTTTACTACTTTCGCCCAACGTCTTGGCGGAGGATGCGCAAGTTACCCTTTTGTCCGGAGACACACCCCTGGCGACACACCCCTCGAAGCGCATCGCTTGATTCGCCGGGCGCGCTGTCGCGTATGCGCACAAGGGCAGGGCCTGCTTGCACGAACACGCGTGTTTATTGGCAGTGTTATTCACAGTCTAGTCTTATTAGCGGACTTGTCGCAACAAAGCCGGGCTTTTCACCTCTCTGTGAACTAGAAAGTGCGAATTGGCTTCGGGTTCATCGTCGCAGACTCGGATGCAAAAAGCACTCAAGAGGCTCACGTCGCCTGGAACGGTGACACGGTCGCAAAAACTCGCTGCGTATCTGGCAGTTCGCATAGCGCGGGCTGCAGCTGCAATATTAACCATAATAATCTTTATTGCAGAAGAGATGAGTGGAGGGGGTAAACAAGCAAGAGAAAGAGTGATCGTTTTGGGTGTCATGCTAGGCGTGGCAGATGGGTGAAAGCCCGTATGCAGAGCGCCTGCTAGCCATCCAACATGGAAGGGGGGGAAGAGGGACAAAATAGAGCGGTTAGATATAGGCATTGCAAGTATCTTGCAATGGCTCTGCATAGCGCCCCTGACGCCTCACGGCCCGCGGGGAGGGGTTATGTATACCCTTAGAGGAGCAGAGACAAAGTGCCGCACTGCTGCTGGAATAAGAGAGTTCTCGTGGTGGACATTCCTTGCATGCATGGCTTCAGGTTGGCCGGTTTGCTTGTTAACACGAATAGCGGAAGGGTACTGTCCAAGAAGCGGCAGAGCAAGCCCATACGGGCCGCTGAACACAGGCGCTAGAGCGTTTGCCATCCAAGCTGGTGCAGCCGAGCCTCATATCGCGGAAGGGCGTCATGGCTGCAGCTTAGACGAGTGAACAGCGTTTGGGTGGCTTGGCGGGCGACGCTCTCTAACTTGTTGGTCAGGTGAAGCATATAGTGGTTCCACACGGAGGAACAATATTGAAGTCTTGGCAACACGAGGGCAGTGTAGAGTTCGGTGAAGCCGCAGGACCACAAGGTTTTGATGTCCGTAGCACGAAGCACAGTGTGCGACGTGCCTTGGCCACTGCGTTGGAAGTGTGAAGTGAGAAGACAAGATATTGGGTGAACATGATTCGCAGGATTCAAGTAGAAGGAACAACGCGAAGGACAGAGTCAGGCGAGGCAGCCCGCTTACTGCTGTGGAAACGGAGCAGTACAATCTTTCTGTCGCTGATGGAGGGATGGTTGAGGGTTACCCAGAGAGAAACATGAGTGAGGTGGTCTTTGCAAGAGGGTCAAAAGTGGCCGCATGATGGGACATGGCCCAGCATAGATGTATCGGGCGCGTACTGCACAAGTTGATCATCCTTATACTGCAGCAAGCCATTAACATAAAGGTTAAAGAAAGTAGGTCCCAGTACGTAACCCTACGTGACTCCTAGAGAGGAAGGAGTAGCTATTAGAGCACCATCCATGTTAAAGGACCCGCTGTGAACGTCGCACCAAAAAGCGCGTTAACAAGAGAAGCAGTATGCCTGAAAGTCCAGCCTGAGCCGCTTTTGTCACCAAACGGGCATGGTCAAGTGCTTTAAATGCGTGACTCAGGTATAATTTGATCAGGTCAGTCGACGAGCCGCTGTCCATGTTGGAAACGACGTATTGTGTGACAGTAGCCAGGGTTGTCTCACAGCTGCGATTTGGATGGCATCCGTGCTGAGAGAGAGCAAAAACGCGATTCTGCTCGAGGAAGGCCAATATGGCACGATTGACGAAACGCCCAAATGTCCTGGAATACGATGGAGGTGTTAGATACGGGTCGATAGCTGGACAAATCGCAAGTTCGTTTCCCATGGCCTTTATCAACGGAGGTGACAAAGGAATCCTTCCGCTTACGAGGAACACATGCATTTTCTAGGAAAGACTGAGTTATGTGTGGGAGAGGGTGGGATATGTGAGGGTAGAGGAGTTTCAAAATTTAAGGAGCGACATTATCTAGACCTGGATTTCGGGATGGCTTAATGCGACGCACAGCCTCATCCAGGTCGTAGGGAGAAGTGTAGAGTACTGATAGAGGCTGTAGGAGGGGTGACTTTCGTAAGCTGTAAGCAAGCGCGCTGCAGAATATTGCCGAATGTTGATATCATGCATGCGGCTATTACGGGCAAAAGATCACAATTGCTCAAGCAGAATGAGCAATCCGAGTACAAACCCAAACATTCAAGCTTCGTACCCGCCCCTTCCGATGAGACTACTGCAAAGACGGGAAGTGTGCGTAGCTTCTTTTAGAAAAGCGATTTTATTTTACTCTCGGGGCAGAGGCATTGCAGGCCGCTAGCGTTTTGCGGTTGTGTATAATTTTGTTGTCCTATTGCAGCTCAATTGTGAATGCCTACTAGTTGTTTCGCAGTCAGTGGGCACGATTTTTTAAAACAATATATTCGTCCTGTCGTTTCCGTGCCGCCTTTTTGTAGCTACTTCGCTGGCAGCCGACATAGCACACTATCACACATTCACATCGCGCGCTTGGCTGCCCGATGTCAGCAAGGGACAAATATGGGGACGCCAACAATCATTTCTGCCAATCTTTGTTTGACGTGAAGGAGAAAAAATCCGTGCTACCCGGGAAAAACAAGCACACGCCCAATGCGCGCAGCTAAATTTGAAAACGTTGTTAGGCTGCAGCAGTCACTGCCACAACAAAGTAGGTAGGCCGGCCTTGCGGCTTCCCTCACCGGCATTGTCTGGCCCTTGACCTTCTCTCCTGAACATAGAGATAATGTACTGACTCCCAACGGCTCTTCAAACCACGTCAATCTCCGTGGAACACGCATTTGTTTGTTTGAAGGAGACGGTCAAGCGGCCGCCTGCCATTCGGCATCGTTCGCCACTTGTACGGCTTCTTCACTCGTTATACACGGCACGTAGGTCGTTCTCTGTGATGAAATAACCAACCACCTCAATATTAGACTGTGAATAGGACTGCTCGGACACGACAGCATAAGGCTGTGACTAGGGCTGCTCGGACACACCAGCGTAAGACAGTGAATAAGGCGCCTCGGAGAAGTCTTATTACCAGTCTTATCCGAACCTTATTTAGTCTCATTCGCTGTCTTATGAGCTTCCGGAAAGTGCCATATAGCCTATGGAACATAAAACCCAGAATAAGACCCAATAAGATTAGACTGCGAATAAGACTGTAGAATAAGACCCAATAAGATTAGACGAGGAATAAGACGGTCTCATTGTACTTCGAGCAAGCTGGCTCACGTTTTAGATGCGACTGCATCTTATTCACTCGCCCTGTCCCTGCATCCGGCGTCATCGGCGTGCGGCCCTCCCCCATTCTCCTCGCCCCGCTCACCCCCCTCTCCTCTCCGATAGCGAACACTCTCTCGCTAGGGTCATTGGATTGGATTCGATTGGATTGCCTTGGATTGGCTTGGCTTGGAGTGGATTTGATTTGGATTGGATTGAATTAAAGTGGATTGTGTTGGATTGTGTTGCGTCAAAGCCGCGGCAGACGCACTGGCGCTGGCGTGTCCCCTCAACGTTATGCGCGCTTTAAAACGCGGTGCCTGCGCCAGTCCGCTCCATCGTTCCAGCGCCGTTCCTCCGCTGTCCAACGCAGCAACGTGAACCCCCTATGCGTCGCATCTACACAGGGGTTCCCGCGAGGGGAGGTGGGAGTTTTTCAGTCCTGCTGCGGTGCACTATCGGGCGCCGATCCACAGCAGCGGCCGATCAGCTGCCCGGCTACCGACCACCCCCGCAGCCCCCCATTCATGCGTCGCTGTTCGCCTCGGGTTATGTGACTCGTTCCGCGCCCGACGAAGAGGGGCGGCGTGTTCGCCGCGTTTGCCCGGCATCCTTCTCTGAGCATTGTACGGCACCGAATGGCTTATAACAATCAATCAATCAATCAATCAATCAATCAATCAATCAATGTTTATTAGAGTGCCCAGGAACAGCCGAGGCCTTGGTTCTGGCGCACTGAGGAAGACAAGATGCGGCACTAATATAAATCAGAAACTCACAATATAAACAGTCAACCAGAAGAACGATCGAAGAAAAAAAAGTGCAATAAAACCCTAATGATAATAAAAAGGTATTCCAACCAAAACTAGACGATTAAGAAACTCTAATGGTGGATCAATGATAAAAGTATGTGGAACAAGGTCACAGCAGTTGGGTGAAGCAAGCAGACATAAAAACATATTCGCAGATATAGGCGAAAACACAAAGCTTTAATTAAACATGAATGCATGAAACAAAATACGGGAACTTATTTATGAAATTACAGCAACAGAAGATGGAAAGTACCAGAGACATCACTGTGGCTCCTCGCGGCACTATACATCGGGTGCGATGGAAGGCAAGTAGCATACTGTAATAACAATAATCAATAAATCAATCAACCGTATTTATTTACGTGCCCAGAAACAGCCAGAGGCCTGAGTGCTGGCGCACGGATAGTTACATGAAAACAAAATACAAGAAAGAAGCAAGCGACAAGACACACAAAAATTGTAGTAGCGAAAAAAACAGAAATAAAGCACGGGCGGAGTCTGGGTACCGGTAAAAAAGAAAAAAAGAAGATGCCTTTGTGGCTCAGCTTATTGTAATGAATACACAACAAGCAGAGAACAAAGTTTGACAGTAAGACGACAAAAACAATGACAAGAGTATAGAGACAAATGATAACATGAGCATGATATGTAAACAGTTTCAAAAATAGGCAACTATATAGAACCGCAGAGAAACCAAATTTCAGCAATGAAAAAAAAAGAAAAACGAACGACAGAGATATCATAGATGTTTAACATACTGTATTCAACAGCGCAGTACGGTAAATTGTAAAGGAACTTTGAAAGATGTCAAGGCGTTCAGAGAAGCGGTTGTAGCAATTCTGTACTCTGCGCACAGGAGAATGATTGGAGTTGCTCGCAGCGGTCAAGAAAGGGCGATGCGACCTGGTGGGCCTTTGTGGAACAGTAAACTTCAAACAGTAAGCAGGTCCGCGCAAGAAAGGTCACCATGAACAGTTTTGTGAAGAAATGTAAGGTCGGCACGCATACGTCTGCAGGTCAATGAAGGGATGGAAGGAACTATGGGTAAGTCAGAATCAGGATGAAAGCTGTGATCGTGATGACGGTGCTTAAATATGGATAAAAACTTCTTCTGCACACGTTCTATTAATTCACTACTAGATTTGGAGATGCCGTTCCAGGCAACAGAAGCATATTCTAACTGGGGGATACATATTGCATTGTATAGCATTAGAAATGGATCTGGAGAAGAGAATTCCTTTGTAATTCGACACACATTTCTAAGACTTCGGAGCGCTCGCCAGGTGATGAGCCTAATATGAGAAGAAAAAGAGAGGGTACTGTCGAAAACAACCCCGAGGTACCTAATCTCCTCACCCCTTTGCAAAGGAGCTCCCTTTATACTGTAGGAAAACAGTAGACGATGGGTTTTCCGGCTGTACGTGACAACCTTTGTTTTAGCTGGGTTTAAAATTCGAGAGTTTTTGCTGCACCAGACCAATAATTCCGACACATCCCTCTGCAAGGCACAGCAGTCCTGAAAACTGCTAATCTGCCTAAATAGTTTGAAATCATCAGCATAGAGAAGAAATGAAGGTTTAGTTAACACTGTTGACACATCATTGATAAAAGATAGAAAAAAATAGTGGATCCAGCACAGAACCCTGAGGTACACCACTCGTTGCAGTGGAAACACTAGACTTTTTGAAGTTTACATCTACGTAAAAGGACCGGTCAAGGAGATAGTTGGACAACAAGGCACCACTGCTTGTGTCAAAACCGGATGTGGTAAGCTTGTTAACTAATAATTGATGGTTCACTACATCAAACGCCTTACTTAGATCAAAATAAATAACATCCAACTGGCCGTTTTCCAACCTGCAGCCGAAGCCTGTGTCATAAAGCTTGCAAGATCTGTAACCGTCGATCAACCCGAGAAAAAGCCGTGCTGATTTGGTATCAGAACGTTCTTGACGCAGGCAGCAAGAACGTTGTGGAGAGCTGACTCAAAGAGTTTTGAGGCGACACAAAGGAGTGGAATTGGGCGATAGTTAGTAACGGCTGACTTATCACCAGACTTCAATATTGGAAAAATTCGAGCGATCTTCCATGCTGGAAAAAATTTGTCGTAAAGTAGACAGTTATTATATATGGAAGTTAAGACAGGCACAAAAATGTTGCCGTAAGCCTTCATGAGGGCTGCTGGAATTCCATCTGCACAATTGGAAAATGGCGGTTTCATCCGTTTAAGGCTATCATTGGGGAGTTTTTCATCGAACATAGGTGTACTAAAATTAGACATATTATTAAATGATAGGCGTTCGTCGTGACCATCTGGCAGTTGAAATACAGAATGAAAGTACTGACAAAAGCTCGTGGCAACATCCTCAACCTGTTCCCCATCGGAATTAAGCAGGCTAATGTGTTCTTTAGACGCCTTGGAACAGCCGCGTACATACCTCCAGAAGTCAGTCGGTTTCTGAGACGCAGAAGCCTCTAACCACTCTATATAGAGCTGGTGGTCATGCCGGTAAAGGCTTTTAGAAAGTGAGCGATAGCGACTAAACTCCGCTTTTCACTTGTCAAGCCCAGAACGCTTGGCCTTTTTGTGGGCGCTGTCCTTAAGTTTAAGCGAACTTCGAAGTTCTTTAGAGAACCAGTGGGGAAATTTTGAATGAACAGGCTTATAACAAGGGATGTACTTTTCCGTGCCACTCCTGACAATTTCGGTAAAACGTAGAACCTGTTCCTCAACATCATTGACATGAAAAACACTAAACCATTCAGCAGATGAATAAAAGTGATAGAGCCCAACATTATCTCCACGCTTGAAAGAATATCGCGGGACTGCACAATCGTAAACACCACCATAGCAATTCTGGGCAGCGACAGAGACACAGACAATAAGAGGGTGGTGAAACTTGTCGGGGTGTACAACAGATATTTCGGAGGCACACACTTGTACGTTTTTCAAGTTCGAGAAGCACACATCTAGAACATTACCACAGAAGTTTTCTATGTAGCAGAACTGCTGCAAGGAGGTGAATGATTGAAAATGTAATAACATGCTGCATTTTTTGCGCTGCATAATGGTTTTTATGCTGAAATGAAAGACTGTTTCAGTGAATACCTGGGGTGTTGAAGTCCCCAAGTATAATTAGCTTATGGCTGGAGTGGGAATTGGAAACATTTTCAATTGATGAGAGCTTTTGATTATATTCAGCAGGCAAAATATCCGGCGATATATATAAATGGACCGATGAGCAGTTTCTCGCCCTGTTAGCGCCCTAATAGCCGCTTCTATAATAATCAATCAATCAATCAATCAATCAATCAACCTTTATTTTTGGTGCCCAGGAACAACCCTAGGGTCTTGGTTCTGGTACACCATATACAAGCATTCATAAAAACAAACTAAAATCAAGACAACACAACACAGAAAACCATATATATGGAAGAAACAATAAGGTAAAAATAGTTACAGAGATCCCAGAACGCAAAACAGCAAAACAGCAAAAAAAAAAGGAAGCCTAGTGTTAGAAGCCATGACACCCGGCCAGCAAAACGTTGAAGGCACGTGAAAAATTGAAAATTCACAAGCAAATACTCAATGCACATGACGGAGATAGATTATACACATAAAACAAAGGTTTTGTAACAAAATGTTAGGAAGTTTCAAAATGGAAAAACGAAGTTCAGCGTTACAAGCACTGACACTTAAACCGACAGAAATTCAAGCAACACAAAATCAGGAAAAGTGAAAAACAAACAAGCAAGATGATGATTCGCATAAAATAAATACGGAACAGAAATACGGCACATAAATGACATAAAGGCACTTAAGCTACCACAGTTTTCAATTCATTAGAGAACAAAGACAAAGAGCTCTGGAATATATCAAGACGATCGGAATATTCATTATATGCACATTGTATTCTGCAGATGGACGAGCGTCGTTTACTTAAAGCATCTGTTCTGAAAGTTCGAAATCTTCGGAAAAGTTTGTTCGGCAAGTTGACATTGATAAGTGCAACCAAGTCATCACACAAAATATCACCATGAAGAAGTTTATACAGAAAGATAATGTCAGCTCTCATTCGTCGACACCAAAGGGAAGGAATACTTTTGAGACAAGACATGCTGCCGTTTGCGTCTTCTTGTACATGACGGAAACGGTGCCTAAAGATAGAAAGGAACGTATTTTGAACCCTTTCGATGCGGTCACTATTAATAATAATAATAATAATAATAATAATAATAATAATAATAATAATAATAATAATAATAATAATATTAATAATATAATAATAATAATAATCAATCAATCAATCAATAATGTTTATTTACGTGCCCAGGAACAGCCAGAGGCCTGAGTGCTGGCGCACGGATAGTTATATGAAAACAAAATACAAGAAACATATTGCAAGAAACAAACAAGCGACAAGACACACACATATTGAAGTAGCTAAAATTACAAAAATAAAGCACAGGCGGAGCCTGGGTACAGGTAAAAAAGAGAAAAGAAGATGCCTCTGTGGCTCAGCTTATTGTAATGAATACACAACAAGCAGAGAACAAAGTTTGACAGTAAGACGACAAAAACAATGACAAGAGTATAGAGACAAATGATAAGACAAGCATGATAAGTAAACAGTTTCAAAAACAGGCAACTATATTGGTTAAACAGAACCGCAGAGAAACCAAATTTCAGCAATAAAAAAAAGAAAAACGAACGACAGAGATATCATAGATATTTAACATACTGTGTTCCACAGTGCAGTGCGGTAAATTGTAAAGGAGCTTTGAAAGATGTCAAGGCGTTCAGAGAAGCGGTTGTAGCAATTCTGTATTCTGCGCACTGGAGAATGATTGGAGTTGCGCGCAGCGGTCAAGAAAGGGCGATGCGACCTGGTGGGCCTCTGTGGAACACTAAACTCTAAACAGCTAAGCAGGTCCGCGCAAGAAAGGTCACCATGAACAACTTTGTGAAGAAATGTAAGGTCTGCACGCATACGTCTGCAGGTCAACGAAGAAATGAAAGGAACTATGGGTAAGTCAGAATCAGGACCCGGACTGTGATTGTGATGACGGTGCTTAAATATGGATAAAAACTTCTTCTGCACACGTTCTATTAATTCACTACTAGATTTGGAGATGCCGTTCCAGGCAACAGAAGCATATTCTAACTATGGGATACATATTGCATTGTATAGCATTAGAAATGGATCTGGAGAAGAGAATTCCTTCGTAATCCGACACACATTTCCAAGACTTCGGAGCGCTCGCCGGGTGATGAGCCTAATATGAGAAGAAAAAGAGAGGGTACTGTCGAAAAGCACCCCTAGGTCCCTAATCTCATCAACCCTTTCCAGAGGAGCTCCCTCAATACTGTAGGAAAACAGCAGACGATGGTTTTTCCGGCTGTACGTGACAACCTTTGTTTTAGCTGGATTTAAAATTAGAGAGCTTTTGCTGCACCAGACCGATAATTCCGACACATCCCTCTGCAAGGTGCAGCAGTCCTGAACACCGCTAATGTGCCTAAATAGTTTGACATCATCAGCATAGAGAAGACATGAAGATTTTGTTAACACTGTTGACACATGATTGATAAAAATAGAAAAACAATAGTTAACCCAGCACAGAACCCTGATGTACACCACTCATTACAGTGTAAACAGTAGACCTTTTGAAGTTTACATCTACGTAAAAGGACCGGTCAAGGAGATAGTTGGACAACAAGGCAACAATACTTGCATCAACACCGGACATAATAAGCATGTTAATAATTAATTTATGGTTCACTACATCAAACGCCTTACTGAGGTCAAAATAAATAACATCAAACTGGCCGTTTTCACAAACTGCAGCCGAAGCCTGTGTCATGAAGCTTGCAAGAATTGTAACCGTCGATCGACCCGAGAAAAAGCTGTACTGATTTGGTATCGGAACGTTTTTGACGCAGGCAGCAAGAACGTTGTGCAGAGGTGACTCAAAGAGTTTTGATGTGACAGAAAGGAGTGAGATTAGGCGATAGTTAGTAGCGGCTGACTTATCACCAGACTTCAATATTGGAAAAATTCGAGCATTCTTCCATGCACGAAGAAATTTGCCGAAAAGTAAACAGTTAATATAAATGGAAGTTAAGACAGGCACAAAAATGTTGCCGTAAGCCTTCATGAGGGCTGCTGGAATTCCATCTGCACAATTGGAAAATGGCGGTTTCATCCGTTTAAGGCTATCATTGGGGAGTTTTTCATCGAACATAGGTGTACTAAAATTAGACATATTATTAAATGATAGGCGTTCGTCGTGACCATCTGGCAGTTGAAATACAGAATGAAAGTACTGACAAAAGCTCGTGGCAACATCCTCAACCTGTTCCCCATCGGAATTAAGCAGGCTAATCTTTTCTTTAGACGCCTTAGAACGGCCGCGTACATACCTCCAGAAGTCAGTCGGTTTCTGAGACGCAGAAGCCTCTAACCACTCTATATAGAGCTGGTGGTCATGCCGGTAAAGGCTTTTAGAAAGTGAGCGATAGCGACTAAACTCCGCTTTTCACTTGTCAAGCCCAGAACGCTTGGCCTTTTTGTGGGCGCTGTCCTTAAGTTTAAGCGAACTTCGAAGTTCTTTAGAGAACCAGTGGGGAAATTTGGAATGAACAGGCCTATAACAAGGGATGTTCTTTTCCGTGCCACTCCTGACAATTTCGGTAAAACGTCGAATCTGCTCGTCAACATCATTGACATCAAAAACACTAGACCATTCAGCAGATGAATAAAAGTGATAGAGCCCAACATAATCTCCACGCTTGAAAGCATATTGCGGGACTGCACAATCGTCAACACCACCATAGCAATGCTGGGCAGCGACAGAGACAGAGACAATGAGAGGGGGGTGAAACTTCTCGGGGTGTACAAGAGATATTTCGGAGGCACACACTTGTACGTTTTTCGAGTTCGAGAAGCACACATCTAGGACATTACCACAGAAGTTTTCTATGTGGCAGAACTGCTGCAAGGAGGTTAATGATTGAAAATCTAATAACATGGTGCATTTCTGCACTGCCTAATGGTTTTTATGCTGAAGTGAAAGACTGTTCCAGTGAATACCTGGGGTGTTGAAGTCCCCAAGTATAATTAGCTTAGTTGGAGTGTGAATTGGAAACATTTTCAATAGATGTGAGCTTTAGATTATATTCAGCAGGTAAAATAATAATAATAACAACAACAACAACAATAATAATAATAATAATAATAATAATAATATAACATAGGTTTATTTCAAAGTCATTGTGTATATTATCACAGAGGCCCGCAATAAAAGCTGCAAAAGCTCAAAAAGAAAGCTCCAGTAAACGGTAAAAAACAGCTTGACTGGAGCGGCTGACCCCTAACTTAGCGAACAGCAAGGACCAAGAAGAGAAAAAATACAACCAAATATGCATAGCACCAATACACAGGAACCCTGGATTACCATTTCTAAGCCGTGTTACAACCTAATACGGAAATGTAAAAGAAAAGGACAAGAAAAAACACGAAAAAAAGAAAAAGAGCATGCACCGTGCAGCAAAGGTTAGGAATAAAAAAGATGCAATGGTTTGTATTTGCAGAAAAATGATGCAAAAAAGAACGGAAGGCATATTCAAAGGAAGTACACTTTCTAAGGCACAGAAATCACGAACACTGAGATAACATGAATTATGAAATGAAAAATGATAATAACTCTCTATTTGCCAATCTTTCGATGGGTGTGTTTTTGGCTGCGAAGCTATTGAGCAGTCGCTAAAGCTTGTTTTCCAGATTTTGTATACCATAACTTCTTCTGTATGTTTGAACGTCGTATGTATCTGCATTTCTTGTTTTGCTTATATGTTTTCGCGACTCTAGCAGAGAAATCGTACAAAGTAGAAATGTACAAATTTATATTCTATCTTGAAGGAATCACAGAGACGATAGTTATATAATTTAGTTACTTGCACAGTTTTGTGCTTGGCAAAAAGTTCAGTTCTTGTGTGCCATGGAGGACGGTTTTCCATTATGCGTAAGAAACTTCTTTGTAGGACATGTCTTTGTGTAGGTTTTCTCGTGTCGGGGTGCGCAGAATAAGTGACAGTAGTTTAGGTGAGAATAAAATAAAGACTGATAGATTAAGATCATCACGTTCGGCGGCAGCACCTCGCGGTTTCTGGAAACAATGCCTAATATATGCGACAGTTTGCTACCAAGATAGGTTACATGGCTGTCTTAGGACAGTTTTTGATTTATCATACCGCCTAGTGTTTTAATCAGTGGCACTATTTCTATTAGAATGCGCTGGAAACATATAGTTCCGGTTCGACAAGATTACGTACTGAACCGGTTCGCGAACCAGTTCGGGAGCTTGCACCGGTTCGCGAGCCTTTTCGATGAGTTGAACTAAAACTGAAATTAGAAAAAAACTTTGGTAGTTTAAAACGACAGTCAAATAAAAATACAAACAAAAATTCCAAATGATGCTTTTCCCCAAGGGCAGTGGCGCAATTGCAAAGCAAACTTTAAACATTTAGAAGAGAGAAAAACAGATGAAGTTGTTACGGTTTACCACCTACTCTCACGCCCAGACTTTATGTTGTCGCAGCGACTATTCATGAAACCACCGCCAAGAGATATGATGGCGGGACATATTTTCTGCCTTTTTCTTTTTTGTTGAAATCGCAATCGTCGCATTGGAATCGCCCATCACGCTAAAATTGAAGACTTAAATTTAGGCCTGCGTAAAGGCGCGTTCAAATGCCAAAACGTAATACCAATAGCGCACATTTTTTATATTTGTAACAAAACAAAAAAATCCTAGAACAGGCACATCAATACCACCAATGCATTAGATTATTTGGTCACCCTGAATAATTTGTTGGCTGTCACCTTATCGAATGTGTTAGCAACACTTTTGTTAAAAGTAAGCTTTAGTTAACGCTCAGCCACTGCAATATTTCTCTGACCACTGCAATTCATTTTGCGATAGGAAACCGGATGAGTGCATTAAAATGAGCATGTCATCAGTTCCCTGTGCTACATTGCGTAATCTTATATCCGATTATGCTCTTACAAAATGGAAGGGAAATTTGACGCGCGGAGCATGAGATTGGACTTTTTTGGGTACACGCTCTTTAATTCGTCCGCATCAGTTCTCCCCTCCGGAATGAGTAGCAGTAGAAGTTGCTTGATTGATTACAGTTTTTAATGCGCCGGCGCAATGCAGGCGATGAGGCGCATTGCAGTGGAGGGCACCGGAATAATTTTGCCCACCTGGGGATCTTTAGCATGTGCCGAAACATCGTACACACGGGCATTTTTGCTGCTAGCTTCCATCAGAAAAGCGGCCGCTAGCAATAGAAGTAATGTAGCGAGTTGGGCAGTCAGTACAAGTGCACCTTCAAAAAAAAGCAGATCGAAAAGTGACAAAACTACGGGACAAGCAGAAAAGATGATCGCTGGGCGAATTGGACAGTGTGAGGGACCGGCATGCATTTCTGCATGTCTCATCAGCTTTATTACTGTTTTGCTTACAAGTCAACGTCGAGGGCTGCAGTTTTTTTCAAAGGGAATAAGTGCGCATCTTAACAAGTTTCCCTGACATATCTATTGTTATTTGTACCTGTAAAAACGGAACTTGTTCACTGTTCTGTCTTCAAAAACTGACCACAGAACTCACTTCGGTTTTTGGTTCGGTTCCGGTTCGACACCCTGTACGAAAGACACATCCGTTATCTCAACAACCCCTCTCGCCCACACGTGGTTCTTAGAATCTTGTTGCACTATATTTCATGTATTTTCTGTTGTATAATCATGCCCATTCCGCATCCTTTTTTCCGTCCAGCCGACGTATTGCTACATTCCCATACACACTCTTCGATTACCAGGGGTTCTTCCAGGTCCAATAGGTGCGCATCGGTCACGGCGTCTACCCGGATAATTTCCTCTTGTAGGTGCTTACAAAATATCCATCAAATTTTATTTCTTCTTGCCGCCCTCCACATTTATGTACGGGACCTTCAGTTCTGCCCCTCTCTAATTTCCACTATATTGTCGTCCCATTCGCCTGCCTGCAGCCATCCGTACCGGACTAATTATCACCCAACGTCATCATCGCTAAAGGCTTTGGCCACCCTAAAAAACGAGCTTTTCCCTCCGCGTGTCGTTCCTGGATGGCTTCTCCCACACGCCTGCCGAAGTGAAATTCGTCACACTGGAACACAGATTTTTAGCATACCCTTCGGACATATCTGTTGATGTCGACGACTGTGATATTCTGTGCATTGCTCAGCTCCCGTATGTCCCGCTTCACTGCCAGAACGTCCCTTTTCACATGCATTCCTCACCCAATGATACGAGTAGCGTGCTCCCGTTGATCTCCACTATTGGGCACAGACTTCTGAGCTTCCTTACCCCTCTTCTAGTTGCTTCCACACTGCAGCGCCTCTTCCCTGCAGAACGTCATTAGTCGCTCCGGCTACAACTACGAGGTACTGCCCCTGCATATTGTCAGCCATCGTGCCCCTCGCTTTCTCCAAAACTACCCTAACCGACTGGCCGGGAACACGCCAGCCTACCCCTCTTACCCCCTAACCCGTCCTCTTGTTTCTCCTCCGGGTAGCGCGCGCATGTTCAAGTTCCCTGCCGCGAACACCCCACGCCATGTTTCCCCCTGTTGCCTGCTGCAAGACGCGGCCACCTGGTCCGGCGGCATTCTTAGATAGCTCCCGTCCGCGATTGCGTTCCGGCGTGTCGTCCTTGTGCCCGTACGCTTTCCCGTCCCTGGCCAGTACCTGCCCCGTTACGCACGCCATTCTTGGGCATATTGTATTTCTTCATCCCCAGATTTCCTGCAACTAGACAAATTTCTCTTCGACTGCCTCCCGCTGCTTTCTTTCGCCTTTTAGCCTTTCCTGTAGTTCTCCTGCTTGAACCTTAAGCTGGTGCATTTGCCTCTCGAACCGCTTGAGACGCGACGCTACCGGGAACGAGTCCACTAGTTACAAGCCCGCTCGTCACCGGAAAACTGGACGTAGGCACACTTGTCTCACAGGCCTTTTCGTTTAATGCCATCTGAAGGTAGGAACTCCCAGACAAGGTGTCATTTCGTCGCACGGATTTCATCGCACTACGACCGTGTGAACAAAACCCCTGAACCTCTGACCGGAAATTGGCGTTGAAAGAGGTTCCGAGGCCGATTTCAACAACTTTAAACTTATTACAGCTGTTTAGGAGGCCGAAGGGAGGTCTGTGCCACCTGCAGTCGTTTACAACGCCCTGAAGGGCTGCTTTGTTTTTTTAGAGAAGGGGAGGAGAGAAATCAGCGTGACCTTGACTATTTTGAAGTGCTGATCATACAGGGCCTTCAGGTCGGGTATGGACAATAGTACTTTAATTTACAGCTGTGTTACCGCGCCATGGTGTGACCTGCACATATATTTGAACCCTTTCAACGCAGCTGAACCGCTGTTCAGGAGCGAGGCAGGGGGAAAACGGCGGGGAGCAGCGCGCCCCCAACTTGTTTTGAAAATAGCCCTAATACCATAGCTACTTCGTAATAAAATTTGCGACCGGGAAATATGCTGGATTTCGTCGTCTGAATTTCCTTTTCGTCGCTTGCGTTTCGTTGCTCCGCTACATTGTAAACAAATACTGGCTTTAGAGGGAACGTGCAAAAGTCTTCGTGCAGTGCAATTAATTCTGCGCCACGGTTAGATTAGAATTCCAGGAACACCCGATCAAAATATTACACGTGCACGTGAAGCGCTAAGCGCGCAAATCGCCGTAAAAGCACAAAAGGGCATCAGCTCAGACCAGGATCCTGTTGACCTTGTCAAAAAAAAAAACATCCCCCTCGCGAGGGGCACGGTCAAATGCAGAGCATTTTCGGGGGGCGCACGACGTTAAGTAGGTTGGGTTACGTTAATGACTGGATTGGAGCCCCGCACATACCCGATTTTATCTGGTTCGAAAGAAATTGACAGCGAGAGCGAACGTCGAGAACCGCCCCATCACGACACGACCGCGCCACGACCACGTCACGACTACGTCACGATCACGCCACAACGGTTGTTGCTCCCGCGCCAAACTACGACGCATGCGCGCCCCACCTGTTGCTGAACGCGATTTGAGCACGCAGAGAACACGCGAGGAGCAGCGGAGAGCAGGCAAGGAGGAGTGGGGGAGCGGGTGCACCTGGAACGGCTGTTGCGGACGCCGAGGCAAGCTAACGCCGGGTGACATCGTGAGTTAAAGAAATGCTCTGCATATAAAAAAATCAACCGAGCTCTCTTCAATTGTCCTCATTATGCACCCCTGGCATGGTTCTGTGACGTCAATCGGGCCATGGCTGTCCTCGCAGTCCTATTGGCTCTCGCTGGTCAACTTCGCGGCTCAATTCCGGCATTTCCTGTGACGATCCGCCGTCGTAGGCGCTGTGTATGAACCTCTTCTATATCCGAAGTTGTCCGCATGCTTTTGGTGTTTCTTTTGTTTCGAGTGCACGTGGAGTTTGAGTGACGAACTAAACATTCCTTTTCAACGAGCCCACTCGACAACAAACGTTTATTGCTCCTAAAACGCCCTACCAGCCTGAGCGCTTGCTTGCGAGCAGGCCATCATGCCTTTTTAATTCCTTTTAAAATTCCGTGTTCCCCCCCTCCCCCCAAAAATAAAGAAAAATAAAGTGGGGAACAATACCCGCTCCAGCAAGGCTATGGCAGGCTTAAAGCCAATATAAAATAAATGAACGGGGCTAAAAGCCAAACTTTCTTTTTTTTTTTGATTGAAGAAAAGCCAATTTGCAGGGATTAAAAAAAAACTACTCCCACGTTCCATATTCTCGGGCAGCAGGTACATAGAACGTGAGAAGAGCTCTCATTCCAGGAAGCACCGCATTAGGGGACTTTTGCCTGCAAGGCCACTCAGAGGACTTGCCCAAGAATGGCCAAGCGGGACTTTTGCGCGGTGTGCCACGCAGAGGACCTGCCCATGCGCGACACAGCGGGACTTGTGCCTGGAGCTCCATCCAAGGACTTGCCGAAGGACGGAACAACAGGACTTTCGCCCATTGCACCGCTGAGAGGACTTGCCCAAGAGCGGCGTAATGGGACTTTTGCCCGAACGCCGGCCAGAGGACTTTTCCAAAACCAGCGAAGCGGGACTTTTGCCCCTAATGTGCTCGCTGCTTCTATCGACAACAAACATCGACAACAAACAACACTCGACAACAAACGTTTATTGCTCCAAAAACGCCCTACCAGCCTGAGCGCTTGCTTGCGAGCAGGCCATCATGCCTACTTTTTTGTGGCACAGACAAGAAATAAACCCTTCCACGTTGCGGGGAAAAGGACGAAACTCCCCGGCCTGTGACATATCAAAGGCCGCCGAACAGAACGCCGCGCGGCGCCCCCTCTCCGGGAGGGAGTGCGCAGATTTCGTCGCGTTGTCCACCGTTGAGTTGAGAGGGAACATTTATGCGGGATTTTTTATGGCGCGTAGGTTCCGTGATAGTGAACGGATTTTCATAATTCGTGCGGGAGGAGATTGCTGGGACAATAGATTTTACCACAAAATACATTCCGAGTAGTCGATGGTAAGTGTTGCATGGTCCCTTTAATGAGTCGGTAACAATGGCCTACGGTCAAATCACGTTCCGTCTAAAAAAGAAGCATGGGGTATAAAAGAGCGTCATGTGAGATACGTTTGATTGCAACTATAATTTTAACAGTCCCGCAAAAAGTGGAGCATGCTCGACCATGGCCTAGCAATTTTTTGGGGGGGTTTGTTGTGGAAGGCAGAAGATTTTCCGACATAAGCACTAAGTCTGGATCCAGTCGTCCCTGCACTCACCTATATCTTTCTCAAAAAGGCGACGCATGGCGGGCGGTAACATTACTTTCACATACCAAAAGAAGCTGTAAATGCTGGTTTCCATGTGATGAATATTCCGGCAACAGGAGAATTGCTCGTACAAAATGCCCTGTGATGACTTGGCATTCCTGACCAGTTTACCTGTGGCGCGTTGGACTATGACGAGTGGACTTGTGACGAGTGGGCGTTGACCCGACGCTAACACACACACACTACACAAAAAATCCTCTCCTTCCGCATGCTCGACTGACACGAACCACATCGTGCATGCTCAGAACACCTGGTTTCCTTGGTGGCGTGGTCCTGCACTTGCCCACACGTTCCCAACTCTCATTTCCCTGACGCGTTTTCTGGGGCGCCCTAGGCTAATCAAAAACTGAAGTATACCGTACGATGCTTCTTATAGGATGATTTTCTCTTTACAAACTTCTAGCCAGTAATATTATCACGCGTTTGAACAACCACGTGTAGCAGCCGCTTGTAAGTTGGTTGGGTCACTTACCTTCGCTAACAACTCCTACGAACTCCTGCCCCTTTCCACTAACGCTATTCATTAAAACTACACCCGTATTCCTTACCATGTTGCCACTCTAAAGACAAATAACAAAATTCAAACAGTTTGCATTTTCGTCGCAGGTGTCTCCGCCGCGCTCCTAGCGTCATTGGTGACGCTGTAGCGCAAAGAAAAACTACCCTCCGTTAGTGGACCAGAAGCGCGTTCAGAAGGCCGCACCGTCTTCCCATCGAGCGGTCTTATGTAAACAGAGGCAGATGAATATACCGTAAAGTGCCTTTCATAAGAGAAAGATGGTTAGAACGCGAAGCTGTCTTCAGTGCAACTTTAGCTGAAATTAATGTCTAAAACCAAAACTGCCGCTAGCGTGTATGAACAGCGCAAACAGAGAGACGGTGGCTTCTCAGTGCGAGGGGAAACAAGTCATTTCAATTTCCAGGACGTGGTGTTTTATTGGGGCGCTTAATGTGCCGATGTGAAAATTGTATCCTCCATAGTAAATTTTGGAGTAAGAATTTGAATTTGGGAATTAGACATGGAAGTTTGAATACGATGGCTTTCGAATAGAGAAATATTCGCGTTTCAGCCATGTTTCGTTTCACCCTAGATAAGAATCGCCATCTCCCTCACCTTTATCATTAACATCATCCGAGGAAGCTGGCGTTTCTGCACTGCGTTCTGGCTCGACGTCGCCATCGGTAAGACATAGAAAACTCAAGTTCATTTTTCGTTCTGAAAAAGCCAAGCGATATTTACCGAAACTGTGCATGAGCGCACTAATTGCTCTTTTATCAATAACATGGAATTCAAAATGATGGTCCGAACAAATGTCCGGGTTTCAATTTTTTACCTGACTTCACGTGCAGTGAAAATAGTGATGCAACAAATCCCAAACCCCCAAAACAATCTGAATCATTAAGCGATATTTGTATACAGCCTGCCAGTAGACCAAACATTTACCTTCCACTACATTATTTCGATTTAGGTTCCAATATGTGCCCCAATATTTGGAACCCTGAAGAGACTTATCCAGAAAACAATTTTCGCGGTTTCTTTGTAAACCATTTTTAAGGTTTTCGAGCACACAGATTGTACTACTTCCTGCCATGAACCACATGCTGCCCTCGTGTCTTGTGTGTTTTTTTGTGTTTTTGTGTCTTTTTTGTGTGTAAGGTTACTGACTTCTTCGTGACTCTCTTTGCACTTGAAGTTTCTACAACGCATTGTTATCCCTCTTATGCATGTCCCTCCGTGGCCTGTAGAGTACATAAGAAAATCTAACGTAAAGAGGTTGTGACACAGAATAAATATTTCCGAAAGGTTCTAGACAATTTCGGCGGAAGGAGTGGATATTCACTGTTGAACGAGCGTGCTCTTATTGTGAAACTTGTTACAAATATAGATTCCTGAACTTACAGTACCAAATACTCAAATGTATAAATTGTTAAATATGTAGGACAAGTTTTCTGGGAATACCGAAATTGACAGCACGTCTGCTCCACGTGATGGCAAGCGCTGCTGAACTCATCAACAATTTTTCAGTGGTTACAATCTCACGTGAGTTCAAGAATACAATTGCAGTGTTGACACTGAACAAAAGACAAATCGGCATTAAACGTATTAAACTGAATGACTTTGCGAGCTGGAAAGCAAGACGCAATATCAATGCAAACTTCCTAATTCTGCTATGACTCTGAAAGACACCAAAAAGGCAGGTATTGTACTGGAGGATACCAATGGAGGAATATTATCTTGTAAACAGATGTACCCTCAGAGAACATAATTTTTTACTGTGCTTTAACACAGGAAGGGTGGCTTCAGCAGAGCTCCAAGAAAAAAATGCCTGCTCCCCTAAACATTTCACTCAGCAATACGTGGTAATTGCATTGCAGGATGTCACGTGCCAATTTATTTTGCCATCGGCAACAAACTGGAAGGGCTATAAAATTCTAAAGTAGACGAAGCACAAAATATGCACACAAATAAGCAGTTCCAGTCTCTGCAGAAACCGTGATATACACAGTTTGCCCTTTTACCTTTGTTGGAATCTTGATTTGAAACACCCAATGTTAGAACGTGTCATGGAGGGGTCTGTTCGCGAAGCCAAGGGCTCAAGCTTGCATGGCCTCTTTTAAAAGAGAACCTTGACGATGCATTCAGCCGGTTTTACAATGGTTGTCATGGCACCAAAAAATGTCAACGTCCAGCTTCCTTACTTTACTGGAAACATTGATGCTAGCTGAGCCACCTACAAAAACTTTTTGAGTATTTCCAATATGATACCGGGGAGTTGCGTGAATTTGAGATGCCACGTATTGGGCCGGCCAATAAAAGCAATCATAGCTCAACTACCAAAAGTGAGCTCAACCACAAAAAAAAAAACGTCAGGCACAAGCACAGTGTGAAAACTACTTTATCGACCAAAAAAGTACATCCGTGGGGACACGCGCGATTGCTACGTGCCACTTAATGCAAACTGAATACACGTGTTCCCAAATAACGCCGGTGAACTGTACACGGTATTTATACTTTGATGTTAAAACAGGAATCTCAGTCAGTCTGTTTACAGCGACCTCCCAACTGATTCCTTGTCAAGTGCGCTCTTAGTCTTAAAATCGCGTTATTTTAAGCACACTTCCAGCAACATCCCACACAACAAAAATCCTATTGCCGCGAACCATGCAGTGTGTTTCTTTATTTAAGTGTTGCTTTTACCGCCCGGCTGCGCAGGCCTGTGTTATCTTTGTGCCAAGGGAACCCTGTGTTCCATTCTTTCTTTCTATGTCGCGTGTGTTATCTCTTCTGATAGGGAGAGCATTCCGAACTGACGTGAACAGCCTGGAACAATCTTCTTTGTTCTAGATGTTAATCGACGGTTCCAGAAACAGTCGCGCCTAAACATAAAAAGCCTGCAGAGCAGACGCCGCGGCATTCATTGGACTCTCCGACGCTCGACGATGTAGGTCACTTTGTTGACTGCAGCTTCGCCGCCTGTGTATTTTTTGAGTTGTTAGTGGAGCACAAGTTCGCTCTGATAAACTTGTTTTCCTTGAAGACAACTGCGCCGTCTTTTGCCACATGACATCTGGTGGGGGAGCGGGGTTCCCCCACCAAAAGTTCCACTCTTGCCAGCCGCTGACAGCAAGGTCTTCAGCCGGAGTTTGGACTGCTTCCGGATAAAGTGAAGAAAGAAGACGTCGTGATCACCACCATGATCAACGCAGGCACCATGACCAGCAATAGCAATCCTGCCCTCCTTCTTCAACAGCCCCGGGAACCGCCATCATTCCGCAGATCCCCCGGAGAGTACCCTGAGGAGGGTTTGGAGAAAGTCGGGCCGTCCGCATCTTTAACAGGTGGGATGACGAAGGAACTTTCCGCCGTGTTTTCTTCCACTTAGAACATACGCCCCGAACGCGGTTTGAAAACCATGAAAGCTCCCCTACCGACTGGACTCAGTTTTGGAGGGAGTTACTCAAAACATTCGCCACCCTCGCGCGGAAAGAACGAGGCGCCCTTTTGTTGGAAACGCGCACGCAACACCACAACGAAGGGGTGGTGATCTTCGTTGAGGAGATGAAGCAACTATTTCGCCGCGGGGACACCGAAATGATGGAAGAAAAGAAGTTACGCTTCTTAATGCACGGTGTGAAGGAGAAATCATTTTCAGGACTTGTCCGCAACACGCCCAAAACCGTCACCGAATTCGTGACCGAAGCCACTACAATAGAGAAGACCCTCGAAATGCATGCTAAGGCGTATAACCGCAACTTTGTTGGCGCAGGCAATGTGAACTACATCGACAACATGAGGATTCGGGCTGATAGCCTAGGCGAGACCATCCGCGCAGTGGTGAGAGAGGAGCTGCAGAAACTTCTCCCCACACTGTCGCAGCCCGAAGTCGCTACCCTTACTGACGTGCTTAGGGAAGAAGTGCAACAAGCGCTGGGAACTTCTACGCCACCCGAAGCATCCCGCGAGCCACAAGCTATGACATACTCCGCGGCTGTTCGTCGACGCCGCCCTGTTTCAACACGTCAAGAGGCCCCGCCATTCCCCGCCCACTGTGGCCCGCCCAACCCCTTCTAGTCCGAAACCAGACGCCGAGGAAGACGGAAGTATAGCGAACTCCCGATAATCATCCTCTGTGCTACCACTGCGGAGAGGCCGACAACATCTATCGTCGCTGCCCATACAGGAGACTCGTACTGCGTGGTTTCTCCGTCGACGCACCTCGCTCTCTCCCTGGCCAACGACCATGTGAGATCGACGACTATCTATCTCAAAGCAGCCCTGGCCCAGCCCGTTTCAATCCTTCACCGTCGCCCTACCCATACAAGTAGCCGAACCACCTTAGCAATGCTCACTTCGCACGTGGTAGGTCCCCCAGCCAACGCAGGGGAAACTAAACGCATCAACCTCTGGAGGTGAAGTTGCACAATGGCGGAAAAAAGAACACCCTCCATAGACGCAAGGACGTGCCGAAAACCGTGATTCACCACATGCCCTCATTCCGACGACCCGACGGAACGCTGACGAGATTCCTGAACATGACGACAGCTACACGGCGCGACGCGTACCAAACATGACAGAGATGGCCGCTGTGAATACGACGACAACGACGACGCACAGTACCCGACGTCAACACGCACAACCCGAGATGCGACGCCCCGACGCACCCGAAACTCGAGGAAGGCAGCGTCCCACGTCCACTTGTCCATCGACGGCTTTGACGTAGTCGCCCTCATCGACACGGGAGCCGACTATTCGGTAATGACCGGGACGGTCCGAGATGGGACAAGATGGGATGGTCCGCACATACGCACAGCAGGAGGCTATCTCATAACCCTAAGTGGAACGTGCACATCACGCGTCGCCATAGACGGCTCCACGTACCCTGCTGAGTTGGCCATTTTGCCTAACTGCTCCCATAACCTAATTCTCGGAATGAACTTTTTGACGGACAATGGCGCAATAATTGATCTTCAGACAAAGTCGATAACTTTTTTGTCTGATCACTCCTCGACGCCGCAACCGAATTCTGATCACCGTGCTGCTGTAAGGATCGCAGACGATGACGTCACCCTGCCACCCCGCGCAAGCTTTATGATCACCGTCTACTGTGAGGATGCTGCTTCTGACATCGACGCTATCATAGAGAGTGACCAAATGTTGCTTCTCAGCCGCGGTGTATCCGTCCAAAAGGCATTACGCGCTTTAGGCAATGCCAGTCCCACGTTTTGGTGACAAATTTCACCGAGGAGTACCAGCATCTAAACAAGGGCGCTGCAATTGCGTTCCTCAAAGAAACGCACGAAGAAAGTCAAGTGATCGCGGTCGCACATTTGAACACGGATGCGCCGATGCTTTCAAGCTGCCGCGTTCTTTCGGCGTGAACCCGGCGCAGCCGCAAGAAAATCGGGACAGTTTACTGAATTTGCTGCGTCACTAGAGCGAGTGTTTTTCGTCAAAATCAAAATTACGTCAGACACCCCTAGCAAAGCACTGAATTATAACCGAAGATAGAGCCCGACCTACCCGACAGTCACCGTACCGTGTCTCTTCACACGAGCGGCAAGCCATCCGGACTGAAGTCAACGACATGCTCAGCTATGACATTATACAACCATCGAAAAGCCCCTGGGCTGCGCCGGTCGTAGACGTAAAGAAAAAGAGACGGCACATTAAGGCTCTGCGTTAGCTACCGGATACTCAACAAAATCACAAAGAGTACGTGTACCGCATGCCACGAATCGACGATGCCCTCAACCATCTCTACCATGCCAAGTACTTCTCATCCATGAACCTGAAGACAGGCTACTCGCAAATTGAAGTGGACGAGTGAGACCGAGAGAAAACTGCATTTATAACCCCTGACGGCCTATACAAGTTCAAGGTCATACCATTTTGGATGTGCACGGCCCCGCAACGTTTCAAAGAGTCATGGACACTGTGCTAGCTGGCTTGAAGTGGCATACTTGCCTCGTATACCTCGATGACGTTGTAGTATTCGCCCGGACTCTCGATAAACACCTTGCAAGTTTGGAGTCTGTACTCGAGGCCATTCGTACGTCTGGGCAACGCTGAAGCCTGAAAAGTGCCGTTTCGCATATGGGGAACTGACGTTTTTGGGCCACGTGGTCAAAGCCACGGGAGTCCTGCCTGACCCGCCAAAAACGTCAGTGATTGCGAACTTTCCAAGACCCAAAGACAAGAAGGGCGTGCGAAGATTTCTCTGACTGTGCGCATACTTCGCCAACTTCGCACGCATTGCAGAGCCACTCACACGCTTGACGAACGCCTTTAGCCGGGAAAACGACCAAGAAAAAGCATTCTGCGAGCTGAAAAAACGCCTGAAAAGCCAGCCCGTGCTCGCTTGTTTCGACGAAAACACCGAAAAGAAATGCACCCGGACGCTAGTGAAATAGGTTTGGGTGCCGTCCTCGTCCAGAAGCTAAGCGGTTGCGAAAAGGTAATCGCCTATGCCAGCCGTGGTCTGTCGAAGGAGGGGACAAACTACTCTGCCTCCGAGAAAGAGTGCCTGGCTATCATATGGGCCATTTTAAAATTTCGCCCATATGTGTATGATAGACCGTTTAAGGTTGTGACAGACCACCATGCGCTGTGTTGGCTCGCCAATTTAAAGGACCCCTCTGGCCGCCTTGGGTGATGGAGCTTGCGCCTGCCGAAATTCGACGTTACAATCGTCTACAAATCCGGCAGGAAACACTGCGACGCTGACTGCCAGTCACGAGCCCCCGTCGAACCACAAACTACAAGAATCCGATGAAGACAGCGCATTCATCCGAGTCGTTACGGAGAGCGACCTAGCTGTCCAGCAGCGTGCCTACCCCGACTTGCGCTTCATGATCGACTACCTCGTAGGACGCGACGTCACCGTGCCTAGCGCGTTCAAACAAAACTTACCAGCATTAAGCCCCAAAACCTCCGTCCTCGTGAAGAAAAATTTCAGCCCCAGAACGAGAACGAATTCCCTACTTGTCATCCCGGCAGATCTTCGTGACAAAATTTTGGAAGCTTTCCATGACGACCCGTCTTCCGGACATCTCTGCACAGCTTTCACAATAGGAAAAATCAATGCGAGGTACTACTGGCCCCGCCTTACATCCGACGTCACCCACTACATCCGGAGTTGCCGCGACTGCCAGCGGCAAAAGACGCCGCCCACGAGACCCGTCGGACTTCTGCAGCCGATCGCTGTCCCATCGAGGCCTTTCCAGCAGATTGGAGTGAACCTTTTGAGCCTGTTCTCTACGTCGTGATCCGAGAACAAGTGGATTGTCGTAGCGAAAGACAACAAGACGCGCTACGTAGAGACCGCTGCTCTTCCGATAGGGCTGCACAAGAAGTCGCAAAGTTATTTATAATTCTAGTGGAGCTGCGACATGGAGCCCGTGAATTTCTAATTACGGACCGCGGTACGGCCTTTACTGCGAGCTGATGCAAGGAATCTTACGCTACAGCAACACGGATCACCGACGAATGACGGCGTCCCACCCCCAAACGAACGGACTAACGAAACGTTTGAACAAGAGGATTGCGGATATGATGTCCATGTACGTCGATGCTGAGCATATTACCTGGGAGGAAACGCTCCCATATGGAATTTTTGCGTACAACACGGCTGTCCAAGAAACTACGCAGATGACACCGTTCGAGCTTCTCTACGCAAGGTGGCCGACTACGATGCTTGACGCCATGCTTCCGCATGTAGAAGACGACGGCCTCAACGCCGACGTCCAAGGATACCTTCGCGTGCGGAGGAATCCTGCCAGCTCCCTCGAGTTCGTACAACGGACCAGCAGCTGGTGAATGCCGGCCGGTACAACTTCGACGTCGAGACGCCGAGTACCACCAAGGGGATCGTGTGTGGTTTTGGGCCCCCATCCGACGATGCGGACGTAGTGAGAATCTTCTACGTCATTATTTCGCACCCTACCGGGTTCTACGACGTGTTGGCCAACTTACCTACGAAGTGATCCCCGATGGTGATTCTGGCACATCACGACGACGCATGCTAGCTGAAGTCGTCCACGTGGTTCCCTTAAAACCTTTGTACGTACGATAACGGACTTTAATCTTTCCTTTACTCGGGCTGCCGCTTATGTTAGCATCGGGTCGATGCACTCTTAGCTGGGTGTAATGCCGCGAACCATGCAGTTGGTTTGTTTATTTAAGTTTTGATTTTACTTCCCGGCTGCGTATCCTGTGTTATCTGTGTGCCAAGGGAAGCGCGTGTCCATTCTTTCTATTCCGCATGTGTTATCTCTTCTGATAGGGAGAGTGTTTCGAACTAACGTGAACAGCCTTGAACAATCTTCTTTGTTCTGGATGTAAATCGATGGTTCGATAAACAGTCGCACCTAAAGATAAAAAGCCTGCAGAGAAGACGGCGTGGCATTCATTCGACTCCCCGACGCTCGCCGACGCACGTCACTTCGTTCACTGATGCTGGCATTAGATTCATATCGATTGAGCAGCGTACGTCCTGAATGGCCTTCAGCATTCGAACTTAGCGTTGAGAACATTGTGATTTTTTTCGAGTTCACACTAGCCTGAACATTGTGGCGGGCCACGTTCCGCAAATTGGGTGTGGCTAACGTGCGCCCTCACAAAAAAATATTTAGAGCCAAGATAAAAACAAGGCAGCACAAACACCGGCAAGTTTACCTTGCGCCATCAGCTCCCCCTAAATATGTTTACTGCAACTTTCAGACCGGAAGGCCATATTGTTGATTTTTAACAACTGCTAATCAAGAGCAAACTCATAAAATCTGCCGTCGATGTACAAAAGAACAAAAAATACCCGCCAACTTTCCTGCCTTCGTCATGAATAGTACTCAATCCTGGGCTCAGGTGGCCGCCCGATTACAAGTCAAACACTATACAGCTCGCGAAACCTTGCTAGACAATTTAGCATGCACAAGGATACCAATGTAGCACAGTAGAAACAGTGTAGAACAATCGGTGCTGTGTGCTGATACAGGGGCACCCGGCCAGAAGAACTGCCTGTGCCGAGCGTGTACAGTGCTCAGCGATTGAAACGCGATACTCGGAGCGCGTGGCTGCCGGCGCTTGTTGCGCCACAGGTGAGCGCTTGTGAAAGCGAGCTGATGCATTGTGGTATACGGTGAGGGTGAGAGCGTTCGTGACGCATGCTGACTGCATCCGGCAGACAGCCCTTCAGTGTGTGGTTCTTGGCGGCGTCATAGGGGTGCTACATGCCATGGCTTCAAAACGCTGCGCCTGCGTGCCGCGCCGCGCCGCGCGAAGCTGGGTGAGCTGGCACCGCGCGCGTTATATAAGAATTTGAATGCGCATTTATCGCGATGTGTTATCGTGGCGCGCACGGCACGCAGGCGCAGCGTTTTGAAGCCATGGCATGTAGCACGCCTATGCCGCCGCCAAGAACCACACACTGAAGGGCTGTCTCCCGGATGCACTAAGCATGCGTCACGAACGCTCTCACCCTCATCGTATACCACAATGCGCCAGCTCGCTTTCACAAGCGCTCACCTGTGGCGCAACAGGCAACGGCAGCCACGCGCTCCGAGTATCGCGTTTCAATCGCTGAGCACTGTACAAGACTCCTTAGCAAGAAAACAAAGATATATTGTGTAAAGCATCGCCCCGTGAAGCAGCAGTGACCACGGGTCTTTTTGCCATTCCTTAACTCGCCGTGTACAGTTTGTTTGCATTCCAAACGGAAGGGCTACTGAAACACCTTTTCCTTAACTGACCCCAAATAGAAGCCCCATTGGTATACTCATTTCCGTGAACGGTGTTTGAGAGAGGACAGCCAGTTTGCAAACTGGTAATACTGCCAATTTTTGTTTGTGCTTTTACAGTTTCAGGCGTCTGTTTTTAACCTAATTTCGTTGCAGCATACAAAGGTTGTGTTACCGAACGTCGGCGCTACACTTACCCAAAGGGGATTTGAAGTCCCAGCGTCAACAATCACTCTAAAAAGATGCAGGAGCGACGTGCCGCGTAATAAATCCGGTAAACTTTGGAACTGTTGTTTCACAGTCTCCGCTTTTCCTAGCAGCGGCCAAGCACCGTAGCCTTCTACCGCAAGTATTCCCTTTATGGCTTCGATTTCTTGCTGTTCCGTGAGATCTATAGAAAAGTGCACGTTTTCACAGAGATGAGTTTACAAGCGAACATTACTGGGCAACATCAACGGCCTAATACGTCCAAGTCTCGGGATGCATTCTTACAGACTTTCAGGATCATTACATTACGAAGTGGAGGGCAATGTTAATGTCTGAGAGCAGTCTGCAAAGCTTCCGGTAGTGTGCTTCTCTCATTAGGTGAATATAATCCATCGTTATTCATTGTTTCGCAGTAAGGATGACCAAAATGCATAAACCTCCCACTCCAAACAAACATGTGACAATGATTTATTGATAACACAAAAAATACTAAATTATATTTTCTACATGCGGGATAATTTTCTCCACAACTTTCACTTTTGACCAAAAAGGTCGATGCCTCATTCGCAATTACCTATGTGGAAAGATTCGGGAGTATAATTACGTCATTTAAAATCCCTGCAAATCTCTCCGCCAGTTTTTCTTTTTTCCAAGAATATTTTCGCCACAAGCACGGGGGGTTGCGTCCGAGGAGTTTCGCACGCATGCAGCACTATCAGATTTTCATTTTAAGGAGCCATAAAGAGAATAATTGTGAAGATCACACCCGGTGAAAACCGCCCTAAGCATATTTGGCTCCCTACCAAATTAAAGAATTTCGTCTTTTTGAATGCCTTGTTCGGCAGTTTTTTTTTTTGTTTTTACAATCTTAGCGCGGCAGGTTGGAGGGTAAAGTGTTGAATATTCCCTTCCACCTGGCCAAATATTGTATTTTAGGCCCCATATCCGTCGGGTGGAGGTTAAACTTTCAAGTGTTACTTCCTCTAGAAGGTGCGCTGCCCAACATATACACAAAAAGTGGGACTGATAATATTTGGAGGTACATTTTCTCTTCACTAACTATAAGTTTACTAAAACGGTTTACCCTTCTACCATTGTTTTGCTGATAAGTAAGCTGAATGAAATAAAATACAATTCTAAACGCGAAGGAATGCGTCAAGCGTTGCACACATTTTTGGGAAACGTTCACCAGTTGCTGTTCGGTTCTTAACTTCCAAAAACTTTTCAGTGTACATAAAAAGCCAAATGGAATCACCAAGAGTATTCAAGAAACGATTGTGCGCCTTGTGAGTCTCAAAATAATTTTCATCTGATGTATTGACGAAATGTACAAAGGGTCACATTAATCATAGCGGAGTGTTAGAACTGCCGATAAAAAGGGTGATATCAAGTGAAATAAAAACAGCAACTAAAACGGGGACGCTAGTAAGTGTAACTCTGCAAAAAAGAAGGAAAATCAGTGAACAGTTTGTCCCAAAGTTCACATTGAGAAATTGTCATAGCCTTCATAGTCAATGCATTGATGGATAATTTTTCGTTCGTAGAATTTGCATTCACTTCGTGAAATTTTAGCGTACCTTGCTGTAATCTTACTATAATATTTCCTTCGTGCATTGCACTGACGCGAACAGTGAGATGTCTCAGGATTTGAGTGGTTGCGAAAAGGTGACCCTATTGTTGGCAGCGGTCGAACGTATTTTCATTGTATTATGCTTTTTGACGTTAGGACCCTTTCGCGACAGCGCGATATTGAGCGCTTATTATTATTTTTCTATTGTCACTTTATTTCACCGATCTTTAACGACATTATTACTACGAGTTTGAGAGCGTTTGGTTCGCTGAACGAGAGATGTTTCGTTTGTCTGCTTGCGCCTCTCGAATCGGAAACTGTGGCGATGAGCATTCTGAACAGTAGGCAACGGACCCGCGGGAAACATGGGTACGCAATTCATGAGCGGATGCGTAGCACTGAGGGAGTTAATGGGAGGAGAAAACGAGGGATATGGTAGATATGAAAAAGACAAGCAAGTGGTAACTAGGACGCGAAAGAACGCTCTAAGAGTCAGAGAATGCAAATGCAGGCTGTCAAATTTTTCAACATGCAGAATTTTTACAAGCAGCATTCTTTATGTTATGAATCTTTTCTCTGCTTTTTTTTTTGCATGCCCCTTTCATGCAAGACGTGGCATCGCCAGGGACACCAACCATTTATCACGAACTTACTCAGCTACTTCCTACTCTCTCCCCATCAAATAGCCACTTCTGTGTTAGAATGCTTTTAAGCACTAATGCAGGGCAGACGCATGTTTACAGTACACCCCTCGAAGAGCAATATTTAACTGCCCTCCAAATGCTTACCTTTATTCACTTATATTCCCCAACCTATGATGGCCATGGCAATAAAGAAAACAAAGCTGTGGTAGTGTTGTGGATATTTAAGCACGATGCGTGCTCACATTGCATTCTCAAAGTCACAGGAACGAATCCCACCCTGACACAAATATTCTTGACTTGTTTTCTATGGTATTACTAAATCTTACATCACTTTAGCCATCGGCCCCGATATACAGAGTAATTGTCTTGATGGCGACGAATTTTTTACGCACCATGCAATACATGGCTTTCGCAGTACTCTGGCACAGTTATCTGTACCTTAAAAATCCGATTTCTTATACCGCGTTGCAACCAGTGTAGAAGCTTGGATGCCCGCTTGAGCGGTCCAACCGGCGATTTCCAGGAAGCCCAACTTGCTCGAAGGGCAGGAGACGCGTGCTCAAACGCGCTGGTTACTGCTCGCGCTTTTCCCCCTTTATAAAAAAACTGTAGTTGATTCCTCTGTCATAGGAATCGCTAAATTACGATAGTGAAATGCTTAGCGAAATCTGCAGCTGAGCATGATTTTTGGCAAGGCGGTTGTTTTATGGGTGTGCTTGGCGAGCGACGTCATGCTGACGGGTGGCTTCGGCAAAGGTGTAGTGGCGTCATTTCCGTGACCTATATGACGTCAGCGAAATCTTGGGGTAACGTGACCTAAAACTATTTTATAATAAAATATAGAATCCTAAAAAGAATACCCCAAGTATAACGTACTCTTTATTACTAAACTTTGCTTCCCTGCAAAAAGACCCTTTGTGCAGGGGTGCACCCTTTACAGGCCGCTTGCTTTGTTGTACAGGCGTCACTTCCGTGAGGGATATAACGTCAGCAAAATATTCTTGCATCCGGGAATAAAAGGTTTTCGTGTTATAGGATTGCAAAAAGGTACGCCGAAAGGCAACGCGTAATGAATCCAACGGAGTGCGGTGCAACAGAAGCATATTGAGTACAGAAGAGGGGAAGGCGATTGGTCTATTTAAGTATGGAACGGAATGGAAATATAAATTGAAGACGTGATTGTGAGATGAAATTAAGCAACAAAAGGGGTGTCAAAAGTTGAGTAGCTCGTGCTTGAGTCTCGACGAGGGCGTACGAGATGGGAAGAGAGAGGTATGACCGCAATATAAAAAACAGGTGCACCTTAGGCGGAAAGTGGATGAACAGGCGTGATAAGTTAGTGAGCCTATAAAGGAAGGAGTGAGTTGGGAGGTCAAATAGAAACACGAAGGTGGGCGTAAGTGTAGCGAAGGGAAAGGAAGAGGAAATGTGCCGAGCAGAAATATTCTATAGGGGTTTAAGTCGAACATAAAAGTCTAGAACATGATAAAAAATCCTGGGCCATCTCCACCAACGTGAGACCTGGGAAGCGGCGAAGCATACACTGTATAAGTGCATTCTTCGCGCCTTGGCGTTTTGCGAATGGAGATGAGACTGTTCGAGGGTACAGGTATACAGCTTTTCTGTAAAAGTCTCTTGTCTTTGACGCATGAAGTTCTCTAGCGCTATGCATAAACGAGTGCCCCGGGGATTTTTTTATTGCGAGTTACGAAGCGCTTGAGCGCGTGGTAAAAGGAGTGGTCGGTCTTACTTCTGTATGTTTCACGTTTTAGCGCGAGGCGTCAACGATTTTTCCTGGGCTTTTTTCCGTGACTGCATGACACTTTGATTACGACGATGACGACGACGACAGGAGACGCCACTGCCCCAGCCCCTAAGTGGCTCCGCCCTTAAAAGAGGATTGGCGCCGTTTCTGGAATTAATTTGGGAAGAGTAGAGGGTCATTAAGATTAACAGATAGTGGGGCAGTGAAGTAGCGCTATGGGAGGTTAGGGAAACTTGGAACGGGCAGAGAGTAGAGTGATGAAGGAAAGAGATAAACAGAAGTAGCCTGGAGCAATAATGAAGTTGTTTTAGAATATCGCAGTGGTACAAGAGATAATGACGAGTGTTTTCAAGCAACTTGAAAAGGGCTAAAATTGTGCTATTACATAAATCTTGGAACAAAAATTCACCCCAAAATTATCGCCCTAGTTCCCTAACGTGCATATGTTGCAAATGTCGTGAGCGGATTATCACTTCTAGCATTGGATTTTGATGGATTGTAGGGTTTTTCGCGCCGATGCAGCGCAGGCGATGAGGCGCGCCGTAGTGGAGGGCTCCGGATTAATCTTGACCACCTGAGGATCTTTAACGTGTTCCGAAAAGTCGTATATACGGGCGTTTTTGCTTTTCGCCTCCATCAGAAAATCGGCCGCCGTGGCTGGGAATCGCAGTCTAGCATTTACTCTCATCTCAAAACCAATAACTTTTTTTTTGATAACGAGCACGGCTTCTGAAAATGTTTTTGTTGTGATTCGCCGTGATTTGAGTTTACCATCAACTTGTGCAATAACATGGACAGTGACTTGCAAATTCACTGTATTTTTCTTGAGTTTTCCTAAGCTTTAGACGGTGTAGCCCATTGCTGTTTAATCTCTAAATTGACCGCCCTTCGACTACATCTTTTAACATTATCTGACCTTCGTAACTTTCTTTTTATGCGTGAAAAGTTCACGGTAGTGAATGATTATACCTCGCCGCTGTCCCCAGTCACTTCGGGTGTGCCTTCAGGAAGCGTCCTAGGGCCCCTACTTTTAATAGTTATTAATGACTTGCCTTCACGTGTCACATCTTTCGTGCGTCTTTGTGCTGACGGCTGCATAATTTACCGCAAAATGAATGACCCCACTGACTACGTAACGCTTCAAACAGACCTAAACCTCATCTGTGATTGGTGCAATACATGGCAAATGTCTTTAAACTTATCTTCATGCAAAAAATATACTTTAGCGGGAAGCAAACTAACTCTAATTTTTCGTATTTCCTGAACAATCATTCAGTTGCTGAGGCACTAATGTATAAATACCTTGGCGTGCTTCTAACGGAACATCTCTCAAATGCTTCTCCGTCTAAGATTCGTCAAGTAGCCTATAAAAGATTGGTATTACCACAAGTAGAGTTCCCGACCTCAGTTTGGTTACCCTATCAAGATTATTTAGTAGACAAACTAGAAGCCATACAAAATTTGGCTGCTCGGTTTATATCAAAATCACATGAATTCAGTCGAAGCATAACAAAAAAAACACAATCTTTATCTAGAACCATTGCATATTCCACGGCAAATCACGCTTCTATGCATGTTTCACAAATACATTTATCGTACCAGAGGCTCCCCATCACGCACTGCGAGTCCTCTTTCAACATCGCGCAGATTATCCCATCACCAGAATCTATGGCACCACACACTCTCAATTTATCTGCTCTCCCAGGTGCTATCCGGTTGAGGAACGATCTCCCTGATAATATCGCATCTCTGACTAACCCAGAAACATTCCGCGACCACCTGCACAAGCATTTTTGAATGTAAAACTACCAAGCAAGAACGCTGGATTTCCATTCTGTGAGCACAATGACGTTTTTTTCTTTTTTTTCTTTTTTTTTTTGTGGTTGAGGCTGCCAAACTAGATGTTATTATTGCTGGTATGTATTTTCTTGCCACTCTTGCTTGCCGTTATTATGTTCTTTTTCTCTTTTTCACTTCCTTGTTGTTCTACTATATATCTAGTTTTGTATTACTTCTGTTGTTATTTGATTGATTATCTGCTCTTCCTGCCCCCCTTACCAAATGCCCGGCTGGGCCTGCAAGGTACTTTGAATAAATAATTCGGGAGAGGAAACGTTGGCTTGAGCCAGAAGTCCGAAAGATGTCGGGGAATATAATGAGGGAGACAGACGATGGCATGTGGAAGAAAGTGTGGGTATAAAGCCCTGAATACGCGAGGCGGCAACACGCTGTCGTCTTTCCGTGTCGTTTGAAGCCCCCAATGCATACCCATAAAAACAAATGGACGGAAAAAGAAATTACGCGATTATATTCCAATAAATACACCCGTTCGGCCTATATCTACCTAACCGTACCCTACACTGGACAAGTTTGCGTAGGCACCAGTATTGCCTCATCAATGAAGAAATGTATCATGTCTGACTTCAGTGGTAGTATTTAGACAAAAAGTTGCTATGCACAGACTTTGCCTCTATTCTCACTTTTCCCAAAGAGGGCGGGTGGCCCCAGTAAATATTTGGAGCATAAAAAACCATAAGGTAAAAAAATGGAAACCCGGGGACACCGGGTGGAGTCGGCCGTGAATTCACAGCAACAGTGATTACGTAACGTTTGTAACTTCGGTGTTGTCAAACTACGCAATGCCGACGAATCTAGAAACTATGCTAAAAACATGTTATTGGCTAATTGTCTTATATAGATTTTTTTCAGTTACTTCTGAAAACACGAGTGTTGGAGCCGTTTCCTCTAATCACAAATCACGGGACAACAGGCAATACCGATGCACGCGAACACATTGCTGATGATGAATTTTTAAAGGCAAGATAGGCCTGCTTATATCTTTGAAGAACCTAGGACAGCCTTGTTATTTGTTTTGAATTTAGTACACTGGGGAACGCTTATGCTGTGCGGCGAAACTTGCCCAGCAGGGACCGTGACACCATGCTAGCAGATGCTGCCGTCAAGGCCAGAGATAGAATAGTTTGCAAGTCATGAGGATCACGCATGTCGTCCTTCTGCGCAATCCTCATGGCTTTTGAATCCACAGACACAGCTGTTTAGTTCTGCCCGTCAACAATTCTTGCTGAAAAACACAGAATAGTTCTGCTGTTAAACGCTAAGTAACAATGCGTTTAAAACTGGGTTCGAAAAATTTTGAACGACAAGAGAAAATATGCCACGCCTCAAAATTTCAAAGGATCAGCGGATAGAAGGCTTTACGGCGAGTTTAAAGAACGAATCATTTTTATGTCCAGTAGTAGTAGCACGCAATCAAAATTTCGTGTGAACTTATATAGTAGTTTTGTAATTTTTAGAAGGGATCGTCAGGAAAGGAAGATAGTCGCGGGTGTAATAATTTTATAACAAATGAGGTTGTTTTGAAGGGCGACATAGGGAAGTGGGGAAACCATTGCGTGCCTTTACATTGTGTTACGATGTATGACGAGCGGCGCAAGACGCAGCCCAAAGAGTTCGCGTAGCCGAACAAGTTTTACGCATTGTGTGACCGAGAATAGTTGATATCAAATTAGCTGAATGAAACACAAAGTGCGCATAGCTTCAGTCTAGCGAAGAAGCAAGTCGCAGCCAATGCTGCTCTCCTCGTATTAAGCTTCGTACTGTCTGTGAAACAAACCAACACAGAGCGATCGACCCCAGAGAGCAGTAGACAAGTCGGACTGGGGAGTGGGACGGCCGCGTTCGCATCTCCCTCCAGTACACCAGGCATGTCATTGCTGCGGGTAAGCCGAGCTGCGTGTGCACGTCCCTATCGCCTCAAGAGGAAAATGGTGATCTGCGATTGATGCACTTACAGACCAAGGGGAACATATCACTGGGACATTTCTTCAAGGCGAACAAGAATGCCTGGATCACGTGTTCCTTCAAAGCTGGCAAATTGCCTTTCATCCAGGAAGGACCCAAAACTGTACGGAATGGTGGATTTTGGGTCGTCAATATAAGCGTCTATGGGTTCCGCAGTAGCAACATTCCGTTGTGTCTGGCTTTTCTGAAAACACTTACTTTTATGAATCGGTATATATTCTCTCCATGGAACAGCATATCGCTTCGAACTAACTCTCCCCGAAGGAAGCGTTAAATGAACAGGTGATCAAAGGAGAAAAGTTCTGATTTGAGCTATTGAGAGGATCAAAGTGTGCAGGTGCAGCCACTGTTAGAGCAAGCACGTCAAAGCTTGGCGGCACTCTACGGAGTACCACGACGGGTGCCACACACGTGCCAGAGAAGCAGATTACGTCCTCTGCCACGGTTCATCGCAGTTTTGCATGCGCGCCTACAGTACACAAATGCTTTAGCCATGGCTGTATAAGAAAGGGCATTCGAAAGGAGTTGTGAAAGCTCGCAGTTCTACCTACAGAAAATTACGAATTGCTCGTTCCGTTTCCGGGGGGTTATCGTCGTAGATGGTCGCTTGAGTATTTTTATCCTTGCAAAAAAGAGAATCACAGCAGGAGCCGTTTTTCTAGAAAATCCGTGCTTCATATTTATCACATGAAATACAAAACAAGTAAATTCTTTGAATGTACATAGCATGTGTCGCTCGATAACTCAGTTCATAAAGTTTTGGAGGAGCGCCACAGCTACTTTGTTTGTGGAAGAGAGCTCAGCCGTGGCAGAGGCATCGGAGCTATCCGCGATTCAGGTACTGACTACGTATGTGCCGTAAGTTTACCGCAGCGCCCGTCTTGCGTCTCTGCAGAACCCGCCCATGCACTGCCTTGAAAATTCCGACAGCGGCCGCGCCCGCCCATTCATTCTACGGAGCATGGAACAAACGCCCGTGTATGAAGTATGGAATAAAATCATCATGTGGAAGATGATAGCATTGCACGCCTTGCAAAAGGCGAATAGTGACCGTCGCCCTCCTCCGTTATCCCGAAAGGTGCCGAAAATACCGCGACTGTAACGAGAATTTAAGAGGTGTATACAAGATTGGCTTGTATGCAGACTGGAATATTGGTTCCCAGAGCAGGTTTAAGGAGCGTTATTACTGCACTGAGAAGGCACCGTGCCCGAGGGGGAACAATACCAACCTTGATGCCTGCTTGGTGACCGGTGAACACGAGAAAGTGCGAGTAAACAGGTGCATGTTTAGGCACACTTGGAGTCTTTTTAGCACGTGGCGTAAATATTTATCTGTCAGCCCATCGTAGTATTCGCGTTAAAACACGAGTAAAACGAAGAAAAGATACGAAACGCGATACACCAGGACAGTCTCGTCGGTCGGCTGTCACCTTAAAAGAATGCAAGGAGACAGGGTTTATGGAAATTTTAAATATCTGCTTTTATCTATACACCTGTTTCTAATCCTTATTGTGGATACGTGGCCATATATATTTTAGCCTTTTCCTACGGTAGCCTGCACGGCTATTTCATAGTCTGCACATAAATCCAACATTGAAACTAATGTTCGGCGTGTTGACGGTACAATAATGTGCGCGTCGGAAAATAGATAGCGTTTTTTCCATTATTTGGATTTCGACTTCGGTTTTGTTGTGGAACAATTGTTGTAGAAAGAACTTCAACCTCGTATGAGGACCCTTTAAGGCTGCTTAGCATCGCACATAATTTATGGTGCCACTCTTTCTCGTTCAACTACGAAAAGGGTGTGCGTCAAGATATCGGCACAAGATGTCGAATGCCAGGTCGTGTATTTTATAGAGTTCCGTAAGACGCGCTCTATACCAAAAAATAGGTTTTTTTGCGGTACATAGCACCTTCAAAAATACATATAAATAGTGATAATTTAGTGTTTCGATAAATAAGCAGTATTTTATCGACGGAAGCCTGTACATATCCTAAAAGTGTAAATTTACGAAGACGTCGAGGCCGAAATATCGCCTGTTTAAGGCGGAAATAGGCGAAATAGCCACAGAAAGCTTGCACTACTTCCACAACTCCGTGATAACTTTTCGAAATTCCACTGATACTTACTGCTATACATGCAGATCTGGTGCATCATGATCACCTTTTCAGTAAAGTTCTGAGGTTCAGTGATGTTGGGATAGTTGAGTAGAATTTCTATAAAAAAAGGAAATAAACACTTTTACGCCACCACAAAATAACGTCTCTATTAGGTCTTATACGTATTGCTAAAAAGAACAGCTCCACCATAGTCGTCTGAAAAAAAAAAGTGTTTTCCACCACATGACGGTCAATAAAATTTTTGTTTGTGGCTAATCTTCCTGCTGCAACTTTAAATGGCAGACTGTGATTTACGCAGAAACTTCAGGGAGAGATAAATACGTGCTTTATTTGAGACCTGTAGGAGGGCACTCTTGCTGTCTGCATCAGTGCTGGTCTGTGAGGGTGGTTGGGTCGTCAGGGAGGGCGGGTGCGATGGTGGGAATGTCTGCGGTAGCTACACAATATTCGCTTTGGCCCATCGTCGGCATGGACAAATGCGGCAAAAGAGGTCCATAACAAACTGAGCGTGGTGATGTCTTGCATTGAAGGTAGCACCCAGTCGATATAACTAGGCCGTCGGGCGAATGTCCTCGGAGAGCGTAAGGAGCGCGCGAGCACGGCAGAGAGCGTAATATTGACAGTTCCAGACACAATGTGCGGTCGTTGCAGGCACGCAACAATGCGGACAGAGTGCTTCGGCGGGGTCATTGCTGTAGAAGTTTTGGTGAAGCGCGGGGGCGGATGTGGTATTGGTGGCAAGGCGGCGAACTAGTGTCTGTGTGGCCCGTGGTAACCCCTCCGGCATGGAAGGAGCAGGGCGCTGATGCTGTTCGGTGCCGTCTTCCCTATCCTCACGAAGGCGCCGGAGTATCTGTCGGCGTCTCGGTCGCGCGAGTGCTTTCCTGACAATGACATTGGGCGGGCTCGAATTATTGATGGGCAATTCTGTCAGCGCGATTCGTTGTATAGCAGCATCTTGCGCCTCGCTGTGAGCCCACTCATTGCCCTCAATACCCAAGCAATTAATGCGGTTATGTGGAGGTAAGAATGCAAATCTAGGAAAAGTGCACCAAGGTGCCGAGGTTTCGAGGGCATGATGACGAAGCTCCGCTGACTCGCCTGCAGATGTAGTGTGCACGAGCCGATTCAGTGAAAAGAAAAACCTTGTGGGGTACACCTCTTGGTTTGAATGTATTTCTCACCAACTGCGCAGCATAAGGAAGGGCTGAAAACTTCTGAAATGGTGCGCTCGGAAATGGAACCCCGAGATAGTTCGTATGAGGCTTCCCGTAGTCGTAGTTAAAGTTGAGTGCCTCGCGATTTGGAACCGAACCCGTGTCTATCGAGCTGCACCATCGTCGCATTTGAGGCTATCAACATTTACGTTGGGTGGTAGACAAGGTGTTCGTCGTTAAATTCGCTGAGTTCATGTGAGCTTTTGGTGGCTATTTTGGCAGGTTGGATTAAGAACTTAAGGAGTGTGTATTGTGTACTCTGTCCTAACTCTGTTTTCATAAGAAGCTTTGCTATTGATTAATTTTTCTTCTAAGAAATAGGCAGAGACCACCAGCTCCGCTGTTTTCTCTGTCTTCGCATCGAAATTGAGAAGCTGCCTATACTTCACGTCGGGAAATCTCGTGTCGCAAGCAAAAAATCCAGGCAGTATCCAGCAGTTCTCGCCAAAAACGCCGAGCCCATGCCTTAGTCCAGGCAGAACCAATCTTTTTCCGCATGATAGGCCCAGCGCAAACTTTCTTTTAATTCACAAATACGGCGTAGAATTCACTACACGTACAAAGCATAAAATAAGCACCTAAACACCCCGATAGATTATAAACGCCTGTGAACAAATGGACTGCCCAATAAGTGCCTGGTAAAGGCTAGCTTGAAAGCTGCTGTCGAAAAGGAGCATTGATGTCATTCGACGGTGAGCGCATGCCTCATGCTCTGAAGCCAGCGAAGGCTATCGAAATTCACCCTCTTTCTCCCTAGATGACGCGAGACCCGCCCCTCGGTGACAAGAAACCTTTCATACTTACCCACATCAGACTGTATTATTCCTTTCAAAAGATTAGCTGGACATTTACTTCTTCATGGAGAAACCAGGAAAATATTTTTTAAGCTCATTCAAAAGTACTGTGGTAATATTTATTGGCAGTGAGGTTAAATTACTCTAACCTAAATCTCATCAATGTACCTAAACCAGTGGCCCTACGCAGCGGAGCAGCAAGTATAACATTCATAAAATGTCAAAAGATAAGGTCACTTTCAGATTTAAATGTCTATATTAACCGGAAGTAGTATATCTGCGCATAACGTACCACAAAAAAAATGTTGTGTATCCCATCCTTTTGCATACCAATCAGACAGAAACTGTACTGATGACCACTTCTCTCCTTCCTTACCTTTCCAGATTAGTTGTTTGGATTTATGTCAAGATAAGAAAAATTGGGAGCAAAAAGGGACCAGGGTGAGGTCGAAATAGATATATAAAAAAAGAAAATAGGGAGGAAAGGGTAACGGATAGTGCGGTGAACAGGAACATGGAGGAAGGATTTAGAATGATTGGTGGAGTACACAGTTTTGTGGGGAAGGTACAACGAGGGAAAAACGGTGCGCTAGGGTGAGGGGAAGGAAAAGAAAAATTATTTTCAGTGTGTTGAGAGTACCCATAGTGAGTGGGAAGGAGAGTGTGCGAAAGAAAGACGGATAGAAGGAACAGCGGTATGGAGAGCTAATGAAGAGAATAAAAAAGGCTGCTGAAGTGAAGGAGTGGACGTGAAGATGGAGGGGAACGTCAATGTACGATATTGTGCAATAACGAAAGAGAAAATATGGGAAGAGGCGGAATGCAGCAAGTAAGAGAGCGGAAGTAGGTGACTGTGGATACATTTAGATGAGCGAGTATTAAAGGAATAGGAAGAAGATGAAAATCGGATTCGAACCCGAAAGGAAAGTCAAAGTCCGTAGGACTGACGGGATCGGAAAGTTGTACAGCCGAGAGAGAAGTAATTAGAAGAAAGGTGAAAGATGATGTATAGCATGAGAAAGTAAAGGTACTGGAAAAAAGAGGAGGGGGACATTGGTTGTAGAAGAAAACAAATTACTGGTAAATGACAGCGAGGAGGACAGGAAAGATAATTAGGGGTCAGTGGTCCTGAAGAAACAACAAACGGACAGGAGAGGGGATTACAGGACTGAGGACGGAATATTTCAAAAATAAGAAACGCAATTAAAGAGTTAAGTAGAATGGGCAGCCTTATTGCTGCTGTCTTTAGACGTGATTTGCAGAACACTAGCAAGATACCGCAACAGCAAGACAACCTCAAAATTGGCGCACTTCTCGATTTAAGAAACATTTTAAAACAGAAACATTTCGATTACTTATAATAATTTGTTTACCCTGCTTTTCGGTAAACTGTACTCCGAATAAGCGCTGCACTGTTTTTTGCTAGAGAGGAAATAAGTCGATTGCGGGATTGCTGTTACTGTACACATAAGGCGATTTATATCTTGAGAGAAACGCTACGATTTGAGCAGACTTGTCCTTGTGAACCACAGAATTTTTGGTTACTCAAACCGCTAGATCGCAGTATTTCTCGGATACCCTAATTTCTGAACGTATAATTGTTAGCCTAACAATTATTTCATTGTTATGAATACGACATTGATTAGACGAAACATACAAGCAGCGAAAAGTACCGTGGTTATTATATAAGATCCGGTTATCTTCCCCAGTGTTTTTTCTCGGTTACTTCCACATACAAGCCTCAAGAGAAGCTAGGTACCTGTTCTGGCGCCAGGACTCATGGAGTTTTATTTCTACCTTTCATCATTTCTCTTTCCTTGCCGTTCTCTCTTTTTTTCTGATCGCAATTTGTACTGTTTTTTTTCATATTGATAGAAAGCTACTGTCTAACAATTGTTCTTGAAATAAATAAGCCAATACTTATTATACCTTATCCGCGTGTGCTTCTAAGGTACAGCAACTGAATCCTCAAGGGTTTTGGTAGCTTAGGTCTGCACTGATTATCGGGTGGTCCGCAAAAAGAAGATCAACACTATATTACAGACCCTTATGCCACAAGTGAAGTTCAAAAGGCACAAATCTAATGTAATCAACAAATTCTCGAACAAGAGTTATCGTACAAATTACCCAACCTCTTCCGGGCACGTTCCATTAAATTTGCAACCTCTTCGGAAACGGACATCCGTATAATTTGATACCAGAAATACGCGCATACACGGAGAAAGCGATGATAAAAAGCGTCGATTATGAAACCGAAATTGAGGAGAGCGGCATCACTACGAAAAAACTGAGACGCGCGTAAGGCCGGCTGGCCGGAGCAAGCCTACGGGGACCGCTACACGCGCGCAACACCTCCAGTATCATAGCACCCACGCGAGCATGATCGGTTCTCCTGCGTGACCTCAAGACCAAACACCCAGCCGGCCGCAATCCACAATCCGCATAATGGCTGTTTTTGCGATCCCAGCCATTATGTCTCCGTAACAGGTTTATTTCAATAAATTGAAGCAATAGATTATGAACATGCATTTGAAACACGTTTCAAAGTTCACATCGTTCAGACTTATTTTCAACGTACAGTACAGTACATACCGTCAAAGCAACTGGGACATGACTGGTGGCCCCGTAAAATACATTGTTACACACGTGGAAACATTTAAATTATCTCCGTCCCAGGTCTTGCGTTGCCTGGGAGGGAGATATTTTAAACGTTTCCAGGTGTGTCACAAGGTATTTTACGGGGCCACCAGTCATGTCCCAGTTGCTTTGACGGTATGTACTGTACTGTACGTTAAAAATAAGTCTGAACGATGTGAAATTTGAAACGTGTTTCAAATGCAGGTTATAATTTCTTGCATCAATTTATTGAAAGACACCAGTTACAAAATAACGAATCCTCTAGGTTCGTCGCTAATAAAAATTACTTACTACCCATAGTCCACACTAACATCAAATGACATCTGCTTTTTCAGCAATTTCATTCTGGAACAGTGTTTCGGCCGAACTAAAATGATCACCATCATTGCATTACTTCAAGCACAAGCTTGAAAATTTCTGTTGCATAGAATAATGTGTCGTTTTTACAACCTGTATTGCTATCTTACTGTTTATTAGATGCGACGCATTGCTTTCACTCGGCTTGTCCCTCCGGCTTCGTGCGGCGTAGTCCGCATCGCTCCCCCATTCTTCTCGCCGCGCCAGCTGCGCGTTAGCGCCGCTCTCACCACAGCGCCATCTGCGTGTTAGCGCTCGCCGGCGCTCGCTCCGTCACCGTGCCAGCTGTGCGTGGGTGCGGGTTAGCGCGCAGCTTGCGCGCAGCTTGCGCTCGGTTAACACATGCGCATGCGCTTCTATGCGCTGCTCTCTCTCATTCCGCTGCATATAAACGTGGTAACTGCGTCGCTCCGCTCAGTTGTTCCGCCACTGCTCCGCCGATGCCATCCTCCGATGACCACCGATGATTTGAATGGAGACTAACAGGCCTGCTATCGCGATGTTCTGCGCAACCGTAACAAGCACCGGCCAACCCAATAAAATTTACACCATCTTCCCGCGAGGAGAACCATGGGGTAGATGCGATGCATCGTGGGTGAACATGCTGCGTAAAATATGGACACACAACAACAATAACGGCAAAGCAACGGAAACCCCCGATGCGTCGCATCTACCCCATGGTTCCCCTCGCGGGAAGATGGTGTAAATTTTACATTGTTTATTACATTGCTGTGTTAGCGCTAGTTTATATGTATAGAGCAAGTGCCCAGTTTATGTACTGTTTTTTCTCCCATCCTCTTTGTCATTTTTGAATTAGGATTGTGGTAGTAATGTGCAACACTTATTTTTTCTACACTGTATTAAGCGGGGTTTCTTTGCTTTTTCTTATTTTCTGGCCTCCAGTCTAAGCTGTGTTGAGTCTTTTTATTGCTTGTTTTCAGCTACTTCTTGTTGGGTTTTTGCTGCTTTCTGTGTGTGTTTCGTCTTGTAGTAATTAATGAAGGGCCCCATGGCAGTTGTTGTCTCTTGGACGCATATTTGTATACTAACAGGATTGCATTTTAACACTGTTGATGGCAATAAACATTCAATTAAATTTATGGAGTACAGTTAACCTTAAACAGTAACTTTTATTCAGAAAATAAATAACCTTTTGCAGCCCAGGCCTTCTCACCTATACACACAAGAAAGTGGCGCTGCGTTTGTCGCTTCAAAGCACCGAATCGACAGCAGAGCACGAAAATAGCAGTCGGTATTATAGCGCCATGAGTAGGTTGCGTACACTGATGTTTATTCTGACCACTACACAAGTTAGAAATGCCAGTTGCCGTCTGTTCATGGTGCAGACGATGCAGCACTGATGAAGTTTATTTCCTTGCACATAAGCAATATTTTCTTTCGGCCTAAGAGCACAGATGGATTTGTAAGCGCAGAGTAATTACATTGATTCCAATAACTTGGCTTCCCACTCTCTACCCACGACGATGCCAGTGCGGTCCTTTCTTGAAAAACATAGCTTTACACTTTGAATCCAGGTCACTCATTTTATGATTGGGAGGGCGTTTTGTTCTCTCAGGCTGCCGTCATAGCGCAAATGGCCTTACCACACAGAAGCGAAAGTGTTGATGGATATTTCTTATATATCCGCCTTCTCTTCTGTATTCTTTGGTTGAATGTTCAAGACTATTTAGCTAATTTTCAGTTAATAGTATTCGTCCCACGTACGCCAGCGCTGTCTCTGTGGCTGTCCTTCCGTCCTGATTTTCGCACTTCTTAAACCCCCACAGTTCCCAATAATGGGTAACTTTTTCGTCAGGACGGCGAAATATTCTCTTCTTGCTTTCAACAAACACAATAAAACTTTGATTGGGATGACGCATGTGGTGTTTTATTGAAAGTTCAGCCCGTTCCTTCCGCTTGAAGCTCGTGAATACCTTCATGAACTGGTTTGTTATTGAAGTCTAGCGTTTAAGGGAGCTCTAATGATTCTTGACGAAATTTGAATTGGTTCTTAAAAAAAAAGAACATCTTCCCAAGTGATATGTTGCCGTCCGAGTAGCGGAACGGGCTATACCAACGCCATTAAAAAAGCAACTCCTCAGAGGAAAATGGGGACATTTTGGGGACCCAGATGAAGATGGAGGCTTTTGCTGTTGTTGAGGAACTCTAGGAGTACCGGCAGTAGTGCTCACGATGCGGCGTTCTTCACGCCGCCGGCTCTGAAATCCTCTTTTGCCAATTTGTCTGGCCAAACAAATGTGGCCAAACCTGGGCTTGAAGCCCTTGCTGTTTGAAACAGGCAGTATTGGGGCGTACATTGCAACTTCTTGAATCTTTAGCGGCATGCGACAACATTGGTTGTGAGGTTTCGTGCATTATTAAAAAGCAATGTTATGAAGAAAATGGTTATTGCCCCGGCCTTGCGCTCCCCAAGAAAGAAGAAAACCAAAGCGGGAATGAACCAGTTAACAAAAGGTCATGCATAGTGGATTGTCGCCAGGTGCATTGCTATGTTGTTTGCAATGGAAGAAAATCTTCCACGTTATTTGAGAAACCACAAAATAAATCGTGGATATTTTCAATCCAAGACAAGACTATGTTTAATAAAACAGGGCTGTACACTTTCCGTATCAAAAAAGATTGCACGCGCGGCACGCGAATAAAAGAGCCCAGGGCGTAACAGCTTCAAAAGGTCAATATAACCGGAACCAGCAACAAGCGAGTAACAAATTATAAGACATTCTCGGCAATATTGTAACCTACGAATCAATTGCATCGCCAGTAGCCGGTGCAGAAGTAGGCAGCCATCTTAGCTATATGACCGTGGATTGGTTCTCCAGCAGCACGGGACTCGACAATGGGCTTAATCCATTGTCGTTCAGTATGAATACAGCACAGAGCTGGAGGAGGGTCAGCCGACCTGCGCTTGAAACGTCGCAATATCAAGGAGGAATCTGTTCAACCAGCTAGTTTCAATATCTTACATTCTCTCAAACACATTGACGTGAAGTGACTGCTTTGCTAGAAGGCGTTCCTTGTCATTAGTCGCCACCTCCAGTCAAACGGGCAATGTTATATCTCAACTTGCCAGCCAAGGGAGACTGTCTCTCTGTTCAAGAAGTGCAGCGATACTAATATATCTACACTTAAGGACATCCTGAAGTAACCTCCGCTGACACATGGATGTACCTATCACCCAATAATACAATGTACTCAATTGACCTTCAAAAAAAAATTGGCTCCAATCCACGCTGTGAAGGTGGTTGGAAAACAAAGCTGTGAACGACCCCATAACAATTCCACATGCAACGTCACTTGAATTCACATATGTACGTCTAGAAAGAGTGAAACCAGAGATTCTGCAATACGTTACCTGGAATTCGCGGGGGCGCCGTCCAGGAGCGTCGGCCGCGGCCGGGCTCGAGCGGCGGTGGCCGCCGCTGTAGCTCGTCCGTGTCCCGAAGAAAGAAAACGGCGAAGAGCGTGTTTCGAAGGGCGAGATAGTGGAACCTAGACGTCCTGATGTGCTGGGTCGGGCCTACACAACGGCGCGACACAAGCGCACACACCGAAACAATCCGGCATGTGAGCTTTGTGATTCCCATTTAAACGGATGTAAAATAATAATTTCGTATGGTTGGCAATTGCGAGAAAGCTGACAGAACTTTTGCAATCGCTTTTTATCAGAACCAGTTGCTCCATTCGTCTTTTGTAATACCTGGCAAAACACAACCTAATTAGAATTCAGTAATTTAGAAAACCCAGTCCCATTCGTGACAAGTAGTGGGCAAAAAGTGGAGTTTCTCTAGCGCCCTGAAAACCAAAACTTTACGTATTTTTACAGTGCGACAACTTTACTCTGTCGGGTCCGGGTATCCCAGGAGGTGCTGTGGAACAAGTTAATCAAGCCGTGCGGAGTAAGCGCGCAATGGACGCGAAGCTGAGTCAAAACAGGCCCAACACCATCGCTAAAGCCTACGAGAAAGCCAACGAAACCCTCGCGCTGACGCACCCGCCGGGGTGAGCACGGGGAACCGTGGGTAGTAGTGCCCTATCGCCGCACCATCTACACTGTGCTCCATGAGTGAAAAGCGCTTCCGCCTCCTCAGCTGCGTTGAGAGTTTCTTGCCCCGCACGCCAAGAAAAAACCGTTGGATAGCAGAAATAGAAAGGTTTGCTTGAAAACTTTATTAGGCGATGAGTGTTTCTAAAAGAATTGCAAATCAAAAATAACAAATTGTGGCCGTGGCTTATTTACTTCTCTTTTCACAACTTTTCTCGCTGAGCGCGACATGCAAAAGTTCCCTACCATGATGCTTTGCTCAGCAGTGGGGATGCCTCCAATCGTTTCCGGTTTTACACTCCGCTGACGAGCCCTTTGCTTCCGCGTGTCGTGCACTGCTCTTTTGGACGAGCTTCTTTGAATTTCTGTTCTCAGAAATTCAAAAAACGTTGGGTGCAACTACTCGAAGTACAGAATGTTCCACTGCCTATTGTCTGGTTGGCAAACTTGGCTTCGGCTGCTTTCGCTTGTATAACTGGCCTAGCCATCTTTATTTGTAAAGCGAATCGTTTCTTGGTGGAACCTTTAGTGTTCAGTCCAAAAACTAATGCACTTGACCATAGCCCGGTTGGTTGACTGAAAAGTTCTGATAAGATCTCTAGGCCCACGGTGCGGTCGTGAAGGTCAGCAGCCATTGTGTCAACACGGTTACTTAAAACTCGCGAAAAACGAATGGTCCTGATAAGACAGGACACGTATCGATCATGCAGAAAAAGAACAAAGGTATAACTTTATCTCATAAACCACGCATCGGTGTACATTTAAAGTGATCGTAGATGCGTTTGCTGCCTGAAAAATTCGTCGCATAGGTTCGTCTTTGTTAACCCATTAGGTACCAGCGTGACCATAAGGTCACACATATCCCCGCGGCACGTTTCAATTTGTGCAGGTTTAAAAAATCGCGCCAAAAATACGGCGTAATGCTTTTTCCATAGGTTAGGGTACCCCTTACAGACACCAGGTGGCGGAAGTTGTTCATGTTTAGTTGGTAGCTGCTAAAAAAGTCGCGAAACAGTGGTTCTGCGTTTTGGCGTGTCGACATGCAACGGTCCCGAGGGTAAGCGGATTTTTTTGTAATATTCTTTGTTGCAATAGCGTGATGTACACGTCCATATAGAGCACTTGCTGTATGCAATCTCCGGTGACAATTTGAGAGAGATTGATTGATGTGTTGTTAGTGAAAAAGCGTGTTATATTACGTGTTGCCATATGGTCACGCTTGGCCTTTAGGCTCCGTATTTTGCCTAATTGAGTCACTTGAATTTACGCTCCTTGTAGGCTAATTCTGCACCACTCATGCGTCAATCTCTTCTCTGCCGATGTTGACTTTAGAAGAAATAGCCAGAATACTCGAAGAGGATGATGAAGATGTGTCGCCTATTTACATTGAGGCACCGGAGGCTACCATTTACTCGGACGGAGATTCCGCAGGTGAGGATTCTGGTGGCCTCATAGACAACCTTAGTAGTAGGCAGCTTAGAGCAGGTGCTGAAACGGTTCTTGCCAACGGCCGTCGTATTGGTGGATGCGATTGGGCTGAAGATAAAGCAGAGTGTGAAGAACAAAGCGATGAAACACCAAATGGCTCCTCATGCGTAAAAAAGAAAAGCGCTGACGCGAATTCATCTTCAAGTACCAAGTGGAAGAATAGTGACCTTGTGAAAAATTCCGAAATATTTCCGGATCCAGACTTCACCGCTTACATAGACGGAAGCGTCATAGATCTCTTGGTTGAACAAAGAAGGAGCTACGCTTTGTTTTTGAATATGCCAGACCCCGAGGTGACAAAGGAAGAGATGAAGTGTTTTCTTGGTGCACTGGTTCTCTCCGGTTACAACCGCTTGCCAGGAAAGAAGTGCTACTGGGACAGTCGAACCGACATGTGGAAGGCAATGGTATACAACGCCATGCAAAGAAACTGTTTCGTAGAAATCATGAGGTTTCTTCACTGTGCAGGCAATACGAGCCTTACTCTAATCGACAAACTCACAAAGTTGCGGCACCTGATGGCATTACTGAAGGCAAAGTTCCAGCATCACTTTCAGCCTGTGCGTCAATTGAGTTATGACAAAAGCATGATAGAATATTATGGTTGTCATGGATGCAAGCAATTCATACGCGGCAAACCAACTGGCTTCGGGGACAAGGTGTGGTGCTTGAATGCGAAAAGTGGCTACCTATCAAACTTTGAAGTCTACCAAGGAAAGCAGAAAGACACTGGAACAAGCACGCAGTATGAAAAGGAATTCGGAAAAGCCGCTGCACCACTCCTCAAAATGGTGTGTGAACTTCCCATCGAAGTTCGTGATCTGCCTTATCACTTTTATTTCGACAACCTCTTCACCAGCCTGCATCTACTGAGGCACCTGATAGAAAAGAACTATGAAGCCACAGGCACAGTGAGGAAAAACCATGTGCCGAAAGAATGCCCCATCTCTCGGCCTGATGTCATCAAACGAAATACCCGTGGGTACGAAGAGCACGCACTTGCCGATGACGGGACAATAATTGTGCGCTGGATGGACAACTTTGTTGTCACAATCGCAAGCACCTTGCACACATAAAACCGATGTCCTCAGCAGACAGGTATTCGCGTGCACAGAAAAAGAGAATCAAAGTGGCTCGCTCTAATGCCGTTAGCCTATATAACTGCTTTATGGGAGGCACTGACCAGATGGACGCAAACGTAGGCGCCTCCCGAATTGCACTTCGCGGCAAGAAATAGTGGCGGCCAATATTCACTTCCCTTTGCGACGTAGCCAAAAGCAAGTGTTGGGCGCTTATACGCAGCAGCGGATCCAAAATCACTCAACTTGAATTCGGGAAGCGAATCGCTCAAAGCTGCCTCACAAGATTGGACAACAAGCCAAAAGGACCAGGTCGTCGACGAACGGCCGCGCTCGGGGACAGTGCGCTTTGTGGTCCATGGTATTACGAAACAGCCCGCTTCGTAGGAACTTTGCCTAACGGCAAATGGCGCAGGTGCGCTGGAGACAACGGCAACAGTACAGTGCGCACACAGTGCACTAAATGCGACGTCGGCATGTGCATCCCGTGCTTCATACCATATCACACTAAATAAGTGCCCGACAAATACATAATCATATTTTTCGTCAAGTGTCAAGGCCTGAAATAAAATTTATCGCGTTGTAATTTTACTGTAGCCTAAGAACCCAGCTTTACCATAAGGTCACAGGCCATATTTTGAAAAAGAAGAGCACGTTCACAATGACAATTTCCCAGTGACTTATTTGGACGCCTATGCTCACCAGTATCATTAAAGACTATTCTCTCTCTCTCTCTATGCGTTCAAAAATTACGTCAGGTTTGAAACATTTCATAAAAAAAGAAACCCGGTTCCTAATGGGTTAAATGCAGAGCACTTTAGGCGCTCGCCTTGTCGTCGTAGTTCGCCCGCTGGACCCCAACAGGGCGTCGCGTGGTAACGCTGTCGTTCGCAGCCTACGAAAGCCAAGCGGTTTATATAGTCATAAGCGTCCGAAAGGGGTTACGCGCTGGCGCTTGTCCTGCATCTCCCCGTTGTTTAGCGCAAATAAAGCTATAGGTATATTTGAGGCAAAATAAATTGACCTGCATGCAGCCCCCACGTTCATTTAGTTAAGAACGCTCGTTAAGTTGTTTTTTTTACGACAGTAAGCGGGAAAGTGGCCATGAAAGAAAATAATGGCGCCTTCGAAATGATACGGAAAGGCTCAACGCGCAAAAAGAAAATGGCGCGTTCGAATTGACGCAAAACAGCTCATGCATACGAAATTAAAACAAGCACAAACAGAACAGAATTCGCGCTGGCGAACTTTCAGGCAGTGCTGGCGCGTGGGTGGGAGCGACGAGATTTAAGAGAGGGGTAAGGAGGAGATAGGGGGAAAACAAATCTATTAGGTTTTCTAGGAGTAGGGCACGTGAGTTGAATGTTGTAGTAATAATTAATTTTATTGATAGAAGAGTGGCCTTGTGAGGCTATCGATGGAGTGGGGCCTTATTCGCAGGCCTCAATGTTGGTCAGCACCCCCTATCCACGGGCCGCTTGGTTCGCGTGGACGTAACTGGAGGGGCTGGACCGAAGGATCTCCCATCGCTCTTTGGTGTTGGGGGGTTGGGGGGGTATCGGTAGTGGTGGTGCTGGTGTCTTTATTGCTGTGCATTCCGATAGTATATGTCTTAAAGTTCCTGGCGTTGTAGTACAAAAAGGGCAAATGTCCGAGTAATGTTGGGGATAGATTTTATGTAGTAGCGTCGGATGTGCTGAGCATTCGGCTTGTATTCTCCGTAATATAGACTGATCTCTGCGGTTAAGGGTGTGATGTGGCTCTGGCAGTTTCTGTCTTTGTTCTCTGTACATCATGATGATGTCTTTGTAATTGGTAACAGGTGTTGGTAAGTCTTCCCCAGATTTTTCTTGTACCTGGCGGGACATCTGTCGGGCGTAATAGTCAGCAATGACGTTGCCGACAAGCGTGAAATGTGCGGGTGTCCAGACTAACTCTATCTCTGTGTCCGGTGTTGCGCTGTGCTTTGTTAGAATTGTTGCTTCCTCGGAGGTAATCAACCCCCCTGAGGTCGCCTACGTGGGTGTTTTTGCTGTCCGTGACTACATGCGAGACTCCGGGTTGGGATAGTGCCAAAGCGATTGCCACTTCCTCGGCTGTGGTGGTCTTCGTCGTTTTCACAGATGCCGTGGCGATGAGTCTGTCCCTGGTCGTTACGGCTATGACGGCCCTGTTGCAGGATTTGGTCAGAGCCGCGTCAGCATATGTGACATCGTGGTTGTGGCCCAGTTGTGTTTCCAGGGCTTGGGCATGCCCCTCTCTTCTGGCGTTGTCTTCTCCAGACGCCATGTTACGGGGGAGACGTTTTGTAGCGATCTTGGCCCACCATTGTTCCGGGACCCGGTAAATTGCCTGCGTTGGCTCTGGTTTCCATTCAATTTTTTTAGGGCTCCTCTCCCGTGTTTAGTCTGGCTTAGGCGCACTCTTTGGTTCGAAAGGTGTGCCTCCACAAGTTCGTCCACAGTATTATGAACTCCAATCTCATACAGCCGTTTAGTTGATGTATATACTGGCAGTACGGTTGCTTGTTTGGTTGCCTATCTCAGGATGATGTTAAGCCTGTCCTTATGTGCTCTTGATAGGTTCAAGTATGGTGCCGAGTATCTGATCCTTGTGATCACGAATGCCCGTACAAGGCCTAATGCGCCGTTTTCTTTAATTTCTTTGTTCTTCTTTGCGACGCGCCCCAGCATTCCCAAGGCTTGTTTGGACGTTAAGCTCATCTTGTTCACGGCTGCGTCCGCATTCCCGTCGTTCCTGAGAATAAGGCCTAAGATCCGGCATCGTCGGGTGGGTTCGACTTGGGCGCCATTATTGGCGGTAAGATGTTTGAGTGGCGCCCTGTGGCTCTGACGTCGGCTTAGGGACTCGCGCCGCTGTCGTCTGCTACACTCCGCTTGTGAGGGGCAGCAGTGCCTGTGCTAGAAATGGCCCACTTTGTTGCTGTAGTGCGTTAAAAAGCGTATTCCTAGTGACTCAGTTATTTTACCAGCTTCTGACGCATCTGAATAATTTGAAGCTGTATCCACCACAAGTTTGCAACACACGAAGAGATAGAGAACAACTTTCTTCAGAGCAACGCCCAGAAGATCGTGTGTAACTCGTCCTTTCTAGCTTATTCACGAGGATCAGCGATCAGAGCTTCTCGATAAGTATTCACAATGCGTAGGCTTTCCTTAAGTATTTTTGAGATGCTCTTATGAAGACTCAACAGTCTAATGCTACGTACCAAGCAGAGGCCCCTACACTCGCATCGCACAGCAGGAAATAAAGCGGCTTTCTTCTATTCCTTTCGTTGTTGTTGTCTTGTATCAGATTAGTGTTTCTTGCTTTTTTTTCTGCCCAACGCATTAATTTTTCTGCGCCGTCACAAACGTCTTATTAGGAGGCTTTGGGATGTTTGGGAGGCTCACAAAGATCGTGTGGATATTTCCTTAATGTTGTATTGCACACATTTTCTTCTTCACAAATTGGCTTTCATTACGGCTGCATGCAAGAAGGTGCATATCGGCAGCGTGCTTTGTTTATTCAAACGCAAATACAATGAGAAGGTTTGTGCTACGCCACCGCGATCGCGCCCTAAACAACGTTGTCTACAGTACTCGAAGGCGGCTTTTGTGCTCCGAATTTCTATCGTAATCATATCGTTATCATAACGAACTGACTCTCAACTCGAACAATGATGACATGATTACGGTGTTGAAGGCATGATATACTCGCTAACTAACGTAATAAATAGTGTACCTGCATATATTACAAGACTCGAAACCGAAGAAGAATTCCAAGTAGCTCTTTATTGCTTTTCAACCCTTCCAGGCGCGAAGAACAAATCCTATTCTACTCGGGATGGCGTTCTATGATTTGAAGAAAATTACTTTTACTCTCTTGTCCTGGACTGAGGACCCGGCCCACTAACCAGACCGATTTAATTGTTAAATAATGTTTTCCCCTCCTCCCCTTACTCCTCCTCCTCCTCTTGAGTGGAGTTTTCCTATAACGCATATCCGAATATAGGGAAGATATGGCTGTGCAAAATGTTCCGAAATATACCTCCAGGTCTTAACAAACATATATGTGTTACTATAAATTTAACGAAGACGTGACTCGTTTTGCTCAATAAACCTCCATACTGGTTAGATGTCCGGTATAAAATCAGCACACACTGGGTTATTTGGAACTCAACCTACAGTTTTTGCAGTCTATTGTGCATGTCGGCAAACTTTCATGCTCGTAAAGTGATGTGACAACACGTTAGAGCATTCGGCAAGGAGGCAATTTTACCTTACTTATATGATTACCGGGAATCGTAATGTCTTCTGACAAAGCTCTGAAGGCCTAGAATTTGTTTTGGTCTTCCATTTTCGCTGTTGTCGGTTATTAGCAGCTGACTGCTCCCTTTTTCTAAAGATTGCTTAACTGAGAAGCTGACGCCTAGCTCCGACTCTTCGCGCTCCGCACAGGACCGGCTTCGCAAGGAATGGGGCGACGCCGGCAGTGTTTCTTCCGTAGCGGTATCCAAAACTATACTTTAACTGACACCATGAGCTAGTGAATACGATTTTAAGCCTATTATTATGATAAAAAGTTACCCACACGCCAATTCTGGAGCGGACAAGCATCAGACGTTGACCGAGCGCAAAGAAACAGCAGGGAGAGCGAGCCTAAGTGAAGCAGACGACAAATGCGAGAATCCCTAAGCCGACGTCACGGAGGCGCGCTTCGCAGCGCCGCCTGTGTTCGCGCTCGCCGCCAATACTTGATTTTTACTTGCCTCTGGATTTTTTCCTGCACCCGGGGGTACTATCAAGAGCTCGGGTTTTTGGGGGGCACAGCTCAGGCCACGCGATTTATTTTATTTATTTATTTATTTATTGGTACCTTTAGGGTAATACATTACAGAGGGAATTTTATTTTTATTTATTTATTTATTTTTTTGTACATAATGCAGGCCGTAACCGGGCCCTTGCAGGAGTGGATACATAGGTAACATGAAACACAATAACGCTCACTAAAAAAAAAGGAAAAAAGTTTAAGGGTGAAAAATCAGGAAAACAGGAAGGTTACAGATCAAATTATTAAGAAGGCTCGAGCGATGTAGAAGAAAATACTTAAAACATTTCTACAGACATGCAAATTTGTACACGGATATACATTTAGCGAGTAATAAAGTAATTTAAATACATATCCCGCGTTAGAAATAGAGTGTGCACAAATCAGGACTTATTAAAGTAACACTACACAATACAGAGAGAGAAACAAATTGACATCGTTAATTTCTACAATGTCTCGTGGAAGGTGGTTCCAGTCATTGGATGTATGCGGGATGAATGAATTTAAAAAAGCCTTATTATACAACTGATCACTCCGACTTTGCGCGTGTGATCGAGACAAGATGATACGTATGATGGCGAAGTGATTAAATATTCTCGCAAAGGGCTGGGGAAAAAAACTTTATGAAAGAGGCAGAGACATGCGATTTTCCGACGTGAACTTAGTAGTGGAAGGCCAAATTTTTTTTATTGTGGTTACGGTGGTTGTTCGGTGGTAGTTTGGTTTAATAAAACGTGAAAAATTGTTCTGAATCATTTCCAGCAAATGAGTAAGAGTTTCCGTGGAAGGATCGCATATAGATGATACGTATTCAAGTTACAAGCGTACGAGGCTTATGTGAAAATCAAGTTTGAGGGACGACGGTGCGGAATGAAAGTTGCGTTTTAAGGCACATTCCCACTGGCGATTTGTCTCGTCGCGCGACGGCGCGAGTCGCGCGATGAGGCCTTGAGGTGGTGTTCGCACTTGCGATGAGCGATGATGCGACTGCGTTCAGCGCAGCTGCTTCCCGACTTGTACATACGACCTCGTTGGTGCGTCAACCATTCGAAGTCAAAGAATACGCGACAAAAACAGGTAGAAATAAAACTAAAACACATGCTACTAACCTGGAGCAATGCCGAAAGCATTTGCGGGTTGCGGGAGGAGCAGAAAATAACAAACTCACGAAGGCTCTTTTCAACATATTATTGCACGAAGAAATGCACACGCTTGCTTTCACGCCACAACACCCGCATCACGGCCCACAAATGTCGCTTCTTTTCACAGGCGCAACGTTCTGACGCCTCCGAACTCTACGCGTGTTTACCAGTCGCCGATAGACGAAGAGGCTGCAAGTCAACCTACCGTCTCGCTGTCCACCTAGCTCTATTTACAATCCATACACGCTTCTCCACACTGATGAGTTCCACGCTATTCGTTGATTAGTGCACGCGTACGCTGAAGCCACTGACCAAAGAACCGATGCACACGGGAAGTTGCTTGCCGGCCCGACCCGGGCGGGTACAGCGATAGCGGGCCAAGCCGGCCAAGCGCCTGGCCGAGCGAGCCAGCGGCGGTGGCGGCGCTCGCCCGCCCGCCCACAGCGTTTGCATACCGGATGTAAAGAAACGTTTCGTTTCCGGCTACGTCAGCCTACTCCGTGGCCATGATTGGCTTACCGGTTTTGCGGGGCCGTCGCGTGACGAGGGAATTCGGACCGGGAGCGATCTGCTCCGCCGTCGCAAAACTCCGAAAAGCGACGGCCGGCTCGTCGCTTTGCGACGTCGCTTTTCGTCGCGCGACGAGGCGCATCGCCAGTGGGAATGTGCCTTTAGATAACCAAGCCTGTGGTTAGCTTTGCTGGCGATGAATACGATGTGAAGTTTCCATGACAGGTCGGATGTAATATAAAGGCATAAATATTTGTAAGATAGAACAGATTGCAGAGGGGTGCCGTTTAGGTGATACGAAAACGGTTAATAGCGGCACGACAGATTCGCATGGATTTGCACTTGTCAACGTTTAGAGCCATCTGCCACTTACCACACCCGAAAGTGATAGGGTTAATGTCATCCTGTAGCGAATGCGCATCATTATTTGTGGTTATTTCACGGAAAATGACGCAGTCGACAGAGAATAAATGGAGAGGGGAATAAATACAGTTGGGCAATCATTAATATAGATGAGAAAAAGTAGTGACCCTAATACTGTGCATTTGGCCACCCCCGACAGCAGAGGAAGAGCTTGCCTCGTTAGCCACTACAAATTGTCGGGGGTTAGTGAGGAAATTTTCAATTCATTTTAGTGTATAAGTATCAAGACCCAAATTTCTTAATTTTATTAGGAGTAATCAGTGCGAACCTTTATCAAACGCTTTCGCAAAATCGAAAGAGAGGCCATCAGCAAAACTACGGTCAAGAGTACATGAAAATGTCTCCCGAAAATAATGTTGTGCTGGATGAAAAAATGAATTAGATTTCAAAAAAATTTGCTATGGTACAAAAAAGTACGTGTTCAAGGATCTTGCACGGAACGCTGGTGATTGATATGGGTCTGCAGTTGAAAGGTGAATGTCTGTCGTCTTATTTAAATGCTGTAACCACCTACCCTATTTTCCAGTCCGATGGCAGTTCACCGATGTATAATGATTGTTCAAAAATTTGAGATAACATAATGGAATAATACAATTTACTACTTTTAAGGAACTTTGGATTAATACAGTCAATACCAAAAGCCGACGATGTTTTGATACTATCAATAATTTTACAAATTCCATTGGTATCTATGAGCACAGGGTACATTGGGATATACTCATAAAAGCGAAACTCTGGCGTATCACCGGTTAATGTGCGTAAAAAGAACTGGAAAGGCATTGTTTAGTACACTAGCACACTAACATTCCGGTATCGGTTCACTGTTTTTATCAGTCAGGGCTATTGTTGTTCTCTCGTGTGGGTTTATTACGTTCGAAAATTTTCCAGGGTTATTAGGCAGCATATCCGGTGAAGTGTAAGTAAGGAATTTCGTTTTGCGTTTTTAATTGCGGACACATATTCTTCAGTGGCTGCATGGTACTTTGACAAAGGGCATTCACTGTCAGTCTTCTTCGCTGAGTGGCAAAAGCCTTTTTTCTGTTCGCTAAACGCCTGATACTGTGGTTATACCAAGGTGCCTTAGGGTTATAAGAAATGTCCCGAATGGGTTGCCAAAGTGGGCTACTTTATTTTTAAAAATGGTCCAATTAAACTCATCAGTAGGTTTATCAAAGCCGTTTAAAATGTACATAAAAATGCGTCTAGTTCCAGGTTTATTCTCGTAAAATCGGTGTTAGTGTAATGACCTATTATTTTGGTTGGCCTTGTAACATTCTGTACCGGTAAATTGATCAAAAAATGTAATAGAGCATGGTCGCTTAATTTTGGCATATGTATAATCTCGGAACATAGGTCAAGGCAAGTTTTAGAACCCTAAATCAAGTATTGTAGCAGTCGTACCTGTTATTATAGTGGGCTTTAAGACCATTTGAGTTAGAATAAAGTGCACACATGTGTCTAGCAATTGTTGGTTAATGGATAATTGTATGCTTGGGAAAGGGATTGGTGGAAACCAATTAATTCCTGGGTAATAAAAGTCTCCCAACAAGAAAACAGAAACTAAAGGATAGCGCGTGATTACAATATGTGTTTCGTCATGAAGCTCAGTGACAAATGTGGCTGGGGTGTTAGGGGGACGGCGATAGCAGGCTCCTAATATTATTCTACGATGCGACGGTTTTACCGATACCCATATCATTTCCAAGGACGGAGATATTTTAAGAGCGACTGATTCAAGCTGTGGTATGACGGAAACTAAAACGCCACCACATTGCCTCGCCTCCCTATCACAACGGAAAACGTTATACGTCATGGAAGAGTCAAAAATGTCACTATCAAGGATGTTTCTTTGGCGCCATGTTTCGGTTAAAATGATATCAGCTGAACAGGAGCGAATCACCGTGGAAATTTTGTATAGCGTATTAGTGGACCGTCGTTGCTGCTTTCTGTAAAGTTTCTTCCACCCACCCCTCCGATGCGGCCCTGTTTCTAGAGATCGTGATGTCGTCGGCATAGAGTGCATGGTCTACGCCATCGATCTGAATCAGCTATTTGGGATTTAGGGTAGTAGCGCCAGCGATCAGCAGGGGCGAGACCGGTCCTCAAGGAAATGGCGGACGTAAAGGAAGGCCCTGTCTTCACATCCGGTTCTGGTCAGATTCCGCAGGACGCTGGCGTGGGTGACGTTATCGAACGCCCCTTTAAGGTCGAAGGCGAGGATGGCTCTCGGACTGGCTATGGTTGCCTGCTTGACGGCAAGTTCGTGTAGTTGTGCCAAGACGTCCTGTGTTCCGAGGTGTTTGCAGAAACCGAACATAGTGTCCGGCATTTGGTCAGTTCCTTTGAGGTATCGTTGTAGCCTGTGCAGGACCATTCTTTCTATAACTTTGCCCACGCATGACGTGAGCTAAATAGGCCGAAAGTTCTCGATGAAGGGGGCCTTGCCTGGCTTCGGGATGAAGCGGACCTTGCCGTTTTCTATTCCTTCGGTATGCCGATGTTTCCTAGGACTCATTGATGTAGCCTAGGAACTCGTTTGCCGTTCTGGCACACTTGTTAGAGAGGAACTTTTAATAATGTCGTCTTCTCCAGGACCACTTTTCCCATTACTTTCGTTAATGGTGGCCTGTAACTCCGAGATGGTGAAGGGTCTATCCAATGCTTTGTTTGGGGGCCCCTCGTACTCTTGCGATAGTCGGTGCTGGCCTTTTTGCGTTTGTAGGTATCGGTCTCGGAGCTTTCTATGTCGTTCATCGTACTACTGTTGTAGTTATTTATGACTTTGGTCAGGTTGCGGTTGGTGGTTGATTTGCTTTGCATGGTGTCAATTAGATGCCCTTTTAATTTACATGTTTTCCCTATAGATAGTTGTCTCTGTATGCTTTCGCACATTTTGTGCCAATTTTCTCGACACAGTTTGGCTGCGTACTCTGCAATTTCTTTGTTTATTAGGGCAATCCTGTGCGGCAGCTTTCTGTTTCTCCGTTGTCTTTTCCACCTGCGGGAATGGGAGTGATGACGCGCCCACAGGTTGGAGAGTCTTGTGTCCACGAACGGTTTGTTGATTTCTTGAGCGTACTTCTTAAGCGTCTTCTATTATCGCTTGGCCCACTCCTCGTACAATTCTTTCGAGGGTTCGATGGCCTCGTCCGCTTCCTCTTCGTTCCTTTCCCGTGTGTGTTTCCTCATCTTGTGCCAGTCCATTATGTTAGCTTTGCCGAGAACCGTCCGGTACTGGTGTCCGAGGATGCTGACCAGGAAGGTCAGGTCCGAGATCCGCGTCTTCGGATTTCCAATCTGTTTCCAGGTACCCAGAGGACGAGGTAAGGTCCGGGGTGGTATCGCTCATTACGCTGTTGCCTGTTCTCGTGGAGACTCCGGTTTAATTGATGAGATTCTATTCTATTTCTGTTTTATTCTATTTCTGTCTTATTTTCAACGAGCCCCGCATTTCCTATTCTGATTCGCTACATGCATAACGAGGGCCTCTGTTCTGGCAGTCTTGGTGCCATAGGAAGCTTAAGAGAGTTCAACACTGGTCGACCACTCTCTACATGTCGTAGACACTCGAGTTACGGTCCGGATGTTTAAAAGAAGGTCCCCTTCACCCGGAGAATAAGGAGTGGCGCTGACTACCACCCCCAAGCACAGGAAAAAATTGCATTGGCATAAATACCCCAGAAAGTGGAAGGGAAAAATAGCCCCGCCGGTAGCGTTGCGGTTATCGCACCAGACCGGTATTCTGGAGGTCGTGGGGTCGGATCCCACCTGGCGGACATTTTTTCTCCACTTTCTTTCCTTCCTTCCAAATTCTTTATCTGTTGCAATGACCTACCATATCCTCCCCGTGGCTTTCCGATGCTTTCTTTACTGCCAAACTTTATTTCTGTCTTGTTTGCAACGAGCCCCTGATCTCCTATTCTGATTCGCTGTGTATATATATATATATATATATATATATACTTGAGAAAATGGTAGACGCACGATTACAAACAAAAACAGTGGTTTACTGACGTTTCGACTGCGGGACCAGTCTTCATCTTGATGAAGACTGGTCCCGCAGTCGAAACGTCAGTAAACCACTGTTTTTGATTTTAATCGTGCGTCTACCATTTTGTCAAGTATTTTTTCTGGCTCCTCGAGAAGTTTTCTTTTACTGCTTATATATATATATATATATATATATATTATAAAACGGGGCACAAAGCGCGTTCAAAAGATTATTTAGCTTCTTTCAATACTCTTTCTAATATATTGTTCCAGACGTTGTCATCCCTATAACTGAGTTGCTTACCCGGCCTCAGCCTTTGAAATCGGCGAAATGTGATTCAGACTGAATTCACGAGTGAGAAATGTGCCATATCTTACCCTGCAGTTTTTTTCTGGTTTCCTCACGTATCCTAAAGTATTCGTCTTCCACCCATTCCTCGGTTCTTGATTGAAAGTGCTTACCGCATGCATACTCGTAGAAATCTTCACATGGGTTTGCTTCCTCGTTCACGAAAGAGAGTATCCTCTGACCTTTAGGAATACGGTGAAAAGAAAGCAATGTATGAAAGTGGCGGCTAAGGAATAATGAGTGTTCCCCTCAGAAAAAAAAGGCCACAAAAGCAATAACCGAAGGTTTTGAATCAAACACAGGGTTTGAAATGAAGGTTTTGAATCGAACACTCATACTAGCACGGGTTGTAATAGATTTTTAAAAGCTTTTGCGAAAGAGTAATAATCTCTACCGACCGGAAATGTCTTTATATCATGCAAGGAAACATCTCCGGACCCCTTGCTAGGGGAAAAATAAACACATGTGATATATAATGCTGAAAGTAGCGCAAAACATAAATAAAAACTTTTAACTTAACAAGAAAACTAGCACCACTGCGCACACTTTGTAATTTACTTCGCAGGTAAGCAGTGTTTTTTCTGGAACCTATCATATTATGAGCATTTGCAATAAAGCCGCTGGTTGTTTGCTTCTTTAATGTAGATGAAATGAATGAAACTGATTGCTGTCCCACCAAGTTAAACCACAGAAAAACAAAGGCCTGATGCACACACTGCTTAGACCAAGAAAATCAAAACATTGCGTTTTTTGCTAACAATTGGAGCGAACAAAAAACGAAAGGAAAATTTATCAGTGCGTTTTGGTTACGCTCTAAATAAATCTCCAGTAAGGTTTATCCGTCGGTGGTGCACATTCTGGTGTAAACTGTAAATGGCCACGCCCTGTGTTTAATTAGCAATCACGATGTCGGTTTTGAAACGAAGGTACGTCATCCCTAACCTTGAATATTTACCTGGTTCCTTGTACGTAGTACCCTCCTGCACCCAAACGTCCGCTCGTCTCCTTCATCCAGCAAGTAGTCTCAGTAGGCTGGCCAGCATTTTGGCCGCAAGTGCGAGGTCAAGTTGGTCTGCTGAGCTGCCCCCGCCCTCTGTGCTGCCGGCAAGCCAACTCTAATGCTGCGTCGAGCATGCCGTTACCCTCGCGTTGACGCGTAAATCAACTCCACGAGTAGCCGCCCACTCCACCATCAACTGTGGTCAAGAAGCCACCAGAGTGTACATATCCAGCACGCGGAGAATCCTCCTGCCTTGTCGCATGAAACCCACCTGTAAGTCATCTTAACAACCGCGTCGATGTCTTCTCTGGAACACATCATAACAGGTTACTACTAACGCTGAGAGCTGAGTTTCACATGTGTTCAGTCCCCATAGGGTTCATTCTGTCGCCATTAGGTTCATCTTTGAACGCCACAGGCGTTAGTAGTTTTGTTCTACCGAAACCTAATAATTTATTCTCGACAGCAGTTATTTTTTTATTTTGCTATCATGCTGCAGACGCCAAGCAGCACACTGTCCCCTGTAAAACCGTATAGAGATCCAAGCTTACTTGGATTCTAAAACGGATCTGAAATGCAAGAGCCACCTCTTACATGGCGCAAATTTTAGGGCACGTAAACAGCTTCGCCACGAGCCCTCATGCTCTTCTCACAAAGTAGTAGACCTCTGATGGATGTGTACCTTGGTCATCACTTTGCGAGAACCCTTTGTACTCGGGAATGCAGTGTACTGCGGCTCTGTAGTGCGTAATAGGATGTTCAAGTCAGCTGACGTATACAGGTGCTCAAGCTACAGTCACGGGGACATGCAATCCCGTTGCCGTCAAGCGCCAAAAAACTATGGGAATCCAATTCGGCGAACTGTTTGACGCGGGCAGTGCAAATCAGACCACCAAAACTTTCTTCCCAATAGCGCCCTTCCAAAATGGCGGCACAAAAGAAATTCCCGGACTGTCATTATAAACAAAGAGAAATACTTCTTGAAGCTTTACTGTATGAGAAGGTGTGAAAGCAGCATATACAAAAAAACGAACGACATCGTGAAGCTCCACTGGGTGCAGAGGTTCCAGTGTTAAAAGATAGACTCTAGATAGACTCTGATTTGGCACCTTTAAAGGAGTATTCCACAGAAGCCATGGTTAAGAAGTCAGGAACGGTTACGTGTAGCTCCGCTGCCAGAACGTCACCTGTCACCCGTCGTTCTACAGCTTTGCGATAACAATTCCCAGTTTCGTACTAAACAAAATTTAGCGTAGTAAGGAGCATCGTGCAAAAACTTCAGCCAAGGCATAGAAATACACTGTGCGCCTGAAGCAGAAGTTTCCAGGCGCGCACAGCAAAACAAGGATTTTTCTCTAAGTAAAACGTCACCAAGACAATTCGCTTTCTTCACGCAACAGTTCCGCCCGCAGAACACGGGAGCAATGGATAACTTCGCCAATTACAGCGATAGTGTCTGCGGGCATATCCCAGCATATACAGCAATGAAACTGCCGGGTTTATTTCGGGAATAGACGACGTACTTCGCCAACGTATTTTGAAAGGAAGGTATATGCGGGGCAATAATTATAAAAGCCGATGGCACTCCTTCTTTACATAAAGGCATGGCTTTACATAAAGGCATGGCTAGTTCTCGCACAATCCTGGACGTCAAATATTCCTTTCTAAGGTTTTACCAGGCCACGCAGGCATCAACAACCGCTGCATCTCTCCTCAGATCCGGACCTAGTACGATGGTCGGCACAATTGCAGGAGGTCATCGCGGCACGCGTTTTCCTCGCTAGTACAAAAGTACGGTGTCATGGAAGGCTTACCGCTAGACTGTCCAGGCATTGAGACTGTGCCCCGGCAAGGTCTAAGATTGTGTAAACAGCATCGCAGATTCCCAATATTTTAGCTCGAATTTTAACGCCACTATTTGCCGGAAAACTGGATCAACCTCGAGCCCGCGTGGTACCTGTGAGCACAAACTGCGTTTAGGCGCGAGATTCGGATAATAAATAGAGACGTTTTTCACTGTATCTAAGCTAACGCTACACTGTGGGCGAGGGTTGCGACCCGACTTCGCGTGCTCGCACTTGTTCAACGGGGACGGCGGGCCATCGACGCCGAGTGCGTGCTTTCGTTCTGGTACGCGGTGGACCTTATCACGTTGCCCGCGCCCGCAGAAGGAGCGCGCCCTGTACCCAGCAAGCATAGCCTACCGAAGGCCAGTCGCTATGCTAATACTCGCCAATGACGGATCAGTGCCCATAAGTGGCGTTAACTTCCACGCGCGATGCTTATTGTTGTTGTTGTTGTTGCGCCTTCAGGTATGGCACATACCCAATCAGGGGATCGGCCAATCAACAGAGGATGGTTAAAATGAATGGAAGTCTTATCTAACCACGAGACGCTTAAGAAAGATAATTTAGACCGGTTGGAAAAAGTTTTGAAAAAAATTCTGAAAAATAAAAATTAGGGTTACCAATCGCAATCATAAAGAGAATCGTTTTGAATTTTCAATGTAGCGCAGGAGGGCCGAGCATACATCCCGGCAGCAGAACGCCGTTTCGGATGCCCCGAACAATAGTATAGCCGCCACTGTTAGGGATATCCCCAAACCGTAAAGCGGCACCTCCAGGGACTGACGTCTCAGTCGGAAAAAACGTCGGCCTATCAGAAGGTAGTGTTCGACAGACTCGTTTTTGTTGCAATAGCTGCACAGAGCTGTTGGCGCTAGACGAGACCTGAGTAAGTACTTATTTAACTGGGGTACTCGACAACGTAAGGTGCTATGTTACACAGTTTATCTTGGTTGTTAGGACGCAGGAGATTGGTCTAGAAGTGGGAACAAGACCCCTGGGATGGGATCACAATCATCATCATTCGCACCTTTAACCCCGGTGAGCAAATAGGCTTGCGATAGTGCGCATGGTGTTAGACAGACCCCTCTAACGATCGACATCAGTAATTATTGCCTCCCGCACCTAACATGACATGCGCCGGCTTCTGCTTTGCTCTTTATGCATCAACTTGTACGAAGAGGATGGAGGAAACCTGGCAAGCTCCTCAACTAGAAAACTGCCGTCTCTTCGTCCCCGCTGTCAAGCTGTGTGCGTATGACTCCCTCAAGTACATCAATCGGCGCTTGGATTTGGTTTATATGCCTCACAGTAGCACCCTACTGACAGGCCACGGGAATGAGGCTTCGTGAAATTACCTTCGCGAAATCAGTCATGTGTTGTACGTGGCATCATTACATAAAACGTGGACCCCAACTTGCATTATGGCACAATCCAGCCATGAGTCTACATCATTCGCCACACGTTCTCCTCTAAGGATGACACAGTGCACGTGAACAGAGGCACACACGATCCAAGAAAAGGAAGCATGGTGGCTGTAAACAGACTTAAACCTCCACTTGATCTCCTTTAGCTCTCTACAGCATTGTTCTGTAAATTCAGAGTTGGTTGATCATTCACAACAGTTTTCACATTTCACAACCCACAACCTGAAAATCAGAAGCACCAAACTTGACCTAGCCTTTTGGATGCACAAATCGGCTTTTGCCGATACCTAAGGCAGTGATCTACATTGTTCAACATTGCCATTCGCCGTAATACCCGTGATTCACAGCAAACGCTTATACAGACACTTAGGGAAATAAGCATGCTAGTCACCTTCCCTAAAAAAATTTCTCTCTGCTCAGATGACGTTCGTAGCACAAACCGGCTGCTGCTCCCCATGCTCTCTGCTGTGGCCGCGTAATCCGTTCTCACACATGCTGGCTAGCCGTACTGAACAAATATATTCCTCAGGAATCTGGCGTACACGGTACTCGTAAACTAACACAACCCTGTTTACTGTGTCATAGATACTACCCTCCCAATCTGTCCGGACTTTACACCATGTATTCGGAGCAGTTGTCTACAAGCTATGATCAGTTTATGATGGCGAATATGCTACTATTGGCGAAAAAGCTCCATTGGCTTCGTAAGCTTTATTTCTCATGTAGTGAGACGTATGAGAAAAGGGTTGATCGGCTGGGAATTCAAATATCAAGGGAATGACAGTCAACCCTGAGTGGAAGTCCTAAATTTGGGACGACTACTATGGGAAGCTACATAAATTTCCTCGGTGCTCAAGCGGAAAGGTTCACTGTGATGACCTGCACGGACAGAAAATTTTAACAGGCTTGCTACCAACTGCAGTTGTCAAAAATGAGGAAGCCTTCTCCAGGGTATGGGCGTCGTTAAAAGTTGCGTGCGTGCTACTAATTGTCACTAACGTGCCGTCAGAAGTTTGTGCGTTATACCCACATTGATATACGTATCATCCCATTCGTGTTTAACAGGGTGGATGCTTATTCCATGTGAAGAAAGAAATTTGTGGTAGACATGGTTACCAAATTCGGGCAACCATTTTTTGTGATTACAGACTTTTTTATCAAGAGATAAATTCGCTGTTAGTGATCCACAAAATTATTGTAGGTCTGTTTCATAGCGCTGAGATAACTGCTTTGGAAAGTGACAGTGTCAATCGCACGCTGTAAATATCCTAACCAAAGCGGTGAAACATGAGTAAAGAGAAGCATAACGAATAATAAAGCAACCGATACAGTTGCAATAAAGAAAACTACGGGGTTTACGTTTGCAGCTCGAAAACAATTTTTGTCGAATGTATTTACGCCCTATAACGCTTTTCATTCCCGCATGGCCTTGAGTTTGTTATTCCCAACATATTCGTTTTATGATATAATGTTTGACATGAAGCAGGCAGGCTAGCATTGTTGCGACGATTGTAGGGGTGCTTACATGTTAGCCTTAAGCGGAAATAAAGGAAGTGTTATGCGTAGTTCTTAGGAGGCCGGCTAATGTGCGATTGAAGAGGGGTAGTAAAAAATTCGGAATGCGAGAAAAACTTCCTCAGCCATAACAACGATTGCCATGAGGAATTTCCGCCCCACAAAACACGTAAAATCACGTGAACTTCAGCAGGCTTCTCACCACTCACTGAAATGGTCCTTGCTACAGCAAGGTTCAAACATTATTGTCTTTCATCCATCAAGTATTCACATACACATTTCCCAATGTTTACAGGCAGCCAGTCATTTTACCTTTTTTTATAGATTCGAAGTGCCATATTCTTCGAGAAAAATCTTTTTTGTTATTTTTTAGCGTTGCTGAAATGAAAGATGCGAATTGGTAGGTCCCGAGTGATATTGCAGTTCAGCTGGACAGGTCTTCGTTACAGTTCCCTGAAAACTGCCCAAACGGTGCCATACTTGTTCAATACTAATATTTCGCGGATAAGCACAATTCGATTCCGTTTTGAGAGCTCTTACGTACCCCTCTCCTCACATTCTTTCGAATGGCAGACTTCTCTTTTCTCCATCATACCTGTAAAAGCATAGCAGAAAATATATTTTTAACAAGCACCGTTACTTTACTCCCTATGTACGCAAACATTAGCCGTAACTTTTATAGGCCTCACTCGTAAGATATAAAGTTAGAAGCCTTAGGTGCACCGACAAGTGGGCAAGTTGGTATGAAGACTTACTAAATAAAAGCGCAGAAAAACGCGGGACAAAAAGAAGAACTACACAGGACGAGCGCTCGTCCTGTGTAGTTCTTCTCTTTGTCCCGCGTTTTTCTGTGCTTTTATTTAGTATGTTAGAAGCCTTATGATAACAGTGATTGCAAGATACACATGTGCAGACATTTTCAGATGTTTCTTGCGAGGTTCTGTTGTTTTTTCATCTGTGGAAAATATTACACTTAAAAAAAACCCTCAAATAACCAAAATACAGTTTTTATTACCTTGAGTTGCAGCACTGACCGACAACGCCCCCGACATTGCGCAAAGTGGTAACCTTATTAGTTTACACCAACATTTTCAAGCCGAAATCTCCAGCGACCTATCTTGCAGTGAATGGCTATATAAAACTTACACTCAACGTGCACTAATGACTTCGGAAACCACTGAACAGTAAGTATTTTTGCGAGATTATGGGTGGCAACGGGTGGTTATTTCCGCGTATGCTGACCTTACTGAATTCCTCTTGAGAAATGAGTGCTTACCCCTTTTCTCCGGAAACAAGGACCCCCAGGATCTTCCTATAACACTTGCTGTTGACAGTAGAAGCAAAATTCTCCTGGCCATTTCCTGGGAACATTATATAATTAATCAAACACTTAAGAATTCAGCTAATTACTTACGGTCCATGTAAGAATAAATTGTGCAAAGTTCCCTCTTCAGTATCTACATGCGTTCTAAAAGTTCATAACAAAAATCAGTAGCTTCCGTCTAATTTCTATGGGCCTGTTTCAGTATTCACTCCACACCATAGTGTCATCTTCAATGCAGGTTTCTTGTGCACAACTCTGACATGGCTTTTCCTATTTTGCTATATTTACATCACCTGTAATGCAATTCTTATGCGAAAGATGTGCTCCCAATATTCTAAGGTAGTAATGTTGAATGTGACAGCACGTGAGTGAGTTGCGAAATGCGACGGATCACGAAAGAAGCATTAGTTGAAGCGCTACTCTCGTCTTAGCAGACCCTGATATGATACCAAGCGCCAATAATAACGGTAGTCATTACGAGACCTTTGGTCTGCATTTCAAGTAATGATGCCGCATACGTGCTGGCTGTGGAGGGGTGATTTTGAGCAAAATGTGTAAATAAGTTGGGGAAATAGTTCCGTGTACACAATTTCTGTTACCGCACTGGCAGCAACATAGCCATGAAAATCAATGTTTCCGCTGGCGTCGAGTTTAAAGTTAGACATTAACAACGCACTGTAATACCAGGCACCCGCATTGGTTTTCTTCGGTAATCAGGAACAATAGAGCAGACCAATTCCGTTGCCAAGGCATGATTATGAAATGCAATGTTTTTCAAAATGAGAAAAGAACATTGCACAATAAAGTGCCCATCTTGGGTTTTCTGCTAGCAGCCAGAGCTTAATAATTCCGAACATTTGTTTACGCCGTTGAGACACCTGAGTCTGCCCGATTCCTATGTGCTGCCAGCAGATACATCTGACAGTCGTGTGATACGTGCCCACTGCACTTATCCCGCAGGATCTTTGCCTTCTGACAGCTCGCAGTCTAAATCGGCACCTTTATGGTGCTTTTACACGCGAACCCGCGCGAAAGAGCTTGTTCAACCATAACCCAATCTTCGCATTGGTGGTGACATATAGCAGGTTAAGGGCGTTTATTACTGCTGTATTTTATTTCGGTATTCATGCAACGAGCCCTTCATTACAAAGTCTGAGTCGCTACATGCACACCAAAGACCTCAGTTCTTGCAGCCTTGCTGAGATAGGTAGCGGGCAGGTAGGGGTTTACGCGAGTTACTAGCTGCCTAAACATCGCACACGCATGAGCAATGGTTTTCAGTTGAAAACAATGTCCCCTAAAACTGAGTTGCAGGAACGCCGCTTGCATCTACCTCCCTACCACATCAGGCAACCATTGCGTTGAAGTAATTACGATGATGGTGATTGTAGGATGTTTTTGGCGCAAGGCCAGCTAGGACAAAGTGTGCCAAACAAAATTATTTACAGAAAAACATAGGTACTAAAATATGTAAGCCAGACAAATAGTAAAATAAATAAAAAGGAATCCTCATGGCTGGTGTATGCAGCCAATTTTGATTACGTATGATCGAAACGAGGTTTAAAACTTAACATCTGATAAATACTTAAAAACCAGTTTCACGGAAACCAGGAGAATCCTCTGCTGGGGGGCAGCCGCAACCAGTCACGATTCACGCCGACTCCCGTTTTCACAGCCCATTGGGCCGTACCATCGCTTCACTGCTTTCTTTCTGTGTGAATTTGCATCCGCTAAGTGTCCGCTACCTAGGGATACCTCGTTGCTGCCTGTGGTTGCCCATCCTACTAATTAGTGGTGGTCTGAACACTCCACTGTGCCGGCGGGGCGCTAGACCTAAAGGCAACCGCCGCGCCACCGAACCTGCCAGCCCCTGGGCCTGCCGCTGCTCTGCCTGCTGCCACCGACCCGCTCCTGTCTGCCCTGCACCCAAACACTCAGAGAATGGACTTAGACGAACTAAGCGGCAGCATAATTCATTCCAACAGCCTTTAGACGAAAATTCTCCAAGCTCGCAAGAATAACCAATCTGCAAACAATGCTGTAAATATGCTGTAAATATGTAAATATGATGTAAAAAACACCATATACTCATCCCTTGTATGTCACGACGACACAATTGAACTAACCTGGGTGCCAATTGATTCCCACGGAGTAAAAACCATTATCGGCGTATCCTACAGACCACCAGACAGTGAACCGAGATTTTGCGACCTGCTCAGCCACTCCCTAACCGCTACCTCTAAGACGTATCCCGATGCTCCTATCTTCATTTTTGGAGACTAATTTCCCTCACATTCATTGGCCCCAGCTCTCCATGCCGAACAGATCCACTTCGAAGAAGCTAACCATTTTGTCAACCTGTCACTCGATTTCTCCCTTCAACAAGTAATAACCTGTCCGACTAGAGGTAATAATACGCTTGATTTGCTGTTAAAAACGCGCCCCGACGACTTTACAAGCGTGGCATCGTTGCCCGGTTTGAGTGACCACGATTTACTCCATATTACCATAGCACTGCCATTAGGTAAGAAACTCCCAGAAAATAAAAGTAATAACAGATTTTAACAAAGGGAACTATGATGCCATTAATGATGAGCTTGCTACTTTTTACGGCGACTTTTGTAACGCATATTGAGCCCGCTCCGTGAACCTAATTTGGAGTTGTATAAAAACAAACTTCTTGAATTACAGAACAAATACATACCAACACTAACCGTAACCTGCGACTCTAATAATCAGTGGTTCAGTAGGCAACTGAAATTCATTCTAAACCGAAAAAAACGTCTCTACAGATTAGCAAATCAAAATAAGAACCCGGCCACATGGGATAAATACCAAACGTGCGCCAAACAGTACATTACCGCACTTACCGAAGCAAAAAACAAGTTTTTTTCTTCTGATCTAATATCAATTCTTAAAACGAATCCTAACAAATTTTGGCGCATTCTATCACCCAAGTCTAGGTGCGAACAACTACAACTAACAAGTGCTGATGGTGAACCCATACATAGCAGTCAATATGCAACCGTACTGAACAAATATGTTACCTCCGTTTTTACCTCTAGCTCCGAAACCCCCCTACAATTAAAACCTCCTTCATGCGACACCTTCCCAGATATACTGATCAGCCCTGAGGGAATAACCAACCTAATTCGTAATCTGAAGCTGTCATCGTCGGCAGGCTGGGACAAGATTAACAGCAAACTGTTAAAAAACACCGCACACTTCTCAAGCCTAATCCTCTATTTATTATTTACACAGTCATTACAATCAGGCGTCGTACCAGACGATTGGAAGATCGCCCAGATTGTGCCTATCTTCAAAGCTGGTAAACGCTCACTAGCAACCAGCTACCGCCCTATTTCCCCAACGAGTATTCCTTCCAAGCTACCTGAACACATCCTAAGTTCTAATCTAATGGCTCACCCGGAATCTGTTGACTATTTTTGCGCGCACCAGCATGGCTTTCGCAAACACTACTCCTATCAAACACAGCTTACAGAATTCACCCACGACTTACTACAACAAATGGACACTAACCTTCAAGTAGACGCTGTCTTTTTAGACTTCTCAAAAGCCTTCGACCGGGTTAGCCATAACCATTCACTTGCTAAACTATCTACCTTAAACATTCCTTCTAACTTAATTTAATGGATAGAACACTTTCTGAAGGGACGCAGACAGTTTACCTCTGCTAATCATCAACAGTTCGATCTAACCAACGTAACATCCGGTGTCCCGCAGGGGGCAAGTCTATCGCCTATACTATTTCTAATTTATATAAATGGCTTACCCTTAAACATCACTTCAAAACTCCGACTTTTTGCTGACGACTGCGTTTTGTACACAACTATTGCCGCCACTAACGATCATAGCACACTGCAAACTGACTTAGACAACATCTCCCTCTGGTGTAACAAATGGCACATGCCAATAAACTTAACAAAGTGTAAATCACTGTCATTGACACGGAAACATGTCACATCTCAGCACACCTATCATACCAACTCTGTTCCAATCAGCTCAGTCACTTCATACAAATACCTCGGCGTGCTCTTGACCTCATCTATAACTTGGGCTACGCATATCGATACCATTTGTTCGGAAGACTCTCACACACTCGGGTACCTTCGGCGCAATCTAAAACATGCTTCTCCTGAAATTAAAAAAACTTGCTTACCTAACCTTCGTGCGACCAAAACTGGAATACTCCTCAGCCATCTGGCATCCATCCCAAACATATCTAAACCTCCAGATTTAAGCCATTCAAAACCGTGCCGCACGTTTTATCACCTCGCAATATTCCAACCATATCAGTGTCACCGCGCTCAAGCTATCCCTCTCCCTCCCGACTCTCCATTCGCGCCGCGTCATTGCCCGCTTATGCTTCATCCACAAATTCTTTCACTGGCCGCAATCTAGGCAGTCTTTACTGAAGCCGCCTTACAGAATTTCATCCCGTTTAAATCACAGTCGTCCAATAGCCCCCATTACCAGCAGTACATCAGAATTTAGCTAATTCTTTTTTCCTAATGCTGTAACACTAGGAACGCGTTGCCCGACGACATCGCCACATGCACTGATACTAAACGTTTTAGAGATAAACTAGAAGCAAATATTCTCACTCAAGAATAACCTTCAAGTTCTACTGCTGTAACTCATATTTTGTGCAAGATATATTGTTCAACTTAATCATTGTGTGCTGCTTCGACCTATTGTTAACCCTGTAAAATTATGTAACACTTGTTTTGCGATGTTCCTACCTTAGTCAATGTTTCAAACTCGGGTGCTTTAGTGCTTTTGTGTTTTTGCATGTTTTTGTGTTTTCAACAATATCTAGGTTCATTTGTATTTCTGTAAACACTGTTTCATGACCCCCCCACCTTAGGTCATGCCTTCGGGCCTTTAAGGGTATTATAAATGAAATGAAATGAAATGAAGGCCGAAAGCTGCATTTCCTACGCATGTCGCTGCACCACACCCCGCGCCGAACGCCGCTTCTCGAATGACCCCTGCCGCCACCCCAGTCACCTGCATCAGGTCCGCGTCAGCTCCGGCATCTTGCCCGCACTCCGCCATCCCCGCGTTCGCAAGCCCGTCACCCCAAACCTCCAAGATTCTGTGTACGTTATCGTCTACCATCCCCATGCTGCAGGCACTGTGGCGCGCTGCCAAACCAAAAGCATAGTGACCGCACTCGCTGCAGCAAGCAAGCACCCTCCAGAAAAGTTCTACTTGTCCATAACACTCACATACAACCCGCACAAAATCTGTTGGTGGCCTCGACTGCAAATGAAGTCCAAGACCCTCTGCTGAGCACCATCGACCAACTTGCCCCCACGACCGGCATTCTAGAGCTGTTGCCCTACCTGAAACACCCTCCCGGCACCGTCCCTGGCTTCATACATGGCCTTGATGAAGGCAGTTCCAACGAAGACCTAAACAACCTCCTGGCAGCCAATGGACCCTGCCTACTCCAAGCCAGACTACTTGCACCACCATCATCAGCCCTCCTGACATTCCAGGGACCCCACGTGTGCTTTTACGTCAAGGTCGGCTTCCCACTGACCAGGTGCCGCCCCTACCGACGAGCAGTTCAGCTTTGCCGCATTGGCGGCGACGTGGGCCAACGACAGGACATTTGCCCGCGTTTGGACGAGCCGAAGTGTATTGCTTGAGGCCCCCCAACCACCTCCTCCGACCACAACTGCCAAGCCAGCAGAAAGCTGTGTTCCCTTCCACACATCACCGCGGGTAAAGACTGTCCAAAGCGTTTTCTTCCCCGAACAACATCGAAACCTAAAACGTCGGCCGGCCTCGCTACACGGAAGTTCAACGGTCCATATGCCAAGGCTTCCGACCACGTCACCCAGGTGGTAGGATGTTTCGCAAGTGGCTGCGCCTTTTCCCACTGCTCAGCATACCGACCCCCCCTCCTTCCTCCTCCTGTCAACACTCTCGTTTCCCCAACTTCTTCACAATGTGATACGACACTCTCCCAAGCATAAGCTGAATTTCAACGACAACACAACCTCTTGATGTAGGTGTGATGACCTTGAGAGTTTTGATATGGTATTGGGGACGATTACGCGGAGCAATTGCCGGCAGCTAGGCAAGGCTAAATACGCCTTATTCAACAATTCTTACTTACTTGATGGAACGAGTTGACAAGCTTGAACATAAAACACACGAAAGCCTACAGATTGCGCTACTTATATAACGATCAGCTCACTCCCAGTCTTCCAATCGCACGAGGAAACCAGCACCCTCATCGATCGGTAAATCACAGAAGCCGAAGCCACAACGACCAACCACATCCTCCCAATAGAGAACGCCCTGACCACAGAGACAGAGGCAATTGAACAGCATATCACAGCCATGAACTCAGCGCTCGTGAAACTGACTAAACAAATCACTGAACTCGCAAATAAAGACCACAAACCATACCTAATGAAACAGAAGACCAACCCTCAACGAGACGTGGAAAGGGCATCAGCTCTTGGTGCACTCTAACATGAATAATATTCCGCAAGCAATACAACGTCCCTTAACCTTAAGGCAATAGAACTGTCGTTCATTTGAAAGCAAACGTATCTCCCTCTGGCATATTAGTCAGGACAAAAACTAGATGTCATTGCCCTCAACAATTTGATTCAGCCCCTGTCTCCCTACGAGACCAGAAAACATACGTCTCGCCAGCCTATCTTTGCATGGCAATCCCTATGGTCTGTCATCTCACCGCGAAGGTTATCGGCATTAAATACGAAATTGGCCATACATTTATCGAAATTCTTCCTACTTCGCCTACCACACCTAGTATATTCGTGCAGAACGTGTGCAGACCCCCAAGAGTATCACTCGCTTCGCTCGACCACCTCGTCCAACGTGCCCTCTGTCACTCTGAGGGGTACCCTTTCCTAATTTGGCGGATTTCAATGCCCCCCACACCACATGGGGATACTCTTCGGACAGAGGGAAAGGCCAGTATTTGTTCACAACCACGAATCACCAACAACTATATCTGTGGATTGACTTGACCACCCCCACTCAAATTGGCAACAGCGTCAGCTGTGATACACACCCTGACCTCACCTTCTCACGCAACATCCCCACCTCATCTGGGAACGCCTCGACGAAACCCTGGGAAGCGACCACCACGTCATCCAAGTTACTCTGCCTGAACATAAAGCGAAAACGCGCGTTGAACAAGCCAACCTTTCGACTAGAAAAACCTTTCGCGAAGATCCTAACCCGCTAACCCACCACCATAACGGACTTTATTCAATGGGTCTCTCAAATTTAAGAAACTGTATCACGGCACAGGAAAACTGTCCCTGTTCCCCCGAAAGCCCAGTTATAGATGCCCACCTTCTTCACTTATTGGACGTCTGCAAGAACCTGCTTCTAACAAAACATTCTACCACCGAAATAATGAAGTTGCCCAAGAGGCAGCCCAATACGCCCTCATGCTAGATCAGCAAAACTGGGCTACCTTTTGCAACATCTTGTAAGGAACGCTTGGAACTACAAAGACATGGCACCTACTTGGATCCCTTCTTGGGGACAAACCCTCCAAATCTGCTGTGGCGGATCACCTCAAACGTTTGCTTCAGAACTACCCCGGATCTCAAGATCAGCTACACTCTGACATCAAAACCACCCTATTTGGGCCTCCCCCTTGTTCTACCAACGGTCATCCAGATTATTTAGAGGCCCAAAATCCCCCTGGAAGCCCCTTTTACAATGCCAGAATTTCATGACGTCCTGGCCAATCTCACCCGCAACACCATTCCCAGCCATGACAGCATCACTAACAAAACCCTGCGTAACCTCGTCAACGACTTTCTCCAGGCACTACTCGACTTTTTCAACTAGCAATGGACCCAAGGCACTGTTCCAGCCCAGTGGTGACGTGTAGATATAACACCTGTCGAGAAACCTCACGAACCACTCTTTATTAAAGGGGTCGTGAAATACCTTCCGCCGATGCGTGGATCTACATGTAACCAAATAAAGCAATGTATTAGCAATCTCCACCCGCAAGAAGTTTGTTAAAGCGGTGAGTATTAGCTGAGAAATCGTAAATCAAAAACCGCGCATTATCGTCGCGCCGCGTTTCCTTTTCCTTTCAACTTATTCTTCGCTGTTGACGGCGCACAAACCTTCCCTCTCATGAAGCTGCGCTCCTCAGCGGTGACGTACGTCAGTTTTGCGCTCCCCAGACTGCCATCTGCTACGGGCAAGCTTTATTGACACCATAAATCCCGCACTCCGCTGAAGGCTGGAAAAGCGAAAGAAAAATTTGGCCGCGTGTGTGCGGCGGCCTGGCCTTGCCCTTTCGCGGTGTACGTTGCTATAGTGACTATCGGCGACAGGTCACTTTTTATCGGTGGTGAACTCGCAGCCGCACGCGAAGGATTGTGCGCTCGTTCCCTTTGATGCACAGCGCACTCTTTATCCAAAAAGCGCCGTATCAGATGTGGCCCCGTTGGTGCCAGGTGTTATTTTGCGGCGGTGGTAATTCCTGCCAGCGGCATGTGAAAAAGGCATTTTAAACCGATACAGAACCCGTGCACAAACGCCTCAATCATGTCACCAGTTAAGCTTGAGGCGACGTGTGGTGGAGAGCGTCAACCTTGGCAAAACCTGCTCCTCCACGGCTTTGAGGTTTCTAGCGCTAGAGCGAGCGCCTTTTCTTTGACAATCTCAACCATCGGTTGCATTGGCAACAAGGCACAAACTGCTCTAGAAGTCAGTTACGGTTGCGTGATCCCAGTTCTTCCTTTTGCAACTTTTTCCCTCCTGCCGTACCCCGCAGAGTAGCATGTCGGCGTTAACATGCCGGCAGACCTCTCTGCTTTCCTCTAATAAAGAGCTTTCTCTCTCTCTCTTTCTTCAGCTCGGGGCCCCACCTCACGACATGTGGGCGCCACAGGCGTACCACTCACTCCCATTGGCAAGTGCGAGATGCGTTTGGCACAACAGGAGGCGATGGTGTGTGTGTTGTGGACGCCTTTGTTTCGCGATGAAATGCGACGTTGTGCTTCTGCGGGTGGATAGTGCTTCCTATGGTCTGGATTATCTTTCTCGAGCGACGTACGACTCAACCTCGCATGGGGTATGTGCAGTGTGCGTGGCTAAAAGCCATCTCGGCTTGTGCGCCAGAGTTAAGTGACTTGCTGTTCGTCCCCGTGAACCGCGCGCGAGGTGAGTGCCGAATTTATGACGGGCAGGAGAAGGCAACCCATCGTCTGTCAATCGCGGTTCAGTTCAGGCTTGCAACGAATGTTGTGACGTTGTGTTCGTTCGAAACGCATCTCTGAATTGTTTTGAAGTTGAATAAAATGTATGCGTCATACCCGGGCAATCCGCTCAGGGCGTTCTCTGCGATTGCACGACAGAAGTGCCACGGGGCTTCAACGCTTTCTTTATGGAACGTACTCAGGCAAGAGAATATCCATGTCGTGTTATGGCCGTGTTGCATTCAATACAAACGGTTAAGCGTTTGTTTACACGTGTTTCGTTTGTCGTTAAATGTCCAAGCACTCCGGCACTCCAATGGCAGATCAGCCGGCGAGCCGACGCTGAGCAGACGACTCATCTCTTTGCCGGAAGTGCGTAAAAAAGCCGCCCAATAGCGGGATGTCTAGCTCATGACGAACATCTGGGAATCGGTGACGTAGACATGTGAAGATGGCAGCGTCCAAAAACACGAAGGGAAGGGTGAAAAAAAAAGCGACAAACTTTGCAACAAAAGTGTGAGGTTTACGCTGCCCGTAAAAGAGCAATACTTGGCACAGATGACATTGACGGCCCAATCTAACGATTGCGCTAGTTCATTTAGTGTGCTGAAAACGCCTTTGAGGGCTCCTTTATTATTCTCTGTCCGATCTCCCTGACATAATGTCTAGGCAAGCTTTACGAACATCTCATTCATACTCGCCTTACAGCCTATCTTAAAGATACCAATCTATGCCCCCATAAGATGATTGGTGTTATAGCTCACCTTTCAACGCAAGGCGTCCTACTTCAAATCAAAGAAGTTCTGGAACACCTCAGCACATCCAACTTACGAGCTATCCTGGCTCTAGACGTCAAAGGAGCCAGGAGACGTCAAAAGGAAGCCAGGAGACATCAAAGGTCCTACAAGGCACCAATTACGACCTCCACGCCTACAACTACCTACGCCAGTTTTTAACTGGCCGCACAGCTACGATCCGAATCGGTGGCCTCCGTAGCTCTCCTTTCCACCCACCACCCAAGGGCACGCAACGAGACACAGTAATATCACCACTCCTCTTCAATACCGCACTTCTCGGGTTACCACCAGATCTTGACTCTCTTTCTCCCATTCACTACGCACTCTACGCTGATGACCTCACCATCTGGACTACCGGTTGATGAGTAGGCGACCAGGAAGACTCACACCAACAAGCTATCGATGCAATTCTTACCTATTTTTTAAGCTACGGACTTACTTGCGCCCAGGAAAAATTGTCTCTACTTGTTCTCCGCACCCGCTCTCGTGGCAGACGACCGTCTCCACCTCCTGAGTCCTCACTTATCATGCAGGATAAACTCGTTCTCAAGGTGACTGTTGTTCGGATACTGGGACTTTGAACTTAACATGGCGGGGTGGGCCACGGAACTCTCATCCTACTGAAAACCACCGTACTGCAACTAGTTGGCCTCATTCGACGAATCACCCACCGCCGTCAAGGCCTTAAGGAACTCGACACTGTAGGCCTTGTACACGCTCTCCTAAACAGTCGCATAACATACGGAACGCCATATCTTATATTACTATAAAACCAGCAGAACGCAATAAATTAAATGCGCTCAACTGAGGAGGGGTTCAAAACAGCGTTGAGGAGCACATCGAGGTGCACCTCACCAGCCAAAAAGAACGCTTCCTCCTGACAACCGCCGTTCGCTCAAAGTCTTCTCGGCTATCCGCTCCCCCACCGAAACATACTCTTCAATGCATTCCACCAGCTATCCGCCATCACTTCACTGTCTCCCCTATACCCCACCATGTGCACCCAATGTATATCCAATGCCGTTGCAGGGCTCGCGCTGATCACCTCTACATGAAGTAGGCATCTCGGGACAACACTCGATACGTGGATGCCTCTCCATACTCCTCTCACTCAGCCCACACGTCGGCCATCGTCCACTCCATTGGACGTCTTGTCAACTCACCTACCACCCTTACCAACAACATAACAACACCAGAAAAAATTGCAATCGCCTTGGCCGCCTACACCGATCTATAGTACGTGACAATCCTGAGAGACTCCCAGACCGCTTGCCGCCTCTACCAAGCTGGACGAATCTCGGCTATTGCCTTCCGCATTCTTTCCCAACGATCGACGCAAATTCCCGATATCTGCATAGGGCGGACACCGGGTCACACGGCTCTCCAAAGAAATGAGGCGGCCTTCGCCTCTGCCCGCAACCTCGTACCCCGGGCAGCGTCGGAAGCTGATGACCCAACTGCTTCGCCCATATCCCTCCGTTACGCTGACATCCTAGCCCATTTAAGCCGACAACGCCAGCACATCTGTTCACCCCATCCACACCTTGCCAAGACTAGTGCATCTTACGGCGGCTGCAAACCAATACCTTTCCCCATGGCCCAGGCTTTCATGCTATTTATCCTGCACAGTACTCTCCAAAATGCCAACACTGACGATTCCCATGCACCCTACCCTCGGTATTCAATGGCGTGGAATGCATGCAGGCAACCAAGTGTGCACCGCCATATCTGTGACCAAGCTTCTGTTGCTAGGCGACGTTGTGCACACGGCCTGCAGATCAGGCACCCCTATTCTCTTCCATGCAACCGTGTGAGTGTGCCATCACTCATTACGTCGGGCTCCGCGGGATGGCGGCACTTTTACGTGGTAAGCACGACTGTGAAACACATGACTGTGTTTCACGTTATGAACTCTTCGCCGAACACAAAGTATTGCGTCGAGTTCACTGTGAGTGCGATTATGACATCTCTGTTGGCGCCACAGTTTAGAACTGGATTGGAATGGAGCAGATGACGCACGCCGGGGTCTTTTTTTTCTTTTTTGGTGTGCGGCCGCAGTGGCCCATGCTGCGCCGTGTCCGTGGCGCATCGGCCATGTCTGTGGCCGTTTCCGGTGTTGCCAAGCGAAGAAATTGAACGTTAAACGTTTCAACGAATATCGTCTATACCACATGGTGCTGGAGTGTCACGTAACCCCAACTCTACTGCCCATTCCTAACCCAACCCCTGAGCAGTGGGTCGGCCAGCTGGCCAGTGGAGACCTGGGTGACCAGCAAGAGCTGATATCCCGGGCGCAACTGGCCCCACGTGCCCAGGGCCTCCTGGACTGAGGACGTCCCTCGCAAGAGAGAAAAAGCTCAACCAACTCTGTTCCAGCTCCATAAAACGTTTTCACCACCTCCACCACAAAAGCCATGGCATAGTCAACCAAAAACAATGATGGGTGTAGCACAACGTGTTGTCTGTAGAGTTCTCTGAAGTGTTTGTGTCGTGCTGTGTCGCTCGCTTTGCAGGAGATTTGGATGTGGACTACGGATAGGCCCTCCTTACATCTGCTACACATGGGTATTGTAGATCCAGTAAGCATGTGTGAGTGCGTCGCATGCGTCCGGGCCTTCTGTAACCTGGCCAAGGTGGCTTCTGTGTGTCTGTAGTGTATGGTCCCAAGTGTAAAGTGTAGTTTTATTAAGTGTAACTCGCTCTCTGTTTCGGTATTCCAGTCTGCTTCCCATGTAATTGGAAGGTACTTTCTGATGTGTGGCTTGAGGTTAGTGTATGCTACCGTAGCTGTGCGCAGTGTATTTGTAAGTACAGAATCAGCGGCCATTTATTCCACGGTTTCATTACCGGTTATCCCAGAGTGGCCCGTCACCCAACACACAGTCAGTTCAAGTTTCGGGACACATGCGGAGATTATGATCCTTAGGACGAGTTTGATCACATAGTTTTTGGGTAACTTTTCGGATGACAATACTTGCACCACACTCAGCGAGTCGGTATAAATTATATGCTTAGGAATGTCATGTTCAATTATATGATTCGCAACAAGAAAAACGGCATACGCCTCCGCCGTAACGATGCTGGTTTTGATATTAATTGTTCAACTTGCAGTAAAATTGGAATCGTTCACAGCACAGGACACACTGGAGAATGTTTTGGAGGCATCGCTGTAAAATTCTCCAGACTTCTATTTATCTTGTGGGAACAAAGCGTGCTGCTGAATTGCGCTTCTTGGAAGTCGATTTTTTAATGTTAAAAATGACAAGTCGCATAGCACAGGGTGAACTTTCTATGTGGGTAAAAGCATGCTACAGGGCGTTTTACAGGTATCTGAAAAGCACACAGCCAGTTAAGACACCTGCTGTCTGACTCTGAGTGAGAAAGAGGCAGAGATGGCTGGACGATTTAAACAGACCTGGGATGTGGAGGTATCATTAAAAACGGGTTTAAAAGATGGTTATCCTTGGATGAAATCTTAAAAGGGTATAACAAATGAACGAAAGTTCGCTGGAGTGATAATCACCATTTGTCACACTCTGTGTAAAGACTTACAGGAAATGCTTTACACGAAAGTCGACGCTCATTTGCAAGTGCAGTTCTGGGTCAAAAATTGTGGGTGGTGTTTTTGTTGCTAACCTATACACCGCAGTCCCAAACAACTCGCAAGAGGAGTTGTTTGTCTGCACCATAGGATGGGTGTGACAGGATTTTTAAAATGATGATTGTTTCCAGTCATTTATGTTTGGGCTGTTTGATGTGGGGAACCAATGCCAGTTTGTTATCTAAATCTATACCTAAAAACTTGGGCTTCTTTTTTACAGGAATCGAGTTGCTGTAAGTTTGATGTCAGGATCCGCGTGCATCGCGCGCTTCTTCTAAAATACGATGAAGGTATATGTTGTACGATTCAGTTTAAAGCCATTTTGATCTCCCCAGCGAGCGAGTGTCTTAACAGCAAGCTGAATTTGGCATTCGCAAATGGAGAGCTTAGGGGATTTAAAGATATCTGCACATCTTCTTCATACATAGAGTAAGATACTGTTCGAAGCAGTGCTTTACCCTGTGAGTTCATTTTTACAATAAACAATGTGCAGCTTAATACTCTGCCCTGGGGCACATCGTTTACTTGTACATGAACTCTGGAAAGAGCTGAACTCAGTTTCACCCGAAACGTTCTGTTAGACATAGCTTTTAAGTGTGTTCAACATGTTCCCCGATATTTCGAAAGACTTCAAGTCAATGAGGATGCCATAATGCCGTGTTATATGCTTCATCGATGTCAAAGACAATGGTCATAGAATATTGTTTGTGAACAATAGCATCATTTATATGTGACTCTAAGGCCACAAGTTGATCATTGGTGGATCGCCCTACCCTGAAGCCGGCCTTGCAGCTCTTGAGAAGAGCGTTGTATTCAAAAAATGCATTAGCCTTCTGTTAATCATCTGAAGAATCTTGCACAGGCAGCGTGTCATTTTGATGGGATGATAACTTGCGTGTACTGTGGAATCCTTTCCCTCTTTAAGGAAGGCTACTACTACGCTTCTCCCAAAGACATGAGAAGGCGCCCGAAAACCATATTTTGTTGCACAAGTGGAGAAGCGTCTGAAGTGTGGGTATATGTAGGTGTTGTAGCATCGTGTATATAATGCTGTCTGCATACTCAGCTCAAGGATTACATGTGCCTAGGCCAGCCATTATTAAGTGTAAATGCACAGTGGTAAGCAGATTCTCACTTCCTGTTGTCATGTATGGGCTTCTTTTCTGCAGATGTTTTGTGTTGGAAGCGTTGTGCGAGTGTGTTGGCCTGGTTTTCGAGTGTGTCCCCTGTTGTTCTAACTAGAGGCAGGCTGTGTGTTTGTTGTCCGTCAAGCTTGCGTATTCGTGTCCATACCTTGCATGTGTCTATGTATGATCCTATTGATGTTATGAAAGAGTGCCAACTATATCGTTTTGCCTCACGGCGCACGCGTTTTCCGAACGCCTTTGTCCTTTTGAACAATAAAAGGTTGCCCGATGTGGGGTACCGACGGAGAATACCCAAGGCATTGGTCTGGGCCTCTCGCGCCCGCTTTCAATCCTAATTCCCTCTCGGCCTCCTTTGGTGGCGCGGGGCACTCGAGGCATGGGCAATGGGCTTTTTGGCGGCGTCGATGATGTGTGCTGTGAGTATTTGGGATGCTTCTTTCACGTGTAGGTGTTTTATGGATGTGTGGTGTAGTTTAGATGTATCTCTTAATGTACTGCACTTTGCTCTTGCTTCATTAAACCTATTATTGGAACACAAGCTGCTTAGGACTTTACCTATATATGTCAATGAAGTGGGGAAGTGGTCACTAATATATGGGGCCATGCCCACACCCAATCAAGACAAGGGAAGAAAAGTCTGGAACCCATACCGAAATCTACATATCAGTATGTGCTGTGTCCTTTGTCATGGTATGTAGGGTGTCTGCCATTGAAAAGCCATGCTGACGACGATGTTGATTGAGAATTCGCAATAAGGCGACCTGGGGCATCCCCGCGGGAAGAGCCCGAAAAAGAATTGTGCGCAGTCAGGTCGCCTGTGAGGTCGTTTGGTTCGGGCAGCTCGTCGACCAGTGCCTCAAAATCAGAGCTCAGAAGTGTAAATCAGGAGAAATGTAAATGAAGCGTAGCGTTGTAGGAGATCACCCGCGGCAGCCGACGGAGCTCGCGCTGCTGGAGCAGTGCAACGCGTGACTGCAGATCGTCATGAGCCGCGAGCCACGAAACACAAGTCATGCGGCGGACAGTTGTAATGGGTACACGGAGCCGACAGAACGGCGCTCGCACTCTGCCACGCAGCACCACCACCAGCGCCATTTCTCGCCGGTTTCCACCGCTGTTCACCTTCTGCTGATCCCTCGGCACGCCGCGATAAATGAAGCCAGAACCTCTCCTCACGTCCCCTTCACCGTTATCAACCTATTAAATATTATCGCACGATTTGCTACAGCCTCAAAGGCAGTGTTCCAGGTGATAGCCAGGCATGCTAAGGATTTCTGGGCCATTATGGCCGCACCTTCCGAAGAGTGTTTGCAGCCATCCCTGTCCCTTCTGAATAGCACATATCTATTGAAGATTTTGTGTGCTTGGATTTTAAACTGGTTCCTTGGAGAAACATTACATCTTTCTCGCGTGAATATTCCTAAGAAGGCCTCTGCAGTTCCATTGAACAATATGTTCTCTTCCCATTATAAAAGGAGCCCTAACTTCAATTTTCGGTTTCAATAATATTGCACAGTTCGCTTCCTTCACTAAACAGAATACCCTTTCTGAAATATAAGCGGCCTGCGACGCGAAGAACATAGTTCAACTGGATCTCATTTATCGCGCCGACGGAGCAGCGCGGGGAGCGGCACTCACCAAATGGACATCAGCGTGACATCACCCCGTGGAGCCAAAAGAAGTGACTTGACAGCGCTCGTCAAAAACTCGTGACGTCACTTCACGTGCGCGGCCCCACGAGCGGCGAGCGGGAGCAACACCCTCTGAAGCGGGCGCTGGTGACATCCGCACAAAGCGGTAAGGTCAGGCCGGGATTGTATCATATGCGCCGTTCGCGATGAAAGCGCGGGAGTTTGAAACAAACGATTTTCAGGCTGTTCAATGTAATTAACTATCGCGCGCTGTGCTGTTTCAGGTTCGCCAGACCATTAAGCATCGATAAAAGCAATAAAAGTGTTTCATAAAATTTTCGTGTCAGTGCTCCTTTAAGTGTTCAGAGCTGCTGGATTGGGAAAATTTTTGTCTTTCATGGCTTGTACTCTTGAAGGGGCTTATTAACCTTACCGGATGGTTGTATGACGGAACCCGCTCCTTCCGCTGCAAAGCAGCTAGGAGGGGGCCCACGTTCATATCCTCATCAGATGTCAGGGGGTTCCCCGGCGGACAGGACCACATGGACTTGGCACCCTTTACGGTGCCCTTCCTTTGAGCCGCCAACGCCGAGGGCGCAGTAGCTCACCGTACTACAGGCGGTGCGGCGGGGTGGGAAGTGCCACGGTGCCTCCATCTCCATCTCTTCCGTGCCCTCGCGTGTGCTTCCGGCCGGTGGAGAGCAAACAGTGGATGAAGTGGCACTTACAACAGATGTGGTTGCAACCACAGCCGCTGCTGGCTGAGCAAGCGCTGTGGGGCGGGATGGGCCACCAGAGGCGACACGATTGGGGAGGGAACGGGACCAGGTCGGATTTATGGTACTGGGTCACCGCCGAAACCAGATGCCGCGCCGCACCCCGGTGAGCCGCATGGGCGTACCTTCGCGGAGAGAAAGAGGCGAACCTCTTTAGCGCCTCTTGGAGGGAGATGTTTTAAGTCATTTTGACATTTAGGATCTTCTTTTCCTGTTAGAACTTCTCGTACATGCGGTACCATGCCGCTTGCGGTCCGGGGCAGTTTGCACAGGTGAAGGTGGTGGAGTAACAGTTTTCAATAGCGTGGTTGCGCGCAGCGCATTTCGCACTTGTTGTTGTTTTGCTGCGGCTAGAAGTTGTACGGTGCCTGATCCGCTGGCAATTGAAGCAGCAGTGCGGGTTAGGTATGTAGGAATGCGCGCTTCACCTATTGAAACCAGCATTGATGTTTTCAGGATTCTGCGATCGGTTGAAAGTGAAGATGATGCGCGTTGCTGGTGCCTTTAAAATAACTCTACCGATGATGATCCTCCTGACGGCTGTAACCCTTTGATTCTTCAGGCCTCCCAGAAGGTCGACCTGTGTTTCGTTTAGCTGATCTGGCTCAGATATCACACCGTGAGAGCTATTGAGGCTGCGGTGGTGTGATACTGATGTCCAGATCTGCATGCAGATTTAGGTTATGAGATTTGTGGCTTGTTGCTCCGTCTTAACTTTTGCTACCACTTCGCCTGTGCGTAGTTTTTTTGCCTCGAAAGATTTGCCCACGCTTCCTTCAAGGGACTTGGAGACGAGGAATAGACTGGGAGGAGCCCGTTTTTAATTTTTCAACTGATTGAATCACAAAAATGGGACAGTTGTCAGGTTTTGAGGAAGTGCTGTTTGGAAGGGGTCAAATGGAACTTCGGTGCGGCTGCTTTGAAGGGAATTTTTAAGAATACCACAAAATGAAAATCATCATCATCATCATCATAACCACCAACCTATCTACGCCCACTGCAGGGCAAAGGCCTCTCCCATTCTTCTCCAATTATCCCTGTCCTGGGCCACCTGCGACCAATTTATCTCCGCAAGCTTCTTGATATCATCTGCCCATCTAAGTTTATGCCACCCCCTGACACCGCCATTTGTCTGCCTCGCCTTCCCATGCCACTGCAACGACGCAGCCTTGACGCCGAGCCCACAGATCTCGCGCAGTGGACCCCCGAGCCTCTGTGAAGCCACGCAATTACGCCGGCAAGATAACTAAGCCTCGCATCGTTGTTCGACAGCCTTGCGCCATTTTGTCTACCTCACACGAACGTTTCCCATCGTTCGATCTTTCGCCCCTTTTTGGGTGTCTGCATCTGCTTGGTGGTGAACGCGCCTGCAAGATTGCGTTGTGTATGTGAACGCCTGCCCGCACGCGGCACGGAGGAATATCATGCCGGGAATTGTGTGGAAGATCCTTGACTCAGTGATGATGTGGCGTCTTGGCATCGACATCTTACGGAAGAGCTGGCATTGCGACAGCTGCACACCGCCGGTTCCGAAGAGGACCTCAATCAGCATCTCGAAGCCGACATTCGGCAGCAGCGTAAGCCCAGCCTCCCAGTCGAAGCGAATTCTTCCGCCTGGTCTGCCGCGACGCCTTTGATGCTGGACCCAGTAATGCTACAGAGTCTTGCTTGCTGTTTCAGCAGCTACGTCGCCCTGCAATGACGGTGACGACACCGCCCGACCTGTCATAATCCATCCCCACGTTTGACGGTTCTCACAGCCACAACGTCAACGTATGGCTTGACGACGTGCACCGAGTGGAGCAGCTTGCTTCGTGGGACGACGCCACCACACGTCTGATCGCTGCTAGCAGGCTGAAAGGTACGCCGCGAAACTGGCATCTCGCGTTCAGGAACGAATACGCCATTTCGGCCACCTGGAGTGCAGCCCTGAAGGATACATTTCCCATAGGCCAGACCCTCATCGACTGGCAAAATGAGGTTATTAACGTGTACCAGACCCCAGGCGAAACCTTGCACCAGTACGGATTTGCCATGTTGAGGATCATTGAGTGTTGCCCCGTAAATCTTTCTGGTGCTCAGGAGATCGACTACCTGCTGCAGGGCTTGCGGAAAGAACATGTCATCGCCACCGAACCGGCCAATCAGCCACCCACGGTATATATAGCTGATATATGGCCGCCTGTACTAGCCTCCACCGGAGCGCGCGGCACCTAAATGCCAAAAAAAAAGACCGCCGCAAGTTGCCCGTTAAGTGAGGCACCCGTCGGAACCATTTAGTGCCTCTAAGCCTGCGGAGCGCCAGTAGCCTCTCGCAGAGCCACCTACACCACAGCGCTCTCGACGTGCACAAAAAGCGCTAATTTCAGAGCTGCTCACTGACCCACAAAATGCCGCTTAGGTGGCCCTCTCGGTACAGTGTGGCACCCATGCTTTTCGTCGCGACCAAGACGTGTCTCATGCAGTCTGCTACGAATGCCATGCCTCAGGCTTATCGCTTTCAAATGCCCAACACGACCAGTCACTTGCCACCGGTAGTATCGTCAGTGCGTCCAACCACGCCCAACATACAGTTGCCCCCAGCATTACACAGTTCACCCTTTAAGGTTATAAATCGCAGCAGCGCTGCCACTTTTTCAACGCAACTGCCATGAGAGGAGTCGGTGAATATGAAGCGTTTCCCGACTCAGGATCAAAAGTGACAGTAATATCTATTGCCTCTGAACCTGCAAGCATGGTCACCCCGTGGACCGAGCCACCTCTTGCTGTTGTTGGAGGAGGCACAGTGCTTCCTGTTGGTGCTTCCTTTTGGCCCAGTCGATTGGCCCATCGATTGGCCCAGTCAAAGGAGTTGTTGAAGCTGCTGATTTAGAGGATAATGTACTTCCCCTCATTCTTGGTGAGGACTGGTTCGCAGCAGCACAAGCATGCCCCATCTTCGAGCCACCGAAACCAACGCAGTTGCAGCGTACAGCCACGGATGTCACCATTGTCGCAAACCAAAAGCTAGTCCCAAGAATGGCAAATGCTGTCATTCCATTTCAATCCGTGTTTTTTCCTTGAGCCAGCCCTCATTCCAAATACTGCCTGCAATATGATCCTTTGCCGTCAGGTAGTAGCCACAAACATTAGAAGCCACAGGTGTTCAAGCCCACTCACTCCAAACCCGTCAATATAAAGCAAATCTAGCATGGTCATAATCCCTTCAACGTTCAGAAAGAGTGGAAGCTGTCGGTGACCCGCCCTCCAACTACCTCCAATCCCGCCAACGGTATAAAACAAGTTCAACATGCTCCCAACCTTGACAACGGCAAGAAAAAGTCCAAACTACTGCTCAGCCAACTTTCCAGTAATTTCAAGCCCATCAACAACGCGAACCAGCCACAGCCCGCGCAACAAACACCCGCTCAACCACAGTTAAAACGAAACGCTTCGCCAGATGTGGTGCCAGGAAAGACGAAGGACAACTTGTGCCAGCGCCTTGCTGACCACTTCATGAGTGTCATCGACTTGCTTCAACTGCATGAAGCCCACACTTGAAAGACTCCCAGCAGCGTCGATTATCCAACGTCTGGCTACAACGCGATCGATTACTTTGTCCTCAGCATGTGCGGCGTACGCTGTCCCACACGAAGCTCGACCACAGTCATGAGACTGTTTTATGACTTCAGGGACCGTCGCCAACATTCTGTGCAAGTACGATTGTCACGCTTTTCACGAATTGCGAAGCCAAGGCAAAAGCCCTTTCGACGCTTGAGTGCATCGACCTACCAGTGCACGGAAGCAGCACAAGGTACGCTCACCAAGCCAGTGCAGCAACAGCCTCAACGTCCACAACGCTCTCGACGGCTGCCTAGCCACCTAGACAACTTTGTGCTCGAGTGAAGCGTGCAGCAGTGTTTCCCCGCGTGTGTGAGTATGGAGACAATTGTAAACAATGTGTGGACAATACTGGGCTGGGATGTGACCACCAGCCATATTTACTAGCTTATCACTAGCGCCACCTCCAGTTCGATTACGCCGACGCAGCGCCCGTCCCAAGCGAGGTCGGGGATACGCTTGGTTGGTTCTCTCGTTCTTTGGTGCTCACCGCCGGCGTGGTCAGTCATGTTGTGCAATGGGCAAATAAATGCCTTCTTTTCAAATATTCCACCTCGCCTCGCCATGCCACTTCAACGCATCAGCCTTCATTTCTAGCACTCACACCGTTGCTAGCTGAGTCGTCCTCAGTTTAAGTTGAACCCTGTGAGCGAGCCTCCCAGCTTCTGCCCCGTAGGTAAGTAAGATAGGTGCAGAAGCTAAACAAAACTGCGCTTATGAATCACTTCGCACCTGTCCTTCTATGCTGGCCGAGCTTACAGCCATCCTGGACGGACTGCAAGCGCTACTACCAGCACTTCAAGCCCCTGGAAGTTTTACTGTACAAATGTACACAAACTCATCGGCGGCCATACGGGATTTGCGCCGTGTAGCCTCCAACTCGTCCGTTTCAAGAGAGATTCATGTACTGCTGGACACGTACCCCTGCCCTCTCCGACTGTCGTGGATCCGGCGTAATACTATCACCGCGCATATTGCGGCGGATACCTCCTGGCACCTCTCCTCGGTTCCACGACCACTGCCCTTGCTAACAGCGGACCCACATGAACAATTTGTCCAACTAAAGGAAGATCTGCGTCGCGCCACACGCGCTCTCATCCCACCGTGGGGAACAGACATTCCCAGTGGGCTCGCTCGCTGGGAGGAGGTCCTGCTGCGTAGACTTCGAGTTGGGGTGGCCCTATCTCCTGCGGTAACCCGGGTGTGGCCACCACGATACCATGCCCCGTTTACCAACACCTGCCCCTTCTGTACGGTTCCTGCCGAAGATGCCGACACCAACCACCTACTATGGACGTGCCCTTCCCTGAGTGCAGCGAGATCCAGACACCTTCGCGGCACAGGCCTGCATCCTGGGAGACCCCCTGATCTCCAACGATGGCTGTGGGGGCCCCACCACCGCTGTCTTCTGGATTTCCTCCGGGAAACAGGTGCCAACTTGTACCTCTAAGACTTTATGCCAAAGGGCATACTATCGCAAAAAAAAAGCTGTCATACACTTTCTTCTTCAGGGACGATGCTAGGCTATCATTCATTATCTGAGAATTTCTGCCGAAAGCATTCCACCCCACTCTTATCCTTCTGATTGTCTTTGATTCATGATTGGAATTCGGGGTAACAACTTGGCCTAAGTAGACAGATATATTTGCTGAGCACTTCCAGTGCATTGCCACCTATCTCAATCCGCGGTGCTGTCCCAAGGTTATATATTATTACTTTAAATTTCTGCATAATAATTTTGAGGACCAGGGTTCACCTCTGTTTGTCGAGTGCGGTAAGCTTGCTTTGCAATTCGTCCCCCTACTTACTTACCAGGGCAGTCATCAGCAAATCTGAGGTTTCTGAGCTTTCTTCACTAAACCTTACTCGCACCTGCTCCCACTCCAATGCTCCTAATACTTCTTGTAAACATTTTATTTTTTATTTACAAGGTACTGCAGGCATGAAGCCCAAGCAGGAGTGGTACAGGCAATAAACAGGAAAAAAAAAGAATATGAAAAGGCAATCAAGCCTAACATCACATACATACAACAATCAATTAAGCGGGATTACATGACTTACTTTTTTCAAAAAAAGGGGGTGAAGAGAAATATGGCACTGAGGTAAAGCAATGCAACAACACAGTGATACAGTGGATAAGACAACAGCAAATCATTTTCACGTCACCAGAAAGACATGCGCGTCAATAGAATCTGTCGACAGAAGGGCTGCAAGCGGTAGCTTGTTCCACTCACTGATCGTGCGTGGAAAAAACGAAAATTTGAAAAGATTAGTTTTGGCGAAATATGGAATTAACGCAAGGGCATGTAAATTACGACCGCGCCGTGTGGCGAGGAGACTAATGTAGGGGCTGGAATCAAATAAGAGCTTCGAGTTAACTAATTGGTAGAGTATTTTGAGCCCAACTGATTTACGTCGGGATTCTAATGTTGGGATACCATGTGTTTGCATGAGGCCAGAAACGGAGTCTGTTCGCCCGTACATACCATAAATAAAGCGGATGTCTCTTTGAATTCTCTCGAGGCAATCGATATTCGTTTTCGTGTGAGGATCCCAAATAACGCTAGCATATTTGAGTTTCGGTCTAATTATTGAAGTATACGCTAAGTATTTAACTTTAGAGGGAGCATCCTTGAGTTTGTGTCGTATTAAACAAAGTTTACGGAAAGCTGCAGCGCATATGTTAGTAATGTGAGAGTTCGAACTTAAGGTACTGGTTAATGTTACGCCGAGAAATTGTGTGTTCATATGCTTGCTTTAGCGGTTGGTCACAAGTGCAATAAGTAAATTCCCACGGGTGTTTCTTTGTAGTTATTCGGAGGTATACTGTTTTGTCATGGTTTATTTGCATGTTAGAAGTTTTGTTCCAAGAAGCAACGTTTTCTAACGCTGAGTTTAACGCAAGTTGATCCTCGATGCTATTAATTTCATTAAAAAGGAAGCAATCGTGTGCGAAAAGACGTATTTGGAGCGGATAATTTACAACATTAACAATGTCGTTACCCAAAATAAGAAAAAGTAAAGGCCCTAGCACACTTCCTTGCGGTAGGCCAGATGTAACAGCGAGAGCGTCAGAGGTGCTTCCATTTATGTCGACGTACTGGCTGCGGTTAGATAAATAGGGAGTAACCCAAGAAACTATAAACAGTGGGAGCCCGATTTGAAGAAATTTGTCGATTAATTTGTAGTGTGGAACGCGATCAAATGCCTTGCTTAAGTCTAAAAGAATGAGGTCAACCTGTCCTCTCTTATCTAGAATTGAAGAACCGTGGTGAACAACTGCAAGTAATTGAGTGATGGTCAAGAATCCCTTGCGAAACCCGTGCATAAATAGCGAGAGTATTTGATGGGCGTCTAAAAATTCCGTTATGAACGTAGCAACGACGTGCTCAAGTAGCTTACAGGCAGATGATAACATAGATATGTGTCCGTAGCAAGGAATTAAGAACATGTGTGAACATGTTCTTAAATGTAAACATGTTTAAACGTTTACATTTACAGATACCATAGCCTAGTATAAAATCAGGAGATGGAGTTACCTTCTTCGTCAGCATTACCCTGATAGCTAAGCAGGTCCCGGAGCTCCCTGCCTATTAAACAGATAGGGAGCCCACCCACCGGGTCGGGACCTGGGCTCCGACTGCCACCGTTCCAGGTTTCTCCCCTTCACCTTAAAACTTCTAACCACGTAGATTACAGCATGGTTATGGGGGCTCGCGGTCCATGGTGTCACCAATACCGTCGCCACGATTACTCAATGTGCCCCGTGCGGGGTCAAGCAAATATCACAGAAATTACAGGGCTGGACATTATGCCCAGGATGCTTAGTGGGCACACTTCGGAACCGGTATTCTGATGGCCGCTGGCCCAGTTGTGCACAAGGGGAGCATTATTTTTCCACCTGGTTTTATAGAAAGATTGCAATATGGATGTATTTGAACAAGAAAAAGTTTAGGAAGCTCACCCTAACGCGTAAAACGTGAAGGTATTGAACCTCGGAAGCGGTCTAAATAGTCTTGCATCATGGCGCCCATGGGAGCAGTCATAGTTGATTCCCCTAACTGGCCGACCGCTTCTGCTCAGTGACTAGCCCCAGTCAGTGTGAATTATTGATAGTGACTCTGGGTGATCAGTGACCGGAAGCGGTTTGGTCGGTTAGGTAAAAATCAAGACAGACAGCTGCTATCCTGTACAGCAATCCTCGTTGGTGTCGATTCGCAACTTCAAGTGATCGGCCTGTATTGATGTTACCCAACAACCGCTTCCGCTCACTGACGACTAGCTACCCTCACTATCAATAATGAACAGTGAGGCTGGCCAGTCAGTCGGCGGAAGCAGTTGGTCGGGTTGGGTGGATTTAACTAGGACTGCTCTCATGGCGGCCATGAAGCAACACTAATTAGACATTGCCTCTGAAGCTTTACACAACCATTACGACCATGACGAAGGTTTAGCTGAATGATTGCAGCCGATTTGCTTCTTCTTTTCTGCCGCAACGACCGTTACTCCATCACTGTTGCTATAAGTGTGTGATTTCATTTTTTGGAAGTGATAATCATTCGACATTACCTGGGAGGGACGTACGCTATGGCGTCTCTGTCCCGTTTCGAGCAGGTGTTGCCACGATTATGGCAAACGCTATGGTCTGGGAGAAATCTTGGCCAATCTCGCTAAGTGAGTGTGCTTCACCTGACAAACGTGTGTGTGGACGCTGGGAGGTTGTCGCGAGGTACGGACACACGAGCACTCGGCATTTTTTCGGCTTTATTAACTGCCGGCTGTCTCCACACTTCTGGCCAGTCTCGTTAAATGGGTATGCTGGGCTTGACAAACGTGTGGAGAGGACGCTGGACGGCCGTCGGGAGGCATGCACACTGAAACTGTAGGCATTTTCTTGATTTTGTGAACTTCCAGGCGGTCGCCGCGACGCCGGCACTCACGTGCGCACGGTCGGCAATTTGTTGGTATTTTTAACTGCAGACACAAAAAATAGCGATTTTTTTGAGCAGCTTCGCTGTTAAAACGATGTACTTTTATTGCGTTTTTTCTCGCATGCTTTACTGCTTCTTTGTCTTTCAGTGAACTGTATTTATTTATTTATTTATTTATTTATTTATTTATTTATTTATTTATTTATTTATTTATTTATTTATTTATTTTTTACTCGCTCCGACAATCATAGATGCAGGTCGGCAATTACTAGAAACCCGAACGGGGGTGTATTATAGAAAGTCCACATTGGAGTCTGGAAACAGCCAACCCCTAACGGTGGCTGTGCAGGTCACCATCAATCCACGACAAAGCACCCGCGGGCCAACCCCCTCCTCCAAGTTCCCTCTTCTGATTTGTCTCAAGACTGAGGCAATACGTCAACCGTTACTAGGCAGTTATATTCTCCTTCGCGGGTTCATGACCTCGCGCGAGAATGTAGCGAGACAATATCTACGGGTGTGATTATAACCTTCATGCCGATATATATCGGCACACGGAAAAAACAGCGTGCTA